>NC_072378.2:137002500-138252500 GCF_028885625.2 Pongo pygmaeus | reverse complement strand
ATATTTTCAGGCCATAAGCACAGACCCCCAAAATGGCAGCCTTTATCTCTGGGGAAAATGCATTTCCCCTCCTTTTTTTTTTTTTTTCTAGAGCAAATATGACAGCAACCACAAAGCACACAGAGAAACTGTAAGCCAGCAACAGAAAGAGATTTCCTCATACTCATGGTTATTGGCTTTTGCTGTCCCAATACTAGGGTACCATAGGATGCAGGGGACTTCCCAGCCCCCCAGGACACAGTGTTAACACAGAAAATAAAACCATCACAAAAGGCCACATCTTTCCCTGTGACCAACGCCAGTCTCATCCCTGCTCCTTCCCTATCTCATCTCCAAGGAGGTAGGACACTCAGAGGCATTAACAGAACACACAGTATAGTTTTTTATTACATAGGTGGAGTTTCATAAGGAGAAGCACAAAACTTCGATGAATATATATACCTTGGATGCAATTCCTTCTTTCCTGGGGAGGCAAACAAAGTGTATCAAAGAGGCCAATTTACTTCCTGTGGTCAGGAACTTGCCCACAACCTGACTCAAAGCAAGTATGTTCTCTCAGGAGGACACTGTGGCATCTTCCCCAGAGCTGAAGAAATATCTTCACTTAAATAATCTTGAAGTTTGTAATAAAATAAATAAAGTGAATTACACAAAAAGGACTAGAGCTCCCTTTAAAAAGGCAGCTGGTTGAGTTTATGCAAGCAGTGTATATACAAGCTCATGCCCCAACAACAACCAGAAAACAGGTTATTATTATTTAGCCTTCCTATTATACTTCTAGGGCAGCATTTCAATATAATTTAAAAAAATCCCTCATACATAATGTAAGGGTATATTATATGTGTACACACTTTTACTCCTCAGTTCAAGCTAACTTCTTTAGAAGACAGTAATAACCCAAAGAGTTACACGTCTTCCCACTAAAATATTCTAATTTTTTAAAAGGTGCATATTATAAAGAGCAGCTTGTTTTTCTGTCAATGTGAACATGTTCAGTCTCAGCAGCCTCAGAATCACAGTCCATGGATGGTTCTGCATTTCTGCCGGGTCCTCAGGAAAGGAACCGGGCAGGTAGGGAAAAACCATGAACTACAAACACTCTCTGAATACGTCCATTTTCCCTGAGCTTCCTTGAGCTTCTTGCAGAGGGCCTCGCTGCCATGAGGATCTGGCTTCACATCTCTGAGAGATGCTGGGGGAGGGGAGGTGGAATGGCTCTGGCTTCTCCAACCCACCTGACTGTGTGTCTTTTCCCTTCTCAGCCAAGACGATGAAGCAGTCCTGATGGGCAGGGTGCAGGGGCCTCGGCCAGTCCCCACACACCTTCCAAGTCCAAAGAAGTTCCTGGCCTCCTGCTTGGTAGGAGAGGAGGAACCTTGGGCTGAATCTGACATCATCCCTTGCCAGTTACAAGCTTTGCTTTCTAAGGCCACCTGGGAACACTCCCTGGTTACCAAACCTGAGCATCGTGGGCACCACGAAGAGCTTATCTTTCCTCTCCTGCTCAGACACCCTTAAGCCCACTGTTGCAGTGGCAGCTGAGGGTTCAGAGGATAGCACCATGACGACTGACAGCTCGAGGCCCCACTTCTTACAGGAGGTGACCCGCCTGTTTCCGGTTAGCCATACATCTGCTTGAACTGAAAGCACTCATTGCAGTAGCCGTTGCACTTGGCATTGCCAAAATGATCACAGGCAGGGGCCCGGCAGCGCTGCTTGGGGGGGTCTTCGGGGGCAGGCTCACCCCGGTAGGCCCCGGGGCCCATCCTCTGCTTGGGATGCTGGCACTCCATGCAGAGCTCCTCGCTACGGCAGGCCAGGATGTTCTTGCAGGAGGCCCGGGCGCACTTGGGCCTTGAGGTGCTTTGTGTGGTTCGAGGCACATCTCTGCGCTGGCTCGATCTCTGAGTGGAAAGAACAGGCAGATCATTAAAAAGTCAGGAAACTATTGCTCACATTTCTTAGGGAGAGCACAATGAAATCTCACTGGATAGTGTGGAGTCTACAAAGAGCTTTACCTGCCTGAGCAAGGGAACAGGAGAGCATTGCAGTCTATGAGCCAGAGCTCTCGAAGGATGTTTCTTTCCAATCTCAAGGAAAGCTGACTTGGCCCGCAGGGAGGCTGAGGAAAACCACCAAGCCTAAGTTGGCCTGCAAACTTTCCCTGGCTCTCTTCTCTTGGGACCAAAACCCACTGTTCTTAGATAGCTTCCCTACCGTTCTGTGAACAACAGGCGACACACCTGTCAAAGCTGGCTTTTCTGATGTGCCATTAAGCGGAGGCCCCTGGGAAACGCTGTCTGTTTGCTCCTTATGATAAAGGATTATTTAAGAAGGGCTGCTTTTTAGATGTCTATGCTTCTCTTACAAATCAAAGAAGCCTCTGATCACCATGTGGCTTTTTGGAGGCTTGAGGAAGTTTTATGCAATGGCTGTGTTTCTTTGTTTTTAAAATAAATTTGAAAGTATACTTGGAGCATGAAAATCGGAGGTAGCATTTCGGACCTGGGGAGCCACAGTGACATGGACATTCCCCTTCAGGTTCTGAATTAATCCTTCATCATGAGGAGACAGGACCTGGCAGAGAGGAAAGTCTGCTTGTCACTGTCAGAAGAAAATGCTCCAGCAAAAAGCATCGGACACGTGGGAGGGAGGGAAAGCTCCTCAAAATGTCTCACCAGTTGTTCTTCTGTCCTTTTGGCCTCATGAAATCTCTGATTCTGAGCTTCAATGAAACACTTCTGGCAGTATCCTTCAAACATGGTGCTTCCAAGGGTGCCGCATTCCCTCCCCAGGCACGGAATGGTGTTCTGGAACCTGGAGGCTGTGGGACTGACTTTCCCTGAGGCAGCAGCAAAATCTACACGAGAATGGATGCTAGTTAGTACCACATAGGGGTCACCCCACAGATACAGAGATGCTGACATTAGAGAAATAAATGGGTTCCAAATACAGATTAGGCCAGCCTTAAATATACAGAAATATATATATGTATATATTTAAGTATATAAATTCAGCAAAAGAAATAACATCACTATTATGGAGACATCTTTGGCTTTACCAATCTCTCATTTTGAACTTGAAGCACTGATTGGTCACAGGAACAGGCAAAGAGCAGGCATTACCTGGTCACCCTTCTTTCGAATGAGAGATTTCCAAAACCACATCTGTTTTCTTACAGTGTCAATAGAGACTTCCTTCTCTCCAGTTACTACTCTTCAGATTTTAAGATTGTTCTATTATATCTAACTTGCAAAATAAGTCTAGTTTAAACTTAGACTCTCTTAGATATGCCAGACCTGAATGGTCTAGTAAAAGCAAATCCCATGAGCTCTGTCTACAGGGCACTCTGGTTTTTGGAATGTGATATTAGGAGCTGCTGTAATCACGCAGTGCCTTTTGCCTCCATAGGCGGCTGGCAGGGCCACCGTGACTGTCCCCTGCACAAGCCGGTAGAAAAGCACGGTAGGTCCTGACCATTCTGCCTGACTGCCCACACGGGCTTTTTTTCTTAAAGGTCAGGAACAAAACCCCTTCTGGACAGTAGCTGCTGTGTTAGGAAGTCAACCATTTCACTCACGTTTGTTTTCTCTGTACTCGATGAAACACAGTGTGCAAAAGCCCTTGTTTTCTGGAGTCCCAAAATACACGCAGCCGGCTTTTCTGCACTTGCTCGTCCCCGTCCTGTCCCCAGGAGTCCGTGCAGCTTGAGACAGGCAGCCAGCGGGGGCGTCGTTTCCAGCTCTGTGGCAAGAATGCAGGGAGGGGCTCCGGACGAGCTGCGAGGGATCTGACTTGGAACGCTGGTGACAGGAGGGAGGAAGGCTGGTGCTGAGGCTGGAGGAGGCCTCTGCTGTAGTCCTTTTGAAGCAAGTACTGCAGATGCCATTAAATGTCCTGGTGACATCCTGGAGGCAGGCTTGGCACTTCCCGGGATCCAAGTGCCTTGTGTGGTCTGGGGCGTGGCTGGCGTGAAGTTGCCGGGCGTTGTGGCAACGTTCACAAAATCCGTTGTGCTGCACATTCAGTGTGAAGGGGCAGCCGGGGCTCCTGCACTTCATGGCAGTGGTCTCACTGAACAGAAAAGGGCTGGGTGCTGTCGGTGGGGCCGAATGAGGCCCCCCAGCGGGCTCCTCGGGGTTCCACGCCAAGGGCTCATAAGCTTCTCCCCGAGAGGCCCCGAGCGCCATGCCAGGGAGCCCCTCAGGGCCCGGCTTGGAGTTCAGCTTTGGGAGTTTGTTTTGATTCTTTTGCCGCCTCTCTGAGCACTCATGGCATAAAGGCTTGGTGTTCACGGACATGAAGAATGGGCAGTTGGGCGTTTCACATTTTACATCCATGAGAGAAAGCTGGGGCAGGGAAGGTTCCATAGGATTCTGGGCATGCCCCTCTCTCCTCCCCTGCTCGCTGTTTTCCTGCCATTTCTTGTACTCATGCTGAACAAGTTCAAAGTAATCATCTACCAGATTGATTTCTTTTGGTAAGTTAGCTTCATCCAACCTGAAGACCAAAAGGAAAAAATATGTATGAGACTACACAAAATCACACACAAGATTTTACATCATTAGCTCACAGAACAAAGTTTTAGAATGTGGATTATGGCAAGAATTGTAGAACCATTCATTGAAATGCAGGCCTGTGATGAAGAGCTCACACTATTCACGCGACACGATCCGACACATTTCCCAATGTGTTCGAGTCAAGAATGATGTCAGTTAGTTTGCTAAGACTTCCTTATTTTTAAAATCATAGTTTCATTTAATCAATCTTGGTCCATCCAAAAATTATAGATAGTTCTAAAACAAGGGTTAAAAAAATCAGTTGACTTTCCAGTTTCTTAGAGATCAAATTCTGAGTAAAGTATTACTCAGGCCATTGGTTTGGGACTAGTCTACTTTATAGCACAAACTACTTTGAAACCTCAGGTTGGATATTTTGCTGTTACTAAGTTTAAACTTGTGTCTGGTCTCCACCAGCATTAGCAGCCATGAGTAACTAAGACGCAGACACACTCAAAGGCACTTGTCTATTTACTGTTGACTCTGTAATTTGCTAATCTCCACATTGAGGGACAGATTCTCTTACGGCCTCCTTGTCATCTCTTGTGCATTTCAAGTGCTCAGAAACAGGCATCTCTTTAACATAAAGCCAATGTTTAAAGACCGGATACCTGCACAATGGATATTCTGGGTCTTTCGTCCCATTTCCATGTGGCAGAATCCTGAGCTGCAACATAAACAATTCTACAGCCCCATCAATGTCTGATGTGCCTGTTCTTACCAAGAAGCCAAGAGAGAAAGGCTTTTGTTTCCAAGTGTTTTCACTAGTCTTTTTAATATGTACCAGAGTAATTAAAATACAAAAACAAGAAACAACAACTATCCTTGATGTAAATGCACTTTGAAAACCCATAATTCTGCAATTCTGACTTTCGGGATCCAGATATCCAGGAAAATCATTATGGATAAATGACTTGTTTCAATTTGAAACCCAAGTTAGTACTGCCTTACATGATCCTCTCTAACCATGCACAAGACTCTGAATTTGTTTCCCATTGGCAGAAACTGGCCACAAATCACTCTACTGCTGAGCTTCAGGGTGGCAGCAACTCAGGTGGCTGAGGTTAAAGACAGTTACAGATGACACAGGAGAGAGCTGAACATAAACTGCTTACTTTGCGGCATTGATGAGATGAGTTGTGCCATGGTCCCAGCCTTGGACAGGGATTTCTATCACCATTAAGTACTCTTTTAAGAGCTTCTCCTTCATCTCATTTTCAGGATCTGTCAAAAAGTGAACTTTTAAGTCTTCAAATCTTCCTCGGTCTCTGTTAACAAGTGGAACAGCTCGGATTTCTGAGGAAAAAAAAATAACACATAAGTAAAACAGTATTCTACTAAACAAGGCCACAGGTAAGTAGATCTCATTCTGAAAATGTATAAAAGATATAATTTACAGAATAGAAAAGTATTCTCAGCCACAGTTAAACCCAAATGGGAAAACAAAATGTGCTACAATCTAATAAAAAAATGCACTGTTTCCAGGAAACTCACAAAATATTAACCAGCCTGGAGGTGGTGGATCTTATTGGTTAAAGTCCCAGGCTTTAGAATCAGACTGACCTGAGTTTGAATCCTGGCTTTGTCACTATCAAGCTGTGTGGCATTAGGCAGGTTAGTTGACCTCTCTGAGGTTTAACTGTCTAATCTGTAAAATAAGGCTACCAAGGCCTACATCTCACAAGAATGCTAAAAGGATAAAAATGCAATAAAATAATATTTCCAAAGCACAGTGCTTATTCCACATGAAGCTATTAAAATAACAGCTAACAGGCCAGGCATGGTGGCTCATGCCTGTAACTTTGAGAGGCCAAAGCGGGAGACTGCTTGAGCCCAGGGGGTTGAGGCTGCAATGAGCCATGATTGTGCCACTGCACTCCAGCCTGGACAACGGAGGGAAATCCTGCCTCAAAAAGAAATAAAAAAGCTAACCTGACAGGCATTTACTTGCTCCATACCAGGCACTGTATTAAGGGCACTGTGCGCCTTAATTTATCATGTATGAAAGTACTTTCCAAGTCATATTCAAAAACATATGAGGGTATTATGATTACTGCTACTGTATTACTCTTACTAACTAAGCAAGTCACAGAACAATGTATTTAAATAAAAATAATATACTTAAATAAGACTGTTACAATAAGAAGCAAAAAAGAAAACCCTGATGTTTCAGTGTCTAGTTATAAATGTGAATTAATGCAGTTTTCTCACCAGGCCCACTGTCCTTCAGGGTCACCAAGGGTACAAAATGATGGCTGTCATAGCCGAGAACAATGGGGTATCTGTAGCATTCCTGGGCAGGCCAGTGGAGAGGCAAGTAAATTCCACCCACTTTCAAAGGGGCGAAATTGGAACCTGATTCCAAACTTCTTAGCATTTTGTCTGTTCAAAGAAAGAGAAAGAAAAATGAGGCCCTTAGGTGACTTTCATCAAATTCCATTGAACTCTGTTACCTGAACTTTGGCAGTGTGGTTTTCTCCAAGAGCCAAGGCATAAGGCTGAAAGCATTTAAGTACAGATCCGTGATCTGCAGGCATCTCACCTGAAATGACAATGATTGGCCTTCTGAGGATGTTGCAAAGGACAAATATGTGTATTTCTTCCAGTGAGTTGTACTGAAGTCCACTTCGGGCCATGGGTGTGTCTGTGGAAGCCATTTTGATAAGGTTGTCCCATTCATCATTCCAGTTCTAAGGGGAGGGGGGTGAAAAGAAAAGCTTGAATGTACCCTGTACTCCCTGTACTAAAAAGTCATTCTGACATCACTCTACAATTATTCATTTATATAACTCAGCTTATTTTTCCCCTTTCATGAAACCATCATTCAAATGATCACCCTTTATTCCCCACTTTGGTTTTCTTCCTTTACTTTTTTCCACTACAAGGCAAACTCAAAAGTTGGGGAGGACGGGGACAGCACCTGCTTTTAAAAAAAATCCCTGATGAGGTATCATATTGCAGCCCCTTATCCAAATGTTCACAAAAATTCCAAACTTGTGACTGAGGATGGTGAGGCACGTGTCTTAATCTTACTGGCTGGCTCAGCAAAGCTAAGGGCAATCAAACCGAAAAACAACAAAACACCAGTGGAAAAGGCCATGATCAAAAGACTCGCTGCTACAGGAACAGATCCACAGCTGGGAATCTGCTAACCAAAAGCAGAGCAAAAGCCTTGGGTGAGTCCCACTGGAGGTTTCTGGTGTTTTCCATTGAGTATGCTTCGCTTCGCCAAATTCATGTGACCTAGTCCATCAGATGCTACCAGAGAGCAGGCAGTTGCCCAGGGGTACCCTATGCTCACCATGGAGCTCTGTTAGTAGATAATTAGGGGGAAAAACATACCCGAGTATCATAGCAAAGCCCCGTTTCAACAAATTCCTGAGATTTGAGAGACTCCAGTTGCCAGCGGAATTTAAAGTTGCGTGTGTCTGTTTCCTTAAGCGTGCTGAACAGTGCCTTCCTCAGTACCAGGTCTGTGTCCTGAACGCCCCACATGTACTGAGAAGTGGCGTGCATGAGGCAATTGCCATCACCTGAGGACAGAAAGGAGGAGAAGAGAAGGAAAGTCAAGTTATCTGCATGTAAGACCCAGCAAAGGTTTTCAGAATAAACCAGCCCTACTGCTATTCTAGGGGACTGAATGGTTTAATTTGGTTTAATTTCCTAGTCAAGGGCAAACTGATGTTTCACAAGATGATGACAGCTTTAAGGAAAAAAGAGTTATTTTTATTCTTCTTTTTAATGAATGACACCAACTGCAAAGGAGCCAGGGGACCTTGGTTCTAGCTTAACCCTGCTCCTAACTAGTTTAGGTGACCTGAGGGAATTTCCTTAAGTTCTCCGGGCATTTTTCCTCTTTGTGAAATGAGGGCAGTGAGTGATGATCTCTAAAGCCCTATCCCTTCCTACCATCCCTTGATTTGCTGGTGAAGGCACTGGCATTGTTGCTCTCTAGTTCTAAGGAGGAGCACACAGGGCAACATGCACAAACCAGGAAGCAGGCATGGCTTGCTAGACAGGGATGGTCTGGCTATGACTCAATGGCAAATGACTTGACCATTCCACTTTAGCCTTTGGGCCCTGGGAGTTTCCTCTCCTGGTGTGTAAAGTCGTGTTGACAACACTGAATTACCTATGGCCTGCTAGTCCGGCTCTCAAAAATGCCTTATGCAAACCTGCTTGTTAGTAACTGTAAAGTACAAAAGTTAAAAAGCACCAGGGTGTCTAAATATGAAAATAATTCAGTGTTTAGGGCTGACATTTTGAGAAGAAAAAAAAACAAAGAAACGGGTTTAATTGTATGCCATTAATTTGTGACCTTTCCAGTTTAAAACTCACAATTCAATGGGCTGCATTTTTTTCAACCCCCAAACAATAAATATTTTGGGGGAATGTTTAAAACAAAAAAAGTTATTTCCTTAATCTCCTTTGGCAAGTGCAAAATAATTTTTATAAAGAAAAGTTAAATTGTTTCTTACATTACTCTATAAGTAGGGCAATAAAGCTATTTGAAATTTTATCAAATTGTAATTATAGTCAAACTGTAAAGAAACCAAAAAACCCTCAAATATACATCCACAGCCAGTATTCCTTCAATTTATACATTTAGAAAAACTAGCTAAGTATTCAAACAAATGAACAAAAAAGATCACCCAAGCCTTGTGTCTTGGCAGACATGTAGCAATGATTGCATTCTGTTGAAATTTCCCCTTTGCAAAATCTAGAGCAAAGATAAGGCTTTTTTTCTTCTTGTGCTTACTTTCAGTTCTTTATTGAGATGCACCAGTATAAAATTCCCTAAGTAACATCTGGAATTCCCCAGTGCTAAGTTATTTGACTAGCAATTGAGCAACAGCTATTGTACTTTTTGTTCTGGTGTGTAGACATTTAAACTGCGAAGTGCACCCTGGACTTTCCAAGTGGGTGTGGTCAGGGTGAGCTGGAATAGGGCTACTCATTATACAAGTGAAATCGCTGCAGCCAATAGGCGCTGGAATTTTTCACATGAAGTTTCAATTTTATGCCACCTACTCCCTTCCTCATTCACCACAGTCTCATATCCTCAAATGCAAACTTGTGAATCACCCCCTCCCCAAACAGATATTGCCTTTGAAGAACACTCCTATCAGGGGAAGGATTAATTTTTTTTTAAAAGGTGCTAATTAAAATCAAAGAAAAAGTCATTTGTTTTCCTCCCTCCCTAAATATCTTTTCTTCCTTTTTTAGAATCTTAAGGAGTTTTCTTGAAAGTGAAGAAACAAAAGGATTCTGAGTCTAAAAATGATTTCCCAGAAAATGTTACCAAAATGCACCTGCTTTTGTAGTTTTATTTGTAGTGTGGCTCCTTGTTGATTTAAATGACATGTTTGCAAAATAAGTGTTTCCTATTTATATTCCTTTTTTTTTTTTTCTAGTGGAAATAGAGCACTTCCTTTCTTCAGGAAATAAAGCAAAAAGTCAGTTAATTCTCTTAATAAGGTTTTCCCCTTTCTACCACATTTTTAATTCAGCAGAATCTTTGTTTCCAACTCCCCCAAAGTTGACTCCATCTCTTTTTGGTAACAAATGGGAGAGGATTAAAACCACAAATTGTCAGGCACATAAACCCCGTGATGATGACTTCACATAATTACCTACCTCTATGTATCACTTAATTTAATGCCAAGAACAATGCAGACAGTAGCTATCCCCAGTTTTCTTTCTATCTATGTTTCTAAGAATCAGTATTTCATAAATCTAGGCAAGATGTTGGGGTAATGTACAAGAGCACCCAGAATCAAAATTTAAAAACCCATGTCCACCAATCACTCTAAGTTACCCAAGTCAAAAAAAGCCAAAGTTAATGTACCAATGAAGTTAATTAAGTTAGTGTTCTTATCGTAATCATTGTCAACAAGGATTTTCTGCCCTTGGACATATTATTTCTATGAGGATGGTTTGGGACCGTCACAGATATAAGGACCTGAGATTCCTGCTCTTATGTAGACTATGAGCATTTAATTGATCTTGTACAGTCTACTTGCTTATTGTCATAATTATGCACATCCATAGAGTAGAATTTGGTGCCTGCATGAAACAGTATGCTCTGACATTCCTGTTGATGCACATATTCTTACCCAAGGGAAATGATTAAAAAACAAAACAGTAAAGCTTAGAATAGGAAATAGCTACTCGTGGTAAAGGCCATTGGCAGAACAGCACAGACAGGAAGGAATTCAGTGACTAAGAACCCCTAAAAATAATGAAGGTGAAGTCTAAAATTCATGCTAAAAATCTCAGCTATCTGTCTATTTCACCTTGCAGGGCATAGGCAATAGAACCTAGGTCAGAGAGCAGGAGGAGACAAAAGAAGTTCTTCATGTCTTCAACAGCCATTCACTGGTTAACCCATAGAATGCTACCAATTCAAGAAGTGTAAGAACATCACAAGCATTTTCTAATGACAGTGGGAAACAAATGTACCACCAGTTTTCACACCATGCTTTCCTTTTGAACTTAAAGGCTTTTAACATTTCCATTACGGGCCAGAGAAGGGTATTTTACAGATGATTAAACATTTGCAAGAATTAGAAACAAATCACCTAATTGGGTTATGGTGTTTACAAATGCATTCTCCAAGCCTCAATGTGCTCTGCAATATACACAATCAGAAAATATCCTTAATAAATAGATTCACAAAACAAGTCTGCTATTATCACATGCCCCGAATAGAGATTCTATACTAAGGTCTCAATACTAAATCTCAAGACTGATTTGAGTTTGGGCTTGTGCTATTAAAGCTTCATGAATGGGGACCCAGCAGGCAGGAGCTATCACCCAGGCAAAAGAAACACAACAGAACAAGTCTTACCGTTTGTTTTCAGCGCCACAAGCTTCCTGACTTCTCGACACCAGTTGAGTTTCTTCTGGCTTTCCAGGGTAGCCTGGATGTTTCTGTCGATGAGGGCTTTGTGGATGATCTCCCGAAACTGAGGACAAAACTGGCAAGTTCTGAACATTTCCAGTGTATATCGGTGCATGGTTTTAAAATGATGAATGATCCCATTAGTAGGTTTAAAAATGTCTTCTGGAGTTCTCTCCCGTATCTTCACAGCTTTCCGCATATTGCTCAAATACAAAGCCTGAGGAAGGACTTGTTCAGCCATTGTGCTCTCCAACACCTGAAAAGGAAAGGAAAAAAAAAAAGCCATTCTATTAGCCTGACTTTAATATGACTCCTCTATAGCCGCCTGCAGGAAACCCCAGTGTTTGATCTTGTCATTACCCTGATCTGTAGGCAAAAGATCTTAGCACCTCTACTCCCGGGATACTAGCTGGCCCCAGAGATTAACTCACACTGGACTGTTTTAAGTTACATCACTTTAAAAGATTAGCCTAAACAAGAGAAGGACGGCAGAGAGTGGGTACTGAGGAGGAGGGGAATAACCCGTGTTTTCAGTAATGTTTGTCAGGGAGCCAACCCTGTCTGTCAGCAACAGGTACTGCTCCTCAAAACCAACTTAAGCTCCTGTTTCATTCTGAGGCCACCCTCAACAGCACTGGATTTGGGGAGTACTGGATGCCAGTTAAGGGCTCAAAGTAGCCCTGACAAGTCTGTAGCTCCTCCCCTCAGACCACCACCAAGCAATCCTGCTCTTGGGCAAACTCCTGAGTTACCACTCCCTCCCTATGCTGGAAGGACAGTAAAATACTTTATGAAAAATCTTGCAATTTTATGCTGTCACTTAGGCTGCTGGTTGGTGTTTCCTCTTTAGCCCCAAAGAGAAGTATTTATAAAGTGTTTATTCATAAAGTTTATTCTGATGTTTATAAAGAGTTAAAGTCGAATGTTTTCTAATCAATAAAAAAGTCCATTTCCAGCAAGATGCTTTGCAATTTTAAGAGCAGTCAGCATTCCTTCAGAACCTCCCCACCGGACTTCATATCAGAATAAGAAACAGACTAACAATAGGCTAGGCATGGTGGCTCATGCCTTTAATCCTGGCACTTTGGGAGGTTGAGGTAGGAGGATCACTTGAGCTCAGGAATTTGAGACTAGCCTGGGCAACATGGTGAGACCTAGGTCTCTACGAAAACAAAAAATGAAAAACCACAAAATAATAATAGAACAATAAGTTCTATACTTCTAAGAACAGATATTGGAGCTCAATCATTTGAACTCAAGTGCCAATGAAATTTTATCATCACCCTTCAGGTACCAACACAGAGGCAAGTCTGCCTGGCTTTTCACCCTGAAATCTTTAAGCATAATCAACTAGTAGAAGGAATGAAAGTCTAGAAGCAGACAAGGAAAGAAGTTTCCACCAGGGGGCCACTCTGGCAAATGAAGGAGGTAAGGCGGCAAAGACCAGCATCTACAGCCCATGCCAACAGCGCAGGATGATGCAAATTAACATGATGTAGGATCTCTCCAGTGTGGAACACTGTAAAAAGCCAGCCCTGATTCACCAGCCCTTAAGTAGGGTGTCTGGCCACACTTCCTAATTTCCAAGAAGATGAAGAAGTTTTCAGAGCACAAAGACATTCCCTAGGAAATTTCACAGTGATTGTTAATTCCATTCCTGCAACATCTTATTTGCCAGGGCAACTCTCCAGTTAATAAAAATGTTAAACCTATGGAAGAGGGAGGAGAAGAAACCTAGATTTTAGGGTAGCTACTTCTGCGTGCGTCTAGACTCTCTCAACACCATTGATAAGGTGGTCTAAATTCTTGTGGCCCACTCAAAGGAGAGAGGTTGGACTAGATGACCCATGGTTTCTCCTGAGGAGTTTTCTGGTGATAGTTTTAGATTGGGATTCTTAATCTGATTGCTGGGAAAGGCATAGGGGGAGTCCTTCTCTGGATCAGATGGTGCTCTCTTTTGATGTCAGACGTCCTCTACAGGTGGAATTGGGCAAAATCATAGCAGGATAAAAACAACACATATACCTTTCCTTTGTGGCACAGCAAAAGTCTCTTTCACAATATCATCTATCCGTCCGTCCGTCCATCCATCCATCCATCCATCCATCCATCCATCCATCCATCCATCCATCCATCCATCCACCCATCCACCCAACAAGCACTATCTGACCACCTACTGAAGGCCAATCACCATGCTTGATGATGGGACTAAAAGTCAAAGATGACCTTATTCCCTTCCCTGAAATTACACTACCACCTTAGTCTGCAGCTAAGGCAATGGAGTTACAGGTACTGCTCAGATCTCACAGCCATTCAGGGGCAAAGTTTTGCCTAGGAGCCAGGTCTTTCAATACCTGCCCCTTGCAATCCCACAACACCAAACCTGTGACTACAGTGCCTGCCACAATCAGATGCAAAGAGATGGGCAGTAGGAAGATTTTAAACAAACGAGGTGTTATCTCTTTTTGCTTGTCTGACTCTTTCATTTTTCTCTTCTGAATCTAAAGATTTTTCACCAAAGATCTAAAATAGTGAGAGCTGTAAACCATAGGCAAGACATGCAAATGTCAATATTGGATATGCCAGTGTGATCTCATTGGTAGGGTTAGCCTTGCCCAGCCTGTAAAACTGCCTCCTTAGAAATCAAAACCCACTGCCCAAATTTCCAGTTCTTGGACCTCTCTACACTTAAGATTAAAGAACAAATGTTTCAGATACATTATAAAGTGGCAAACAAAGCAATATTACCCTTAACTTTTTTTTTTTTTTTAAACATTTGTTACCTCACTGTCTTATTTAAAGGTAGTTTCTCAACTTTTGTCACTAGGATTCCACAGAACTTCTCCATTACTCAAACTCTTCTCCCCCTTGTTTTATTTTTCCACTCTGGGCAGACATTTTTGTCTGCATTATGGAAATTGATGAATTATTTATCAACAAATACCTCATCCAAATTTGGGGATGTGCCTCTCCAAAAAATCAAAAATAGTACAAAGAATTGAAAAAAAAATCAAAGCAGCACCTTAAGCAATGAGAATGAGGCATTCATTGGCTGCTCAATAATCTGGTACATTAAGGTTGCGGGTCCAGAAGGCCCTTTAAGTAACAATGAATGGTTCTGCCAAAATGCTATCCTGAGACACTTGACCAGACTGGCTTTCCAAGGCAAGAAGATCTGAGGCGAGGAGAACCGAAAACAAAGCGGGCTCAAAAAGAGTTAAGCTCCTTCCTTACTTAATGCCACTGCTTTCCTGAGAGGCCAGGTGGCAGGATGTGGGACGACTCCGGCTGACAAAGACAGTCTAACCGTGGGGTAGGGGCTGGAGCAGGGGCCAGCGACCCAGGTCTACATGCATACTTCTCTTACACTGCTGCTACTGGAAAAGCTGGACCCCGCGCCAGGACCCCAGCCCCCTGCAAGGACCCCTGAGCGTCTGGGAAGCTATCTCTGGGACTGAAGCCCCCCACCTCCGCCGGGCTGGCGGCCACTGCGGTACCCTACGCCCCGTCGGGCTGGTCCTGCACAATTTGGGAAAAAGCCGCAGCGCTTCTGCAAGGTCTACGTGGCCATGAGCATGCAACGCTTGGCTCCAAAAAAGACACGAAAGGAGCAAAGCGCCAACGACCACCCGATCGGAGGGCCCGAGGGGCGCCTCTTCACCAGTCAGCTGCAGCTTAAGTTCCGTGCATTATCTGAAAGGAACAGCTGGCTGGAGGTATCCAGGGCTGTCACTCCAACCTCTGCAGCGGTGACCTCAACTCCCAGCACTTCAAAACCCAGACAGAAACAAACGTCCAACAAACTCCCAGTCCAGGAGCGCTGCAAAACCAACGCCAGGTAGACGGTGCCAGCCCGGGGGTCGCTGCCCAACATGCACCCGCAGCCCTTGACTGCGGTGAGCCCGAGGCAGACGGCACGGGGAGGCGCGGCGGTTACCTCTCCGGGAGGCGCGGCGGTTACCTCTCCGGGCCCTGCGATCCTTTCACAAAGTCCCAAGTCCGGGTCAAGGCAGGAGCGCGCCGCAGGCTGGGGTCGGGGCCGGGACCGGGCGGAGGCGACGCTCCATGGACGCCCGGGGTCGGGCTCGCTCGCTGGCAGGGTCGGCTGGGGGTGTGATCTCTCTTGGCGGCCGCTCTCACCGCTCCGCCCCCGCGGGCTCCAAGCTCGCTTGGCCCGCCACGAAGACTGCAGACTGCGCAGTCTGCTTTTCCCCGTTTCAGTTGTATGCGGGTTGCAGGCCTGGGGATTTCCACGGGACTTTCCAAAGTCACGTGACTCTCTGGGTCGGGCTGCGAATTGCGTCCAGCCGGCCGCCAGAGGGCGCAGGGGGCGAGGGGCGCGCGCGGCCTCCGTCCGACCGGGCCTCCGGGCCCCGCCCCGCCCCCTTTCCCTGCCCCACCCCGCTGCCCCGCCCCGCCCGGTCCCTGCAGGCGCCGGGAGAAACTCCCTCGCCCCGCCCCGGGGTGTCCCCGCGTGAGTCACCTGGGCATTTCGGAAGCTGGGGTCACGTCACATCCATGTGGAAATCGCGGTGATGGGAACTGGAAATGAAATAGGTTCTTTTTCGCAGTTGTTTTTCTGCAGAAAATCATCAACTGTGGAGAAGAAGAAGGGAAATAAGAAAGAAAGAAAACCCTAAAAACCACCCTGGCGTCCGGGCCCGCAGGCCTCGGGCCGGCTCTGAAAAGTTTGGGCTGTGCACGTGATGAGCGCGTAGGCGGGAGCCCCAGACAGGACTCGGGCGGGCAATTCGAGAAAAAGCAGCGGTAACAGCCTTTGGTCCCTATCTCCATTGTTCCTGCCAGCTCTGGACCCCAGGCTGCATGAGACGTAGGTCCCAGGGGACACCCGACCCCGTGGCCCCAGTCTTAGGTAAACTTAGGAATCAGAACAACACTCACCCCTATGCCGCGCTTGCTCCATTTCTCCTTCTCTATTTCTGCTCACCAAGCATCCAGCTGACATTGCATTCAAAGCAGCATTTCAGCTTAGAAATCGCTTCTAGTCCATCACGTGCTTGCCATGTGTCTCCAAGGCTTTATTAGATGTGTTTTTAGTTGTCCTGATAATCCGTTCACCCCAGGGTGCTGATGGCTGATAATACTGGCTCTCCCCTCCCTACCTCCATGCGTTGCACAGGGAGGGTGAGTCATGTGGAGATGGATGCAGCCCCCTGGGCAGTGGGGATGCAGGTGCTGTGCAGGGAGGAGTCTTAGGGCGTTTTCACTGTCTTACTGCCCTCTAAGCACGGGACCCTTTGGATCATTTACTAGATTGGCTAAACTAGAACCGGATGGAAATATTCTGTACTATGGTCCCCTTAATTACATTTAAGAATACTCGTCAGGCCATATATCACAGGTGTTTAATTAGAAAAGTATCCTCCTCTCGCCAGTAAGGACTTGCAGAGATGGGGGTGGGGGCTGGGTGGAGGGTGGCACTTTTTTGGCAAAAAGAAGTTTAGAGCAGAGTGTCACTAGTGGCCTCTCTGAAGACTGGTCCTCGTCTTTTAAAACCGATGGCTGGGATTTCTTCCAGTTCCAAACCTTGTTATTTGTGCTCTCTTCTTGTTCACAAATGTGCTATCAACATTCAAACATTGGATAGTCAGCTATCCATTGTAAATGGACCTTGCTGGAGTCCAGGGCTAGCAGAAATGACAGCGTCTAAAATGACATTTGTCAAGTACTTGCTATATGCTTCTATATGCTTTTTATATGAAGGTTAAGAAGCTTGAGGCATTTGCCCAGTTTCCACGACCAAAAGGGGCAGAGTCGCCAGTGGCATTAAGCCTGTGTTACTCCAAAGCCCATAATGACCAGTCTTACTAGACCATTCCTCTCAGGAAAGATCTTGTGAGACAGGGACTCTTTTGGTGCCCTGTCTCCCAGCCTCTCAAAACAGCCAAACACAGACCCTGGACAGAATGCGGCTTCAGAGGTAGAAGGGTCTTGGTTTCACCTTCAGGAAACCTCCTGGGTTTCAGTTGAGCTGACAGAAGAAGATCATGTATCTGAAAGACCCTGCATGGAATGTTAATCCTCACACCACTCTCCCGCTGGTGCTCCTTTGTAAACAGAGTTGGCCTGTTTCCTCTCATCTCTGGCTCCATGACTTCAATTCCTCCTGCAGCTTCCACTGCCCCTGTCTGGCTCATGTCTTGCTATCTGGTGTCACGAACTGGGAGTGCAGTAAAGAGGAGTGACAAGCCCGAGGGGCCATGTTCATACCTGCCACTGCCAACTGTCCTGATGTAACTGCTTTGTCATCTTGCCTGCCAGGATTTGTGACAAGGTAAGAGCAGTGAGATGCAGGAGTGGTCTGTAGCCCTCGATTATGTTCGAACTCCACTTTCCATGATTCTACTGCTGGGCTTGTGAATTGCCACTCCCACCACCAGGCAGTCTTTACTGTCTTTTCCACCTTCTAAATCAGCGCTGTGTTGGGCTGTACCCTTGGCTTTTCCCCTTCTATTATGTAACACATGGACAAGACCAATGACAATTTTCTTGGTGAATCAGAAGGAAAGAATAGAAGAGAAGGAGAGAGTATAGATGGAATGCCTTCTTATGAAAAAAAGGAGAAATACAATTTGGGGAGATTTGTTGAATAAGTTGAAACCAAAGAGATATAGAATGCTGAAAAGCCTTGAAGGAGACTTTAATTTGAGCTATAGGCCTTGTCAAGATGGACAGAACTCTTTAAAGAAGAGAATATTTATTAACATTTAGTAGACACTTAGGAGAAAAAATATGTCTCCTTACTAGGTGAAAAAGGAATTCTGATTATGTGAAATATTTTTGGAGGGTTCTTAAGTTACCTGCCATTTTGACACCAATCCTGGGGTTTATGGGTCATGAACTATGTAAAATGAGCACACATGACCTCTTGGAATTAAACGGTTTCTGTGAGACTGTGCTTGCAGCCTGTATCTCTGTACCATGCAGTAAAAAAGATGTGCTTGCCAAGATGGGGGGAGCAGGAAAAACCTGATGAAAGAGAGTACCACGTGTGACAAGTGAGAGGAGACCCTGCTGAGCTCAAACATATTTCATGAGCCTTTCTTAATCAAGAATCAGCAACAGTTGATTGGTTGTTGATTCTTTTTTTTTTGAGACGGAGTCTCGCTCCGTTGCCCAGGCTGGAGTGCAGTGGCGCGATCTCGGCTCACTGCAAGCTCCACCTACCGGGTTCACGCCATTCTCCTGCCTCAGCCTCCCGAGTAGCTGGGACTACAGGCGCCCGCCACCAGGCCCGGCCAATTTTTTGTATTTTTAGTAGTGATGGGGTTTCACCGTGTTAGCCAGGATGGTCTCGATCTCCTGACCTCGTGATCCGCCCGCCTCGGCCTCCCAAAGTGCTGGGATTAAGGTGTGAGCCACCGCGCCTGGCCCCTGGTTGTTGATTCTTAATTAGCATGTGTCTGCAGTCCCAGCTACTCGGGAGGCTGAGAGGGAAGGGTCCTTTGAGTCCAGGAGTTTGAGTCTATCCTGGGCAACATAGTAAGACCCATGTCTCTAAAAATTAAAAAGATAAAAAAGAAGAAATTATGTATTTTTAATAATCAGTGACACTCTCTTTCTGAGAGTGTACAGAATTCCAGGGCATGGCAGTCATGGGCCAAACTAAAATTGGACCTTTTGTGTCTTTTGTACAATTGCCCCCTCCCCTTTTCCCTGCACTGTGCTCTATTGGAAAGGCAGATTCATAGAAAACATATTGGGAAGCAGCCTTAGGTAACAATGGCAGCTTAGTTATTATGGGGTAGCTTTGAATCATGGTTCAGATTTTCAAATTCTGCTTCAAACATTACTAAAGAGTAATGTTTGCACATTCAAGCCCACTACAAGGGCTAGTTCTGAGAACAAAGAGAAGCTCTCTGTGGATTATAACCGTGAGAACTGGGATAATGATGTCATAAATTTCATCATCCTGTGAATGCTAAATTCTACTGAATGTTGCTTCTTATCTAGGGACCTCAGATCCTTTACAGGTGTTATCTGGACTGAATGGAGAAACCCAAGACCCACCATGGTGGAGGGACAACTGAAGTCCTTAGTGACCCAGTGAGTCATAGTACCAGGAACAAAGACCCTCCACTGGGAAGGAGGCAGTTGGTGTAATGACAAGTAAAGTTCCTTCTATTTCCTGTCAACACTTGGCTGAAACACTTGGCAAAGTAATTTTATTTTACATCATAAATATAAATATTCAATTCTTAGTTTCATTTATGTTTCTGTGAAGGCTGCTATTAATGACCAAATAGGATGATAGAAAGCCCAGAAATGGGTGTTATTAGGAACCAGCTAGAAAGCAATGTTGGTTTTAGCAGTAAGCCCGGTGTTTCTGAGATAAATTAGTTCCTGTTACTTGGAATAGTGCAAGCCATTGTGAAAATTTGCCTTGACATTCCCCTTTCTCATTTGTCCCTCAATCCCTTCAGTCTAGTTTGGGGTCTCTATAATCCTGCTCCTTTGGCTGCCAGCCATCTCCATAAAAAAAGAATTTGAAAGGCTTCCATTCTTTCAGAGACCTGTTTCCCGGGACTGGCTGGTAAGATAAATCATGCTCATTTTTCAAACAGATTGCGATGTGTTACTGTGTTATATTTCTTGATAAAATGTTCTTACAGAACTTCCTAGAGCTTAATGGTGGAAATTCCAAGCACTTTAGCAGGCTGGAGAAAGAGCTGTGGTATTTCTATGATTCTGAGAGTCCATGTTTGTAAGACACACTATGGATTTAATAACAAGATTGGGAGGGGAACAACCTTATTGTATGAAATGTACACACGTTTCTTCCTTTACTCACTTAGCCTACGTTTATTGATGTGATGACATTTCTCTTTCTTCTTCACTGTCACCATTCATGTTTGATTTGAAGGCTTCTTGGAGTTTTATGATTCCTCTGAGCTGATTTTGATCCTTGACAATTGAGTACTGCAGTGCTCAGATAGGCTGTTTGCAGTAATCTGCCTCTTCTGGCCTTTTTAGTAATTTAGAATTGACTATAACATTACATATTCCTTTAAACTTCTCTTGAAGGTCTGCTGGAAACACAGATAGTCCTTTAAGATGCTCTGTTCATTTTTTTTTATTATACTTTAAGTTCTAGGGTAAATGTGCACAACGTGCAGGTTTGTTACATATGTATACCTGTGCCATGTTGGTGTGCTGCACCCATTAAAAAAAAAAAAAAAAAAAAGATGCTCTGTTCAATAACAGCTTTGGAATGGAATTTGGCTCCCTATAAGCCTTTCATCGTGAGAGTGGGCCTATTGTTCCATGACGCATTTAAACAGCTCTATCTCTATATGGGGACCAAATGGGCCATTGCTTTATTAGAAACAATGGACTTCAGTTCTGCGTTTTTCTCTTTTAGCTTTAGTCCAGCATCATAATGTATCTTTTGAAAGATATTTTGTTCAAGAGATAGAAATCCAAATTTAAGTTAAATGGAACTTCTTGTTCAGCTAGCCATGTAAATGAGTCAACAGGGTGAGTCTCCATGTTCCCTTATTTTGCTGAGCTCAGGCCAGCTTGCCTCAGGGCCTCTGCACTTACTGTTTTCTCTACAGGGACTGCCCTCGCAACTGCTCAGCACTCAGCTTTCTGCTTACATGTTATTTAATCAGAGAAACCTCCCTGACTTACCCCACTTGCTGATCTTTCTGTCTTGTTTTCTTTGCAACATTTATCACAATTGAAAATTCTTTATTTATCGGTTCAATTGTTTATCATCTACCTTTCCCTACTAGAATGAGGCTCTTTGAGAGTCTATCATTGATGCTTGCATTGTACTCTTTACTCCCTGTGCCCAGAAATGTACGTGATACAAAACAGGCACTCAGTGAACAACAGTTTGTTAGACGAGTGAAAGGATTGGGTGGATGAATGAAAAGATACCTTTCCTTTAGACATTTCTAAGCTTGCAAATGCACAGGCAATGAGAACCACCTCTCTTCAGTCCCTGGCATTTGAGGCTTTTTATGTAAAAATTTAAACTAATGACTATATTAGAAATTTTTAAATGTTTTAAAAAAGTATGTCGTAAAATTGAGGAAATATAGTATTTTGAGAGTCCAAACATGTTAATGCAGTTGACTGAGCCTAAGTGTTGGGTTAATCCTATTAAGTGATTGATCTTTTTAGGTAGGTAAGGGACTAAACAGAAGATCAGAAAAGAAGAGTTACTGCTACTACATTTTAAGTTTCCAAATATACTACTAAGTGTCTCTAGTAAAACTTAACTCATTGAAGAAGAAAATAGTCTGACTCTAAAAAAAGAGTGTGTGTTCCTGAGAAAGACTAGACCAGTTATTTTCCCCCTTCATGTTTGAATGAATAACCATCAGCAAGGGAGAGATGCACTGACCCTCTGCCAGGTATGTTTAGTATGGATGTTTCTATGCTGTTGACAAAAAAAAAAAAGAAAAAAGGAAAAAAAGCCAATCTCTGTAAAATATTTAAAAACATTTATTCTGAGCCAAATGTGAGGACCATGACCCATGACATAGCCTCAGGAGGTCCTAAGAACATGTATCCAAACAAAGCGGTTGGGTTACAGCTTGATTTTACACAGTTTAGGGGGACAGAATTTATAGGCAGACATCAATCAATATATGTAACATATATATTCGTTTGGTCCAGAAAGGTGGGACAACTTCAAGGAGGGTGTTGGGCTTACAGCTGATAGTTGAATTCAAAGGTTTTCTGATTGGCAGTTGGTTGAAACAGTTAAGTTTCTTTCTAAAGAGTTAAGACAGAAATGCTTAGGGTTAAGATAAGGAGGGTTGTGGAGGCCAAGGTTCTTGTTATGAAGATGAAGCCTTCCGGTAGCAGCCCTTCAGAAAGAGTAATAGGTGGTAAATATCTCCTATCAGGCCTTAAACGGTGCCAGACTCAGTTGAATCTCTCCTGGATCAGGAAAAGACCTGGAAGGGAGAGAGAATTATCTACAGAATGGAGTTTCCTCATGAGAGACAGCTTTGCCAGGTCACTTCAAAATGTATCAAATAAATATATTTTGAAGTAAAATACTTGGATTTCTTTCAGGGCCTCCTGTCACGTTGCTATCTTATTGCTACAAAAAGTCTGTTTTGTCAGTCTTAAGATCTCTGTTTTAATGTTAATGCTGGTCAGTTGTGCCTGAATTCCAAAGAAAGGAGAGTATAATGAGGCATGTCCGACCCTCCCTTCCCATCACGGCCTGAACTAATATTTTAGATTTCTTTAAAATCCTCTTGGCTGAGAGTAGGGGTCCATTCAGTGGTTCGGGGGCTTAGAATTTTATTTTTGTTTAGAATATTTATTATTCTTTTGTTTACAGCAAGCTGGCTGTTTTCCCATATTAATGTCTAGAAGTTTTAAAATGTTTTTTCATGCACTTTAATTTTTAAAAATGTATTTGTAAATGAACTTACATGCAAAAGTGTTAATCTTTTGTCTTATATTAATGGGAAAAATGTTCTTATTTTTCTTAACTGGTTCTGTTCTCATAAAATCCCTAGAATTTAGCCTTGTTGATTTCTAGTTTTTATTAGAGGGCATTTAGACAATCAGGAGAAAATGTTGGAATTGCCATATTTTTAGTATATGCTTTGCAGGGAGTAGGAGAGGGTTGGGGAGGGGTTCCTGAATTTTTCATATTTGAAATAAATCTACCAAATCTATCTTGAGACATGTTCAGCTCTCTACAGAAAACAACTAGAGAAGCATTATGCTTCATCTCTACAATGAAATGTAATTTTCTCTTGAAATAAATTACTTTTATGATATCTTAAGAAGTACCTCTGGGAACACTCAACTTGTTACAATTCAGGTGTGAAATAAACCTGTAAGAAATGACTTGATTCTTGAGGTTTTCATGGTTAGTTCTTAGGTTCTCTGGTTGAACCAAGCATCATTGTTTGGTTGGTTCTCAATGGTGTCAAACATCCTAACTTGAGCAAGTATGGGATTTGAGATTTTTGCAAAAGATTTTTTATGAAAGAACTTAATTCATATATACATCCCTGGCTTTGAACTTTGAGAAAATTATTATACTTCTTGGGTGGCTGAAAAATTCTTGGCCTTAGGCATTTTAGCGATAATTGTTCAGAACTGCACAGCCTGCTACGTCTTATTCCCTTGCTACAGCTGTTTACTTTGTGATAACTGAACGAACAATGTGGAACTCTGGATGCTGCTGTTTTCAAAGTGTCTTTCTAGTGCTAAATTGGATAATTTAAATAAAAAATTCACCACAACAAAACATTAATAACCTTTTAAACTAATGATCATTTACTCTAAGCCTTAAAGCTTCTGTTTGTCTGAGTTGATACCTGTTTTTTTTAATTTTCAAATTCTTAAAATTTTTATTATTATTTTTTAGAGACAAGGTCTCACTCTGTCACCCAGGCTGGAGTATGGTGGTGTGATCATGGTGTACTGTAGCCTTCACCGACCCTTCTGCTTCAGCCTCCTGAGTAGCTGGGACTACAGGCTTGCGCCACCACACTCAGCTAATTTGTAATTTATTATAGAATTGGGGTCTCGCTTTGTTGCCCAAGCTGGTCTTGAGCTCCTGGCCTCAAGTAATCCTCTTTCCTCGGCCTCCTGAAGTGCTGGAATTATAGGCATGAGTCAATGTGCCTGGCCAATACCTGTTTTGTTTTTTTTTTTTTTTAATATCTTTAAGGTACAAATTCTTATATAAACCATTTTGAGAAACTTTAGAAAAAACAGTGGAACTTTCAGCTGAGCCAAGAGATTAAGACATTATTTTTTTCCCTTCTTAAATTGGCCTCGTTTTGTTCATTTATAAAATGAAGGATCTGGATGCATTGATCCCTAAGTCATTCCAACTCCACTATTTTATCTTTCTATGATTCCACCAAGAAAATTGTATATGATTTGATATTACAGTAGATAACATTTTATATAGGAATCTGAGTATAGGGTCTGAATCATACTGCTGGGTTCAAAGCTTGTTCTGCCACTTACTAAACAACCTTGGGCAAGTTACTTGCTTCTCTGGTTTGGTTTTGAATTTGAAAAATTGGAGATAATAATAGGACTTAGGGTTATTAGGAGGATTAAATAAGTTAATACATGCGATGTGCTTAGAACAGTGAATGGCACATAGTAAGCACTCAATAAATGTTAGTTGTTATTTGCTCACTTTATTGACAGCAGAAGTCTTTTTATTGTAAGGTTTGCTTGGAATTAATAAAACTAAAAGCTACAACAAGGTATTTTATGGTTGTTTTCCATATCTTGGGGTAAAGGGTATTTTGCAAGGGAGTTCAAGAATTCCTTTACACATTTACTTATTTTTACAGGTATAGAACTATTGAATGGCAGAGTTTGAGATCTTAGAAACCATCAAGACTGATGATTTTCTAGCTACTTTCTACATAGGAATCCTAGAGTTCCTTGGAGAGGATATGAAGTTTATTCTCAGGCCATGCAGATGGACAAGAAAGGATGTGCCTCCATCGTTCCTCTTCAAATTCAACCAAAACAGCCTTGCTTCCGTTGGCTTTATACAATACTGCAACTCTTGATAATTAATCTGATTTAACACAAATTTCCTCATTGAGTTTCTCCTCATGAAGAAACGGCCTCAGTGAGGTAAATCGGAATGCACAGGAACACGTAGCAGGTTAGTGCAGACCAGAAATCAAACCCAGACTTTCTGACTGCTCAATAGACCACATTCCACCATGTTACCATGGAAACTTTAAAACAGATGAAAGTAAAAACAAACAAACAACAACTTAAAAAAACAAAAACAAAAAATCCCAGAGCCTCTCTAGGAAATACCAACGTGCTTACCAAGGGGGTTTCTCTCACTTCATAAGAGCAGTAAACACTAAACCAAGGGAATGTGAATTTAGAGGTTAGAAAAGATAACCAGAGATTTGGCCAGGCGGGGGACTCATGCCTGTAATCCCAGCACTTTGGGAGGCTGAGGCTGGTGGGTTGCCTTAGGTCAGGAGTTTGAGACCAGCCTGGCCAACATAGTGAAACCCTGTCTCTACTAAAAATACAAAAATTAGCTGGGTGTGATGGCGTGCACCTGTAATCCCAGCTACTAGGGAGGCTGAGGCAGAAGAATCGCTTGAACTGGAGAGGTGGAGGTTGCAGTGAGCTTAGATGGTGCCATTGCACTCCAGCCTGGGCAACAAGATTGAAATTCCATCTCAAAAAAAAAAAAAAAAAAAAGAAGAAAAGATGCCAGAAATTTGGCGGGGTGCCGGGCTCATGCCTGTAATCCCAGCACTTTGGGAGGCCAAGTGGACGGATCACTTAAAGTTAGGAGTTCCAGAAAAGATGTCAGAGGTTGGGCCTTTACATTGTTTTGTAAATTCCTCAAACCTTAATCTTATTTAACTTCCCCACCTATACAAAAATTAATGCAGTAATTGCTTTTTAAGGAAGCATTCCAAGGGCCAAA
Organism: Pongo pygmaeus; assembly: GCF_028885625.2. NCBI lineage: Eukaryota > Metazoa > Chordata > Mammalia > Primates > Hominidae > Pongo > Pongo pygmaeus. The sequence continues at coordinate 138,226,597 of NC_072378.2, read as the reverse complement.
TAATTCATATATGTCAAGTATCCTGGGATTCAGGAAAGAAAAATTCTCTATAGCTCTAAAGCAAGGATTATAATTTGAGGTTTCCTGACAGTTTTTTTAAGAAAAGAAATACCAACCTTTCTTTTCTGGGCCAAATGCCAAGGTAGGTAATAACCCCTTGCCCATTTTCTTTCCCCAAGCTGTTTTAACTAGATAAGAGCTCTGCCTTCGTTTCCTTTTGTGAACTGACTTGGGATGTTGCCACATGCCCTTCAACTACTGTCAATGCTCTAGTTTGCTGAGTGCTTTTCTCTTCAGAATGGAAAAGGTTTTGGCATAAATATCTAGCTTTCTTCAAGGTACAAAATGCTTTCCAAGGAGTGGAGGACAGAGGGAACAAACTTTCATGTTTCCCAATTGTATTAGTCTGTTCTCACACTGCTAATAAAGACATACCCAAGACTGGGTAATTTATGAAGGAAAAAGGTTTTACTGACTCACAGTTCCACATGGCTGAGGAGGCCTCACAATCATGGTGGAAGATGAAGGAAGAGCAAAGGGATGTCTTACATGGCAGCCAGCAAAAAGAGAATGGAAGCCAAGGGAAAGAGAAAACCCCTTATAAAATCATCAGATCTCATGAGACTTATTCACTACCACGACAACAGTATGAGGGAACTGCCCCCATGATTCAGTTATCTCCCACCAGGTCCCTCCCACAAAATGTGGGAATTATGGGAGCTACAATTCAAGATGAGATTTGGGTGGGGACAGAGCCAAACCATAGCACCAATACTAGATCCCTCAGCTTCAAGTTGGCTCCAGTGATCCTAAGAGGGTCAAGGAAGCCCTACCTCCCTGCTTGTCCTGGATGTCTCTGACACATGTTAAGGGAAAAGCATTAATAAAGTGCTCAAGAAACAATTGTTCAATAGGTCAATCTTATAGTCAACACCTCATCCCATGCTCTGTCCCCTACTCCTTGAAAAACTGCCCAAAGAAACAATGGATCCACGGAGTCACAAAAACAGGGCGTCCAGTGACCCTCTCCATCTTACCAGCAATGTGACTTTCCCACAGCATAATGACAGCAGTGCCCAGCGCCCAATACAAGCAGGGCTCTACACTGAGACAGAGCTGAGTTCTAGTACCAACTACCCTCCTTATAGCAGTGTTATTTTAGGCAAGTTTCTCAACTTCTGGAAGGTTCTTTTCTCAGGCTTACATAGTTTTTAACTGAAAAGACCTGGGAGTCATCCATATCAGCACAAGCAATCTACATTATTAGTTTTTTTAATGGCTGCACAGCATTCCATGATATGGCTGTACCATTATTTAACTATCGATGGATATTTAGGCAGTTTCCAGTCTCTTTCTACAGGAGCCAATACTGCAATGTGGTGGGTCATAACTTTTTCTTTTTTTCAAATGTGGTCTCACCATTTCATCCAGGCTGGAGTGCAGTGGTATGATGACAGCTCACTGCAGCCTCGAACTCCTGGACTCAAACAATCCTCGTGCCTCAGCCTCCAGAGCAACTGGGAGTACAGATGTGTGCCACCATGCCTGACTAACTTTTTAAATTTTTTGTAGAGATGGGGTCCTGCTATGTTGACCAGGCTGGTCTTGAACTTCTGGCCTCAAGATATCCTCCCACCTGGGCCTCCCAGAGTGCTGGGATTAAAGGTATGCACCACTATGCCCAGCCCTAGATAACTATTTTTATTTCCCTTTCTGTAACTTCTCGTCTTTTGTGCATTTTTCCTTGGGTATTGGCCTTCTTATCAAAGTTTAAGAACTGTTTATATATAGGGATTAACCGTTAGTCTGTTGTATGAATTGCAAATATACATGTATTTTTATTTGTATATGCAAAGTTTGTCTTTTAACTTTGTATATGGGACAGTTTTCCAAGCAGAGTTTTATTTTATTTTTCATCTTGCATGTCTTTCCAAAGTACCAAGCAGAGTTTTTTAAAAGTTGTTTTATGGCTTCTGGGTTTTTAAAGTCGTATTTAGAAAGATCTTTCCCACTCTGAAATTAAAAAAAAAAATAAATAAAATCTCCCAATTAAAAAAAATTATGATTTTGTTTTTCATATTTAAATATTTATTCCATCTGGAATTTATTTTATTTTAAGCTGTAAAGTAGAGACCTCATTTTATTGTATTTCTCCAGATGGCCACCCAGTTGTTACAATACCATTTACTAAATAATACATCAATTGCCACTGAATTTCGCATACCAACTGAATTTAGCATATACTAAATTTTCATGTGTGTTTTGTTTGTTTGTTTGTTTGTTTGTTTTTGAGACAGAGTCTCACTCTGTCACCCAGGCTGGCGTGCAGTGGTGCGATCTGGGCTGACTGCAACCTCTGCCTCTCGAGTTCAAGCGATTCTTTTGCCTCGGCCTCCCAAGTACTGGTACTACAGGTGCCTGCCACCACACCTGGCTAATTTTTGTATTTTTATTAAAGACAGGGTTTTGCCATGTTGCCAGGTTGGTCTTGGACTCCTGACCTCAAGTGATCCGCCTGCCTCAGCCTCCCAAAGTGTTGGGATTACAGGCGTGAGCCACTGCACCCAACCCTTTGGTGTGTATTTTGATGTATTGGACTTTCTAGTCTGTTCCATTAATTTTTTATCTGTTCTTAGACAAAGAAAGCATTGTTTAAGTTGGAATTTTGTAACATGCTTTACTATCTAATAGAGTATCTTCTAACTTTTTTCTAGAATTTTCCTGGCTAATGTTACTTGTTTATTTTTTCATATGAACTTTAGTATCCATTAATCTAGTCTTCCTCCCACTCCTAACAAAATTAATTACTATTTTGTGAGGGGTAGTGCATTAAACTTATGAATTAATTTAGGATGACTTTACATATTTATGATATTGGACCTTTTTACTGAAGATTATGATATGCCTTTCTATTTAACTTTTTGTGTTCCTCAGTAGTATTTTGAAGTTTCTAAGTACAGATGTCATAGAGTGTTTAAATATGGAGAGGGGATAATAATGGTACTTCCTGCAAAGAGTTATTGTAAAGATTAAATGAAGATAATAGTCAGTGCCTGGTCATAACACACACTTAAAAAATTAAAGCATGACAAATGCACACTTATCGCCATATCCTGGACTATGTGTGACTAATCTAATAAGATAAATCGGTCTTTCAATAATCTCAAATTTCCATGGTTGTGACTCACTCTTGGCTCTACCCTTGAAATAGGAACTCTTTTTCTACTTATGTCGCACTCACTATGTCCTGCTCACCTCTGTGAAAGGTGAATTGAGACAACCAGAAGTCCCACTAGGGGTATCTGTGGCCATCCTTGGACAGGAGATATTCAGGGTATGGCTGCCCTGCTGATCAAGGGAAATATCAGGACCCAGAAAGAGGTGACTGCGTAAGAGTCACATTTCACATCTCTCTTGACAACTCTGGACAGGAGGAAGAAAATATTAAAGATACATTATAGCTTTCTAAGATACTTTATTTTTGTTTTGAAGGTAGAGGATCTCCCTCCATAGGATGACAGGGGGGTTGATAAGATTGCTCAGATGTCAATCACATGTAAAGTCTGGATTTATTGTCTCCTGACACTCAGCACCCCATATCCATATATGTCATACACCTTATGGCACACTCACTGTATACTAAGTATGAGCTAACTGTTTTATTTGCTTTATCGTATTTAATTTTCTGAAGTAAGTATCATTATCCCATGGTACAGACAGAATAACTGAGGGTTAATGTCACAGCTCTAGAAACTGGTAAAACTGCAGCTGGAAATTTGCTTGTCTTCAAAGTCTGTGCTATTAACCACAGTGCTTAATTTAGCTGATTTTAAAGAAGCTAAATAAAACCAACTGTAAAATAAATTGAAATATGATTTGACTGCGTGTCAGAGCATGCTCCTTCATCTGGAACAGAAGCATTGTCATGCTAGGTATTATTAGTGTATACCTTGTTTTCGTTAATAAAGTTGCACCTTGACTGAGGGCTGTAGTTCCTGGTCTATCTTGAAAATCAGTCTGAATAATATCCTAGGAAATTTAACTATCTTTTCAGCTGCATTTGCAGGAGGATAAGGTTTTCATTTTTATGTGACAGAAAATGCCATCACATCAATATCTAAGGAGTACTCTGTTAAATTGTCTTAATTTTTTAATGCCTTCATTTGGCAGAAAACTTATTTATGTCACACTTCCATTTGGCCTTTCCCAGGTAACCTATTCAACCTCTGAGAAATACATCAGCAAGTAGGAAAAATGGCCTAGCAAATTACTTATTCCCCAAGGGAAAAGCATGTGGCCAATGAATCAGGGGAAACTGATTGCCCAGGGAAGAGAACACTCAAGGCGTTTCAATATGAGTCACCAAACATAACGACTACCACATGATTAAAAAAGGTGAATGAACAAAGCCAGGATTCCTTTTATAGTTTCCATCGATGCAATCAGCATGGGATTGTTCCCACACAGGCTGGTGAGGCCTGTCGTGAAAAGAATGAGGGTTTGTCACTAAAGTACCCAAAGGGATGCTCTGTCAGAGAGGATGCTCCAAGTAGGAATGGAGGGCCTAGGGCCTGGGAAGCAGCGCTGGGTGGGTGGGAAAGGTATTTGGAAGATCAGCATCACATCGATGGTCCGATGGGGGAAAAGGCCTGGAGTCCGGGAGCAGAAGTATGTGGAGACACGCATAGTTACAGAGCTGGCAGGAGATGTTGGCTGGACTAGATGTCAAAGGACCTCATTCCTACAAGAACTGGGAGAGCAAATCTGGGACTTATTCTTGGAGGAAGTGGAATATTTAGGGTTTTAGGAAGGCAGGTACTTGGACCAAAAAACTGACTCACTGGGGTGTAAGGGGAAGGCTTGTTTCTAGGAACTATATGTCTGTTTTGCTTATTGCTATATTGTTTCCAAGAGGAGGCCCTCTGCTTGGCACATGGGAGGCAATTAAGTGTTTGTTGAGTGAATAAATGAGGCATAAGGCAGACACCCAGTTTCAGAATGTAGGACACATGGTGAAAGCAGGTCTCTGAGTGGGGTTGACTTGATGCCGACTCACCTGAGCAATGACTAAGGACATGGTTATTGCAGAGCCTCGTGTGGGGCTGAAGCTGCAGGTGGCATGTGCAGTGTCTGGGTGCAGGGCATATGTGGGAGAAATTAGGAGGATGAGGAGTAGGCAGGAAGCTCCTTACTCATTCTATGACAGCTTTACACATTATTGATCTTCACTTTGATCATATATAATGAAAATGTTTCCTCACTTTCCATGGAACTTCTTACTAAGGAAGTCACACATCCCAAATGTCCAGGGTTCACAATTTTATGAGCTACCATTTAGTTTCCACTTATTTGCTTTCTATGTGGCTGGTACTGTGATGAGTTCAGTATAGTCAATATCTGTATTCCTCCCTGTAATCCTTAGAGGCGCTACTTTGCTTATAAAGTCCCAGCTGCTGCTGCTGGTGGTGGTATCTGTACCACATGTGGAGTAGCAAGAATCTACAGCAGAGTTGGCCAGATAGTAAATATTTCCAGCTTTGTGGGCCATATGGTCTCTGTCACATCTCTTCACCTCTGCCGTTGAAGTTCGAAGGCAGCCATAGATAATACATGGATAGATGAGTGTGGCTGTGTTCCAAGAGAACTTTATTTATGGACACTGAAAATTGGGTTTCATATAATTTTCATATGGCACAAAGTATTTTTTAATTTTTTTCAACCATTGAATATGTAAAAAAAATAGTTAATGGGCCATAGTTCCCTGATCCCCAGTCTAGAAAATTCAGTGGCCTGAATCCCAAAGTGTTGAAGAGCATCCCGAAGAGGATAGCCCAGGTTCTGAGATTTTGTGAAACCACCACCAACCAAAACAGGTGGCAGGCAGGTGACTAACATGAGGGAGCACCTCATCTAGAGCGTGGGGTCAGATTTGCCTGTGACAGCCTTTGTCACTTCCAGCAGGATGACACAACAAAGTTTTTAATGTCTTAGTACCTTAATTTCCTCATGTCCAAAGTGAGGCTAAAAACAGGGTGATTGTGACAAGAAAAAGAAATTAGTTAATACAGGGAAAGCGTTTGTGATACCTGACAGAGATGAATTACAAGGTTAGACTTACAATCTTAGCATCACTGACTGAAGCAGGCTGTGAGGACAAGAGTCCCTCAGAACCTGACTGGACCTCAGAGCCAACCCACTCAAAGATGACCTGAGAGAGAATTTGCTGATTGCTACACTGCAGTTGTCAACAGTCATACAATTTTGAGGACAATTCTTTGAGGAATTCAGAACTAAGTTCAGTTCTATAAAGTGCAGGTGAGGTCAGTGCAGAGTTCTTATGAAGATGCCTTTATAGGGCAGGCAGCAGAAACCCTCAGGAGAACTGTTGGCAAGGCACAAGGACACGGTTGGTATTAAAGTAATCAGAGCAATGAATATAGCTGACAGTTATATAGCATTTATTAATATCCTCTGCTTGGCAATGGTCTGGTGTTTTCTAAGCAGAAAATATGTAGGTCTGGTTTACCCCCACGATCACTTTGTAAAGTAAGCACTATTATTAAACCCATTTAATAGATAAGGCAACTGAGACTGAGAGGGTAAATAATATGCCCAAAGCCATGCTTTCTTTAAGTGGCAGCACAATCTGGCTGCTGCATCCTTGTTCTTAGTCTCCAGGCTGACAGTCTTTACCCCAGGCTCTCTAGGTCCTCGGATAAAATTAGCTTGGCCAGACTTGGGGACAGTGGGGTCAGGGATTTCCTTCCAGGGAGCAAATGGGGCTCTGGGGATTTGCAATACTTTTATGTCACTAGGTTATGACAGATAGCAAATATGATTCATGTGCAAATGGAAATAACAGTTTTTGCCTTCGTATTTCACATTTACTAACCTCTCAAGCCGGAGTCCTGGTCTAGTCACACAGCATACTGTACAAGTTCAGACTGTATCCTGCATTTTGATGTAGATTCATTTCCAGAAGTGGGTAGGGGTGGCACACATATTTTTGTCTCTTTTCTGTGTGGGTGATGACCCTGGCCTCATATGTGGACTGTGCACAGACAATATGAAACAGAAAGGTGCCCGTTATGGATCAGAAGGAAATGTCACTTGAACCAGGGCTCCTGAAATTAGTGCCTCTGATTACTTGGATCCTATGAGTCTATAGAAAACTTTGGGTGATTCCCCACATCATGACTGTTGTTTTTTCCCATCAGTAATCTAAAAGAGTTTTAGACGTTTTTTTTTTCTGTTTTATCTAGCAATTAAACAGATCTTCTAAAACTGGATTTGGGAAAGGAATTTTTAATAAGGGTATTCCCAACTGCATATACCTCAGAGGATTTGCACTGGAAAATTGGTCTCAGTCTATGCCCATATTTGGGAGCTTCCTCATTTGTGAGATCAGATTTCCTGGATATTCCAGAATTGCCTCCACCACGTTTTTTTTTGTTTTGTTTTTTTTACTTGCAAAAGGGACACTGAACCTTGAAATGTTATGTTACCTTTTCTCAAAGGATAAAGAATGATATATGAACTGCCTATCTTTGTATACAAACTGTGTTCATAAGCTTTGACCACCATCCAGTGTCATTTCTCTTGGTTAAGCAAAATAATCTCATATTCTCTAAATTTTCCAAGGACTTTTTTTCAGCTGATTAGTGACTATGAGCCTGTACATTATTTCCTAAGGAGTTATAGATATGTCTTGGATTCTAGCCCTGCACATAATTAATATTTTTATGAATATAATGATAGTGAGCCCTTAACCACACACACGTAACTAACTGGCATTTGTTATGTAGATTTCCTTTCTGTTTTCTTTTTTATGGATTTAATACATAGAGTTTTTTTTTTTTAATGAAAACTGTTTTTGTTTTATAAGAAATATGCCTTCAGCGATTCAAAGACAGAGCTTGCCTAATTTCTATGGGATATACAGCCAAGACAATCACTGGAAATAGTTGTTTAAATGAGAGTCACACACAAAAAAGTCCTGAATTGCCTTAAACATACTTTGTAATAATGTCTTCATATGTTATGAGAGTCACTGCAGTCAATTAGAAAAATACACAGAATACCAGGAATTCCTATCCCGAGTCCAGCCTCACTTGTAAATATGTGACCTTAAATAACTGACTTGGGAGAGATCCTTATGGCAGTAAATGTATTCTAGAAAGGGATTGTTTATAATTCATCCCAAACATATCCCATTAACTATATACTCACAGGAGACTAGGGGAAAAACAAGAAAAGCAATGCTAAAATATATTTTCCAAAATATGTTAAATTTCAGCCGGGCCTGGTGGCTTACATCTGTAATCCCAGCATTTGGGGAGGCCAAGGCAGGTGGATCACTTGAGGTCAGGAGTTTCATACCATCCTGTCTCAAACTCCTGACTCATGGCAAAACCCCATCTCTACTAAAAATATAAAAATTAGCCAGGCATGGTGGTGGGTGCCTGTAATCCCAGCTACTGGGGAGGCTGAGGCAGGAGAATTGCTTGAACCCAGGAGGTGGAGGTTGTAGTGAGCTGAGATTGCGCCACTGCACTCCAGCCTGGGAGAGAGAGTGAGACTCTGTCTCAAAAAAAAAAAATTAATTAAAATAAAATAAATAGAAACAAAATATGTTGAATTTGAAAAGAAATTCTTAAGGCAAAATGATTTCTCAAGGTATTTGGACATTCAGTAAACAGATAACCTGACCGGCATCATACTCTGGGGGAAGACAAGGGTGATCCGTTATTTTAGGTTCCCCTTGGTTTATGAGACATGTATAACTCCTAAGAATCTATACTGAACAACCCAGGACAGTACATTGAGAACTATGTTGTGGTTCTCTGGGGCTATAGGAATTCAAAAGAGCCTAAAACAACTAGGTAAGAAACAGCCAGAGGCTGAAGCTCCAGGGAGGAACTGAGAGTTGAGGCTGATCTTATGTGACAGGGACAATGCCCAATGTGTTCTGGAGAAAGGTGAGGGCCTTCCAAGAAAGGGAGGCAATGTGGGCCAACTCATGGAGGTGGGAAAATGAGCCCGATAGGTTAATGGAAGCATGAAAGAACTAGCCTTCCATGAGCAGAAGCGAGCCAGGGCCCAGACACATTCTAAAGGCCACTGCAAGTCTGTGGGGGGGGACTTCAGTTGCGGTAGGGAAGGGAAATGGAGTCTCTGAAAATTTTAAGCATGAGTCCTGTGATAAAAATGGTGTTTAAAGAAGACTGATCTGTCAGCGAGGCACTCCGAGAGAGACTGAGAGGTTTTCCTTTGCGTAGCAGCAGCCTATATATTTCTATGCTGTAGAGTCTTAATTTGGGAGATTAGCTGTTTCACCATCCAGTGAACCATTTACCTTCACATTCACTTACACATTTAATCTAATATTCTAAATGTATTTCTGGAATATTAGTTGAATATTTTATATCAAAATACCACGTACATTGCATTGTGCCACTTCCAATCCTCACAGACCAAGGGTAAGTAAAAATGCATCAATGGATCCTCTATTAGGGACTGAGTTGTATTGATAGACAAGGCAGGTAGGGTGTCTGCCCTCAGAAAGCTTATCCACTGAGATTGGCCATAAGCAAATCATTACACAATACTGAGTTACAATTGTGGTAAATGCTAAGAAGTACTAGGTAATAGGGGGAAGTTTGACAGAGGGTTCTAACACAGACTTAAGGCCCGAGGATTTGGGGAAAGTCTTCTTGGGGAAGTGATATTCAAAATGAGATCTGATTGGAGTGGAAGAAGGTAGAGCAGAAGCTGAAGGGTGTTAGAAATTCTGAGAAGAGGAAATTGCACTTGTGAGGGCCCTGGGGTGAAACAAAGTCCAGGGCATTCAAGGAACTGAAAGAAGGCCCAGTGGGCTGGAGTGGGGAGGCTGGGCCAGGGCCGCAGGAAGAGAGGCTGGCGGGAGGCAGATGGCACCCGGCCTCATAGACCGCAGGAAGGGCTTTCAGGATACATCTCCATCTTCCTCAGAGGGTGCCCTCCACCCTCCCCTGCCATGAGTCACAGTGACTTCCTCATCCATGCTTACTGTCCTCTCTGATCAAATTCTCAAATCTAACTTCAGACACTACCCGAGCCACATTAGTGCAAGTAGCCCCCTTGGAGCACAGCCACATCTTAGAACTCAAGGTCAACTGAAAGCACTCTACCTCTGGCATCCTACATGTTGCAATTCTCTACCCTGACCATAGCCACTTATCCCTACGTCTCCCACTGAACTTCTGTTTGACCTCAGAAACACCTTCTGTTCCCTTCACTGTCCCGGAACTCTTTACTAGGCTTTCCTCCAGCTCCTCATCTATCCTGGCACAGAGCTCAAGCTCAGTCATATTGAGCTGCACCGTCATTGGTGCCTGACAGTTCTCTTTCTGCTTGACCTTCTACCACTGTCACATTCCCGCACTTTGCTCTAGAGGAAAGATGAACCTGTTTTCTCTGCTTCACTCCTAAGCTCTGCTGGGAAGCTTAGGTCACCTCCTGGTGATGTTACTACTGATTCATGCAGCTAACTTCAACTTGACCCTTGTACCATTTGATAACCACTTATGATTGATTATTTCATTCCTCTTAACCACTTTTAAATTTCAAACTTTATCATCCTAACTCCCAACTCGGTTCCCCCTCTACATTTGTTTTCTATCTTAGGGATGGGCACTCCATCCTTGATTTCCCCATGCCAGGAACCCGGGAGTCCTCTGGACTCCTCCTTCCTCACCCTTACATTCAGATGGAAGCCAAATCTCATTAATTGTTTCAATGAAGCCCCTCTTTTTTCACTTTCCTTTTCTCTATCCAATAGTTGTTTCCCAAACTCAAACTGTCATTGCTTTTCTTGCTTCTCATCAGGAATTCTTCCAATTCTTCCTCCACATGGCCTCAGATGTGAAATCTTTGATTTAAACTCATCAATGACTTCCATTCCTGTAGGAAGAAACTCCAGCCTCTTTATACAGAAAACAGGACCTCTGTAGCCTGGCCCTCACTCACCTCTCCATTTTTTTTCTTGCCCAGGCATGCCACTTCCTTCTCCTACCCCAAGTCTCCCCTTGAACCTTACACACTAGTGGTTCAAACTTGCCCTTCCTCTAACCCACTATGCTACTGGCTGCCTCTGGATATGGTGCTCCCTCTGGCCAGAGTGTTCCCACCCAGGTTACTCTTTACATACTTGAAATCTTTGCGATTCAGTACACAAGTTACAAGAAGCCTCTTCTGAACCGCCCTCCCTTCCTTCTCCATAGGTAGTTCTGATCACTCCTTCCTCTGTGCTCCACTCCACCCAGTGGATATTTCTATTAGAGCACTTATTATACTTAGTTGTAATAAATTGTATTCAAATCTCTCTTCTTTAAAGCTATTATGCACTCCTTGAAAACGGGTTTCTGTGTTATTTGACTTTGCACGCTTGGTGCCCAGCACAGCTCCTGGCCTGCAGCAGCCACTCAAAGGTGTCACCAGACCAAAGGACAATCTCTGGCTTGGTGAATGATCTCATGGTCTACCTTACTGAGATGAACTCCTCCTCTTTCTTCAATCTCATTTCAAGGAAGAAATGTCCCTGAACCTCTCCAAGGTCCACTGCAGCCCCTGTGGCCAGGATCCAACAGGTTCCCATTTCTCCTGTGCTTTGCTCCATAAGTATTGCTCCTGTCTTCCACTTTTTGTTTCTTCTTCTACTTTCTTGCCTACAAAGAGGCTCTTTCTTTCCTATTAAGATAAAAGAAATCTCCTTTCCTAACTTTTCCTTGATCATCCTGTCTACAGAAGTTTCCCCCTCCACCTGTATCCCTGTGCCTGCTTGCTCATTTACATAATTACTTTCTTAATTATAGTTATCACAAAACAATTGCTTAATTTTCTGTTAACTCATTTTTTGTCCCCACTAGAATGTAAGTTCCATGAGGGCTGGCACCTATCCCCAATGTCTAGCAAATTTCCTTGTGCAGAGACATTATTTATTTAATTTACCTGTTGGATAAATAAATGCATGAGTGAATAAGTGAATGAATAAATAAGTCTATCTATCTTCTCTTCAAACTCCCTTGAAATCTGCACTTCCAATGCTCTTTCCAACCCATTCTGGCTTCTAGCTCACTACTCCACTGAAATTGTTCTTTCAGTGTTTCCCAGTGACTCCTTTGTTACCAAACCCAGTGGCCTTGCCATTTCTGTGGTGTTTGATAAACCTTCCTTGAAATTTTCTCTGTTACTGGTTTCGGAGATAATACAGTGACATGGTTCTTCTCTCACACTTCTGGTCATTCCTCTGTCACTTTCACTGACTCCTCTTCTTCCACTCAATTTCTTAATTGTTTTCTGGGAACTAGTCTATTCTAACACTACGCAACCCACTTATCTCACTCATCCCAGATATTTCAACTGTGATCTCCAAGTGAATGAACTGCAAACCCGCACCTCTACCATCAGCCTCTTTCTGAGCTCCATGTTGGCCTTGTGTATATTTCCAAATGAGGATCCTGCCAGTAACCCCAAACTCACCACAACTCCAAAACAAATCTACAAACTTCCCTCTTCCTGGGTTCCATATTTCAGCCAATGACAGCATCCTCCTCCCCCTCACATAGACTTACATCCTGGCTCTGATCATCTCTCTGGCACTTCCCACTCATCAGTCACCAAGTCCTGTCAATGATTGTACTGCAAGATCTCTGACTTTAATCTCCATCCTTTCTTTTCCATTGGAATTCAGCCTTCATATAATCTCTAAAGCAACCTTCTTGAGATACCAATTCTGAACACCCCAAGCCTCTGTTCAAAAAACTATGATTGCACAGAAAACTTTTGGAAGGATTAATAAGAATGCACTATTTGAATTTTGTACCATAATCGTGACTTAGTATTATAATTTTATAAAAGTCTAATTTGAAAATACCTTTTATTGCCTGCCAAATTTATAAACTTCTCCACTAAACCATTTTTCCATCCGCAATATGATGATCCCAACCTAATTTTCCACCATTATTTTTCACTTACTTCATGTTCTAGCCAAATGCATTATTCATTATATATGCTCACTTTTTTTTTTTTTTTGATTCATGGTTAAACTAGTATAGGAGGAAATAGGTAGAATAAAAAGTTGCCTTTTAATGTAGTTATTGTAAAGCTTTGGTCTTCAATGAAGTTTATTTGCACATATGTAGCTCAGAAAATTGAGCTCATAAGGAACCTCACAGAGTCCATTGAACCCTCCACCACCTCCAACAGAACAGGCATAGATATGGCTGAGAGACCCACATACAGTTCGCATCACAGGACTCTGTGCAGACAACCCTCAGTACCAGCCCAGAGTTGGGTAGACTTGCTGGGTGGTTAGACCAGGAAGAGAGACAACAATCACTGCAGTTCGGTTCACAGGAGGCCATATCCACAGGAAAATGGGAGAGTGCTACATCAAGGGAACACCCTGTGGGACAAAAAAATCTGAACAACAGCCTTCAGCCCTAGACCTTCCCTCTGACAGAGCCTACCCAAATGAGAAGGAACCAGAAAACCAACCCTCGTAATATGACAAAACAAGGCTTATCAACACCCCCCATAAATCACACTAGTTCACCAGCAATGGATCCAAACCAAGAAGAAATCCCTGATTTACCTGAAAAAGAACCCAGGAGGTTAGTTATTAAGCTAGTCAGGAAGAGACCAGAGAAAGGCAAAGCCCAGTGCAAGGAAATCCAAAAAATGGTAAAAGAAGTTGAAGGGGGAAATATTCAAGGAAATAGATAGCTTAAATAAAAAACAATCAAAACTTCAGGAAACTTTGGACACACTTTTAGAAATGCAAAATACTCTGGAAAGTCTCAGCAATAGAATTGAACAAGTAGGAAACAGAATTTCAAAGCTTGAAGACAAGGTTTTTAAATTAACCCAACCCAACGAAGACAAAGAAAAAAGAATAAGAAAATATGAACAAAGCCTCTAAGAAGTCTGGCATTATGTTAAATGACCAAACCTAAGAATAATCAGTGTTCCTGAGGAAGAAGACAATGCTAAAAGCTTGGAAAACATATTTGGGGGAATAATCGAGGAAAACTTCCCCAGCCTTGCTAGAGACCTAGACCTGCAAATACAGGAAGCACAAAGAACACCTGAGAAATCCATCACAAAAAGATCTTCACATAGGCACATTGTCATCAGGTTATCCAAAGTTAAGATGAAGGAAAGAATCTTAGGAGCTATGAGACAGAAGCACTAGGTAACCTATAAAAGAAAACCTATCACATTAATAGCAGATTTCTCAGCAGAAACTCTACAAGCTAGAAGGGATTGGGACCCTATCTTCAGCCTCCTCAAATAAAACAATTATCAGCCAAGAATTTTGTATCCAGTGAAACTAAGCATTATATATGAAGGAAAGATATAGTCTTTTTCAGACAAACAAATTCTTAGAGAACTCACTATTACCAAGCCACCACTACAAGAACTGCTAAAAGAAGCTCTAAATATGGAAACAAATCCTGGAAACACATCAAAACAGAACCACTTTAAAGTATAAATCACATGGATCCTATAAAACAAAAATACAAGTTAAAAAGCAAAACCAAAAAACAACAAAGTACACAGGCAACAAAGAGCATGATGAATGTAATGGTACCTCACACTTCAATACTAATATTGAATGTAGGTGGCCTAATTGCTCCACTTAAAAGGTACAGAACTGCAGAATGGATAAGAACTCACCAACCAACCATCTGCTGCCTTCAGGAGACTCACCTAACACATAAGTACTCACATAAACTTAAAGTAAAGGGGTGGGAAAAGGCATTTCATGCAAAAGTGAGCAGGGGTAGCTATTCTTATGTCAGACAAAAAAAACTTTAAAGTGACAATGGTTAAAAGAGACAAAGAGGGGCGTTATAAAATGGTAAAAGGCATTGTCCAAAAGGAAAATATCACAATCCTAAACATATATGCACCTAACACTGGAGATCCCAAATTTATAAAACAATTACTAATAGACCTAAGAAATGAGATAGACAGCAACACAATAACACTGCGGACTTCAGTACTCTACTGACAGCACTAGACAGCTCATTAAGACAGAAAGTCAACAAAGAAACTGTGGATTTAAACTATACCTTGGAACAAATGGACTTAGCAGATGTATACAGAACACTTCATCCAACAAACACAGAATATACATTGTATTCAGCAGTGCATGGAATTTTCTCCAAGACAGACCATATGACAGGCCATAAAACGAGCTCAATAAATTTTCAAGAAAATTGAAATTATATCAAACACTCTCTCAGACCACAGTGGAATAAGACTAGAAGTCAACTCCAAAAGGAACCTTCAAAACCATGCAAATACATTGAAATTAAATAACCTGCTCCTGAATGAACATTGGGTCAAAAATGAAATCAAGATGGAAATTAAAAAATTCTTTGATCTGAATGACAATAATGAAAAAACCTATCAAAAGCTCTGGGATACAGCTAAGGTGGTGCTAAGAGGAACGTTCATAGCCATAAATACCTGCATCAAAGAGTCTGAAAGCACACAAACAGACAATCTAAGGTCACACCTCAAGGAACTACGGAAACAAGAACAAACCACATCCAAACCCGGTAGAAAAAAGGAAGTAATCAAGATCAGAACAAAACTAAATGAAATAGAAACAAACAAAAATATATAAAAGATAAATGAAACAAAAAGCTGTCTCTTTGAAAAGATACATAATATTGATAGACCATTAGCAAGATTAACCAAGAAAAGAAGAGAGAAAATCCAAATAACCTCACTAAGAAATGAAACAGGAGATACTACAACTGACACCACTGAAATACAAAAGATCATTCAAGGCTACTATGAATACCTTTATGCACATAAGCTAGAAAACCTAGAAGAGATAGATAAATTCCTGGGAAAATACAACCCCTTAGCTTAAGTCAGGAAGCATTAGATATCCTGAACAGACCAATAATAAGCAGCCAGATTGAAATGGTAATTAAAAAATCACCAACAATAAAAAGTCCATGACCAGACAGATTCATAGCAGAATTCTACCAGATATTCAAAGAATTGGAACCAATCCTTTTGAAATGATTCCAGAAGATAGAGAAAGAAGGAACTCTCCCCAATTAATTCTATGAACCCATATCACCCTAATACCAAAACCAGGAAAGGACACAACCAAAAAAGAAAACTACAGACTGATATCCTTGAGGAACATAGATGCTAACAGATGTTAAAATAGATGCTAAAATAGAAATAGATGCTAAAATCCTTAACAAAGTACCAGCTAACAGAATCCAACGACATATCAAAAAGATAATCCACCATGATCGAGGGGGTTTCATACCAAGGATGCACGGATGGTTTAACATACACAGGTCAATAAATGTGATACACCACATAAACAGAATTAAAAACAAAAATCACATGATCATCTCAGTAGGTGCAGAGAAAGCATTCAACAAAATCTAGCCTCCCTTTATGATTAAAACCCTCAACAAAATCAGCATACATGGGACATATCTTAATATAATAAAAGCCATCTATGACAAACCCACAGTCAGCATAATACTGAATGGGGAAAAGTTGAAAGCATCCCCCGTGAGATCTGGAACAAGACAAGGATGCTCAGACTCTCACTACTCCTCTTCAAAATAGTACTGGAAGTCCTAGCCAGAACAATCAGACAAGAGAAAGAAATAAAGAGCATCCAAATGGTAAAGAGGAAGTCAAACTCTCTTTGTTTGCTGATGATATGATTGTTTACCTTGAAAACCCTAAGGACTCCTCCAGAAAGCTCCTAGAACTGATAAAATAATTCACCAAAGTTTCCGGATACAAGATTAATGTACACAAATCAGTAGCTCCTCTATACACCAACAGCTACCAAGTGGAGAATCAAATAAAAAACTCAACCCCTTTTACAAAAACTGCCAAAAAAAATACTCATGAATATACCTAACAAAGGAGTCAAAAGACCTCTACAAGGAAAACTACAAAACACTGCTGAAAGAAATCATAGACAACATCAACAAATGGAAACACATCCCATGCTCATGAGTGGGCAGAATCAATATTGGGAAAATGACCATACTGCCAAAATCATTCTACAAATTCAATGCAATCCCTATCAAAATACCACCATCATTCTTCACAGTTAGAAAAAAGAGTTCTAAAATTCATATGGAGTCAAAAAAAAGCCCGCATAGCCAAACAAGACTAAGCAAAAAGAACAAACCTGAAGGCATCACACTACCTGATTTCAAACTATACTATGAGGCCATAGTCACCAAAACAGTGTGGTACTGGTATAAAAATAGGCACATAGACCAATGGAATGGAATAGAGAACCCAGAAATAAACCCAAATACTTACAGCCAACTGATCTTTGATGAAGCAAACAAAAACATAAAATGGGGAAAGGACACCCTTTTCAACAAATGGTGCTGGGATAATTGGCTAGCCACATAAAGGAGAATGAAACTGGATCCTCTTCTCTCACCTTATACAAAAATCAACTGAGATGGATTAAGAACTTAAACCTAAGACCTGAAACTATAAAAATTTTAGAAGATAACATTAGAAAAACCCTTCTAGACATTGGCTTAGGTACGGGTTTCATGACCAAGAACCCAAAAGCAAATACAATAAAAACAAAGATAAATAGCTGGGACCTAATTAAAGTAAAGAGCCTTTGCACTACAAAAGGAACAATCAGCAGAGTAAACAGACAACCCACAGAGTGGGAGAAAATCTTCACAATCTATACCTCTGACAAAGGACTAATATCCAGAAACTACAACAAAGTCAAACAAATCAGCAAGAAAAAACCAAGCAATCCTATCAAAAAGTGGGCTAAGGACATGAACAGACAATTCTCAAAAGAAGATATACAAATGGCCCAGAAACACATGAAAACATCCTCAACATCACTAATGATCAGGGAAATGCAAATCAAAACCGCAATGCGATACCACCTTACTCCTGCAAGAATGGCCATAATCAAAAAATCAAAAAACAGTAGATGTTGGCGTGGATGCAGTGATCAGGGAACACTTCTACACTGCTGGTGGGAATGTAAACTAGTATAGCCATTATGGAAAACAGTGTGGAAATTCCTTATGAATAAATTTAAGTTCTCGAATAAAACTTAAGAAGTAAAAGTAGAACTACCATTTGATCCAGCAATCCCACTACTGGGTCTCTACCCAGAGGAAAGTAAGTCATTATTCAGAAAAGATACTTGCACACACATGTTTACGGCAGCACAATTCACAGTTGCAAAATTGTGGAACCAACCCAAATGCCCATCAGTCAATGAGTGGATAAAGAAACTGTGGTATATATATACAATGGAATACTACTCAGCCATAAAAAGGAATGAATTAATAGCATTTGCAGTGACCTGGGTGAGATTAGAGACTATTATTCTAAGTAAAGTAACTCAAGAATGGAAAACCAAATATTGTATGTTCTCACTGATATGTGGGAGCTAAGCTATGAGGATGCAAAGACATAAGAATGATACAATGGACTTTGGGGACTTGAGGCAAGGAGTGGGAGACAGGCGAGGGATAAAATATGGTGTAGTGTTTCCTGCTTGGGTAGTGGGTGCACCAAAATCTCACAAATCACACTAAAGAACTTACTCATGTAACCAAATATCCATTGTACCCCAATAACTTATGGGAAAATAAAATAAAATAATAAAAAATGAAGTGTACCAGAGGTCATCTACTTCTGGTTTTTAAAAAAATTGAGCTCAAAGTACATATCTATAGATGTACCCTGAATTGGAAACATTAATTTACAACTATTCCATAGCACGACTCAAGTTTCTTTTTTCTTTTTTTTTTTTTTTAAGTATTTATTGATCATTCTTGGGTGTTTCTCGGAGAGGGGGATGTGGCAGGGTCATGGGATAATAGTGGAGAGAAGGTCAGCAGATAAACACATGAACAAAGGTCTCTGGTTTTCCTAGGCAGAAGTCCCTGCGGCCTTCCGCAGTGTTTGTGTCCCTGGGTACTTGAGATTAGGGAGTGGTGATGACTCTTAAGGAGCATGCTGCCTTCAGGCATCTGTTTAACAAAGCACATCTTGCACCGCCCTTAATCCATTTAACCCTGAGTTGACACAGCACATGTTTCAGAGAGCGGGGACTGGGGGCAAGGCCATAGATCAACAGCATCCCAAGGCAGAGAATTTCTCCTCCCAGACGGGGCGGCCAGGCAGAGGCGCTCCTCACTTCCCAGACGATGGGCGGCCGGCAGAGACGCTCCTCACCTCCCAGACGGGGCGGCCCGGCAGAGGCGCTCACTGCCTAGACGGGGCAGCCAGGTAGAGGCGCTCCTCACCTCCCAGACGGGGCGGCCGGGCAGAGGCGCTCCTCACCTCCCAGACGGGGCGGCCAGGCAGGGGCGCTCCTCACTTCCCAGACGGGGCGGCCGGGTAGAGGCGCTCCTCACTTCCCAGACCTCACTTCCCAGACGGGGCGGCCGGGCAGAGGCGCTCCTCACCTCCCAGACGGGGCGGCCAGATAGAGGCGCTCCTCACTTCCCAGACGGGGTGGGAAGTAAGTTGAGAGCACAACTCAAGTTTCTTAAGATACACTTTACTCACTGAAATGAGGCCTCCATGTAAGCTGTTCTTCAGATGTCTGGAAACAACCACAGCAATGATGATTTGTGCCTAGCCAATTTGCTATTAGGGTTCCTGTTTCCTAACATCCATAGATTCCAGGGTCCAGGGCCCAGGTCCAATGTATGGAGGACTTCTGGCAGTCAGTCACCTTACTTTTTCCTGTTCTGGGTGTTGAATTCCCAGGCAAACAGACTAGCCAACCATCTGCAGTGTGAACCTGATCACTTGCTTTTCTTTTTCTCTTCCCGCTCTGCTGTATACATGCTGTACATTTTCAGGATGCTGATTTCCCAGTCAGCCAGAGGACGACCTAGATCCATATATGCTCATCTTTCCCCCATTCCAGAGACAACCTTCCTCTCCAAATTAGAAAATGAGCTGTGCATGCTACTCTCTGCCACTAGCTCTGAAGTTCAGAGGCCCACATCCCCTAACTAGAATTCTATCAAAGGGAAACAGAACTGCCCATCCACTAGCATCTGGTTGACATCCTTCCTTTACCTAGCCATGGCTATCTACTAATTCGTACCTCAAGGAAGAACATCTGGAATACATAAAAAAGTCTTTTCAAATCATTTTATTGTTTTCCTTCTTATTAGAGAAATTTATTAGAAACCCAATATATTTTTCTGATTACAATACAATTACTCTCTCACTGTACAACTACAATAGTATAGCAATAGAGTGTTGGGGCTCTAAGTTAGGCTTAGGTTTGGGGAAATCTAACAAACTTTAATAATTTTATTTTTACAGTAAACCATATTTTGGTTTTCAAATAGCCAAATGTATGCAAGCTTTTGAAACATAATTACAGATATTATTATTTAAACTTTCTAACACACATGTATATATACGCATACTTATGGACAAAGTCTGAATGGAAACATGGAAAAAGGAAAACTGTCAATGTGCAAAGTGGTGAAAAAATGTTCTCCTTAATAATGTTATTATATTAATTTATGCAATGAAAAATTACCTTAGCAATAGATAACTGTGAAAAAATTGTCATCTCCTCCCTAAAGGTCGCCCGTCTCCATAATCATATATGCTTTTCTATGTTCTCATAACATCTTATATACAAATCTTAATATAATAGTCACGTTGGAGCATAATGTGTAGTTATTTGCTTATGTGTCTATTTTTCCAATTAACTGTAATTTATTTACGGATGGGGATTATCTCTTGTTAGTGTCTGTACACTATACTAGTTCAAAAACACAGTGACATGCAGTAGGTATTTAGCAAATTGTTGAATGAATGAAAAATGAATGAGTAGGCAAATTTCTTCATGTGGTATAGTTGAAGTAACACATTCATATACTCAGCTGGTTAGGATACAAATACATGAATATCATCTACAAAACTTGAAAACTTTGGTCAAAGCAGAAAATAACGTTTTTTGAAGTAGAAATGTACAAATAATTTCTAAGTACATCTGGAGGAAGTGTGAACAAGAGATTTGGGGTTTTGTTCCTTTGGCATATTGCCTGACTTTGGACCTCAGATGTTTTCACTTCCTCAAATTTTTGTTTTTGTTTTTGTTTTTTTTCTCAGCTTTTCCTGATAAAACTATTTCCTTTCTCCAAGGTTTTAAAGGTTTTGACCTGAACATGTATTACCCGAACCATGAGGACTCTGATGAAAGAGTTATCAATGATGACGACCTGGGTGGAAATGGTCTAGAGATTCAGGCAGATATGGCTGCATCACCATCCTATAAGGGAGGAGATAAGACTCCTAGAGGAAAAAAATGTAGGGTAATAGGGTTTGGGACTGAAGAAAGGACCACTGGAAATGTCCATGGTAAAAAGATCTTAATTAAGCAAATGAAATATTATGAACAGAGCAACATGAATCAGTTAGTTCAGTATTTCCTAAACCTGCTTGATAACAAGGATCACCAGGAGGTGATTACTTGTTAACAATACAGATTTCCACTTTTCTTTCAGATCAGAATTGTCAGCACAGAGGCCTGGAAATCAGTACCTTTAACACATAGTTTCTGGTGATTTGTATAAGCAAGCAAGCTTAGAAAATTTAAATTCATTCATTTTAATTTCTTGATGTCCAATTTAGAAGGTAAAGTCCACAAATCCTCACACCCATATACCCACATCTACATCTGTGCCTATAGAGCCAGCCTTCCTTCCTTCCTTCCTTCCTTCCTTCCTTCCTTCCTTCCTTCCTTCCTTCCTTCCGTCCCTCCCTCCCTCCCTCCCTCCCTCCCTCTCTCCCTCCCTCCCTCACTCTCTTCCGGCATATTCACTAAATGTGAATGTCTATGATGGGAATAAGATTGCTCATCATTGTGGAGGGAGTTAAAGGAAATACAAAATGCAATCCCAAACTCTACAGGCTACTACTTGATGCAGTTTACAAATTTGCAAACTTTCATTGCTGATTTGAGTGTTTTACCTAACTGCATAATCAGGCATGGTGTGTTTGTGTGTGTGTGTGTGTTGTTTTGTTTGCTTGCTTTTTAAACCCTGCTGTAGTTTGGGTATGGTTTGTTTGTCCCTATCAAATCTCATGTTGAAATTTGAATCCCGGAGTGGTAGTGTTGAGATGTGCGGCCTAGTGGGAGGAGCTTATATCATGGGGTAGACCCCTTGTGAATGGCTTGGTTCTTGTATTAGTCTGTTCTTATGCTGCTAATAAAGATATACCCAAGGCAGGGTGCAGTGGCTCATGCCTGTAATCCCAACACTTTGGGATGCCAAGGCGGGCGGATCACCTGAGGTCGGGAGTTCGAGACCAGCTTGACCAACATGAAGAAACCCAATCTCTACTAAAAATACAAAAAATTAGCCAAATGTGGTGGCACATGCCTGTAATTCTAGCTACTCGGGAGGCCAAGGCAGGAGAATTGCTTGAACCTGGGAGGCGGAGGTTGAGGTGAACAGAGATCATGCCATTGCACTCCAGCCTGGACAACAAGAGTGAGACTCCATCTCAAAAAAAAAAAAAAAAAAAAAAAAAAGACATACCTGAGACTGCATAACTTATAAAGGAAAGAAGTTTAATCGGCTCACAGTTCCACATGGCTGGAGGGGCCTCAGAATCCTGGCAGAAGGTAAATGAGGAACAAAGTCAGGTCTTACATGGTGGCAGGCAAGAGGGCATGTGCAGGGGAACTTCTCTTTATAAAACTATCAGATCTCATGAGACTTATTCACTATCATGAGAACAGCACGGGAAAGACCCACCCCCATGATTCAGTTGCCTCCCACCGGGTCCCTCCTATGACGTGAGAATTGTGGGAGTTACAATGCAAGATGAGATTTGGGTGGAGACACAGTCAAACCATATCAGTTCTGTTTTCAAGGAATTGAGTGAACTCTTGCTCTCCTGAGACTGGATTGGTTCTGGGGGGAATGGATTAGTTCCTGAGGGGCAGGGTTGTTATAAAGCCAGGACACCCCTTGGGTTTTGACCCTCTTTGCACGTGTCGACTTGCCCTTTAGTCTTTTCCACCATATTTTGATGCAGCACACAAGCCCTCACCAGAAGCTGAGCAGATGCCAGCACCTTGCTTCTTGTACAGCCTGCAGAATGTGAGCTAAATAAATCTCTTTTAAAAAATAAATTACCCAGTCTCAGATATGCCTTTATAATAATACAAAACATACTAAGTCAAATAGCAATTGAATAATGTTGGATAATGAAGCTGAATCATTAAATCTCTTTAAAAAGTCCCCAATTCTTTTCCACTTGGGAATTTTGAATCTGGAAAGTTTGAGTATTTTATATATGATCATACCTTTTCTAAAAAAACCGTTTCTGCAAACTCCAACACTATTTTCACTCTGTGCATTCAGTGTGCTAAGGGAGCATCTTGGAAATCTTTTGTTTGAATTAGCTATAACTTTAGCCTCTGCCAATATTCTGACCAGCACCCTTTTCATTTTTCGGCCCTTTTTTGATCCAATCAGTCTCTTACTTTTTGAAATTTAAGTTTCTGGGTTGCAAATAAGTAATTTGTATTTTCCAGGATTTTCACATTGTACTTGTAGCATCATTAATAAATGAATACATGCCTCTCATTGCAATAGATTAAGAGAAAATAAATATCACACTACAAATGGAAGCCGGTAGTAAGGAAGTCTATTGAACTTGAATTGTGTGAGGCCTTTATGTGCCCCTGGATCCTCCCTTATTTATTTATTCTGAGGACAGAGCTAAGCACTAGCAGGTAGTAATACATAACAACTCTGATTAGTATTCAAAGGTTTGTGAATTTAGTATGAACTCCTCCACTGAATAGTAAGCTTCTTCAAGGGAAAGACCTGGGCTTACTCACTCCCCAATACTTGTCAACAGAGAGTGGCACATAGTAGGTATACATAAATGTTTGTTGGACTTCAATTTGATTAAGGGATGCCTAGGAACAATTGTTTTCTCTGGGTATGAGCCAAAAATTGAGGTAATTGGTCCTTAGGTGAGTTATAATTTATTCTCTCTTTCCGCCCCTCCAATACATTGGTGAAAAGCAATAATAACAAGTCTTTGGTTAGCAAGTTATTCATAGAATTAATCCAGTTTACCTCTTGTAAAGCTTTTGTTTCTCTCCATGCATCTTTTTCTGATATAGTAAATAATGCATTTCAGAGAGCGTTTTCTTGACTTGGTTTTACTATTAGTTAATTCTTTTAAAATGTCCCATTTTCACTATCGAAGTTGCTCATTTCTTGTTGGGAGCTGTGGTTTACTGAGGAGGGGGAGTTCCTTTACAGCTAGTAATACTTTGGAATCCCCAGGGATGGTCCATGACAAAAGAGATTAGAATTCTGAAGCAACACCCTTCAAACCACAAGTAGTCCGTCTATCATCTGAGTCATAGTCATCAACCAGGTCAGACTGAACATAAAAACGGGGGAGAAAAGGAAGAAATCCTCATAAAAGTACATTGTACCTAGTAAAAAATTATTGTCATGCTTTAGAATTTTGAGAATCAACCCACTGAAACATTTTATACTTAAAATTCCAAAGAGATTGCCATATCAAGTCCCTACCATAAACTTTCCTGCATTATATTAAGTATTTTTGGGTTTATTTATTTTGAACACCTATTCTTTAAGTTGGTTTATAACTTCCTTGGTGGGTATTTTTTTTTCTGAAGAAATGTTTCTAACATCTCAAGATTCATATTACTTAAGGTACTTTTTGTAGGTATCTACATTCTAATGAAATACAAAGAATTGAATTTATCTGAAAAAAACGTAAGCCATCAAATCATTTTGTCAGAGCTGATCTATGTGGGTGATAGGTCTGAATAGGCTTATAGATCACAGCTATGCACCTTAATCTTTGAAGGGGTCCTGGAAGGGGAATTTATGTTATCAAAGAGAGCAATAAAAGCCAGGGGACAATCAAATGAAAATCCTTTTCCTTTCACAAATAACTTAATAATTAGCATTTATGAGAATAGCTGAGTAATTCTGGCTATTAACCAAACCTTTTTTTTATCCTGTCTCATGGCCCAGGCTTGGCTGACAAGTTGCCTAACCATGAGTATATATATATATATATTTTTTTTCTGCTGTCGCTACCACCTGTTTTAGACTTAGCTTTCATTTTTTTTTTTTTTGGTGTTATCTTTTGCTCTCACAGGCAAAAAAATCCTTAATTTGCAAAAAGTACAATTTCTTACAAATAATAAATAAAATTCAGATTCATGAGCCCTGAATTTATATGCCAACTTTAGAGCTTTTTAGCAGCGGGATTTGGGCTACTTACTTAACTGACTCCCTCCCTCTGCTCCCCCTCCTCACAAAGTCATCCTTACATCTAAAATGCAGGTAATTAGACTGACCACCTAGAGTTGTAATGGGCAGATGTGAAAACATAATGCTAAGTTTCCGGCATCATGGTAGATGAACAAATGGTGATGTCTTCCAGTAGAAAGTCAATGTGGCCTACAAGAAAGGGCAGGGGGGAGGGGCTCCCAAGACCCACACTGAAGTCCTGGCTCTAGCACTTACTAGCTGCCCACGTTGGGAATTCTAAACCTTCTCTGCGTTTCAGTTTCTTCATTTGTAAAATGGGCAGAATGTTCCTTAATCTACCTCTCTAAGTGGCTTAAAGGAAATAATTTTGTGAAACTGCCTTATAAAAATGATGAGATATGAAAATATTATTAATATGATGACCAAGTTTTTGGAGTTAACTTTTTTCCCTCTGGGGAATAGTATTTTTTCAACAGTAGTTCAGTGGTTCCCTTTTGCTGAAGGTAGTGGCATTTCTCTCTTTTTTTTTTTTTTCTGAATGACTCAGTTGGCACTTATGAGCTATCTTGTAGGTTTTCTTTTTTTCTTTTTCTTTTTTTTCTTGGCACCTCAACTCTGTTTTAATCTTTTCAAGAGTAAGGACCCAATTTTAAACCTTGTGGGCTACATGCTGAGATCTCACAGGAGGGGCTGAAGGGGAAATCCTCCCTGGGGCACCATACTTAGTGTGGGAAGGGCCAGGGTTGTGGAGTGGAGCAGAGATGGTCTTCAGAGAGAAGAGGAAAGAAAAACAGGAACTTTGATGACATGGAGAAATTCTGAGATGTAGGGGAATATTGAGGGGCTTCCATGGACTTGCCTTGATCTTAGTAAGAAAGAAGGCCAATAAGATGAGGGAAAGAGAGTAGAAGGGAGTTGGGATCTTAGGGGCTATATATCAAAGTGTCATGTTAACAGAATAACTATCATATAGCTGACACTAAAAAAGTTTCTTAACTTTGAGATGAGTAGAAAATATTATTTTGTTATTTCATTATTCATGTCATATAATATTAGCATAGATAATAACATATATAATAATAGTAACAGCATGTATTAGGTACTTATGTCATATGTTTTGAACTTTACACCTATCCTTTGATTTAATACCGAGAACAGCCTTACTAAGTAGATGTTATGATTATCTTTATTTTAAATATGCGAAAACTGAAACTTTGGAAGGAAGTTCTGAAACACTATTGTGGGGCATAGAGTATCAAGTTTAGTAAGGAAAAGAAAAATGATTATAAGAGAGAATCGAGGGTCCAACTGAAAATAGATGGCATGAGTTTAAGACAAAACTCTCAGCACAATTCCATGTTTACCTCAGCAATGTTCTGCAACTTGGAGCAGTTGGTTGAGCTGACTGAGACTTAGAATACAATGGTTAGGAAAACATCAACCTCTTTGCGTTCCACGTTGGACTTAATGACTATGAATCATGTCATATAGAGGAGGCAAGTTTTTCAGTGGAGATAGGAACAACTGAAATATGTTCTTCAGCCTAGTGGAGACAAGTAATTGTCATTGGCCGGTGAGTGTTTCAGATACTTCAAAGCATGGGTTGTGCTTTACCCCGCCCTCTCTAGCTAAACTCCTTGGCTAATGGCCTGCATGATCTTAACTTCATTCCAGAAATACTGGTTAAGAGGATTCGGGACAGGCCATTTGGAGGCTGGTGAACCTGACAACCTACACAACCTACATTTGCAAAGCCCAGTTATTTTCTGACTAATGGGTCCGAAAGAGGTGGCAGAAGAGGAGAGAGAAATCTTCACCAAACAAACAGCTGGGCCATCTGGGTGGAGTTGCTTAAGGTAGTCACAAAAAAAGATCACATCATTTACCTCTCATTTAACAAGGGCAGGGCAGGGATACCAGCTGTGAGACACTTCTGCTCCGGGAAAGGTAGGAGCATTTGTACAATCTTTCCAGTAGAGCGGAAGGGGGACATGGGAGTAGAAGTTGGATTGTTGGGTCATGAAGCAAATAGGTATCTTTTTATTCTAATTAACTTGAGAAAGAAAGAATTTGGTATTGTATCAACCCAGCACTTAAACTTTTTGCCTTCATTGTATAAAAACTGTTTGTGAAAATTGTGCCACTATGACTTATTTTTTGATCCAGATAATGGAGCATTCTCTAAAGGGAGAAGATGAAATGACTAGGAGGTTCAGAATAGTGTCAATCATCAGGAAAGAGGGTGGCCCTGTTGGCCTGGGGGTGAGGGGAGAGGCTCTGACAAAGGTGCTCAGTCCCCAGCCAGGCTGCATGTGGTTCTTTTCTACCTGGGTCCGCCTGAAAAGACACTACCAGATTGATTTGGGGGGTATCCTGGGCAGTGAGACTTTTGAAAGTGCATTGGTTGATTCTAATGCACAATCCAGTTGAGAACCACTGTTTAGGGAGCAGGGCGCCTGAATCATGAAATAAAAAGAGGCTTTTTATGGGAAAGGCTCTCTATCTCTCTTCTTTAGCACCAGGAAAGGAATTAGTATTAGTGATAGGAAGTGACGGGGAAGCCAATGGGGGCTCAAAGGAAAGAAAGCTTTGATGCTTGGTACTGAAATGGAAGTGGCGTGGTAAGTGGAGGAGCCCCTGACGCTGGAAATGATCAAGGAGAAGGTGGACAACCATTGACTGGGAAGGCTGAACTAGCCCAGTGATGGCTAGATAGTGTCAGGAGGACTGGAAGCAACCTCAAGTCCCTTTCCCTTCACTCAGGGCAGCTTGGTTTTCTCTCTTTTTCTGTATTGGGTTGGGTTTCCCCATAAAGATTTCCTTTGAAGAAAGAGTCTGCTCAAAAAAACTTTTAAAACCACATAACTAGTTGACCTTTGTGGCTATTACCAATCTGAAGTTCTGTAGCATTAAATCTTCTTTGATGTTTTCTAAGAAACCAGGCTAGTGATTGATCCATTCTTCCTAAGGCCAAGGGGGAAAGGAAGGAGAGCTTAGAAGGGTGGAAAGCATGAGTAGAAGAGTGGAGAATTCTCTTAGCTGAGGGCCAGGGCAGGAGCCCTTAACCCTGTCTAGGCTTGGAACCACCTGGGAACTTTTCAGTAAGACACCCTCCCAAACCAGTGATATCAGTCTCTGGGGATGGTGCCTGGCATGGGTATTCATGAAATGCAGCAGAGTTGAGAACCACTGGCTTAATAGATGGGCACTGAGGAGAACTCTTTTTATACATTGAGGCCAAACATGTTAGACAACCACGAACATGGCAGTTCTTAAATTTCAGGTGCACCAGAATCACCTAGACTTGTTCAGACAGATCACTGGGCTCCACCCCCAGAGTTTCTGATTTAGTAGGCCTGTGATAAAGCCAAGAATTTGCATTTTTAACAAGTTCCAGGTGATGCTGACACTGCTGATCTGGGGAACCACACTTTGAGAACCACTGCTTTAACAATAGGAATTTACTCTTGACCTTAAAAACAACTCCCTAACATTGGCAAGCGATTGATAGTGTGCACCCTTGATGATATGATATGATGAGAATGGCACTTTGCCTCTGTGGTCTCCCTCCCATCAAGTACATTAACTCAGTCTAATCATGAGTAAAACATCAGACAAAACCCAATGGAAGGACATTCTACAACATACCTGACAAGTAATCCTCAAAACTATCAAGGTCAGCAAAGCTAAGGAAAGTCTAAGAAACTGCCACAGCTAAGAGGGGCCTAAGGAGACATGACTACTAAATACAATGTGGTATCCTGGATGGAATCCTGGAATAGAAAAAGCACATTAGGGGCAGGGTGCAGTGACTCACACCTGTAATTCCAGCACTTTAGGAGGCTGAGGCAAGCAGATCACTTGAGGTAAGGAGTTTGAAACCAGCCTGGCCAAGATGGTGAAAATACGAACATTAGCTGGGTGTGTTGGCGGGCGCCTGTAATCCCAGCTACTTGGGAGGCTGAGGCAGAAGAATCGCTTAAACCCAGGAGGTGGAGGCTGCAGTGAGCCGAAATCATGCCACTGCACTCCAGCCTGGGCAACAGAGTGAGACTCCATCTCAAAAAAGAAAAAGGAAAAAAGGAAAAAAAAAAGGGAAAAACTGAGGAAATAATGTATCAATACTGATTCATTGGTCGTGACAAAGGTACCACATTGATGTAATATGTTAACAATAGGGGAAACTCAGTATTAGGTAGGGAGCTCTCTGTACCATTACTGCACTAATTACATTAATTCTGTAATTTTAAAACCATTCTAAGATAAGCAGTTTATTTGAAAAAAAAAAAAAAAATAGAACTTTCTGACTGCTAAAATACAGACCATTCCTGATTGTGGTTATGGAGGAGGTGTCTTCAAAAGCATCAAGGAAAAAATATCAAATAATTGTATTTGTTTGAATGAAGACTTATCTGGATATAGGAGGTGAGTTACATAATATACCTTTATCTCTTTTTCTATGTGCTTGTGTGACTCAGATGACTGTGTGACTTTGAAATAATTTTTAAGGGTTATACTTTACATATACATATAGCATATATGTATTATACATAATACAAATATAATATACATATGTATATCAGTATACTTACGGCTGGTATGAAAGATAAGGTAGCTAGCTGATGCCCCTCAGTTTATTAGGATGCAGCCATGCAGTGGGAATACAATTTTAATTAGAAAAGGTACCTGTGGTAATGACTTAATATTCTTGGTAGAAGTTTTCAACCTTTTGATTAGGCCTATCTGGAAACCATCACAATGGTGGTCTTTCTCTCTCTTCTTTTGTTTTGCAGTTCCAAGAGAACCTGCTTCAGGTGGTCTAAATGAAATAGAGTCCAAGTCCTGTGCTTACGTAGTATTTAGCTGCTGGTTTATAGTTATGGATGACCTTATTTCATTGGCTTAAAGAGTGCATTTCATAAAATTCCTCACTTATTGATTCAAATTTTTTTGTTTTGTTTTGTTTTGTTTTGTTTGAGACGAAGTCTTGCTCTGTTGCGCAGGCTGGAGTGCAGTGGCACAGTCTCGGCTCACTGCAAGCTCTGCCTCCCGGGTTCACGCCATTCTCCTGCCTCAGCCTCCTGAGTAGCTGGGACTACAGGCACCCGCCACCATGCCGGGCTAATTTTTTGTATTTTTAGTAGAGACGGGGTTTCACCATGTTAGCCAGGATGGTCTCGATCTCCTGTCCTTGTGATCTGCCTGCCTCGGGCTCCCAAAGTGCTGGGATTACAGGCATGAGCCACCATGCCCGGCCTGATTCAAATTTGAATATATCCGTGGAGCACTGTGTGCTCACGGCGGGTGAGGGTAGAGGTGAGAAGACCCAACAACTCTCTGGATATCCACATGTGTTAACCAGCCAGGCATTTACATTGTTTCCCTAACTTGGCTTCAGTTCCCCTCAGCCTTTTGAGTGTTGGTCACTGATCGTGGTTATGGAGGAGGTGTCTTCAAAAGCATCAAGGAAAAAATATCAAAATTTGCCGTGGTGCCCAGCATGGTTCAAGATCATAAGTGTCAAGCACATCAGGTAAGGAAGATAATAATAATTCAAGGGCAAATGAATTGCCCCATGGACAGTGGATTACAGTATGCTACAATGGATTTGTTTGGACCATTTATCTTTTCTTTTGAATTGACTTAACTGTACATTTGTAGGAGATAAGCAGGAAATCAGAAGCACTCCTAGGGATTGGCACTGGTCTAAATGACAGCTCTAAGGAGAAGCTTAGATACCAGATTCATCTTCCATCCAGGCAGAAGCTCCCCAGGGATAAAACTGCAAGGTTAAATGTGAAACTCAAATTTGAAGCAAAAGCCTCTCCTCTTCTGCACTTCTTTTCTTCCTAAATTGAGCAGTAATACTAGAAACGAGTCAATTGAACCTTAATAGCTCCTCTGGGGTACCAGGCATCATTCTAATGAACTCGTTTCATCCTCACAGAGGCACAGATAAGGTATGTAACTTGCCAAAGCTCACACTGCTTGGAGTAGAGTCAGGATTCTAATCTGGCTTGTATGACTCCAGAGCCCACGTTCTAAACCATTAGGCTTATTCTGCCTCTCTTGGAGAAGACACAAGAAGTCCCAATCTTGGCTAGCCTGGCTAGTCCCAGAGACCTCCACAGCTAAACAAGGTGTAGAAATAGAATGTCCCGTCACTTAGCTATACTTCTGTCCTTCCCGCCTTCTACACAACTACCATTACCATTGCCATCAGCAACTGGTAAATATTGATGGAGCTTCTTTTCTTTGCCAGGCACCATAGATACAAAAATTAAAAAAAAAAAGAGACTGTAATCTTGACCTCAGGAACTACAGAGGAGATAGACATCCAAGCAAATATGCCAACAAAATCCCAAATGGGGTCTAGTAAGAGCCAAAAATGGTATAGCCAGATGGGCAGGGACTCGCCTTGCTTCAGGGACAAATTTGCAGTTGTGATGAATTCCTTTCATTCTTAGCTTTCCTCCTATTACTTCCCTGATTTATTTTACTTACAAATGACACGTCTAAATGGCAGAGACTTGAAGTTCTCTTGATGAGGTGCTGAGATGTTTAGAAGGGAGGTATCCTGTTTAACCAACAGATCATTTATAGATAAAGAGAGGCTCTAACTTAGCATACACTTCATCTATTTCCTTCCCCCAAGAAAGACAGGATATTTACATCTTCTCCATTCCTTCTTCCAGGGCAGGAATCTTCTGTTCCATATGCAACATCTTCTGGCAGCCTTGTCCTTTTTCTGTCCTTGTCGACTACAATAACAAACAGCTGTTGCCAAGGCATTGCTGTTGACGTGGTACCTTTGAAACCTCCCTCCTGTTATGGAATAAGCCTCTTCCAGATCATGGATCATTATCATCTAGTCTGACAAGCAGCCTTGTTGCCACGGAGACCCGAAGGGATCAGGCGTGGCATTTGCCTGCATCATCACCCCCTCCAGGGGAACAACAAGGACTCTTCTGTGCGTCATGCGTGGCTGTCCTGGGGCTGGCTGCCACCAGACTTTTCCTGAGGGTAAAACCTAAACAAATGATCAGCTGCAGATAATATCAAGACCTCTGTTTGATATGTTAATAGTGACAGCCATATTTCCACAATTAACAATGAGGTGGGAAGAAAACACTGTAGTCACCAGACTTGGGAGGAGAGGGTTTGTATTCACATAAACACAACCTCACGTCACTGCTTGCCACCACAAAGGGCTCTGTTCACTGTTTTGTTCTCAAAGATCATCCTTGTGCTCATCCTCTGATCTTGAATTTCTACATAACTTTCTCAGTTTATATGCCCTGTGGCAAGTGCAACAAGCACTGTTTCCTGTTTCTAAACTTGTAGAAAATCATCTATACATCTTACAGTTGTCAGTTTTAACCAGATAACTGTGGCACTTTGTTGCTGCTTTTTTATCTTTAGCTTAGGTTAACAGGACCCTGGAAGTAAAGTTGTTGATTTATTCAATAGAGTATTCTCAATTAATTTGGCTAGATTTCTACATGATGATTCAAAATCTAAAAAAGTAGAAATGCATGCTTATATGTCTAAGGCCTGAAAAATTGGTGGTGACATCCCAAAATAAATGAAGATTTTAAAACAATAAATGATTTTTTTTTTTTTTTTTTTTTTGCTTCTGTGCTTGGGGAGAAGCAATGAAGGAAACATCAATGTTGCTTTAAGGAGTGAGGACCCCCAAAATAAGAATACATAATTATGGCAGATAGGGCATTGTTCAGAATTGATGGGGCTGGTGCACACACAAACATTTTAATAGTTCTAATACTTTGTGTACACTCTTGCGATGAAGTGATGACTTCATTAATTGAATAATATTTATGCAATGCTACTATGTGCTAGCTATAGAACTAAGCTTAGTCTCTTAAGATCTTAACATTCTGAAACTATTAAAATGTATAATCACCATTTGTAAAAGTAAAATATACTAATCTAATAATTTGGAATGTACATTACAGTAAAAAAAAAAGCAGAGGAACATCCTGTAAAATCACTGAGAGATAACCACCACTTACAGAGCGAAGTATATTCCTGCTTTTCGTGGATTGTGTGTGCGTATATATATGTTTAAACAAAGCTAACACTATACTGTTTTTATAATTGGCATTTACTTTTTTCTTTTGCTCAACTTTATATCATAACCACTTTCCCACATCATTACAAACTCTTCGTAAGTAATCTTACTAATGGTTATGTAATATTTATCTTATTTGTAACAAATACTATCTTTTTTTTTCATCAACACACTGCATGGATAACAGATTTATTTTTTTAAGTCAAAAATCTTTCTTGGCTACACTAACCAATGTTTTTGGTTTTTGTTTTGTTCTGTTTTGAGACAGAGTCTCACTCTGTCGCCCAGGCTGCAGTGCAGTGGTGTGACCTCGGCTCACTGCAACCTCCTCCTCCTGGGTTGAAGTGATTCTTCTGCCTCAGCCTCGCAAGTAGCTGGGATTACAGGCATGTGTCACCATGCCTGGCTAATTTTTGTATTTTTAGTAGAGACGAGGTTTCACCATGTTGATCAGGCTGGTCTCAAACTCCTGACCTCAAGTGATCCACCCGCCGCAGCCTCCCAGAGTGCTGGGATTATAGGTGTGAACCACCACACCTAGCTACTAACCAATGTTCTTTAGAAAAGTTAACCTCATTCGTGTTTGGGGATGTCACTCCCGTTCTCTTGGAGATACAAGCACACACACACCACCACCCTTGGAGCCTGACAGGCCCAGACCATAGATGTGTGTCCATCACGATGACCATTCCTCATTCCCTTGTGGGTCCTCCTGATGGGCCAGGCCTTCATGTCTTTACTGATGAATTCAAGACACAGCACTTAGGATTCAGTGTCCCTCAACACCGCCACATAGCCATCCTCCCATGTGGGAAGCCTCTGCTTCCTGGTGGTGGGTCACTCCCTAACACCACTATGAGCACCTAATATGTGTCAAACACTGATCTAGAATAGAAGCCAAACACAAGACAAATAAAATTCTTTTTTTTTTGAGAGAGAGTCTCACTCTGTCACCCAGGCTAGCAATCTTGGCTCACTACTACAACCTCCGCCTGCCAGGCTCAAGAAATCCTCTCACATCAGCCTCCCAA
Source organism: Pongo pygmaeus (assembly GCF_028885625.2). NCBI lineage: Eukaryota > Metazoa > Chordata > Mammalia > Primates > Hominidae > Pongo > Pongo pygmaeus. The sequence continues at coordinate 138,192,113 of NC_072378.2, read as the reverse complement.
GTAGCTGGGACCACAGATGTGCACCACCACGCCCAACTAAATTTTTGTATTTTTGATAGAGATGGGATTTCAGCATATTGGCCAGGCTGGTCTCGAACTCCTGGCCTCAGGTGATCCTTGGCCTCCCAAAGTGCTGGGATTACACGTGTGAGCCACCACGCCCATCTGCAAGGTGGATATAATTCTTACCATTGCAGAACTTACAGTCTTGGAGGAGATAAGCATTTAATCAAGTAATTATGACATTTGCTACAGGAGTGCATAGCAGAGGGGACTTAACCAGAGGAGGTGACATTTAAACTAAAAACGTGAAAAACTTGTGAAATTAATCAGAAGAAGAGGAGGAAAGCAACTCCACTATGTTTCCTGCTAGGTCTCATCTTCCCAACAGATGCTTGGACTCTCTTCATCGCGTCTTTGAAATACGAGGACACTCTTAATTTAGGTCAAATTTTTTTCCTCCTGGACTTGCAATATGTTGTTTCCTTTTTCTGGAACACATTATGATACTTCCTTGAAACAGCAAGATTCTTTTACTCCCATTGTTTCTGCTTCTTGAAGTATTAATCAGAATACTTCGTCTGCCATCCCCTTCTTCTGGTTACTTTCACACAGTTTTCACGAGTTAGTTTAAATGTCACCCCCTCTGGTTAGGTGCCTCTGCTATGCATTCCTGTAGCAAGTGTAATAATTACTTAATTCAATGTATATCTCCTCCCAGCCTACAGTTCCTCCCAGTATTGGAAGGATAAGAAGCATATCTGGTTTGTGTTTGGTGTCTGTTCTAGCTCATTGTTTGACACATATTAGGTGCTCAAAAAATATTGAAATGAATAGTAGGCATTTAGGGTGCTTCCGTTTTTTTTGAAAATAAGCAATGATGAAATGAACATCTTTTATGCATGATGTCCATATTTTGGAATTTTTAAATTACTTTCTGACGATAAGTTCTTGAAAGTAGAATTACTAGGTCAAAGGATACAAACACTTCGAGTCCTCTTGGGAAACAGCACATTGCTTTCCAGAAAATTTTATACTCCTGCAAGCAGTTTATGAGATTTCCTGTTTCATTGTGCTCTTATCAACATGATTAGGCAAAGAAATTATTTTTGCTAACTTGACAGTAAGAAAAATTACTCTACTGCTGTTTCAATTTTGCCTTTGTTAAGTAACAAGATGAACATTTTCCATCTGTTTTTTATTTATTTATATTTGCTCTATTGTGAGTTGTCTCGTGTCCTTTGCCCATTTCTATTCTGAAATCTTCATGTTTTTCAAATCAATTTTATAAGCTCTATGTTTCAGAAAATATTAGATGATTATCTCTTTTTTTTTACTGTAGATTTTTCTATGTAGATATTTGTATTTTAGTCTGTGCCCTTGTTAATGTTCAGAAGTTTACGATTTTTCTGTGGTCAGGTCTGTTATCATTTCCCATGGGATTTTTTACATGACAAACTCACAGTGCTCTTCACCAGCAGTGATTAAAGAAATATTCAGCTATTTTTTTTGGCATGTATACAGTTTTATTTCTTTGCCTGTGTGTGTGTGTGTGCGTGCGCGCACGTGTGGTATGTGTGTGTGCATGTGTGTGTACTTGTGTATGTGCATTTATGTGCGCATGTATTTGAGTCTCATCCACTGATAATTTAATTTGTCATTTGGCAGGAGGGGAGGGTTTTCTTTTGCTAAAAGTACCGACCAATTGTCTCACCGTGATTTGTAGATTTTTTGTTTCCCAATGATCTCAGGTGTCTCTTTCCACAGACTTTGAGAAGGCACAGTACCTTCTTCTGCTTCCATTCTTCTCCGCACTCATCCCCCTGGCTCTGGGTGCCTCTGTTCAGCAGCAACTTCTTTGAAGTTGAACTCTGAGCACCTAAGGAAAGCTTGAGATCTGAAACAGTAAAGGCACAGGGCATTTGCATGAAAGCCCACCAGGCTAATTTGGCCATGTTTCTAAGTGTGTCTTTCTGGCATTATCAGAGCACAGCTTTAGTTTGTCTGGCATTGGACCTTTTTTAAAAATGTGTAGCCTATGAATAGATGACTGCTAAAAAGTAAGTGCCATGGCAAGAGACAGATTATCTAGTGTTCCTAGATAATCATTTGAATGTTCAGGAGATCCAAGTCTCTATGGTGATAGTTTCTTCTTTTACACAACATCGCAGAGTTGTACAAAAGGGGGAATGCCAGTTTTAACTAAGACAAGAGCCAACCAAGTGTTTCCTTCACAGGAAGCCACTAGCCACGTACTCAGAACAGTGGGGGAAAGAGACATCTTTATATTAAGTTAATTTGCTCTTGCTTGCTTTCTTGTTCACCTTCTTGCTCACCAGCTTTTGACTCAGTTACAATATTATAGTTCTTGCAAGTTGGTCTCTGAGAAAATCAGAGTCACAGAATATAACTTCTCAAGTTGTAAAGCATTGTCAATACTAATTTGATGCATTTTCCATAAATCAATATTGGAAACAGAAACAGGTGATTATTTGTATATTTCAAGAAGCAGAAAACAATGGGAGTAAAAGAACCTTGCTGCTTCAGGAAAGCAGCATAATTTATGTCAGAGTGCTACAGGATTGAAATGGAAACATTTTAATTCCTGTGCCCTGCCCCCAAAATGTGGATACGTATTTTCCAAAACTGATGAATTCAACCTTTATCTAGAACTCAAATATAACGTCCCTCCCCAAGCCAAATCTTAGACAAATGTAATTAATATTCTTTTTTATTTTTTAAATTTTTATTTATATATTTATTTTTTTTAGACGGAGTCTCCCTCTGTCACCCAGGCTGGAGTGCAGTGGTGTGATCTCGGCTCACTGCAAGCTCCGCCTCCCGGGTTCACGCCATTCTCCTGCCTCAGCCTCCTGAGTAGCTGGGACTACAGGCCCCCGTCACCATGCCTGGCTAATTTTTTTGTAGTTTTTAGTAGAGACGGGGTTTCACTGTGTTACCAGAATGGTCTCTATCTCCTGACCTCGTGATCCGCCCGCCTTGGCCTCCCAAAGTGCTGGGATTACAGGTGTGAGCCACCGAGCCCGGCCTAAAATTCTTTTTAAAAAAATCTATAGAAATGTTTACCTCTGGCTGTGTGTTAGGGGAAAGGGGTTACGTTACAGGTATTTAGAATGTCCTAAGGTGTTGTAGGTTTATTAGCAAGTAATAGATAACAAGTAGCAGAGAGACCCTCACCTTAAAGAACACAGAGCCTCATCTCCAGCTCTACTCACCCAGTCCCATCTCCCTTACCTGCTCTTCTTTTCCTTTTTGCCACCATGCTTATCCTCCTCTAACATGCTATTATTTCACTTATTCTGCTTATTGTCTATTTTCTGTCTTCTTCTCCCTGAGGACAGGGATCTTACCTGTTTTATGCACTAACGTATTGTGAGTGCCCAATACCATGTCTGGCACATGACGAGGCACTCTGTCAATATTTGTTGAGCTCAATTTAATCAACTCTCATCCCTGAAAAGAGCAGGGTTTTGATGAGGTGGGGAGTCATTCTGCTTAATGATGTCATGCAGGACCTAGCTCTTTATAACTCTATTTTTTTTTTTTTTTTTTTATGTTGGCTCTATCCTAAGTCAGGCTCCTTCTGTGATTCCTAGATGACTCTTGCTCCTTATTCAAATACAGTAAAAGGGACAGAGGGACTTCATCTTGTATTCCAAAGCAGAGATCCTGAGACTCACGCTGAACAAATGGGCTTAGGTCACAGTCACTGTGGCCGGGGTTGATAAAACATGCTGATGGCTTATCTCAGGCCACGTGTTCCCTTCTTGCCACTCAGATGGAATTATTCTCAGGTATTGTACGGATCCCCAAACAGAAATCGAGGGGCTGCTGGAGAGGGAAACATGGAGAATGGATGTCCACACTATTTGACAAGCAAGAACAGGTTAATCAGTTAAAAGTTTACCATTACAGGCCAGGCGCAGTGGCTCACGCCTGTAATCCCAGCACTTTGGGAGGCTGAGGCAGGTGGATCACCTGAGGTCTGGAGTTTGAGACCAGCTGACCAACATGGTGAAACCCCATCTCTACCAAAAATAAAAATATGAGCTGAGCATGGTGGTGGGCACCTGTAATCCCAGCTACTTGGGAGGGTGAGGTAGAAGAATCGCTTGAACCCGGGAGGCGGAGGTTGCAGTGAGCCAAGATCGCACAATTGCACACCAGCCTGGGCAAAAAGAGCAAAACTCCTTCTCAAAAAAAAAAAAAAAAAAAAGGAAAAGTTTACCATTACAAGCAAACAGAATTTGGAAAATCCCCTCCCCATTCTACCTAGTCTATGTGACTAGAGATGAGGTTAGACTCAGTTTAGGAGGCTAGACTGAGTTAATATTCTTTGTGGGACAAATTTGAGATTTCCTAAGAGTGGGAGGAATCTCCTAAGAGAATTCAGGAGAGAGCAACCAAACAAGATGCTGACCTTAAGAATCAAGAGATTGTTGCCTCTTCACTTTTCCTGTGGATATAACTTACCAGAGTTTACTTGCTGAGTACAACAGACACTGCTTCTTCTTCATCTCCAGGGATTTATTGTCCCAGTTAGGCAGCCGCGTAGAGAGGCTGTGAGTTGCAGCCCGTGGCCAGGAATACAGGCACTTCCCCAAGCTGCTCCTGCCAAAGTGAAGATTGTCCCCTAGAAAGGCCCACTGTGATACTGAGATAACTGGTTCCTCTCCATGCCCTTCCCCATCCCTATATTACTAATCCAGTGCTCACCCCCTAGTGGAATACTGTTTAATTTGGCCATCCATCATTCTATAATGCAGGGAATGGGTTGCTACCGGTAGGTCCTGGGAAGAGGTGCAGTTTCCTGGGTTATGCATGAAGTTGGCCTATCTGCCAGAGAGGGTAATTCCATCCCCAAGATCTTAGGCTCCTTTCTTCTTCTCAGCATAAAGGAAGCACTCTCCTTTTCTAATACCTCAGCCTAAGAAAGTAATAGAAGTGATCATTATTTTCATGATCACAGCTGGCTCCTCAGAACAGTATTGTTCCTTTGGAGCAGTATTAATTAGTCAGCCATGACAACCTCTGAGGATGAAATACGACCACCTATCCATGCATGCTCTAGGCCCTGCCTGCTTTGCCAACTCCATTTCTCTCCCATTTCCCCTGCCTTTTTTCTTTCCATTTCAGTCACACTGGTCTTTAAGTTGCTAAAATAATCCAAAGTCTTTTCTTCCTTAGGGTCTGAAACTGCCCGGATTCAAATTCCACCTTCACCACTTAGTAGCTGTGTGACAAGGGCAAGTTACTTAACCCTTCTGTGCTTCATCTTATACCTCTGTTAAGCAGGGTTAACAGTAGTTCCTACATAGGGTTGTGTTAGGATTAAAGAATATAACATATGTAAAGTTCTTAGAATGTTACTGGGTCATAGTAATGTCTCAAAATATCAACTCCTCCTCCTCTTTGTACCACCACCATCCTCCCCAATAAATCTCTTCTAAAAACCCCTCCTCTCCCTTTTTCCAAGTCTGGATTTCTAATATGTCCTATTAATAGTTATTATATAAACCGTCAAGACCTTGGAGACCTTTTCTGACCCTCTGATCGAAAGTAGCTCCTTTGTTATTTTCTCTCACACCTCTCTGCCTGTTTCCTTCACAGCACTTATCTCAATTTGTGGTTGTGTATTTATTTGCTTTTATTTCTTGGACATCATCTTTCTCCATGACTAGGCTGAAAATTTCATGGTCAGAGTCGTTGGCGGTTTCACTCATCCCTGTGCACGTTGTATGCATCTACACAGAGCAGGCAATCAGTACATATTTAGGAATGAAAGCCTACCTCCTCTGAGCAGTCAGCAGCCTACAAAGGGAAACTGAAATTCTGAATTCGAACTCTGTAATATGCTGGAGCAGAAGCCACATTGCTGGGCATCAGTGCTGGGTGTCCTCATTGTGGTTGGCATGAGGGGGTGGGGGAAGGAAGTGCTCCTCCTACTTAAAAGAGAATGCCGTGTCACTTGGACATCTGCAGCTTTCCTGAGCCTCAGCTGTGGAAGTACATGGAAGGGGCAAACAGGAGACACTGCTGGCCAGCCAGTGGCCAGAAGAAGCCAAGGGCCAGCTTAGAGGAAGGATGTTATTCAGCAGTACCTGGGAGACACCTTGTAGGGACCTCAAGAAATATTTGAAAGATACCTTACAGGGTATTAAAGGTCCACCATCCCCAGGCTATGGAAAAAACCAGGGAAATTTGAGTTGGGGTAGTTCCTGTTATCTGTACAGTCTGGTAAGGCCAGGGGAAACTTGAATGACAGTATTCACACTATCATGGCCAGGACTCAACCCCGTGCACAGAGTTGACAGAGAGAAATTTTCCAGTGAAGGCCCATACCAGTCACTGGGGAAGAAAGAGCAGTTATCAATACTCCCATATCATTACCTGTACGGCCTCCACCAGAGGCTTTGACCTTAACAGGCTGCAGGGAGTATTGGTGGGGAAAATGAATCATTTTCTTTTTTTTTTGTTTTTTTTTTGAGACAGAGTCTCACTCTGTCACCCAGGATGGAGTGCAGTGGCACAATCTCGGCTCACTGCAAGCTCCGCCTCCCGGGTTCACGCCATTCTCCTGCCTTAGCCTCCCGAGTAGCTGGGACTACAGGAGCTCGCCCCTATGCCCGGCTAATTTTTTGTATTTTTAGTAGAGACGGGTTTCACCATGTTAACCAGGATGGCCTCGATCTCCTGACCTCATGATCTGCCCGCCTCGGCCCCCCAGAGTGTTGGGATTATGGGCGTGAGCCACCGCCCCCGGCCCGCTCTAATTAGTTTTGAGATTTCCAGCCTCCTCTAGGTGATGGCTGCTTGAGGCTGATTTTTATACTGGGTTTTAGAAATGATTCTCTACCAGTAACCAAAACAGCATGGTACTGGTACCAAAACAGAGATATAGACCAATGGAACAGAACAGAGCCCTCAGAAATAATGCTGCATATCTACAACCATCTGATCTTTGACAAACCTGACAAAAACAAGAAATGGGGAAAGGATTCCCTGTTTAATAAATGGTGCTGAGAAAACTGGCTAGCCATATGTAGAAAGCAGAAACTGGATCCCTTCCTTACACCTTATACAAAAATTAATTCAAGATGGATTAAAGACTTAAATGTTAGACCTAAAACCATAAAAACCCTAGAAGAAAACCTAGGCATTACCATTCAGGACATAGGCATGGGCAAGGACCTCATGTCTAAAACACCAAAAGCAATGGCAACAAAAGCCAAAATTGACCAATGGGATCTAATTAAACTAAAGAGCTTCTGCACAGCAAAAGAAACTACCATCAGAGTGAACAGGCAACCTACAGAATGGGAGAACATTTTTGCAATCTACTTATCTGACAAAGGGCTAATATCCAGATTCTACAATGAACTCCAACAAATTTATAAGAAAAAAACAAACAACCCCATCAAAAAGTGGGGAAAGGCTATGAACAGACACTTCTCAAAACAAGACATTTATGTAGCCAAAAGACACATGAAAAAATGCTCATCATCAGTGGCCATCAGAGAAATGCACATCAAAACCACAAGGAGATATCATCTCACACCAGTTAGAAACAACAGGTGCTGGAGAGGATGTGGAGAAATAGGAATAATTTTACACTGTTGGTGGGACTATAAACTAGTTCAACCATTGTGGAAGTCAGTGTGGTGATTCCTCAGGGATCTAGAACTAGAAATACCATTTGACCCAGCCATCCCATTACTGGGTATATACCCAAAGGATTATAAATCGTGCTACTATAAAGACACATGCACATGTATGTTTATTGCGGCACTATTCACAATAGCAAAGACTTGGAACCAAGCCAAATGTCCAACAATGATAGACTGGATTAAGGAAATGTGGCACATATACACCATGGAATACTACGCAGCCATAAAAAAGGATGAGTTCATGTCCTTTGTAGGGACATGGATGAAGCTGGAAACCATCATTCTCAGCAAACTATTGCAAGGACAAAAAACTGAACACTGCATGTTCTCACTCATAGGTGGGAATTGAACAATGGGAGGGGAACATCAGACACCGGGGCCTGTTGTGGGGTGGGGGGAGGGGGGAGGGATAGCATTTGGAGATATACCTAATGTTAAATGACGAGTTACTGGGTGCAGCACACCAATATGGCACATGTATACATATGTAACAAACCTGCACGTTGTGCACATGTACCCTAAAACTTAAAGTATAATAATAATAAAAAAGAAATGATTCTCTACCTAGAAGCGAGCCAGAGAGAGGAAGTATTAAAAGCAAATGAGCAAATGCAGCTGAAAATGAACATGTATTTCATGGGAATTGGATGGAATTCAGCCAAGGTGAACAAAATACACTTCATATTGTGAAAGGATAGATCTAAAAGTGGTGTGTTTGCCATGAGCAGTCCACATAGATATTTCATCTCAAACAGCGTCTTGATATTTATAGATGAGCATTCTCAGTACTTAATGGAGGGCACTATACCAGGGTTGGCACTAACCCAGCCCATAACCTTTGAGCCATAGTCCCTGTAACTGTGTCATCAGCTGGTTTCATAAGAGAACATGCCTAAACCTGCCCAATCCTTGACTGGGGATGCTTTCAGGAAAATCCAGGGTGCTATTGAAGTTTTGTAGGTGACTCAGGTAGTGGAATTCTGCTTTTGAGTCAAGATAGAATTTTAGCTTTGCCTGGTTGAGGGTTTAGTCACTGGAACTAGCCCTCTAAGGTCATATTGAAGTAGGCAGAAAAATTGTCTACAGAATATGTTACCTTAAAAGGTGATTTATTTTTAATTGAAAGATTCAAGAGATTTTTCCTTATGATTCCACGTTGATTTTAGTTGAAGACGTTATTACTCACCTCCTTTCTAGGAATAATAGGTTCAGCCTTAGAAAATGACCATCATATTTCCATCATAATCCAGAAACAACTGCGATGTCCAAACCCTATGACAGGGTCTTCCTAAATGAAAGCCAGTGGAGAACCCTGGAGCATTCTAAATAATTGGTGAAGCTTTTCTTAATAAAAATGCAGAGCTTTCCAATTTAATTCAATAGTACTAGATTCTCACTCTCATTACTGAGATTTTTAAACTGTTATAAAATGAACATTTGAAGAGCACCCATATAGCACTAGGCCTTATAAGAAGAAAAAAAACCCTGAAATTTTCTATTTAAAGAAGACATGTAAACATATCTACAAGTGCAGATCCAATTTCTCCAAAACAAGATGCCAAGAATAACTTCATTGAATGTTGTAAAGATACAACCCTAATCAATGCATATCCTTTTTTATTTGTGGCTTAAAAGTGCTGATCTAAAATGTTAATGGATACATTTATTTCTCCAACACAAATCCATAATATCACCAATCCAGAAAGATTGGCATAAAGAAGTTGGCTATACACATGCTACTTATTATTCAGCTAATAGATGTCTGTGTCCTGTTTAGAATCCCCAAATGATTTGTAAATTATTACATTGAGTTTAGATTATTATTTCTATGTTTAGTCAACTTTTTATCCTAATACTGATTACTTTATTAGCATATTAAGTGGAAGTGTTTTAAGCCTGCTTGGGCCAAATAGTGAAACCCTGTCCCCAAAAAGAAAAAATAAATAATAACTAAAAACAGGCTAGGCATGGCGGCTCATGCCTATTATCACAGCACTTTGGGAGGCTGAGGTGGGAGGATTGCTTGAGTCCAGAATTTCAAGGCTGCAGTGAGCTATGATTGTGCCACTGCATGCCAGCCTGGGCAACAGAGCAAGACCCCGTCTCTAAAAAAAAATGATAATAATAAAAACAAACAAACCCAAAAACATCAGATGAGACAGGCTAGCGTTACTGTTCCTTTATCCTCTTTTAATGAGAATGAATTTAAGCCCCAACATAGCAAAATAATATACAAGATATTTGCAGAAGACAAAAGTGACCTCCAGACTCCTCTTTTTAGATGTTGTTTATTCTTGAGCCCCCAACTTCCCCATTATTTTGCTCCAATGACTTCCCCAATCCACGAAGTTTCCTTATTTGTATTTTAAACCCATACTCTCTACCCTCATAGCTCCTTTCCTGTAATTTTGAAATTCCTTTAAAACTCTACTTGCATCATTTTGATTCCAGAGTACGCACTCGGTCACAACCATTTGTCTTACAGAAGACATCCCCGAAATGTGGCTCAAAGGAAGAAGCCCCTTGACGAAAGGGGTTGCCCGGATAAATGATTCATTGCCTAAAGGGATAGACTTTTTAAAATGTCATTTTTATTTTGGAATGTAGGAAACTGGTTTCCCTGTCTCTTGAAGCATCATCACAGAGGCATAAACTGAGGAGCAAAGCTTATAACTGAGAGGTTTTAAATGAACAGAGTAGGGGAAACAAACAATATCCCACCAGGAGAGAGGTCCGATAGCTCAAGTTTACTCTTTCTTCTCCTGGTCGCTCACACGCACAGGCAGCCTCACCAAACGTGCTGTGCAGCAGTGACGTGACTCACGGTCAGCTAACAGAGCAGGAAGTCACCTGACGACAGATGGGAAACTCCAGAGTAGACTGAACGTACTTTTTAAGAAAAGGAAATAAAGAAGGCAATTTGTAGGGCTGTGTCACAAGGTTAGAAACCCCGATTATATTTGATAGTTCTGTGCAAGGCACTAGCCTGGGAATGCATTAATCTGTATATTGAGTAATTACTACCACATTTGGAAGCTAAGTAAGTAGGTTTCAGTCATTAAATAAAGAGCAGCATTCTTGATTGGAAGGATGAAATTATGCAGTTGTCACTGGGTTTGGTTAAATAATAAATTAATTTCTGGGGTCTTGGCAGGGACGGTCATATGCCAAATTGTGAAGCAGAACATTGTCTTTGTCAGTGTGGTTGTCCGCTTTGGGGAGTTCTTCCCTTTTCCCAGAGGTTTAGGGAGAGAAATTGAAGTGTTTTAGTTAATCAATAAAACCAGAAATACATGAGAACTTGTTGTGTGCCAAGTCTTCTGCAAGGGAATAGGGGGCAAATGGACAGGAAAAGATCCTTGAGGAGCTCTATCTAGTTGGGGGCAACAAGATGTAAGCATTTGGAAAAGTAAGTAACAGCTTAAGAGTTGTTTCAAGGAAGAACATGATGGATTACAAAATAGCAATATCAAGAGGATGTGTTGTGGGCATTCAGAGAAAGGGGAGGTTAGTGTGGGCAAGGTAGATAAGGGAAGTTTTTGGGCAAACAGTGGATCTAGAGCTATGCTACACTTTTAAAGCAGAAAGAATCTATAGATAAGTGGCAAAGTCCAAATCAGTTATCCTAGGAATGGCAGCAGCCAAGCAGATATTTGAATGGGCTCATGTGGTGTAGGTCCACAAGTCTAAAGATCTGGGTTAATCTTTGTTGAGAAAGACTGTTGAACAAAGGTGCCTCTATTTCCTCATCTGTAAAATGGGTACAAAATATGCGCAACCTGCCATCCAGGTTAAAGAATTCTGTGAATCTCAGTGTAAACTATAACTCGCGTAGTAACCTTAAGCTATTGTTAATGGTAACGTACGTACGATGACTTTAGGAATATAATTTTGCTTATAGAGATACTGCTTGACTTTAAGGACTAAAATGGTAATTTTAACAGCCATATATAGGTTATGAGGAAGAGTTCGAGGTAGGAGTGCTAACTGTAAATATCAAATTGCAACATGCAAGTGACCAATGAGCACTTGCATCAGCTTGCTCTGGGGTCTTGCTAGAAGCAGGATGAGGACATTTGTTTTTAAATATTCTAACTAATAAAGGTATTTTCTTTTCTTTTCTCTCTTTCTTTCTTTCTTTCTCTTTCCTTCCTTCCTTCCTCTGTTCCTCCCTTCCTTTCTCTCTCTCACTCCTTCCTTCCTTCCTTCCTCCCTTCCTCCCTTTCTCTCTCTCTCACTCCTTCCTTCCTTTCTTCCTCCCTTCCTCTCTTCCTTCCTCCCTTTCTCTTTCTCTCACTCCTTCCTTCCTCCCTTCCTCCCTTCCTTCCCCCTTCCTTCCTCCCTTTCTCTCTCTCTCACTCCTTCCTTCCTTCTTTCCTTCCTTCCTTCCTTCCTTCCTTCCTTCCTTCCTTCCTTCCTTCATTCCTCCCTTCCTCCCTTTCTCCCTTCCTCCCTTCCTCCCTTTCTCTCTCTCTCTCTCTTTCTCTCTTTTCTTCTTTCTTTTTTTTTTCGGAGTCTCACCTGTCTCCCAGGCTGGAGCACAATGGCACGATCTCGGCTCACTGCAACCTCTGCCTCCTGGGTTCAAGAGATTCTCCTGCCTCAGCCTCCTGAGTAGCTGGGACAGGCGCATGTCACCACACCCAGCTAATTTTTTTGCGTCTTTAGTGGAGACAAGGTTTCACCGTGTTGACCAGGCTGCAGGTACAATCTTTCTAAGGATCTTTTTGTTTTCTCTGGCTGTGAAGATTGTTTGCTCTCAGTGTCCTATATGAACATTACATGTTTAATCTGAACTTACAGAGCTTGCACATTGCATGGTATACAGTAAGCGCCTAGTATTGAATGGGGAGCCCATAATAAAGAGCACATATATTGAATGGGGACGTTTTCTAGATTTAAGACACAATCTGGTAATCATTGCTTTTAATTTGGGGAGTGGGAAGCATTTTTTTCTCTTAACATATTGATAGGAAAATAATTGACGTATTTGTAGTGGGTCAAAATTCACACATATGAATCACATGTGCATAAATAAAAAATAAAGAAGTGCATCTTTATTTTCCTTCACTGAGCTCATCTTGCCCGGAGCCCCTGTTTGCATTGACAGCAGTGTCTTGACAATTTCCATTCTTGACAATTTTCTTGACAATTTCCAGTCTTTCTGGGCTAAAATAGTTCTTCGGGGGTAAATATTCAGTGCATTGAAAGTTGAAACTCTCTTCCAGGGCAGTTTCTCCCCTCCCAAGAGTTCCTCTCTCCCTCCTTCTATTCCTAGATGACAGACTTGTGGGCTGGCAGAGGGAGGAGGGGCTGTGACCCTGTGTTGCCCTCTGCAGACTAATGGCTTCTCCTGAGGATCCTGCTCTCTGAGCTCTGCTGTACGCAGAGGAGTGATTAGCCCCATGCACCTCAGGTGCTGAGCTGGAGTTCCTGGCTGATGTCAGGGGCCTGCTTACACTGTACATGTAGGCCTGGACTCTGCACCCTGTCCCCATCTAGTCGGATGGCCCTACCTGCACCTACATCTTCCTTCCTGTCCCCACCCCATCCTCCTGTTGCTGTCTTATTTCTATATTGCAGCACATGAGACCGTGGGAGCTGCCCCAGGCCGGTTCTCTGGTTCTAGATGACTGGACGTCTGTGAAAGACTGGCTGTTTTCCTGGCTTACACTGTGCTCACAGATTACCCCCAGACCTCTCTGACTGCCCTATGATGGCCCTTCCCCATCTTCCTCCCTCTCATTCGGCTCCTTTCCACAGCCCAGGAAGGCTGCCGTGGGGCTGTCGTGGGTGAACCCTTCTGTGGCCAGTGCTGCCCATCCCTACCCCTTGATCGGCCCCCAGCATTCAGCTCCTCAGACCACACAAGTGTCTTTTTAAATCTTTTTTTTTTTTTTTTTTCTGAGTAAAGCATGGCCTCTGCAGAACAGCAGTGTTTGCTTGCAGGCTTTTGTCTACCTGCAATTTTCTAAGACCCATTTTTACACGAAGAACAGTAATGGCTCTCATTCTCACTGGATTCTGCCCGTTAGTTCAATAGGTAGTGACATATAAGACAATCAGGGAAAAGGAATCACCAGAAGCAAATAAATATTTACTTAATGTCTCAAAAATGTTATTCCTGTTGCAAATGTTTAAAGCATTTTGGTAGCTGTGACACATTTGTGAAGTGGGTGATGGTGACATCAATTCTTTGACTGGGAGGGGCTTGATCATTCATTCTACAGCTTCCATGTTCCCAGGTTATGAGTCACTCACAAAATATTTATTCAGCAGCGATTTCATTCCAAACATGGGAGAAATAAAACCATGTTTCAATATCCTTGCATGTTATTACATGTTGTTAAACATGCTTCAGGTAAACCACCCTGTATAAAGATTAATGGGACAGGGATAGAGGTGGACTTTTAGGAGCCCCAAACAGTGCAAGAGCCTGGGAAGAAAGCGAAGTAGAACCTTGTAAGAGCAGTGCACCACAGTTTGAAGCAAGAGGTGAACAGTCTAGAAACAAGAGAAAAAGGGCTTTTCACCTGCAGGGACCAAAGCTGAACCCAAGAGGCTCTGGGGGAGCAACTGGATTGAAAGAGCAAGTCCCAGAGGTCCATCCTGGAAGGAAGGGTCAAACCAGGGCAAGGAGGGAACTCCCATACCTTGATGCAGTGCCAACCTTACCTACATTGAATCAGATGATTTTGTTAGTAACCGGTCCAATTTTCAAAAGTATGTTTTTCTGCTGACTTCTTGGACTCTTACTGTTTTGCTTCTCACCCTGCCCCTTGCTTTTATTTTTTACTTCCTTTGTTTTCTAGAACTGGTGAACACTCAGGGAGATTTGAATGGAGATTTAGAAAGCCTGAGCAAGTCAGAGTTGGGATTCAATGCCTTTGGACACTGTTATCCTTTCCACTTGGATAACCCATTGCAAGCAGTTCTAACAAAAATCATGCACATGTGACATGAAGTCTATACCTTTTCTTGCTTAGATAGAGCAATGCTTCACCAGCCCATTGGGAAATACTAACTGACTTTCTACCAGCGCTCTATTAGTAAATAGGACTAATAACTTCATTCTGGCAATGTGAACCAGGTGCTAAACTTCAGTTGTTTCACTCACAATAGACCTAATATGGGGGAAGATATTTGTAAAGTTTGTGGTTTGAAAGTCTTCGTCACTTAATTGCAAGGAATTAATCATAGGCCTGTTATAATAGTCTGTTCTTGCATTGCTATAAAGAAATATCTGAGACTGGGTAACTTAAAAGGAAAGGAGATTTAGTTGGCTCACAGATCTGCAGGTTGTACAGGAAACATAGCAGCCTCTGCTTCTGGGGAGGCCTCAGGAAGCTTCCAATCATGGTGGAAGGCAAAGGGGGAGTGAGACATCTCACATGGCCGGAGCAGAAGGAAGAGAGAGAGGGGCAGCTGCTACACACTTTTAAACAACCAGATCTCATGATAACACATGATCACAAGAATAACACTGAGGGGATGGTGCTAAACTATTTATGAAGAATCCAACCCCATGATCCAATCACCTCCTACGAGGCCCCACCTCCAACACTGGGGATTACAATTTGACATGAGATTTGGGCAGGGACACAGATCCAAACCATATGACCTGCCTTGTCCAATCCAGTAGCTGCTCACCTTGTATGACTATTTAAATTTAAATTAATTAAAATTAAATTAAGTTAAAAATTTAGTTCTTCAGTCACTCTAGTTACATTTTAAGCGCTCAAAAATCACATGGGGCCAGTGACACTTTATTATGTTGGGCACACAGTATTGGGCAGTAGAGGTATAGAGAATTTACATCATTGTGGAAAATTCTATTGAATAATACTAGTGCAGATGTTTGTGCAAAAGTACAGCTAGAGGAAAGCAATGGTTCAGGATCTTTTTTGTTGTTTTTGCACAGTTACCTTGATTCCTAGTCCATTCCTCTTGTCCTTACACCACACTATCTTCTAAGAGTTGAGGAGAAGATAAATAATGAATGATAAGTTAACTGCCTCCAAATTAACACCAGATAAGTTCTTTCCATTAAATAATTTTTAAATCTAAATAGACTAAAATTATTCCAGAAAGGCACTTCAACTGTGCTTGCACCAAATGATGGTATCAATAGTTTTGCACAGTCAGTTTATGCCATTGAGTTTTTTCTCTAAGATGAGGTTTAGTTACAAAGATGCTTTAGGATCATTCTTTTAGAAGAAGTGTGTCATTGTGACAAAAATGTAGGTACAGATAACACAATGAAAATTATGAGAAAATGGCAAATGTTGCAGGGCAAACTAGATACCTTGTTGAACAGTGGGAAATATTCTAAAGCACAAAGAATGAATTATGCAACCAGTGAAAAGTAACACATCCATACACTGCTCAACAATCAGTAATAGAAGCAATAAAAAACTGATGAAATGGGGAAAAATATATCATATGTCTTACATATGCGTGTGTGTGTGTGTGTGTGTGTGTGTGTATCTCTATATATCAAATATATATATAGAGAGAGTTGGGTCAATTGTAGCAAATGTGAGTGTCAGCCATACTCTTGAGTACATGCCTGAGGTCCAGGCCATTTCCCCCATTAAGATATAGCAAATCAGGCAAGAAGTGAAAGATTTCACAGCGACTTCCCGGAGGGCCATATCATGATAATCGTCCAGACCCTTGCTAGACTGGCCTTCTGCCAAAGGAAAGGAAAGCAGGAGATTCCTGAAGGCCAAAGAACGCCCTCCAGAAACTGGGCTTTTGAGAAGCAGAGAGGTCAGATCAGCCTATCCTCATATTATTCAGTGACGTCAGCATCAATTCACCGGGGATTTTTCCAAGGTTGCAAGCTTCCTATGATCCCTGTCTTGGAGACCTTGAAGGCAGCTTTTGATCTTGGCAGCTACATAGTGGTGGGAAGTATTGGAGGGATCAGTGTCAAGGCTTTGTGTCTGGCTTGTGGTAGCAAAAATCAAATAGGGTCCACCAGGTCTCCCAGCCAAGGCGGGAGGCTACAGTTAATTTAGGAGAAGTCCAGAGTGTAGGTTTAAAAGTCCAAAGTTAAGAATGGAAAAATGTGACTAAGGTTTCATAAATGTAATGCCTGTTGGGATTTACATAACATCAAAATGTACTTGCTCAGGGACTTCATAAAACATTGGAAAAACCATCAATGAGAGGTGGTTTTCCTCAACAGATCTTTATTGTAATTGAAATTGCTTGATTTCAGAAAGGAGATGCCTGAGGCAACTGCAACATATCCAAGTACAGAGAAAATGTATGTCAACTTTTAAAGCATGAAAGAAATCATTCCTGCTTCTGTTTGGTAGGAACACATCAAGGAGTAATACAATATTAAACACTTTTGGTCTCCTTTTACTTATAAACAAAAGGATTGATGAATAAACTTTGAAAACCAAACCTGTTTTTGAGTAGAAGTGCTCCTAGATTAGAAAATTTTGTAAATGCTTTTTCACTTCAAATATAAAGCTGGTCTCTCACAGCAGTGACCTAACTTGAGAGAAGAGAGACTGGATCTTACCATTCTTTGTTTTCCTAAAGTGTTCGTGAGATAGCACATCTTTGATATGTGCTTATTATTTGCTGACTGTGTGAAAGGAATAGTCCTTTATACAGCTTGGAAGGAAAGAGCCCAGAACGAAAACAGTAAGGTTCTGACATATTTAAAGTACAGGATGTTCAGGCAAGGGAGTGAAAGTACATTAAGTTTGTTTTCAATTCATAAATCATCTAGTTCCAAAAGATAATTCTGTACGTTTTGGTTAGTTTAAGAAAGATACAAATACTTGAATATGGGCAGCATATAATCTTTTGGAAAAAAACCTTTTATTTGATTGTTCCCAGGCTTTCAGTTGAGAACTTTCCAGGGTGAAGTCACCTTCTTGCTGTGGTCTGCAGCTGTAGAAAGTCTGAAGTTAGAATCTTTGACCAAACTCATTATTTTTCCCCGCAACGATCCTTTAGAAGATTTAACAAAACTTCAAATTTCACTAAAGAATAAAGGGAAATACAATACAAACTAGAGTAGCCCAAATCTTTGTTAAAGAGAAATTATTTTTATTGTGATTAACTCTTCTCAGACACTTAACTTTTCCAATCCAGCCAGAAAGAAAGAATGGGAAGAAAGAATCATGAGATCATTGCTAACCCAACCCTTTTCTTCTTGTTTCTGAAAAAGCAAGATTTAGGAGGCTGCAGCCTCAGCTACCAGGCCATTGGCTTCTAGCCACTGTGTGAAAGTCAATGCCTTTCTCCCAACTATAGGTCCTCTTCTCTTTTTCCCTGTCTTCCTGCCAAGCAAGTGGTGTGTGTGTGTGTGTGTGTGTGTGTGTGTGTGTCCACTAAAGGACTGGTTCTCAGCTTGTGGTGATTTTGTCCCTTTTCCCTCAAAATGTATGACAATGTTTGGAGACATGTTTGATTGTCACATCCTGGTACCTTACTGGTTTCTCATGGGTAAAGACCAAGGATGCTGCTAAACATCCTACAAATGCACAAGGTAGCCCACACCACAACACATTACATGGCTCCAAACCCTGATCTGAAGGTTTAGATATGGAGGCCTCACTGGTCATTAATAGGTGTATGGGGAAGCTTCAGGTAAAGAATAGGTGGATACTCCAAACTGTTTCTGGTAAAACTGTAAGATTTACGAGGTGGATAGGTACATGGACTTTAGAGCTGGAGCCAGAGACCTGGGTTCACAGTGTAAACTCTGCCACTCAGTAGCAAGGTGTCACTGACAAGTTACTTAACTTCTCTGCACCTATTAGGGAAATATAATTAAAAACAAAATCTCCTCCTGTATTAGTCCATTTTCATGCTGTTGTTAAAGACATACCTGAGACTGGGATATTTACAAAGAAAAGAGGTTTAATGGAGAACTCACAGCTTCACGTGGCTGGGGAGGCCTCACAATCATGGTGGAAGGGAAGGAGGAGCAAGTCACATGTTATGTGAATGGCGGCATGCAAAGAGAACTTGTGCAGATACACTCCCATTTTTAAAAGCATCAGATCTCGTGAGACCCATTCACTATCATGAGAACAGCTTGGGAAAGACCCGCACCCATGATTCGATCATCTCCTACCACGTCCCGCCCACAACACATGGGAATTATTGGAGCTACAAGATGAGATTTGGGTGGGGACACAGAGCCAAACCATATCACTTCCAAATTCAGAAAACCTCTTTACAAAGGTGGAAAAGTAGGAAACAACTTCACTACTGACTCAGCATTAAACCAGAATGCAGCCAGGGGCGGTGGCTCACACCTGTAATCCTAGCATTTTGGGAGGCCAAGGCGAACTCCTGAGGTCAGGAGTTCGAGACCAGCCTGGCCAACATTGTGAAACCTTGTTTCTACTAAAAATGCAAAAATTAGCCAGGCACTGTGGTGGGCACCTGTAATCCCAGCTACTCGGGAGGCTGCAACAGGAGAATCACTTGACCCCAAGAGGCAGAGGTTGCAATGAGCTGAGATCGTGCCACTGCACTCCAGCCTAGGTTACAGAGTAAGACTCTGTCTCAAAGAAAACCCAAAAAGCTAAAAACAAAAAACTAGAATGTGATGTGTATCACAGACAGGCAACCTGCTAAAGGGATTATAAAGAAAGAAATTTCATTCTTTTATATAGCTAAGTGGATCCAACCCATTACCTTGGGTAGGTTTTGCAATTTGAGTCAGGTGACAGGTAGGCCTATCTCTTCCCAGGACACAGGGAGACTGGCTATTATCTTCCTTGATTATAGTTCAAAGAGAAGGCTCTCAGGTACTTCAGGAAACATTCTTGAGTATTGACACTGGCCAGAGGTTTAGTTAGCCATTAAAAAGGTTTACACACATTTGACAAGGACAGAGAAAGAAACTCTGAAGAAAAGGAAAGGGTGGGATGCTCCTTACCTTATTTTCAACAGGGAGAATTAAGCCTTATTTCTAATTTGCATTTGTCCTTATATCCCTCAAGTGATTTGCCTATAAAAACAGGGTGATTGCTGGGTGCGTGGCTGACGCCTGTAATCCAGCAGTTTGGGAGGCCAAGGCAGGCGGATCACCTGAGGTCAGGAGTTCAAGACCAGCCTGGCCAACATGGTGAAACCCCATCTCTACTAAAAATACAAAAAATATTAGCTGGTCTTGGTGGCGGGCGCCTGTAATCCCAGCAGCTTGGGAGTCTGAGGCAGGTGAATCGTTTGAACCCGGGAGGCGGAGGTTGCAGTGAGCCGAGATTGTGCCATTGCACTCCAGCCTGGGCAACAAGAGCGAAACTCCGTCTCAAAAAACAAAACAAAACAAAACAAAAACAAAAAAACACAAAGAACAACAACAACAACAACAACAAAAACGGGGTGATAATAATAGTCCCTATTTCTTAGAGCTGTTGTAAAGATTAAAGATTATATGAGTTAACATGTGTATAGGGCTTAGACCAGTGTTTGGCACTCAATAAATGTTTGCTATTAATACGCTGCTTTAAGGCAAGCCCTGGTGATAGCCAGGGTTTTAAGATGTCCCCATGATTCCTGTCTCTGGCATATATGTCTTGTAAAATTCCCTCCCGTCTAGTGTGGGCAGAAGCTGTGAAGATGAAGGGATATTACTTTATGATGAGGTTACTCATCAGTTGACTTCGAGTTCATAAAAGGGAGATTATCCATTAAGCCTGAGTGAGACAGGGCTCATGGAGGAGGCCACGTGCCCGGGAACTGCCGGACAGCCTCTAAGACCTGAGAGCACACCAGGTGCATGGTCAGGGAAAGAACTGGAGCCTCAGTTTTGCAATCACAAGGAACTGAATTCTGCTGATCTCCAGAAAGGAATGCAGCCTGGCTGACACCTTTATTTCAGTTTTATGAGACCCTGAGCAGAAGCTCCAGCACATCTGGGCCTAGACTTTGACCTCCAGAAACCTTAGAGTGAGACTCTGGGCAGCCTTTTGCTCAGTTTCCCTTCTGTAAAGTTAACAAATGGAAGTCGAGAATAACTAGGCGGCTGTTTCCTGCAGTTCTGAATTCTGTAAGGATCCCAAAGAGTGAGTGCTGGAGGAATAGCGGTGGCTTTCTAAAAGAGACCATTTCAAACCTGAGCACACTGGCCTGAACTTCCAACTCCCCTTTGATATTCACACTTTTGGTGTTCCCAAGAAGGCAGACTGAGATTCGTGTTCAGCAGGGCTCCAAACACTTGGTGGGTCTGGATCAGAAATATCTTATTTATAGATACCTTTTTCTCTTAGAAGTTTAAATCACTTGAAATGCATGTAATTAATCTTAATGAACAAAGAGGGGCTTTATCAGAGATCAGAGGGCTCTGGAAGGCTACTGACATGCCCAAGAACACACTCTCAGGCACTAACTGACTCCCAGCAGTGGTGAGCCTCATATCAGGTCCTTCAGCTTCAGGAGCGTGTTAAGATGGAGGTGCACTCATCACCACTGGGCTCTCTTAGAGATTCTGATTAGAAAGATGGGTCCCAGGAAATTGCATTTTTAGCAAGCACCTACGACAATTCTGAAAACAAGTTGTTTGTGGGCTGAACTATGAAAAACTCAGGGCTTAAAGGAAGCATCACCAATAGCAAGTTAGAGATTAACTTAAAGGATCAGGAAGGGTTCCAGCAGGAAGCAGACTCCAACTCCTGTGATTGAATAAAGAATTTCAGTGAAGAAATTATGAGTATGTGGTTAGGTTTAAGGGAAACAATAGGGGTTGTTAAAACATTCAGAGACTGGCAATAGCTGGAAATCATCACCATCCATAGGGCTGAAGGAACAAGGGGAATGTAATAGTGTCACTAAATCCCATTAAGCAATGGGGCTGATGAGGACAGGCCCCCAAAAAAGGCTGTAGCCAAAAAGGGATGCAGCAGGTGCCAGAGACAGGGAGGGTCATACAGGGCAGGCACCTTCCATGGTAGAACCTAAATGGAAGCCAGCCAACAGGGGAGCCTGAATGCGCAATTCCAAGGGGCAGTTTCTCAGGGCACTTAACAGGGCAGAGAAGGGCAGACAGGGGTGGCAATGGAAAATCATCAGCACATTTCGAATCTTAAGAACAACATCACCAACATGAAGAATTGCTGGACAATTAAGGGAGTGAGTAGACCAAAAAGGAAGTCATCTCTACTGCCACTACTGCCGAGAGCGTCAGTTATAGGAGAGGGCCAAGGCCAAGTGTCTTGGAATCAAGGGGATGTGGAGGTATAAAGTGTTGGGGAAGGAGAAAGGAAGATGGCAGCGCAGGGCTGTGGTGCTGTGAACCTGACAGATTGGCCTTTTTCAGTTAGCCCTGAGAACCATAAGAAATACACCTGAAAGTACTGTAACAGTCTCCCCAAGACATTCAGAGTAGCACTCGCTGTCCTGAGCACCAATTCAGTGTCTTTCTTTGCTGATAGCATTGCCAAAGCTCACTGCTGCCCCCTGGATAAAACAAACCAACTTAATGAACACTTAAAGCTCTCATCATAAATTGTCTTATTATTATGATGAATTAGGAAGCATCTAATTTCCTCCCTAGATTATGACCACCATTAAGAGGATAGCCAATTAAAAACATTATGTAACTGGATCACATATGTCAGTTCATAGTACAGCTGAGATGTAGAGAAAAGGGAATTTCTTTATCTTTTGTTTAACTAAATTGGCCCTCCCAAGCTTCCACCAGTTCAACCTAGTTGAGATAGTGAGGTCTAGGTGAAAGCATGGAAAAGAATGTGACTTGCTGGTTCCATGTTGTGCAGATGGGATATGGATAGGCCCTGGGCTCACGACAGTTCACGGGTTGCACTGACAGGAATCCGTGTATCTGTAGCAGCCAGCCCCTCGTCCAGGGCTGTTGCCCTGTTGCTCTTCAGGGCCGAAACCTGCAGCTGGTGGTCTCCAGCTCCAGCAATGTTCTTAAAAAGAACTCGACACTCATTTCCTGATCTTTGCTTCTCTTCAACTCAAATGAGCTCTAGCCCTTTGGGTTTCTGCTGCCTCCACCCCTTGGCTTGGCTGTCCATCCTGTGCTGTGGGGTCACCTTGCTTTGTCACAGAAGACCCTGTGGCAAGTCCTCTGGCTTTCATCTCAGCATCCAGTGGGGCAAGAGAATGAAGGGAGGCTCCAGATTGCCAGCTAGCTCTTTCTGTCTGCTCATGTCCTTCCACCCTCTTAAGAACCCGATGATCACATATGGGTGTGGGCCTGTCTTCACTGTAATCCTCTCCCTACCATACAAATGGGCATGTGTGGCAGCCCCTCTCCTGGGTGATCCTCTCAATGTATCCAAAATATATACAGTTGATCCTCATTATTTGTAGATTTGCCTATTTGCTAAAATTTATTTCTAACCCCCAAATCAACACTTGTGCTTTTGTATCATTCATGGACATGCATGATGTGGTAAAAAATTTGAGTCACTCATCATGCACTTTTCCAGTTGAGGTCGCACCAGGAGAGGCTCTGCCTTTTTGTTTCAGCTCTCATCCTGCAAACAAAGGTCCTTCTGCCTCCTTAGTTGCACGTTTTCATTTTTGTTGTTTTTCTTCGGGACTTTACTGTTTCAAATGGCTCCCCGCCATAGTGCAGAAGTGATGTTTGGTGTTCCTAAGCTGAAGAATGCTGTGATGACCTTACAGAGAAAAGATGTGTTATGTACTGAAGGTCGGTGTCCCTGCAAATTCATATGTTGAAGGCTTATCCCAAGTTTGGCTGTATATGGAAATGAGGTCTTTAAGGAGGTTTTAAGGTTAAAAGAATAGGCCTTATCAGGTTATAAGGGGGGGGGGGGGCAGGTCATAAAGTGGGCCCTGATCTGATAAAATTAGTGTCTTTATAAAAAGAGCTTTCTCTCTCTTCTGGCCACCCTGCCCATCTCCCCCATCAGAGGAAAAGCCACTCAGAGGAAAAGCCATATGTGGACAAGGCAACTGTCTGAAAGCCAGGAAGAGAGCCTTTGCCAGAAACCAAACCTGTGGGCACCTTGATCTTGGAGTTTCTAGCCACCAGAACTTTGAGAAAATAGATTTCTGCTCTTTAAGCCACAGAGTCTGTGGAATTTTATTAGCTCAGCCCGGGCAGATTGAGACAACATGTCTTAGATAAGCTTCAGTCAGACATGAGTTATAGTGTTACTGGCCATGAGTTCAGTGCTACTGAGTCAATAATATCTATTAAGTAAGGTGTTTAAAAATAGACACACACATAAAACAAGACTATATACTGATTGATTAATGAATTAAAAATACTTACTCCTTGTTAAGAGAAGGAAAAAGTTGCAGACTGGGAGGAAATATTTGCAAGAAGATATATCTGGTAAAGAACTGTTATTCAAAATATACTGACTTGGTTTCATCTGTGTCTCCACTCAGGTCTCATGTTGAATTGTAATCCCCAATGTTGGAAGTGGGTCCTGGTGGGAGGTGATTGGACCATGGGGGTGGATTCTAATGGTTTGGCACCATCCCCCTAGTGCTGTCTCATGACAGAGTTCTCAGGAGATCTGGTTGTTTAAAAATGTGTGGCACCTCCCCTTTCTCTCTCTTCCCCCTGCTCTAGCTCTATAAGATGTGCCAGCTTCCTCTTTGCCTTCTGCCATGATTGTAAGTTTCCTGAGGCCTCCCCAGAAGCAGAAGCCTATACAGCCTGCAGAACCATGAGCCAGTTAAACCTCTTTTCTTTATAAATTACCCAATCTGAGGTATTTCTTTATAGCAGTGTGAGAATGAACTAATACATGTATTAAGAGCTCTTAAAATTCAATAAGAAAATGAATAACCTGCTGAAAAAGAAGGGCAAAAGACATGAATATAGACCTCATAAAAGAAGATATACGAATAGCAAATCAACATATAAAAAAATGCTCCACATCATATGTCATCAGGGAATTGCAATTTAAAACAACAATGCGGGCCGGGTGCGGTGGCTCATGCTTATAATTCCAGCACTTTGGGAGGCTGAGGCAGGTGGATCACCTGGGGTCAGGAGTTTGAGACCAGTCTGGTCAACATGGTGAAACCCTATCTCTACTAAAAATACACAATTAGCCGGGTGTGGTGGTGCATGCCTGTAATCCCAGCTACTTGGGAGGCTGAGGCAGGAGATTCGCTTGAACCTGGGAGGCGGAGGTTGCAGTGAGCCGAGACCATGCCATTGCACTCCAGCCTGGGTGACAGAGCAAGACTCTGTCTCAAAACAAAAACAGGCCTGCAGGCATCTTTCCCTCTGTCTGTGTACATGCATGTATACATACCTCCAGCCTCTACCCACGCATGCATAAGAATTCTTTTAAAGGGATCATACTTAAAGGGATTGTGCTACTGCACTCCAGCCTAGGCAAAAAGAGCAAAATTCCGTCTCAAACAAAAAACAAAACAAAACAAAACAAAAAAACAGTGCGATATCACTACATGCCTATTAGAATGGCCAAAGTCTGGAACACTGAAAATATCAATGCTTGTAAGGATGTAGGGCAACAGGAACTCTCATTCATTGCTGGTGGGAATGCAAAATGGTACAGCCAGTTTGGCAGTTTTTTTTTTTTTTTACAAAACTAAACACTCTTACCATATGATCTAGCAGTCTCACTTCTTGGTACTTACCCACATGAGTTGAAAACTTATGTCCACACAAAAATCCTGTATGTGGATGTTTATAACAGCATTATTCATAATTGCCATAACTTAGAAGCACTCAAGATATCCTTCAGTAAGTGAATAGATAAATCGTGTGTATTTGCTCAGGCCAATATAACAAAATAAAACAGACTGAGTGGCTTAAACAACAAAAATTTATTTTCTAACAGTTCTGGCAGTTAGAAGTCCAAGATCAAGGCCTCAGACGATTTCAGTTCTGGTGAGGGCTCTCTTCCTGGATTGCAGATGGCCGCTTCTTGATAAGTCCTCACATGGCCTTTTCTTGAGACAGCAAGCTCTGTGGTATCTCCTCTTATAAGAACACCAGTCCCAGCCGGGCGCGGTGGCTCACGCCTGTAATCCCAGCACTCTGAAAGGCCAAGGCGGGTGTATCACCTGAGGTTAGGAGTTCGTGACCAGCCTGGCCAACATGGTGAAACCCTGTCTCTACTAAAAAAATACAAAAAATTAGCTGGGCACGGTGGCAGGTGCCCGTAATCCCATCTACTCCAGAGGCTGAGGCAGGAGAATGGCTTGAACCCACTTGACAGAGGATGCAGTGAGCTGAGATCGTGCCACTGCACTCCAGCCTGGGTAACAGAGCGAGACTCCATCTCAAAAAAAAAAAAGAACACCAGTCTCATCCAATGAAATCCCTATCATAAGACCTCATTTAACCTTAATTACTCCCTTAAAGGGCCTTACCAACAAATATAGTCCCATTGAGGGTTAGGGCTTCAACATATGAATTCTGGGAGGACACAATTTGATCTAAAACCCTGTGGCACATCCAGACATTAGAATATTTGTCAGCACTAAAAAGAAAGCAGCTGTGAAGCCATGAAAAGACATGGCGGAATCTTAAATCCACAGTACTAAGAGAAAGAAACCAATTTGAAAAGCTCCATACTGTATGATTCTGATTATATGACATTCTAGAAAAGGTAAAAAGTAAAGTATGGAGACAGTAAAAAGATCAGTCGTTGCTGGGGTTAGGGAGAAGTGAGGGATGAATAGGCAAAGCACAGAGAATTTTTAGGGCAATGAAAATACTCTGTATAATACAATATTATAATGGTGGATGTATGTCATTATGCACTTGCCACAACTCATAGAATGTAAAACACCAAGAACGAACCCTAACGTAAACCATGGATGTTGGGTGATTATGTGGGCTCATCAATTGCAACAAACATACCACTCTGTGAGGGATGTTGATAGTTGGGGAGGCAGTGCAGGGAAAGGGGCAGGGGCAGGTGGTAAATGGTAGTTCTCTGTATTTCCTGCTTTACTTTGCTGTGAATCTAAAATTGCTCTAAAAAAATAGTCTATTTAAAAAGAAAAAAAATGCTGTGAACAGAGGCTCACAGGAACACAACTGTGTATTTCTCTTGAGAGCAATAGTTTAGTATTTGTTTTTTTTTTGTCTTTTTTTTTTTTTAAGTATTTATTGATCATTCTTGGGTGTTTCTCGGAGAGGGGGATGTGGCAGGGTCATAAGATAATAGTGGAGAGAAGGTCAGCAGATAAACACATGAACAAAGGTCTCTGGTTTTCCTAGGCAGAGGTCCCTGCGGCCTTCCACAGTGTTTGTGTCCCTGGGTACTTGAGATTAGGGAGTGGTGATGACTCTTAAGGAGCATGCTGCCTCCAAGCATCTGCTTAACAACACACATCTTGCACCGCCCTTAATCCATTTAACCCTGAGTTGACACAGCACATGTTTCAGAGAGCAGGGGGCTGGGGGCAAGGCCATAGATCAACAGCATCCCAAGGCAGAAGAATTTCTCCTCCCAGACGGGGCGGCCGGGCAGAGGCGCTCCTCACTTCCCAGACGGGGCGGCCGGCCAGAGGCGCTCCTCACTTCCCAGACGGGGCGGCCGGGCGGAGGCGCTCCTCACTTCCCAGACGATGGGCGGCCGGGCAGAGGCGCTCCTCACTCCCCAGACGGGGCGGCCGGGCAGAGGCGCTCCTCACCTCCCAGACGAAGGGCAGCCAGGCAGAGGCGCTCCTCATATCCCAGACTGGGCGGCAGGGCAGAGGTGCTCCTCACTTCCCAGACGGGGCGGCTGGGCAGAGGGGCTCCTCATATCCCAGACGATGGGCGGACAGGCAGAGACGCTCCTCACTTCCTAGAGGGGGTGGCGGCCGGGCAGAGGCTGTAATCTTAGCACTTTAGGAGGCCAAGGCAGGCGGCTGGGAGGTGGAGGTTGTAGCGAGCCGAGATCACGCCACTGCACTCCAGCCTGGGCAACATTGAGCATTGAGTAAGCGAGACTCCGTCTGCAATCCCAGCACCTCGGGAGGCCGAGGCGGGCAGATCACTCGAGGCCAGGAGCTGGAGACCAGCGCGGTCAACATGGCGAAACCCCGTCTCCACCAAAAACACAAAAACCAGTCAGGCGTGGCAGCGGGCGCCTGCAATCCCAGGCACTCGGCAGGCGGAGGCAGGAGAATCACAGGAGCCCGGGGCAGGGAGGTTGCAGCGAGCCGAGATCCCGGCAGCACAGTCCAGCCTCGGCAACAGAGGGAGACCGAAGAAAGGGGAGAGGGAGGGAAGTAGAGGGAGACGGAAGAAAGGAGAGGGAGGGGGAGGGGGAGGGGGAGAGGGAGAGGGGTTTAGTATTTGTTAATTCAGTGTTTGTGGTGGAGGGGAAGAATAACTTTTTTCTGTAATCCCCATAGGTTCTGGCCCCGTAACAAAAGACAGATTAGCAAGAGAAAAACAAACAAAAGCTTATTAACAGATATATTTCATATATACATGGGTGACACCCAGGTAATGAGTAGTTCTCAAAGGGGTGGTTTTGAATTCCAGCTCACATAGCATTTTCATCAAAGAACACTAAATTTTTAGAAAAGTGACAGGACAAAGGAAAAGGATTTTAAGTCTCTAGGGGTGGCAGTTTGGGGGAAGGCAAATTAATGGCAGATAAAGGCCAGTTAGTAAAGCCCTTAATGTAGATTCCTCTGGTACCATTTTCAGTCCAATAAGGGTCCAAAGTTGTGTTCAGTGTTTACCTTTGTTCTCCCCAGTGGGGGCAGGGAGGAAGGAAGATGCCTTTTATCTTTGCAAAACTACGTCCTGCTTTTAGGTCAACAGAGAGAGGGTAGAGAGCTTTCCTGTATCCACTTCTTAACTGTTTCAGCTCAACAGTTCTTCATATTTGGGGATGACGTGTTCTGGTCCCCTACAGCAGTGACCATGATAAGCATAACTATGGAAAATAACAAAAATTTGCTGGATATACTCCCACTCTAGGCCAAAAGTCAGGAAAGGACAAATGGGACATTCATGTGGCTCTCCTGCCGCCCCCACCTTCCTCCTTTTCTTCTTCCCACTTCTCTGGGATCCAAGAGAAACAGTCTCCTTCCCCACCTCACACACCGGCCTTCACTAACCCACTTCCTGTTCTTGAATTACCTTATCAGAACTCTGTGATCTGGTTGGTCAGGCAAACTTGTCTGTAAGCTAAAGAGCAGATAAAGACACAGAAACAATCTTTTGTCAAGATATTAGGCAAGTTCATGAAGCTAATGTCATGCTGCAAAGTCCTATTATGGAATGCCAGAACGTGATTATTATCTTCTATTTCACTGGATTCCTTCTCTAACAATCCCCTTAATCTCCTCTGTATCCCTCCTTACTTCTAGATATTCCAGGCCAATGAGGGGAAATTGATGTACTGGCCAAGCAAGAAGAGCAAAGTTCATTAATCATTTGTAACAAGTAGTCCTCATTTTCCCTGAAAGCCTCATAGAGCAGAGCTCTGTACCCTGAACGTGACTGGGGCTCAGTAGAAGACTGCACTCAGTCGGAAGCTATCAAGAACTACTACGTGGTTGCCACACCTCCAATCTGCAGGTGTTGATGAGTATCTTTTTTCTTTCCTTCTTCCTCCATTGTCACACCTTAGTGATCCTGCAGCCAAATATTCCTTTATGTAAAAAACCCCCACAAATACACAATCATCATGGTGACTGATGCCTTCTCTCTCCTATTCTGAAGCTCTGCCCCTCCCAAGAGGCACCGACTATCACCAAACCACACGGTTTGCAGGTTTTCATCAAATATCTTCATATCCTTTTGGAATGTAGGTGGCACTTGGGGAAATGCTCTCTAACAACTTGAAATGAGACTGCATTTGATGAGTGAAATTCAGAAAGGAGCTTGCCAGACCAGCACAGCCATAGAGAGTAACTCTATTGAATGACTACTGGTAAACTTAACAGAACATAGGAACACAGAGAAAAAAGAAATGTCAACCAGATAGGGAATTAATCAGCAGCAGACACAGATGACAAAAAGACCCACAAAAGCATGTGGCTGAGAAGAAGATACTCTGTCAGTGACTATGTATTTGGTTTGTCTGGCAAGTCTATCTATAATTTAGAAATGGGCTGGGGGCGGTGGCTCACATCTGTAATCCCAGCACTTTGGGAGGCCGAGGCAGGTGGATCATGAGGTCAGGAGTTCAAGATCAGCCTGAACAACATGGTGAAACCCCGTCTCTACTAAAAATACAAAAATTAGCCGGACATGGTGGTGTGCGCCTATAGTCCCAGCTACTCAGGAGGCAGAGGCAGGGGAATCGCTTGAACCCGGGAGGCAGAGGTTGCAGTGAGCAAAGATCGGGCCACTACATTCCAGCCTGGGGGACAGAGCGAGACTCCATCTCAAAAAAAAAAAAAAAAAAGAAAGAAAGAAAGAAAGAAATGGATGTAACAGGCCATCAGGGTCTAATGCCATTGTGTCCTCATTACCTTTCTTGGCACTCCATGCCTAACAACCAATCTAGCTGGGCATGGTGGCTCACATCTATAATCCCAGCACTTTGGGAGGCTGAGGCAGGTGGATCACTTGAGGCCAGGAGTTTGAGACCAGCCTGGCCAACATGGCGAAATCTCGTCTCTACTAAAACTACAAAAATTAGCTGGGCGTGGTGGTGCACGCCTGAGTCCCAGCTACTTGGAAGGCTGAGGAATGAGAATCACTTGAACCCAGGAGGCAGAGGTTGCAGTGAGCCTACGTCATGCCGCTGCACTCCAGCCTGGGTGATGGAGTGAGACTTTGTCCCAATAAATAAATAAATAAAATTAAACAAAAATAAAATTAAACAAATTAACAACCAGCCTTATGTTAATGTAGCTTGTTTAAAATAAGAGAATGGGCTACTCAGGCCACCATGAGTGTAAAATTCTCAATTTGCATTCTAGCTTTGTACATCATTATCTTGTGGGCTTTGAGTGAGTCAGCATCTCTAGTCTAGCCAATCCTGGGGCACTTACAACATCATTTCTGCACCTACAAAATTATGGACCAGATTTTGGAGAGTAACGAGTTCACCAAGGTAATTACCAATTTGTGGGGTCTGTTTGGGGGTCAGTGAGTCTTCACATTATTCTCTAACGCTTCTTTATTTTGATTGAACATGTGGGGGCTCAGCAATTATTAGGTAATGCATGAGAATGATGTTTCCTTTGTTAGGTGATTCTATTGCTTCTCATTGCCAGTCTGGTTGGAAATACCCTGGGGGCCTTGTTATCCCACAATACTGGATACTTCTGCTTCTGGTGAGATGAAGCTCTCAAGAGTAATGTTTGTAAAATACAGAGTAAACTTATTTTAAAAATTACCAATACTTTTACAACTGTAGGAAAAAAGTTTCTGGGGAGTTTGAGCTTAAGAGGAACTTCTACCCCCCGTCCCAACCCTCCCACCTAGTTTCTCTATCTAGATCAGAGAGGGGGTACACACACTATAAATATGGGATTTATATTCTAAGTTTTTCCATCTTGCCTTGTATCAAGAGGTGGCAATAGGTCAAAGAGTACGTTAAGTTGTTTCACTTTGACAGTTGGCCGAAACTACTATGTCTACCTTCAAATTAAACTTGAAAACAAATTTAAAAATATGTCCAAAATCATGGTTGATTGGCTTGGCCATTTTCTAACAACTTTTCTTCATTTCTGGACAAGTACCAGTGCCATGCTTGTGTATTTTGCTCTGATGCCATGAGGACACTTGAGCCAAGTGCAGCCTGTTTTTATTCCTGAACAGTGCATAAGAGCACTGTAGCAGCGAGTGTTAACCACACACATCTTAAATAGGATTTGGCTTGCAATGTGATTCTGACCTGATAACAGGCATCAATCCTATAAGGTTCTTCATCTGTTATATAACTCAAGTCAGCCTCATTCTTGATAATGTGACTCTGGTTGTGACATTCATCTATTCTCCCCAGAGATTTCACTTGGATTTTCTGGGCCAGCATTTGTGGGAGCAAAAGAAACTCTGCTGCAGTGAAAGAAAATGCATTTATGTTTTAGATTAACATTACAGTCTTGAGTTTTTAGACCTAACGTGTAAGTTGTTCGTCTGCCTGTCTCTATCCAGTCCCAAGGACATGTGAGAGGGAATTGGAAATGATTAAAGTGGATTTGATTTGATCCGTGAGTCAGAGACCTTGGAAGTCAAGTTCAAATCCCCAACAGGAAGCTGTAGATGGGCAAGGAGGAGAAGCCTCTCAGTAGATATCTCTGCATTGCTTGTCTGTCTGTGGGGTGGGCATTGTCTACTCTAGATTCATCCTCAGGCAAGGAGGCTAATGTTTCTCATATGACACAATCACATCCTAAACCTTGAAGATTGGAAAAAACAATGCATAGCTTTTTTGGTTTGGGGCACTATTATTGAATGTTTAATATTTGACATCATCAACTTGAGTACTAAAGCATATGGATCAAAGGGCTGGATGTGGTTTATTCTAGTATAGTACATAACCACCTGTAAGTCGCAGATTGAGAAAACAAGAAGTACTCTGACTTCTACCAAGCTCAATCATTTGTAACATCCAGCAAAAAAGGATGCTATGTGAATGCAACTTTGGAATATCATGTGCAACTACTTAAAAGAAGTAATTTGTGAAGAAGGTGCTTAACGAGAGAAGTTAGGCAGCTTCTGGGCTTTACAAACAGTGCCATATGGAAAAATGAACAGAAGCAATACTGAACAGACATTGGTGAAGCAGAGCCCCAGCAATTTCCACAGCCTGCACGTGCCTATAGCGGCAGAAAACACAGACGTCCAGTCCTGGAAGAAGCCTAGCTCAGGCCATGTCTTCTGGAAGGGATGCTTCCGGGCAGATTGCCTGGCCTACTAGGCTTAGCATTGGTTTGCTGAGCAAGAGGTTTGGTCCCAGAAGAGATGACCAATGAAATGCGATAAAGTCTGTTATCCTTTGCCCTGAGGCCAAGGCTTAAAGAAAGCTGTGCCATCTTTCAAAGTAGGAAACCAAGCACCTTCTGGGATAGTTTGTGGGGC
The DNA here is from genome assembly GCF_028885625.2 of Pongo pygmaeus. Taxonomy (NCBI): domain Eukaryota; kingdom Metazoa; phylum Chordata; class Mammalia; order Primates; family Hominidae; genus Pongo; species Pongo pygmaeus. Next base: position 138,159,467 of record NC_072378.2, on the reverse strand, counting down.
CCCTCCACCTTCCATTCTGTTTCACGTTGCTTGCAGCAGCCCCACATCCTCTCAGGCCGCCAGCTGTAGAGGAACTGTCAGGCTTCCAAAAACTAGTTCAGATTGGGTCTGAATTCCCCCAGGAAGTACAGCGCTGTGTGTTTGTGGGGGGGGGGGGGGGCGGAGTGGGGTGGGGAGGAGGCGACTATTACCCATCATTTGCCTGAAAGACCTAGTTCCTGGAAAAAAACCCCAAGGAAGTAGGTGGCCTGTTGTTAGGGAACTTGGAGAGAGATAAACTCACTTTGTTGTGGAGCATTAGGTTGTAAATTACTCATTGGCAGAGAACATGCCTTCAGTTCTCAGTGCCAATGCACTTAAGGTAGACGATGCAGAAGGCTACAGTTTTTCTTATTGTTGACCGAATTTTGTTGTTGAAAATAGATATACGATGAAGGCTCTCTCACTACCACCATCACCACACACACACCCCTGAACACAAACAGGCATCACTGTAAACATGTGCACGCCATCTCTCCCTACCCCCATACCACCATCCACACTCTTGGTTCACAAGAATCCAAGGTTACATAAACATATTCTTCAAATTCACATTTTGGGATTCCTCATGTTTTATTTTATTTTCAATTAAATGCACCCATGTTAAATGTACAGTTTGGCAAGTTTTAACAAATACAGGCACCAAGTAACCACCATAACAAACAAAATATAGAAAATTTCCATCACCCTAAAATGTTTCCTCATGTCCTTTGATAGTCAATCCCCTCAGCTCCCCCCAGGTACCAGGCAGCCACTAATCCACTTTCAATCAATACAGATTAGATTTTCCCATTCCAGATTTTCATAGAAATAGAATTATGCCATATGTACCTTTTGGTGTCTGGCTTTTCTTTACACAGCATAATGCTTTCAAAATGTTAAGATTTATGTTGTTGCATAAACTTGTAGTTTATTCCTTTTTTTTTTTTGAGATGGAGTCTTGCTCTGTTGCCCAGGCTGAAGTGCAGTGGTGCAATCTCGGCTCACTGCAAGCTCCGCCTCCTGGGTTCTTGCCATTCTCCTGCCTCAGCCTCCCAGGTAGCTGGGACTATACAGGTGCCCACCACCATGCCCAGCTAATTTTTTGTATTTTTAGTAGAGACGGGGTTTCACCGTGTTAGCCAGGGTGGTCTCGATCTCCTGACCTCATGATCCACGCGCCTCGGCCTCCCAAAGTGCTGGGATTACAGGCATGAGCCACCGTGCCCGGGCAGTTTATTCTTTTTTACTGCAGAGTAGTGGCTTGCCATTGAATGGATATACCACAATTTATTTTTCCATTTACCTCTTGATGACTATTTGTCTTGTTTTTAGCTTGGGTTATAGTGAATAGGTACCAATCTTTGCATGGGAATATGTTTTCATTTCTTTTACATACATTTTAGGAATACTATTGCTGTGTCATTTGATTTCATTTATTTTTCTCTGTTGTTTATGCATTTTTCTATACATTAATTTCTGCTCTTTATGATTTCTTTTCTTCAGGTTCAGTTTGCTCTTCTTTTTCTAGCTTTAAGGTGAAACCTTAGATAATTGATTTCAAAATGTTCCTTTTTTTTTGAGATGGAGTCTCGCTCTGTCGCCCAGGCTGGGGTGCAGTGGCGTGATCTCGGCTCACTGCAAGCTCTGCCTCCTGGGTTCCTGCCATTCTCCTGCCTCAACCTCCCAAGTAGCTGGGACTACAGGTGCCTGCCACCACGTCCGGCTATTTATTTATTTATTTTTTCTGTATTTTTAGTAGAGACGGGGTTTCACCGTGTTAGCCAGGATGGTCTCAATCTCCTGACCTTGTGTTCCACCCGCCTCAGCCTCCCAAAGTGCTGGGAGGGATTTTCTTTTCTAAAATAAGCATGCAGGACTTTGAGTTTTCCTTTAAAGAACTTTGATGCACCTCACAAATTTTTATATGTACCTCACAAGGCAATCCTTGTTTTACCTAGTAGGAAAGAACCATGAAAACGATGATGCTAGCTGAAATCATGCAAAGTGATCTTAATAATAAATAGAAAAAAATTACAACTGTTCTGTGACCTTTTACATTTTTTATCATGACGTTAAAAACTCTTATTATCTTTTATAAATGTGTAGGAAAATGAAAAAATGGTGAAACTTTTTAATACTATAATTTAAAATATTAGAAACATTAAGAACTAAAGTACTTTTTGTCTTTGTAAAAACTTATCAGTCAGCTCTCAGTTCCTACTGTGCTTTGGGATGGTGTGAGCTTCATTTTGTACACATGTGACTTCCTCCAGTTATAAACCCAATAAGTTCTGTGGGGAAAAAACCCGACAAACAACTTATGAGAGAGTGAATGTAGAGTTTCAGTTTGGGAAAATGAAAAAGTTCTGGAGATGGATGGTGGTGATAGTTACACAGCAATATGAATGTATGCAACACCACTGAACTGTATACTTAAAAATAGTTAAAATGGTAAATTTTATATAATGTAAGTGTTACACAGTTTAAAAGATGTTATCAGGAGTAGTTTGGACAACGCTTGATGACTTCTCATTGTATAATTTATGATATGAAGTTATCTTCTTTTCCATGCCTCTGTGAATTGTCAGACTCCTTTCTAAGTTTAGGTCAACTTCCAACATCTTATTCTTTGCATTTTCAATGGTGTGAAATATCTGAGAGCTCCTTTCATGTAAAATTTTTGCTGGCATCACTTCTTTTGGGACACATCTTCATCCTTTTCATCATAAATGGTCTCTTCACTTGTTACTTTCATCAAGTCCTTTGCGTACCTAGTCTCTCAAAAAGTGACAATATTAACATTTCAATATCAGCTATTTTTGTCTGTAATTCCATCTATATTCAATACAAATGTTTCGCTTCCAACATTATAACTTTTTGTTTGCTTGCTGCACTTTCATCTTTGTTGGCCAATTTCTTCTTTTGGTCATCCATTTTTGTAAAATGCCATATGAGTTTATCAATGGGAGACAAAGAGGAAACAGCTTTACTATATGTGTGTGAAATGAGTATGAAATGCACAGCAATCAATCACTAACAGCCTTTAGAAGAAGGGATGTGATTGGTCACAGATCATGATACACATGATGTTACTTATATAATTATTTGTGGACTGATGTGCTAACAATGAAGTTTTTATTTTATGGAATTGCTTGCAGTTAATATATGGTGGTAACAGAAATGTGGTAGCTGAAATTTGAACCATGCTGTTGGGGGACTGGTGTTATTTTTTGGTAATTGACATCTGTGCATATTAGGACCTGTGCAAAGCGAGGATAACTTGTACTGTGTTTTCTTTCCTTCTAATTTCTTTTGATCTAGGAGCTATTCAGAACTGTATGGTTTAATTTTGAAATATTTAGAGATTTTTCAGGTATCATTTTAAATCTTTTAGTTTAATTTGATTTTGGCCAGAGGACATTCTCTGTGTGAATAAAGTACTTGTAAATGTATTGCAATGTTTTTTATGGTCTAGCATATGGTCTATATTAGTGAATGTTCCATGTGCATTTGAAAAGAATGTGTGTCCTGCTGAGCGTAGCAGCACCAGCCGTGTAGCATTCTACTAGGCCAAGTAGCCTATTTGGGTATTACATTCTATTAGGCCAAGTGGACTGATGGTGTTGTTAAGATCTCCAGATCTTTACTGATTTTCCTTCTTTCTTTTTTTTTTTTGAGATGGAGTCTTGCTTTATTGCCCAGGCTGGAGTGCAGTGGTGTGATCTCGGCTCACTGCAACCTCTGTCTCCCGGGTTCAAGTGATTCTCCTGCCTCAGCCTTCCGAGTAGCTGGGACTACAAGCACCCGCCACCACACCCGGTTAATCATTGTATTTTTAGTAAAGACGGGGTGTCACCATATTGGCCAGGCTGGTCTCAAACTCCTGAACTTGTGATCCACCCAGCTCAGGCTCCCAAAGTGCTGGGATTACAGGCGTGAGCCACTGCGCCCAGCTGATCTTTACTGATTTTCTGTTGACTTTTTCTATCAAGTACTGAGAAAGAAGTATTGAAATCTCTATAATTGTGGTTTTGAATATTTCTCCTGTCAATCAATCCATCAGCTTTTGTTTTATATATTTTGAAACTTTGTTATTAAGTACATATTTTTAGGATTGTTATGCCCTCTTATTGAATTGATTCTGTTAATATGACATGATCTTATTGATCCCTGATAATATTCTTTTTCCTGAAGTCTATTTCTCTGACATTAACATAGTCACTCTAGATTTCTCATGATTAGTATTGACGTAGTATAATTTTTTTCACTCTTTTACTTTTAACTTATACATGTCTTTATATTTAAGTCTATTTCCTGTAGCAACTTATAGTGGGTCTTGCTTCTCATACAGTCTGGCAATCTCTGCCTTTGAATTGGGGTGTATGTAAATGTAAAAATGTGAAATCCAAATGGAAAATAATGGCTATTTACATTTAATGTAATTATTAATATAGTTGAATTTAAGTCTACCATCTTGATAGATAAATTCTATTTGTTTTATCTATTCTTTGTTCTTTTCCCTTTCTCTTGCCTTGCTATCTTTGGGATTGAGTATTTTATTTCTATAACTGGTTTATTCACTGTACCTCTTTATTTTGTCTGGACTTTATGTTATGAACATAAATTTTTAACTTATCACAATCTATCTTCAAGTAATATTACAGCCTTTCATATCTAATGTAAAATCCTTACCGTGGTTTACTTCCATTTCTTCCTTCCCATGCTTTATGCTATTTTTGGTCATTTCTTATGCTTTCACATATGTTAGAAACCCCACAAAATAGATTGGCATTACTTTTTGTTTTAAACAATTATTTTTGAGAGAATTTTGTGTGAGGAAAAAAGTCATACACTTACATATTTGTTTTTCTAGCATAAGGGTCAGTTTCCATCTGTTGTTTTCATTGTGCCTGAAGAATTTTGGAGCTATACTACCACTACTGATGACATTTTCTCAGTTTTTCTTAGAAAGATATTATTACTAGTATTTCCATATAATTTTAAGTCATAGGGATCTTGTTTCATCACTTTGAAGATATTATTTTTTAATCTTCCAGCTAAAAAACAGCCACATTAATACCACATAATGATGAATATGTGGTATTTTGTATCATCCTTCTCTATTTCCTCTAGCTGTTTTACAACATTTCTCTTTATCAGAGGTTTCTAGAAATTTATGATGTCTGTTGGTGTAGTTTGAGTGTGTGTGTATGTGTGTATAAAGAGAACAACTGGATATTACAGGGCTGAAAAATACAATACATAAAATGAAAAATTTATTAGACAGAACTTATGGAAGATTAGGATCTACAGAAGAAAATATCAGGAAAGAGATATATGTGTGTGTGTATACGCAATTATAAACACACATATATATTCACATATCCTCACATTTGTTGAGATTCCTGGATCTGGGGATATATAATTTTCACAAAATTTGGAATTTTCTGGCCAATATTCTTAAATAAATAAATATACATATATATGTATATTTATATGTCTTTTTCCTTGCTTTCTGAGACTCCATTAGACTCCTCAGTATTGTCTGACAGGTCACTGAGCTCTATTAACTTTTTGATATTTTTTTTCTCTGTAATTCAGCTTGAATAGTTTATATTGCTATTATTTTCAAGTTCACTGATCTGTTCTTCTGTAGAGCCTAATCTGCCATAAGTTTGGTCTAATACATTTTACATTTTATGTATTGTATTTTTCAGCCCTGTAATATCCATGTTGTTCTCTCTATAGCTCCCCTTTTTTCCTTACTTTGTTTATATTTTTCTTTAAATAACATGATCGTAATTGTAATAACTCTTTTCTTTTGTTGTTGTTCTGACAGGATTTTGCTCTGTTGTCCTGGCTAGGGTGCAGTGGTATGAACATGGCTCACTGCAGCCTTGACCTCCTGTACTCAAGCAATTCTCCCTCTTCAGTCTCCTGAGTAGTGAGTAGTTGGGACCACAGGTGTGTGCTTCCATGCTAATTTTTTTATATTTACTTTTTGTAAAGATTGGAGGGTGTCCTTATGTTGCCCAAGCTGGCCTCAAATTTGTAGGCTCAAGTGATCCTCCAGCCTTAGCCCCTCGAAGTGCTGAGATCACAGGCTTGAGCAATTGGGCCAGCCTGCTTTTAAACTCTAAAATATCCTTATATGCTAATTTCATCATTTGTGTTGGCTGTTTCTCCTCTCTCTCTCTCTCAATCTCTTTTCAGGACTAGTCAAGTGCAGTAGTGAGGAGGGGTGAAAGAATAGAATACAAAATTTGATCTGTAACTGACTGTGAACAGTAAATTGAAATAACTCATTACCTTCAGACCAGCCCTGGTTGTTCCTATTGACTAATTATCTCCCCGATTATGGATCACATTTTGTGGCTTTTCTTTTGCATATCTAGTAATTTTTCATTGAATGGTAGACATTATGAATTCTATGCTGGTGAGGTTTCGATTTTGTTTTCTTTCTTTTAAAAATGTTGAATATTATGAAGCAAGCAATGAGATAACTTGTCATCCTCTTGATTTTAGATACTTGTTTTTAAGCTTTCTTAGGATCATTGTAAAATAGTTTTTATTCTAGAGCTAGTTTAGACTTACTACTAAGACATAACTCTTCTGGAGTCTCTACTGAATGCACTGGGTATTCAATGAAGCCTGTCCATTCTGGCTGGTAGGGATCCAAATTTCTCCCAGATGTGTTTGAGTTCAGGAAGTTGTTCAGCTTATATTACTGTGGCAGTTATTCTTTCCTCAGCCTCATGGAAATTTAGCCTACCATGCACAGATTAGTATTCAGCCAAGGAGTATTAGTATTTGGGCCTAAGGGGATCGTTGGATCCTTTTCCTTGTGCAATTTCTTCCTCTCTGGCACTCTGCCATACACATAGCAGAAATCTCAGTCTCTGCAATCTTCTATATCTGTCTCCTCTATTTAAAGAGATCACCAGGCTTTCTTTCCCTTTCCTGTGGTCTGGAAATTGTCTCCACACAGAAAGCTGTAACAATCAGAGGGTCACCTGGTTTGTTTTTCTTCTCCCAGAGGATCACAATCCAGCTATGTCTGCTGTCTAAATATTCGAAAAACATTGTTTCACATATTTTGTCTATATTCCTAGTTGTTTATAGAAAAGCACAATTCCCATAACGATTCTTCCCTCATGGGCAGGTGAGGAAGTATGTTGTGTATTTTTTTAAAAAAGTATTTTTTAAAAAGCTTGATCTAAACTATTTTTAATCAATTTAATAAATAGTCATGAATTCCCACTGTGAGTCAAGTCTATTGCAGATACCAGTGAAAACAAAAGCAAACAACATTCCCTGTTCTTCTTGTCCTTACATCTAGTGGGGCAGTGGACACGAAGCAAATAATCATACAAGTGTTTAAGTATAATTTCTGATAAATACTGAGAATGTAAGGTGAAGGGTGAAATGGAAGATGATTACTAAGTGACTTAGAATTTGGTGCACTGTAGGGTACTTTGAGGAAGAAGCAGTTACATGGAAACTTAAGAAACAAGCAAATGTCAGCCAAGAAAACAGTAAAGGCAGGAGGGTTCTAGGGAATATTCAGCTGAATACAAATGAAATTTTGGCTTTATACAATTTTCATGGGTGAAGTGAATGAAGGAGAATGTTCCCATAGTCTTTGGCATTTGTTGGCTGTGACAATGGCTAGCTGGGATGTCATTAGGAGTTGCTTTATTTGAGTGGAGTAAGAGGCACTCACTGGGCCTGATATCAAAGTTGAGAGCAAGTGTCTGTGTTGTCTGTGTTTATGCGTGGTGTGGGGAAGGGGTGGAGAAGAGAGAAACGGGAGAAGAAACTATAGGAAACCAGAATATGTCAACCCAAAATATGCCTCGTTGACAAAAATTATTTTTGAGCTAAAGACAATTAAGAAGCAGCAGACAAAGGGGAAACTCTCCCTATCCTCCTTTTTTCCTTCCTGAAGACAGGATGTAAATTCTCCTCTGCTGGAGAGCTTTATACCCTCATCAGCCCAGATACAGCACCAGAGGAATCTGCAAACAAACATTATTCTGTTAGTTTTCTCCCGTATTTACCTTCCCACAGTTTCCTCTCTTTGGAAGCCTAAGACTACTCTCCTTCATCCTGTCATTTCTCTACAAATTGATTGTTCTTTGTCGAAGATGCTTTAGAAGCCAGAGTTCTAGGCCACCGCTTTGAGATCATTGTTACTGAGGTTTCTCCAGTGTGATGTGCACTGCATGTGTTAATAAACGTGTTTGTTTTCCTCTTGTTCATCTGTCTTTTGTTACAGGAGTCTGTCCCAACTAAGAACTCACAGGAGGTGCGGCACAGTGGCTCACATCTGTAATCTCAACACTTTGGGAGGCTGAGGCTGGCAAATTGCTCGAGTCCAGGAGTTTGAGACTAGCCTGGGCAACATGGTGAAACCCCATCTCTACCAAAAAAACACAAAAAATTAGCCGGGTGTGGTGGTGTGCGCCTGGGGTCTCAGCTGCTTGGGAGGTGGTGGGAGGATCAGTTGAGCTTAGGAGATGGAGGTTGCTATGAACCATGATTGTGCCCCTGCACTCAAGCCTGGGCAGCAGAATGAAACCTCCTCTCAAACGAAAAAATAAAAGGACTTATGGGGTTTGAGGAAGATTTTTATTCCTTCCCTGACAAAACTCTCATGATTCTAACTTATGCTTATATACTGTTAATATCAAAATTATATCTTTATGTTAGATCATGCCAGTGTGCTTCCAGTTGGTGAACATCTTCAGCTAATTGTCTCTCAGGTCCCTCAAACTCACTGTTCTCAAACTTGGCTTCCTAGCGTCCTCACTCTTCAGCTAACAGTTCACTGGTTACTCAGGCCTGAAACCTGGGTGTCGTTCTTGTCCTCTTCCTCTCTCTCACTTCTCATTGCCCAGGTCACCTCCCCACACTCTTTAATCTTTTTTTTTTAGACAGCGTCTCATTCTTGTCTCCCAGGCTGGAGTGCAGTGGTGGCACAATTGCCATCTCGGCTCACTCCAACCTCTACCTCCTGGGTTCAAGCAACTCTCCTGCCTCAGCCTCCTGAGAATCTCGGATTACAAGCACTGGCCATCATGCCCAGCTAACTTTTGTGTTTTTGTAGAGCCAGGGTTTCACCATGTTGACCAGGCTGGTCTTGAACTCCTGACCTCACATGATCTGCCCACCTCAGCCTCCCAAAGTGCTGGGATTACAGGCATGAGCCACTGCCCCTGGCCCACATTTAATCTGACTCTCTTCTCCCTCCTTACTCAAAGTGCTCTGAATTAAACCCCCAGGAGCTCTCACTGACCTCCCTGACAGCATCCTGACTGGTTTCTTTGGTACTATTTTTGGTGCCCCTCAAATCTGTCTTTCACAAGTCCCTGTGAAATAGGTAGAGGGAATGTGAGGAAGGTGCAGGGCCCAGGAAGGTACCAGAAATTAATGAAATGAGCTGACTGGGACTATGATAAAATAGGAAGACTGTGTCCATCCAAAAAAGGTGAGCACTTCTCAACCACAGCCATTTGTTGTTTTCCCGGAATGGGAATCCACTTTTGCCAGATCTTTGTTTAAGAGAAGCTAGAAAACCAGACTTGTATGTGAAATCTCTTGGTTTTTAAATGCTTGCAACTGCTTTGACCAGACACAGCCTGTATCTGCCTCTGCTCAGTGGTATCGCTTTTCTAAAAAAAGTCTTCAGTGGCACTTCATGTTTATGGGATAAAGTTCCCACTCCTGGACCTAGTGGAGCATCTGAAACAGTTTTCTTTTCCCTTCCCAGTAGTTCTGACTTTTTGCTCAGTATTCTGTAAACTATGCAGACCTGGCCCCAGGAAAGAGGAAGACAGAGACAAGTGGAAGAAAAAAGCTGTTGCTCAGCTTTGGGTTTACATGTTAAAGTCCGTAAGGAGACAGCAGACTCAGAAATCAGGCTTTCAAAAGACAGGAGTTTTCTGAGAACTCTCAGTTTACATTCCACATATCAAGAAACTAAACTTAGAGGGCTAACTGCAGAGCGGATCACAGATCTAGGAAGAATGCAGGATAAGAGGCAGTTCCCTTCTCTCGGTAGAAAAGCCCAAGGGAGTTGAGAGTGGAGAGGGCAGGCAGGAGGCAGGAAGATCCTCTGGCTCTTGCATTGGGCCCAGAATCTGAGGTGGGGTGGGGTACATGCAGTTTCAAGGGAACATGAGAATGTTCTGGAACTCTGTTCTCCTGGGGGTAGCTGGGAGATGTGCCGGCCTTCCAGAGAAGTACGGGGTTGAGCCTGTGTTTCACCTGCATGACCTTTGTGGCTGGGGAAGGGGCTGAGGAAGGTGGCCCCCACATAGCCTCACTGAGGCCTGTACTCTGAGGCCATAACTTAGTACCCAGGTCCCAAGGTAGGAGAGTGAAGGCCACTGGCAGTGTCAGCAGCAGGATTGTGATGTTATTGTGGAGAAGAGGCTGCACTACCTTCAGAGCTCCTGGCCCTGGACGTCCTGTGACCAGGCAGGTCCACCACAGCAGATGCCACATGGAGAGAGGCCCATGTCTGAAAAGGACATGGGTGAGTCAGCAGTGAGTAGAGGACTGGAGGGTCACCCTCCCTAATACGAAACAACGCATGGTAACTTCTGTGCCCTAGGAACTTAGAAAAGAGCAGGCGAAGAAGTGTTAAAGAGAAAATCATTCACAACACTTGTTACTTGGGAACTATCACTATAGGTATAGAGACCACTGTACTGGGCCCTTGCAGTGGGGGAGAGAGGCTGGGCTCACCTCTGACTCCAACGAGAGCAAGTAGGGGTTGATAGCCAAGGCCAGGAGTTTCTCAGTGGAAAATTACTAAGAGGAAACATCAGGAAGAAGGGGATTTCTTCTTAGATGGACAAAATAGAATTCTTGCTGAAGACAGGCCAGGGTGATAACAGAACGAGGGTGGGGGATAAAGACAGATTCCAAAGGAGGGGGATTTTTGCTAAATTGACTTAGCGGGATTCTTGGTCAAACTAGATTCTACAAGGGCAGAGAGAAGCCCAAGGTTAGGACCTCATCAGAAAGAGGCCTCAGAGAAGCCTGACTCACATTTGGTGAAAGGAGAATCTTCCTCAGAGGGAGATGGGGAAGAATCCCTAAATAATCAGGTATTTACCCCCAAAAGAACGGTGTGTGAGCTGGAAAATCCTGAGATAAAATACAAGAATTTGGCTGAAAAATCACTGCATGGGATTGAGTACACTGAGTGGTATAGAACAAGACCTCTCCTTTAAGCAGAGTGTGGGATTCATAGCAACACCAAGTCAATTTTAGAAATAAAATTAGTTGTGTTTCTGCACGTCTGTCTTGTAACTACTCAAATTTTCTCTATGAGAGTAGTTAAAAACAAACAAACAAAATGCTTTCCACGCTCCATCCTTCTCACCACCTACACTTCATTCTCCAGTATCACCAAACTGCTTTATATGTCTCATGGGAAGTTAGTGCTAGTACGATTTGTACGATTTATCTCCTTTGTATCTGCTAATTGCAGTAGAAGGAAGCTCTTCAAAGGCTGGGAACAAATTTTATTACCCTTTGCATTCTCAGGACCTAGCACCAGGCCTGGGAGATAGAAGGTCGTCAATAAATGTCAGATGGATATATAGATAAAAACATCCCAACACTCGTGGTCAAATCACAGGTAGGAAAAAGCAAGAGGTGGAATTATCTATAAATGAAAAGGTTCGAATACCTTCCTATAGAATTTTGTCCTAGAAATTCTTCTACCAGAGACTCTAGAGTGAGTTAATATGCCAGCTCCTTGCACCTTATTATTCCATCGTTGTGGAATACCAACATCAGCATCTTATCACATGCAAACTCAGCTGAGTGGGGGCAGAGAGCAGGGTTCCAAGGAAGAAAAATTAAGAATGGGAATGTCTGGGGCACTATGGGGTAGGCAGTTCCCTTGGACCAGCCAAGAAGAGACTTCTCATGGAGGCTGAAGGCCTGTTGGTAAAGGGGTGGGAGCAAACCCCCTTCATGGGCATGCCACCAGATCATTCACATAGGGCCCCACACTTAATAGGACCTCATGCTCAGTTTAACACTCTGCTGCTGTCACCATCTTGAAATTCTTAATACTTTTCTAACATGGGGTTCCACATTATCATTTTGCACTGGGCTCTAAAACTGAAGTAAAAAATGCAAAGAGAAAACGCAAAGAGGCACAAGAAAAGTTATTCCGTCTTCATGGTTTTGCATAAGATCCTGTGGTCAGCAGAGCATGGTGGCTCATGCCTGTATCCCAGTACTTTTGGAGGCCGAGCGAGGAAGATCGCTTGAGATCAGGAGTTCAAGACCAGCCTGGCTAACATGGTGAAACCCCATCTCTACTAAAAAAAACCAAAAAATTAGCCAGTAATTGTGGTGCGTGCTTGTAATCTCAGCTGCTTGGGAGGCTGAGGCAGAAAATCCCTTGAACCTGGGAGGCAGAGGTTGCAGTGAGCTGAGATCGCACCACTGCACTCCAGCCTGGGTGACAGAGAGAGACCCTGTCTCACGGAAAAAAAAAAAAAAAAAAAAGACCCAGTGGTCAAAGCCAGGAAGCTTTCAGGATGGCCAGGAGGACAGAGACAGCAGAGAAGAAGCCTCAGGGTGAGCACCAACCAAGGGTTCATGCATCTCATAATGAGAGATGGGCTTCTGAGATGTCAGAATGCTGGGGCTTTGGGAACCTCTGACTTGCCATTCTCACCACAGATTTTGCAGCCTCCTTCCCTGCCCTTCAGTAAGACCATCTGTTTCTTGGCACTGATGGCTCAGGCTTTTCTTTGAAGCTGAAGACTAAGAGTTGGATGTCTTTTGCTAATGTCACATCACTGACCTTCATAATATTCCAGGAGATAGTCAGGCAATAAGGTGAATCATAGCTGTGCTGCACACAAAGAGACAATTGCAGTAGAGATGCTAGAGATCATACAGTACATTTATCATAAAGCTGAACTTTTTTTTGGTAATAATCAGTGGTTATGCCTTGCTGGGAAACAGTCTCAATCACTAATATCATATCTAAGAACCTGTAAAATACTCTCCTGGTTGACACACTATGGTTAGGCCTGTCCCCTATCCCTTTCATGATTTGAAACAAAAGATGACAATCTGCTTTATCTAATGCATTTCCTCCGTGAATTTATCATTAGCATTGTCATCTTCCTTTCCAGATAAGAGTTCTTCACGTACAACTAGTCAAACATTTATGTCCTTACATGTAGTTTTTTTTTTTTCTTCAGTACAAACGGGAATGCAAATTGATTGAACACTTTGTTCTTCATCTATAACTAAAATAAGGCTGAAAAATGACAAGCATTGCATGACAGAAAGTCCCCTCTGACATTATTATGAACATCTTTATAAACATTTCATATATTTGGCTCTGTGCTAGACTTGAAGCAAATCCAAAGATAATCTTTGTCCTGGGGCAGGTAATCTTATATCTAGAACACGTGGAAGAACGCACCCAAATGCTTCCTCACTGTTCAAGGGGGGGCCGCAGAATGTGGATACAGAATGCCCATGAGTTGAGTTGCAGATATTTATTACGCTATGAACATAATACATTAAAGAACAGAGGAGCTTTTCATTTTAATACAAAGAAGCAGAACGGAGACAGGGGTTTTGCTAATCCTCAAATAAAACAACAGAACTTTTCCAGAGTGACGTACCAGCACGGCCCTGGTGGCCAAAGGGAACTCCCGTTTGTTGTTTATATGCTGATCTGGGCTATGTCCTTTGCAGTTAATCCCTCATTTAGTCTCCATGAGACATTTCACATTGCCAGCATTGCATAAATATTTGTTTAATGATGACGGATATGAATGTAAATCTTCTGCTCCCAAACAGAAATTTCACTGGGGCTCTTTTAGTCCTATAGAAATTATTTAATGAAAGTTTTTTAGTCCTGTGGAAATCATAAGGTAAAAATAAGAATGAAGAAAGTCTCCTTTTTTTTTTTAAAGACAGGGTCTCGATCTGTCACCCATGCTGGAGTGCAGTGGTGTCATCTCAGCTCACTGCAGCCTCGACCTCCTGGGCTCAAGTGATCCTCTCACCTCACCTCTGAATACGTGGGACTACAGGCACATGCCTGACTAATTTTTGTGGTTTTTGTAGAGACAAGGTTTAGTCATGTTGCCCAGGCTGGTCTTGAACTCCTGGGCTCAAGCGATGAGCCCACCTCGGCCTCCCAAAGTGCTGGGGTTATAGGCATGAGCCACAGTGCCTGGCTGGAAGCCTCCTTTTAACACCCTTCTCCAGTGACCTTCTCTTCTCTACTTCTTGTCCCCAAAGATCCTCTCCTTAGGATGGAGAGCAAGAAAGAGGCAGCAAGAAAGGTTTGGTCTCCTCGCTCTCGTTGGAGCTGGTTCTTCATTGTCCCAAGAGGTAACCGGAAACATAGAAGCTCCGAGCCTGTTTTATTCATCCTCTTCCACTCAATAGGATGGTCTTTTAGTCTCAGCTTGAACAGTACAGTAAAAGGATCTCAGCATCTCCTGGAATAGCTTATTCAACTTTTGAAACAAAAATGTTAAGAAAGTTATTTCACATGTTGAATTAAATATTTGTCTCTTTTTAATTTCTATCCACTGGCTTTGAACTTCTGGAGGGCTTTCTAGCCCCTTTCTCTCTCCAGCCCTTACCATTGGCCTGGAAGAGAGCCATCTTTGTAGAACAATGGAAAGCTGGAAAGGGTCCAGGTTATGCACAAACTGGGAAGTTGACATGCTGTACTGGTCAGAAACATGATGCTTAGAACAAAAACAATAATAGGGGCCGGGCACAGTGGCTCATGCCTGTAATCTCAGCACTTTGGGAGGCTGAGGCAGCAGATCACCTGAGGTCAGGAGTTTGAGACCAGCGTGGCCAACATGGCGACACCCAGTCTCTATGAAAAATACAAAAATTAGCTTGATGTGGTGGTGCGTGCCTGTAATCTCAGCTACTCTGGAGGCTGAGGCAGGAGAATCAATTGCTTCCATCCAGGAGGTGGAGGTTGCAGTGAGCCGAGATCATGGCATTGCACTCCATCCTGGGTGACAGAGTGAGACTCTGTCTCAAAAAAAAAAAAAAAAAAAAAAAAAAGGAACAGATCCTAGGGGAAGCTGGCAACTTTGGGTTTGAACAAGTAAGTAATCCCAGTTACAAATCACAAATTAGAAAATTCCAGTAGGCAATCCGAAGTCAAGAAGGAAGTGGTAAGAACTAGGAATAAATGAAATAATTCATGATGAATGCACACTTTAAGAAGAGAAAAATGAGATCATTATAGCCCAAAGCAGTTATGTTAATGAGGTTACCAACAAGTTAACAGCATTATGACTCTAATATTAGTTTTATAGTAAGAGAGAGAATAATAATGTGCCAGTAAACCAATCAGAAAGAATAAAAATAGTAAAATTTACATGAATGACTAATGAGGAAATAAGATAAGAATATTAAGTGGGAGGAAAAGAGTGTTATTGGCAATTGGGCTGTACCTGAGACCTAGCCACATGGTAGATGTGGTGGACTACAGGAATTCGCACCTAATAATTGATCATTATTTGTCAAACAAATCCCTAATTATTGCATCAACTTTATGAGGTGGTGGAAATTAACATCCCCATATTTCACAGATGTTAATAATTTGCCTAAAGAGAGCGAGCAAGCAAATAAGTTTTAATTTCTTTGACTCTAGCACTTTGCTGCTTCCCCAAGATGACACACTATTTCCCTGGATTGGAAGACAGAGCTTTCTGGGCCAGCCAGGGTGGCTTATGCCTGTAATACCAGCACTTTGGGAGGCCAAGGCAGGTAGATCACCTGAGGCCAGGAGTTCAAGACCAGCCTAGCCAACATAGTGAAACCCTGTCTCCACCAAAAATACAAAAAATTAGTTGTGCATGGTGTCTCGTGCCTGTAGTCCCAGCTACTTGGGAGGCTACGACAGGAGAAAAGCTTAAACTTGGGAGGCAGAGGTTGCAGTGAGCCGAGATCATGCCACTGCACCCCAGCCTGGGTGACAGAACAAGACTCTGTCTCAAAATAAAAAAAAAATTAAAAAAAAATACAGAGCTCTCTGAAAGGGTGTCAGTTGATGGGATTTAGGAACTTTCTGCTAATTTTTAATAATATTAGCCCAATTGCCTGACCTGTTATGACTAATTGGAAGACTGGATAGATAGACGGATGGATGAAAGGGTGGATGGATGGAATAGAATCACAAACAAGGAGGCCTTCAATAGTCAAAGAATGAAAGTATGGATCTAATCATCATTACCTGTCACTCGGATTGCCCTTGGGCCTGGCCCACAAGAACTTAAGTTTGGGTCCTAGGGAGAGGGGCTCCAAACAGAATCTAAAGGACAGTTCTCTAAGATGATGAGCATTGCACTGGGTCTCCTCATATAAATGGTGTTGGCACTCAGCAGGGGCAGAGGTATTCTCTTCACTTCATCAAAGTCCAGACTCTGGCAGCACTGGCTTTGAGGGCCCTGCATGCAAATGCTTCAGGTTCTCAGAGCCTTTGGCTCAGTGATTCACCTTCAGTTCTGCAGAGCACTGATGAGGAATAACTCAGATGAACTTCAATGGCAGATGATAGTAATATCTTGGAAGTTGACTTCATAGAGAATTGCAAAATGTACATGTTACTTCTTGGTTTTTTTTTTTTTTTTTTGAGACAGAGTGTTGCTCTGTCGCCAGGCTGGAGTGCAGTGGTGCAATCACAGCTCACTGCAACCTCCGCCTCCCGGATTCAAGCAATTCTTCTGCCTCAGCCTCCCAAGTAGCTGGGACTACAGCTTTGCGCCATCACACCCAGCTAATTTTTGTATTTTTAGTAGAGACGGGGGTTTCACCATGTTGGCCAGGATGGTCTCAATCTCTTGACCTCGTGATCCACCCACCTATGTGTTACTTCTAAAGTATGCAAAGAAAATTTGACTTCACTTTTTTGGTTTTTTTTTTTGAAATGAGATCTCACTATGTTGCCAAACTGGTCTCAAACTCCTGGACTCTAGCAATCCTCCTGCCTCAGCCTCCCGAGTAGCTGGGATTACAGGCATGTGCCACCAGGCCCAGCTTTAATGTCAATTTCTATAACTGATTTGGACTTTTGCAAGAATCCTCATTTTTTGGTAGCAACTATCAGGAAAAATTGTGAGAGACTTTGAGCAAAAATGTTACTATCCCATCTATTACACCCTTCTTGGTTAACTCTCCCCTTATTGCCTTTGAGCTATTTTAAAACTCTGTAAGTTGTAGAATACTGAGAGTAATGCAGACGGATCTTGCCAATGTGTCTGGTGGAGATGAGTTAATAATTGCCTTGTGGATATTGGCTAATTCTTAAAATTAATTTCAATCTTCTGGATGGCCTGTATGTGTGTGTGTGTGAATTCTCCTTTGAACTGGTTTTAACGTCTTACTAGCTTCCTTATAACTTGAAATAAAATCTTTAACAGATGAGAGTCATAGTTTTGACCCTTAAAAATACATCCTTCAACACAAGAGAAAACTAACTTTAAGCTTGACAATATGTGACCTCACCATTTCATCAGGCTTCATCTATTTCAAATAATGACTTGCTCTTTTTTTGTTTCCTGCTGCACCTCCCACTGCACCTTTCCAAGGCGGCATCTTGATGTGAGGGGGATGAGGTTCATGTGACTTGCTGTGGTGGAGGAGACAAGACCTGAGAATCACATGGTGCCTGTGTGGTCATTTGTTCATCACTCTAGAACCACTGCCTGAAAGGAGACTGTGGGCCTGGGGAGTATACTATGTCTTCTTTTTCACCCCAAGTCTTGGTGCCTCTCAATATGGTACATGCAAACCACTAGTTACAGTGCATGGTCTGTGTAGACCATGGGAAACCTGGAATGCTCCCTCACGTGCAGCTATTTAGCCACTGCCCTCCACCAATGCGGGTCTGTGGCTCCTTCTCCACGCTGACGTGGCTGCATCCCAGAGGTGCTGTTAGGCCTGGAATGCTCTTGATCTTTCCTATACCCATATGGACATTTCTGCCATTAAATTGATAGCTTATAAGTCTGAACCTTCTGCCCAATCTTTTTCTTTTTTCTTCCTTCCCATCATCCACCAAGACCAGATTGGCACTTTCACTTCCAATCTTAGGGATCCTTCTTCTACAGCATACATGGTGCCCTTCTGAAGTGTCACACACTCTCTCTCTTCCTTCCCTTTGGACTATAATGGCACAACGGCTCTTGGGGAACACCATATATGGAGAAAGGACATGGAAAGCCCATTGATGTAATGGCTTCAAGACATTTTCACTACTATATAGAGTATTGGAGGTCTTGAAAGTAGAAATCCTCACAGAGAGTCAGAGCCAGTGAAAGAGAGAGAAATTGTGGAAACCAGAAAATAGTGGAGAAGGCTGTTTAAACAAGTACAGCTAAGACAATTCCTGGGAAACTCCTTGTGAGTTTGAATGGTGCAAAATCTTTATGAATGCATCTTTTGCATTAAAGGCAATCATTTTCAACGATCCTCAAGAAAGTCTATTTATTCGGGCATTTTATACTTCTAAAAACTCATATTGGCCCCTAGGGATAAATGCATTTTAACAAATTTACTCCCAAACCACATGCTTACTAGTAAGTTTAAGAAATTTGTCAAAAAAAAACATTAGGTCACTATTCGGTGGAATGCAATTTCTACTTCTTCTCATAAAAAAGGAACATTTTACCATTTCAGTCTTTGTGAACTTTTTCTGTTGCTCCAAATACCAGAAAATGAATGATTACATGGATGCTCCAAAGACAAATAATATTCTAAAAATGTATGAATAAATAACTTTATTTTCATAAAGTTGAGAGTCTTCAGATGAAGTATGAATTCCAATGCATTGTGCTGGAAGGCTCTTGAGTATCTGGAAACAGTCTTTTCCTTTTTCTCTCAAAGGAGACAGGCATCGTGTCTCCCTGATAGGAGCTATTGGCTCTGGGCAGTAACTATAACAATACTTAGACAATTCTAATTCTAATATAACAATGTTAGACAATTCTGATAACATGTACAGGTTAAGCAGCTGTTTATAGAATTTCCTGGTAAAAACTAGTGATGAAAATGGCATTGTATAATTGAAACAGTAAATGCCTCTTCAATGTAGCATCATCAGTATTAACCCACGCATAATTTCCTGTCAAGTATATGACATTATAAAATAAACGTTTACACACACACACACACACATACTTAGTTGTTCTGGAAATAAATGTTTGGCATGTTCTTCATGTAGATTGTGTGTGTTGGACTCATTCTCAAAGGAAGTCATTGGCTAATGAGTCTTACCTTTAGTGGCAAAGAAAGAGACATGAATACTAGTTCCTCCCTAGCTTATGCTGCACCAACACCAGTTCAGATTTCTCCATATGAAAACATTAATTCTAAAATCTTTCTTGTTTGAAGTCATGGAATATCTGTTATCATCTAACATGTATGAGGATTCATTCTGAGCCAAACACTAGGAATATAAAGATGGGAAAGAGGGAGTCTCTGTGTTCCAGGAGAATGCACTCAGGTTAGATAATGGCTTACTTTACTGGAATTTAGATCATTGCATATGTCAGTTCCTTGACCCCAGGTCTCTATTACACCAAGCACAAAATAGTCTCAGCCCTGGGGGTGCTCACACATGCCTGCTTTTTGGAAGCTATGGTGGGGTTGTCAATGTTTTGTGCTCACGATAAATTGCTTTCTTTTTGAGACACATACTAAATTATGTTGAAGTCTCAGTCTTTATAGCTCACTGCCATGTGTGACAGAGGTGGTTACCTCTAGTTGTTGGATCCTTGTAAAGCAATTTGTTTATAAATCAAAATTTAAAATTCAAGAAACACTAAATTTGGACTCATATGAGAATGCTAAAAATTGCTGTCCTTATTTTCAAAAATATTGTTTGCTTAAAGTTTATCTTCATCACACCATGGATCTATGGTGATTATAGGGACAATAGTGTTGGAGACGGTGACAGTGATACATCATTTGGCTGTTGGTGAGCTGATGCCAAGGACGAAATATTTGTGTCTCACCCCCTTGCCCTAATTAATATATTGAAGCCCTAATCACCAATGTGGTGGTTTGGCCTTTAGGGAGTAATTAGCTCATGAGGGTGGAGCCCTCATGACCACATGAATGGGATTCGTGACTTTATAAGAAGAGACTAAAGAAAAACTTTCTCTCAGTCAGGTGAGGATATAGCAAGAAGGCAGCCATCTGCAACAATTCTGGAGTCTGGGAAGTCCAAAATCAAGATGCCAGATAATTGTTGTTGTTTAAGCTGCCCAGTCTACAGTATTCTGTTATAGCAGCTGTAACTGTCTAAGACAGCAGGGCTCTCAGCAATCTCTCATGAGACCAGTGCCCACTGTGGTTCAATGTGCCTACTCAGACAGCCTCATGTTGAATCCACAAGGGGGTAGAAATGAAGAGGTTAGGTAAACCCTGCATCTCAATATGTGTTACTGACCATGAGATGTAGGAACTATGTAGTTCCTGACCATACTTCAGAACTAGCGTTGTTTTAGTTGACTCATCAACCCAGAAAAAGATGAACATAGGCTCTGTCATTACCCAATTTGCATATAAGGAGCACAAATTACAATTTGAAAAGGGACTAAAGATGTTTCCTTGAAGATTTTTGGTGCTATGATGGGGAGCCTTATGGCCTAGTAGATAGTAAGCCAGCTCGTCATAATATCAGCTAGCATTTATTGGGTGTTTACCATATGTCAGGCTCTGGGCTGAGGACTTTACGTGCATTAGGCCATCTAATCCTCATAAGAACCTTCTGGGGGAGGTACTATCATCGTCGTTTTTACATATGAGACCATTGAGGTACAAATAAATTTACTTGTCCAAGGTGCAGAGTTAGAGATAGTGCCAAGATTAGAACGCCAACAGTCTGTGCTCTTAATCACCATCCCACATCCCTTCATTAAATGAAGCCCAATTATATAATGCACACAGCAGTACCATGCTATAGGCACTACCACAGCCCCATTTTTACATGGCGGGAAATGTGAGTAAAATAAGGGACTGTCACTAGCCTCAGTGTGAGTCAAGGGGTACATTGCAGAGTTTGAACACAGGTATACCAGACTCCAGAACCTGCTTCCTTCTCATTAGCACAACACAATGGCTCTGTTCCTCATTCTAAGATGTCCTTAGGAACTTGGAAGTGTTGGCCATCCTGATCATAAAACTATTGCCTTCCTACTCCCTGCTTAGAAAGTTGATAACGTGTTGGGGATCAGATGCTCTCCTTTGCCACTCCCTCCACTGTTCTCTCTACACAACCCTGTATTCACTTGTTTTTGCCTTTCCATTCTTCCTTTTAGCTCTTGGCCTATTAAGTCTCATGCTGTGGGCACCTAACAGGGCCTGGCACAGAGCTTGCGCTGAGTACATGATTGGTGACCTAAGAAGTTATTACACAATGGATTATGTGTTATCCCCCCAGGTAGCTTTGCATCAACAGTGGTCATGAAGCAATAGAGGAGAGACTAAGATGAGACTTCCAGGCAAAACTGTAGCCCCTGGGGGCATCTGTGATCCTTCCCTATAATAGAGAATAGTTCTGGAGAAGAACAGAAAACCTCACTATGGGAGTGTAGGGCTAGTGTGCTTGTGCAAACAGAAGGGGTCTAATAGATGCTTGAGGTTCCCCAAGATGATGCTGGCAAAGCAGGTCACTAGGGCAGAGCTGTTGGCTGCATTCTTCTGCCCTGTTTCCCCCAGCACACTCCAATCCTAGTTCTTTTGAAGAAAAATCACAGGATAAGAAGCCAAGAAGGGAAAGCCTATCCTATTCACCATGTATTAGCTGTGTGAGTTTAGAAGTCACTTTGCCTCCCTAGGCAGTCATTTTGTGACCTGTAAAGTAGGAATTATAATAATATATGGCCTGACTACTGCTTAGGTTTTGTAGATCAAAAAAGATTGTAAAAATGAAAGTCCTTTGTGAACCAAAGCACACTGCTTGTCTAAGGTATTATCTTCATCTGCACACTTGGTCTTCCTGGGGTGATTTATGTTTATGGATTTCTTTGATATGTCTCAGGAAATTCCTGGCAGTCCTGATACTCAGGTGTCGTTTACTTGTCTCTGTGCTTTAAGACATGCTGGGAGATTCTCCTTATAAAATGTTCTCTCTCCGGGGCTTCCATTTTTTCAGCATCTGTAAAATGAATGTCTAATGTGTCTTACAGCCAGTAAGTAAAAACCACATCCCTTTATCTTTGTTCTGAGAGGGAGGTCAAATTACAGGTTCTGTGAGAAAGGAACATCTTGGTTCCTCTTCTTGCTGAGACTAAGTCTTAGATTGCTAAATCATTCCCAGAGATGCACGTTGGGGCTAACCAAGGGGTCACCCCAGCAGCTTATGTGCAAAGGCAAATGAATCCATTGTAGTTTAGGGATTTCTGAGTAGAACAGCAGTTCCTTTGCAACAGCAAAAGAAGAAGGGTCATGAGAAGAAAGGGCCAAGATATACCAAAGAGGGCTGGAGAAATGGCAGGAAGCAAGAAAGAGAGCAAGGGGAACACTGATGGAACAAGAAAGGAATTTTGGTGGTGACTCAGGCCTTTCTAATCTGGGGCCCCAAGAGCATTAAGTGGTTGAGAAGCAAGGTCAGCTGCTCGGGTCCTGATCTTCCCACTCCTAATTCCCATTAGTAAGGACTTCCCTCTCACTGATTTTTCTTCCTTTATATTTCATGTTTTCAGTGATATAAAAAGAATAGTTGTTTTGTTTGCAATAGCCAATGAGGTGAGAGGCAAATATGGGGACAACTTTTCCTCTACCCTCCTAGGTTCAGTGACTGAGGCCTGCAAATTAAACTGACAAAGGACAGATTAATAGAAGAATATTTCACATATACACAGGAGATTTACAGAAAATAAGTGAAAAACCTAAAAAAATGGTTAGGCCTAGAGGCTTATATCCCATTTTAACAAAGGATGATAAATCCTAGAAAAATGACTAGACAAAGGAAAAGGAATTTGAGCTTCTGATGGGAAGGTAAATATTTGGGGGAAACTAATGATAGATAAGGACAATTTTATAAGGCGTGTTATGCAGACTAGAGTTGGTGCACCTCCAGTGACAAGAGTTGTCTCTCTGGTCATTAAGAGTCATTCTCCTTTTCCTAGTACAGCAGAGGAGGACACCTTTACAAATGGAAATTTCTGTTTCCTTTGCAAAGGAAAATGTATGGCCTCCTTTAAAAAAAAAAGTCTTCTTCATAAGCAAAGGCACCCTTGCTTCAATTCACGTCTTGGTATCTTCCCTGGACTATACAGGATGACGCAGGGCACAGGGTGGACTCATGCTATGTCTTCCTAGTTTTGGGTTCTGTGTGTAAAAAGGTGGTGAGAAGGATGCTAATCTAGCCTGAAAATGCAAGCCTTGCCAGCTATCTGCTTGAAATGCTCTGTTATCTGTCCTAGTCCACAGAACCCTGAGATCAAACTGTGCTTGGTCTGCTAGCCCTCCTTAGCCCTAGAGTTGGAATGAAGTGTTGCCTCCTAAAGACAGTCTAAAAACCTAAAAGAAAAAAAAAATCACAGAATCTTTTGGAATTATCAGAGGATTTAGGGAGCTCTAACCTAACCACTCCTCTCTCCCTCCACAAAAGGAGACAGTTTCAGAGACAAGACTATCATGTAAGGCTGAACAGATTGTCTACTGCCCAATTCTAGGGGAGATCACTTGCACTGTTTTCATTAGAGACTTTTTTTCTCCCACTGAATGTGACAAAGTGTCTTGAGCAATGTACATATTTTCCTAGTGAGTATGAGGGCCCTGTATGGACTAGCAAGTGTTTTACTCTGAGGGGGTCAGAGGGAGGTATACCGACTTGTTCAAGAAATAAAAAGAACAGAAAATTTTTCATCCACTGCCATTCTTCTTAGTAGGTTAAAGTCATTCCAACTACAGCACAGTTATGGAGCATTGTTTACGTAGGTACAGTTATCACTTCCTTAGAAAAAATTTTCTTAAAGGATGCACAGTCGGTAAGTGACAGATCTAGAATTTGAACCCAGGTGGTCTGGCTCTGGTACCCACAGTTTCAATCACCTCAATTATCCAAGACTGTACCTTCATTTTAGAAACAACATTATTAGTCTAGAGAAGTTTCTGGTGGAATAAGTTGAGGAAAATTAGACAATTAGCTATGACTTCTGCCTTACTCTACGGTATCCAGCAAAGAGAGTAAAATGAGGAGGTATCTCACAGTTGAGTCCTTTATTCCCATCCTCTTATTGTTAGCTCCAAACTTGGACTTGATTTTCATGTACTGTATCTCATAGGTGTGGCCAGAGCATCAGGGAATATAGGTGGTTTTTCCATTGTATTGAGTTTGCTTATAATAATGGACATAATAGTAAGTTACATTTGAATAATTGTTTACAATTTTAAAAGTACTTTCACATTTATTTCCTCATTTGAGCTTCACAACAACTTAGGTAAGGAAAATATAATTATCCTATTATTATTACTATTATTAGAGTCTCGCTCTGTCACCCAGGCTGGAATGCAATGGCACAATATCGGCTCACTGCAACCTCCACCTCCTGGGTGGAGCAATTCTCCTGTCTCAGCCTCCCAAGTAGCTGGGACTACAGGTGCACGCCACCATGCCCAGCTAATTTTTGCACTTTTAGTAGAGGTGGGGTTTTGCCATGTAGGCCCGGCTGGTCTCGAATTCCTTACCTCAGGTGATCCACTTGTCTTGGCCTCCCAAAGTGCTGGGATTATAGGCATGGGCCACCGTGCCTGGCCCTATCCTATTTTTATTTTACAAATAGAAAACTGAAGTTCAGGGAATTTCCAAATGGAGAGAGGTATAAATTGTTCTCAACCCAAGTGTCTTGATTCTTAATTTTATGTTCTTAATTTTATCCATACTATATTCTGTATGGATATCTATATAGATGTATGCATGTGTGTTCAACTATATAAATATTTTAAATCTTATTTTCATCAAAAAATATTATTTTAAAATGCACTTTGGACACAGTGTGGATTTCCTTGTGAGCTTTGTCATGTTTTCTGGGGAAAAATGGGTCCAATCTGAGGGGATTTATTGGTGACACAGCTTTAGGAAGACTTGGCCTTCTTGCTACCAAGGCTCTCTGGGAAGTGAATTTTCCCCCCCGTTCTTTATTTTATGTGCTCATATGATCAGTTCCCAAAACTTTAAGACTCATTTATTTTCCGCCCTTGGTGGGACCTTTGTGAAATTTCCCCATTAAGGAATTTCAAGTTAGTCACTACCCTTTGCTTTGACTTTGGAGATTTCTTATACACCATCTCAGCTACACAAAAAGAAATTCCCACAGAGAAAGCCCACGGTTGGACGGAAGACAAACACCTGCAATACCAATTCACTTGAGTGACTAAGCCCATCAAGGTGTGTTTAAGTGTAATCTTTGAACAGGAACTTGAAATTCTGTGTAGAATTCCAAATCTCTGTGCAGACTTCCAAATCTCTGTGCTTTTTTCTGGACACCCCCTCCAATTTTCTATAGTCATTTTCCTTAAGGAGCTGGAAGACAACATTAAAAAGCATCAATCTTATTAAGAAAAGCAAATTTTACAGCCTTTCCAGTTAGAATTCTTTGGATCATTAACCAATCTCCTTTCTCATTTCCCTCAATTTTATAGAATGCTCCTATTTACTTTTTGACTCATATCCATCAACACATCACTGAAAAAACACAAAAATTCCAGGAGCCATGTAATCCTCTAGTAACTTCACTTCTTCTCAAAGGCTTAATGGGATTGGGTCTCATTGATAGTCTAGTGGAAGGCATCCAAAGAAACTCCCAAAGCATTCAGGAAATGCTGTTTTAGTGACTCAAAAAACATACTAGTTTAGCTTTATTCAAGTGTTTCAAGTTTGAAATGATTTATACTTGATCTCCTCATCATGAAATAACCTACTTCTTCTCTGACACATGGTGCCTCTTTGTGATCCAAGATAAGTTACTTAAGCTCTCTCCCTCTAATTTCCTAAGTTGCAAAAAACACAGGGCTAGGCATGAGGAACTGATTACCTGCTAAGGAAAGTGACTGAGTTCTTATTTATAACATATCCTGAAGATCAAAACTACATATACATAGCATAATTAGTAATACTTCGTAGTGCTTGCCAGAATCTATAGAATGAATGGCCATGAATGAATCAATGGCCTGGGCATTATATTCAGTGGACTAGATCTCAGAAAGGAAAGAGGAGTAGCATAAAATACGGCCTTGGTCCAACATTTTGACCACAGAGCAAATTTAAAGAGGACCAGAGGAAACATCTCCTTCAGTGGTGGAAGTAGTTTCCGCAGACACAAGATAACCAAAAGTATGACATGCTGGGGAGATGAAAGACATTTTAAAGGTCTCTGAGACTTGATCAATGACCACTTTCTTGGAGAGCCCCACATGGTGTAATTTATGCAAATCCTGTGAAGCAGAGTCATCTACCTGCTCAGACATGTAGAAATCTTTCAGGAGAAGGGTGGGAGATTTTTGGAGGAAAAGAAGTACCAGCGGCCAGGAAAGGAATTACCTTAAGAAGATAATATGTTGATGGGAGAAGCAGATGCCCTGGAGTAAAACTGTTTTCCAGAAGTTTCATGTCCTAGTGTCCAACTGGATAATGATGAGCAATCCTTGAACTCCATCATGTGCCTCATGGAATAGAGTGTATTGTAAAAATGCAGCTCAGCAAACGTTTCTCTTCAAAAAGTAGCTTTAAAACCTAGGACATATTTAGCCTACTCAGGGAAAAGAAACAAAACAAAGCATTCTATAGCAGCCCTATGACCCATTGCTAAAGGAACCCAAATCCACCAGCACAAGACACAGGAGTTATTATGAGGCAAACAGCAGTTAACCTGTGAGCTCTGAAGTCCTCCAGAGGCTGTGTGTGTGCGGTTGCCATGGGCCGTGGATGACCCAGGGTGTTGAGTGCCTGTTCGTTGCTCAACCTCTCATCCTAAATCTCATCAGTAATGGAATAAGTAGGTGAGTGCACTCATTTAAGTTTGCCTTTTGCAAGGGTCCTCATCTTTTAGAGTAGAAATGAGAAATATTCTATATTCTACTGGGGATCACTGGAACACACACAAACACACAGAGCAAGTGAAGGAAGACTTCAAGTAAAGTATGTTATAGATTCATTAGGTTTCCAAGAGATTTTGTGTGGAAAAGAATATTTACTACCACTTGTACTTTGTTTAAAAGTCTAATTTAGTAATCTTATGAATTTATTTAAAAATCGTTTTAAAAACTACCTTCCTTTAAAAATTCACATACTTCTTGTCTAAATAATACATCAAAAACACAATTCCCTAAATGTGCATACATCAATTATAAATGTAAATACATTTAAATAGAAAATTAAATCACAAATCAAGTATATCAGAATTTCTTAGGCATTCTCTGTAGGAAGCTGATGTGTGGCCACTGAAAGATACCAGATCCTAATCCCTAGGATCTGTAAATTTTACCTAATGAGGAAAAAGGGTCTTTGCTGATGTGATTAAGGATCTGGACTTGGGGGATTACCCTGGATTATCTGAGTGGACCTTAATTCCAATTACAAGTGTCCTTATAGGAGGAGACAGAGGGAGATTAGATGGACACACAGAAGATGAGGAGGCCACGTGACCACAGGGGCAGAGATCAGAGGGATGAGGCCACAAGTCAAGGAATGCCATTGTCACCAGAAAGGGATGAATCCTTTCCTAGAGCTTTTGGAGGCAGCACAACCTTGATTTCAGACTCTTTCCTTCTCCAGAACTATGAGAGAATAATTTTCTGTTGTCTTAAGCTACCAAGTTTGTGGTAATTGTTATAGCAGACACAGGAAACTAATAAACTCTCTAATACCTTAAGCAGCAGGAAAAACAACATAAAATGTCACTATGGTTACAAAACTGTTTAAATATCTTCACATCATTTCTGGTTTAAAAAGTGTGATGGACCAGGCATGGTGGCTCAAGCCTGTAATCCCAGCACTTTGGGAGGCTGAGGCAGGAGGATCACTGGAGCCCAGGAGTTGAAGACCAGCCTGAGCAACATAGTGAGACCCCATTTCTACAAAAAAAAATTTTTAAATGTGATGGATTTGACTTTGTTTCTTAATCTTCTTCTTTAGGCTGGAGTGCAGTGGCATGATCATGGCTCAGTGCAGCCTGGACCTCCCAAGCTCAAGAGATGCTCCCACCTCAGCCTTTTGAGTAGCTGGGACCACAGACATGTGCCACCACACCCGGCTAACTTGTTATTTTTTTCTGCAGACAGGATCTCACCATGTTGCCCAGGCTGGTCTCAAACTCCTGGGCTCAAGCAATCTACCCGCCTGGGTCTCCCAAAGTGCTGGGATTACAGGTGTGAGCCACTGTGCTTGGCCTGTTTCTTAATCATATTTTCTATTTTCCTGGGTTTGAATAAATCTTCCTAAGATTTTAGTAATTGTACCATCCCCTGTATAAAATACTTTCCAATCAGGACGTAAGTTTGCACATTCTGCATTTGTTGACCAGTTAACTCAGTTGGGCCCTGAGGTCTGGTTGCCCAGGCTAAGGTGATGCAAACGTGAGCTGCTGATCATAGGCTGAAGTCCTTCTGTGATCATCTTCTCTGGTTTTCTCATAGGATTTTTAACTGCCTTTCCTATTGACTTTATGTTTTTTCAGATTAGGTGTCTTTAAGTTGGTTTGGCCTATAACTATACCACAGTGCCACGTTCTGTAGGGTAATTGTAGCTGCTGGGACTTCCTTATAATTTGTAGAAAAATCTAGAGGATTCAGTTTCTTGGCTGGGCAATTAGCTCTCTAATTAATTTTCTCAAAATGGCCCTGCTGGGATTGCTTTTGTACTGGTTATTGTACAGGTCCCTTTGCGCTCAGTTCTTTCTACCTAATCATCCCGCTAGAATGTACTCACCACAATTCTGTTTTCATGTTCCTGATTACACAGATTTTTTAAATGTATATAAGCTCTCTTCCTATAAGCCACTGAAAATGTAAGCATAGTCTATGCATGTGCCACAAGCAAGAGTGGGGGCATTGAGTCTGTCGCTTGAGGCCTTTCTTCTCACTCTGTAGCCTTAGTGTGTTGGCTCTTTGCATTTATTGCTTCGTGGATTAAAAATGTTGCAGCTCCAAGCTTCATGCAGTTAGAAGGATAGAAATGGGCAGCTGCCCGTATATCTACCCTTCAATCAGGAAAGCAAATGCTTTCCCAAAATGCCCTCTCTCAACTAAGCCAACTTCCACATACCTCTCATTGGCCAAAAATACATCACGTGACCTCTTGGCTTCAAAAGAGACTGAAAAATGCTCAGAATTTCTAATCTCCACCAGAGTTGGGGAGGCAAAGGAGAAGGGCCGGGAAAGTGTAATTGGTGAGCCCAGCTCCTGGGACCTCACGACTTTTCTCTGTATGTCTGCTGTATATTTCCCTCTCTCCAGGCTTCTTTCTTCTGCGCCACCAGTTATAGGACCAAAAATGTCCAGCTTAGCTCTAGGGAACCCCCAGTCCAGAAGCCTATTTCCCAGATGGTGATCCATGGCCTTCCTGTTTGAGATTCACCAGGGATACGAGTCGAAATACCAATTCCTGAGCTCTAAACCTGCTACACCAGACACATTTTGAAGAGCAAAGATTTTGAAGATCAAAGATCTTTCAGCTCCAATCCTGAAGATACAGTGGTGGAGCACAGAAACTCACAAGGGTCTTAGGTATGCTAAGCTTTGAGAGTTGACGAACCAGAGCCCCTGCGTCCCAATTCCAAATTCCCTGGAAAGGGCTGCTGATTGGACTGCTTGGGTCCAGTGTGTAGAACACCCTCAGTCCATTCAACTGAGGGTGTGGTTGGAAGGCGGTGGGCTCAGACCTCATGGCCATTGCCTTCTAATCAAGGATTTTTGGAGTAGGCAAATCTCCTAACTTTTCTGCTACGGTGCTTACAATTCCCAAGGCAGGTAATTTCATACTTCACAGCTGCACCCTGAGGATCCCAGCTGTCTGCCTCTCCCAGTAAATTTCTGCTTATGCAACTCAGCCATTGCCCTGATCCAGGGCCTTGCCCTCCTCTCTTCTGGTTGGGCCCAACCCAACCATCCCTGTCCATTCCTGGCTTCACTCATTTCCCTCAACTTTGCAATGCTCTGGGGCTTTTGAGTGGTGCACCACAGTGTAGCACATGGAGCAAGTTTAAAATTTATAGTCACAGTCCAATGTGAAAAAACGTAACATTTTAAATTTTTCTGTAATTGAAATCAGCTCAGCTCCAGTTGTAGACTCCATTTTTACTGATAGTCTAATGCTTTTAATTTTTCTATTTTAAGACAACTCTACTTCTGGGCTGGGCACGGTGGCTTATGCCTATACTCCCAGCACTTTGGGAGGTCAAGGCAGGAGGACGGCTTGAGCTCAGGAGTTTGAGACCAGCCTGGGCAACATGCAGAGACCCCGTCTCTACAAAAAATACAAAAATTAGTTGGGCCTGGTGGCTCAAACCTGTTGTCTCAGCTACTTGGGAGACTGAGGCAGGAGGATCACTTGAAGCCAGGAGGCAGAGGTTGCAGTGAGCTGAGATCACACCACTGCACTCCAGCCTGTGTGACAGAGGGAGCCTGCCTGGTTCAAAACAACAGCAACAACAACACAAAACAAAAAAGCAGATAACTCTACTTCTGGTTTAAAATGTTGCCTTTTTTAGTAAGGATTCTGTGAAATTCAGAGTTCTCACTTCCTTCTTCCCAAGAGTGACCTTATGATCCAGGGAGCTTAGAAGTAACCTGGGTTCTCATATAGCCTTCTCCCATTGATGGCCACTGTGTTGTCATGCTCTGGTCCTTGGGGAATTGTGGCTGGCACCCAAAAGGGGTCTCCATTCTGCCTAATCTTTGACATGGTGGCCTGGTAGCTGCTGCTGCTGACCCTAGTCCCTGCCTTGCTCTGATCAACAGTAATGTTCACATATCTGTGTCCTCTTGCTCTTCTCCCAGACCCCCGGTGACCCACCCACTCCTACACCTCGTCTGTTACTCTCCTTGAGGACTGGAAACTCTCTGTTGCCTATCTTTAGTATTCTGTGATGTACCTGGCTCTGCAAGGCTGTGCCAAGGCCTGGTCTGCCTCACCACCTCTCTCAGTCATTGCTCATTCATTTTCGAAGAGCCGTGTTGTTCAAATGCCATTCAAAATAGATGTTTTTCCATGAAACTCTGTGAGAAACTGAATGCTGGTGTCTCCCAAAACTTACACGTTGAAACCCTACCTTGTAATGTGATAGTGTTAGGAGGTGGGGTCTTTGGGAGGTAAGTAGGATTAGATGAGGTCATGAGAATGGAGCCCTTATAAATGGGATTAATGTTCTTAGAATAATCTTAAGATAGCTTGCTTCTTCTCCCCACCATGCAAGGACACCATGAGAAGGCACCACCTATGAGCCAGGAAGTGGGCCTTTACTAGACACCAAATCTGCTGGCACCTTGATTGTGGACTTCCCAACCTCCAGAACTATGAGAAATACATGTTTGTTGTTGAAGCCATCAGTCATGGTATTTCATTATAGCACCTGAGGTTAAGACACTGGCTGTCTTCTTGGGGTCTGCCATGGAAAGTACTATTAAGTAAGGACTTCTGAGTGTCTTTACCACACTCCATCTAAGGTTTGACCACAGGAGGGAACAGATTTTGTCACTAGCTATCTTATTC
Organism: Pongo pygmaeus; assembly: GCF_028885625.2. Taxonomy (NCBI): domain Eukaryota; kingdom Metazoa; phylum Chordata; class Mammalia; order Primates; family Hominidae; genus Pongo; species Pongo pygmaeus. The sequence continues at coordinate 138,127,693 of NC_072378.2, read as the reverse complement.
TTATTAAGCACTCTATTTTATTCTCTCTAAATTTCCTCTTCTTGCTCACTGGGAAATCCTCCTTTCCATTGTGAGTAGGAAGGCAGATATATCAACTGGCACTCTTCACTGTTCTGTAGAGGTTACTGCTCTGTGTCCAATCCACAAAACTTGAATTATAAATTGTATAATACCATCTTATTAATCTCAGCTTTTAGAATTCCATGGAATCAATTTAGTTCACAGAACAAAGGCTGGTTCTCACAAACAACCCTTTGGCTTTCAGATTATAGTTTCTACTCTGCATTTAAGAAATCCAGTCACATTTTTAATGGACTTCTTTGTTTTAGGCTGATCTGCCCTACCCTAAAAGAAGCTCATATAGAAAGTACCACTGGTGCCTGAAAAACCCGGAGAAAGGAAAGATAAAAGCCACCAAGAACAGAGAGTGTAATATAAAACACTGTCCTCACCCCATTCACCTGCTCAATTATATTGTCTTGTGAATATTTCACTGTGTTAATTTTGCCTCTTGTAATAGATTAAAAGCTCCCTGATGGCAGGGCTCATGCATCCTGCATCTCTCCTCAATCCCCCAAAACTCAGCAAGTGTCCTTTCCACAGTTTATTCAGTGTCACATTTTTTTTGCATTTTTTTTCCTGTGGATGATTTCACTATTTAAAATGGACTCTGAGCATAGTGCTGAAGTACTGCCTAGTGATCCTAAGCTCAAAAAGGCTGTGATGTGCCTAACAGAAAATATCTGTGTTAGAGAAGCTTAGTTCAGGCATGAGTTATAATATAGTTTGCCATGAGTTCAATATTAATGAGTGAAAAATATATATTAAATAAAGTGACTTTAAATAGAAACATGAAACAAGATTTTATATATATGTATATATATATGTGTATATATGTATATATATACACATATATATGTATATACGTGTATATATACATATATACACATATATACATATATGTATATATATGTGTATATACACATATATATATTCACTGACAGAAGTGTTGTGACCAGAGGCTCACAAGAACCTAACCCTGTATTTCTCCTGGGAGCAATGGCTCAGTATTTGCTAATGTAGTGTTCATGGAGACTGTATAGAATGTGACTACTGCAGATAATAAGGATCAGCTTTATGTGTTTGCAGAATCATGTGAAGGTAAGTTACAGTCTTTGTAACAACTCACCCCTACATCTTCAGCTATCCTGTTATCAATGTTAATTTTCAGTGATGTTTATTTTTACTGTTGGGCACAATATAATAAACTAGGCAGATAATTACATTTAGATTTAGACACAACTGTGAATAAACCCATGTTCTACCTCTGAGCAAATAATAATCTCGTTGATCTTTAGTTTTCTTACCTCTAAAATAAAAAAAACACCCAAATTTGTTTTGATGGTTAAAATGAGATCATGTATAAGCCTGGCCTACAGGAGATATTTAATGAATAGTAAATATCACTGTAATTGGCACTCAACAATAGTCGATTTCTCAAGATAGGTCTAATTGGGTATTAGAGTAGAAGCAGGTAATCTCCTTAGTCATTGCTCCATGCTCATTTCAATGGAGGCTTTGGTATGTGGTATTTGGACTTCTCACCTGATATCACATCTCTGAGATCTTCAGAACAGGTTAGCCTGAGCACCCTACCAGAGTAGAATAGAGGAATCCAACCAAAATCAGTTTATTATAATTAATGCAGGCCATCTTGGACATCACTAGAATATTAAGAAAAATACTGCTCTGAGGGCACCTTTCTCCCTTTTTTCCACCCCAAAGGAAGGATTTTAACTATACCCATCAGAAGCTATGAATCAGTGACACAGAATTTTATCTAGAATCAATGATTGTGTTTTATAAGAATTTTGTTTTAGCTGGGTGTGGTGGTGCATGCCTATAGTTCCGGCTATTTGGGAGGCTGAGTCAAGAGGATCGCTTGAGCCCAGGAGGTTGAGGTTGCAGTGAGGTACAATGGAGCCACTGCACTCCAGCCTGTGTGACGGAGCAAGACTTAAGTCAAAAAAAGAAAAAAACCAAAAAAAAAAACAACAAAGAAACAAAGAAGGAATTTTGTTGATATAAAAACTGTGTTTCTGATACTGCACCTGAATCATTTCTTGTTTCTATCAGATTTTGATGCCCACAGAGAAATTAAGTTTTTTTTGTTTTTTTTTAACTGAATCAACTTTTGTGTGTTGATAGAGGTAACTTAAGAGTTATTTAAATAAAAGTTTTTGAGAATACTTAATTCCATAAAAAATAGTGAATATCACTTTCTAATAGTGTTAAGCTTTTTCTTTTCGATTTGGTAAAACTGAATTGGATATTTTGTATAATGTAAGTTTACATTACACTTTACATAAATATAATTTTCTTTTTTTTTCTTTTCTTTCTTTTTTTTTTTGGAGACAGAGTCTTGCTCTGTCACCAGGCTGGAGTACAGTGGTGCAATCTCAGCTCACTGCAACCTCTGCCTCCCAGGTTCAAGAGACTCGCCTGCCTCAGTCTCCTGAGTAGCTGGGACTACAAGCGCACACCACCACGCCCAGCTAATTTTTTGTATTTTAGCAAAGACGGGGTTTCACCTTGTTGGTCAAGATGGTCTCGATCTCCTGACCTCATGATCTGCCCACCTCAGCTTCCCAAAGTTATGGGATTGCAGGTATTATCTCCCGGGTGTGGTCCTGATCTCCAGACTGTATGTCTAACTGTCTACTTGGAATATCCACTTAGATGTCTGACCATCTTTACCCCATCAATCCCAAACCATCTCTCCACTGCTCTTCCTTATCTTAGCAAATGACATTGCCTTACCTATCAGCCTGTGGCTCAGGTCTAACATCTGGGAATCATCTCTGATCTCTTTCTTCCCTCATATCTAATTCTTTGGGAAGTCCTGTCCTCTCTACCTCCAAAATATATCCCCAATCCAACCACATCTCACCTGCTCCATCGCTGAGGATCACCTGAGCAACCTTTCACCTGAACGACTCCCACAGTCTCCTACCTGGTCTGCCTGCTTCCAACCTTTCTCCACCCATGAGAACTCACCTTCATTCTTCATATAGCACACAGAATAGTCTTTCTGAAAATTACATTTCATCATATCACTCTCCTGCTTAAAACCCTCCATCATTTCCCATTGTAATTAAAATAAAATCTAAGCTCAACTTGGGCCTTCAAGGGCTTACTTGAGTTGACTCCACCAACACCTAGGACCTAGCCTGTACCCTCCTCTGCCACTCATAACATGCCACTTATAACACTTCTTTCGTTGTCCCTCATTGGCTTTTCTTTGTCTCTGGAAATGTTAAATTTGTTCTGGTCCCAAGGCCTTTGCTGTTTGCCACTCCCTCTGGCTGGAATCCTTGTTCACAAGATCTTAACCCACTCTGACTTCCTTTCCATCAATCAGCACTCAGACAAAATGTCATCTCCTAAGAGAGGCCTTCTGAGGAGGCAGCTGGAGAAGTCCAACTGCTTAGCTAGAGGAGCTAGCCCTTGCCCCAAGATACTCTCTACCCTGTTACTCTTGTATTTTTTCAATAGAATATCACTTTCAGATCTCTCTCCTCTCCCTCCTTTCCTTCTTTCCTCCTCCCACCCTTTCTTCTTTCTCTGCTTACTTGCTGGCTATTTGCTCCCATCACAGCATAAACCTCATTAAGACAAAGATTTCTTTCATTCATTAGTCTAATTTTGGCATCTAGAATACTGCCTGAATTATTATAGGGGCTTGATTAATAAATACTATTTATTGAGTGCCTCCTGTGTGCCAGGCACTGTAGTAGATTCATTAGATGCCTATGGCTATTTCTCACAACAAACTTTCCAAGCTTTGGGTATGAATAAGTTGAAGCACAGAGAGGTCATGTGACATAGCTAGTGAATGGGAAGCTGAGTTGAATTCAGAAGGTTTGCCTGATTTTAAAATCCAGGCTTTTTTCTGTGATTCAACCTGCTTTACTTTGCTTGATTTTCAGGCTCCACATTTGTGGTTAAGCATCCTTGTGTTTGTCTTTCACATTTGACTTTTGCCAAGTGATTGCTTTCATACAGCTACTGGTATCAGGTGTCTTCTGCTATCAACATAAACCTATTTTATAATCTTTAATATTATTTTGCTTTATAACTACAGCATTTTAATTGAATACAATAAAATTGATGTTAATTAGTGCTATTGAAATGAATTTTCTCTGAGATGTTAGTACATATAGACAGACAAAAGTATTTAGTAGTTTCAACTTCCTCAGTCAATTTCTTTGTGACTTACTCTGTGACAGTAATTATACCCGCTGGTATATTTCCTTCCTCTTTTCTCCACATAGTTTTTCATTTTCTATTTCAATTTATATAGAATATCAACTTATAGACTTCAGATCCTTTTTGAAAGTTGGTGGGGGTAATGGCGGGGGTGGTGGGAAGTATAAACCAGAAATGAATTTTGTATTTGGAACTGCTGTAGCCATGAGTGATATCCTCCTGAACATCTTAAAGACAATCATGGGAGTGAGGGAAGAGCTTGTGGTGAATCGGGAGAAGATGGGGAGAACATGGGGTTGACTGGATTGAGGGCAGATATTCCTGACTAGGGCCTCATGTACTAGCTGTATTTTTATATCTCCACTTGATGGGGCAAATCTGAACACTGGTGAGAATTACCCTGGAGCAGTGGGGAATAGTGTAGACTCCACCATCAGACCTCCTCCCTCCCCATACCTTGATCTCAGACACCCACAAACTCCCCAGCATCTTCCTAACCTCCCCATCTCTGTCTGGGGTGTGTGGATGACACCCAGAAGCCCAGGCTCCTGGCTGTCTGATGGTGCCTGAATTAGCTGTTGTATCTCTTATGGGAGAGGTCACCTGAGAATTCAGAAGAGAGGGACCATGGAAGAACTAAGACTTACCCATCAAGGTGTGGAATGAAACTAGGAGGGCATACCAAGGGCTGCCCAGGAACCCTCTCCTCTAGCTTCCTTATCCTACAGCTGACCCAGTCCCTTCTCCTTTCTTCGTCCTATTTTATCCTCAGCTTCTTGGCACCAGCTCACACATTCCTTTCCTTCGTCGCCCTGAGGATCCTGTGCACTCCCTGTGCCCTCCCCACCTTGTTCACCCATCAGCCTGTCCTGCCTCTTCCAGGTTTCCTGTGGCTCTGTGGCCTGGCATCTCCGGCCCTGCCTCACGCCAGCAGTGTGGGAAAGGGGATCAGCTGGCTTATCTGCACTCTCTCACGGGAAGTCCACTCTTCTATTTAAGCCACACCACTCCTATCCCCTCCATTAGACTTGAAGAAAATCAGAAAGTAGTTCTCTACCATCAACAACACCCCCTTCTCCTACCAAGTGCTTGAGGATTGCTAATGTGACTCTTTAGTGTTTGTAGCCCAAGCAATTTAATTTCATGCATAAGGTACTTGCAATGGCTACCATGCAAAACAAAACAGAAGTATGAGCAGTTCCCTGCCTCTTCTTTATGGTTTCAAAGAAATCTCAACCCCTTAAAATTTACCTATACTTGATTGATTCTCAATCTATAAGAATAGAAATTCTGCACTATCCAAAACTTCCAAACAATTAAATTATACTCAGAAAAGTTTTTCTTTTTTCCCACAGGCAGTTAGATAAACACTCAACAAAAACATTTAACTACTTTTGTCCGTATCTATTAAAGGTAAAGTTCAATATGTATTAATCTGCTATGTGGAAATTTTACATGAACAATTTTAGTCTCTATGTAGTAATTTTAAATTTTGCAATGCTTATTTAGTTCCAAAAGGGGAAAACTAAACCAAGTTGCTAAAAGGCTAGCCAAAAAAAAGGTAAAAATTACCATGATTAAGTTTTCAAGTATCTAGATATATCAGGTGACAGGCTTTTAGGAATGAAATTTTATGCAAGTAAGGACACTTTGATATTTCACATATCTTGACTATTCTTATGGTATAACAGTACCATCAATATTGTGTGAATGAAGGCAATTTATTAATTATATAAAACAGGGCTATATTCTGTCAGTACAACTTCTTTATTGTACCAAAACACAATTTCTCTCGGCAAATCTAGAGCACATTCTGGCATGTCAGCCTGCTTTTCTTCATACCCTTACGTGACGTGCATTTCCTTAGATAGTGAATATTCCTTGAAAATGTGATTTGTGATGATGGCAGATTACATGATCAAATGCTGTTTCATGATTTTCTTGATGACATCCCATCAGATTTTGGTGGTTTCTTATTTTTCCGCATTAAAAAAAAATGGAGCATTAACATTATTTGAGCTCAAAATCTATTTTCTCCTGGCCTGAAAGTGCAAGGATTGGTATCAAGTTGAGATGGAGTTGAAATGCTAGTGTTGGACACTTGAGTCCTGTTGTGTTTGTCATGTGGAAGGCATGGGGAGTTTTTAGGTTTCAGGTTTCCTGTCGGCCTTGGCTGCTGTTTCTTCCCCTCCTGGCCTGAAGCTGGGCCACCTGACCACAACTGGGCCAGGAAAGGTGGAAACCCAGCTGGTCTCCCAGTGGCCAGGACCGTGCTGGAGATGAGGTTCAGCATGCCTCCTGGGCTGTTCTTCGCTCGTGGCCTCCTTTTCCTGTTGGATCACTGGCCTCTCACTTCCTTAGATGGGTCCTCATCGGATACTACACTTTTTGATGGCTTGGTTTCTTTTGGTTACAGTTTTCAAATTTCACTTCCCGTAGCTGCACAGACAACCCAGGCTAATTTCAGCACTAAAGTCCATGTTGGGCTTTCACATTCCATGCCCAGAAACTGACCATGACCCTGCAGCTGGATCCTACTCTCTGCTGAAGAGCCCCCTACAACATCCACAGGTTGTCCCCTGCCTGCACAGACCTGGAGGATCACTTCCTCACAGACTTTCCATCACTGTCGTCAATTCCTGTTTGCTAGGCTCAATATTCTTGGCCTTTCCTCTTCAAATATTGTCCTTAGTCTGAAAAAAGATCTCTTCAGTGCCTGCAACTGTGTCTGTTCTTTAAATACCTGCCCCATGCCAGTAATGGTCAGGACTGGCTCCTGGTAATAATCCCTTCTGCTGCTGCTTATTCTTTACTCTGTTGGCAGATGATTTCTTCTCTCTGTGTCTCAGCTGCTGGGTCTTTAACATGGAGATAATAATAGTCTTCTATGAGGAGAGAGTAGTAAGGATGCCATGAATTAACTTGTATAGAGAGCTTAGATCATTGCCTGGCACATACATATTTAATACAATTTAGCTTTATTATCACGAGAAGATTTCTCTCCAAGCACTGCTATCACTGCTGAATTCAAGCTAATTTTGCCTTGGAGTCCCACCACTGTAGGGATGGACAAAGACAGGCAAGGCGGAAAGCATCTGCACTGCTTTCTCTCACTGGGATACATTAGTTTGCTTCACTATCATAACCATCTTACTATCTCTATATATCCCATAACATCATGTTGTAAACCTTGAATATACACAATACATTTCTGGCTGAGACAGGAGAATTATTTAATTATTTAAGGCCAGGAGTTTGAGACCAGTCAGGGCAACATAGTGAGACCCCCATCACTGCAAAAATAAAAAATAAAAGAAAGGTATTCCAGCCTTCCTGCCAAATTCTGAGCTAGCATTGGATTGTTTCCCTTTCATCTAATGTGAAGCAAGGGAATAGAAAGAAGAATTTCCCTCTGAATTGTACACAAGGGGACTCTAAAGAATATTCGTGAAAAGGGACACCATACGTGCAAAGGGCTTGCTTTGAGCTATATCTCCCTCTGCCTCGCATTTAGGCTTAATGGAAGATAGAAGTAGGCTGGGAAAAGCATATGGAAATTCAGTACCATTATGTAACTCCCAAGAGGTGGGAGCAAAAGGTGTGCTGAGACTCCTTCACAGGTGTGCTTCCAAATTGTAATCAATTTTCCAAATTTATTGGTGGCAAAATCCATTTATTTATTTATTTATTTCTTTATTTAATTCCATTTTTTAAAGACAGTATCTCACTCTCTCGCCCAGGCTGGAGTACAGTGGCACAATCCCAGCTCACTGCACCCTCAAAGTCCTGGGCTCAAGGGATCCTTCACGGGAACCTCCTGCGTAGCTGGGACTAAAGGTGTGTGTGCACCACCACGCCCGGCTAAAACTATTTTTGTAATGTTTATTACTGAGAACACTGAAATAAACTCATTAAATGATGGTTAATTGCTAGAGCAGGTTAACTGGCTGTAAGAGGTAAGGATCATCGTTGGATATTAAAATGATACATTCAAACGTTTTAAATGCTCTTCACTGGAATATGCAAAAACCGTGACTTGTGACTCTATCAGAGGCCACAGTCGGGCAGTACACAATTATCCTCACAAACAGTGACTCTATGTTGAAGGCTGACAAAAGGAATGAGATAGGAACAGTTTTAATGGGCACACAGAGATACTGTTAGGCAGTGTTGGTGGTTGTGTGGTAATCACTTCTGATTCGTATGGTTTTGTTTAGAGCCTATTAATCCTTTCAAATATTTGCCTAAAATTCTCGTGCTAAATTTAACATCAACCAGAAAGGGCTGCCACTGCGATATTCTGAAAATGGGCAGGAAGGAGAGATGTTTCCAGTGCCTCCTCAGCACAACTGGAAGCCACACAACGGAGATGACAAGAGTTGGAAATGACAAAGAAACCTGTCAAGTGGAAAAGCTTTTGTTTAATTCTGATCTACCCATTGTGCCAGGTCTGAGGCACCACCAGAAATAGCAGCGGGTCCTGGAAGCGACGGTTGCTGTCTGAATATATAATGGAAATGGGAGGAAACAGGGAGGTGGAGGCGGTTATGCCTCATTCCTTTCAGCTACCCTTACGTCTATAGGAAGTAGCGGCCAGGACTGTCATCTTTTAGGACAAAGGAGAATGATGTAAGAAAAGTCTGAAATACGAAGATCTCAAAAAGTCCTCCCTAAGTCATGGAGACAGCCTGCATGACACCTCATCTGATTTATTTTTTGAACTTCAACAGCTCATCATGCAATTTCCTTGCTTGTGTATCTCCTTTTTTTTCCCGGGAATGAGACACACTTTCTTTTTCCCCCATCAGGATCCAAATATCAGCTTGATGACATTAGAGTTCTCCCCTCAAGGGACACAACTGGTTATTTTAGGACCTTTTTTTTTGACATGGCTCAACGACAAAATTTTGGAATGGTTCTTAATCCTACTTAAACACAGAGAAAGGGAGGATTTTGAGGGGAGATATTTTTTGTTTGGTTTGCTTTTTTCCTTTTTTACACAAACCAAATACAGTAAGGCAGGCTAAACAATTAACTTAAATGTCCCTTTGAGATCATGTTCCTTCTGATAATATAAAGCAGTCTGATTCATTTACTTTCACTTTGATGCTTATGTTTGCACATGTAATAAAATGAAGTTATTGGTGTTCTTTAGCTATTCTTATCCATAATTGCAACAACCACTATTTTTAAACTTACATTTTCCCATAAGTTTTGGAACATTTTTTAACCAAATACCAAATAAAATTATAGTAAGTTGGAAGTTTTGAAGCTTGCTTAACATTAAGTTTTAAATAGTTGCTTTTACTTTATTGTATATATTTTCAGTGTACAATTAAAGTACTTATCTTTGATAAATACAGTATTCAAGACAGTAGCATGTAATATATTTTTGACATTTGAATCCTTGCAGAGTAATTTTCTGCATTACTTTTGCTGCTTTGAGAATTGAATACAGGCAGCCTTTGCTTTGCACAGTGCTGTGTTAACTGAAACTCATTTGTATCAGAACTGTGCAAAGCAAGGGCTGCTGTATGCTTTTCTGTTTGTATTAACTTATCAGGATTCAAACATCACTTTTGGGAGACTGGAATAACTTTGTCTTCTGATTGCATTGGCACTTTCCTCTACAATTGAGAAGTTATTTGGGTTGTCTTTATCAGACTTACATTGCCTCTGTGAATATCAGCCTTGGTCTACTCCCGGTGCAGGACAAACACAAAGAACTCTCTGCACAGTTCATTACTCCATTAGGTGGTTCAGATGCAATTCCAGCCCTTAGTCAGGTTCTTTCCAGTGTCCACAAACACAGTAAGGAGAGTCCTCTAAGTGACTCTTTGTGTCTCACACAATCTCTTGGGTTCCCAGGTCACTGGTGTAGTAGCCAGCTACAACCAAGAAGCCAGGTGAGCCTGTGCCACCAATCACAGAGACTCCTTACCAACCATCTGCCAACCCATGCCAACCCTGCTGTCCGTGGAGGTGCTGCTGTCCATGTGCCACGCCCGCCCCCCTCCCCCACCCCAGTCCTCATGTCCCTGTCTCCTGGTAGTCTATTCATCCATGCTGAGAAAAATGGGTGATACTATTAGTATGTACCTCATAGGGCTATTGTAAGGATGGAATTAAATGCTTACAATGCAATTGGTATTTTCCAGGAACATGGTAGATATTCAATACATGTTAGCAATTATCATTGCTGTTTTGCATGCCCACAGGAAATAATTTCTGGGGCTTGTAGCCACAGTCTTATAAAGCATTAAGTTTTACTTTTCAAGAGCAATTTGAAGCTTTCATTCTAATCTGACCTGGGCTACTGTATTAGTTTCCTACTGGTACAGTAAAACGTACCATAAATGTGGTAGATTGAAACAGCACACATTTATTATCTTACAGTTCTGGAGGTAAGAAGTCCTGAAATCAAGGTAGTAGACAGGGCTACTTTCCATTTGGAGGCTCTGGGGAAGACTCCACTTCCTTACCTTTTCTAGCTTCTAGAGGCTGCAGCATTCCTTGGTTCCTGGCTCCTTTCTCCATCTTCAAAGCCAGCAGTGTAGTGTCTTCAAACCTTTTTCTCTCTCTTTGGCCTCAGCTTTTGTCATGACATTTCCTTCTGTGACTTTGATACTCCTGCTTCCCTCTTCTAAGAAAACTTGCAATGCTATTGGGTCCACTTAGATCATCCAGGATCATCTCCCCATCTCTTTATATCAAGATCATGGGTTTTAGGGATTAGGATGTGGACATAATTGGGGGTCCTTTATTCTGTCTGCCACTGCCAATTTTAAAATTTAATTTTATTTCTCATCTTCAGTAAAATCTAAAGACTGGGTAACACTGATATTTTGAAGTTAGGTGACTCAGAATCATCAATTAATTATTCCCAGGATTAGTTATATAATATCATGTGTCGGAAATGTCCACAAAAAAATTCTGACAGACATTATGAGTTGGCTGATTCAGCAACCAATTTTAACCTTCTTCTCCCTCTATTTCCTCTACTTAAAAGTCCATCCTTCCTTGGAGTGGCTAATTGACAGCTCTTACCAAGGAGATGGAAGTAAAAATCTGTTGGAGAGTTTTTGAAAACTTTGCTTTCATCATTAAAGAAGACATACATCTTTCCTTTTGTGGACACAGGCCTGATCACTGGAGCTTCAGCAGCTATCTGGTAATAATGAGTGAAAGGCCAAGCCCAGGGAATTACAGCGACATTGGCCCTGCCATTATTGAGTAACTGAACCAACTCCAGCAACTATCCAAGAAACTTCCTGTTGTGAGAGAATACGCAAACTCATATCTATTCTAACCCCTGTATTTAGCTTCTCTGTTACTTGCAGCTGAATAAATATAGCATTTTTAAAAATTACCTAACGTAATCATAAATGCTTCATCCCACAGAGATGACGTGTAGGTCTGACAATAGCGGGAATAAATATTGATAATATTTTAATAGATAATGACTTGATTCTATTAGTTAATACTTTTTAGGCTTACTAACAGATAATTTTTAGATATTAATGGAAAAGCCTCTACTTGAGTCAAAGCAGTAACTTCAAAGAACCAGAAATAAATTGTTGGCTAATGCAGGCTGGTCTAGGAAACGTTGCCAAGTATTTAAAAAGGAAAAAATCTCCCGCTTTTATGTTTAACCCAACCCCCACTTGTCCTTAAAAACCTTATTTTTGTAATAAAATATATTTTTCTGCCTTTGTTTACACTAGACTTGGTTTACTTATTCTCTCATCATTGTTTTTCCTTGGGTCATTGACTTTTGTTCCTTTCAGTTTTGAAATGTCAAGGTTTTGTATCACTGCAGAAACAAAAACCTTTGTTTTTAAAGTATAAAATGCTTCCCTGAGAGGGGCTTTCCAAAAGAATTGAATGGTGCAGTCAGGGGCGTAAATTATAGGGAAACCCCTTAACTTCTACTGTTCCCCCAAAAAGCAGCCAGCTTCCAGAAAGCATTGACTGCAGACTCAGTAGAGGAATATGCACACCTTCTGACTTCTGAAAACATTTACAATGAGTCAGAAGGCTGAGTAGTTAACAGCATACGTGTAGAATTATGAAGAATTTGAGATGCTTAAGTGAGAACCAGGAAAAGAAAAGAGAACGTAAGAGAGAGAGAGGTCCAGTTGTCAGCCAATCTTGACAAAAGCTTTGATCATCAGAGAAAGTCTGTAATTCTGTCTAAAACATGTTCATTAAATTACAAAAAATTTTCCCAATGTAATTCCTGTAATACTAGGAAAGACATGAAAAATTTTATAATTTCATGTATTTCAGCCCCATTTATTTTATGAACACATAAGAGATATTCATATATATTTAATATTTTAAAGATATATATGAATTCTACAAAGCACTATCCAGATTTACAAAGATTTTGCAAAGCACCATCAATGTAAACAGTGTTTTAAGGATGAAAAAGTAAACCACATTAAATGGATACATCAATTCTCACAGAGCTAACTTCAGAAAGATTAGAAGTGTGAGAGGTGAGAATTTTAGTCTACAGGGAAAATGGTAGTTCTTATTGTTCTACCAGAGAGATCTAAGCTCAGATTTCTCATTTCAAATGTGAGAAATGTGAGCTATAGTGGAGGTGGGGGGCTGTAGTTGGGGAGAAGTTGCTAGGAAAAAATGCCAAGAGAATTGTGAGAAAAGAAAGATCACAACTTGGCTAAGATTTATACCAAATTGAGGACTTAAGTATCTTCAGCAAATTGTAAGTATTTCATGAATAGTTTTACTCATCCCAGTTTATTTGAAGATGAACAGGACCTGCCTTTAGCAATATTGTGAAATAGGTGAAGAGTCATTATAGCTTATGGAAAAGCTCCCAGGAACATCAGGAACATGAGTTTAGGTTCTAACTTTGCAATGAATATGTGATATGACAGGGGCACATTCTCTAAACTTGCAATATGCTCTTTTCCAAAATTAGCATTGAAGGAGGGTTGATCTCCCATGAAATATCTGAGCAGGCTTTGGAATTATCCAGTGAGTTGGGAGCAGGGCTAGGATGGGAGTACTTTTCCCATTTTAGCAGAGTGGCCTCAGGGCCTTGGCTGGCACAATGCAACCTCGGGGGCAGAGTGAGAAGCAACACTGGAGGCAGGAGCTGGCACCTGCTACCCACTGACAAGGTTTATACTCCTTAATAACAGCCCTCTAGGCAAAGGGGCTGCAAGAGGAGGGAGGGTAAAAACCACCAAGGCCACAAAGACCATGCAGCGGCTGAAAGTACAGAAGCACCTCCACTTTCGAATCTGCAGGATGACAGATGGTGAAAGTCAAGTGTTCATTTAGCCATTGGCCCTTAGCTTCCTGCGCATTCCTACATTCATGATGACGTGGACACACTAATAGGCACTATTAACCCAGTCAAGTCTGGTAAGTGATAGAGCAGTGGGTTAAGAAGAGGTTAATGATTACAAAGTGACCCAAATATGAGATAATATAATAAAGTGGGAGAGACAGAGAGAGAGAAAGCCTGTTGGAAATGCAAATGGAATGAACCTTAAAATAGTGAAAAGGATTTTGAAGACTGAAAGTCTGTCACACAGCAAAACAAATCGTATCCTGTGCAATGTAATAAACAATAATCACATGCTTTTTACTTACAAATAAATAGACTCAGGAACAATCTTTTAAAACCTAACCTAATGTTAAAGATAGGAGCTTTTTTCCTTATTCTAGAGTGGTGTTTTTCAAAATGTACGTCACAAATCATCAGTGGGTCGTAAAATCAATGAGTGGGTCATGACTAGCATTTTTTCTTTTCAATGGTAGATCAAGTAGAATAAAAAATATCTGATTGCAACACACGAAGTAAGTTTTGTGAAACATTTCAGTTGTGTGTGTGTGTGTGTATGTGTGTGTGTGTGCTGGGAGATGAGGCAGAGAGTCTTTCTTACTGTGGGTAATTGTCAATAAAAAGGTAAAAAATGATCCTTGTGAGACATTAGGTGGGACTTCTAGAAATGTGGGGGCACATTTTGTGTTATGGATTGAAGTGTCTCCCAAAAACATATGTTAAAATCTTAAGTCCAGTTACCTGTGAATGTGACTTTATTCAGAAACAGTCTTTGAAGACCTAATACGGATAAATATATTCAATAACAATTTAAACGTAATGGAAATTTTGCATTTGCATATGTGCTATTGATTCTGGAAGAAATACTAAGTGAATGCATTAAAAACTGCACTCAGGTGAACCAAACTGTATAGAAAAACTCAAATTATTCACACAAGCACACCTCAAAACATCCACCAGCTAACCTCAGTTCACCCTGTTACGAGCTACACCTATTCATGTCTGTTGGTGTAACTTCCCCACTGATCTCAGAAAACTTTCCTTCCACCGCTTTACACTAACTCATAAGCTGCAATCCTTCCCAAGCAAATTTCCGGTCTTTGTCAACGTACAGTATGATATTTACTGTAATATTTATTCATTTTTTAACCATTTAATATGTATGAAACTGTGCCATTCTTTTTATCAGGTTATCTCCTTTCTTTTTTTTCTTTTTTTTAATTTTGAGATAAGATCTCTCTCCTGCACCCAGGCTGGAGTGCAGTGACTCAGTCACAGCTCACTATAGCTTCAACATCCAAGGCTCAGGTGATTCTGCAACCTCAGCCTCCTGAGTAGTTGGGACTCCAGGGGCATTGCCACCACACCCAGATAATTTTCTGCATTTTTTTTTTTTAATAGAGTCAGGATTTCACCATGTT
The DNA here is from genome assembly GCF_028885625.2 of Pongo pygmaeus. Lineage (NCBI taxonomy): Eukaryota > Metazoa > Chordata > Mammalia > Primates > Hominidae > Pongo > Pongo pygmaeus. The sequence goes on along the minus strand of NC_072378.2, from coordinate 138,112,681 downwards.
GCCCAGGCTGGTCTTGAACTTCTGAGCTCAAGTGATTTGCCCGCCCTGGCTTCCCAAAGTGCTGGGATTACAGGAGGGAGCCACCATGCCCGGCCAGTTGCTGACATTTTTAAGTGTTGTGCCCCAATCACATTTTTTGCATAAGACCTTTGGTTGTTACCACATGTATTTTGCATGGCACAGAGATTTATTTATTTATTATTTATTTATTTTTTTTTTTTACAAACACTATGTTATATGACAGCAGAATAGACTGGTTGAGATCATTCAGTGGGTGAGTGTAGATACAGAAGAGGCCAAGGGTTGCATCCAGGGACACATCAACTATAACAGGCCTAGGAGAAGAGGAGCCAGCAAAGGAGCTGTCTGGTAAGATAGGAGGAAACCCAGGAGATCATGGTGTTCTGGAAGTAAAGTGAAGAAAGTTCAAAGAAGGCTTGAATGCCCACATCTGGCTCTGCAGAGAGACCAAGGAAAAGAAGAGGACTCACTGCGAAGTGACCACTGAATTAGTACTATGGTGGTCTTGAATAATTTTAATAAGTTCGATTTCAGTGGAATAGCGGGATAAGCCTAACTGGAGAGAATTTAATAGAAAAAAAGAAAAAGAAGAATACATTTAAAAAATAATCATGGAATAAATTTGATTTTGATACATGTCTTTTTCAAATAAGCTTTGTCATTAAGTGCATATTTATGTCTTCTTTGGTATCTGATAGATCAGGATCTGTTTATAATTTTTAAAGATTACTATAAAGTTCTGGCCAGGCATGGTGGCTCATGCCTATACTCCCAGAATATTGGGAGGCTGAGGCAGGAGAATCACTTGAGACCAGGAGTTCAAGACCAGCCTGGGCAACATAGCGAGACACCCCCCGACCCTCTTTTTTTTTTTTTTTTTTTTTGAGACCCAGGCATGAGTGCAGTTGCGCTATCTTGGCTCACTGCAACCTCCGCCTCCTGGGTTCAAGCAATTCTCCTGCTTCAGCCTCCCGAGTAGCTGGGATTGTAGGCACGAACCACCACACCCAGCTAATTTTTTTTTTTTTTTTTTTTTTTTGTATTTTTAGTAGAAACGGGGTTTCACCAAGTTGGTCTGGCTGGTCTCAAACTCCTGACCTCAGGTGATCTGCCTGCCTCGTAATCCCAAAGTGTTGGGATTACAGGTGTGAGCCACTGTGTCCTATTTTTTTGTTTGATTACTTTAGAGTTCCTACTATGTGCCTGACATCATCTGTTTAAGGGAGCTGGATGCTAGAATTGAGACAGACATACTTGTGAATTCTGGTTCTGCCACTCACTAGTTGTCTAAAGTAAGGTTTACCCTTTAGATTCCTAAAATGAGGTTAATATCCTAACTCAGTTGGTTGTTGTCAGGGTTAGGTAACTGAAGTGCTTAGCATGGTGTCTGACACACAGAATGGGCTCATGAATGTTACTATTAATATTTTTCAGGCTGGGCGCAGTGGCTTACATCTGTAATCCCAGCACTTAGGGAGGCCGAGACAGGTGGATTGCTTGAGCCCAGGAGTTTGAGACCAGCCTGGGCAACATGGTGAAACACCACCTCTCCAAAAAAAAAATGCAAAAAATCAGCCAGGCATGGTGGTGTATACCTGTGGTCCCAGCTTAAATTCGGGAGACAAAACAGAAAATCAATTAAAAAAGTATATAAATGGTTGATGCACAACTAGTGCCAAAACAGGCTGAGACACCTTGGAGTTAAGATGACCAGGCAAAGTGAGATTTAAAATAGAACTTAAGTAAGAAGTCGTTCTGAGAAGGGATCTTAACTTTTACTGTATACCTGCCGCTCTGCATGGGGCCGTAAGTACAGTCATGTGTTTAAGCCTCACACCCAACTACGATGTGGCATTGTTATTCCCAGTTCATGGGTGAGAAGACAGGCTCTGAGACACTCATTCACTTGCTCTGGGTCATCAGTTAGTAGGAGAGCTAGAGTCAGCCTGGGCGTGCTCATCTCCAAAGCCCATGCTTGGTGGTGGCAGAGCAGCCTAGCAGGGAGGTGCTGAAGGTCAGCTCCACTCTCTGCCATTTGCAGATGATAATAAGAAACAAACAAAACACCCATAGCATGTAAAGTCTCATGTTGGCCTGATAAAGTACATCATCTAGAGAACTATATTAAAGCAAAAAACCCCAAAGAAACAAGCTGCATATTTTTGCTCTTGACTTTTTTTCCTTCAGTAGAGTTAACTTGTGGCAAAAAGTGGTTCAAAGGAAGGTGAGGGAGAAACAAAGGTGGGGAATGATCAACAAATGCCTATCAAGAGGTGATTGCAATTACAGGAAAACAGTTCCAGTCCAGTGTGGTTTCTGTATCCCCACCGGGCTGGCTGATCTGGGATTTCATCTCTCCATGGGTTGCATTGCAGCAGTCCTGGTTCCTGTGTAGTTCCTGCTGGGATATCTAACAGGTGGGCAGGCATTTAGATTTCCAGCATGACTCCACCCTGGCTGAGCCCCTCATTCAAGCTAAGAATGTAAGGACAGCAGGTGGCCTGCAGGGTGTGCTCTGAGGAGCTGCCCAAATCACTCTCCATTACCTGGCCATTAAGGGTTCTTAAAGAGCCTCCTTAAGCAGAGTTTAGCCGGAAGAGATACATTGTCATTGTTGTTTTCTTAGAGTTCAGTTTTTGGAAGGGAAAGAGATACATTGTGTTGCTAGTCATCAAGTTAGCTGCTTAAAGCATTAGCAAGGACAGTCTATTCACCCACTGTCACCTGGCAAAGGCTGTGACTCTGAAGGATAAACCCACGACAGGTAAGTTTTGATGGATTGAGAGAAAATGAAACATGGGTCTTTGTCAGGCTCCCGTGAGACTTGGAAGGAGGGCCTTGATGGGGAGGTGTACGTGGTTCCCAGGGCTGTCATAACCAATGACCGCAAACTGGGTGGCTTAAAACAACAGACATTTATTCTTTCATAGTTCTAGAGGCCAGAAGTCTGAAATCAAGATGTAGGAGGATTGGTTCCTTCTGGACATTTTGAAAGAGTCTGTTCTATGCCTTTGTTCTAGCTTCTGGGAGTTGCTTCTGGGAATTGCTGGCAATCTTTGGTTTTCCTTGGATTGTAGAGGCTGCTCTCCAGTCTCTGCCTTTGTCTTCACCAGCTGTTTTCCATGTGTCTCTGTCTCTGTGTCTCTTCTCTTCTTATAAGGACACTGGTTTTATTAAAGGCTTATCCTACTCCAGGATGACCTCATCTTAACTAGTTGCATCTGCAATAACTCTATTTTCAAATAAGATAACATTATGAGTTCCTGGAAAGAACATGAATTCTCGGGAGACAGTCCCCAACCTGGTAAAGAGGGAAGCATAAAACCATGAGGTGTTATTGTTTGGGGATAGAGAATAATGAGGAAAAGAGAGGAAGAGTCTTGAAGGAATAGTTGAAAAGATACAGAATGCTAGTAAAGCAGGCAGGATTTAACACGAAATAGATATCCCATCCAATGGGGAACTCAAGGAGAGTTTAAAGAAGAAACTGTTTCCATGAGCATCAGAGTTAAGTAAAAAGTCAAACAAACTAGGGGCAGTGAAGCCTTCCCCAGCAACAGTGGCAGGGCTCCATTTTCCCCAATCCTGCTGCCCTTCCCCTTGTCAGAGCTGTACTGTCAGGGCTGCTGCCAACTGCCTGCTCCATGGTGCCTTCAGGTCCTGCCCTAGGCCCTCCCTGACTCTGGGATGCTGATGCCTGTGGGACCCTGCCTGGCCTTCCGGCATGTGCAACCTGAAAATGTGGGTGAGTCAGTGGGGTTGCGCTTCTCTTAAAGAATGAGGGGTGGAAGGCAACTGGTGCACATTTCTCATCTTCCTCCCTAGCAGACTGTCTGAGGTGTATTTCATAAGATTCCGCAGAAGATTCTGAGGAATGAAGCACCCATTGACAACAGCAGTGGCCAACTCAGTAATTCATCCTTGTTGGCTTTGAACCTCCCTGTTGTTCATTCTTCCTGCCCCTCATTCCTCTTCTCTAAGCTGAGTTCCCAAATAGATCACCTGCACCCAAGCCTTTGTCTCAGGCTTTTCTTTGCCAGAAGGTGTAAAGGGAGTATGGAGCTACTGGGGCAAAAGGGAGGGAGACAGGCAGGGGTCAGAGCAGGAGCAAGCTGAAGGTGAAGACAAGTTGCTGTCTCAGGGGAAGAATGCAGTGACTGCCAACTCTTGGACCAGCAGGCAACAGGGAGGGGAAGCACACAGTCCAACCCAACCTCCTCTCCCACTCGCTGGCCCCTGCAAAGACATTCCATGTCTTAACCAAACCCCAGAGAGTGAGGAAGGAATTCATTTAATAGAGGTCAGCTTCCTAGAGCACAGAGCAGGTGGGAAGGATGGAAACGAGAGCTGGAAACAAATAGAGAAGGCCCAGCATGACTAGGTTTGTTCACGTATCAGTTTTCTCTCCTACTGACCATGAGTCCTACACAATTGACGCAACATTGACGTAATTCACGAGGTCATCTTTTCAAAAGGATAAGTGCTTCTAAGACAAAGTTACTTTTCTAACTGCACAGGAAGAACGTGTCTGCTACCTAGATTCTTATATTTATTTAAAATTATTGAGCATAATGGTCTTAGTAAGCCTGGCCATCATCTGAGTTAAACAGCCTAGCATATTAGGAAGAAGCTGGACTAGAATTTGGAACAACCCTGGTGCAAATCCCAGCTCTGCTACTAACAAGTGATGTGCTGTTAAGCAAGTGCCCTAACCCTTCTGGATCTCAGTTTCTTATCGCAAAATGGATTTAAAGTCTCAGCCATATATCACAAAATTTTTGTGAGGATTCAATGAAATACAATATTGTAGATGGTGGCTTTTAAAAAAAAATTACTCATTTGGGTAAGTGCCTCTGTTTCCTTATATTCATAGATATTGATGGATAATATTAATGAATTATACAGAGTTCTAAACATGAGAGGATTTCTCTTAAAGTTATGGTTGGGTAATTGCAGTATTTTATCATCGCTGTCTTCTTGTGGTCAACCATATAAAAATCCTAGAGTTAATAGTAAGTAACAAATGAACAAGGTGTTTTCCAAGTGCATTCAGAGTTTAATGATCTTTAAACCCAAATTGGTGGAGATGAAGTAATTTATGCTCAGACCTTATGAGACAGTTTGTCTGATTGCTGATAGTGATGAATCACTGAGGGAAAGACCCACATTTCTGTGCTGCTGGAGGCTTTTACTTAACTCCTGCGTCAGCTGAGCAGCATACAAGCTCACTGGCAAAGTGACCTCTGGCTGGAAACCCAGCATGAAGGGACTTCTTATCTCGGGGCTTGCCCTCAGCTATTTGAAAATGTTTTATGAGACTCTATGACCAGTGTGTGTTGACGGAGGGATGTGCTCTTTCTGAGGTGCAATCCATCCTGCATCCAATAATCTGTCTGTAATTTTTTGAAATAGAACATGTTTAGTTCTTTCCTTATCCTTTGTGGAAAATCTGCCCAGTGCTTTTGGAGCCATGGTGTCATGTAGAGGAAATGTCTCTCTCCTGCCTTGTAAATCATTTTTCCGCTTATTTTCTTCCTCTTTCCCAAATCGGATTTTTTTAAGGTGAGTGAAGATAATGAGAAAAAGAGAACTTAATGAAAAGGAAACCATGGATACCAGTTTATGATAATACTAGCCTTATTTTTTTAAAAAGGAAAACAATGAAGTTGAGGCAAATTGGATAATAAAAAAATAAGATATATTATCTAAATAGTAATGTCTATGCATTCTCTCCAGATTAGATAATTAAGCCATGTATTTAATTTGTTGAGTATTTCGTGGTTATTGCTCTGTTTATAAAAATGATTGTTGGCTTAAACTCTCATTCAGAGGAGAAACCCAGGGGACATTGTAATACATATGTATTAGTCTTAAAATAGTGTTTAAACATTAGAGCTGATAGTTCTCAGCAGGGCTCTGGTGTTACAACCAAGGGTTAAGCCATAACAGAATTAAAAATATGCCTTACATAAGAAATTTTTTCTCAGGGGCTTATATTTTGAATCTGTTTTCAATGAGCAGAGAAGGGAGATGCTGAGAAATGCATTTTCGACTGGGAGAAGTGAAGGAGACACATGGAAGGAGACAGGAGATTATTTTCTTTAAAAAAATAAATCACAAAAAAAAACCCCATTAGTAATTTGAGATTGGGCACTATGAGTACCATTGCTTTTGAGACTCTGCCAATAGAAATTTTTCTAAACTAGTTTTTTAAGTGACAAAAATTATATATATTTATCATGTGTAACATGTTGTTTTGAAATATGCATACATTGTGGAATGGCTAAATCGAGCTAATTAACACATGCATTACCTCACGTGTGTGTGTGTGTATGTGGTGAGAACACTTAGAATCTACTCTCCTAATTTTCAGTAACACAACCTATTGTTATTGACTATAGTCATCAGTTGCACGATAGGTCTCTTGAACATTTCTCCTATCTAACTGAAATTTTGTATCCTCTGACCAACATCTCTTTGTAAAAATTCAACAGGAATTTTTGGTCAGAGATCCTTGGGAAATCGACCAGGCTCCTCCCTGTCCCACATTTCTCTTTTATAGTAAGTGCTGCCTGCCAGAGAATCGTTGAAGCCCTTCCTCCTCCTAGAATTGGAAAGCCATTCTGGAGAAAGAGGCAGGATCTAAGGAAGAACTTGGTCTTGCTCAAGGCAGTGCCGAGTGGGAACCTGAGTTATATCTTATTCTCGGTGCCTCTCTTGCCTCATCCTTGTCCTAGCCCTGAGAGGTAACTAGTGTTGTTGGAGAGCTCTGAGATTTAGGCAAAACAGCGATTCAATTTGGACATCTCCCAGGCCCATGCGTGGCTGGGAGCTCACACTGGCTCAGGTGCGGCAGCAACTCCAGTAAAGAGAAAGTACTAGTTCTATGCCTCAACCTCAACTGTGCAAAGTGACACTTTACCCCTATGACTAACATGCTCATAAAACACCCAAAATGCACCTGCAACTGATTAGATCTCCCAGAGTTAGCCCAGGCTGATCCACCTGCCTGCTCAAGCAGCTGAGAATCTGTTTTCAAAACTGTGTGGTTTGACTCTCTCTCAAGAGGCTTACAGATGGCTGGCTTGCTTTTCAAATAGATTTTCTGTGGTCAATTCTCTCTAATTCTGACCATCTATCTCCACTCTCCAGGTCCTGAGATCCACCCTTCTGTTCTGTTTGGTGATCAGGCAATGACTCCTGACCTTTTGCTCCTGTGATCAGAATGCCCAGATACTAGATCACAGCTGGGCTGTGTCTTCTGCATCAGAGGAAATGAGATTGTTCTTATAAAAATTTTAGAACCTAGGTGTCTTGACTGCTTGGATTTGGCATATTTAGATAAGGCTGTTTCCCATCCTCCCCAGGCATGGCTCCTTCCTCTCCACTCCCCAAAGCACCTCGATTATTTACTGCTTTCTCTGGCCATATCCACAGCGCAGGGTTTACACATTTTGTCCTCATGAGATTATGGGCTCCATGAGTCCAGGGACAGTATCTTATTAGGCATTGGCCTCTGCAGCACTTAATCCAGTGCCTGGGACTTCAGAAGAAATTCGTAAGTGAATGAATGAGTGAATATTGAATGTGTAACTATCAAAGGGAATTCATGGGAACTTTTGTTTCTCATTGGACTGGAAAGTATTCTTCTTAGTGCTCAAGCATCTCTTTTGCTGGCCATTGAAACTGCCTTAGGAAGACATTGTGATAACTGAGGCATAGCCAGAGGAACAGATCCAGAGAAGAGACACTGCCATGAGTTAAACCTAGGTACTTGTTTAGACAACAAAGGGTAACACCAGAGTTAGTAATAAGGTAGACTAGACAGACTACCTTATTACAAAAGCATAAAATGAAGACATAATTGTTAGTTGTGAGCATGTTGCTTTAGAATATAAGTGAAAATGTTGGCAAATTGTATTTATGTTGGATAAGATCCTCAGACTATTATCCCAAATATATTGTCAAATTTTCATGACTCAATATAGCATATCCGTGGGGTTGACTCAGGAGTATCATGATGTGATAGAAAGATTCTTACCTCAATATGTGCCTCCACCACTATCTTGTGGGTGGTTTTTGAATGAAGCATTTAAGTGCTCTGGGCTTAATTTTTGTTACAGAAAACAAACAGAATAGGCGAAGTGGTGCCTCGGCCTTTCAAAGTGCTGAGATTACAGGTGCAAGCCACTGCACCAGGCCAAAATATTAATATTAGTTAGAAATTAATTAGATGCTCTATATCACAACGATGTTCTCATCACGATTTGCTGAAAAACAGTTTGTTAGGGCTGATAGGAGGGGACTACTTCTCTCTCCAGCTGTGAGAACCCCAGAAGCCTTTATTTACAACCCTGGAGGGAAAAGTGATAAGCCCATCACAAGGAGGAAGTAGGGAAGAGAGCTGGAGGGGGAAAGCAGTCATTCATATTTGATTTCTTCCACGTAATTGTTCCTCTACCATGACCCATAGAGCCAGGAGGAAGTGTGGAGGAGACAGAGATGAGTTACCAATGTATTTGAACAAACTGAAATGCATGGTTCCCTGTCTTTTCTGTCTCCCGTTATTAACCCAGTGTTCCCAGTTGTGCAACAGTGTGACCTTACATCAGACAGAGAAAAGAGGGAGTTTGGCAATAACGTGAGAAAAGCTTCTGATGAAAACATAATTCCTTTTGCTTTATAGAAACATATAAATTATGTACAAAAGTTATTTATGCTCTAACTTGAGCATTCAGTTCCATTGATACGCAGTATATGCTAGCAACGTCTGCTAAAAAATAAGATTTTTCAGGCTTTCTAAGCTTGTTTAATAATGAGGAAGATGGTAAGGCTTGGCTTTTCCCTGTAAGAATGCTGAAACAGGTTCTGATAAAAAACAAACCAACACAAATCAAACAACTTCCTCTTTCCTCTGTGTTTCTCCTCTTCCACAGCTTTGGATTCTTCCAGAATACTTGTTACCTCAGATTAGGGTGGGATGCCTTTGAGATAGCCCCACACAGGGGAAACTAAGCTTTTGATGGTTTTACATAGCAGGGCCTGTGCTAGCTGTTTGCATGCATGATCTCATGATTGCCGTGCAAACATTTATATGCGATGAAGTGTCCTTGATTGGAGCCATACTCTTATCTTCTTGTCTATCTCTCCCTAATTATAATGTGTCATGGGAATTTTGCAACTTATTCAGAATTTTTTTCACAGGGAACCTGGGTTCTGCATATACTCTTTGTGGATAAATTCTCCCTGAAATCCCAGAAAGTCCAAAATTGAATTGCCTGGTATATGTTTGCCTTGGCATATGATCTGTGAACAAACTGGTTTTATCTGGTGTGTTGTTCAGAGTGTCAATGAGAGTGTATAGTAGGTGGCAGATGTAGGAAGAAGGCAATTTGATGAATGACAGCTATAAAATGAAACAAGGAAGGAACATCACTACATTTGTGTTCAACTTACTTCTGCCATTTGAGGGGCCCTAGGTTGGAAGTGACAACAAACTGATAGGGTCAAAGAAATGGATTGCTAAGTTTAGAAGTGTCAGCCGGGTGCGGTGGCTCATGCCTGTAATCCAAGCACTTTGGGAGGCCAAGGCGGGCGGATCATGAGGTCAGGAGATCGAGACCATCCTGGCTAACACGGTGAAACCCCGTCTCTACTAAAAATACAAAAAATTAGCCGGGCGTGGTGACGGGCGCCTGTAGTCCCAGCTACTCAGGAGGCTGAGGCAGGAGAATGGCATGATCCTGGGAGGCAGAGTTTCCAGCAAGCCGAGATCACGCCACTGCAGTCCAGCCTGGGTGACAGAGCAAAACTCCATCTCAAAAAAAAAAAAAAAGTGTCAAGGTTGACTAGAGTTCTTTCTGAATAAAAAAAGCTTTACCACACCATCAGCATTGACTGGAAGTGGAAAAGAGACAGAATTGGACAAGTGCCCAGAGAAAAATGGATTTTGTACATACTTTACAAGCTAACATAGACCATTCCTTGCAAAACCCCTCCTTTGAGAAAAATCACACATGCTCCTCCATCCCCCTGATTTGATTTATTTGTATTGTCTAACAATTTCTCTTTCTTCCTTTCTTGCTCGCTTGCTTGCTTGCTTGCTTCCGTTCTTTTTCTTCTTTTTCTTTCTTTTCTTTTCTTTCTTTTTTTTTTTTTTGACTGGGTCTCACTCTGTCGCCCAGGCTGGAATGCAGTGGTGTGGTCTTGGCTCACTGCAACTTCCGCCTCCTGGGTTCAAGCAATTCTCCTGCCTCAGCCTCCAGAGTAGCTGGGACTACAGGCGCGTACCACCAAGCCCGGCTAATTTTTGTATTTTTAGTAGAGACAGGGTTTCATCATCTTGGCCAGGCTGGTCTCGAACTCCTGACATCAGGTGATCTGCCCGCCTTGGACTCCCAAAGTGCTGGGATTACAGGTGTGAACCACCGTGCCCAGCCTTGTTTAACAATTTCATGATGCGTGTTATTTCTTATTACAATGTGTTCCCCGCCCCTTTATTTCTCTTGCAGAGTTCAATATGAAGAATTGAAAAGAAATGTGATATCTCAACTTTTCTTTAAGTCTCAATCCTAATGCCGTGTTTTTTGTTTTGTTTTTTTTTTAAAGCTATGAAAACAAAAAGTACCAAGTCTGTGCCAGGTTCTTTTTCATTTTGTTTTGTGTCTGTGTGTGTGTGTATGTGTATGTGTGTGTCATAATAATGAGTGACTTCATATGAGCTTCCAGATTCACTGGTTCTGGCAGAAAGATATTTGTACAGCTCTTTCACAAGCTCTCTCCTGATTAGCCGAGGTAGGGCATCCAAGCTACAGTTGTGGAAAAACAACATTAGCTGAAATAGACATAACACCAACAATTTTTTATTAGCGTTGTTGCTTTCACCAAATGCTTGTTCAGCTCTTAGTTATCTTTCAAAACCTGCTCAGGCATTGCCTTCTCAAGGAGCCTTTTTTAGCCACACTTCTTACTCTCTCTCCTCCCCTAATGCCTAATTTTTCTTGTACTGTTTCTAGACTTTGCGTATTTCTACACTGAAACCGTCCTCCGCATTCTGTTTATGTTTCTACCTCTCCTACTAGTATGTGAATATCTAGAGAGAATAGATGTGATTTTGCTGGTAGCCCTCCACCTAACAATGAATGGCAAAGAGTAGAAGCCAAATAAGTGGACTTTTACTGGACCTGACTGCAGTCATTTTTATAGAGTGTACCAGCAGCTCCAGAAGCATACGTCCTCTTGGTGCAGGATATCTGCCATTGATGTTTTATTTATTTTCTGACTCAGAAAGTTTCTTCAAAGCCAGTTCTGATCTATTGTGAAATATCCTTCTTGTGAGCCACTTCCCATTCCATCCCTTAACACAGATATACACATGGCCTAGGCAGAGTGTTTCTTTGTGGGTTCTAGGCAGTGATGGGAAATGAAAATACTACATTGCATGAATTCTAAAACCAAAATTTTTTTCTACTGCTTCTTGAATTGAAATTAGGGAGTATTTCATTATCAATGACATCTTATAATTATGATTAGCAGTGGTTTTTTTCTTTTTGAACAGTACCTGAAATAATGTGTCTTATCATTGAAGGTATCTTAAGTACTTATAAAATAAATCTTACTGGTAGCCAGCACAGCCCTGCCAGGTTATATGTAAATTCGGGATATGTTCCAAGTGCTACATTAAAAATAAACCAAAACAGAAACAGACTTTGTAGAATAGAGTGAAAGAGTGAGCCTTGAAGGATCAGAGGGCAAGGTTCACGTGCTATTCATTGTTCTGTCCCTGGCCTCTGATCTACTAGGCACATGGCACATATTTGTCACTTAAAACACAAAAATAATTGCTAACAGTCTTTGAGTTCTTACTATGCAGAGGTCACTGTGTTTTAAGTATTTTTCATATGTGAGCTCATTTAATTCTCAGGACGACTCTTTGAGTGGGTTCAATTATGATTCCATTTTTCAGATGCATAAAATCCAGCTGAGGATAGATAGATGACTTGCTCTGAGTCCCATAGGTAGCAAGTAAGTGGCAGAGCCTTGCTGGATCCCAGGGCCATTTGACTTTAAAGACAATGTTCCTATGTTCTGTGCAGCACTTTCTCCCTAATGAATATTTATTTTAAATAAGTGTTATTTCTACTGATTTTGATGGCTATTTGCTTGGGTCCCCCACCCCCCATTTCCGTTAGTCATTAAATGCTTATCTGAGATTAATATTTAGATAAATATTGCTAATTTTTAATAAACAGTTCATTGGAAAATATTTTCTTTATTTAATGTTATAGGCAAAATCCTATCAAAAATAAAACTCCTAGCCAGGGACGGTGGCCCATGCCCGTAATCCCAGCATTTTGGGAGGCCAAAGCGGGAGGAGTGCTTGACTGCAAGAGTTCAAGACCAGCCTGGGAAACATAGCAAGACTCCGTCTCTACAAAAAAATAAAAAATTAGCCAGGTTTGGTTGCACACACCTGTAGTCCCAGCTACTTGAGAGGCTGAGGCAGGAGGAGTGCTTAAGCCCAGGAGGTTGAGGTTGCAATGAGCCCTGACCACACCATTGCACTCCAACCTGCGTGTCAGAGTGAGATCCTATCTCAAAACAAAACAAAACAAAACAAAAAACTCTTAAAAAAACCATTTGTGATTATGATGGTGTTGTATTTCATAGAAGAGATGTTGCTGAGATAAAATTTTTTATAAGTAGGAAAAAATGCAATCCCTATTTTGGAGAATTGTCACCCTTGCGTTCCCTGTGAGAAAATAAATGAAGTTCAACGGGCTTTATTAACCTCCTGTATTGGGGCTGAGATGTGTTTTTTTTTCCCAACACCAAAAACCTCAGGCATAATCTTAAGAAGTCACTGATGAAATTGCACTTCAGATACAAAAGATTCTGTTAGACCAGTTCACTTTTTTCTCTTTTCATTCATTGCAGAGGGTCAGACCTAGAGGTGGTAGAGTGAACGCCGCGCCAGGCAATGGAAGAAGCACTGGCCTAGACCAAGCTTGAGCGTGCACCACCGTCACCTGGAGGGCTTGCTCCAACACGGATGGCTGGACCCACCCCCAGAATTTCAGATTTATTAGGTATGTACTGGGCCCTGAGAATGTTTATTTAAAACAAATTCCTGGATGCTACTGGTTCAGTTGCCACACTCTGAGACCCACTGGCCTTCAGCTTAGAAGATGTGGGTTTGACTCCTGGATTCCACAGTTTATTAGCTGTGACTTAGAGAATTTAAATTACTTACCTGAGTCTTGGTTTCTTATTTGCAAACTGAACTGTGAACTATCTGTTCTACCCATTTTATAAGACTTTTGTAAGGATAAAATACAAGAATACATATGCAAATTATTGAAAAACCTGTCATTGTTGTTATTACTAGTATTATTGTGAAAGAAGCTGTAGATTTATGTCAGCCCCAGACAGGAGTTGACAGAAACTTTGAGTTGCACAAGGCCTGCTGGAGCACTTCAGAGAATTCCAAATGAATCTTGATTGCATCATGGAATGTACAGCACTGGGGCCCTGGGGACCAGCATGGAACGTGAGTGAAGACAAGATAGGTTCTATTATCCTCCAGACCTGCAGACGTGTGTTCAAATCCTGACTCCACGGGGCTTGACTCTGTATCCCATCTGGAAAAATGGAAATAAAAGCGCCTACCTTACTGGTTTATTGTGAGGACTATTTGAGATAATGTATTTAAAGAACTAGCACAGTGCATGGCACATAGTGGGCACTCACTAAATATTAGCTCTTAATATAGTTATGAAAACTAAACCCAATGGGGAGAAAATGCAAGGCCATCTTGGTAATACAACTGTATGTAGCATGAGGTAGCCAGCTCTCTGAGCCCAAAAGACCATATTCCAGGGCCAGGCACGGTGGCTCACGCCTGTAATCCCAACACTTTGGGAGGCTGAGCTGGGTGGATGACTTCAGGCCAGGAGTTCGAGACTAGCCTGGCCAACATGGCAAAACCCCCATCTTTACTAAAAATGCAAAAATTAGCTGGGTATGGTGGCACACACCTGTGGTCCCAGCTACTCAGGAGGCTGAGGCATGATAATTGCTGGAACCTGGGAGGTGAAGGTTGCAGTAAGCTGAGATTGTGCCACTGCACTCTAGCCTGGGTGACAGAGCAAGAAAAAAAAAGACCATATTCCAGTGCTGCTGCTCTGAGAGAGCAGCTGGACTCACTGACCTCTCACGTTGCTTCCAAATGAGATTCTAATGTCAGCACGAAGCAAACGCATCTAGTCAGTTGCCAGCAACCAGGGCTGTTTTCCCCAGACTTCCCTTATGACTGACAGCTACACCATTCATTTCTTTGCTATGACCTACCTTGTAATTATGAAGCAACACTTTCTGGAATTCCCTAGCAGGCAGAGCACTAACAATAGAAAAATTGAAATTAAATGGAAATCAGTCCACAGAGCTCTTCATTTTCCCTTGGATTATGTGACAGTAGAATCAAGCCTAAACTAGACAATGCATGACAACACAATGAGCTCTGCACTAACAAACGCCAGATAAGCTCCGGCAGTCTGCTTTCAGTGGGTGGAAGTTCCAGGCTTGCAAAACCCTGTAGATAATAGAAGCAACAACTGGAGCACAATTGCTGACCCAGTTGCCAAATCTGATGCCATGTCATGGGGCTGGAATGCAGCTCAATGCCATGCTGGACAGACTTTTCTCTTATACTACATGCTGATCAGAAGTTATTCACCCGGGCTGCATGTCTTCTTGCACATTACATGAACTAACACTTTGCCCATTCATCTTGACAGCACAAGAGATACAGATGGGCAGGGTGTCCTTAAACATGCATGCCTGTTCCTGTGATAGCAAGTGATTGACTCAACAAAAATGGAAGAGAATTTGCTCAACTTTGATCTTTCTCTTCTTCACTGGGTTTATGCAGGCTAGGTGTGTCACAGGACAGGTGAGGAAATGTGAGGGTGAGGCATTTCAATGTTATCTGATAGCACCAGTTGCCTCTCTTGACATTCCTTGCTAGCAAATACGAAAAATGCAATACCCTGTATGAATATGCCTAATATGTCATTTTCCCCTAAGAAGGGAGAAGTGAGACTCTGACTATTATTATTAATTTTTCCAATGGAAATCCTCACTATGATTGCAGGATAATGCATCATCCATTTTGTAGACAACTTATTTTTTTCTGGTTTGATGTAAACTTTTGACTTTCTGCCCTTCTCTGCCCAGTAACTTCTAATTCTGAAGACTTTTTTCTCATATTCTTTCATGGTTTCAGTCTCTGCAGCACTGATATCCTTTCCATGTAATTCACTGCCAGATTTCCTGGTGACTTCCAGATTCGTAATCTTCTGATGTCTTCCATTTGGATGAGCTCTGTCTCAGCCACTCCCCAGGAGGCCACACCTTATGCTTGGTCACAACTCAGATCGACTCCACTTTCAGGACGGCACATTTGGAAATCCCTTCCTTTTCTGCCTCCCTCCCTCCCTCTTTCTGCTTTGCCTTTCATCTTAATTGAGACCTCTACTGAATTACTTTTATCTGGTCACCTACTCTGACAATGCATTTGGTTTCATTCTTCTGCATCAGTCTGAACTCACTGGTCCATCATTCAGTTCAGGATCACCTACAATCCTCTTCTGTGATGTCTCTCAAATCTGTCTTTCCTTCCATTCCTGCAGGTGCTCTCTAAGACACTTGCAAGGATCTCCCACCCAGTCTCCTTATGTTCCAATCTGCTCTACTCTAATCTATATTAGTTACTCCTTCTAGGAGGATCATCCTGCTTTTAAAACGCCAAGAAAGCTTTTCCAACTGTTATCCTCCAAACCCCTTCTACTTCTCCCTCCAAGTCTCGCTCCAGCTCTTTCCCCTCCTTTGAAATGCTCTTTCTCATCTCTGCCTGAAAAATACCATCTGTTCTTTCTAAAGACCATTTCCAATAACATCTCCAGATTCCTCAAACTTTACTTGACCCCTTCTTGGTGTTATATGTCCATGCTGGCCATAGTGGTTTATGTATTTGTTTTATCTTCTCTGCAGTGTGATCAGTGGAAGGTTCATGAGCTCTGGATTTAGAGAGAGATCCGGTTTAAGTTATCAGTATTTACCAGTTGTGTGATCTCAGGCAAGTCACTCCATTTCGCAAAGACTAAATTTCCCCATCTGTATAAAGGGATGATGCTATCTATCTCATGGGATTGTTAGGATTAAATGAGATAAAATGACTGCCATATGAAAGCCACTCAATAAATATAGCTTCTTCTCTTTTTCTCCATTCCGTGCATCCTTGAGGTATGAGATTATTTCTACTCATTTTGTTTCCTTGGAAGGCCAACATTGTTTGGTGCCTAGTAGGCTATTAATAAATAATTACTGTATTCATGTATTCATATCATGTGTCTTTGCTTTCCTGTTAAAAGTTAGAGCTCCAGAGACAATGTATTTTTCATTTGCAGTTCATTTCCTGCTTAATTTTGGCAAGTTTAAAGCAGAGTATTCTTCATATATTGAGCAGATAGTTAACAGGTAAATCCGGTGCCAACAATTCTGTCTTGTCTATTGAGAAAGACTAGCGGCTATGTGGTCTGTGCCTGGCTTGGATATAAGGAGATGATTTTTTAGTGTGTGTGACAAAAACTCAGTCATAATAGTGATATTTGGGAAGCTCCCTTTTCAGCTTATTGATTCAACGTGACCCAATAAGATTGTGGCCAGTCATGGTCCTCTCACAGCTTCAGAGCCAATAGGAAATGAGCTGGGAGCACTGATTCACATCCTTGCGTGTATGTGTGTGGGGGGATTGGTGGGGGGGGGGGGGGGGAATGATTCCTGTTACAAAATCTAGTGATACTACAGTATTCCTGGCTAAAGACGTGCTTCTTTTAGGAAAAGTTAAGCTTCAAGCTAGATATGTTTGTTTAAAGTATCATGATGTACAGAAAAGATTATTGAACTTGGAGTAGTGCAGAGGCTTGGGCTCAAATCTCAGCTCCACTACACATCAGCAGTGGAACCTCATGCATGTTACTTGGACCTCTTTCACTTGTAAAAGGCAAGAACAATACCCACATCACAGATTGCTGTAGGGATGGAAGCCATACTTATGAATGCATCCTGTAGAGTGCATGGCATTTACAGAGAAAGCAGTTCACAAATGTCAGCTTTGGAATGCCAAAGTGTATAGAGAACTTCTCATAAAAGAAAGACCTAGTTTACTTTGCAGAAATGCAATAGTAGGCATTGTGTTATCATCATCTGCCTATATGCCTGTGTGATAGTTTTTATGTGTCAACTTGGCTAGGCTATGGTGCTCAGATGTTAGGCCAACAGCAGTCTAGAAATGGCTGTGAAGGTATTTTTTAGATATGACTAATAGTTCAATCAGCAGACTAAGCAAAGCAGATTACTCTCCATAATGATGGTGAGCTTCAGCTAAACAGTTGAAGGCCTTAAAAAGAAAAAAAGAAAAAAAGAAAGAAAAAAATCTGAGGTCCCCTAAGGAAGAGGGAACTCTGCCTCCAGTCTGTCTTCAGACTAGAACTGCAACATCAGTTCTTCTCTGAGTGTCTAGCCTGTTGATCTCTGCAAATTTTGACTTGCCTTCCCCCAAAGTTGCACGAGACAATTCCTTAAAATAAATCCCTATCTACCTATCAATCTGTCTATCCTGTTGGCTCTGTTTCTCTAGAGAACCCTAACTAATACAGCCCATCTTGCTCACTGGGTGGTAATCGAATGTCAAGAACTGTATCTAACTCAACTTCACATCTCCAGTACCTAGCACAGTGCCAAATCTATAACAAATATTTATGCTTATTGAACTGCAGAGAATAGCAGCTCACATTCAGACGCTATCTTATAAAAATGGTACTTGCACAGAAGGTTTAATTAATTCATTCCTCTACCTAGTTATTCATCCATCAAACATTTTGAGGGGAGCTTATTCCATATGACTGTGCTTGACACTGGTGATGTAGAGAGAAAAGACAGAATGCATTCTCACTACTTCATGGTGGCGTGAGGAGACAGTGTAAGTGAATGAGGCAGACGCAGGAAAGGAGGGTGAAGTGAGACACAGGGAATCTG
This sequence comes from Pongo pygmaeus, assembly GCF_028885625.2. Lineage (NCBI taxonomy): Eukaryota > Metazoa > Chordata > Mammalia > Primates > Hominidae > Pongo > Pongo pygmaeus. Next base: position 138,094,564 of record NC_072378.2, on the reverse strand, counting down.
TTTATCCAGGTGAGACAACAGGACAGCCTGACATAAGGGGGGACAATTGGGAAGAAGAGGAAGGGATGGGTTTAGGAGGTAGAAATAGTAGGAGGTGAGAAACAAGGAGTGAGGAGTCTCCCGTGGCTGCCTGGTTTCTGGTTAAGGTGTCTGGGAACACAGAGGAGGAACAGAGTTTCCCATCATCTTATCTTATCCTAACATTCCTCAGCATCATACAACACAACCCCCTCATTTTAGGGATATGGATACAGAAGCTGAGAGAGAGCAGGTCTTTTGCTACCACCCTCATAAATCAGGAGCTGGCAGAGTGAGTTTTAGAAGCCAAGCGCATGCTGTTTTGCTGAGTGTCCACTCTGGCCCACACAACGGTGCCTGCCAAGTTCCTTGCACAATGGAAGGAAGGGAAATGAGCTCAAAGAGTCCCTGTTATTTCTGTATGGTGCAGTTTCACTCTCCTGAGCTGTCGCATAGCTGACCAGCCTGCCATGCTCTCTGAGGGTCAACTGGGACCTTACCCAGCACTGGACTCATTCCATTTGGAGGATGGGTGTAATACCAGGCCTCAGTCCCCCACCTCTACTCCAGCCACGTTCAGCTGTGAGTTTACCATCATAGCTTCCTGAATCTCAAGGGACAGCAATCAGATTCTTGCCAGACGGCTAGGCAATGGGATGCAATTTTTACATGAAATCACTGTAGACGCTGTAACCAATGGAACTACCATTTTCATGGAGACCGGCTGAACCCTGCTAACTGAAAATTCAGAGCATCTCCAGCCATTGTATCCAGTTGATGAAGTTGATGCTCTCCAACCATACCACATTATTTTGAATCCAAATTCATAGCTTACTTTCCAGGGTCATCCTGAGGATTGGAGGAAGGCACAGGAAATATCAGCCATTATCCTCCATGATCAGATTGTTACATTTTTTGTGTTAACATTTCTAGCAGTAAAATAGCTTGGAGAGGTTTAAACCATCTCTTAACCCACATTCTTTTGTAATTCTTTTTCAATTTAAAATCAATGATATCAATGGACTTCAATATTCTACTATTTAATTCCTTGTATAGATCTGCAAGCTTTCAGTTATTTATTTCACCCTGAGTTTCCAGTTTGGGCAAATAAAGAGTTGCCACCATGCACAGGGGACTCACCGTGCACATGGGACTTCCACTATGATAGAAGGTCATGGTGTGCCTGATGACCTAGGCAAAGCTCCCCCACATTCACCTCTAGGGCTTTCCTCTTTCCCTTGGGCACGTGCTTGCCATCTGCTGGGCTGTGTGTTCCATGAGGTCAGAGGCTGTGGCTGCCATGTCCACCAGTCTGTTTCTAGCACTGAATCAGGGCCTGGCACCCAGAAACTACAGAATAAATATTTATTGAGTGAATGCCTAGAGACTAATCATCAGCGACGTAATCATGTTATTTGTTCTTTTCTACAACAAATGATTCTCAAAAGTCAGAAATGAGAAGATGAAACCAGGACCAACGTGGATTAAACAGGGGTATGACATAATTTCCTATTGTCTCCGTCCATCTGCAGTCAAGGTTATACTCACATCTCAGATCTTCATCAGAGTGGCTTTCCCTCTTCTCTTAAAAGAAAACAGAAGAGTTCTGTGCAGTTAAGAGGTTGAATGAAAAAAGGGAGGGAGGGTTCAGAAGGAAAAGTCCAAACATCCTCTTCCCCATGGAAATAATGATAATAGGAATAATGAGAAGGCTAAATTATTCACTTACCATGTGGCACTGCACTTTATTATTTAATTAATCCTCATGGCAAGCCTATGAGGCAGATAGTATCATACCCAGTTGTGGGGGAAAAAAAGGGGGGAATTTAGAAGAATGTAAATAACTTGCCCAAGCTGGTAGATAGAGAAGCCGGAATTCCACCCCGGGTCTGTCTGAGTCCAGAGTTTAACCACCAACACTTAGCTGGTTTGAATATTTAAGGGCAGGGTCCAAGTCTCATTCATCTTTGTTTAACTCATAGCACCTGGCCTAAGGTCACACCTGCCACGTGGAAACAGCAAATATTAGTTGATTCAAAAGTAGAGCTAGTCAAAGGCCCTGGGATAGGGTTACTTTACTGGAAAACGGGGCATGAATGAAAGGAAATATAAAAGCCAACCAAGAGAAAGCAGAATGGCACAAGTGGTCTTATATCACACCAAAGACAGAGGTTACCCTTAAATGTGTTTGGAATTCATAGCATGAATTTAAAAAAGTATTTTGAAGTGGCTATACTGTAAGAATGATAAATCATAGGAAACAGCTGGAAGGATCCTGAAGGTCTTTTTTCTGACTTGTTCTTTTTCCAAGGACTGTAGATTCCTTAGCTTAGGCCAGCTGGGGTGAGTTCTTGTTGGTGTGTGAGTATATGGTTTTCACAAGTAAAGCAAATTTAAGACTCGGTTATGATAGATTTGTGCTGTGTTTGAGCCCCAATCTTCAGGCCACATCTCTACTGTGCTGTCTTAGCCAGCTTCTCGTAGGCAGGGCAGTCAAGTCAACTCCCAGACTTGGTGGGTCATCCGCTCTATCAGCCTCCTTCAGAATGTTCGTGGTGGCACCTCTAGATCCTTCTCAGAATGCTGTCTCATTTATTTCCTGACAGTGAAAGAAAACTTAAGAAAGTGAAAGCTTACATGAGAAAATGAGTAAGCACATTTAAAACAGAACTATTAAGCTCACTTTCAATGTTGCTAAAGTTCACCCTTTGTAGACACATTTAAATCCCTAGTGCCCAGACAAATCAAATGCTTAATAGGGCTTGCTTCCAGTGTGGTCTACAAGGACACTTTAAAAAAGGTTGTCCAGATAGAAATAAGCCGCCCCCTCTTCCATGCCCTTTATGTCAAGGGAATCACTGGAAGGCCCACTGCCCCAGGGGACGAAGGTCTTCTGAGTCAGAAGCCACTAACCAGATGATCCAGCAGCAGGACTGAGGGTTCCCCGGGGCAAACGCCAGCCCATCACCCTCACAGAGCCCCAGGTATGCTTGACCATTGAGGGCCAGGAGGTTAACTGTCTCCTGGACATTGGCATGGCCTTCTCAGTCTTACTCTCCTGTCCCGGACAACTGTCCTCCAGATCTGTCACTATCTGAGGGGTCCTAGGACAGGCAGTCACTAGATACTTCTCCCAGCCACTATGTTGTGACTGGGGAACTTTACTCTTTTCACATGCTTTTCTAATTGTGCCTGAAAGCCCCACTCCCTTGTTAGGGAGAGACATTCTAGCAAAAGCAGGGGCCATTATATACCTGAACATAGAAGGAACACACGTTTGCTGTCCCCTGCTTGAGGAAGGAATTAATCCTGAAGTCTGGGCAACAGAAGGACAATATGGACGAGCAAAGAATGCCCGTCCTGTTGAAGTTAGACTAAAGGATTCCACCTCCTTTCCCTACCAAAGGCAGTATCCCCTTAGACCCGAGGCCCAACAATGACTTCAAAAGATTGTTAAGGACCTAAAAGCCCAAGGTCTAGTAAAAGCATGCAATAGCCCCTGCAATACTCCAATTTTAGGGTACAGAAACCCAATGGACAGTGGAGGTTAGTGCAAGATCTCAGGATTATCAATAAGGCCATTGTCACTTCATACCCAGCTGTACCTAACCCTTACACTCTGCTTTCCCAAATACCAGAGGAAACAGACTGGTTTACAGTCCTGGACCTTAAGGATGCCTTTTTCTGCATCCCTGTACTTCCTGACTCTCAATTCTTGTTTGCCTTTGAAGATCCTTCGAATCCAATGTCTCAACTCACCTGGACTGTTTTACCCCGAGCTTTCAGGGATAGCTCCCATCTATTTGGCCAGGCATTAGCCCAAGACTTGAGCCAGTTCTCATACCTGGACACTCTTGTCCTTGAGTACGTGGATAATTTACTTCTAGCCGCCCGTTCAGAAACCTTGTGCCATGAAGCCACCCAAGCACTTTTAAACTTCCTTTCCACTTGTGGCTACAAGGTTTCCAAACAAAAGGCTCAGCTCTGCTTACAGCAGGTTAAATACTTACGGCTAAAATTATCCAAAGGCACCAGAGCCCTCGGTGAGGAATGTATCCAGCCTATACTGGCTTATCCTTATCCCAAAACCCTAAAAGCAATTACAAGGGTTCCTTGGCATAACAGGCTTCTGCCAAATATGGATTCCCAGGTATGGCAAAATAGCCAGGCCATTATGTACACTAATTAAGGAAACTCAGAAAGCCAATACCCATTTAGTAAGATGGACACCAGAAGCAAAAGCAGCTTTCCAGTCCCTAAAGAAGTCCCTAACCCAAGCCCCAGTGTTAAGCTTGCCAAAGGGGCAAGACTTTTCTTTGTATGTGACAGAAAAAGCAGGATAGCTCTAAGAGTCCTCACACAGGTCCGAGGGACCAGCTTGCAACCCGTGGCATACCTGAGTAAGGAAATTGATGTAGCGGCAAAGTGTTGGCCTCATTGTTTACGGGTAGTGGCAGCAGTAGCAGTCTTAGTTTCTGAAGCAGTTAAAATGATACAGGGAAGAGATCTTACTGTGTGGACATCTCATGATGTGAACGGCATACTCACTGCTAAAGGAGACTTGTGGCTATCAGATAACCATTTGCTTAAATATCAGGCATTATGAAGGGCCAGTGCTGTGACTGCACACTTGTGCAACTCTTAACCCAGCCACATTTCTTCCAGACAATGAAGGAAAGATAGAATATAACTGTCAATAGGTGATTGCTCAAACCTACACCACTCAAAGTGACCTTCTAGAGGTTCCCTTGACTGATTCCGACCTCAACTTGTATACTGATGGAAGTTCCTTTGTAGAAAAAGGACTTCAAAAAGTGGGGTATGCAGTGCTCAGTGATAATGGATTACTTGAAAGTAATCCCCTCACTCCAGGAACTAGTGCTCAGCTGGCAGAACCAATAGCCCTCACTCGGGCACTAGAATTTGGAGAAGGAAAAAGGGAAAATATATATACAGACTCTAAGTATGCTTACATAGTCCTCCATGCCCACGCAGCAATATGGAGAGAAAGGGAATTCCTAACTTCCGAGGGAACACCTATCAAACATCAGGAAGCCATTAGGAGATTATTATTGGCTGTACAGAAACCTAAAGAAGTGGCAGTCTTACACTGCTGGGGTCATCAGAAAGGAAAGGAAAGGGAAATAGAAAGGAACCGCCAAGCAGATATTGAAACCAAAAGAGCCACAAGGCGGGACCCTCCATTAGAAATGCTTATAGAAGGACCCCTAGTATGGGGTAATCCCCCCTGGGAAACCAAGCCCCAGTACTCAGAAGAAGAAATAGAATGCGGAACCTCACGAGGACATAGTTTCCTCTCCTCAGGATGGCTAACCACTGAAGAAGGAAAAATATTTTACCTGCAGCTAACCAATGGAAATTACTTAAAACCCTTCACCAAACCTTTCACTTAGGCATTGATAGCGCCCATCAGATGGCCAAATTATTATTTACTGGACCAGGCCTTTTCAAAACTGTCAAGCATATAGTCAGGGCCTGTGAAGTGTGCCAAAGAAATAATCCCCTGCACTGCAGGCCATACATTTCAATCCCTGTGTCTTTAACCTCTTTGTTAAGTTTGTCTCTTCCAGAATCAAAGCTGTAAAACTACAAATCATTCTTCAAATGGAGCCCCAGATGCAGTCTGTGACTAAGATCTACCACGGACCCCTGGACCGGCCTGCTAGCCCATGCTCCGAAGTTGATGACATCGAAGGCACCCCTCCCAAGGAAATTTCAACTGCATGACCCTTACTATGCCCCAATTCAGCAGGAAGCAGTTAGAGCTGTCGTCAGCCAACATCCCCAACAGCACTTGGGTTTTCCTATTGAGAGGGGGTACTGAGAGACAGGACTAGCTGGATTTCCTAGGCCAACTAAGAATCCCTAAGCCTAGCTGGGAAGTTGACCACATCCACCTTTAAACACGGGGTTTGCAACTTAGCTTACACCCAACCAATCAGGTAGTAAAGAGAGCTCACTAAAATGCTAACTAGACAAAAACAGGAAGTAAAGAAATAGCCAATCATCTATCACCTGAGACCAAAGGGGTAGGGACAATGATTGGGATATAAACCCAGGCATTCGAGCCGGCAATGGCTGTCCCCTTTGGGTCCCCTCCCTTTGTATGGGAGCTCTGTTTTCACTCTATTAAATCTTGCAATTGCAAAAAAAAAAACAAAAATTCCCTAGTGCCCAGAACTGTATATTTAATATATATTTATTGCTTGAATGCATGAGTGAGTGAATCTCCACTAACTATTTCTTTAGAGTATCCTATGTGTAACATGTCATGGTGATAAATTCATCCCCACTCATCAGAATAAGAGAAGTTGGCTAAAATCCTAGTATGTGGGAATGGGGATAGATAATGAAGAACCTGACATTCATTCTTACAACATAATTACATGGGTCTCAAGGGAAGGGTGCAATGACTTTTGAAAAAAATTCAATATTCACAACTTCTTGATAAAAGGTGTGTTAGGTAGCATTTGCTTCAGGGAAGAAGAATTTATAGTCCTCCAAATACACCTGGATAACCTCACCTCAGACTAAATAGATCCCAAACCACTACATTTGCCCAAAGACTTTCTTGTTTCCCACATCTTCATTTTTCTGTTAATTGTGACTCCATTCCCTACTCACTAGGCTTTAAACGCAGCTGTCAGACACAATCACTCTTTGCTTGAATTCATTTAGTTACCAAGACCTAAACTGATTTTTTTTTTTAGCAGTCTCTGTCTTGTCACCCATTCCTTCCTTTCCATTCTTAGAGCCCAATTTTCTAGATCAGGTCTTGTATTCTCAGTCTCTAATATTTCATGGGTAGGTCCAGCTTGTCTCCTTGCATACATTTCTCCCTCCAGCAGCTGTTATGAACTGAATTATGTCCCCACCCACCCCCAGATTCATATGTTTAAGCCCTAACCCCATGTGACTGTGTTAGTAGACCGAGCATTTTTGGAGGTAATTTTGGTTCCATGAGATTATAAGGATGGGGCCCTAATTTGATAGGACTGGTGTCCTTATAGGAAGAGGATGAGACACTACTCTTTCTCTCTGCTCATACGCAGAGAAAAGGCGGCCATCTACAAGCCAGCAAGAGGGCCTCACTAGGATGAATTTTCCAGCATCTTGATCTGAACTTCTAGCCTCCAGAACTGTGATAAATTAAATTTCTGTGGTTGTAGCCACCTGGTCTGTGGTATTTCATGTCAGTCATAACAGACTAATAAATAGGCTATCTGCCCAGTATTCTCAGAGTTACATGCATAAAACACTAAACTGACCCCATGCTTTATAAATCCCCAAGGCTGCCACTGCCCACCCCCATGACTTGTAAGTCCAAATGCTTTAGCTTGGAACCTGAGGCCACCCTCCGTGTCGTCCCCATAGTTACCTGCTCAGCCTCTCAGCCTTTATATTGTTTAAGGCAAACATTCTGATCTCATTGTCCTCAAAACCCACATGGCATTTTCTGAAGCCACAGTGAAGCATGATGCCTTTGGGGAACTGCCCGTGGTTGCCATGGCTGCAAGGTGAGTCTACATCAGAGGATGGCAGGATGTGAGTGAGAGGAGTCACGTTGCAGACATGGCTCCCTCCTCCCTCTCTTCCTTGTTAACAGAGTCCTCACTGAGTTTAGAGACGAGAGGTGCCCAGATCAGAGGCAAATAATGATGTCTAAGCTGGGGGTCAGCAAACTATTTTCATAAAGGGCCAGGTGAAGGTAAACATTTTGGGCTTTGTGGGTGATATGGTCTCTGTCACAGCTCCAGCATTTTAGTGTGAACGTAGCCATAGGCAATACATAAACAAGGGAGCACAGCTGTGTTCCAATAAAACTTTATTTACAAAAGCAATTGTTGGACTAGATTTGGCCTGTGGGGCATAGTTTGCCACTCCCTGATCTGCCAATCCCAGAGCAATGACATTATTGATCTTCTGAATCAAGTGTAGAACAACTTTCGGATTTCTTGTTATGTGAGAGGCAGAAAACTCAATCTTTTAAAGGTCTTTTTAAGCTCTTGCTATTCACAAGGTTTGCCTTAGACCAGCAGAATCAGCATCACCTGGGAGCTTGTTAGAAATGCAGAATCTCAGGCCCCCACTCCAACCTCCTAAATCAGAATGTGCATTTTAATAAGAAGCCCTGGTGACTGGAAGGTTTACTAGAGCTTAAGAAGCACTGGTTGGAGCCGCTGTTGATTGAATGTCTTATTACTTGCAGATGAAAGCACCCTTAACCATTGCTGACAGGAACAAGTCTTCAAGATCTTATACGCTTTGCTAAGGACCGTGGTTTTGTCCTGAAAGACATTAAAGGGCTTTATGTGGGGAATGAAATGATCAGTTTTGGGAGGCATACAACTCATCTCTTTGATGAAATAATAAGCTTCTAAAAATCAGAGTGTACTAAAGAAATATCCTTGATATTTATCCTACTTTCCAAGGCCAGCCAAGTAGGTAGACTCCACCACTGCCACACCATTGGATGGAATTCAAAAGCAGCCTCGCCTCTTCTATAAGACCTGCTCTCCTGCCCATACCTACTGCCTCAGGCCCCAGGAGGAGTCTCTGTTTCTGGCATATCCATGGGGCTTAAAAGTAATTGGAAGCTCCAGCATTATAATTTGGCATCTGAGACTGGAGAACTTTAATTTTAGTTACACCTAACACTGCCACCACCCAGCTTGGTTCAATTTATTTTCTGAATATATATTCACCTCTCCGATAAGACTATGAGCTACTTTGGCCTAAGCAATCATATTTTAAGATTTTTGCATCTCTTCCATAAGGCTTGCCAAGTGCTCTGATTATGACAGTCATGATAAATACAAAATTAATTCTTAAAATATAAGCCATCATTTATTGCTTTTCCAAGCTCTTCGAATAATACCTAAATGGGATAAGCATCTCCAATGTGAATATCATTCATCAGCTAAGTTAAAAATAGTAGAGTCAAAAGGATCCAAATAACATCAAATTTTTTGAAAGGCAGGTCTTTTCATATTGTTTATGGTTAGGTTCTAATACACCCCAGGAGTGGTTTGAAAGAGTATTCCACACAAACATTTGCTCGTATCAAGTCACTACATCTTCCTGTGGTTGGTTTATGTAGAGCTAAAACCCAAACAAACACCACCTCTTACACATTCACCCAGAGTGTTAGTACTTACATGGAGAGAGCACGTCATAAACCCTCTAGACACATTATCTTACTTAAACCATACAAAACCCTAGGGTTGGGTAGATTATTATCTTCACTGATGAAGAAACCAAAGTGCAGACTGTTGATGTCAATTTAGTGAAGATCACACTGGTAGAAATTTGGTGGTGGTTAAGAGAGGACAGTTGGAATTCAAACCCAGATAGTTAAGCCCTGAGTGTGTGCTCTGAACCATTAAGCAGTGTCTCCATAAACAGAGCTTTGCTATGTCAAAGGCCAAACTCTCACCAGCCTATTTTCCTCTGCAGGCATCATCAGCTGGGATTTTCATGTGACAAATAACCTATGTTAAGCCGAGATATGTTAAAAATAAAATGTTAGAAAACACTTATTTTATGGTCAGGTTCAGTGAGTGACAGTTTCTATGTTTAAAGCCTTATCCCATTATGAGTTAATGGTTTGGTGTATCATGATTAACACTGGGAAATATCTTTGAAATCAAATTAGAAGGTTTTAGTTTTTGTTTTGGCAGTTAGTTATCATACAAAGTTTTTCTCTGTCATTTCAGGGTCTACAGTAAAGACTGTTAAAGGAGTACCTGTAATTATGATCTTATTGATCTACTTAAATTAGAGATTTTATTACAAAGCCTATGACCATATCCAAACAATTAAATTAAAGCATGGAACAGTATTTCAATGACTCTTGGGAGCATAGACAGCCAGGGGGGATTATTGAAACCTGAAAGTGGATAGTTTTGTCTCCAGGTAATTCTGATCATCTGTCCTGATTCATTCAAGAATTTCAACTCTTATTTTCCCCTGGATTCCAATATTGACTCTGCCATTTTCTGAATCAATATGATCTTCAAAAATCACAGATCATCTCTAACAAAGGCTCTTTATTCTCCAAGATGTAAATAACTGTGACTTTGTGTTGAGCAAATTGACACCAAAGGATTACCTTTTATATGCCTTGAAATTATGTATTAAATAATTGTTCCTAGAGATTTTTTCCCATTTCTAAAGCCAAGAGGTATTAAGTATTTTAAATGGTAGTGAATTCACCAAGGTAAGTTTGTAGAGAAAAACTAGTGGCCCTACTTTAAGCTGTTGCTACAGAAATTTCAGTTTTTAATAAAAGGATATATACTGTCTTCCACGAGTCGGTCTGTTACCACCAATTATTGTGTATGAGTCCTTTTTATATGGGAGTGCATTTCTTTTAATTGTGTGCACATATATTGATTGGTTGTACAAAGCCTTTCACTCCTGACATCCTTTTTGGCTTTTTTTCCTTCATTTTTCTCTTGTCACAAGTCCTTTCATCCAGAAACTCTTTCATCCATCCATCCAATTGCTCAAGCAAGGAACCCAGGAATATCCTCCTCTAGATGCAATCAATAACCAAGTCTTGCAGATCAGATTTCCAAAATAGAGGTCAAATTTAATTCAATGTATCCTTACCACTCTTCCCCCAGTCCAAGCCATGATAATTTCTCTCTCTATGTGAATGTCCACCCCTGGAGACAGACACAGGGTGATACTGGTTGGACCACTTCAGCATCCTCTTAAACTCCTCCATCCACTTCTGCACCATCATCCATTCTTCACACAAAAGTCAAAGTGGAATATGTCCCTCCATTTTTAAGTCCCCCAAGGCTTCCTGTTGACCTTAGAATAAAATGCATGCAGGGAGGGTCTGGCTGTTCTCTAGCCTCACCGAGGCCTTTCACTGCATCTCAGCCGTACTGACTGACCATTTTGCAGTCTTCTCCTCTACCTTCAATTCTGCCAAGACACCCACTTACCCAACATGGGCTTGACATGTCCTATAGGTTGCAATTCCAATTTTTTTTTTTTTAGGAGATATCTCTAAACTTATATGCTAAATTCAGTTCCTATGCTCTTTATCCCAGTTCACAGAGTCCTTCCTTATAGAGAAACTTTGTGTTTGTGTGTTTATATATTTATCTCTTGTGTTTATATACAACCTCTTTCTCAATAGATTATAACCTCCATGAAGGCAAGGACAATCACTTTCTGGTTGATCCCTTAGTGTTGGATCAGGCACATGGTAAGCCCTCAATTATTATTTGTAGAATTAGTAAATTAATATAATCTGTAACACATGGAATCTCATGAAATACAAAGTGAAGATCCCTTTGGAAAACAAAAGTAACAATTCTCAAAGATAAATGTCATAATTCAGAGACAAGGTTTTGGGGATCAACTACATGTTAATACAGGATTTGTTTCTGTGAACTGAACCAATAGAAATAGAAATATAATGTGTTTGAGAAGCTATGTGGCAAAATTACTCTGAAAAAAAGTCAATATAAACATCAGTGTCTACCATAAACAACAAACACAACACAAAGCGGTTTTTCCCAATAGGCTTGTTCCAGCAATATATGTGCAACCTCATCCAATAATCTAGCTTCTTTCAGGCTCCGTGTTAAGCAGAAGCAAGTCTGAGATAGCTCCTTTCCCAGAGCTAGGACATGGGATTTTCCCAGAATCAGAAAATTGCCCTACATGTTGGCGGGAGGGGCTCTCACAAGCATAGTCATTAGAATCAGGACATTGGACATCTTTCACCCTGTTTACAAGCATCTATAACAAAGCAGTTTGAGACTTTTCCAAAATGAAAGCTCAAGGTTAAAGTTAATTTTACCTTATTTGCTTACGTATGTACAAGTTAGCAGCTAAAAAGCAGAATGTCAACATCCTATACATCAGTTCGATCCTCTACAACCAGCCCAATAAACCTTCCATAGCCTTTGTCAATAATGTTATTTTCAATACAAAGCACATTGTATTTTTACACATAAAATCTAATCTGACCTTTAAGTCAGATATTATTATACCTGTTTTACTGCTTTAGTAGTTGATACCTTAGTGTCTCTCAGCTACAGACTAAGCTGTTTATACTCAATTTTCTGATGCTGGGCTGGACTCTGATATCCCTATTATCTCCATGTCGGCTCCCAGTTGGGTTCTGCCCCAAAGGACCCTGAGGAGAGACTTGAAGTCAGAAGGAAGGAGAAGGGATTTCATCCTCTATTTGCTTCCTGTGCACAGCAGTGCCAGGGGCTCTTCACCAGGCAGAAGCCTTTGCCCATTCCACCTTCCAGCTTCTTTCTACTGTCCCTGCACCAGCCTCATTGCATCACTCTGGTGCAATGTCCGCAGCATCTAGCAGTGCCTCCTCCTCAACAGAGAGGCAGTGCAGACCCCGTCTTTGCACATGCTTATTAGCATAATAATAAACACACAGTGAAAACATTGTATTCCCATATCTAGCAATAATAGGGTTAGCTACTCACTGAATACATATTGAAAAATTGCTGCAATATGACCCTATATTCACATGAATAAGGCAGCTTTACAGAATTATAAAGTGACATTTCAAACCTCTGAATTTTCCCTACACTATTTATTGTTCAGTTCTATCCATGTTCCTTTCTATCTGGAATACCTGCCCTTCTCCCAGACCTCGTCCAGACCCCTCAAGGCCAAGCTGCACGTTTTCTTCTGTGAAACCTTTGAACCCCATGGCAAGCATAATTAGCTGCTCCATCTACTCAGCTCCCATTACTCCCTGGATACTCTTCTCACGGGCTTGAGAGACAGAAAACACATGCATGAGCTTGGAAATGGCCTGGCTTGGATTGATTCTTGACTTGAATAACCCATTTCCTATGTGAGTTTGGATAAGTTATTTAAGTCTCAGTTCCTTCTTCTGTAAAATGATACTAACTTCTCCCAAATTTCTCCCTCCTGCATTTGTGGCATCTCCATCTTTCCCGCTGCTAAAGCCCAAATCCTTGGATTCATCATTGACTCCTCCCTTTGTTTCTTCCCCACATCCAGTCCAACAGCAAATCCCATTGGCTTCACTTTCAGAACATAACCAGAGTCTCATCACTTCTTACCACCTTTGCTGCTACCATTTTGATCTGAGTCATGGTCACCTTTGCCTGGATCATTGCAGTAGTCTCATAATTGACCTCCACAATCTTTCTCTATTCCCTTCTGGTATACAGCAGCCAGACTGATCACATAAAAATATAAATTTGACCACTTTCTTGTCCAGTGGAAAACCATCAGAGTAAAAGCCAAAGTTATTCCAATGACCTATAGGGCCTGGAAAGACAGGTCCCGTGTGACTTCGAACTTTAGTTCCTGCCACCCTGCTCACTCCACGTGGCCATACTGGCCTTCTTCCTGTTGCTGGAGCTGGCCAGGCAAACTCATGGCTGAGAACCTCTGCACTTGTGGTTCCCTATGTCTGGAATTATCTTCCTCAAGATAGCTACATATCTTTCTTCCCCACCTCCTTCATGTCTTTGCTCAAATGGAACCTTCTCAATGAGACCTTCCCTGAGCATTGTATTTAAAACGGAAACCCATCTCCCAAACTCCCTGTCTCTCTTCCATGCTTTATTTTGGAGGCTGTAATACTTTTTTTTTTAATCACTGCCACTTGGGAAATTATTTCATTGCAATCAATGGCAGCCTCTGAGTCCACAACTAGGCAAACTCTCCCAGAAGGAATCACAGATCAAATGAAGGTGATGGAATCACATGGTTTATTAAATTGACTCAAAATTCATGCTGGAGAAGTAGGGGTGAGTTAACATGCCTCACATGGCACACAAATGGGTAAAAACCCTAACCAGGACAATGTTCAGATGTCTGTTTCTTTCTCTACCACACCAGCCTTTCCTGGCAGTCACTAGGACCAGCACTGAAGTTTTGTTTTTTTTTTGAGACGGAGTCTCACACTGTCCCCCAGGCTGGAGTGCCGTGGTGCGATCTCAGCTCACTGCAAACTCCTCCTCCCAGGTTCAAGCGATTCTCCTGCCTCAGCCTCCCAAGTAGCTGGGATTACAGGCACCCATCACCATGCCCAGCTAATTTTTGTATTTTTAGTAGAGACAGGGTTTCACCATGTTGGCCAGGCTGGTCTCGAGCTCCTGACTTCAGGTGATCTGCCCACCTCGGCCTCCTAAAGTGCTGGGATTACAGGCATGAGCCATGGTGCCTAGCCTAGCATTGAACTTTTGCGCATGGAGTCTCAGCAGATGGAAATGGTATGAGGCTCCAGCACATGGGCGTGGCTGGTGCTTGCCAATTAACCTGCTGAGCAGCCAAGATTCTATTTGGTTTTTGGGGGCAAAAGTCACTCAAGGTCAGAATAAATTTCACAAATGAGTAGCCAAATAAAGAACTCATGAATATCGAGTGTCTCACATATATTACAGTGTTATGAATCTCAGGTATCCTGGTGCTGCCTTTCCTTCCTGTCCCTGTGTGTACATATGCTCCACTTGATCTTTGTAACCTGTCTCTCATGCTGCTAACTGACCTTCCTATACTTAAACATGAGTTTCACTTATTTCAGTTGCTTTCTTCTTTAGCATAATTGAATATTCTCAAACAATACTACCAATGCATATTATGGCCTTCTGCCATCTCACACTTTTTACTTTGTTTATTATCTACCTAACTAAAGGTGCCACGAACACAAGAATTTTCATTTGTTTTCTTCACCAATGTACCTAGATGTGTACTTAAAAAATAATTATTGAAAAAAATGAAAGAAATTCTTAAAACCATGAGGCTTAAATCAAATAATATTTGAATTGTACTAGAACAGGAGAGAAAATGACTTGGAGCAGGATGAGAAGATGAAATTGAAAGCCCATGCTATGGTCCCTGCCCTGCTGATGCCAATCTCTTCCCAGGCCCATGGGTGTGGGAGTGCTTAGATGCTCATTCGGAAATTCTGGAGATCACCCATTCTTCTGGAATTGCTCACTTTTCTTTCTGTGCTCTCCAAGTAGCTGTTCTTTGGCCCACTTGACTCACAGTCAAACTAGTTTTAATCTTGTACTCTTGAAACATTTGTTTAATGAATGAATATCCTGTTACAGGTTGCCCCGGGACTTCAGAGCCCTGATGAGGACTGATACTTAAATGACATCAGATATTAACCCCAATGAGTTTGTGCTTCCTTCAATCTGCAGGGCTTCATTCAACCTGAAGTTGCCCCCTGGAGGGCCCTGAGTATATCCAGGCCTAA
This sequence comes from Pongo pygmaeus, assembly GCF_028885625.2. Lineage (NCBI taxonomy): Eukaryota > Metazoa > Chordata > Mammalia > Primates > Hominidae > Pongo > Pongo pygmaeus. The sequence goes on along the minus strand of NC_072378.2, from coordinate 138,079,287 downwards.
GCCTTCACATTAGTCTGCTCAGGCTGCTGTAACAAAAGATCGTAGCCTGGGTGGCTTAAACAACAGAAATCTATTTCTCACAGTTATGGAGGCTGGGAACTCAAAAATCAAGGTGCTGGCTAATTTGGTTCCCTGGTGAAGGCTGTCTTTCTGGCTTACACACATTTGTCGTCTTGCAACGTGGTCACATGCCTTTCTTTGGTGCACGTTCACAGAGAGAGAGAGAGAAAGAGAGAGAGAGATCTCTTTCTTCCCTAATAAGGTCATAAGGCCGCCAGTCATACAGGATTAGGGCCCCACCCTTATGCCCTCATTTAACCTTAACTACCTCCTAAAGACCTGTCTCCAAATATAGTCACATTGGGAGCTAGGACTTCAATATATGAATTTTGAAGGGATAAAATTCAGTCTATAGAAGACCTAATTTCTTCTGCCCAGCACAATTTCACTTTCCTTTTTTAATGTTATTATTAACTTTTAAAAAATGTACACATCTCCTATAAAATCCACATTTTAATCCTTTGTTATTTCTGGCTTACTTCACTCATTGATTCTACCTACCCAGCCCCTTTAGACATTAAAGTTTTTATCCCATGCCCATTGATTTAACCAGGGACTATATTTTCCAAACTGAAACTCAGGACATACAACGTTATCAATATGAATGTGCTTATGGAAGAGTAGAACAAAAAGCCAGAAATTGGGATTGTCTTGGAATAGTATGGATATGCAGAAAATGATGATAAATAACCAAATTCTCCATATTTGTATGACAGTGATTGAGAAGAGTATTAATGCAGCTTGATGCTTTGTGCCACTCAAATCCACCAAAAGTTCTGTTTGCCCAGTTAGATGTTTTGATGGTGAGGAGCTTATTGGTGTTGGGCTGTGGAAGATACAAAGGTTGAAGACAGATGCTGTTCTCCATGATAGAGCTTTGCAAGTTTTCTTTGGCCCGTGATGTGGAGCAAGAAATTTTACCTTACAACCCTGCAGACTGTGATGCATTCTGATCTGTTCCATTCTATTCTATTCTTTCTACAATGGGTGTTATGGCCTACATAATTGGTTTTCAAAACATGACTCTATTGCTATGGGCATTGGAAAAAAAAAAACAGTTCTTGTGGGCTGGGTCTGATAGGTTTTGGTTTCCTTTCTGTTAAAAAATATTTTGATTAGCATGAAGGTCTTTTTGTTTGTTTATTTTTGTGTTTTAATACATGCAGGTACTAGACTAGTATCTAGAATAGTTTCATGCTCTTAGAAACGTATCTGCTGGAACTTTTCTATTCACAGATCAGAGATTTTTGGAACTGGAAGGAACTGCAGGGGTCAAGTCAATACATCGCTCAGGAGTCTTTATGTTGAAGCTCCAGTGTTTGGATGCAGTGATCTTAAAAACACAATTCACAAAAATCGTTCTCTTTGTTTTTTGACTCTGCTAACAGAACTCATCTGCAATTTAGTTTGCTAATTGCCTGTGTGCCATGATCTTGTTCTCCCTTGCAGAGCTCACAGGATGGGTTTTTGTTTTGTTTTGTTTTTAGTTTCCTTGCTGTTTTTCCAGTTCACAGTACCGCAGTCGATTGGTGATTGTGGTTTGAGGTCACCTAGAGTAGAGAAGGCGGGGGGGGGGGGGGGGGGTAACCCAAAGATTTTATTGCACACCTCAAATTGCTCTCTGATGACACCAAGAGCGTCAAAGGGCCTGAGGCCGAGTTGTCGGTGAACCCATTCGCCAGGAAAACAGCGGTGAAGCTGGGAGAAGATGAATCCCGTGCTGCCATCTATTGGTAATGTCATGAAACAGCAATTTTTAATACCACCTGATTTTTAAAAAATTTGTTTTGGGGGGAACTATAGTTCACTGTCACGTATTCTCCAAATTTATATTTCCCAAGAAGTCTTGATTTCAAGTGAAGGAATCTGTGGATGGGAATGACCCATCTTTAACCCTAATGAACTTTGTCTGTAAAGTGAACCAAGGGGACAGGGGAATTCCCACACCGTCTCACTACTGCCTAAGCCGACACACTTCCCTTTGAGGATGGTTTGAGGGAAGGAGGGACTGTCTGCTTGTCAGAGGGATTTCAAAGAACACACTGTTCTCATCCTTCAGATCTTGCCGATTGCTTCATGGGCTGCCCGAGATTACCATATGTTTTGTGCAAAGGGTGACTTCAAAACAAAACAGAATAGACCCTCTCTGTTTTGAAGCCTGTTGATTCTAAATGCTACACCATTGCAAATAGTTCTCTGGGTTTGTTTATTAGCAAGGGAAGCCAGACATCAAGGACCAACCACTTCCATTTTAAAAAGATCCCTGTTCATTAAAAATAAAAATAAAGGAGCCTGGAGTGCAGCGGCGTGACCATGACTCATTGCAGCCTTGACTTCCTGGGCTCAAGTGATCCTCCCACCGCAGCCTCCACTCCCGGTTAGTTTTTTGTATTTTTTGTAGAAATGAAGTCTGGCTTTTTTGCCCAGGCTGGCCTCGAACTTTTGGACTCAAGCGATCCTCCTGCCGCAGCCTCCCAAAGTGTTGGGAGCCACTGCACCCAGCCTACTATCTTTATCTTATAGAAAGAAAAGAAAGGAGGAAACTGAGGCTTGGAGACAATGGTTTCACCCAAATATCAGTGGTGTGGAGGCAGATAAAACCTATTGTTGACAAGAGGAGTTGATGGCAGTTTTTTGGCAAGGCCTAGTAAAAGTACCCCTGGAGACTTCACATGTTCCGTTAGAAGAAATGGAGCTGTCACCCACATCAAGATTCAGAACACGTGATTACTAGGATCCGTATTGGGGGGAAAAGTTTGCCACTTTGGCTGAGTTGGTCCAGTATTACATGGAACATCACAGGCAATTAGAAGAATGGAGATGTTATTGAGCTTAAATATCCTCTGAACTGTGCAGATCCTACCTCTGAAAGATGGTTTCACGGACACCTCTTTGGGAAAGAAGCAGAGAAATTAATTGAAAAAGGAAAATGTGGTAGCTTTCTTATACAAGAGAGCCAGAGCCACCCCGGAGATTTTGTTCTCTCTGTGCGCACCAGTGATGACAAAAGGGAGAGAAATGCCAGCAAGTCTAAAGTGACCCATCTCATGATTTGCTGTCAGGAACTGAAATATGACGTTGGTGGAGGAGAACGGTTTGATTCTTTGACGGATCTTGTGGAACATTACAAGAAGAATCCTATGCTGGAAACATTGGGTACAGTACTACGACTCAAGCAGCCCCTTAACACGACTCGTATAAATGCTGCTGAAATAGAAAGCAGAGTTTGAGAACTAAGCAAATTAGCTGAGACCACAGACAAAGTCCAACAAGGCTTTTGGGAAGAATTTGAGACACTACAACCACAGGAGTGCAAACTTCTCTACAGCCGAAAAGAGGGTCAAAGGCAAGAAAACAAAAACAAAAATAGATATAAAAACATCCCGCCCTTTGATTATACCAGGGTTGTACTACACGATGGTGGTCCCAGTGAGCCTATTTCAGATTACATCAGTGCAAATACCATCACACCTGAATTTGAAACCAAGTGCAACAATTCGAAGCCCAAAAAGAGTTGCATTGCCACACAAGGCTGCCTGCAAAACATGGTGAATGACTTTTGCTGGATGGTGTTCCAAGAAAACTCCCAAGTGATTGTCATGACAATGAAAGAAATGGAGAGAAGAAAGAGTAAATGTGTCAAATACTGGTCTGAAGAGGATGCTTTACAAGAATATGGGGTCATGTGTGTTAGGAACATCAAAGAAAGTGCTGCTCATGACTATATGCTAAAAGAACTTAAATTTTCAAAGGTTGGACAAGCTCTACTCCAGGGGAATATGGAAAGAATGGTCTGGCAATACCACTTTTGGGCCTGACCGGACCACGGAGTGACCAGTGACCCCAGGGGCATGCTGGACTTCCTGGAGGAGGTGCACCATAAGCAGGAGAACATCATGGATGCAGGGCCGGTTGTGGTCCACTGCAGTGTTGGAATTGGCCATACAGGGACGTTCATTGTGATTAATAGTCTTATTGACATCATCAGAGAGAAAGGTATTAACTGCAACATTGACCTTCTCAAAACCGTCCACACAGTGCAGTTTCAGAGGTCAGGGATGGCCCAGACAGAAGCACAGTACTGATTTATCTATATGGCAGTCCATCATTATATTGAAACACTACAGCACAGGATTGAAGAAGAGCAGAAAAGCAAGAGGAAAGGGCACGAATATACAAATATTAAATATTCTCTAGTGGACCAGACGAATGGAGCCCAGAGCCCCCTCCCGCCTTGCACTCCAGCGCCATCCTGTGCAGAAATGAGAGAAGACAATGCTGGAGTCTATGAAAACGTGGGCCTGATGCAACAGAAAAGTTTCACATGAGAAAACCTGCCAAAACTTCAGCACAGAAAGTCCACAGATGTGGATTTTCACCCTCTCCCTAAAAAGATCAAGAACAGACACAAGAAAATTTATGTGAAGACAGAATTTGGATTTGGAAGGCTTGCATTTTGGTTGACTACGTTTTGATAAGCAAAATTTGAAACCATTTAAAGGCCACTGTATTTTAACTCAGCAATACCTCCTTCCCAATTACTCATTTCCTCAGATAAGGAGAAATCATCCCTACAATGCAGACAATGTTATATTTCATGGAATTTTGTTTTAAATTGAGGAAGCAGTTAAATGGTGTGCTGTATCTTGCAGATTATGGGGATTTAAATTCTAGTTATAGGCTTTTTTTTTCTTTTTATAACCCTAACCAGCTTAATTTTTTTTCTCATCATGGGGGATGATAAGAAGAAATGGTTTGGGAAAATTAAGTAACAACATCCTAGAAGGGTGAGAACAATCTCATTTACCATCATGTATCCAGTAGTGGATAATTCATTTTGACAGCTTCTATGTTTGGCTCAATGAGAATTACGCCAGTGCTTGAGACTGTCAGAAGCTGACTGGTCTACCTTTGCATTGGCATTAAAGAGTCATAGAAAAAGAATCATGGATATTTATGAATTAAGATAAAAAGTATGGCTTTTTTTTTTTTCAGCCGATGACCAGTTATAGTTCAGCTGTTGACTGAGACGATTGTGGTAGGAAAACACTTGCCATATTTTCTTTGCATTTGAGTAATTGTCTTGTACTTAGAAAAAAGGCATCTATGAATGACCAGTGTTTTGGGTTGTCAAATGTTCCTGACAAACTTACCCCAAAACTTTAGTGGCTTAAAACAACCCCACCCCCAACTGTTCTTCAATCTGAGCTGAGCTCAGCTGGGCTGTTCTTCTGCTAGACTGCAGGTGGCCACTCACGTGGTTAGCAGGTCAGCAGAGAGACTGGGATGGCTGGGCTTCTCTCTCTGGCTGAAGTCCTGAGTCTCTCCTTCTCTGTGTTGTCTCTTTCAGTGGCTGGCTGGCAGGGTAGCTAGACCTCTCACATGCCAAGAGCTTGAAAGCAGAAGTGGCCAGGCCTTCTGAAGACTTAAGTCCAGAACTGTCGCAGCATCCCTTCTACTGCCCTCTGTTGATTATGATAATGATGATGATTTTTTCTAATCAGAAGAGAGCTGGAGTATGCCCTCTACTTACTAAACAAGTCACAAGCCCAGCTCACATTCAAGAAAAGGGTATGAAGTGGAGGTGCAGTTAATTGGGGGACCACTAATCTAAAAGACAGTCACAACCAGTGCCATGGAAAACCAAGGATATTAGCAAAAGAAGAAGTTGCTAGTGACGTTGGGAAGCCGAAGCTACTTACAGTAGCTGGGACAAGCTGAAAGTCAGACTGAGAAATAAGGGAGGGCCTTCAAGAAGCTTCCTGAACAATTTCTGCCAGCCCTGAGCTTATTTTTGGAACTAGCACTTGGGGAAACTGATCTTGTGAGGATGGATGTGTTTAGGAACACAGGGCTTTTGAGAACAGCACCACCTGACTGGGGCACCCTCAGACTTGGGAAATGTGATGCTTTCTTAATGTCACTGGTTTTTAATCAGGCCACAGTGAGAAGGAACAGCCCTAACAGGCCTCCAGCCAGGTTGAATGAGCTCATTTTTGTTTTAGCCAACCGGTAAGATTTGCTAATGTTCTACCTTAAATGCCTTCTCCAAAAACCTTCCTCTTTGCCTCATATGTTGAATCATCATTCGGTGCAGATATTTCAACGAAAATATCATTGGTTGACTTTTGTAATGGTAATAAAATGCTATGGCATCTTTGCCATGAAAAAATTTAAAAAAGTAAAAATAAAAATGAAGATATACTTCAATCAAATTAATGAAATTCTATATTTAAAATGTCTAGGCTGAGCAAAGTGGCTCAAGCCTGTAATACCAACATTTTGGGAGGCCAAGGTGGGAGAATTGCTTGAGCTCAGGAGTTTGAGATATGGGCAACAAGGTAAAACCTCGCCTCTACAAAAATCAAAAACATAGCTGGGTGTGGTGGTGCACACTTTTAGTCCCAGCTACTCAGGAGGTTGAAGCAGATGGATGGCCATAGCCCAGAAGGTCAAGGCTGCAGTGAACTGTGATCGCACCACTGCACTCCAGCCTGGACAGTAGAGCAAGACATTGGTTCAAAAAAAAGAAAAAGAAGCTTATACTGAAAAAAATGATTATTTTTATGAACTGCAATGCAATCTAATTGTGTTCACTATTGTAAAATTGTAAGATGTATTTAAAATATTAATTTCTAAATCTACATAGCAATAGAATGAATAGCCATGGTTTTTTCATATCTATCTATTTCTCTATCCATCTATCTATTATCTATTATCTATCATCTATCTATCATCTACCTATTATCTATCTATCTATCTATCTATCTATCTATCTATCTATCTATCTATGCTGTGTACATGTATATGCCAAGCACTCTACTGGATGCTCAAATATATCAGTGAACAAAGCAGACTAAAATCTCTGCCTCTAAGAGCATACAATTCTAATGGGGGGAGATAAACAATGAATAAACTAATTAAGTCTGTTATATAGAGAGGATGGGAAATAGTAATAAGTGCTATGGAAAAACAGGCTGCAGGGAATGGCAGTGGGGAATGTATGCAGAGGGGTAGGTTGTAATTTTGAGTTGGATAGTCAGGGCACACTTCATGGAGAAGTTGGCATCTGAGCAGAGACTTGCAGTTCATGAAGGAGGGAGCCATGTGGCCATGGGAAAGAGGAGCACTCCAGGCGAGGGGAGCAAGCAGCCCATGCAAAGAGCCTGAGGAAGAAGTGTGTCTGGAATAATAGAGGAGTCCAGTGTGCTAGAGGCAAGGAGGTAGGTGGGGCCTAGAACATAATTCAGGGAAGGTGGATTGTGAATTGCCTTGTGGGTTTCAGGGAGGACTTTGGCTTTTACTCTTGAGTGCAATGGGGAATCATTGGAAGGTTTTGAACAAACAAGCAATGTGATCTGACATTTATTTTAAAAGAATTATGCTAGCTGCTATTTTCATAATAGACTGTAGGGAGCAAGAATTATGCTAGCTGCTACTTTCAGAATAGACTAGGGAGCAAGGACTGGAGCCAGGAGATCAGTTAGGAGGCTGCTGAAGGCAGCCAGAGGAGGGGTGCTGGTGGCTTGCACTGAGGGCATAGTGGAGTTGATGAGAAATGGCCAGATTCTGCATACAATCTTAACATAGAACCAGCAAAATTTAAGTAGAGATTCATTCATTGTGAGATGTGAGAAAGAGCAGAGTAAAGGAAGACCCAAGACTTTTGGCCCGAGTACTGGAAAATTTAGTTGGCCTCCACTGAGATTGAAAAGACAGAATATGGGGTTGTTTCGGGGGGACTTAGCAACTTCTCTCAGTCCCGTCAGAGGGTCACTGCACCTGAACCTACAACCTCACTTGGATACAGAGTCAAGAATGTAAATTCACTGTCTTTTTGCCAGTAAATCCCCCTTAGTTAAAAGGCCTTCCTGGCCTCATTTTCATGGAAAGGCTGCCCCGTTCCCCCATGGCTAACAGACACCCCATGATACTCCCTCATGCCTTCAGAGCATGCATTTCAGCTATGATACTTGCGTGATGATTTGCTTACTTACTATTTTTCCTGAAAGACTCTAAGTGCTAGGCATGAGAGGACTATGTCTGTTTCTGCTTCCAATTGTTTTCTCACCTGCTGGACAGACCTGGCAAGTAATAGGTATTCAATAAATATTGATTAAGGAAATAATGAATCTTAGTAAGACTTTAGGGACCAAACAGGACCTTCAGGAGCCCATAATTTTAAACTATGGGATTCCCTTGGGACTACCTAATAACCCTGGGATTATTTAGTAACTCAGAGCACTTAAGGTGAGGGATTTTTGTGTGCCAAACCCCGGCAATGGTGTGGCCCTGTTCTAACAGGGCAGCTGCTCTGAGCTGGGGAAAGTCCAGGAGTTAGGTTTGCACCTCTTGAGGGAGCAGATCCACTTTGCTCACCATGCTTTGCTCTGGGTCTGATGACTTGGCCGTCACGTCACTTGCTCTCATTCCTTCTCATTCAGTATGGTCTTAGCCATCTTCACACCAGCAGTTTTCCATGGTAAATGCACTGATGAGGGAGAGCAGTAGTCCCTCTGCTTTTCATCCCCACTCACTGCTTCTGCTATCAGGACAACAGGCCCGGCCTGGAGGCTAGATCTTCTGTACTTCTTAGGACTGATTCTAGAGCCTCAGTAAAGGATGGGAGGTGTCCAGATTTCAGTAAGGAATGTACTTCCTCACTCTCCTCTTCTCTGCCTCAAAGATATCCCTTTCCTTATTTATCACACCGATGTCAAATGTTCTCTTGCTCTTAGTCTCATGATCACTCTCAAGTTTACTCCAATGAAGGATTTTTCAACTTCAACACCATTGACATTTTGGGCTGGATAATTCTTCATTGCGGGGGCTGCCCTGTGTTTATAGGGCGACTGTGTTTTCTGGGATGTTTGGCAGCACCTCTGGCTTCTACTCTCTAGATGTCAATAGCACTCCTTCACAGATGTGATAATCAAAGATGTTTCCAGACATGACTAAATGTCTCTGGGAGCCAGTCGCAGCACTGGTCTAAGGTATGGCTCTCTTTTGTGACATGTCCTTGACATCTGGCCCCATAAAGTCTCACTTCTCCTGCCCTCCCCTTAGTCCAACTTCTTATGTAGTCCTGTTTTTTTTCTATAATGGTTTTGGATTGATGAGAAGGGGGGTGCTGGCTTCTCTTTCCACTAACGACATCAGTATGTGACCCTCAAAGCTGCCGCTCCAGTCACCATCATCCCTGTCCCAGGCCCTTGATGTGGTTAAGATATGAGAAAAGTACTGCTCTCTAACAGACTGTCTGAACTTTTACCTATTCTATGATTATGTCTTTATTCTCTGTATTCAGTGTTTTCCTTGTTAACTTAAGAAATATTTTTTGTTGATGATAATACTGATGACGGAAAAGTAAAAAAAGTTGTTAGGTGCCAAAATAACCTTTGGCAGATAATTCTGGGAAACTCCCAGATTAGTGGGAAAATTACTGGGTTTTGTATGATATTACAAGCTTTCACTAATCCTAGGAAGAGAGTTGTTATCTGGGCTGCAAATGGAGAAATCAGGGAAACCATATTTGTTATAAAATGTTAGATGAAGGGTGTGGTTATGTATGAAACAGAGCTCAGTTTTCCACATTACAATCAGAGAAATAGGAGCTCAAAGAAAGTGAGAGCTGCTTAAGAAATCAACTAATACAATTCTTTCCTTTAGGAAATAACAAAATAAAAGTCAGAGAGAATAATTGCTTTGCCTAGGGGATGTAAATAGCATCAGGGCCTGGATTTAAACACAGACCTCCTTATTCTCTGTTCTAATTTGTGATAAAGCTTTATCAATTCATGGCAAAATGAGAAAAATAAGATCAATTTGAAAAATATTTTTCTGAATGTGAATTAGTTAAATGCAATGAACTATCCTTTATCCTGAGACTTAGGCCCTTCTAACCCGTCTACCATTTTTGGTAATAAAATATCGTCCCTATTAAGAAAGAATGACTCCCGATGTATTTGGAGTTTTGGGGAGTTTCTTAATGCTTTTATTTTAGTAATCTTAAGGCAATTCACCACCAGTATCCCTTCTTAAAAATAAACAAAAATCTAAGAGCCACTGAAATAGAGTACTTGTATCCAAAGAACCATAGAGATGTTCTGGTTCCTAGAGAGCAAGACATGGTGCACAGACCTGTGGGTGAAACCAGATGGAGACCCATGGGTGAGTAATTCCCATGAAGAATGACAGCCCAACAATGCAGTCTTGGGGTTTTCTGGAATCTCCCTCCTTCCTGCTGTTTACTCCCTTATCTCTCATTGAAATTGAATCAGAACTTGAGCATGATTCCTGACAGGAGACCTCTCTCACTCTCTCTCTCTTTTCTTCTTTTGTAGAAATGGGGTCTCGCTATGTTTCCCAGGCTGGTCTTGAACTCCTGGCTTCAAGCAATCCTCCCACCTTGGCTTCTCAAAGTGGTGGGATTACAGGCTTGAGCCACTGCACCCAGTAGGAGTCCTCTCTGGATCACCAAGGTGGCTGTATCTGGTCTGAGCCAGAGTCCTTGGTGTATCTGGTTGGAGTGGTTGGAGGTGGGCTTCTGGGCCTCCCATTGTTCTTTCTGGTTGTGGCTTACCTTAAAATGCAAAAGTATCAGGATATTATTTCTCTAATATTCTTAAGCCCTCTGCCTGAATGAAGAATATCAAGATCTAAGGACAAGTTTTTAGAATATTATAGGAGTGGGGCTGACACTGCTGCTGTTTTGTGTCCTTAGCCCTCACTCACTCTTGTTCCTAGGAAATGGAAGGCACAAGTTACTAGAAAAGCTTCATCAGACTCGAGTCACCACCAAAATGTCCTGGTATACCAGTTTGACCACACAACTCAGTTTCCACATTTCCATTTTAACAGAGGCTTCTGAAGATGTGAAAACATCAATCTAAAGAAGTGAATGAAATTGCAGCCTCCCTCCTTGCCTGCCCAGATGTAGTTAGGGGTTGGTGAGCCATGAGCCGGTGAGTTCCTTCCAGTCTGGGGCCTCAGCAGCTGCCAACCAGCCCTTCATAGAAAAGAGCACATGAAGGGTTTTAAAAGAGGAAGATGACAACGGGATGTCTCAGAGATCTGAAAGCATTTTCAAGGGAAAAGGAAACCAAAAAAGGAAAGAAATATGTCATCAACATTTATCTATATATCCTCATCCTGTAGCTGGAACTTTGTTTCATCCAATTCCTGGTGTCATAGTTGTCTAAGGGGCCACATGATTCTCTACCAGGATGGGCCATTCTAGTAAGGCTGCACGTGGCCAAGGATAAAGCTGTCTTTACATCTGGACTACTTCTTGGAATGTTTCAGATGGTCTCACATGAGCTCACCTAGAAACGTTTGTAACTCCAGGAAACAGCAGCTGCAAAGAGGAGAGAAGGGAGCTAACAGTTATTGAATTGCTTTGTGAAAGGTTATGTTTAGAAGCTTTTCAAGTGCTTTCTCTTTTTATCTTCTCAACAATCCCACGTGGTATCATTGTCCTCATTTTATAGTAAAGGAAACAGATGCTCAGCGATGTTGGGAAACTTGCCCCAGGGCAGAAAGCAGAACTGGTCCTGTTCAGCCCAGGATAAAGCCAGGATTCAAATCCAGATCCTCCTGCCTCTGAAGTGCTCTTTTCATAAGATTGAGCTTCAGTATATGTGGCCATCCCATACACTCAGGAAGTGGGGAAGGGGGGTGTGTTTCCTGAGCCATGAAATAGTCCAGAGAGAATCTAAGAGACAGAATCAGAAAAACATTAGCCCTACAGTCATCATCAACACACAAGTTGAATAACATCAAGTTTTTAGTCCCAGGCTTCCTGTGGACTATCCTTCTGAAGTCCCCTGCTTGAAGGCTGTGCTGGATGGCAGAGCGCTTTGGTATAGGAAGGAGAGGAATTTGTATTTCATTAAACAACGACAACCACAACAATTCAGAATTGTAATTCTCTTTTTTTTTTTTTTTGAGACAGAGTTTTGCTCTTGTTGCCCAGGCTGGAGTGCAATGGCGCGATCTCAGTTCACCGCAACCTCCGCCTCCCAGATTCAAGTGATTCTCCTGCCTCAGCCTCTCGAGTAGCTGAGATTACAGGCATGTGCCACCACACCCAGCTAATTTTGTATTTTTAGTAGAGACCGGGTTTCTCCATGTTGGTCAGGCTGGTCTCAAACTCCCAATCTCAGTTGATCCACCCGCCTCAGCCTCCCAAAGTGCTGGGATTGCAGGCGTGAGCCACCATACCCGGCTGAGACAATGAAAAGGTGGACATTTGATGAGCTTGTGTTTCTAACAGTTAATACAGTTCAGAAACATGGAGATTTGTTTGCACGACACCTTCATTACAGAATTATTATTCCGTTGATTTATTCTTTCATTTCAGATCATTAATATTAACTGATATCAGGTGTGTTAAATATTTAGAGATAGAAAAAGAAATCTATCTGATGAGCAAAAATACATTTTAAGATTAAAAAAAGAAGAAATCAAATCTTTGGGATCCAACATGGGACTTTGGACAGCTCAGGATATCCGCTGGTTTCTGCCTGGGATCTGAAGACTGTTTACATTCCAGTGGAATTCCTGGGAAAGTCCAGAGCTCTCACTGCTGTGAAAACAATGGCTTATGGTGATAAACTCTCAACTGCCTCACCCTGAGAAGAGGCAAGGCCTGCGAAGTTTCCCTGGGCAGGATGGACACGGCCAGGCAGCATTCCTAGGAAGAAATTGCCTTGTTTGCTGCCTTGAGGGGAAACTAAAGCTGGTTTGAAGGCATGCGGACTTCTGCCTGCTGAACCATGGCTGGGCTTTGACAAAGGTGGCTACTACACCTCTTGTCATCAGTAGCTGTCATTGTTGACAATTTCCACAAGGAGTCACAGCCACTCTCTGGGCAGGCTGGGTACTCCTAAGGTATGGGAACCTTTTGCATTCACTAGGAAGTAGTGGAGATGGAGCCAGTAATAGTTGGCCTTAAGCTATACTAAATCCCTCCTTTTGCAGAAGAGGAAACAGAGGTCCAAGAAGTTCTTTCACTATTTTAACATGGCTGGTTAGTGGCAGGGCCAAGACAAGGAGCCAAGCTTCACTTATTGACTCAACGCATATTAATCAAGCTTTGCACCATGTGCAGGGAAAGAGCAGTGAGTGAAACTGTTAGGAAAGGAGGGATGGATGTGGGGGTAAGTCCATCCTCCAATTTTCAGTTTCCAGCCTCTTAAGAAAGAGAACCTGATGCTTGGTTTAGTCTAGAAGAAGCTAAACATGGAAATATTCCTCTTGCCAGGGGTTGATTTAGGGGTGGGCGTATGATGTTGTTCTGGTCAAGTAGCTAGGAAGAGAAATTTGCTATGGGGCTTGGTAATGTTTCTGGGAACAATTTTTCTTCCACTAAATGTTGCTGCATGGGGATGTAGTGCCTGGAACTAGCCTGTCGACAAGCTGACATAGTACAGAGGAGAGATGGAAAAAAACCCTGGGCCCTTGACAACATCATTGAGCTGCTGAAAAACCAAACTCACAGGCCCTGCTTCAACACTTGTTGAGATGTGAGCTGATAAAATTAGCTTACTAATTCAGTTAGCTGAGTTAGGTTTTATAATGTATGTAATGGAAAGCATTCTTTAAAAATATTCAAAGTTTTAGTGGCAGATTTACTAGAATTTTCATCAAACGGCTTCTGTTTTCTCTTAGGAAAGTAGAGGATGGATGATTTGAAGAAAGTGGAAAATCGAAAAACAGCTCCTTAGAGAAATTCAGGAGGGGGGAGGGCGTGATGATGCCCGAGCCCAAGAGATTATAGGAGGAACAACCAATTCACTAGGAGGCTTTCCTCCAGCTGTGCTCAGTAGCCCAAGAACAGCAGCGAAGAGGTAGATCATTACATTCCGCAAGGTTTGAGGTTTCTTCCCGGGCAGGTGCTTTCCTTTCTCTGCTACATTATATTGTCTTCAAGATGTTGGTTCAGTTCCATATTCGTCAATGTCTACCACGTACAAGGCACCCATAGGTTCCCGTGAAAAATAGAAAAATATTTTTGTGGCTTCCAGAATGGCTCGGATGAATCCAGAGGGTTTCCCAGTGGGTATATGGCTTCATAGCATTAAATGGTCTTCAATTATGAGATTGAAAGTGTTCAGATGTCTCTAAAGACTTAACGGCTAATGAGAGACATAGATTTTCAAAGTGGAAAAAAAAATCACAGGAAAAATAAAATAAGTTCCTGTGGGCTACTTTTGAACTTCTTTGGGTTAAAAACAATGGGAATATGGTCATTAGATGCTCCAGGTTTCCTTAAAAAGCAAGCAAACAAAAACAATGAAACAACCCAGAGTTGATGAGCACATTCATGCATTTAATCCACTCTCCACCACTGAGTGTCTAGCATGAACAAAGGATAAGTTCACGTCCTTTGAACTGCAGACCTGCTGGAGAAACATTAATGCTTACAGCAAAATTCAGGATTTACACATGGCAGAGAGATCCGTAAAGGAAATGCTTTCTTCTCTTTGGACAGAGGTGGGACAGCCAGGTAGGCAGCCAGGAGGTTTTCAAGGGAGTCCTCATAGAAATTCTGTAGGCAGGAAGGGTGGGCGGCGTGTTTCAAAGCAGCAGCCTGTGTGAAGGCTTGGGTGTGCACAGCAGCGAGCTTGTTTGGGGGTCTGCTGTAGTGTTCTGGGCTCCCATGGGGTAGAGAGTTTTATTTAGGAGGAGGGGCTGTAGAGGGCCACGATCATTTAAGAAGCATGAACTGGATGCTGCTAGAGAGAGGAAGCCGCTGGGTAGCAAAGGGAGGTGAATAATGCAACCAGATTTGTGTCTTAGTAAAGGAGCTCATGCTAGGGCAGAAGCTGAACTGTGGGGAGATGCTGGAAAGGGACTGGAAATGGGGCAGGCGCTCTGGCCTGTGAGCAAGGCATTCCAAAAGGAATGGAACGCACATTTTAAAACACAATAGACTCTGATATTTTGGGACTGGGGAGTCTGTAGACTATCACATTTGGATTTTCAAGTTCAAAAGTGTATTTCTGAATCCTTTGCCAAATTGTGTTGGCCTTGTACTTTTCTGAGATGCTGACAGAGCTGCAGAATTACAGACCAACGACCAAAATAAATTTTTGAAAGTTACATTAATCCTTTATTTGAGTGGGGTTTTTTAAAAAAGAAAACAATAAAACTGTGAAAGGGATCAAAATACATACCCACAGCTGCTCTTACAGCAATTCCCTTTCCTTTGAAATGCCCCTCTCACATGCTCTGCGTGCCTCTGTTCTCAGTGCACCAAATCTTTCCACCATCAGGTGGCTCTTCTCTCCCAGCCCCACAATCTGCCTATTCCACACTCTCCCATGCATCTCCACCCACCCACTCTCCCAGGCAGAGACACCCCATCTTCTCCAGGAGGGAAAGTGGTTCTAGCAATCAGTGCTTCTCATTGGAGTCAGGAGAAAGGGAGGAGGCCAGGCTCACTTCCAGATTAATTATTTTTCATTCCATCATATTACTTTCTCATTTTAAACTTGATATACTGATTAGCCAGGACCCAATCATTGATGCGATACGAAGATTGAGACAATTAACTGAGCAATTTAGGAAAAAGAAAGGATATTTCTGCTTTCACCATTCATCAGTGTTATTTTTCTTTTTTAAATAAATTTTATTTTCTACAGCAGTTTTAGGTTCATAGCATGTTTATTTTAACAGAGGATAAATGCCCATTCAATGCTTAAGGAAGGTTCTGACTTAAGCAGAACCTTGCTACAAAAGATTTTACAGGTCATGACATTTCCTACAAAACAAACTGTGAGAAAATGACCTAGATGTTGCCTCATGGGCAACTCAAGGGCTTTATTGGATTCATTGACATGATGATTGTTGTGTAGTTTGAAGCTAAGATGTATTGAGCAGTTAAATGTGCCAGGCCTACTCCAAAGGCTCTCCTTGTGTTAGCTCATTTAATCCTCACAACCAGCCAATTATTAGCCCCATTTTATAGCTGAAAAAACTATGGGAATCAGCTAGTGAGTGATGGAGCCAGTGAGAGTTCAAATCCAGTCTATTGAATTTCAAAGCCCAATTTAATCACTAACACTTTGTATTAACCAAGTATCTCAAGAGAAAGAGAACCAATAAGACATATATGTATGTAACAGGAGAATAATTATGGGAATTAGCTCATGTGATTACAGAGAACAAGATGTTACCAAGAACCGCTGTCTACAAGCAGAAGAACCAGGAAAGCCAGTGCTATAATTCAGTTCAAGCCCCAGTGTCGGAGAATCAGAAACTCCAATGTCTAATGGCAGGAAAGGATGGCTGTCCCAGCTCATACAGAAAAAATGGATTCTCTCTTCCTCTGTTCTATTCAGGCCCTCAGTAGATTGGCTGTTGCCTGCCCACATTGTTGAGGGCAGATATTCGTCATGCAGTTTACTATGTAAACACTAATCTTATCTGAAAACACCCTCCAGACAAATTCAGAAGAAATGTTTTACCAGCTATCTGAGCATCCCTTAGCCCAGTCAAACTGAAAAATTCACCATCACAAGTCCACCCCTTGCTAATCTGGCACCCACACACATCTTTTTACGTACTTAATCTATAAATAAAGACAATGGAGTCATAATTCCGCCTAACATGATACAACTATGCTGTATACGACCAAAAATACCTTCCCTAAAAGAAGAGGCAAAGCTCTTGAGTAAAGTTTACTCTCCTGATTTCCTATAACTTGAATACTGATTTAATATTAATAATACTTAAAACCTGGTATAAAGTCAATACACTTTATGTTACATCATAAGGAAGTAAGAGAGAGAGGAAAACCTAGATATTTCCCAAGTGTATGTTCGTAGACACACAAATGCATTTATAACAATATAAGGATAAAAACTAATAAAAATTACAGTTATTGTTTCTATAACTGGTCACATAATTGTAGCTGGTATTGATAACTACTTTCTTCTACTACCTATTCTGTATGCCCTTTGCCTTCAGCAAGCACCTCAACTGGTTATGGTTTTTTACCTGGCAGAGTGACCCAAACCTTCATACCTTAAGCATCTGAGCTAATAGTAGTTCTGCCTGGATTAAGTTGTTGTAGTTTTCCAATGACTTTAATCACAGGACGTGGTAATACTAAGAGACACTCTAAGGGATCTCTTGTATTTCGAACATACTATTTCTTACCTCCAATACTCAACTACTGTTGACCAGTAGTCCAATTTCCCCTTAGTAATCAGATCAGTCATGCAGCCAACACTGTAACTCCCTCCTTGGCCTGTTGACCCAGGTATAAGGAGCCCAAAGTGGCCTAGTGGCAGTCTTAACTTAACTTTCAGTTCAATGGAGTCATTGTTATGTCTACTGGTGGTAACATTCCTCCCACTGGAACTAAGACCTTTTGGCCAGTAGAGCATGAAGTCATGGGAATAGGAAGCAAAAATTTTACTAATGTGTCACTGGGGGTAATGGTAAGTAGTGCCACTCCAATTTCCACCCCTTTAATCCTGGACCTGTGAATCCTGGCTACGGAAGAAAGAGTGCCATATATTGGATGCTGATTTAGAGCATTCTAGAGAACTGTGCCGCAGCCTGCAAGGTATTGCCACCCAGCTGGTGCTGTAACTGAGAATTTAAAAAGCCATTTTATCTTCCTGTCAAGGTTGCGGCTTCAGGATGATGAAGGATATGGTAGGATTAGTGAATTCCACGAGCATGGGCCCATTGCTGCACTTCTTTAGCTGTGAAGTGAGTTCTTGGTGAGAAGCAATGCTGTGTGGAATACTATGACAGAGGATAAAGCATTCCGTGAGTCCATGAATGGTAGTTTTGGCAGAAGCATTGCATGTAAGGAAGGCAAATTCATATCCAGAATAAGTAAAGTCAAAACATTGCCCCTTCCACGATAGGAGCTGTCCAATCTAGTCAACCTGCCACCAGGTAGCTGGCTGATTGCCCCAGGGAATGGTGCCATAGCAGGGGATCAGTATCAATCTCTGTTGCTGGTACAGTGGGCTCTCAGCAGTGGCCGTAGCCTGGTTTGTCTTGCTGAGTGGAAGCTGATGTTGCTGAACCCATGCATAATCTCCATCCCTGCCATCGGGGCCACTTTGTACATGTGCCCATTGGGCAAGCATGAGGTGGCTGGCAATAGGGCTGACTGATATCCACAGAACAGTCATCCTAGCTGTGTAATTATTAAAATCCTCCCCACTGAGGTCACCCTTTGGTGAGCATTTGTATGGGACACAAATATTTTTATATTTTTTGCACATTCAAAGTAATCTATGTATATACATCTCCAAATTTCATTTGTCACCAATTTTCCAATCATGTTTCTTCTAAGTCCCTGATCCTCCAACCAAACCATCTGTTACCGCCCATGAATTAGTACGTAATCTCACATGTGGCCATTTCTTCTTCTCCTGCAAAGTCATAACCAGGTGTACTGTCTGAAGTTTTGCCCACTGGGAGGATTTCCCTTCACCACTGTCTTTTAGGGATACCATAGAGAGAGTCTGTAGTTCTGCATTCCATTTGCACAAGGCCCAGGAGCAGGCCAAAAACTGTCTCTTAAAAGGAGAGTAGTTATCTGTGGATGATGGCAGGACCTTGCTCCCAGTGTTCTGTAGTCCCTAAAATGTCTGATTATTTTCCTTTCTCCAGTGCACATTTATAATGGTAAAAATCCATAGGTCTTCCTCGTCTCTACTAAAAATACAAAAATTAGCTAGGTGTGGTGGCACACACCTGTAGTCCCAGCAACTCAGGAGGCTGAGGCAGGAGAATAGCTTGAACCCAGGAGGCGGAGGTTGCCATGAGCTGAGATCACACCACTGCACTCCAGCCTGGCGACAGAGTGAGACTCCATCTCAAAAAACAAAAACAAAACAAACAACAACAACAAAAAAAACCATAGGTCTCTTTGGGGAAGACTGGGAGGATGATTAATACTATACATTTTTGGTAGTGTACTGGGGTTCTTCCTTGAGGGGACCCTACCTCCCCTTCGCTCGAGCATTCTGGATCTTTAAACTGGCTCAAGTCTGGGAATCAATTGAGGGGCTTAGGGTTCTGTAGAGAAACAGAACCAATAGGATTTATTATGAGAATTGGATCACAACATTAAGGAAGCTGAGAAGTCCCACAATCTGCCGTCTGCAAACTAGAGAATCAGGAAAGCCAGTGGTATTATTTAGTTCAAATCTGAAGGCCTGAGAAGCAGGAGCTTCAATGTCCAAAAGCAGGAGAAGATGATGGCTCAGGGGAAACAGAGAACAGATTCTCCCTTCCTCCACTTTTTTTGTTTTACTTGGGCTCTTAACACATTGGATAATGAGTGCCTACACTGGTGAGGATGGATGTTCTTTATTCAGTCTACTGATTAAAATGCTGATATCTTCTGAAAACACCCTCACAGACACACCCCAAAATAATGTTTTACTAGCTATCTGGGCATCCCCAGTCAAGTTGACACAAAAGAGTAACCACACCCTTGGTGACCTTGTGCAGAAAAGTTGAACTTGCATTTCTTCCAGGGATATGATCCCTTGGGTATAAGTGTAGGAAACATGGGATCTGGGAGGTGAGATAATGTCAGTCTCATGGGAAAAAACCACAAGATGAGATGGGAAGAGGCCTGGAGTCCTAGATGGTAAACGCATCTTGTAAATCACATTATTTATATTTATGACATTTCTAGCTTTCATTACTTCTGTAAGCACTGTTCTAGGAAGGCATTAAGGCATTAAGTCCTGTTTTCCATGTAGACAAAGATGTAAAGAGCAGTGCTGCCTGAGGCATCATGGTGGCAACAGTGAGAAAAAAATAATAAAATTCCTAAGAAAGTGGAGCAAGTCAGAGGTGCAAGATCCATCTGCCCCTCTGGACACAGGATTCTTACTCCATTGCTAACATTGGAAAACCTGGGTGCATCATATCATGATTAGGGAAGGTTGCAGTTTTCTTTCAAAGGGCACAGCATAGCAAACAGAAACTATAAGGGTTCCTATACAATGGAGAATAAGGCCTAGAGCTGCGAAGCTGTGCAGCTTTCTAGTCTTCATCCAACCTCCCACCCCCTTCTGCTCTTTAGGGCACTCCTGTGTTGGTATTAATATTCGTGTTAATACTATCAATTTATCTTAGACTTTGCTTTCCTGAGTCATTGCTTCCATAAATCACTAACCTTCCCAATTTAGTGCCCCTGGGGTATATGTGGCTGACCATAAACCTCTCTTGAACCTGACTCAATGCAAATACTCAATAAATGTTAGTGAATTCATGAGTAACATCAAACTAAATGAGGAGGAAATAATGAACATCTAGTGACCAGCTCAAAATGACTTTCCTGAAGTTTTTCTAAGTATCCTAAAAATATCAAGACGGGAAAATTGTTTCCTGTTATTTTCATTACCAAAACATTTTCTTCCATAAACATTTCACTAGCAGCAACTTCTCCAACTTTTTGACCCAATAGCAACAAGGGTAAAGCAAGGATTGCATACTAAGGGTAAGAGAAAACTTTAATCAGGTTTAGGGAGTCTGAGAGTACATTCAGCTGGGATAAAGGCACTGAAAGTGTCTTCTCTTTGATTCCAAGGCATTCCCCTTTGCCTTCATATTTCTTGGAGCGAAGTTAGTTTCTCAGACATATTTTCACCCACACAGAGATGCTGACATTTTATCCTGACCTTTCCACTTCAGTTACTTCCAAATAAGTATCCATTGATGTGGGATGCTGTGCTTATCATTCTGCTCCCATCTGTTCTGGTCACCACTTGGCATCAGACAGTGGGGAGTTCCATGCCCATTTCCCATGAGCCTTTGATCTGTTTCCACCTAAGTTCAACCGATGGAGGCTGGGAACAAAACATCCCATCCAGCATTGACCTTTGATCTCTCACTGATGCAACTTGCCTCCCTCTACCTTCCAAATTTTGCACATATAAATATTTCCTTGTTTTGTAGGCTTTCTGACCATCACAAATGAAGGCCTGTCTCAGGGCTGGTGCTGCCAAATAAAACTGGGAATGTATTATGTTACAATATGCCTTTGTTGATACTCCCAGACAACTCAGGAGGTTCATTCTGGAATAAAACTGCAAACTGACTCAAAGAGGAGAGAATGAAGAGAGAATCAAGATGGAGAAGGCACTCTGGCTTGTGAGCCAGGTATTCCAACAGGAATAGAATTCAAATTGTGAAAACAGACCAAATAGTGTTATTTTGGAATCAGAGAATGTATACACCCATCATATTTAGATTTGAAAGTTTGAAAACTTATTTCTGAATCCATCATCAAATTGGAGTCTGCATTGTACTTTCTTGGAATGGTAACATAGCTGCAGAAGTACATACAACTGTAGGGAATCTGAATAGAAAAGTTTCATGGAGAGGCCAAAACACTGTTTTGGACTCTCCATATTTTCTCATCTCTCCAAGATGAGAAAAATCATCTTGGGATGTAAAAGATTACTGTGTTTTCACTTTGGGGACTGTTGTGGGGTGGGGGGAGGGGGGAGGGATAGCATTGGGAGATATACCTAATGCTAGATGACGAGTTGGTGGGTGCAGCGCACCAGCATGGCACATGTATACATATGTAACTTACCTGCACATTGCGCACATGTACCATAAAACCTAAAGTATAATAATAATAATAATAATAATAATAAAAGAAAAAGAAAAAAAAAAAAAAAGAAAAAAAAAGATTACTGTGTTTTGGAATAAGAAGCTAAACATAAGAACAGCTAACTGTAAAAGGCTGAAAATGTTCTAAGTATTTTCTAAATAATTTTTAGAGTTAATAGAGATCAACATCTGACCAGATGGAGGATATGACTGAAGTCTTGACCTAGATTGCAGAAGCAGCAGAGAGGCATGATGTGGCAATGATGGGGGATTTCTCATATGCTGACAGAGTTTAATTCAGTCACACTGAAAGACTGATAAGTTTTTAACTTACCTGGCTAGATGCTGACACTCCCAAAAGAAGCAAAAACTCATGAGAGGAGATTTTGTCCTGGATAAATTACGAAAAACAAGTGAAAGCAGGTTGGTGAACTGAAGGGAAAAGGAAAGTCAAAGAGGAAGGGTACAAACACTTCCTGAGCCCCTACCACATATCAGATGTCACCCACAGCAGTTAAAACATACCATTGTATTTATTCATCTCAATGACTCTGTGAGGGAATGCATCAGTATCTCCACCTAGCCTCAGAGACATTAAGTAACTGGCCTTAGGTCACTCAGCTAGTTTTAGCAGGTGCAGGTTTAGAGCAAAGCCCCGACTCAAGAGTCCAGGCCTCTTCCATTACCACATGACTTCCTTGAGAAAAAAGACTCTGTCTTCTGAGGAGTGTCAGACATTTAAACTAGACCTGGGGAGACATTTCAGAAAGAATTCAGTTAAAGCTAGATGTAAGTCCATGATTTCAACTATAAAATAGAGAGCATTTGAAATGTTTGGGTAACTAATGATTTCTCCAAATAACCCAGCCTGAGTAAAGCTGAAGTGGTCGGCAAAGATGCTCATACGGCTCTCAAGGAATTCAGTTCAGATTTTAGAAAGGCACACAGGAAAGGTAGAAAAGCTCATAATTAAGGAGTAATATGCATGTGAGGTTACATCCAGGACCTGGAATGCTGAAGTTGTAGGAACAAAGGCTTGTGAAAAGTGCTGAAGTGAAAAGTGCTGAAGTGAAAAGTGAGGGGATTTGGTGTATGTTCAAAGCAGGAAGTAGAACTAAAGTGTACTACACTTAATACCTGGGTGATGAAATAATCTGTACAACAAACCCCCATGACACAAGTTTATCTATGTAACAAACCTGCGCTTTTACCCTTAAACCTAAAATAAAAGTTTAAAAAATATATTCCCAAGAAAACTATGAATAGCTAAGGTTATACAGATGGTCCCTGACTGTGGTTTGATGTGATTTTTCTTTTACTTTGCTATGGTGCAAAAGCAATATGCATTCAATAGAAACCATACTTGGAGTACCAATACAGCCACTCTGTTTTTCACTTTCAGTACAGTAGTAAATAAATCGTCTGAGCTATTTAACACTCCATTACAAAAAAGAAAGAACGAAGAAGGCAAAGACCTCCTCCAAAGGCTGGTGGTGTAACATCAATGGGAGACAGGGAGAAAACTATACTCTTCTACTCCTAGTTTGCTTCCATTGCCTTCATCAATGAAAGTAATCTTTAGACCTGCCATGTTTGATCCAACTCTGGTAAAGATTCTTAAAACTCAGCTCCCTTGAGTTTAAATCTCTTGGCCTAAACTAATGAGCTTCCTGAGAATTTGCCAGAAAGGTCACAAGGCTGCATTAATCTGTGACAGTGAAGAATGGCACAGGCCCCAAAAAGGTAGAATTTGGCATATGCTACCTTGATTTTCAAAAGGGGAGGAAGATAAAGTCTACAAACCACAGTCTGGCAAGCTCGACACACGTATTCCAGAACAGATGAGGAACCTGCTTAGATTCACTGCAAACAAGCCATGCTGGGCTCGTCTCCTTTGTCTGTAGAGGTCTTCTTTAGGTAGACCAGTGGAAGGCTGCAGGCAGACAAGATTAAGTCTTCTATATCCTTGGACATGAGAAGAATATTTGGGGATAGAATGTAATAAATCGACTAAGTTCATTTGTAACTGGTAAGGGACCATATCTAAGGAAGTGCTGCTCATGAAGCCATGTCATCCAGCAGAGGGATCTGCAGGAGTTTTCCATCATAGTCTGACCCTATTTAAACTTTCTGTTTTAATGAATATAGACTGAGCTGGCTGTCTAATCAATGCTCCAGAAAATATAAGACTGAGAGAACAGTGACTGCAATGCTGGATGTCTGATATAGGGTTCAAAAGGAACTTGAACAATAACCTGAATCCAACAAAGAAACATGTATTATGGTTAACATGAAGTTTTCTGGTTAGATTTCAAGGTGAGCTTCACATGTATACATATCAAAACAGTAGCATATAAACAGAATAACTCTGGGAATTTTCTTTTTTTACTCAAAACGAGTCAAGAGCATGAAGGAACTCCTAAAACCTTAACTGTAACTTTTGGCTGCATTAATGAAATGTCTGGAACAGCAGAGTGAACAGCCTCTCTATTGCACTCAGGTTGGACTGTACCTCACAAAGGGTGTTCAGTTCTGGGTGCACACTCCAAAAAGGACAGTGACAGTTGGGAGCACGGCCAGAAAAACGGAAGGAGGATGGGAAATTAGAAACAGTTACAGGAACTTAAATCGTTTGGCGTGGAGAAGAGAAAATGGTAAGAAATGGAGCTGTTTATATATAGTCTTAGAAAGAAGACCAGGACCAACTAGATAGGTTTTGAGCTACTTATAGTTTTCATAATTATAGATGCTCAGCCAAAAAATGGACTGCCTTACAAAGCTGTGTTTCCTCTTACTCTTCAATTACATGTTGGACAATCATTTGTTGAAGAAGAGGAGGAAACAAGAGATTCTTGCCTTAAGGTTACATAATTGCCCGTGGCTGGTCATCCAGTTTTTTTCTTGAACACTTCTTGGGTTGGAGAGATCACTACTTAATTACATTGCTCAAACATTTGAGTACAGCTTATTTAATATTACTCTCACTTGTTAGATAACTATGGATCTTAGATAATTCTTCTGTAACGCTCTTTGGAGTTCGGAACTATCTCTTGGATTGAAACTAAGATGAGTTCCTCCCTCCATTTCCTGCTCTAATTACCTAGTTCAGATTACCATCATTGCTTGCCCAGAATACAGCAATTATTTCCTACATGTACTCTCCCAATCTTTAGTTTTATGTTTCTTCCAATGCACTCATCACTTTGGCCACAATATTCCTTCTTAAACACTTATTTTATCAAGTCACTACCATCCGTAAGACCTTTAGTGACTTAGTATCTTCAATAAACCCATGGTGTAATAAGGGTGGGTTGGGAGGAAGGGGAGTGGTGAGCTGCTCTGTAATCAAAGAGATTTAAAAGGCTTAACCATCAAATATAATGCTTGGACCTTGATTGGATACGAGTTTGTACAAACCAACTCTAAATTTTCTTATACATCATAATTGAAATGCTTTGATTTATTTCTTAGGCCATCTTACCTCCAACAAACCATCCTACTTTGACTTTCCCTACAAACAATCTAAAGCAAATGTTACATGGTTATAACCACAAATACAGACTAGAAGCATAAATTTGGCTCATCAGTCTGATTGATAGCTTAAGAGAATAGTGGAATAACAGATCACTGTCTGCATATGCCATTGCTCTATAGAACCATATCCTTTTAGTGGGGAAGTTATCTGCTAACAGATGGAAGCAGATAAAATATAATTTATCAATGGATACTTCACCTACTATGTTATGCTGCTGTAGCAATGTCTCAAAACCTTGCTACAAAAAAAAAGTCAAAGAAAAACAGGGAGGTAGGTAGCAGTCTTTGAGAAATCTTCAGGATGAACATTGAGTGATGAACTGAAAATCTTAAGTTATTTTTCTTTTGACAGTCGTTTCTAAATTGCGTCTTTTAGATTAGCCTGAGCTAACAGTTTCAACTGTCCTCACAAAGAAATTTTAAGTGAAGTTCACTCTCCGCAGGTAGCTGAAATTATGACATGAAAATTCTATCCCCATGAACCAAAGAAGTAGAAAAAAAAAATCTGTGTACAGGGAGAGACAGACTAAAGCAGGTGGCTCAAGGGAGGCAGAGGGAGATATTGAAAGAAAGGGCTTGGGGTTTTCCAAGCCTTGTTATGATTGCTTCCTGAGGTCTGGCTGTCTTTCTCCTTTTGGAGTTCTTAAGACACACCTCTATTTCTTGAATTAATCTCCCCTGGTTGATAATGGAAAGAGAAAGTAAAAAAAACAAAACAAAACAAAAAGGCCTTGTCATTTTCTGAACATCCTTCAAACTTTTACTATTTCTATAAAAACTTCCCTGATCACATCACTACAAGAGATGGTATCTTTTCGATTCCTGTAAGTGCTTACTGTGCCCTCCATTCACTTAACTCATCACAGACTGATTGCATTGAGAGTTATACTCCCAGAGCCCTCAAGTAGATTGCACATGATTTAAAGCCACGATTCCATACTTTCATATTTCCCACTGCATCAAGCACAGCATGTGATAGATAGACCCTCAATAAGCATTTGCCAACTTGATGAGACTGATCATGCTCAGCAGTTCAAGTTCACCTCGTTGTTGAGCAATTGAAGTTATCTTGGCTTTAATAAAAACAACCAGGCTGAACCATGTAGAAAATCAAAATAAAATGAGATACTTAATAAAATAACAGTAGGAAGAATTTGAGATTATATACCAGCATAGAAACAGTTTTAAAAGATCCCCTAAAAGAGTAGGCAAGCCTAGATTAGACACCTCAAGAAGTCAGAATGTTTTACCAGCTTAACAAATATAGTTAGTTGTTGACTCACTGGTTCATGGTATCTAATTTGTCTATTCAGTTGCCGAAATTTCATGTGCTGACAATTATCTATGCTGAGACTTTCCACATTTACATCACCCATAAAAATAAAGAACTTGCTGTTCAAGTACAGGTTTGGGGAAGTCTGACTATGCAGGCATTCTCGTGAAAAAGATCTAGGAGCTTTAACTGATCCCAAGCTGAATATGAGTCAAGAGCTTGCTTTAATTTCTTAAACAGGCTAATTCAATCTTAGGCCAAATTAGATGAAGAATCACCTTAACTTAGAATTGGGTGTTTTGGCAGCCTGGTACTGGTACCAAAACAGAGATATAGACCAATGGAACAGAACATAAGCCTCAGAAATAACACCACACATCTACAACCATCTGATCTTTGACAAACACGACAAAAACAAGAAATGGGGAAAGGATTCCCTATTTAGTAAATGGTGCTGGGAAAACCGGCTAGCCATATGTAGAAAGCTGAAATTGGATCCCTTCCTTACACCTTATACAAAAATTAATTCAAGATGGATTAAAGACTTAAATGTTAGACCTAAAACCATAAAAACCCTAAAAGAAAACCTAGGCAATACCATTCAGGACATAGGCATGGGCAAGGACTTCATGACTAAAACACCAAAAGCAATGGCAACAAAAGCCAGAATAGACAAATGAGATCTAATTAAACTAAAGAGCTTCTGCACAGCAAAAGAAACTATCATCAGTGTGAACAGGCAACCTACAGAATGGGAGAAAATTGTTGCAATCTACCTATCTGACTAAGGGCTGGTATCCAGAATCTACAAAGAACTTAAACAAATTTACAAGAAAAAATCAAACAACACCCTCAAAAAGTGGGCGAAGGATAGGAACAGACACTTTTCAAAAGAAGACATTTATGCAGCCAACAGACACATGAAAAAATGCTCATCCTCACTGGCCATCAGAGAAATGTAAATCAAAACCACAATGAGATACCATCTCACACCAGTTAGAAAGGCAATCATTAAAAAGTCAGGAAACAACAGGGGCTGGAGAGGATGTGGAGAAATAGGAACACTTTTACACTTTTGGTGGGCCTGTAAACTAGTTCAACCATTGCGGAAGACAGTGTGGCAATTCCTCAAGGATCTAGACCTAGAAATACCATTTGACCCAGCAATCCCATTACTGGGTATATACCCAAAGGATTATAAATCATTCTACTATAAAGACACATGCACACATATGTTTATTGTGGCAATATTCACAAAAGCAAAAACTTGGAACTAACCCAAATTTCCATCAATGATAGACTGGATTAAGAAAATGTGGCACATATACACCATGGAATACTATGCAGCCATAAAAAAGGATGAGTTCGTGTCCTTTGTAGGGACATGGATGAAGCTGGAAACTATCACAAGGACAGAAAACTGAATACTGCATGTTCTCACTCATAGGTGGGAACTGAACAATGAGAACACTTGGAAACAGAGCGGGGAACATCACACACATAGGCCTGTCTTGGGGTCGGGGGAGTGGGGAGGGATAGCCTTAGGAGAAATACCTAATGTAAATGACAAGATAATGGGTGCAGCAAACCAACATGGCACATGTATGCATATGTAACAAACCTGCACATTGTGCACATATACCCTAGAACTTAAAGTATAACAAATAAATAAATAAATAAAAAGAATTGGGTGTTTTGGTTATCTAGCAGTTCAGTATCTTGCATGATGCTGAACTTTTGCTATTCCAAATTATCTAAGGTCTCCTTTGGCTCCACTAGTGACCCCTGAAACATTTCCCTCCGTGTGGCACAGCTCAATTGCTAGGAAATTCTCTAGCATTTTAAACTTTTTTCTACCATCCACTTTGCTGGCACTTCCACCTCACAGCTTCATCCTGCCTATTGAGCCATATACCAAGTCTCACTCTTCTCCTTCATCACCATGGAAAGGCAGCTGTCATAAGCCAAATCCAACCCTCAAGTCTAAACTTGACATCTCTCCAGTTCTGGTAACCGTTCTCTAAGTCATATGGTTTCTAGATGCCTCACTGTTTTGCTTGCCTTTCTTGTGAAGCTTTATTTAAAAAAAAAAAAAAATTAAGGCCTGGGCTGGGCATTATGGCTCACACCTGTAATCCTAGGACTTTGGGAGTCCAAGGTGGGTGGATCACTTGACCCCAGCAGTTTGAGACCAGCGTGGGCAAGATGGCAAAACACTGTCTCTATAAAAAAAAAAAATAGCCAGGCATGTTGGCATGCATCTGTACTCCCAGCTACTTGGGAGGCTGAGGTGGCAGATCACTTGGGCCAGGAGGTCAAGGCTGCAGTGAGCCGTGATTGTGCTGCTGCACTCCAAACTGGGTGACTGGGTGAGACCCTGTCTCAAAGAACTAACAAACAAAAACAACCAACCAACCAAACAAACCTAAGGCCAAAAGAGATAAATTATTTGCTCAAAATCATACAATCAACATCAGAGCTGAAACTTGTATTCGTTATTTGTGATGAATTGACTCACAATGTAGCAATTTCTTTTTTACCTTGAATGATGCTGTATTATAAATCAACAGGGAAGCCAGAGATGCTATGAGAATACACCAACAGATAAGCAATCAGACCACACAATCTCTAGGATTTCTCTGTCTTTCAAATGAAAACATGACTACTTTTTGAACAAAAGGGTTGAACACATTTGAAGAAAATCAGTATTGTCTCTACTTCTTAGGTAATGAAACTGATAACTTTTGAAGAATATGCTATCTTCCAGAGCTAAGAAATTCAAGGTGGGTAATGAGCATACTAGATTTTTAATTTCTAATACATTTAAGATGGTTATATACATTTCCTTTATACTTGGTAAACTATTTCTCTATCTGAACTTATCTTTTTAAAGAATGTATAAACACTCTATGTAGTCCTGAGAAGCAGCTTGGTACTGTACTACCTATTTGAGAGTAAAAGACATGTGACGTAGGTTTGTGTTTATTGTAAATGTTGAGATTTATGAATTGCTGAGTCATCCTTACCAAGAATCCTGGAAATTAGTGATCCTGATTTGACTGTGATTTCTCCCTGAGGTCAGTTCTAGGTCATTGTATTCTGAGTCTTTCTGCCACTTAGTCATGATGAGAATTAAAGTTGACCTGGATTTCCCCCATTGACATTGCCACTTGATTAGCTCTGAAATATAAAGATTATGAATCCTGTTTCATTCTAGACTTAAGCAGCAGGAAACTTCTGCTTTTCTTCTCAAACATACTCTGTCAAATTTATAGAAGTCAGAAATCTCCATAGAATCACAGGGCAGATGTTTCTGGCATGTGATTCATTCATAGAGACTAGGTGGGTATCATTATAGAAATATTCACAGGCTCCCAGGGTACTATGAATTAGAGCCATTTCTCACTAATTCAATCTAATTGGGTGAAGAACAGTCTGAATTTTTAAAAACTTTTAATCATATGTTTAGAAAAACTTCTTCTTGCAATAATTTCGAACTTACACAATTTTTAAAACAATACATAAAATGTTCATATATCCTTTACCCAGATTTCTAAAATTTTTAACATTTTAACCACAATTTAAAAATCATTGTTTTTCTCTGTTTGCCCATGTCTGTACTTTTTACATTTTTTGAATCATTTGAGGGGTAAGCCTTTTACACTTTCTTTTACCTCTTAATATTTTCTAATTATTGCCTAAGACTAAGGGCATTCTTTATTCTTTATTTATTTGTTTATTTATTTATTTTTGAGACAGAATTTCACTCTGTCACCTAGGCTGGAGTGCAGTGGTGTGATCTTGGCTCCTTGCAACCTCAGTCTCCCAGGTTCAAGCGATTCTCCTGCCTCAGCCTCCTGAGTAGCTGGGATTACAGGTGTGTGCCACCACACCCAGATAATTTTTGTATTTTTAGTAGAGGTGGGGTTTCACCATGTTGGCCAGGCTGGTCTTGAACTCCTGACCTCATGGTCCACCCACCTCGGCCTCCCAAAGTGCTGGGATTACAGACGTGAGCCACTGTGCCCAGCCAGGCGTTCTCTTACATAATCATAGTACAGTTATCAAATTCAGGACACTTTGATGCAATAGTTTTATGTATATTTTTTCCAATTAACTCAGTAATGTCCTCTATAACTTTTTTACCCTTTCCAGTCCAGAAGCCAGTACAGGACCGTGGATTACATTTAGTTGTCTGTTTCTTTAGTCTCTTTTAATCTGGATCAGTTCCTTAGTCTTTCCTTTGCATTTCATGGCAAAGGCCAGTAGGTTTATGGAATGTTTCTCCATTTGGGTTTGCTGATGTTTCCTCTCTGGCCACAAAACTACATAAAAGATTCTGTGTCCTCCTCAGGTAACCCAGGCATAAAATATCCATCTGCTCCTCATTCATTCATTATATTAATTTTGATCACCTGATCAAACTCTTGTTCATTTTCTTCACTATAGGATTTCTATTTTCTCCCTTGCAACTAGTAAGCAATATGTTGAAAGAGACTTTAAGCCCATGCAAATATCCTGCTCCTCATCACACTTTTCTTCCTAAACGTGATTCTTGCTCTAATTAAAGTTTGCTATAATGGCTGTAAACTGTTGATTTTACGTGTTTACCCACTGTCTCCACATTTATTGCTAGGTGTTCTTTTGTTCTATAAAAAATGTCTCTCTCCCTCCCCTTTCCTCTCTCTCTATCCCTTTCCTCTTTCTTCTCTCCCCTCTCTCTCTTCTCTCCTCTTTGCCTCTCTTCCTCTCTCCCTTCTCCCCTATTATTAGTATGAATATATAGATTCCAATTTTATCCATGGGTTATAATTCATTTTTCTTATTAATACTTTTTTTTTTTTTTGAGAAGGAGTTTCATTTTTTCGCCCAGGCTACAGTGCACTGGCATGATCTCTGCTCACTTCAACCTCCACTTTCTGGTTTCAAGTGATTCTCCTGCCTCAGCCTCCTGAATAGCTGGGATTACAGGTGCTCACCACCACACCCAGCTAATTTTTGTATTTTTTAGTAGAGACGGGGTTTCACCACTTTGGCCAGGCTGGTTTCGAACTCCTGACCTCGTGATCTGCCCGCCTCAGCCTCCCAAAGTGCTGGGATTATAGGCGTGAGCCACCACACTCAGCCTTTGTTATTAATAGTTTTAATGCTCAGATTGTCACAGACTTGGCAAGTTGGATCCCCTTTAAGCTGGCTCCCTTTTGATGTGCTCCCATAATTTTTTTTTAAAACAACACTTTCTTGCTTTCTGGTTCAACAAGATATTTCAGACCCATCAAGTAGCATCCCTGCTCCAGCACAGGAATCAACCATTTCTCAAAGGACCTCTCTTTACTTATCACGGGGAATGGTATTTAGAAACCAAAATCTTAGCACTAGATGTTTTCATTGTTACTGAGGGGTCTGCCTCCAGGCCCTTTTTGAGGATAGAGCTAGGAAAGCTACACACACAGAGATGCATACACACACACACACACACACACACACACACACAAAAGCTTGTCTATACATGTCATAGAAATTCTGCAGTTATACTGATACTTTCAATATCAATCCCACTCCATGAGTTTCTTTGTTGCCTTCCCCCCACCCACTCCATCTTTGAATCTCCCTTCTTCCACAATGAGAATTCTGCCTTTCAACAGCATCAGAACACTGACTCATTTTCCCAGTCCTAAAACACACATAAAATCGTTTCAGAATTGCTATACCCAAATCACTATGCATATCGAATCAAATCAAGTAGAAAGAAATTAAGATGCATTTGAAGTTCTTTATTTTTTCCCTAGAGTAAAAGTATATTATCAAAGTGTTGTCTTTAAAGTTACTTGAATTAGTTCTTTGCCCCCGCAACCCCCACTTCAGTGTAGTAATGTTATCCATTTTGTAGAGGTTTATGCAGAGAAGTATCACTGCCTTCTCTATCACTTCTGTCTGATTTTCCCTCACCTTTTGTAGGTAAGTGATTTCATTGTCTTCTGGTTTATTTTTCCTGTGTTTCTTTTTCCAAAAAAGAGCAGACTTGTGTATTTTCTTATTTCTCCTTGCTTACACAAAAGGTAGCATATTGTAGATACTCTTCTACAATTGGCTTTAAAAAAAAACTTATCTCCTGAAGTTCATAGAAATACTTTTCAGTGAAATTGTGTAGTACTCTGTTGTGTGAAGTACTCCAAGGTATTCAGATAGTTCCCAATATTTTGCTATTACAAATAATGCTGCAGTTAAGAACCTTGTATGTATGTACCTCCTTTTTTTTTTTTTTTTTTTTTTTTTTTTGACAGAGTCTGGCTCTGTCTTCCAGGCTGAAGTGCAGTGGCGCAATCTTGGCTCACTGTAACTTCCACTTCCCAGGTTCAAACAATTCTCGTGCCTCAGCCTCCTGAGTAGCTGGGATTACAGGAATGTGCCACCACGCCTGGCTAAATTTTTATGTATTTTTAGTAGAGATGGGTTTTTGCCATGTTGGCTGGGCTGGTCTGTAACTGCCTGCCTCAGTCTACCAAATTGCTGGGGTTACAGGCATGAGCCACTACACCTGACCCATATTTTGGTATTTTGAAGATGTATCTTCATGATATATTCCTGGAATTATGACTGCTTAATTGAAGAGTAAATGTCTGTGTGGTTTTGTTAGATATTGACAAATCCCCCTTCATGAGGCTATACCATTTTGTATTTCCATGATCAGTATTTGAGAGTGCCTATTTCCCTAGAGTCTCTTCAATGGAATGTATTATCAAGCTTTTGAATAGTTGCTAATCTGGTGAGTGAGAAGAGTCTCTGTGTAGTTTCAATTTTAATTTCACGAGTGAAATTGTACATGTTTTTCTATGTTTAAGGGCCATGTTTATATCTCTTTTTGGGAATTTTTCATGTCTTGTGCCCACTTTAAGATAGTACTGTCAGTGTTTCCTCAATTTTACAAATTCTTACATAATAGGGAAATTAACTCTGTATCTGTGATTAAATACTTCAAATATTTTCTTCCAATTTGTTATTTGTCTTATAACTTTGTTTATTGTTTTTGCCACTTGCTTTTTTTGTAGTCAGATCTATTAAGCATTTCTTCTCTTTCCTGTGGCTTTTGAGGTATAGTTAAAAATCTACCTACAATCAAATTTTAGAGAGATTCATTTCTGTTTCATTCTGGCACTTGTATAGTTACATTTAGACCTTGAATCCATTTAGCACTTATTCTTATATGTGTGAGAAGTGGACATAATTTTATCTTTTCCCCAACTGTCTATCCAGTTGCCCCACCATCTTTATTTAAAAGCCCATTTCTTCCCTAAGATTTGAGATAATACCACCTCTGTCATAGTCTAGATTTCCATATGTTGTTGGGTCTGTTTCTGGACTTTCTATTCTGTTCTATCTGTTCATGTGCCAGTACCACACTGTTTTTAAAGCAGAGACTTTATAGTATGTTTTAATGTGAGTATGGCTGGTCTCTGTTACTTCACCTCACCCCCCCATCCACATGCTATATTTATTCCTTTTCAGTATTTCCCTACCATGTTTATTTCTCCATATGAACTTTAGTATGAATCTGGCTAGCTACAGAAAGAAAAGAGATTGCTGTTTTATTGGAATTTTATCAAATTTATGAATTACCTTTGAGAAAAGTGACATCCAAATACCATTGAGACATCCTAACCAAGACCTCAAGATGTATTTCTGTTAGGTCACTTCTACCTTTGTGTCTTTCAGGAACATTTATAATTTTCTTCATTTAGGTTTTGAACACTTTTTAAGCTTATTCCTAAATATTTTATCTTTCTTATTGCTATTATAAATGGTTTTTTTTGCTTTATATTTTCTAACTGGTTATTTTTGTGTATATGAAAGCTATTGATTTTTTATTTTTGCAATTATTAAAGTATTTTAAAATATAACTAATTTTATTGCTTGTAAGTATGTAACCTCAGCATTTTTAGTACTTCAGAGTTTACAAAGTATTTTTGCAATATATCTTTTAGTTAGTGCATATGATAACTTGATCTAATAAAACAAAATACCTCCTAATAGAATGTATTGTTTCAATAAAATGACCTATAATTAGTTATTAATCGTATGCTGTAATGTAGACATTATTTTTCTTAAATTTATCTACTTCAATGGTAACACATTTTTAATTTTCAAAACATAATAAAGAGGGCAAAGATAAGCTTCAGCCCAGATCTTGCCAAAATTCTCTCAAAGGTTCAAAATTATGAGCCTTTTAATAGTATATGCTACACATGCCCAATAAATATTATCCTGGTGGTATCAAACATTCTTGCTTATTCTATGAGTTGTTGGAGCCAGAGGGAGGTGGACTTCCCTGACCATCTTTCAGTTTCATTGCACTTGCTCCCAATGCGTTTCAGCAGGCTGACCCTTCTGTGCTAGCTGAATGTCTTAGTTTGTTTTTTATTGCTATAATAGAACACCTGAAACTGGATAACTTGAAAGGAAAGTAGTTGATTTAGCTCATGATTCTGGAGTCTGGGAAGTCCAAGATTGTGGGGCTACATCTGGTGAGGGCCTTATGCTGCTTCATAGCATTGTGGGGAAGCAGGAGAGGGGAGACAGTGTGCCAACCTGCTTTACAACCCACTCTTTAAGAACTAACCAAGTTCCATGAGAACTGCACTAATCTCTTCATAAGGGCAGAGCCCCCATGACCAAACACCATCAACTAGGCCCCACCTCCCAACACTGCCATCCTGAGGACCAAGGTTCTAGCACATGAACTTTTGGAAAACACACTGAAACCATAGCACTGAACTATCAATATTTAATTGCAGAGAAAGTCCATAAAATCTGCAAGTGCTACAAAATCTATAAATCTTTTCACAAATTGAACTGTAATTATCACTCCAGCCATTGCATCCATTTAAAACACAGCAGTAAGTAAACATGGAAATTATTTATTTAGTTGTCAGACATTGTTTACTACACAAGTGGATTTAGAGGCCGCTTTGGAAGAACTCCTCATATACCCCTTTCCCCGAGGACCCCAAGACCACAGATCGATTCCCCCTACACTGTATCATGCTCTCAGAAATGTTACCTACAGCATTGTTACAACTACTCACAGACAGATATGGCTGCAATATAAGTTTTTTCAACAGGATTGGCTTCCTAAGCATAGCATAAATGCTTCTTTTTAAAATCTTATCTGGTTTTATCTTACATGAAGGTGGTACGTTACCATTTTTACTATGTTCTTGACTTTACTTGATGATTTCCTTAAACTTATTCTCCTCTATAGTCTATGTGGCTAGAAGAATGCCTAACCATACTTTTCAAACTCTTCTTTAGGATTTTTTTAAGGTCTATATAAATTTTTAAGTGTAGGAATCTCAATAGAGTAAAACCATTTTCTATTTGACAAAATAACATAAATCTAGATACTTCAATTTTGAAAGCCATAGGCCTGTAAGACATGAATTCCATCAAGATGATAAATTGCATGCTAATCACATCCATCTGTAGTACTTACAGGGAGATAGTGAGCAGAAGGTTAGCACTAAATCTTTATTATAATTTGCAGAGATTTATTGAAGAACCCACATCATACCCCTAGTAGTACATAAACACTGCACCAAAAAAACAAAAAAAAAAATAACCAAATTCCAAAGAATAAATGAATTCAAGAGAACATCATGGAATGCTTTGCTATATTCATTCATTTATTCATTCAATGCATACTGAGCACCACTCCTATACCAGACATCTAAGACCATGGTCTTAGACGTTGGGATACTGCAGTGAGCAATGTAGACACAGTGTACCAGGAGCTTATAGTCTATATAAGACTATTCTTGCTGCATTAACTCTAAAAAATAAAAAAAAGAACTCCTTAGTTTATAAGGCAGAGAATTTTGGCAACATCCAAGCACATTTTAAAGAGACTTCCTAGTATATAAACTACTTCCTGTTGCTATGTGCGATGCTATGTTGGGCAACTATTTTCAGGCCATTAGTTCTATCAGTAAATAACTTCCTCTTTAAATTTAGTTTGTTTTGTAAAAGTTTTAAAAGAATTACTGTACAAGAAACAGCGAGGAACTAGCTTTTAAATGAATAAATATGGCTTGCAGCACTGTGAAGGAGCATGTGAGGAATGTTTGGCTCTGCAGAAGGCAGCAGGTCTTCTCCAGTCTCAGGTGTGAACACCCAAGTAGACTGAGTTGCATCATCTATTAGAATTTATCACTGCTTCTGTGGATGCAATAATCATGATGAAAAAGGATCCTTCACAGCACAGCTTCCTCCTTTCTGAAACAAGAAAGACTTGATTCGAACAAGATTGAGATAAATTAGTATCTAAAATCTCAGTCCTCCCCTACCTGCCAGAAGCTGAGAGAGCCTGATAGAACAATAAGAGGAGACAATTATAGCTCCTATTTCCCTGACACTCAGCCCACACCCAAAGCTGCCTATTGAAAGGAAAATCCTCCTCATCCAATGACATCATATAATCATATGTGAAACAATGGAAAGTGCTGAATAGAGACCT
Source organism: Pongo pygmaeus (assembly GCF_028885625.2). Taxonomy (NCBI): domain Eukaryota; kingdom Metazoa; phylum Chordata; class Mammalia; order Primates; family Hominidae; genus Pongo; species Pongo pygmaeus. The sequence goes on along the minus strand of NC_072378.2, from coordinate 138,042,298 downwards.
TTATACAATTATTCCAAGGTAATTTGACAAGCTAAAGAGACAGTATGTTTCCCAAGCATATTTCCTACCCCTGGTATGAAGATGTTGGAGTCACTTTATGATCTAGGTTCAACCAACGCTCCAGTTTCATCTCGACCCTCCCCTCAGCAGACCAATGGCTTACTAAAGATTCTTTAGGTTACAACTATCAGAAACCAAACAAGCATTTCTACACAAAAAGGGCATTTATTAAAACAATATTAGCATATCTCCTGAAATCCAAGGAAGAGGAAAACTCCCCAGACTCTGGAAGATCCAGGAACTTCCACAAAGGGAAGTTCCGTTCCTCTGCCATGAACATGGCTCAGCTCCCAGCAACCTTAGTTCTAAATTCCAAAATCGTAAGAAGAAAAATCCAAATGACCCAGCCAATATTTTCTTTCAGACTCAGGCAAGGCTGGTCCCTGCCCTGGGCTCCACACTTCAGAGGGCCCTGGGTATGACAAAACCATGAAAAAAAATGTATTAAAAAACAGATGGGTCTCTTTATAACTGGGATTCTGCATGTAGTTCTTGGTGCAACACAAGCGGTAATTCTAAATCCTCAGGGAAACATTTCTCTATGTATCTTGTCTTAGGATCTTAAGTACAAGGCAACCACATTTGGATTCCATGAGACTTTCTGGATTGTGCTGCTGTGGATGCATGAGGCAAACAGTGCTTTAGAGTGCAGGGGAGATTTGAGTAGCTCTTAAACATAGAAAAGAATAAAGGCAAATAAATTAACTTGTAAAATCCATGTTATCAGACACCATAAATAGAATCGATCCCCTTATAATGAAAGTCTGTTTCCCAATAGCGCTGAACATCTATTCATTTATTTCTCTTCTTGTTACCATTTGCAGCTCCAGAGGCACTTATGATTTTAGGGTGGCATTCATAATAGTTAACACGTAGCAGCTGAGAAACATTTTGGAATGTTAAGCAATTCAGATTGCTTTGAAATTTGTATATATATAGGTCTACAATATCACTTAAACATAGTATTGATTCTTTTCATTTTCAACTAGTTGGACATTAAATGGTAAAATTACAAACAGTATTGTTTTTATGAAACAACAAAATTTTATTAAAATTATAAAAATTTTAAAATTCAGCTTGATTTAACTAATTTTGAATAAAATTATAAAATCCATCAATTACAATTTGTGTTTTACTGCTTAATTTTAAGAAATTATTTTAAATATTTTAGAAGAAAACACTTCCTTTGGAAAACTACATTTAATTTTTAAAATTGTATATATATTCTAAGTTGCAATATTGAATGAAAATGTGGTAAAATTACATTTAATTTTTTAATCTTTTAGATCCTTAGGAATGACTACAGTCAAAATCACAAAAGAAGTAGAAAATGTAAAAGTAACCCCAAAATAGAAAGAAGAAATAAAGAATCTTCAAAGAGGATGTTTTCTTAAATTTTTTAAACTCACAACTAAATTGAGCAAATGTATGTTAAGCATAATCTACATAAGACTTATGAATAAGATATTACAAATTGTATATACACTGAGGTTTTACTTACTGTTCAAAACAATGGAAATGTACAAGAAATTGGCCCAGTCAAATCCACGACTTGTATGCCCCTGATGAAATTCCTGCAACTAAGAAAATTCAATAATTCACATTTTAAAATAAGAATATTTCTTATCAAATGAAGATTTAATTACTTATCAAAACAAAGAAGATTTGAAAAGATATTCATATCAAAATCACAACCCAAAAACATCAAATGCAACTCTGCATTTCCCTTTAAAAGATGCAAAATAAATGACATTCGTGCATTATAAGTAGAATGAGAAAGACAGAACCTCTAGAATTTTACTCTTTATTAGACAATGATCCTAGAAAACAGTCCATGTGAACTTTCTGACAGTGTGAAAATGTTTCTTGCAAAATACACTCTGCAGCAAATAAACAATTTTGATTTTTCATTGCCTGAACATTGCAGAAAATGTTATACTCCATTTTATATCAAAATTCTCTCAAATGGAGAGAAAAATGTTAACACTGACTTATGTTTTAATGTCAAAATCAAAATACTGTGTTACTACTGTCAAATGCTTCACAACTAATCTTCAAAATGAAGGTATTTGTTGCTAACAACACTTAGGATCTCAATTAAAAGAACACAAATATATCAGTTGTGCACATATACATAAACACACAAAACAAAATGTGCAATTACTAGAACTTTTAAAAAATTTAAACAGCAAAAATTGATAGTACTCTGTAAAGAAAGACATAGGGTATTAGCATGATATACTTTTTAAAAATGTTATGTATTTCATATTTATCCCAAGCTTTTCATAACACAAACATTTTCAGAAAACAATGGAAAATTTTTAGTTTAAATAGAAATTATTGAGAAAAGTTATGCTATGATGTTTGAACATGTAAGCTGAATAAAAATAAACAAATGTCAAAGATCAGAAAGTTGTAGATGTGTGGTCTTATTTCTAAGATCTCTATTCTATTCCATTGAAAGGATTCCCTATTTAATAAACGGTGTTGGGAAAACTGGCTAGCCACATGCAGAAAATTGAAACTGGACCCCTTCCTTACACCTCATACAAAACTCAACTCAAGATGGATTGAAGACTTAAATGTAAAATCCAAAACTGTAAAAATCCTAGAAGAAAATCTAGGCAATACCATTCAGCACATAGGCACAGTCAAAGATTTCATGACAAAATCACCAAAAGCAATTGCAACAAAAGCAAAAATTGACAAATGGGACCCAATTAAACTAAAGAGCTTCTGTGCATCAACAGAAACTATCATCAGAGTGAACAGAGATCCTACAGAATGGGAGAAAATTTTTGCAATCTATTCATCTGACAAAGGTCTAATAGCCAGAATCTACAAGGAACTTAAACAAATTTACAAGAAAAAAACAAGCAACCCCATTAAAAATTGGGCAAAAGATATGAACAGCCACTGCTCAAAAGAAGACATTTGTGTGGCCAAGAAACATATGCAAACAGCTCAACATCACTGATCATTAGAGAATGCAAATCAAAACCACCACAATGAGATACCATCTCAAGCCAGTCAGAATGGCGATTATTAAAAAGTCAAGGAACAACAGGTGCTGGTGAGGCTGTGAAGAAATAGGAAAGCTTTTATAATGTTGATGGGAATGTAAATTAGTTCAACCATTGTGGAAGACAGTGTGGTGATTCCTCAAAGACCTACAGAACCAAAAATAACATTTGACTCAGCAATCCCATTACTGAGTATGTACCCAAAGGAATATAAATCATTTTATTATAAAGATGAATGCATGAGTATGTTCATTGCAGCATTATTCACAATAGCAAAGACATGGAATCAACCCAAATGCCCATCAGTGATAGACTGGATAAAGAAAATGTGGTACATATACACCATGGAATACTATGCAGCAATAAAAGGAAGAAGATCATGTCCTTTGCAGGGATATGGATGGAGCTGGAAGCCATTATCCTCAGCAAACTAACATGGGAACAGAAAACCAAACACTGTGTGTTCTCACTTATAAGTGAGAAATGAACAATGAGAACACATGGACACAGGAAGGGGAACAACACACATTGGGGTCTGTTGGGGGAGCTGTGGGAGGGAAAGCATCTGGATAAATAGCTAATGCACGTGGGGCTTAACACCGAGGTGATGGGTTGATAGGTGCAGCAAACCACCATGGCACATGTTTACCCATGTAACAAACCTGCACAAACGTATGTAGCAAATGTCCTGCACATGTAGCCCAGTACTTAAAATTAAATTTAACTTAATTTTAAAAAGAAAGAAATTAATGATTACTATCTAAAAAGAACCCAAAATAAGATTTGAAAATTTTATATGTAATAAAGTGAGAAAATAAATCATCCACAAAATAAAAATCTAAAAATACTAAGTTCAACTATATACCAGAAACAAAATTCATGTTGAAAATAACTTTTATTATTCAAATGTTTGAACCAACTCCCAAAAATTAAAATTTCAGAGTGTTTAATTTGTTTTATATATGTTGGTAAAAGCTTGGGTTTTGATTAAAATGAAGACATTTAAAAAACACAATTTTCAGTGGAAGGCATTAATTTGAAAGATTATCTAGGCGGAGCTATGATAATGGCATCAACATAGTTGCTTTAAAAACGAATGTACAAGACAGAATTTGGGCTAAGATTTAAAAAGCATTCTTTGTACCATATAGCGCATGGCTTGGATTTGTCACATGAGACAAACCCTCCATTGTGTCAATAGTGCAACGGCAATGACATTTTGTGGAGAAATTTATTATTATATTAGATGTTTTCTGAATATGCTCATCAAATATAACTTTACCACTATACTCAGACACACAATGAGAATGGCAACTAAATGCTGCTATAGCAATTAAATTTTATTTAAGTAAAATACATGAAATAAACTAGAAGAAAGCAAAGTAGTAGAAAATCCCAAATTAAGAGAAAATTCATTATTTGACAGAAAATGAATTAATCTTGAATTTAGTTACTTGGTATAAACTGATACCTGTTACTAGTTATGTTAGCAAAAGCTTACAACAAATTTAAATTACTTTTGGTTAACCTCTAAAAAATTGAAAGTATAATAAAATGTTAGAAAAAATGAGTTTTTTTCCTAAATTGAAAGAAACAGCAGGTGAAATAACAAAAGTGCATTCCAATAAAGAAAGGCGAAATAAGAATGTCTACATATCTGTGAAGGAGAGGATTCGTGTACCCATAATCTCTAAAGGAATTTCTATAGAGTTTATTTTCTGAACATATTATAGGTCCAGATATAGTCTTAAATAAAGAGAAATTTCAATACATTGAGCAATATTTTATTGCTTTTTCATTTTTATAATATTACAGCATTGAATTTTTGAAAGAAGAAAAACTTAAGAAGTATTGTATGGATATTGCTGTAAGAGACCATGAAAGTTTTGTGACGTATGCAATTAAAATAGCTTATAATAGATTCTATGATCATGACAATTTATTCTAGATAGCTCCATGACAATGATTAAACATTGTATGTAAATTTCATTGTTCATTCTGAATATAAGTATTACTTTAAGAATTTTATTGACAATTTCCACTGCTGCCTCAGGAGAGTAAAGTTGACCCAAAGTGAAAGGAACAAGAACTAAGAGGTATAATGATTCAAAAAACATGGCTTAATTGGCCTTACTGTTGATAGAACACAAATTTGGTGAAAATCTGAATCATAATGACAAAATTATTAATTCAACTAAAATATTAATAGAAGGAAATAAAAATATATTTCATTAAATAAATAGATGACAGTTTATGAATGTACATGTCATTATTTTATTATTCATCCAAATATTGCTGGCCTATCAACTGGAAGCTTTGATATGCATAATAAGAATTCAATTCCAGGGAGGCCGAGGCAGGCGGATCACAAAGTCAGGAGATCAAGACCATCCTTGCCAACATGGTGAAACCCCGTCTCTACTAAAAATACAAAAATTAGCTGGGCGTGGTGGCATGTGCCTGTAATCCCAGCTACTCGGGAGGCTGAGACAAGAGAATCGCTTGAACCCGGGAGGCAGAGGTTGCAGTGAGCTGAGATCATGTCACTGCACTCCAGCCTGGTGACATAGCAAGACTCTGTCTCAAAAAAAAAAAAAAAATTCAATTCCATTGTCTTTCATATTTGGTCAACACTCAATTATATAAAAATTATAGCTTCATGCACTTATATATTTAAAATATTGTTGTAAAGGGATATATCTGTTCTAATTTAATGTGACCAGTAGGAACAGTGTCACCCAATATAAGCACAGTTACCAGGGAACCAACTCAGTGTGCCTGGGAGCATTTTCCAAAGAAAATGCTATGAATCCCCACATCCCATTGAGACTTATCTATTATACCACTTCTCGTGGTGTATCAGTTATTTTCTTGTGCTCTATTATACCACTTCTCACGGTGTATCAATTATTTTCTTGTGCTGTATTCCAGCAGAGCACAAGCTCTTTAGGGGTAAGGAGTATAACTATTCATGTTCGTTTCTAATATCCAACTCAGACAGAGCCTTCTGCATAGAAAGTACTTAAACATTTATTAAATGAATTAATGAGTTCACAAATAGACTAAATTTCTGACAAATTCAGAGCTTCTAATACTCATATCACATATTAACATTATCATATATAATATTATATATTACATAATATTATAGAGTTCAGTAAAATTTCTTTACATCTTAATGCATCAGAAAGAGCTTTACTAAGCCATTAATACTGAAATTAAAAGCAATTCACATTCACGTTCTTGCTAAATGTCAATTATATTCAAACCCAAAGAAGTCATGAATCAAGTGAGACGTGATGTTTTCAAACTTGAATAACCTTTTCCTAATTGAATTTTTAAATTATAAATATGGCAATGCTAAGTACAACCAATATAAACACAAAAGATCATAAAGTGAAAGATAAAAATCTCCTGCCTTCTCAATCATATAGTCCAAGAGGCAACTACATCTAACAGTTCGGGGGGTTTCCATCCAGGTATTTTTGATGCCTTGAAAATATTTTTTTCCACATACTCACAACTACCCACAGGTAATTTTTTTTCTATTCTTTCCTTTTCTTTTCTTTTTTTTTTTTTACCCAAACTTGAATTGTAGTATCTAGATTGTCTTGCAAATCGTTTTCATCACTTAAAAATATTTTGCTGTAAACATCTTGCTAGACAGTTTTTACAATGTTCTCTTCAGGTTATTCAGACACTGGATAGCAAGAAATTTTTAGAGTTCATTTTCAACATGTAATTATAAGTACTTAAGGAAAACAGGACTGTATTATTTCAGTTGAACATCTCACCAAGCTCTTCTCACATTTATTTTCTTGATAATCTCTTGAAATGATAGTTTGGTCTTGAAGTTCTTGGTTATTGAAGCTCAAGTCTCACTGTGACATCACTTGGGAAGTCCAGGCTTATCCGGCTTATCCATGAACAGAAATTGCCCTGGGGATTTCAGATCTACCTCATTTGGAAAATTCAGAAAATTATGTAGAAATCACATCAAGAAACCTTTGATTTGAAAGTGAACTCATTTATTAACTTTTCTATACATTTTTAAAAAGGAAAGTGTGTATGTAGAAGCATCTGCTTTTTTAAAAAAGGTGCTGCAGGGCTGAAAACATCATTTTCACTTTCATTTAGTTGGGCAAAGAGTTAACCCACAATAAACAAACTACCATGTTACCAAGTAAACATAAGATAGTCAGTTTTACTTAGAAGTTGTTTTCAGTATTTTATTTTAGTTCAGCTGAAAGGGAAGCTAGATATTTGGCTAACGACCTTCAACCTAACAATAAAGAAATCAACACATCTGTTCTATATCTGGCCAGGCTCTCGGCCCCCTCAAAATTTGACACATTATTATGCTTCTCTGGGCTTCCGTTATGTCATTTCTAAAACAAATGTGTTGGACGAGATGATCTTACTGCTTTCTAAAATTACAATTCAACAAAATTATGACTTCAGCCAAAACTATAATTATTTACTAAGGATAATTTGGTCTATGTTTCCTTGTATTGAACTAATATACAGTTTTAAAAAATAATTTTTAGGGGAAATGATGAGATATGTCCCCTAATAATTTAGAAATATGATGTGATGTCCATTACCCTCTCAGAATTAAGCTATGAAGATAATGCAAAATGGACCAAGACAAAAAGATGAAAAGTTTGACTGAAAATATTAGCACATGTAAAGGAGGGATGTATCAAAAGAAAGTTTTTGCCACCTCCGTCTTCCCCATCTCACCACCAGGGAAAATAGGGAAGGGTTTAAGGAATAAGGGAGGCACAGGAGAGAGGGAAGGGTCAAGGTCAATGGGAGGTGAGTGTGGCTGCCATCCTCACCTGGTGCTCTCCACTGCTGGAGACAACAATGATCTTGCTCGCACAGACTGCTCACATGCTCAGCCAGCTAACTGTGAGAGCCATTTGCCATCCCCTGAGAAAGTAAACATTCCTCCAGTCATCCATAGTTTAGAATAACAGACATGATTATAAAGCCAGCAACAACATTTATGGGAAACAGTTTCTCCCAAGGACCACAGCTATAAAGTGTCACGCAACCTTCCTTCTTCTTTGAAGGATTACTGCCTTCTTACTCATGAAGAAACATGTTTATCGAACATCATAGACTATCAAAATGTCACGTTTGAAATAGTATCAGTAGGGATGAAATATTCCATTCTTGCCCAGAGGATCTCAGTTACCTTGACCCAGTGAAGCAGCCTCCATTTCCAAGCCAGTTGTAGAGCTTCAGATAAAGGGTGTCTAGACACAATAGTCAACATCAATCTTAACTTTGTAGTTTTTAAGGAAATAGGGCCTGAAGTCCATGTCATGGTCCAGACTTGATATTGATCCTCTACTCACAGTCTTGTTTTGTTTTGAGCCTATCAAAGCACTGCTTCATTTAATGTTCACCTTAATTCCACCCTTCCTTCAAATTCTATAATAACTCAGCTTTTTCCTTGTTTGGAAATGGTTCTATAAACTTAATTTTTCAGACTTCAGGTCTGTTCCTTTTGGTTCTAGGCTGATGGGCTAGGACATCTTGTAGATCTACCATAGTAGAGAATGCTCTGTGTGATTGTCATATTTCTTATCATAAGTTAATTCTTTTAACTTTTAAAAAATGTTGATTCTTGCTTATACTAAGTCTGCCCCCAAGAGATAGACACCCTATTGGGAAACAAGAAAATAATTTAATTTTAAGCCCATCAAGTGTCAAAGCACTGTATCTTTAAATAAGTAATGAATGAGCACCTGGTAGGCTTTAGAAGACAGCCCCAGAGACCACCTTGTGTGGACAAGTATATATTCCTCTAACTTCTACACCTTCCAGAATGATAGGAACACTAAATACTGATAATATTGTGGCTCACTGAGCTGCAGAAATTTGGCAGAACTTTTGTCTGTGGAAATAATAAAATTGACACAAAAATTTGGAGGGAGAAAAGTGCTTCATGATTTGGAGATCAATTTATAAAAAAAAGTTTTTAAACAGAAAAAGAAATTCACAAAGCATCCTCCCTAGGGTTTCTCTAAACACAGAGATTCCATTGAGTACGTTTTTCCACACTGGCCTTTGTTCAGTGCTTTGTTTCTGTGGAGAGGCTGCAGGAACTGCTCTGGGGCTGAAATGGGTCCTGACTTCAAACTGAACAGCATATTCAAGATTGTGTTTGAATATGATTCGCTACCAAAAAAGAAAGTTTGGAAATCACTGACGTAGCACTGTTTTTATATCATCTATTACATAAGCAGGACACACTGATTTTAGAATCAGAATAACCATCAATGTTCCCGATTGCCCATGTGGGGGAAAAATGTCATTCTCAAGAACTTTGGCTCTGAATGGGTGGTTGGGAGCCCACTGGGACTAGAGCGTAGTTCCAACCTCTCTGATTTACTTAAATTGTCCCGTAAGAAGATATCATGGTGAAATTTAGTTTCTATCCAACAGAGGGCAGTCGTAAAACTATTAGCTTGGAAGGGATGTCGCCCTGAAGGACTGAGAACTGAGGATAGGCATGGTAAGTTTGGAAGCAGGAAATGAGCATAAATGTCATTTGGCTTTTTCTTTTTGCCTAGAACCAAATAGCCACATTGTTTTGTTCAGTGCCCAGAGGTTCAATACCACTCTTTTCTTGCCTTTCATTCATCAGCTTAGCCACCCACCTATATGGCCTTCTTTTCATACTGGAAATAAGAGTTTTCAGTTTGAGATCCAGGTTAATAGCTGCCCAGAAGGCCCCAGGACTCTGATGAGCAATGCACCCTTGATGTAACTGCTCTCTCCCGGGCTTTGGGATGCATGTAAGGTTCTCTGGGAGACAGGATGGGAACTGTGCTGGCCCTTTCACTGAGTATGAAGAGCACATCACTATTTACAACTTTGGGCTTCAGTTCAGTCCTGAAAGAAGCATTAAATTTGCAAACGGTAGTAAGCTCCGCCTAATGAAAGATGGCATCAGTTAAACAACATTGTGTGTGTTTAACCTATAAAATCTCTTAGAACACAAAAACAAAAATCACAATAAAAACTTCTAACATTAATATCATGCATAAATATTTACTATTTAATATAACAAAGATATTTCCTTAAAAAGCACTAAGGAATTTTGAAATTAGGCATCACATGCTCATTTTTCTATACGTTACAATTTTTTTTTAGTAGTAGCATGAATGATGGCTGTGAAGAGGCAACTCAGTTGGGATTCCCAAATCCCCAGATTCCACGCCTGGCTCTGCTGTCAATGAGGGTGTGTTTCTTATCCTTACTGAGTCAGTTTCTCTCCAACTTGAAAAATTTAAGAATCTATAGTTACTGATTCTCGTGTCTTAAATGTGGACTAGGTAGCTTAATCCAACGCAGATAGTTGGAACTTCACGTTAATGTTACTTTAGAGTAGCAGTTAACAAACTAGACCCATGGGTCATATTTAGTCCTTTGCCTGTTTTGGTAAATAAAATTCTATTAAAACAACCACACCTAGTCATTTATACATTGTCTAGAGCTGCTTTCCCAGTACATCGGTAAAGTGGAATAGTTGCAACGAGAGCTTGTGTCCCACAAAGCCTAAAATATTTATCCTTTGCAGAAAAAGTTTGCTCACTGCTGCTTTAGAGAAATTAAATGTAATTCTTTAAATGAATCATCAACAACAAAGAACTTATTTCATCTCCCTACTAAGAGATTATAGAATGATCAGAAAAGGAAATCAAGAGAAATGGAAGCATTGAGTCAACCAGAGGAGAACCCAGCTACAATCTTTACTGCCAGTTGAATATTGCTTCATACATTATTATTATCATTAGTAATATTATTAGTAGTAGTACTTGAGATGGAGTCTCACTTTATCACCCAGGTTGGAGTGCAGTGGTGTATGATCTTGGCTCACTGCAACTTCCGCCTCCTGGGTTCAAGCGATTCTCCTGCCTCAGCCTGCCAAGTAGCTGGGATTACACGTGCACACCACCACGCCCAGCTAATCTTTGTATTTTTAGTAGAGATGGGGTTTCACCATGTTGGCCAGGCTAGTCTTGAGCTCCTGACCTCAGGTGATCTGCCCACCTTGGCCTTACAAAGTGCTGGGATTGCAGGTGTGAGCCACTGCACTTGGCCACTTCATACATTATTAATTGAAAAAAGGATAAAGAAGTAAAATATTTAATTTTTATTATTTATTTTTCTCAAGTTTAATCACATTTCTTTTAGGCTTGAACTAACATTTGTAGGCAGAGAGTCAGTAGTTGCATACAATGGGGGCATGCATTTGGTTTTCATTTCATTATTAGCTTTCCCTTACCTGTGGCCCTTCCAAGGGTTCTGTCCCTGGTGCTCCTTTTTGCAATCTCTCCAAATAGGAGTTACAATTCTAAGAACACATTAAGCCTTCTCCCAGTCATTGTATAAATTCAAGATGTTCTTCTTTCATTTGTCTGAAAACACAATTTAAGCATCAGCTTCTTGGTTACCTGCCTCTGGACAAAACAGTACCTCGAGCCTACTAGAGACTACATATCTGCTGCACGTATCATGGGTTGTGACTTTTTTTTCTAAATAGCAGATCTTCCACGGCAGGGCCAATGTCTCTGCAGTTTGCTTGCCCTTTCCCCAACTTCATAACATGAATGCTTGAGTTGTGGGTTCAAGACGGGAAAAATGGGACAGGTGGCACCTTATCAATTCACCTTTAATAAGAAATCCGAAAGCTTTCTCTGAAGCTTCCAGCAGGTTAAGCTTTCTTCTCATTGGCTAGACCTGTATCTCCTGGCTCCACCTAGTGGCTAGCATGTTTTCCTGGGGACATCCCTGCCCTAACAAAATTGGGGTTTTGTTAGCACCTGAGAAATGAAAGAAGGGATCGAGGGAAGGCAACTAACAGCATAGACCACAAAATCATAGAACTCATCTTGGATAAAGTGAATCACATAGACAAATGTGGATATAAAAATAATTTTTTGGCCGGGCGAGGTGGCTCATGCCTGTAATCCCAGCATTTTGGGAGGCCAAGGTGGGTTGATCACGAGGTCAAGAGATCGAGATCATCCTGGCCAAAATGGTGAAACCCCACCTCTACTAAAAACACAAAAATTAGCTGGGTGTGGTGGTGCAGGCCTGTAGTCCCGGCTGCTCATGAGGCTAAGGCAGGAGAATCGCTGGAACCTGGGAGGCAGAGGTTGCAGTGAGCCAAGATCGTGCCACTGCACTTCAGCCTGGTGACAGAGCAAGACTCTGCCTCAAAATAATAATAATAATAATAATAACAATAATTTTTTGCCCAGTCCTTTGGGAAGCCAGGGGTTTGAGAACAGCTTGGGCAACATATCAAGACACCATCTCCACAAAAAAATAAAAGTTAGCCGGGCATAGTGGTGTGAGCCTGTAGTTCTAGCTACTTGGGAGGCTGAGGTGGGAGGATCACTTGAGCCCAGGAGTTCAAGTCTGTAGTGAGCTATGATCATGCTGGTACACTCCAGCCTGGGCAACAGAGTGAGTCCCTGCCTCCAGTAATTTTTTATATTGAGTTTAATGTTATGGGAATTATTCACTAACCCAACAAATATTTGTTAAACACCCAAAATGTTATAGGTCTAAAAACTCTTCTCTGGATCCATTTTGATTCAAAATGATCTAACCTAAACCAAATAATGAAGGTATGTCTTAATATTCTTTATAGCATACCACATTGGTCAAAACCAGTCAATTCTTTTGACAGTTATGTTTAATGAAAGAAAACACATAGAAAAACAAAGATATTGAGTAATGAAGTGGAAACAGAGCCCCACCCCACTCCCCGCCAGTTCACTAGATCAATTAATGACTGAAAAGGCTTTTCCTAAAATTTAAAAACAAATTGACTTGAGACTGAGATTAAGGGTTAAAAGGAAAGGCCCTTCTCCCTCTCAATCTTTGGCGGTGAAACAAAGAGATCAGTTGGAATTTCACAGAATTAATGGGATAGCTCTTGTTTTATGATCACTAATGAATAACCTGGATGAAATAAAACTCTCTTCTTTGCCAAGGTGCTTTTTCTCCCTTTTGATGAACTAATAATCATTTACCTACAGCAATGCAGATTTATTAGCACAGAAATGTTATTCATATTCAGAAAGAACAATGCATTAAAAATAGGAACAGAAAGAGGTGGACTAAGCAGATGGTATTCTGGACTTTGAGCCCCAGAGTAAAAATTTAACCCTCTATTGTCATAACCTCCAAGGGACTATCCAACTCCTTTTATTTCACTGGAATTCAATTGTATTGACTGTTTTCAAATAAATGGGTAATTGACTGAGGATCAAAAATCTTTTGTGATATGTTGAAGACTTTTACCACCAAGTTTTTTTTTTTTTTTTTTTTTAACAGAATTCAATCGGCCTGTTAGAGATGGGAATAGTCGAAACAGAAAATTCCTAAGGATTCCAGGATTCTGTGTTACACACTGTTGTCTAGATCTCTAGGTTTGGCTACCTTAACTGTTTAAAGTCTTTCCCAGGTACACTGTGAATGGAGCATACAGGATTGTTTTCCACAACCCCCTGGTTAATCGTACAGCATTCTTATCGCTAGGGTTCTGGGAATCAGGTGGAGTCAGGAACCAGAACATTGCTGGCAGGTGGCAAGGCACCTGACGAGCCTTTAAAAACTACCAATGCCTGCCCCTCGACAGCTTAGTGAATGTGGTCAATTTCATCAGCTAAAAGAATAAGAATTTTTAATAAAATCATAAAGGTATTAACTGATGGAAACATAAAGGCTCCTTTTATGCATAAAATTTCCTTCTATAACATACCCGGAAAGTAGTCAGGAAAACATTGAACATCAGCAGTCATGGGAATTTAATTATTTCTCAAAACAATTCGTTTAATTTTCTAGCAAGTTTAGTAGTTTGGAATATTATTTTTAAATTAATACCTATCTATTTTCCTTTAATTCATGCAGTGTCCAAGTTCTGCCCTCTCAAAACAGGAAAAGTAAATCTTAGCTTCTACATCTCAGCCCTTCAGTTGTTTAATGGCACACATCCACTTTTCTTAAATAAACCCTGGATATTTGCCTAATCACTTTTTAGATAGCTGAGTTTCAAATCCCATCACTGTCCTGGATACATTTCTAAAGGAAAAGCTCCTGATGGTCGATATTTAATTTAAAGCAGTGGCTAGGGTTCTGATTTAGTTGTTTTGGGTTGGGGCTCAGAGACATTGGTAGTTGTCTAAGCTCCCCAGGTGATTCTAATTTGCAGCCAGGGCTGAGAATCCCTGAAGATGAGTGGCCCAGCTCTGAACTTGGACCCTCTGGTGAGAGGTCCCTTGGAGAGAGCTTCAAATAGGCAAACGAAATTGCTACTTTTCTTGTTCTAGACACAAATTCTGGTAGGCATCCCAAGTCATACATGGGATGTTAGTGACAGTTAGATATACTGCCTCATATGGACCTTAAGGTCAATCCAAACACTTAGATATTTGGCCTATGAATTTCCATTAAGTTACACCTTCCTGGTTCTGTACATGTGAAGCTGATCTTTGACTCTAAGTCTAGAGTTTTTTGGTTTTTCCTTTTGTTTGGTTTTACGTATTGCCTGTAACTATATTAGTAGTTGTATCAAAGAAAATAATAGCTGAGCACTAACCATGGCCTATGCGTGTGCGTGGGGCTAAATCCATTGCCATTTAATACATTATTTTATTGAATCTCCACAGCAATCCTGTGGGAATGATAATCTCATGATCCCCCATTTCACAGCTGAGAAAACTGAGACCTAAACAACAAATTAGATTGGGTCCGTCACCCTAGTCTGTCAAAGCCCTTTGAGGATTCTAATTCTATCACACTGGTGTAAAATTTTTTCTATATGTATATCCTCCTTCCTACCACAAATGTCAGCTTTTCATCAGCACCCACAGATGGGATCTCTGTACCATATAAATCCCCTTCAGTTAGTCATGAAAATGTGGAACAGGAGGGAGTCTCAGTGCTGAGTCTGACCATGAGAGACCTCCAACCAGGATCTTTTAACCTGCATGTTAGAGCTACATCAGTGCAAGAAACTCATACCCATCAACACTGGCATATTTTCCCCACTGTCTGCAAGGATGTCATGGGACTCTAGGTCAATGCCATGCCAAATCTGTATTCACCGTTCTTACTTCTCCAGTAAACCCATCAATCAAGGCAATGAGCACTGTCCAGATGGACGTGCTGTAATGAACCAAATGCTCTCTCCCAGAAATCACTATGTCTCCCCAGGGTCACCATGTCATTACGTCACAGACCATCCTTTTAATACATTTCCCTAGAATTTTATCTAATACCAATATCAGTCTTGCTGATCTATAGTCTGCAGAGTCCAAATCAATATGTTATGTACTAGTTTTTTTCTTTTTTGAGTATCTCCCTTGCTGTATGTGCTACTAAAAGATCATTTTTGGCAGTTAAAAAACCACCTCTCTCTATTTTCACTCTAATGTGCCTGAGCCACAGAGAACTGACTACATTTGATAGGCTCCATTTGATTAGTGTTATATTTTCCAAAAATTCCCAACAAATCTTGGATTTCCATTAACTTACCTTTCTCTCTCTGAACAGCCTTCTCTACAGAAAATACTGAACTGGGGATGTTCTGCTTTCTCTCTGATATCTGTCAACATTACCTCACTTGCTCCAGGCAGTAGGCAAATTGCTTCCTTGTTCTTCTTGCTCAAATAAAACTTAAAACCCCCATTGTAATTTCCCTTCATATTTTCCTAATATTGAGTTTTGTATCCTTTTCAAGTCTTAGCTCATTCTGGGTGGTAGCCTTCCTGACACCTTAAGCTCATAATTGCATGCTAAGTAAACATTTGAACCAAAACTATGAATACAAAGCTAAATAATAAGTCAGATAGAAATTCCAACATCAAGACAAAATGTGTTATCTGTACAATCTTTCTTCTTTTATGAACAGGTGGACCACCACCATACCAAATTCAAAATATCTTACTATGAAGTCACTCTTTTCAGAACTTTCTCAGAAAGTTCTGAGAAGTATGCAAGTATCATCTTTCTTTGTTTTACATGCAAAGAAACAGATCCACCAAATTCTTCCAGAAGCTAGAGAGTGACCAGGGTCATGAGTCACCTGCATATATTTTTGAGTTGAGGGTTCTTTGCAACCATCTCAGCTGATTCTCAGATAGGCTGGAGGAGTCTCCAGCCACATCCAGCATCTGACTAAAACAGCACCTGTCTTTCTAACTGACATAATGAGAAAGAATTACAGGCAAAGCTGACAAGAATGATTCTGTTCTTCCAGGAGCTGAGGGCAACAACAAGAAACCTTATACGCCACTGTGGTATAACAAAGACTTGGAAAGCCTACTTATTGTACTGGAAAGTGTTTTATTCCAGAAAGTTATATTGCTATCACTTATGTTTCTGATGTCCTCTTATCACCAGCCAAACCCAGGAATTTGGGGATGGCTCTGTTGTAGGAATTTTTCCTTAGTTCAGCTAAAGACAGGGTCCTTGTCACATGACCACAAAAAATTAGGCTCGCAGACAATTTGGGGCAGGGTTTTATTGGGTGAAAAGGAAAAAAACTCAGCAAAGCGAGAGAGGTTCCTGTTAACAGGCCCCCATCTCAGATTGAATCCCCAGGTTGCCACACTGGATGAGGAGAGGCCAGGCTCCCCTTTTGCAAACAGTGTGAACTTCCTGAAGTTCCATGCCAGTGCACACTCCTTCCAGTGTGCAGACCGGTTGGAGTTTTTCTGGGACCTCCTTCTATTTGGCTGTCTCATTCCCCCTCTGTAGAAGTACATCTAACTGCCTTTAAAAGAAGGATAACATCAAAGACCAATCTTAACTGCTTCCTACTGACAAGGGACACTGTTTTGGGGAAAATGGCCATCAGAGCTCCCTCAGAGGCCTATCTAAGGGAGCCTGGTAGAAGGGGCCATCGTCGTCCAAGGCTCCAGTTGCATGACCGTTTGGAGTTTGACGGACTGAAGGGGAGAAGAGAAAAACTGGATTATTAGAAAATATGTATCAAAATGAAACAAGGCCGGGGCTGGGGGGCGGGTTAAAGACAACTTAAAAATTCTGAGGCCTTTTACCAGTTTGCACAGGGAGCGAGAGGCCAAAAGCCCAACTGGTGAAAAAAACTTTACCCTTTTGCCAGCATGTTGGGCTTCTGGGTTCCCTTCACCTGAGCCCTGTCCTAAGCCAACCAGTTTGAGGTTTGGGAAATTAACTTTCCCCAGTTTGGAGAATGCATTTGAGGGGAGTGTCCCATAGTACAGAGGCACAACTACCCATCAGTGAGGAGAAGACAGAGGAAGAAAAAGAAAAGAAGAAAGCATTTTTTTTCAAACGAGTCCCAGGGATTCAAGATGCATTTGAAAAGGATACAGACTGAAGATGAATGGCTACCCACCTAGAAAGAGGGTAACAGGTATCCCTGGTTCCCTTCTTTTCCTAGCAAATACCAGGATATGTGAGGGAGAAAAAGAAGAACGTTCTCTTTCCCTCCTCCATCCTTGCATCCCTGAGTCCCAGCAACCTTGGCAGGTGCTGCCCATTGGTGCCAAAGCAGCTTGCACCCATGAAGCAGGGAAGGCCTAGAGAATAGGAATTATCTGCTTTTATCTACGTCTCTTTTTCCCCTACATCAGCAGCCTTGGAATTCACTAGATCCCATTTATGCCATGGATACTAGCATGATCCTTATCCATGAAATGGAAGGCTTGGCTTAATCGGCAGGAATTAGCCATGCTCACCTGCACTGTGTCTGATAGGACTGAGTTGTTTGCAAAAATAGACTTTAGTTTTATATTTGGCCTGATTATTTGCATAAATTGCAGCAAGAATAACTATTTCTACATAGACCTTTTAGATTGGCTTTGATGGAATTCTGTTCCACAAGGAATCTCAGATGAGACCTTTTAAAGCCAAGCCCAGCCATGGTTTTATATCCTCAAATAACTGTGAGTTGGGTGATCCATTCCTCTTAAGGTGCCAGGATAAACTTGGAGCTCCTTGGCCTGTTAGAAAGTGACATTCTTTACTGATCACAGGTCAGGAACCCTGTACAGGGACTGTGTAGACAAGGGTATGAGGACAGTTTTTCCTGCAGGGCTTTTATCGGCTCTGCAAGTCAAGCTTGACTCCTTAAAGAGAAGCATACCCTTATAATCAAACTGTTGCTAAAACAACTGGTTTTTCCACTTGCATCCTGTTGCAAAAGAAAAATGGATTCTTATTGCACTGACGCAAACAACTATATTGCCATAAGTTAAGAATACTCACAGGTAGTTTCCAAATTCTAGAGGAACCAGGCAGAGAGAGAGAGACAAAGAGGCTCCAAATTTTGTTCACAGGAGTATAGCTTACTCAGTTATAAAGGCTGTAAATACTTCAAAATAAGTTTTCTTAACCCTGAAAAACAAAACAAAGATCAGCAGTATTCCAACAAAAGTTAAAACGATTGTTTCAGTTTTGAGTTCAGTCCATTAGTTCTAGTTTTGCTTGATATTCGTGAACACTTCAGCTCTTCATGAGTCATGTACATTTTTCCTTTATTCCAATGTTATGATCTCCAAAGTTATGAGAAACCTGTATTTGAGAGTACCTGTCAAAGTTCTGTAGCTCAGTATAAACCATCTTTTGAAAAGCATTAAAACAAGACAATCATTGTCTGTGAATAACAAAATGTCCAGGGTAGTTACAGTTAGAAACACAATTGGCAAAGAAGTTTGGTTATCTCTGTGATTTACAATAACCTAACATAACTTTAATTATGATTGATAGCATATACTCAGACATTAGAATTTTAGAAATCCGGTATAATTTTGAGCATATGTTAGCATTACTCACAAAAATATAACCTAAAGGATATTGAACATCATTTTGGCAATCCCATGTACCTAAACATGTTTACCTCTCTTTTCTGGACACTCCAGGAGCCCTCTGAAGTATCTGAAAAGCCAGGTGTCAGGAAAGACAATTTTGAAACCGGTTTGATTTTGGGAAGCCTGTTAAATTTGTTAGAGGTTTAAAGCACTTGATGATATAAAACAGAATTCCAGATCACCATAAATTATTTATTTTGCCAAAATGATGACTCAGAAATTTTAAAGAGGCAAAAACCTTTTATAAACCTTTACAAATTTTGCTAAAGAGCAGATTAGCACCTTAAGAATACCTTGTTGTGCTTTTATTTCAATGCTCAATTAACAGAATAACTTTTTTGAATTTAGTCGATATGTTCATATAGAGAAACTATTCTGCAAGATTAATGTCCACAATCCTTCTACCACTTGTTCTAACCTTTAGCTTTATCTTGTCTAATTCAAAACAATCCTTTAATCCTAGGCAAAAATTTACAATTTCATGCCTTTTTATAATCTTTTACTAAAAACACATTTACTGTTTTCACACACCTTGCATGTAAATCTATTTCCAATAGTTCCAATTATATGCTATAATGGTAACTCCTAGCAGTTTTTAACTTTAATGTAAAACCTAGTAAGTTGTTTTAATTGTGTGCTAGGTGCAGCCAAGGTTTGCCTTCTTCCAGCATAATTAAGGGTGTGGTTAGTTTCATATGTCCCCAGACATTACCAATTGTGAAGCTGACAAATTGAAACGTTCTCAGAAACCAAAAAGGCAGTTTATAACCTTAAAACATTTAGCAACCCTGGTATCTAACCTGCATAATTTAGTCCACCTATTTATATTTTGATGACATCTGCATTTTACCAATAACCTTTATGACTGCCTTATTTCTCAAAGATTAAAGTCGCTTGAACTGAAAGGTATCACAGCTTTTATCTTCCCTTAAAAAAATACTTCATTCAAGTGCTTGTCTTCCTTTAGGCCAAATTAATTAGAGCTCTTTTTACAGATATCATATACATAACACATACATAGCTACACAGACAGGCAGAAGAAAACCCAGTCGCTGGGTGGAGCCCTTTAAGAGACAGGGCTAGGAAAATGTGCAGATATCAAACCAGAAAGGACTCATTCCCTAGGCAGGATTGCTAAACAAAGCCTTGCCATATGGTTACAGGCCACACCCTCAGGACATACGCCCTCAGGACATAAAACAAAATGGAGGCATGCAGCAAAGTTTGCTACTGACCACACAGACATGCAAAGCATACCACATTGGCTACAGCTTAAGACCAACCTCACAAATCCTTTTTCACAATTAAAACTTTACAGAGAATATAAACATAATTAATCCACATAAATAGGTGGACTAAATTATTATAATGATCCTTATCATTCCTAGCCTAGGAAAATGTCTTCTAAAAGGAAAAATAAACTCATTTAAAAGTTAACTGCTGATGGAGTGGAGAAGAAAAAAGGATGCCTGGGGGAAGAACCTCTTATTCTTATGCAAATAGTTCCTCCACCCTAGAGAGAAGCTTAATTGTTCTCTGATGGGGTTGGACTCCCTGGCTGGGGGAGGGGGAGACTCCATGGGTGCCTGGCAGGGAATACCAGCCAGCTGCATGGGACCCCTTGGGGCTCAGGCAGCTGCTGTGGCTCTTCCCACCCTTGGCTCATTCCATTGTTAATGGCTGTTGGACACTGTGCACACATGCAGCAGACACAGCCATGCACCCCAGCCAGTAGAGAACGGGCAGCAGGGAGCTGCCCCACCCAACTGTCCCATACACGTGCCTGTGGCCATTGGGGTGTGTGTGTGAACCACCTCCAGTATTGTAAAAAAAAAAAAAAAAAAAAAAAAAAAAAAAAGTTTTCATGTCATTAAGGTCCTGAAAAAAAGAAGAGGAATGCCATAGGACAAAAAGTCTCAGAAGCGACTGTGAGAGGTTTTGAGTCCCCATTTCACTCTCCCCTTCTCAAGCCCTATATTCTGGGCACCAAAGCTGTTGTAGGACTTTTTCCTTAGTTCAGCTAAAGACAGGGTCCTTGCCACATGACCATGGAAAATTAATCTCACAGACAATTTGAAGGGTGAGGAGGGTAGGGTTTTATTGGGTGAAAAAGAAAAAAACTCAGCAAAGTGAGAGAGGCTCCCCGTCTCACAGACTGAGTCCCCAGGTTATCCACACTGGATCAGGAGAGGCCAGCCAGGCTCTTCCTCCCCTGCAAATGGCGCGAACTTCCTGAGGCTCCACCCCAGTGCACGCTCCTCCCAGTGTGCAGGCCAGCTGGAATTTCTCAGGGGACCCCTTTATACTCAGCTGTCTTGGTGAGTCACTTTGTAGGCCAAATAATTGAAAGGTCTTCAATCAATACAAGGACTTGAGATAGTAAATATAAAGCCTCAGGCAGATTATTTCAGTAGATTGTGGCTTCTGCTCTCCAAATATAAGGTTAGAGGGTCATATGGCATGATGAACAAGGCCTCTTCTAGGTAAAACACACTGTCAGTCAGTGCCAGCATTGCCCACAGAATTCCTGTCCCTATCTCTCTGCCATCCCACACCACGCCACATCATCCTTGGCCTATTCTCCCCTACAGGACTTTGCATGTGGCATGCAGACAATCTCTCTTTTCATTTGTTTTCTAAGGCATTATGTGATCACCCAGAGAAGGAGTAAGCTTCATTCAGGTTCCTGTCCTTCTACTTTGGGCCCCAGAATCTGGTCTGCTGTCCGTGGGTTCAGGCAGTGACAAGGGGATAATGCCTGCTAAGACATTCTCACCTTCAGTTGAGGTGTCCTTTTTATTCATTTAAGAATTTTTTTTATTGAAGTGCAGAAAGTTGCACATATTTGTTGCATACCACTCAACAAATTTTTATCAACTGACCCATCACCTGATTAAGCAACAGACAATTACCTGTACCTGGCAACTCCTACCTGCTTTCTTTCAAACCTTCTCCACCCCCTCAACAAAATCAGCACTACCTGTGTTGTAACCGAGCAAGTTATAGAGAAACACCACACTTTGAGACTAATTCAGGAGTCCTTTATTGCCAGCGACCGAGAGACGGCTAGAGCTCAAAAATTCTCTCAGCCCCAAAGAAGGGGCTAGATTTCTTTTTATACCTTGGTCTAAATAGGGGAGGGGGAGTCTAGCTGAAGCAATTTTTACAGAAGCAGAACAGGCAAAAAGTAAAAGATAAATGGTTACAGAAACAGTTACAGGAAAATAAACAGTTCCAGGTGCAGGGACTTAAGCTATCACAAAGTGATAAACGCAGGGAGCTTTGGGTACCATTAACCAAGTGCATTTCCAGGAGCGGGTGGTACTGCTTCCCTCAGTATCTTATCAGTAAGCACATTCCTGGATGTACTTGGAGTTAGCTTGCACCAGTTATGTCCTTAAGTGAGGGGAACGAGGGGTTGCAAGTGAAGAAACCAAAGTGGAGTCTGTCCTGCTCTCTCAGATAAGAGAGAGTCAATCAGATTAAAACAAGGTAGGGTATTACACCTGGACTTCTCCCAGAGCAGATTTGTTTGATCTGCTTTTAAACTTTGTATAAATGGACTCAGACAGCTTACATGTTTTTGTGTCTTGCTTCTTTTTTCAACAATATAATCGTGAGATTTATCTATCTGTTGCATACTGTAGTAAATTGTTTATTCTCATTGCTGGATCATATTCCATTTGATGAATATTTCTGATTACTTTATTCCTTCCACTATTAATGTCAATGGGAAGCTTCCAGTTCAGGTCTATTACAAATAGCACTGTTATAAATAAATACTTCTGTCTTTAGGTGATCATATGTTCCCATTTCTGTTGGGTAAACACCTAGGAATAGAATTGCTAGGTCATAGGCTATGCATAAGTTCAGCTTTAGTAAATACTGTTTGTTTGTTCATTTCTTTCTCCTCCTCCTTCTCCTTTTTTCTTCCTGAAGCATCTTTTTGACAACAACAACATAAAAAACCCATGTGTGCTGGCCTCACAGCCTCATGTTTATAGATAAACTGCCACCAGCTTGATTGCCAAAATTAGCCAGCTCAGGCTATTCTCCTGCCATTTTGAAAAGGCCAGCTCCTTTTCACTCTCTCATCCTGCAGGGTAAAGTGGCCATCAGCCTTGTACATATTTCATGTTAGCTTAAGGGTCTCTATTGCTGATCCTGATCTTTGCAGAGACAAAATTCTGCTAAAAGATAGATGGATATATATAGAGAGACAGAGATGATGGATAGACAGGTAGATAGATAGATAGATAGATAGATAGATAGAATCTATAATCTATAAATTATATATATACTGTTATATGTATATATATACACATGTATATATATTTATGTATACACACCTAGATAGGTAGACAGAATATGTATCTATATATTATATTAGAATATGTACTAAGTTATATATGTATATATACATTTGTATACACACATAGATAGAATATATAATCTATATATTACATATACTAAATTATATATGTGTATATATAGACGTGTATATATGCATATGTAAGCACACATAGGTAGAAGGATAGATAATAGGTATAATATATATCTATATATTATATTATAACATATACTAAGTTATGTATGTGTGTGTGTATATATATATATATATATACACACACGTATAGATAGATAGATAGGCATCAAGAGGCCCTGAGTTTGAATCCTCCTTCCATTCTTTGTTACTGAGTGACCTTGAGCAAGTCAGTCAACTGCTGTTTTCTCCCTTTTCTTATCTGTACATTTAGATTAATAATAATTCCAACATCACAGGTTACCTATGAGAATAGTAATATATAATACACGTAAAATGCTTAACACCGAGGCTGGCAGGCAGGCATCACAAAGGCATCAGTAAGGAAGTATAACTTCCCAAAGGCACCTGTGTTCAGGTTAGTGATCATTTCAGTTCCCATACTCATACCCAGTGGGTGAACTTTTACTTATCTATGCTGTGGGACTATCTTGGGAAATGAAAAGGGGTGAGGGAAAGTCTGCCCTACAAGTAAATTCAACTCAGGCAGAAATGGTTTACAACTTTTAAATGGCAATTTTTTTTCCAGTTTTAAAAAATATTAGAGTACAGTCCCAGTGAGTACACATTACTAAAACATGTGAAAGGTGGAAGAACCGAGAGAGAGAGAGACAGAAAGAGCACAAGAGTGAAAGCAGTTATTAGAGTAGTTTAATAACCACAAAGGAGCCCTATGAAATTGACTGAAGGCCGAGGTGGGGGTGGGTTGCTTGAGCCTAGGAGTTCAAGACCCGCCTGGGCAACATGGCAAAACCCCTACAAAAAATAAAAAAATTTGCTGGGCATGGTGGCACTCACAGGCAGTCTCAGCTACTTGGGAGGCTGGGGTGGGAGGATCGCTTGAGCCTGGGAGGCAAAGGTTGCAATGAGCCTAGATCGCACCACTGCACTTCAGCCTGGGTGACAGAGTAAGACCCTGCCTCAAAAAAAAAAAAAAAGGGTGACTGAGCTTGGGCCAAGGAGACATCTTGGCAGAGGCCAAACTAGAGTGAAGAGGGGAGAATGTGGCCTTTCTGGTTTAGAATCAGGGCAAACTGCTTATTAGCTGTGTGTTCTTGAACTTTGCACTTTATATCTGTGGAATGAAAACAATCTTATCTTGCTGAGAGAATTGCCTGGCAGCTTAAAGTATGTGACTTGTTTAGCTTAGCAGGTGTAAAAACTTTATGTGGACCCTATTTTTAGGTGGAATTACACACACACACACACGCACAATTCCCTTAATGAGAAAGGAAATAGCCCCATTGGCAGTCTTTCCGTGATGTTTCTAACAGAACATAAGCAGCACTTCCAATGGGACATGGAGAAGACCAAGTACACAGTGTTTCTCAGAGGCCATACCACAGCTGCAAAACCATCGCTGATATCTTCCAGGTGCTGGCCACTTTCTAACCAATGATTCTCCACATCCACTTTGTTCCTCTTGACTGCTGAGCTAAGATCACGGAGACAGCTGAAATGACCACCTTCTGGACCACATCTGAGAAGCCCCCTCTTCCAGGATCCCTCCTCAGAATTCCCAAACTCTCTCTTGCAGAGATGCTCCATTGGTCCTTTGGCATGTATTCTCCCTTACTGCAGCAAGAAAAATAAATCCAATTTCTTATTCCCCTCTACCTCCTCCTCTTCTTCCTCTTTCCTGTAGGTGCTCTCCTGTTTGTCCTTAGGTGGCAACCTTACCACTAAAGAAGTAACATCTCTCAGTAGACAGACAGAGAGACAGACAAACAGATACATCAACATAGATGGATAGATAGATATATGCTCACTTCTATAGATAGAAAGACAGGTATCCATGTGTACAGAGAGAAACACTTCTAGAAAGAGAAAGACATACTTTGACTTTCAAGTCGTTCCAGTTCTCTCTCTATAGTTCTGTGACCCACCTCAGGTCTCACAGTCACCCTTTACTCATGCCAATAACTTTAACAACAGTAACACAATGGTAGAGCACTTACCATGTGTCAGGAACGTTCTAAGCCATCTGCATGTATTAAATCATGTGACTACCACAGTAACCCTATGGAAAAAAAGTGATGCTACTATCCCATCTTACATAGGATGAGACTGGATCACACAAAGGTTAAGGGCACTGCCCTGGGTTGCACAGTTAGTAGGTGGGAGTCTTCACTCTTACCTCCCACTGTCCTGCCCTTACTGCCTTTTGAAGGATGGCATGTCCTGTCCGTGTCGCAGCACAGCACACATACAGATGCAGAGCCTTCACAGTTTCTCTCTAGTGGCTCAAAGGTCAAACCTGAAGGGTTTCTACTTGCTCTTATTCAGCCCTGTGAATGGGTGGTTTCGATGGGATGTATTTTCCTTTAATGTATGTGTCCTGAAAAATTTCTGCTGCCAGAATCTTTTAAGGAATGTGACACAATATTCCATCATTTTTTCTTCCTCATTTTTCTCTTCCTCTTCCTTCCACTTCCTAATGTCTTTCTTTTTCCTTCTTATATTCTTGCTGGAGGTTGCCAAAGGGATTTTACAAATTTTCCTGCTTCACTTCAGACATAATAGCCCACAATTTTAAGTACTTGTTATGTGCTGGATATAGTGCTACATCCTAGGTACCATATCATATATTTTGCAGGGATTATCTCATCTGATCCTCACAACAGCCCCTTGTGAGGTAAACGTTAATATTATTCTCACTTTGCAAGTGAGGAAATGGAAGCAGGTTTCGTTCCTTGTCCAGACCTGAAATAACTAAGTGGCCAAATTAGGGGCAGACCTCTGGACTAACTGGGGCCCCAAGTCCAGGACTGCAAAGCCCGCATTCATCACCACTACACACTACAACTCAAACAACTCAATTGCAATACAACAATAATGCAATTTAAAAATGGTCAAAAAGATCTGAATAGATGTTTCCCGAAAGAAGACATACACATGACATGACCAATGGGTCTTTGAAAAATGCTCAACATCACTAATCATCACGAAAATGCAAATCAAACCACAATGAAAAGTCATCTTACCCCTGTTAGAATGGCTATTATCAAAAAGACAAAAACAACAGATGCTGGTGAGGATGCAGAGAAAGGGGAATGCTTGTACACTGTTTGTGAGAATGTAAATTAGTAGAGTCATTGTGGAAAATAGTACGGAGGTCCCTCAAAAAACTAAAAATAGGACTACCCTATGATCCAGCAATCCTATTTCTGGGTATATATCTGAAAGAAAGGATATAAGTACATTAAAGAAATATCTGCACTCACATGTTTATTGAAGCATTATTTGTACTAGCCAAGAATGGAACCAACCTAAATGTCCATCAATGGATAAATAGATAAAGAAAATGTTGTGTGTGACACACACACACATACACACACACAATGGAATATTATTCAGACATAAGAAAAAGAAACCCTGTTATTTGTAGCAACATGGCTGGAACTGGAAGTCATTATGTTAATGGAAATAAGCCAGGCACAGAAAGACAAATACTGCATGTTCTCACTCATAAAGAGGAGCTAAAAGAGTGGATTTCCTGGAGGTAGAAAGTAGAATGGTGGTGACCAGAGGCTGGGAAGGGGAGGAGGGAATAAAGAGAGGTTGGTTAAGGGGTATAAAAATACAGTTAGATAAAAGAAATAAGTTCTAGTATTCAATAGTACAGGAGGAAAATTATAGTCAGCAATAATTTATTAAATATTTCAAAATAGCTAGAAGAGAATGATAATGTTCCCAATACAAAAAAAGGATCAATGTAGGGAGCTTCAAGACAGCTGACTAGAGGCATTCAGTACTCACCCCCTTTACAAAGAAGAACCAAAACAGCAAGGAGATAACCATACTTCGAATAGATAGCCTCAGAGAGAACACTAAAATTCAACAGAAAAGTGACAGGAAACACCTACGCCAAGAAAGGAGAGGGAAGCAAGGTAGCCTACTTGGCTAGGATTGGCTGAAAACCCAGGCAGGCTCCCCAGAGTAGGGAAAGGTTAAGTGACTGACCCCCAGTGGTCCACATTCCCACTGAGGACTCCTGCAGTCCTAGCCACAGAAGAGCCCCTGGACCCACAGAGACCCCGAGACTAACACAGGGAACTGCCTGGAGTCTGTGCGATGGCATTGCTCCAGAGAGGGCGCTCCTGCTGGGTCCCACACACCCCGAGTCCTAAGCAGCTGCAGCACAGCGCCGTTTTGGGAGCTCAACTCCCACTAGACTGCATCCTGCTCTGGGGTCCAACAGTCCGCGCAACTCCACATCAATGGAAACCTTAGGAAAAGTTTCCTGGATTGGTCTACGCAAAGAATTTATGACTAAAATTTCAAGCATGAGCAACAAAAACAAAAACATACAAATGGGACTATATTAAACCTAAAAGCTTCTTCAAAGCAAAGGAAACAGTAAACATTTGAAGAGACAACTCATTGAATAGGAGAAAATAGTTGCAAACTATTCATCCAACAGGGCACTAATATCCAGAATATACAAGGAACCCAAACAACTCAACAGGAAATACAAATGATTCCTTTAAAAAGTGGACGAAGTAAACGAATGAACATTTCTCAAAAGAAGACATACAAATGGCCAAAAGGTATATGAAGAAATGCTCAACATCATTAATCATCAGAGAAATGCAAATCAAAGCCGCAATGAGATATTATCTTACTCCGGTCAAAATGGCTGTTATTAAAATGACAAAAAGTAACAGAGGCCGGGCGCGGTGGTTCACACCTGTAATCCCAGCACTTTGGGAGGCCGAGGCGAGCGGATCACAAGGTCAGGAGATGGAAACCATCCTGGTTAACACGGTGAAACTCCGTCTCTACTAAAAATTCAAAAAATTAGCTGGGCGTGGTGGCGGGCGCCTGTAGTCCCAGCTACTCAGGATGCTGAGGCAGGAGAATCGCTTGAACCCAGGAGGCGGAGGTTGCAGTGAGCCGAGATCACCCCACTGCACTCCAGCCTGGGCGACAGATTGAGACTCCGTCTCAAACAAACAAACAAAAAATGTAACAGATGCTGGCGAGGATGTGGAGAAAAAGAAACTTGTACACGGTGTGGGTGGGAATGTAAACTAGTACACCCACTGTGGAAAAAAGTATGGCAATTTCTCGAAAAATGAAAACTAGAATTACCATTGAATCCAGTAATCCCACTATTAGGTATCTACTCAAAAGAAAAAAAAATAAAGATATCAAAGGTATACCTGCACTCACATGTTTATTGCAGCACTATTCACAATAGCAAAGATATGGAATCAACCTAAGTGTTCATCAATGGATAAATGGACAAAGAAAATATGGTATATGGATATACACAATGAAATACTATTCAGCCATAAAAAAGAATGAAATCTTGTCAACATGGATGGAACTGGAGGTCATTATCTTAAATGAACTAAGCCAATCACAAAAAGACAAATATCACAAGTTCTCACTTATATGTGGGAACTAAAATTTTGATTGCTTGGACGTAGAGAGTGGAAAGATAGCTAACGGGGACTGGGAAGGGTGAGTGGGGGGAGATGAACAGAAATGGGTTTAAACAAACAAGCATACAGTAAGATAGAAAGAATAAATTCCATGTTCAATAGCAGAGTAGGGTGACTATGCTTAACAAACATGTATTGTACTTAGGTGATGTACTCTCTGAATACCTTGAGTCAGTCACTACACATTATATACCTGTAACAAAATTTCTCATGTACCCTATACATTTGTACAATTTTTTTTCATGTCAATTCTTGGTCAAGAATATATTAGCACAATGAAACAGAGAGAAGTAGAATAATTACTTAAAAGTCAAGTGTTGTTTAACTCCTCTACAGATTTCACTTTCCCTTTGACTTTTTTTTTCCTGTGAGCATAAAATAGACAAATGCTGATTAAACACATTTCCTTTTTTAATTTATTTTTTCTCCCTGTCATTTACTTTATTTTTGGAGATAATATCTTTTCTCTCTCTTTTTTTTTCTTCAATTTTTATTTTAAGTTCCTGGGTACATGTGCAGGATGTGCAGGTTTGTTACACAGGTAAACATGTGCCATGGTTGTTTGTTGCACAGATCAACCCATCACCTAGGTATTAAGTCCAGCATCTATTAGCTATTCTTCCTGATGCTCTCCCTCCCAGCAAAGCCCTCTGACAGGTCCTGGCGTGTGTTTTTCCCTGCCATGTGTCCATATGTTCTCAGCATTCAGCTACCACTTATAAGTGAGAACATGCAGTGTTGGTTTGCTGAGGATAATGGCTTCTACCTCCATCCACGTCCCTGCAAAGGACATGATGTCATTCTTTTTATGGCTGCATAGTATTCCGTGGTGTATATGTACCACATTTTCTTTATCCAGTCTATCACTGATGGGCATTTGGGTTGATTCCATGTCTTTACTATTGTGAATAGTGCTGCAATAAACATATGTGTGCATGTATCTTTATAATAGAATGATTTATATTCCTTTGGGTATATACCCAGTAATGGGATTGCTGGGTCAAATGATATTTCTGGTTCCAGGTCTGAGAAATCATCACACTGTCTTCCACAATGGTTGAACTAATTTACACTCCCACCAGCAATGTAAAACATTCCTTTTTCTCCACAACCTCACCAGCATCTGTTGTTTCTGGATATTTTTAATAATCACCATTCTGACTGGCATGAGATGGTATCTCATTGTGGTCGTTTTGATTTGCATTTCTCTAATGATCAGTGATGTTGATCTTTTTTCATGTTTGTTGGCCACTTGAATGTCTTCGTTTGAGAAATGTCTGTTCATGGTCTTTGCTGACTTTTTAACAAGGTTGTAAATTTGTTTAAGTTCCTTGTAGACTCTGGATATTAGACCTTTGTCAGATGGATTGATTGCGAAAATTTTCTCCTTTTCTGTACATTGTCTGTTCACTCTGATGATAGCTTCTGTTGCTGTGCTGAAGCTCTTTAGTTTATTTAGATCTCATTTGTCAATTTTTGCTTTTGTTGCAATTGCTTTTGGCATTTTCATCATGAAATCTTTGCCCCTGCCTATGTCCTGAATGGTATTGCCTAGATTTTTTTCTAGAATTTTATAGTTTTGGGTTTGCATTTAAGTCTTTCATCCATCTTGAGTTAATTTTTGTATAATTTTGTTGTTTTTGTATTAATGGAGGTTTTATTATTTTTATTTTAAAGATATAAAACCTATTTAAAGACTATATACTGTCATTAGATAGATTATTCCTATGCTTTAAAAACATAGAATTATAGGGCTTTCTGGATTTTTAATCCAATATTCTGCCCTTTGCTAATAATATACAAAAAATTCCTCAGGAAAGTGTCATTTTCTATATTATTCTAAGAAGTTTTTGGGAAGGAAACAAAGAATATTTTCTAGATTCATATATCTTTAAAATTTTTTAATGTTTAAAGGTGAAGTCTTTTTAATGCAATTGCACTTCACCTGGCATTATAACACCTAGTATCTTTTGTTAAGTTGTCTTTTTGTAAAATCTAGAAATAATCATCATAGTTCATATGAGTATGGCATCTTAGAGTTTTCCAAATGCCTTCACATATAATATTTCATTTGATCTTTCTGTCATTTCTAGTGAGGAAGATAGGGTAGGTATTTCTACAGCCACATCAGGATGAAGGAACTAAGGCTGAGGGTTGAAATGACTTGTCCTAGATCCTGATCACCTAATTAGTGAGTGGCAGAGCCTGGACATGACTACACATCACTTGCTAACAAAACAAACCACCACCACCAAAAGCCTTAAGTAAAACTAGAAAGTAAGCAAAAACATCTTACTAATATATCAAATATCATGATCACCTTTTTTTTTTTTTTTTTTGAGACGGAGTCTCGCATTTTTGCCTGGCTGGAGTGCGGTGGTGAGATCTCGGCTCACTGCAACCTCTGCCTCCTGGGTTCAAGAGATTCTCCTGCCTCACCCTCCCGAGTAGCTGCGATTACAGGTGCCCACCACCATGCCCAGCTAATTTTTTGTATTTTTAGTAGAGACGGGGTTTCACCATGTTGGCCAGGCTGATCTCAAACTCCTGACCTCGTGATTCTCCCACCTTGGCCTCCCAAAATGCTGAGATTTCAGATGTGAGCCACCGTGCCCGGCCCAGGACCACATTTTATTCAAAATATTATAACAAGCTTTCCACCAAAAAAATAAATCAAATGGAAAGACAATGCTAAGAATTTTGAATTTTATAGATATTTTCAAGTGCTCGGAATTACCAAAAGCATAGAGAGTAGAGCCGAATAGTTTTTAAAATTCGAAATGGTGAGATTATTAATATTAGAAGGATTTTGTGTCCCATTTATTATCATTCATTCTCTGCCTGCTGGAATGTGTTTTGTGCTGCCATCCGAGTGAAGTTTTAAGATCTACCCAGAGGCCAGGAGAGGGCAGTGTGAGCTCACAAAATAGAAGCCATGCTTAACACACTGCTCAGCCCTGGCACTGCCTGGGTGTCATCTCATATTCCGATGTTCGCAACGATAGCAAAAAAAAAAAAAGTCAACACAATAAACTCCAAAGGAAGGAAGGAAGGAAAGAAGGGAGGAAAAATTATAAACCCTCACTATTGAATGAAGATAACATGAAAGAGTAGGAAGAAAATATTGTAAAACACTTGTTGGATATGGGCTGT
The DNA here is from genome assembly GCF_028885625.2 of Pongo pygmaeus. Lineage (NCBI taxonomy): Eukaryota > Metazoa > Chordata > Mammalia > Primates > Hominidae > Pongo > Pongo pygmaeus. The sequence goes on along the minus strand of NC_072378.2, from coordinate 138,010,179 downwards.
ATGCTAAGTGCTACAATGAAAGAGACAAAATCCCTACAGTGAAGGAGAGACGTGAAGAAACCAAACTCCATTTTCAACTGGTCACATTCTTTGTGGCCTCGTTTGTTAATAAAATAAATACTTAGTATCAGATGTCATACAAGGACTCATCTGGTCCCCAAATCCTGCAGGGCTTGGATGGCAGTGGCCTGGTGCAAAGGAAAATTTAAGCCCCCAGGTTGAAAGAGAATGACATACATGCCAGTGTTCATGCATACCCGATATAGTACATACCTATGAACAATACATTTCCATTGTTCGTTCTGTCAAGGACTAGAAGGAAATATGCTTATGAATCTAGAGAAAAATTGTATTTAAAATGATCTTATTATTAACTGCAGTATTTTCTATTCCTATAATCCTACTATTCAACTTAGTTCATGTCCCCAGCATTTACTGAGGACCCTCTACGCTCAGCAGAGGAATATGTCAGAGCCTGTGGGAGGCACAGGAGCAAGGGAGGCAGTGGGATGAAATGTCCAAAGGTGGTGACAAAGTTTTATAAGTTATATAATAAAAGGAATACATAAAATGTCCAGCAAAAAAAGACATTGCTTCTGCCTTAGGGTGTTGGAGAATTAAGGAGTGATTGAGATGGACCTTATAGGATTTTGATGGTGGCAGAAGGTGGGATAGACATTTGATAAGTATGAGCAGAATTTCAGGTAGAGGAAACACAGAGGTGGAGGTGTGGGGTGTGTTTGGCATGACAGTGAGAGTCCGTCTCCAATGCCCAGAGGACAACGAATGGGATGGGGAGAGAATGGAGAAGGAGTGGTGTTCCAGGGGGGAAGGGACAAAGGGAATAGAGAGAAGAGGGATGTGGCACCTAGAGAGCCTTGAATGCCAGGCTAATGAATTTGGACTACACGTTCATGGGCTTACTGTTTATCCTCCAACAAGTCCCCAAAAGACTGGGACTGCATTCTGTAAACCAAGGGGAGACGGGATATTGCAGAGCAGATATGTCTAGATTTTACATGCATGCATATGTGTATGTGTTTTGTGTGTGACTATGCAGATCTGACCTCGTGGCTATGTGGCTGCATCCACGAGCACGTAGCTCTCTGACAAAGATAACGAGAATGGCGATAGCTAATCAGAATATTAGTGTCATAGACACTGGTCGAGCAAGCAGACAAGAGGCAGCTTTGTTCCAAGAGAGCCCTTTATTAGGAGATGGTGGCATTGACGAGATTGCCACGCACAGCAGCACCAGTGCAAGAAGACATTAATTTCGCTTCTGCTGTTTCACAGACACTAGGTGGAAATCAGTTTCTTTTAGTGAAATATGTATGTTCTGTTCCAACCTTCTGGTATTGTATTCTGTATTTCTATCAATATTCATTTCAGAAATATTAGATTATTATGAATGATAAGACATTTTTCCCCTAAAAATAAACTTCCTTGTGTTATTCACATGATGTATAGGCAGAATTATTTGGTTTGGGACTCAGATAAATGCTGTCGAGAAAACATGAGAAGATAAAAATTTTGCCCACGCTTTGGTGGTGCTAATGTATTTTAGCTGGAAAATCGTCTGGGAATTGAAATAGAATGTTGGAGGTATCCATGGTTACATATAATATGAAAAAATGTATAAAAAGAAACTACATTTGTTCCTCTCCCGTAGTCTTTGAATATGTTATTAGTCCAATGGATCTTGGTAATTTCAGTGACAGATACTTATAATGATTCAACCAAGCCTGAGAACCTATCTGCAGAAAAACACACATGCCTAACATGTCACCTTCATTTTCAGAGGGATTTCTCAGCCTTGAAACTCAGTAGGCCTAGGTTCAGAACTCTTGCCTGAGACTTTTAGGAAATAATGAGCCACTGTATACCTCTAAGGTGTGTCCCCCTAAAATGTTCCTTTCCCATGTTATACTTTCTCTTTCATTTCTACGTTTAGGACAGTGATCATTTTCTAACCATATGATGACTTTGCCAACCCAAAATGTGGTTTTATTTAACACTGCAGGCAAATCCTGTAGCTCGTGATCCCATAAATACGTGTTCATTCTGACTAACCCAAGATAGTGTGGTTAGAGGAAAACTTTGAAAACCTTGTTTCTTAATATAAGCAAAAATGGGAGTCTTTTAGTAATGAAAATTTGCAGTCAAATTCCATTTTTGTCTTTTATCTTCTGGTCTTTGTAAGGCCTTGGCAAGAAAACACCCAGACTCCTTCAGACTCGAGTGGCATAATGAGGTAACAGCCTTATTGAAGTTTTAAACAAGAAGCCCATGAACTAGTACTCTTAAAACCTCATGGCAAATTTTATGTATGTTTCAGATCTACTCTGTAGGTTGCTCAGCAGAGGCCCTCCCTTGGCCACTAGCAAAAATAGCTCACACCTACCGCATACATGTGCCTGCTGCTGTTCTAGGAGGGTTTCAGATAGAAATCCATTTAATCCTCCCAAAAACCTGAAGGAGTACAGGAATGTTATTCTGCCTATTTTAGATGAAACTGAGGCCCTGGATGATGAGTTGCTTGTCTCAAAGCCCACGGTGGTAGAGTCAGGATCTACACTCGAGCAGTCTTGTTGCAGAGCCTGTACACTAACTTATATGCTCCTCTGATGTACAGACATTATTTTTTCAAAACAATGGCCCCAGGTAGTAACGGTACTCTTCTTATATCTTCTGTTTTGAGGGGATCTGCGACTGTGGCTCGGGCATTTTCTCAGCTCTCCAGTCGTTGAATAATTTCTTTCTCTATCTCTCCCTCTCTCTCTCTGGCTCTCACTCTCTCTTTCTCTCTCTGCCACCACACACATGCAATTCAGTTATACATTTGTTCAATTAGGCCTAACCTCCAGTGCAAGGAAAGCAGCAAGCTTTACACAGCTTTCCCACTGGAGGGGCGATAGGCACTCAAGTCTGTCTTCTCCATGAAAGGAAGTCACAAATTTTCACTGAACTCTTCCACAATCAGCGTGAAATAGTTATTTAGGGTTTGCAAATAGAAATAGAGAAAACTTTCATTGTGAACTGTTTCCCTTTCCAAAATTTTTATGTTTTGCTGTTGTTTATCTTGTTTTCTTGAGATAAATGTTTGTGTTTCTCATTTCCCCTCTTGGCCAGTTTTTCTGTATAAAAATTTTTGAAGCTCATACTTACAAACTTCTAACTCCTCTCTTCCTTTGGACTTAGATACTTACCCAAACTGGAACTATATTTAAAAGTCTCCTTAATTGCAAGACCTTGACTTTATAGAGGCAAAAAGTCAATTTTAAAACCCATACCCTATACAGTCACCTAACTCAATTCAGGTGCTTTGATTGGTTCACGGCTTTGACAATTACAAGAAACACCACTAGCATCTGAAGAAATTGAAATCCCAGGACTGTCTTCACATCCAAATCCACAATGGTGCCTGGAGCTAATCATGGATCAAAATATCTGATTGGCCAATAACTGACTGGTAATTATCCATAATTGATTCTCCTGTAAAGTGCAAATGATAGTTAACAGCAAAGAAATTGAAATATCCTCTCCTTAATGGTAAATTTTATATCTTCATTTAATTTTCAAAAGGCAGGAAAAATATTTTATAAATATCAACCTCCTAGGCCAATTTTTAAAACTTCCAACTTAATAATTGTTTAATGTATATTTTGAGTTTTTTTCTTCATGCAGCATGTATGTTGAGGTCACAGTATGTGAACAGATGGAATATATGACAGGGGCCAACTAATTAACATTAAAGACAGGGGACCCATTGTCTTTCTATAACTCCCATCCATCTACCTTCATTTCTGTCACCATGGTACCTAGTGTTTCAATTACTGAGTGTTGTGAATAAACTATTAAACAAAACCAACTCCATATAATGCTGCTATTTGATGTTCAAGAAGCTATGCTTGAATGTTTTCTAAATCGCTGAAACCTTCTCAATAATTTCCTCTGATAAAGGAGGTGAGACTGTAGGGATTTTTGTGCAATTTATTTAGTTTACAGACAAGTGGAGTGGGAACTGGCATATTTTAAATTGCATCATTGACATTCTTGTGGTTTCTAGCTGCAAGGGCCAACTCTAGAATGCCTCTGAGGTTGAGCCAAAGGAGCATGAGAAAGCATGTGGTTTTTATAAGCCCCTATCACATGTAGCATGCTGGGGATTTCAAAAAAGCAGGCATTCTCCAGACTTGAATTAACTCCTGCTTCTTCCCAGAGCAGCCAATTCCTGATAGACTTGGATGGAATCAAACCAGGAAGCTCTGAGCAGCATGAAAACTCTCAAATGTGACCTGTGAGTTTTTCCTAAGTTTTCTCGGCAGCCTGTGGCAGAAGAGCACTGAAAATAGAAGCAATAGAATTACCATGTGATCCAGCAATCCCAGGTATATATTCAAAAGAATGCAAAGCTGGATCTCAAAGAGATATTCGCACTCCTGTGTTCATTGCAGCATTATTCACAATAGTCAAGATGTGGAAACAACCCAAATGTCCATCAACAGATGAATGGATAAAAAAAATGTGGTATATACACACAATAGCACATTATTCAGCCTTAAAAAAGAAGGAAATTCTGTTATATGCTGCAATATGGATGAACATTAGGAAAGGAGAATGATGGTTGCGAGAGGCTGGGGGAGGAGGAAATGGACAGTTGGTGTTCAATGAGTGTAGTTTCAGTTTTGCAAGATGAAAAAGTTCTAGAGATCTGTTGCATAACAAGGTGAATATACTTTACACTACTAAATTATACATTTAAAATGGTTAAGATGATAAATTTTATGTTACGTGTTTTTACCACAATTTTAAAAAATACAGTTGACCTTCAAATAACACAGGTTTAAACTGCATGGGTGCACTTATACTCAGATTTTCTTCCACCTCTGCTACCTTTGAGGCAACAAGAACAACCCCTCCTCTTTCTCCTCCTCAGTCCACTCAACATGAAAATGATGAGGATGAAGACATTTATGGTGATCCACTTGGCACTTAATATATAGTAAATATATTTTCTCTTCCTTATGATTTTCTTAACAATATTTTCTTTTTCTCTAGCTTACTTTATTGTAAGAATACAGTATATAAGTCATAAAACACAAAATATGTGTCAATCGACTTTTTGTTATAGGTAGGATGTCTGGCCAATAGTAGGCTATTAGTAGTTAAGTTCTGGGGGAAGTCAAAAGTCATACATGAATTTTCCACTGCATGGGAAGTTGTCAAGGGTCAACGGTAACTGCTAGTGTCCCCTTACCTTGAACTCATGGGTTGTAATGAACTCAGCAGCTGGTCTGCAGAGGACTTTAGTGAGGTAATTCTGATTGGAGAAAGCTACTCTCCAGCTAAAATTACTTGCATTGGAGTTGACCAATGTGTAGAATGCCTGCCAGAACCTACATCCCAGAACCCTACTGGGCTGCCCCACTGCCTTGAAAGCTATTGTGGAAAGCCAGGAATCTTCTGGGAGTCTCTAAGTTCAGATGTGGAGAAAGATGGCACAAATAAAGAAACAAATCAACACACCAGCAAACGTGTTTGACTTGGGGGAGGTGACTCTAGGGGATGATGTTAACTTGGGGTAGCATATCCACATATCTTTTTTCCCGACATGCCCCAAAACTTGCAGAATTTTATACCTGGAAGGAACAATAATAATCAGTCAGAAGAAATAAATTACCTCATTTCATAAGAGGAAAGTGAAGTAAAGGAAGGTAAGAGACTTCCTTAACCCAAGGACCTCCAGAGAAATGATTAGAAAGTGGAGTTTAGGATTCTCAGTCTCAAGGGTGATTTTAGGCAGAATCCATTCTTGAATGAGACATGACAGGAAAGACCAATATTAACAAACACATGGGACAAAACTGGCTCTATTTTTGTTGAAAGGAAAGCAGAGGTGGCAGGAATGGTGGGGTGTCATTTCCCCTCTCCACACCCCGAGCCCACCCTGGGCCCCAGAGGCATGCCTGTGGCTGCCTGTGCCTCAAAACTCTGTAAGGCACAGTTTGAAGAGCACCCTAGCATACCACTGCTTTTCACTTGACACTCCCACTACAGCATTTATAGACTACTTTGTAATTTTTGTTTGCATGTCTGCAGGAAGAAAGTTCAAAATAACAGCTACTATATATTGAGTATTTACTGTGTGCTGGCTTGCTTGCTAAATACATTACAGACATTATTTAATCAAATCCACCCCAAAAAGTTATTGTTTTATCCCATTTTGCAGGCGGAAGAAAAAGTCCATGTAAGTTAAATAGGTTGCTTATAAATGGCAGGACTGGGATTCAAACACTATTATGACCAAAGACCTGTGCCTATAACCAAAGCAGCAATCAGGCTTGTGATTGGTTCATCTTTGGATGCCCATTACCTAGCGTAAGGCCAGTACATAGTAGGCACTTCATAAAAATGCTTTGGTTGAGATTCCTCTGGTTCACAGACATCATTTTAAAGTGCTAAATTTCTATAAAAAAAGAATAATTTTAAAATGTTAAAATTTAAAAAACAAAATTATCAAAAGAAAAAAGAAATAATTTTAAAAATACAAGCGCAAATTTATCAGGGAAGGTTAATGACTATCAATCACTCACACATAAGTGTGAATTGGTTAAATCTGATTGCTTTAACTGTTAGCTCTTGCCTAAGTGGAGAGGAATCTCGTGTATTATCTAAGATCATTAACTAGAGTTGGGCTCTTAAAATCTTCTCTATCATTTAGTGGCTATGTAACCTTGGGCAAACCGTCTAACCTAACTCAGTTTCCCCATCTGTAAAATGGATATTATAATAGAATTTATCACATGGAATTACTGTCTGGATTGGACGAATTTATTCAAAAGTATTTAGAACAGAAATTGGTCCATAGTAAGCACTCAATAAAAATTAATGTATTGGCCGGGCACAGTGGCTCACACCTGTAATCCCAGCACTTTGAGAGGCCAAGGTAAGAAGGACACTTGAAGCCTGGAGTTAGAGACCAGCCTGGCCAACATGGCGAAACCCTGTCTGTACTAAAAATACAAAAAAATTAGCCAGGTGTGCACCTATAATCCCAGCTACATGAGTGGCTGAGACATGAGAATTGCTTGAACCCTGGAAGCAGAGGTTGCAGTGATCGAGTCACTGCATTCCAGCCTGGGTGACAAAGTGAGACTGTCTCAAAAAAAAAAAAATCAAAGTGTTGCCTGCACTTGCATGTTTATGGCAGCACTATGCACTATAGTAAAGGTATAGAATGAACCTAATTGTTGTTCATCAATGGATAAATGGATAAAGTAAATGTGGTATATGTATATACACAGTGGAATACCATTCAGCCATAAAGAGAATAAAATTGTATCATTTGCAGCAACATGGATGGAACTGGAGGTCATCATCTTAAGTGAAATAAACCAGGCACAGAAAGAAAAATATCACGTGCTCTCACTTATATGTGGGAGCTAAAAATTTGATCACCTGGAAGTAGAGAATGGAATGATAGATAACAGAGCCTGGGAAAGATGAGTAGCGGGGAGAGGGGAATATAAAGAGAGAGAGGTTAAAAGATACAAACATACAGTAAGAGGGAATCAATTCAATGTTTGGTCAGAGTAGGGTGACTATACTTAACAAGAATGTATTGTACTCAAGTGGTGGACTCTCTAAATGCCCTGACTTGATCACTACACAATATACACACGTAACACAATTTCTCCTCATGTACTATATACATTTGTACAAATAAAAATAAGTAAATAATCATTAATTACTATTATAAACCACAATGAAGAAAAGGGTATTATGTATACTTTTTGGCTTGGTTATCGTGGTGTTTTTTTTTTTTTTTCAAAAGGAGGGACAGAAGGTAGGTAATTTTTAAGCATGGTTTGTCCTGCTGAGATGGGAGACCAGAGCAAATGTACCAGGGAGTCCCTGGGCATCTGATGATGGACAATTACAGAGGATAAGAGTAATCTAGGCCGGGCATGGTGGCTCACGCCTGTAATCCCAGCACTTTGGGAGGCCAAGGCAGGCAGATCACAAGGTCAGAATTTCGACAGCTGCCTGACCAACATGGTGAAACCGTGACTTTACTAAAAATACAAAAATTAGCCAGGCATGGTGGTACGTGCCTGTAATTCCAGCTTCTTGGGAGGCTGAAGCAGTAGAATCGCTTGAACCCAGGAGGCAGAGGTTGCAGGAGCCGAGATGGCGCCATTCTACTCTAGCCTGGCGACAGAGCGAGACTCCGTCTCAAACAAACAAAACAAGAGTAATCTAGACAAGGGCCAAAGATAGCTCATTTCAGGAACGTGCTTAAGACCTGCACTTATCTAGGTAAGGAAACAATACTTCTATTTCATTTTCATCTCTTCCACATCTCTTGGCAGCTGATCTGGACTCAATTTTGAGCTCTAGATCGGTCGTACTGTCAGAAAGAATTTTGTGGCTGGCGTAAGACTTCAGCAATAACAAAAATGAAAAAATGTTATAGCTTGCAACTTACTTTCTGATATGGTTTGGCTGTGTCCCCACCCAAATCTCATCTTGAATTGTGGCTCCCATAATTCCCGTGTGTTGTGGAAGGGACCCAGTGGGAGATAATTGAATCGTGGGGTCGGTTCCCCCATACTCTTCTCATGGTAGTGAATAAGTCTCACAAGATCTGACGGTTTGATAAGGGGAAACTCCTTCCACTTGGCTCTCATTCTCTCTTGGCTGCTGCAATGTAAGACGTGCCTTTCACCTTCCACCGTGATTGTGAGGCCTCCCCAGCCATATGGAACTGTGAATCCATTACCTCTTTTCTTTATAAATTATCCTGTCTTGGGTATGTCTTTATCAGCAGCATGAAAATGGACTAATATACTTTCCAATGAATGGTTACGTGTTTGGTCAGCTTGTTTCATCCAATTCTCAGGACTTGATCTACGAAAAGGAAAGCCAAAGACATAACAGAGCAGGTGTCCTGCTGGGAGAAGGAGTGGGAAGAGTTCTGCCATGGAGCAGATATGAATCAGGGAGGACTAAATTCCCAGGCTCCCTTGACTCTTTCTCACTTGGCCAGTGAATTAGTGGAAAACGATAGAAAGACACAGGAAGAAACCAGGTACTTCCTAAGGCATCCCTGGCATAGGCTGTGTTGGTCTGTGTTGCTCTGTCAGATCAGCAAGGGCATCAGATTCTCACAGGAGCATGAGCCCTACTGTGAACTGTATGTGAGGGATCTAGGTTGCCTACTCCTTATAAGAATCTAGTGCCTGATGATCTGAGGTGGAACAGTTTCATCTTGAAACCATCCCCCACCACTGTCCATCCATGGAAAAGTTGTCTTCCATGAAACCAGTCCAGTTGGTTTCTATTACAGAGTTTAAGAGTAATCTAGGCAAGGGCCAAAGTTAGCACATTTCAGAAATGGGATTAAGACCTGCACTGTATCTGGGTGAGGAAACAATACTTAAGTTTTATTTTCAGAGTGCCCTCTGATTCAGGGCAGACTAGGGGAGAAGTGGGAACAGAGCTGAGAGTGAACTTGCAATAGATCACCATACACTTCAAGGAGAGTTGACATTTTCCCTAACAGAAAAAGGGCAAGTTTCATACTTTAATCTGTAGAGTACGTGCCTGTGTGTCTTTTATTTTTCACTCATGTTTAATTAGATCTGAGAACAGGCTTACTGCTAAAGCTTAAATAATTAACTAGCATTTATTTGTAAAAGATAGTCGGTCATAACATCATCTAGCAAAGTGGAGAAACTATAACTGGATTCTGTCTCTATCAAGAACATCCAGATAGAGACAGAGGTAACCTGGAAACTCTGTCAGAGGATAGTTCTTAGTCAAGGTAACCGCACAATACAACCTCTGCTATACCCTTTAAGGAAATTAAACTTCTGGCTCCAGTTACCGCCAGAAGTACTGACTACGGTAACTCCTGCTGAACAGGTCTGGCTCATCAGACCCTGCAACTCCGGCTTCCTTCCAGCCCTAAGGTGGTAGAAGCTTGCTGCTATTGTATTGCTAAGCACTGGGCTGTTTCTTGCTGCGCCTTATTTGGCTTCTCAGCTTTCCCATTATTGGTGAAACCAATTCCTTGTAACAAACTTTCTCATCGTGAAATATCTATGATGGTTTCTGGTTTTGTTTTTGTTTTCTTCCCAGTGGGTATCTGAATGCTATAGAGAGAATAAGAGAACTCTATATACACTTTAGAAACGAGAAAGAGAAAGTCCTATTTCTATCTTCCCATTTTAACATTGTTTAGGCCATTATTTTGTTATTTTGTATCTTTCTTAATAGGTAGCTTTATGAAACAAGCAATATATCAGCAAACAGATCTTGAGCACTTCCTTTCTATAGTGTACTTTAGTCATCTCTAAAAAATAATCTGATAGAATTGTTGCTTTCAGCTCGCTATCACAGCAAACAAATGCAGCTCACCCTGATAAAGATAGCTGCAAATGGAATTTCCTAGACTCCACCTGTCTTCTGAGGCTTTCAGCTGTCTGTACCATATCCTCTCACATCCAGACACAAGAGTAGAGGCTGGAGCATTGGTGCAGCACCTTAGGACCTTCCACGTCCTGCCTAAGTATTTCGCTGACCATTATGAGCCCAGGAATCGCCACAGGAGCAAGTCCAACCACAGCTGCAGGAGAGCACACTGACAGGGCAGGCCCATAATGGGCACTTGCCCATCTGTTGTGTAGTTAGTTTTTGGCCTTTTTAATAAAGTAGTGTTAGAAACATTGTAACAACTGAACATCCACACCTAAGGGGTCATAGATGGCCTCATTAATAGGAGACTCAAAGGCAGCCCTTACTTGAAACACTCCAAGAGAGATATACGTGTATTTTCTGTCCTTCAGAAAATGCAATTTTTGTCTGGACACATTTCTAATGATTTCACTTAATAATCACATTTTATGTAGCTTTGAATTACTAGAGCTATCTAGTTATTATGAACCACAGGATACGATGTCAGAATCTCAAAGCACAAGAGAAATAGAACTAACTAACTTATACAAAGTAATTTGGAATTTGCAAAGTACTTTCACACTCGTTAGCTCAATCTTTTTTTTTTGAGACGCAGTCTTGCTCTGTTGCCCAGGCTGGTGTGCAGTGGTGCAGTCTCGGCTCACTGCAGCCTCTGCCTCCCCGGTTCAAGTGATTCTCCTGCCTAGCCTCCAGAGTAGCTGGGACTACAGGTGTGCACTGCCATGCCTGCATACATTTGCTTTTGTAATTTTGGTAGAGACAGGGTTTCACCATGTTGGCCAGGCTGGTCTCGAACTCCTGACCCCAAGTGATCTGCCCACCTCAGCCTCCCAAAGTGCTAGGCATAAGGTACCACACCTGGCCCATTAGCTCAATCTCGCTGATGGTTTTGGACATTGTTCTGGCAAAAAAAGATGAGGCCTAGAAGTGCTACCTCAAACAAATGATTTCAGAATTAAAATAAGGCAATATTTTAAGTACTTTCTACTCCTGCATGGGCAAAGTCATTTTTTTTTGATACAAATATTTTCTGTCTTTTGGGGAAACCCTCTATAGCAGTGGCTCCCAACCTTTTTGACACCAGGGAGTAGTTTTGTGGAAGACAATTTTTCCGTGGAAGTGGGTTTGGGGAGGGGATGGTTTTGGGATGAAACTGTTCCCACCTCAGATCATCAGGCACTAGATTCTTACAAGTAGCGGGCAACCTAGATCCGCCATTCACAATAGGGTTCATGCTCCTATGAGAATCCAGTGGCCCCACTGATCTGACCGGAGGCGTGGAGCACAGGCAGTAATGCTCACCCACCCACGGCTCACCTCTTGCTGTGAGGCCTGTTCCTGACAGGCCACAGACCAGTATGGATCCATGGCCCCGGGGGTTGAGGACCCTTGCTCTGTAACATACATTTGAGACCTAGTCTTATTCTAAATGTCGCAAGCAATACAACATCAGAATTTCTAGTTATGGAGTCTTAGGCCTGTTTTACTGGTTTGGAAGGAAATTTTCAAAATTTTCCTAGTTAAGCAGTTGACTCCTTTTGCTTTAGTGAGCTCAGTCTTATTATATCCAGTGTTCTTGCTATATCTCTTGATAATGAGGCTTTATACATATATATATACACACACATAATCATACATATGTGTATAATGATACCTGTATATATTGTATAATAATAATGAAGCTTTCTATATAAAGCATCATCATATAAAACCCATATATATGTGTGTGTGTATATATACATACACACACACATACATATATATACATACTGACAGGCCACAGACCATATATATATATATATATACACACACACACATACATGTTACTATATATATATAGTGACAGTGTAATTTATTTATAGAGACATTGAAACTCCATGACATGGACAAGCCCAAAGCTATGGTTCTCTCTATGATGAGCCTATTTACATTTTCCTTATACAAGAGAAACTTTCTAATGATCTTCTTCACTTTTTTTTTTTTTTTTTTTTTTGAGGTGGAGTCTCGCTCTGTTGCCCAGGCTGGAGTACAGTGGCGCAATCTTGGCTCACTGCAAACTCCGCCTCCCGGGTTCACGCCATTCTCCTGCCTCAGCCTCCCAAGTAGCTGGGACTACAGGTGCCCGCCAACACGCCCGGCTAATTTTTTTGTATTTTTAGTAGAGACGGGGTTTCACCATATTAGCCAGGATGGTCTGGATCTCCTGATCTCGTGATCCGCACGCCTCGGCCTCCCAAAGTGCTGGGATTACAGGCTTGAGCCACCGCACGCGGCTGATCTTCTTTACTCTTAATCCTAGGACCATACCTAGTGTAAAATTTTTTTAATTACAGAAAATCCTGAAATTTTCAAAAATGTAAAAACAAATCTAAAGCTTTAGGTCTGCCTAATCCAAAATGAATTCCACTTTAACATGTGCCATTTCATGGAAAAACAACTGGGTCCTTTTTATTTTAGACATAAGCAAGTATCTTTACTAGACTTAGGAACTCAAAATGATGGCAGTAAAACGCATTTATTCAGATTCTTACTGAATAGCTACTATTCCCAACATTATGCTAGGGGTGACAATATGAAGGAAGGCACAGTCCTTCATAGTGTTTGGTCTAGTGGAAGAGGAAGATGATTGAGCTCTTCACTTGTAACAGAATAGACTCCTGCCAAAACTCTAGAGCCTAGGGGCAGGACAAACTATGGATTTTCCATGCAATAATAATAATACTCTATATTACTATGTAAATACATATACATCCATACACACATTAGTATACTATACTTAACATTACTACATATGCATATATATCCTTGTATATACTCTAACATTACTATATACACATACACATATAAAGATACATATATACACACATTAGTATACCATATTTGACATTACTACATATTCACATATTTTCTTACATATACTGTAACATTACTATGTATACATATATAAGGATATACATGTCTACATACATGTATAAGAATATATATGTATATGTAGTAATGACAAGTATAGTATACTAATGTGTGTACATATGTATATGTATTTACATAATAATATCAAGTATTATTATTATTGCATGAAAAATCTATAACTTGTATGCAGATATATTTCTATGTATCTGTATAGACACATATCTGTGTGTATATGTGTGTGTATGTGTATGTATGTGTGTGTTTGTGTATGTGTATATATAAAAATATATACATATATAGTTATCTTTTCCTCAATTTCTAACACATAACTTGGCATAGGGCAAAATCTCAATAAATATTTCCTGAGTTAATAAGCTAAAGAAATGTTATTTGATTTGAAGACTAAAAGAATCCCTAGCACATGAAGGGCTTTAAAAAAAAAGAGAGAGGGAGTCTGGGTCTCTCTCTATTGGTCATTTAGGACTCAAATCTTTGGATGCCTTCTAATATATTGCCCATGGAGTATCATCTTTAGGATGCAGATCTTACTCCTTAGCTTCTTCCTTTCAATTCAGTTTAGGAAATATCTTTTGAATAACTACTGTGTGATAGACAATGATAAGTACTAAGATATAAAAATGGTTTCAGTAAGGAAGAAACTCAAATATAATGTGGAAATAAAAGTATGTGAACCTAAGGATGCAGATTGTATTTTGTTCATCTTTTTACCTCCAATGCCATGGCAGATAGCTGGTTGAAGGTTGTCAGATGAATGGATACATGAATAGAGGACTTAAGACTTAAAAGACAGCAGTAATAAGGGAATAATTCTCATTTGATTTATGTGTGAGGGAGAAAGGGCTTAGTCTCGAAAGACTGCAAATTGGAGATGACAGTTGAACTTGGGTTTGAAGATGAGAAGAAGCTCTTAAGGTAGAGAAGGGAAGATGAATAGCACAGTCAAGAGGAGGCAGAGCAAATAGACATAGGAGAGTGAAAGAACACAGCTCCCTGTGGCTCCCTTGGGGAAGCTGGGGACAAACTGGCTGTTCTAGTGGAGAAGAAATGATTTCTCATCGTTACAGTATTCTTTCACCATGGAGGACCAGAAGGCTAGTCTTGTTTCAGCTCTCAAGATAGGGTAATTTCTCCCCCCTCCCCCCCTTTTTAAAATTTCCTTAGCTTACTTGGTTCTCAGTTTTGGAGAAAAGTGAAGTAAGAAATGTGGGAAACAGGACAGATGAGGAAACTGATGTTAAGTGGCTCATCCAGAATCACCTTAGTAATTTCATTCCCTGCCTTGCCTGCTTCAGCCTGATGTGTGTCCATGGAAATTCATAACTGATTCTTTGGATTGTTGCCACAGTTTGAAAATAATATTAGGTTGGTGCAAAAGTAATTGCAGTTTTTACTTTTCACCAACATATACAACTCAGCAATGGACTCCAAAAGAACTGTATCAAATAAAGTTGCTAGAGTATCAAAAAATTCCTCTTCTTCCATAAATTATTTGTAGCTCAATCCAAAAGAAACCAAAACAAAGACAACCAAATGCCATCCAGACTCGCTTTCCAATGGGCCAGACCATTTCTGAACAGTTCCTTCCATCCTGCCAGTTGCCACATCCTAACGAGCGTCAAGTTAACATTTTTTACGAGAAAGAATAATTTCGCAAGGAATACAGCTGTGAAGAAAAGATATTCCACCTTCTAATAAAATAGTAATGCTGCAAGCTCAGCGGCTCATAAAACATTTATAACCTTCAGCCAGTAAAGAGAGAACAAGAGATTTAAATGTTGCTGCTTGATGCTTGGCATAAACTCTACGCAAAAACACGTGCGCTGCAGCAGGGTCCAGGGAAACAGGTCCCCTTGTGGCTGCGGGTGGCAGTCTGTTTTTCAGTTGCTCTCCTGGTTCTTTTTCATATCCACCTGCTTTCGTTTCATAATCCCCTCCTTTTTTTTTATTACTTTGGAGATTTTTTTCTTCAGCATCTCAGGGTTTGTGCTAATTGGGGTATGAACAACATAGCTTGTTTTTCAGATTGCTGTATTATTTCTACTTTCGAGAAATGAATTCCCTGATGTGTTCAGTATTTTGGCTAGCATGTATGACATCAGTTTCTTTTCTGTGTTTTACAATTGCAATTGCAATATCATTTTGATCACAAATTTCCTTTTGTTAGTGTTTTTTGCCCCTCTTCTCTTGCTGGCAGCAGCCCTCATCCAGCCTGGGTCACCATTCAGAACCAAGCTTTGTGTGGGCAGTTTGGGGTTCATGTACCTGGGAAAATTGCTGATCCAGCCTCTCAGCCAGTGTGTGCTGCTGGGTGCAGGTTCTGATGGAGGAACTCCAGCTTCTCTCTCCTGCCACCCTAGGCAGCCACTGGTTATTGGGCACAGCCCCAGGCTAGAGCTGCAGCTTTTTCTAGGGCCTGTTCCTAAAAAAAGCGCCTTGTCCTGGCTTTTTTTGTCAAACAGCCAGCCCAACTCTGAGGCCAGCACTGGAAGCCGGGAGGCCTGTTCCACCGAGCCCACTAACTCCCAGTACCTGCAGCTGGTTTCTATTCTCAAGTCCAGAATGCTGAGCCTCTGCCATTTCTCACGGTTCTGTTTCTAGACCATACAGATGTTCTCTTCTTTTTGAGAGTTTTTATGTATTTTTAATTTTTTAAAAAAAATCAGTTAAAAAAAAAAAAAAGAGGCAGGATCTCAGTCTGTTGCCCAGGCGGGAGTGCAGTGGCATGAACATAGCTCACTGTAACTTTGAACTCCTAGGCTCAAGCAATCCTCCTGCCTCAGCCTCCCAAGTAACTGGGACTACAGGTGTGTGCCACTATGCTCGGTTAATTCTGTTATTTTTTGTAGAAATGTGTTCTTCCTGTGTTGCCCAAGCTGATCTTGAATGCTTGGGCTCAAGCAATCCTCCTGCCTTGGCCTCCCAAAGTGCTGGGATTACAGGCATGACTCACCACACCCAGCCTAAAAAATTTACTTATTATCTTCTCTGCTTGAAGAGAAAGGGGTGTGAATTTCCACACGTATTCATTCAATCAACTTAAGCAGGAATTGTGAGACCTATCTAATCTCACTTCTAGATTTTAAATTCTTTAATAATAGGGTTATATATTATTTGACTTCATATCCTTCCTAATAGTACACACTTAAAAGTGTTTATTGAATGAATAAAAAATGAATAAATGAATGCAGGCCCAATTCCATTCCTTATTTGAGATGCTTTTTAATTTCCTCATTCTAGTTCTGATGATGTCACTCCAAGAGGTCAGGCAGCTGCTTGCTCCTCCCAACCCAAATCAGCGATGGCTCAACTTATCTTACAAGAGTCCTGACTCCAGGTACTGCTTCATATCATGTATTCAGAACTGTTTGAATTATTATTCTTCTATTCTAAAAGTAATATGTAATTCTAAGAGGATATATAATGGTGACCTGCACTGCAATCGAGTCAAACATAATACATTTTTCTTATTGAAAATAATAATATGCAATAGTCATAGAAAATATATTCAGTACACACAAGCAAACTAAAGAATAAAATCATTCCACCATGCTACTCATTAACATTTGGTGTGTACCTGTCCTTCCTTTCTCTCCCACTCTAATATGCCCATGCTAATAAAGGGAGTTCCTTGTTTGTCACTTGGCTCACTTACTAGCATTCTGTTCTTGCAGTGAATTAGGGATGATCTCTTTCAGTGTTGATGTGGCCATCAGATGTGGCTTTCAGCCCCCAGAGATGCAAATGTGGCTGTATTCTAGGATTTTTGTATTTTTATTTTTTTTGCTCTGAGGTGGATGTTAGGAAATGAGCAGATTCTGACAGCATGAAATGTGGAGATGTTTTTGCTGGTTTTGCTGCCAGCATTGCTGAAGCAGCTGACTGTGATGAATACGCAGATAAATACATTTCTGCTCAGGAGACAGACATTTGGTGATTGCCTGGTGGCAGGAGGCCTGGGTTCTATATTCTTTTGTTCTCTGCTTTCCTCTGTCTGGTGCTTCCCGTCTCTGCTGGACCACCTTTATCTACCTCTTGTTTTTGGTCAAACCCCTTCTGTTACCGGTGGAGGTTATCCAGGTTCTTGGTGTCTTGAACAAAGACTTAGATAAGACACACAAACAAAGCAAGGAAAGAATGAAGCAACAAAAGCAGAGATTTATTGAAAATGACAATACACTCCACAGAGTGGGACTGGGCTGAGCATAGGGGCTCAAGAGCCCAGTTACAGAATTTTCTGGATTTTAAATACCCTCTAGAGGTTTCTCATTGGCTACTTCGTATACACTCCATGCAAATGAAGTAGTGGACTGCAATTAGTCTGATTGGTTGCAGGAAGCAATTTTTCCTGCAGAAAGCAACCAATCAGAGGCTGAAGTGAAGTTACAAAGTTACACTCCTATGCAAATGTCTGATTGTTTGGAGAAAGCAACCAATCAGAGGTACTTTCAATTTTCCATCTGCCACGCAGAAAAAAGGTGGGAGTTGCAAAGGGGATAGCCTCTGGTCCTTTTGTTACTTAAGTGTGGAAAGTTGGGGTTGTCCTTTTGATTTGGTTCTAGAAAGTCAGCATGAATCAGCCTTAGGCTCCCTGCCTCCAGACCCTATTCTCCTGCTTCACTTCCATAAAACAGAAATGGCCATGTATGGCTGACAAGATGCTGCTTAAATCCAGGCCATTTTATACATGAAAATGGCAAGGAGCCTCTGGGTTGCTGTTCAGGATGAAGATTAAAAATAAAATCGAGAACCCCAAGTCCAAATTCCTGGTGCTTTCCAAGCTGTTCTAAAAGGAAGCATTTCCTCTCCCTCAGGACACTGGGGTTGCAGTGGGCTTCCAGCAGCCTAAGTTCCCAGCAGGGCGATGAGGAAGAGCACAGAGAGGAAGACCAGAGGCAGGAGCAGGAGGACAGCAGTGCATGGAGGAACCCAGGAGAGCTGGATACCCACACGTGACCTGAAGAAGAAGGGCGTGAACAGACAATAATTCTCTATACCCTAAGACTGTTCTTACCATCCGGCTATAAACATGTGAGAAGTAAAAATGACAAATGCAGATTTTAAAATGCAAAAAAAAAATCATGAGGGAAGAGGCATAGGTGAGGTATAAGCCATCTGGTACTGAGAAAGTCCTGGGAAGGTGGTAGAGTTACATTAAGAATCTAAGTATTCTGCAAGTCAGAGAATAATCAACAGGAAATGTTTTGATTCCTGAAGGACGAAAGGTCAGGGGGATGTGAGAGAATGTGAAGTGAAGTGTGAATAAAGCCATAAAGCTCTTGCTGAGAAGTATCAGGAAAGATGAGTTTACAGTCTTTTTAAGAGCAACAAGGGAAGAGGAATGAGAAATATGGGAAATGGAGCTACTTCGAATTCAGGACTAAGTTCATGGTTTCCTAGGATGAACATCACTCATTACAATGCCCATGAAGGTTTTAAATAGTGAGGTGTTTATTGGACACTTACTCTGTTAAGAGTTATTTTGATCATTTGAAGTCTGACTGTAAAAACAAAACAAGAAAACCAAGTTTCTGTGTTCAAGTAACCCAAAATCTGGTTGGAAAAATGCAACACAAACAGTACAACAGTATAGGGTTAGTTTGGTGGTGTGGATGACAGAGTATGTGAATGCTCTGTCATTCTTTTCTAATATGCAAGAAATGTGCGATGTTGGGAGAAGATCATATCCGGCAGTTGTGGGAATGAGCAGGGCAGGCATGGGCAAGTAGGTGGGACTTGATTAGAATAAAAAGAAAAGGAGGGCTAGGTGCGGTGGCTCACACCTGTAATCCCAGCACTTTGGGAGGCCTAGGCGGGCAGATCACGAGGTCAAGAGATCGTGACCATCCTGGCTACCACGGTGAAACTCCATCTCTACTAAAAATACAAAAAACTTAGCTGGGCGTGGTGGTGGGAGCCTGTAGTCCCAGCTACTTGGGAGGCTGAGGCAGGAGAATGGCGTGAACCCAGGAGGCGGAGCTTGCAGTGAGCCAAGATCATGCCACTGCACTCCAGCCTGGGTGAGAGAGCAAGACTCTGTCTCAAAAAAAAAAAAAAAAAAAAAAGAAAAGAAAAGGAGAAGTGAGACTGTAGCTTAAGAAAGCTTACACCCCCAAGGCCAAGGTTAACACTGTGTCTAGCATTTTACAGGGGAGCAATAATGTTTGTTTATAAAAGGATGGCAGATGGATGGTGTGAGGGCATCACTTGCTCACAGAACAGTGAGAGACTAAACCCAGAAACATCACAAAGTAGGGAGGAAGATTATGGAGGGTCTCATACACAGGAAGAGAGGAGGGCTTAGATTGGATGGGGTAGGAAACAGAATTCTACTAAATGTTTTTATTTTGTGTTTTTAATTAACATGCTAAAAAATTGACATTTTGTGTTTGTGTGGTTCTACAAATTTTAACACATGTGCATTCTTTGTATTTAATCATGAATGGATACATAACAATTCCATTACTCCAAAAATCCTCCCTGTGCTATCCCTTCGTAGTCACAACTTTCTCCCATCTCTAACGTCTGGCAACCACTGATATATTCTCCTTCACTGTAGCTTGTCTTTTTGAGAGTGTCATGTAGATGGAATTCAACTGTATGGAACCTTTCCAGGCTGATTTATTTCACTCAGCTTAAAGACTTTGAGAGTCTTCCAAGTTGTCACCAACAGTCTATTCCTGGACGAGCAGGATTCTGTCATACTCACCCATTAATTAGGCTGTTTGAGTTATTTCCAGTTTTTGGTGATTATGGATAGAGCTGCTGTAAACATCTGTATACAAATGTTTATGTTCTCTAGGGTGTATACCCAGGAGTGAGATTTGTGGGTCATATGGTAAGTGTATATTTAACTTTGTAAGAAACTGCCAAATATGTTCAGAGTGGCTGTACCACTTTGCATTCCCACCAAAAATGTATGAGAATTCCAGTTGCTCTATGTTTTTATCAAAACTTGGTATTGCTATTGTTTTTTATTTTAGCCATGAAAAAGTATATAATTATATCTTATTGTGGTTTTAATTTGCATTTACCATTGGCTAATCGGGTTGAACATTTTTTCATATGCTCATTTGCTTCCATATATTCTCTTTAGTGAAGTGTCTGTTCAAGTATTTTGCTTATTTTTATAATAGGTAATTTGTTTTCTTGCTGATGAGTCTTGAGAGTCCAACTTATACTCCAGATACAATTCATTTGTTAGATGAGTGATTTGCAAATGTTTTCTCCTTGTTTGTAGTTTATCTTTCCTGAAGCAAGTTTCAAATTTTAATGGAGTTCAACTTATCAATTTTTCATTTTATGGATCGTGTTGTGGGTGTCATATCTGAGAATTATTTGCCCAACCCCAGGTCTTGAAGATTTCTACTCATGTTTTCTTCTAATAGTCTTATAGTTTTTCATTTTCTATTTAGAACTATGATTCATTTTGAGTTAATCCTTGTATAAGGAATGAGGAATAGGTCAAGGCTAATTTCTTTTGGCCTATGGATGTCCAATTATTTTAACACTATTTGTTGAAATACTATTCTCCATTAAATTTCCTTTGTATCTTTGTCAAAAACCAGTTGGTCATATTTATCTGGGGAATCTAGTTTTAAATTCTCTATTCTGTTCCATTAATCTACATATCTGTCTGTTTTCAATACCACAATGTGTTGATAATTGCTTAAAATTGTGTAGTGTGTATGGTTCCTCTAACTTTATTCTGTTTTCAAAAGTGTTTGAACTTTTCTGATTCTTTGCCTTTCTTTCCATGTAAATGTTGGTATTCGCTTATCTAAATCTTCAAAAATCCTGTTAAGAATTTGCTTGGAGTTGCTTTAAATCTGCAGATTCATCTGGGAAATATTGATACCTTTACTCTCACCTAGTTTTTTCATTAAAAAGAGTGATGTAATCGCTTTTTATTTCTGAGAACTTCATTTGCTTTGGGAGGATAGTTGAAGGCCATTTTTATACTTTTCCTACTGTTCCCAGCTTAAAGAACTTCTGAGCCCGCAAACCCACTCACTTTGTTCTCTGGTCCATTAGGAATGAAAGGCTCAGCTTTCCTTTTGTCTAGGTCCACACTGGGTGTGGCAGCTCAGAGTATGGCACATGAGTTGCCACCAGCCTATGTATGCAACAGCCCAGGCCACGCAGTAAGACTGGGTCAGGTGAAGAGAGGAAACTGGGTGTTTAACAGGGTCCACATAAAGCTCTTTGGAGATGGTGTGGTAAAAAAGTTCAGTCTGGTTATTTGGTGACCATATTCTAAAACAATAAACATCCTATATGAATTCATGTGAATTTCTGAACAAGAGTAGAACCCTAACTTGTCTTTGAGGCAAAAATTGGAGCTTACATTGAAAAACTCGGAAAAACTCGGGTTTCACGTGGCTCATTTTCCTCATCTATAAAATTCAGTCCTTCCAGAAAATACCAAAACACAACAATAAGTCTAGTGAGTCTAATATGCAAGAAATGTACAATAATTTGTGAATGAATCCTAACCTTAAAAACTACAGAGAAAATGGTTATCCCACAGAACACAGAAGCTGTGGCTTTACTAAGATCAAATAGCCAAATATTTCAATGGCAGAAAAAGCATACATACAAATAAGCATATGCTTATTTAAAATCCGAGTCATTTTGCACATAAATCTACACAAATTCATAAAGATGTCCTGGATTTACTCATACAAACCCTATTTTGAGTGGACCGAGTCATTCTCCTTCCTTAACATGCCCTTTACCATCCTTCCCATTTTAAAACAAGACCATTGAGCAAGTTCTGACTACAAGCAGCAAAGCAGCACTCACTCAGGACGGCCTTGCTATGCTGTATGAAAACGGAGTAATATGAAAGTATAAATTGACTAGGAAGTAGATTTAACCAGCCTGCTTCTCAAATGCTGAGATGAGATTTGAAAGCTCAGCCCACAGTACACAGTAGGTCAATGAAGAGTGAGAAGGAGGGTATGAAAATGAAGAAGATTGCTCCAGAGCTACAGCACGTGTGTGTGTGTGTGTGTGTGTGTGTGTGTGTGTGTGTGTGTTGGTGGTGTGGGTTCTGGATAATAACAATGAAAGCCCCGTGTCCCTCCCTGAAAGAGAGCACGAAGGCAAAGCTGGGAAGGGGCTCCAGTTCTCCGAGGGTTACTAGAGACGTCTTACAGTAATGGAGAATAAAGTACACATTTCCTTCATACCTATGGTTGGACCACCTCTTCCAAGTAGGACAAGTTTTGGTTTTCCTTAAATGTATATCTTTCTTTTCTTAGTGTTCTTTTACCCTAGGCATTTTCAAACCTCTGTGCACTTTTGTTGGTGGTGGTATTTGCTTTTTTTTTTTTAACCCCCTCTAAGTACTTACACACTGTTTCCAAAATGAAACCTCCTATGGAACCCTGCATCTAGAGAAGACATGGCAGCAACACAATTCTGGTGCCCAGTCACCTGGCACAGTCACCAGAGTCTTTGCCTGCAGGGCTCCGAGACCCAAAACAGCAAGCCCGGTTCCTGATTGCCACCAATGCACCTCCTAGTGCTCCATGCCATCCTTCAAGGCCTGCCGCTGTAACTGGTAAAAGGTAAGACCAGGTCAATCAATCCAATATCCTAGCCCATGGTAACATATGAGCTTATCAATGTGTGATTTCCCTTAGATTATATAATGTTTATTCTGTCTTAAATGGCCACCATCTAGGCCCTGACGTATCTCTCCAAGTGGAGGCCAGTGAAGAAGGTATTCCTAGAAGTGGGGGGCTGCTCCTGCCTATGGCATCTTCCAAGTATCTCACACTCTACCCAGTGGGACTCCAGGTTGACTCTGAGACACTGGTTCCTGCCTCATGATATGAAAGTCTAAAGATACAAATGCTACATTAATGATTTTCCCTGAAAAATACTTACATAAGACTTACAGAAAAAGCCTTACAAGACTAAGGAAATACTTATACAAATTTTGAAAATGCCAACCCTGCATTTTAAAAAACTGAACATCTGGGGCACAGTGGCTCATGCCTGCAATCCCAGTACTTTGGGAGGCTGAGGCGAGTCAATCATTTGAAGTCAGGAGTTTGGGACCAGCCTAACATGGTGAAACCCTGTCTCTACCAAAACAAAAACCAGCCAGGTGTGGTGACATGCACCTGTAGTCCCAGCTACTCAGGAGGCTGAGGCATGAGAATCTCTTGAACCCTGGAGGTGGAAGTTGCAGTGAGCCAAGATAGTGCCACTGCACTCCAGCCTGGGCGACAGAGTGAGACCCTGTCTCAAAAAAATAAACAAATACAACAATAAATAAATAAATAAATGATCTTCTGGCAAATACAGAGAGAGAGAGAGACTTGTAGAGCTATAAATATAATAAAAATACATAAGGTAACTTTTGAAGTATTCTATTTGCTGTATACAAAAAGGCAGATCATTGGGTTTAAATTCAAACTCCTCTGCCTATTTGTTGTCTATGCAACTGTTTTGAGCCTCAGTTCCTTATCCACAGAATGGGGACACTAATATCTTCCTCAGAGAGTGTAATTTCATTCATAAAGCACCTGGTTCTGTGTTGAATCCACACAAGCACTTGGTATGTGATCATTCATTATTTGCTACTGTCATGAATAGATTCTCCTTTGTGACTTCAGATTTTCAACAGTTCCCCACCGGGGACGAGGGGGGCATGAGTCTCAGGGCTTAATGTCAAATGCAATTGCTGTACTGCCTGAAAATGGCAGCAGCAAGCTTGTACCTAAGAAGATCAAGTTAATTTATAAACTGCCAGCAGAATTAGGGGTAATCTCTTACTCTATCATCCAAACTGGGACACTGTTAAACATGCAAGATACTGAAAAATTATGCTGGGAGAACAGGGAGAAGCCAAAACTATCCTAGGCAAACTAGGACACATGATCACTCTACCTCAATTGAATTTTCTTGAGTTCAGATTACTAGCATAACCATTAAGAGAAGAAAGAAAAGACCAACATTTCTAAAGCACTTAGAAAGTACCCAGCAGTACAATCAATATGCACATCCATTTCATCTTTGCCACAAATCTGAGAGGTAGTTATCCTATTCCAGTTTAACTGATAAGGAAATGGATGCTCGAAGTAGTAATTTATCAAATGTCATGCGAACAGTAGAGCACAGATTTGAACTGTGGTCTGCCTGACTACAAAATCCCTGCACTTGTTCCTCACTGTGTCAGTGATTTCCCAAACAAGTTTTAGCAGAAGTATACTTCCTTTCTAGTAAAATAATTAAAACAGAGAGAACCAAGGAAGCCCAGATGAAAGCTAGAGTATGAGACCTGAGGCAGCACCTGTGGGGCACCACCCTGTTCTCTGCAGAAACCCGTAAGACATTCACTAGAGTCCCAGAGCCCTAAGGATCATAGTTCAAAACTCACCTATAGTTTCCAGCCCAAATTTCAAAAGACCCAGGGGTGAGGAGGGGTAGTAGGGATGGGACTAGTCTTGCTTCCAGCAGCACAAGGACAAACTGGTATCAGGGCATCTGTATTCAGGGCTTAGCAAGGCCTTCAAAATCTATTTCACGTGAGGGCATCTGGGAATGAGAGCAAGAATCCTAATTCTTCCATAGTTCAAAAGAGCATGATATGAGGAGGAGGACTGAATGTATTAAATTTCGTGCACCTGAGAAAAAACAGCAAAAGATTTTAAAGCAAAAGTGTGATGGAGACAGAGTGAATATGCTGCCTTCCTAGAGCATGCATGGTTTATGGAGCTGAATGGCGTGCCGACTCACTGATGACAAAAGCACTGCCAGAAACCTCCCTGAAGGTGCTGCATGCAGGCAGAAATTTGCCCAGCTAAGCTCACCCAGGAACACCAGATCTCCAGGAATCAGACATTCACATTCAAAGTTCTATGAATAGAATATCAGCGCAAAGAAATCACAATGAGCTTTTAGGTGGCCACAGAGAGATTGGGCGGACAAAGTCCTTCTTTAACCCTACTGGCAATATACTCCATTGGCATGATTTTTGGAAAGTAAAAAGTCATCAATTCTGACAAGTGTCAAACTATTTGACCTTTAAAAGTTTTAATAACGTGTAATGAAATTATGAAAGTACATTGTGAAAATATGTTGAATGGAAATGTCAGCTTCAAAGTTAATCCCCTAGCCCTTTAAAATGCTTAAGGTTTCCCTTAATGTTGTGTTAATATGAGGTTGACATCTTATATGGAACAACCATCAAGCACAAGCTTACTCAATTGTCTTAGTAACTCCCATCATCCAAATGCCAAATGCTCTGGTTCTAGCCTCTAACTCCTTATGTAAATAAATAATAATGGCAATCATGAATACCTTTCTAATCTGAATAGCAGAGAAACAATGTTGTCTAATTTAAGGTAAAACAGAAATGGGGGCTATAGGCATCAAGTCTGTCATAAACCTATTGTGGGACCTTGAGGGAGACAAAAAGAGTTTGGCCTTTGTTTTTGCAACAGGGATAAAACTCACAATATTTATGAGGAACAGCTAGTAAAGGCAGAAAAGGCTATAGTTTTGAGGAAAAAGTAAATGTTCAAACCATAACCTTGTTTGGTCTTAATTTGTGTTAACAGGGTCAAAGCAAGGTGTTTTTGTTTGCTTTGTTATTGTTTTAAATGACCAAGTTGCAAGAATAGTAAATCTACCCCAATTTTATCATGACAAAGTATAGCTACAAAAACAGCCTTCTGAGTTGCATAAAAAAAGAGTTTGTATTCACTGTTTCAATAGCAAAGACTACCTGTAATTATTTCCTTAGTGAGGCTGCATAAAACTTGTATTCCATTTAATCTTACACTAAACAATTTCTATATTTCATGTCATGGATTAGAATAAAAATGGAGATAGTTCGTCAACACTGATCTGTGATATAAAAAAGAACAGTGAAGCGGAGGGTATGAGAGTGCATAAAAATGTTTTGTGTTCTGACCAGTACATTGCTTTAAAAAAAATTTTACAGTCAGGCCCAATTGTTCATTCTCACCATGCAGAAGATACTCACATATTCATTTTTAAAAGGGCAAATCAACCATAATTCAGTTTATAAACTGTGAAGCTGGTTGCGAATGTCTGGATGAATATTCATTAGAATCTCTTAATCTGCCATCGACTGTGATTCATTAGGCATATGTAAATATCACTCACTTTAATTGCCCCTAAACTGACTTAACATAATATTGTCATTAGCAAATTATTAGTTATTTGTGTAACTAATGGTACATTATGGTGTGCACATTAAATCTCCAAATATATTATTACAATTATGATGATGTTTTATGCTGGGGGTTTTCTAAACTATTTTATGAAATATAATGGAGTCAAATCAAATCTGGTATGTTAATAGGACAGTTGTGCAACTTTTTTCTGTACCCTGGTGCTGTTATCATATCCTAGCTCCTCACTCTCCCTGACACTTGACTTGCTCTAGGTTCTTTCTACTCTCCTGTCTGAGGTCTTAGGAAATTTCTCATTTCCGTTCTTCCCTGTTTTACCTAATGGGTTCAATGTCAGTTTGCTTTCAGGATTTTACCAAATCAAAATAGGCAAAGAAAGTGTAGAAGACCCTCCTGAACACTGATGTGAGGGGATAAGACTAGCACTGAATTTAATCAACCTCTAAGAGTTTTGCTCCACATAGTAGTATGTGGGGGACTGGCATGTGACCTGTATAAATTCATGGAGTGGGGAGCTGTGTTGCAGCTATTTTCTCCAGAATGATAATCATCTATGAAGAATTTGATACCACCTAGGAACCGTCTTGCATTCATAGCATTCCTCTTTCTGAAATTTGAGTTTACCTATCCCTCCATCTCCCTAAAGGACTTATTTTGCAACAGTGTCATATACAAAAAGGACTTTCTCTAATCTCCATCTCCACAGAAATATCAAGATGTTTGTTTTTCAAAAAGAATCACTTACTTTTATCATTCACGAAGCAAGCTCATAGGAATAAAGTTGATCCAGCACACTGGCAGAAAAGGAATTAGTATTCCTTTAGTCTCTGTTAATTGCCCAACTGGGGACAGGAATATGTTAATACAAAATGAGCTGACAGAGGCAGGAAGCCTTTTATCACGTTGCCCTCCTAAATATTAGGACATTAACAGGCCATTGATGTTTCAAAGAGAGATCCAGATAAATGCATGTTCCTGTCTTTGATAATCCTCTAGATTAATTGCCATTTTATCTTAATTTAATAAGAGATCCTTTTGGTAAAAAAATGCTTACACATGAAAAGAAATTATTGAGATAATGACAGCATAATGAATATAGATTGTGGTACAAATCTCCTAAAGAGATTCCAACATTCCAGAAACATGATCAAGCATTATTGCATTTAAAAGAAAGCAATTTTTTTTAGTCTAACATACTTCAGGTTTAACACTACTGCCATAAGGTAAAACAATACTGGTTATTTTGATTGATGGTGAGTGATTGAATTCCTCCCTCCAAGAAGCTTAATTGTGAGTTTCTGAGATCTCTTCTAGCCAATATCATCCCTCCCATTTTACAAAGTGGTCAACTGAAGTGCCACTTCTATGCTATACATACTTCTGACATAACCTATTATCTTCTGGTTGATAACCATGCTATCCTCTCTACAGTCTATAAGTTCCACAAGGTCAAGAGCTTGTGTCAGTACAGAAGTTGACAAATGGGTCAAATTTTGTCTGCCACTTGTTGTGGGTTTCTTTGTAAACAAAGTTCATACGGAACACAGCCATGTCCATTCATTTACTATGCCATTTGTCTACGGCTGCTTTTGCTCCATAATGGCACAATTGAGTGATTATAACAGAGACCATATTGGCCCACAAAACCTAAAATATTTACTATTTGGCTCTTTACAGAAAAAGTTTGCCAACCCATACTCTAATATATAGAATTTTGCCAAAAATGAGTGAACGAATGAATGAACAAATGAATGATATTCCTCAAACAATCATCTGCCTTGTGGCTAAAATTTATGCCTCAAACGCATTGGAGAGCCAATGATTTATCGTGCAGTTAAGTAGAGTTTGGCCACTTCTAACTCTGCCATCACAAGGATGTCAAAAATATCTAATTTATTTGAGCCCTGATAATTTGATGACAAAGCTTGGCCAAAGTATTTGGCTGCATTTATACAGCAGTATAAACTCCTGACACCAAATCCATTGTCTTATTTGGGAATTATGATTTAATACAAACTGTGAGTCAGAGAGTCACTTGAGATTTTGTTGGTACCTCTATGCTCACTTTAAAGTCTAATGAAAACACATAGGAGGAATAAAGTAAAATACCTGTCCAGTACTGATACTGCAGTTGTTAATAATAACCCATAGTTATGGAGCCACTACTTTTGTGCCAGGCCCATGCAAAACACTTTGCATGCATGATCTCATTTACTATTTTACAACAACTTTACGAGATAGATTTTTTTTCTTACATTAAAGACAAGAATACTGAGACTTAGGGAAAATATGTGCCCTACCTGAAGTCATAACTAATAAATGAGAACCAGTTCTCAGTTTTCAGCTTTTTCAAGTCCATGACCCATATTCCTTCCACAACATCATGCTGCCTCAGTGTTGTATTTTTGACACTGAGGCAGTGTTATATTGTAATAGCTTGTATTATATTACTTGCATTATTATGTTGAGATGCTTATCACGTAGCCATTAAAAATCATGTTTTACTGGGCACCTGTAGTCCCAGATACTCAGGAGGCTGAGGCAGGGGAATGGCGTGAACCCGGGAGGCAGAGCTAGCAGTGAGCCAAGATTGCACCACTACACTCCAGCCTGGGAGGCAGAACGAGACTCCCTCTCTGAAAAAAAAAAAAAAAGAAAAGCAAAAAAACAAAAACAAAAAAAACATGTTTTAGAAAAATATTCAATTATCTGGGGGCCATCTAATTTAATAATGTCTTAGTCTGTTTGTGATGTTACAACAAAATACTATAGGCTGAGTGGCTTATAAGCAGCAAACGTTTATTTCCCACAGTTCTATAGGATGGAAAGTTCAAGATCAAGGTGCCAGCAGATCCCAGTGTTTGAAAGGTCCATTCCTCATAGATGATTCCTTCCTGCTGTGTCCTTACGTAAGAGAAGAGGCAAACAAGCTACCTTAGGCCTCTTGTATAAGGGCATGAGAGCACCATTATCATGAACTAATCACCTCCCAAAGATCCCCACCTCTTAATACCATCACCGTGAGAGTTTGGATTTCAAAATATGAGCTAATGGGAGGCACAAACATTCATACCATAGAAAATAAAGTTTAGTAAAAATTGAGGAATAAAA
Source organism: Pongo pygmaeus (assembly GCF_028885625.2). NCBI lineage: Eukaryota > Metazoa > Chordata > Mammalia > Primates > Hominidae > Pongo > Pongo pygmaeus. The sequence goes on along the minus strand of NC_072378.2, from coordinate 137,980,480 downwards.
AATTAAACACATTGTGATCTCAATTGTATAAAGTAAATGTGTGTTAGGATCCTAACTTGAACTTAGACTGCAGGCATCTCTCCAGCTGTTCAGTCATATTTCGGCATGGCCAGTGAGCTGATGAGTGACCTAACCAGAGTTTTTCTGATGGAATCTGATAGGCCTCCTAAAAAAAATATTTTCCTAATGAAAAAAGCCTGGACTATGAGTTTGACCTAATAACCAGTCTCCCATTGGACGGAAGGAGTGACTCTGTGAAGGTGGTTATTCAAACTACCCTGAGTCCAGATGCCTGGATTGATCAAGGTACAATGATAGTACTTTAGAGTCCTTCAAACTGACTTCATATCAGAACCACCTATGAAGCTATTGTTGGAAAAGGCAATCCACCATGAGTACTGGGCATCCCTGCACACTGACTGGGTATGTTCAGAATGCAAGGCCTTGATTTTTCTTTATCCAGGACACTTCCCAGGGTTGTGTTTATAGGAGGCAGCCTTGATAGATGAGACGACTTTAAAAGGACTTGCAGGATTGCTTAGCACTTACTGGTAAAGTAATGAATTCCCCAAGCTCAGTTTTTCTTGCTGTGATGCAAATTAGTTGAAAGTAATATATAAGCATTTAATGCCCTGTATTAAATACCTTTCTGCTTAAAATAACTAGAGTGGTTTCTGTTTCTTATAGTGAGTTTCTGTTTCTTATAGTGAATGCTGAATTGATTGGTACAGATTTTGTGCAGTAGCAATTTGGAACGGAATTGTGATTTTTGTGCCTTTCAAAGGTTTGCTCTCACCTGGCACTGTTGCTACTTTTCTGCTCTTTCCTTGCTACTCTGAGGGGCACTACATTTCACTGCTGTCATCACAGTTCATTGGTAAGTCATACCTTCAAGATTTATAGTCCTTAGTGAATTTGATGTATAGCTCTGTGTATGTGTGTGTGTGTGGAAACAAGGGATCCTGACACTTTCTCCTTCATCTTTCACCAGTGATTCTCAAATCTGGCTGAGCCTTTAAAAATGCAGATTCCTGAGGGCCTATCATTAGAGATTGTTATTCAGTAGATGTGCCATGGGTACTAGGGAATTATGGATTTTCGAAGCTGTCAAGGTCTGGGATTATACTCTATGTGCAAGCTATCAAGCTAGCCAGTTACTGTTTCACAGATTCTGGCAGAAGACGTAAGACTCCTGGGTCAGAGACAATAGACTACTACTATTATTCACAGTACAGCAAGCAGCATGAGCATCATGTTCAGTGTCCATTCCCCTTGCCCTCAACTCCCAGCAGGGCAATGTGGAGGGGCTCAGGTAAATGGAGCACATGCAGTAGGCTTGCATCACAGCTGAGGAATATTGAACTTGAGGAATTCACTAATTTTGTAGTAAGCAGTAGGCAAGTCTGTGAGGAAAGTTTTTCCCAGAGGGAGATGTTACCTTATTCATCAAGGCCGCTTGCTATGAACATAACCCAATCAGAACGTACAAGGATGCCCAGGACCCGTGGCAGATTGCCTTTCCCGACAATAGCTTCATGGATGGTTCTGATATGAAGTTAGTCTGAGGAATTCTAAAGTAGTGTTGCTTGTATCTCAGCAGACCTAGCCATCGGGGCTTAGGAAAGTTTAAGTAACCACCTTCACAGTGTACTAAAAAAATTCCCTTCTTGTATCCATCAATATAAGTTAGGAAAGCTGAAGAAGTGGACTTTTAGGCCAAATCTCCAGGAATGACTCCAACAACACTACAGATCTGACCTTGCAGGAAAGACAGACTCTGGAAACATTGAGTCCAACAATGTACCACTGTAGCTTCAATCTAGGGATGAGGAAGCTGCAGTTAGGAAGCAGCCATGGTTGTGGCTGCCTCTGGACACCCTGGAGGCTAAAGAATAAATACTGGAATACTGCAGCAGAAATTTCTACCCTTCCTACCCTCTCTTGTCAGCTGAAAAAACAGTCAAAAGGCATAGAGATGACCTTGGACTCGTTTCCAAACTTCATATGAATATTTCTAATTGATAGAATTTAGTTCATACCCAGAATCCTAATTCTAAAAAAAAGGGAGTCTAAAAAATGTAATTTTTAGCCTTCCAGCTTCTGTGCTACAAGAAAACATCAGAGAGGAGAGAAGAATGGAGTTACTGCGAACCAATCCGTAATACCCTCTACACTCATCATTTCTGCTCCATGGGAGTAGAGGACCTTTTCTTTCTTCCCACACTCTCTACAATACTTAGAAAATGGTAAGCACATACTAAATATTTTATAATTACCACTAATTGATTAGGAAAATTTATTATGTTGTGGGAAATTCTGATGAAAGAAATAGTGGGCTTTCTAAGGCTTATAGTATCTCGAAGTGATTTTATTCAGTCCTTGATTTGATGTGGAACTATGTCAAGGAAGAGGTGTCCCAAAGGATCTTTGGAGAAAAGATCTTCCAAGTTTTAGATGGCTTTTGCCAACGTTCAGCCATCGTTAGTGATTTCAATGCCTGTTCTAAATCTCTTCTCTTTCTAGAATAAAAGAGTACAACTTCTTTAACTTTCCATCATAGATAATATTTGCTTAATGTTTGGTTTCTCCTAGTCCTCCAATTTCTTGAGTTTACACTTCTTAAAATAGAAAGAAAAAAATAGAACATCATATTTTAATGATTGCCTGCCTAGTGCAAGTACAATAAAAAAAATTTCCAGTGAAAAAAAAATAACTGGAGGGGATAGGCTTCCCAATATCCCAACCCCTTATTGGTTGGGAGGATCCTCATAATATTGTGCTCTACTGGAGGGATATAGTCTTCTGCCCCTCATGACTGAGGTGGAAAGAAAGGGAGAGAGCCTCCCTTACCATGTCCCCAGGCAATCAGTGAATGTACCTGTGACTCAAATTCAACCATCCAGGACTCTAAATCCAGGGGACATCTACAAAGTTGGGAGAAATAATTGTGATCCCTTTGGACATACTGGGTTGTGTTCAGAGGTGTCAGCTGCACTGTGCAAAACCAGGAATAGCTCCTGGTATTCTGACAAGACTGATTGTGTTCACTAAGAGGCAGAAGATATGTTAGCTGCTCTTTCCCAGAGATGCCTTAGTTCCTACTCACTTTCCATGTCTTATGTTTTGTCTCCAGCTTCTCATCATTTTGTATGCTGATATCCTACCAGTTAATTCCTTTTCCCCCAACACGGCCAGAGTCAGTTTCTTTTGCTTGCAACCAATAAGCCTAACTGATAGAAAACTTCTACACTGTGGTCATTCAAACACCAGCTGTCAGTGATCCTAAGCATAATGTGAGGAATATGGGAAGGGCCTTTGCCCACTCCCCACCTCCAACTTTCCTTAGTTTGATGATCTCACAGAAAAGTTTCAGAATATGCATTAAAATCAGCTACGTAGGTAAGAGAAGCATTATGTGCAAAAATGACAAATGCTTCATCAAGATAGAAAACAATTAAAAAGAAGAATTGTGAGTATCCACTTGTAGAAGACCTACAATACTAGAACCAAAACTGAGAGTTTTCACTATTTCACACCAATAATACCCATTGTGAACCATGATGACTACTGGTCATTCCCTCTGCCAAGAGGGCCACCACGATGGGACCAGAAGCTAAAAGTATTCAGAAAAATTGGTATCAGTGATCTTTTCCACCTTCTTTTGGGTGACTTTTATTCAAATATGGGGACATAGCACTTATTTTACATTCTTATGAGAGGTGACTGGTTTTCTTAGTTTCCAGGCTGTTCACAGACTTTGCAGACAGTAAGTACATCTTGCTGCCCACCTTACCTCTCCAGACCCCTTCCAATTACACTTCCTCTTTCTGGCTCTTTAGTTTGATCAATTTATAAGTGTTCAGCTCTGGAGAAATCTCTAGCAAGCCCTCTCTCAGAAGTTTGGGCTGAAATCACCTTCTTTGATGTATCTTGTGCAAATTTCCATTTTATTACTCAGTATATGTTAAGCATATCTTCTTACATTTTAAGCTACTTTGATTCAGTGAATGGGGACATGTCTTTGTATACTTGGCACCTACCACAAGGTAGATGTGAAATAAATGTTTTTATTTATTTTAAATTATTTTTAATATTTATTTATTTATTTATTTATTTATTTTCAGATGGAGTCTTGCTCTGTTGCCCAGGCTGGAGTGCAGTGGTGCAATCTCAGCTCACTGCAACCTCCATCTCCTGGGTTGAAGCGATTCTCCTGCCTCATCCTGAGTAGCTGGGACTACAGGCGTGTGCCGCCACACCCAGCTAATTTTTCTTTTTTTTTTATTTTTAGTACAGATGGGGTTTCACCATGTTAGCCAGGATGTTCTCAATCTCCTGACCTCATGATCCACCCGCCTCGGCCTCCCAAAGTGCTGGGATTACAGGCGTGAGCCACCACGCCCAGCCCAAATGTTTTTAAAGTGGAGCTGAAGAATTAGTAGGTTGAGTATGTTAAAAGAAAAACCTTAGCTGAATTAAGTTTAACAGAGTTTAGTTGAGCAAATAACAATTAGCGATTTGGGCAGCCTCCTCAGCCAGGCTGGGCTGAGGGACTCCAGTGCAGCCACTTGGTGGAAGAAGATTTATGAACAGAAAAAGGAAAAGGATGTACAGAAAATGGAAGTGAGGTACAGAAATAGTCAAATTATTTATGGCTTGGTGTCTGCCTTATTTGAATATGGATTGAACAGTTGACTACTTTGATTGGCCAAAACTCAATGATTGGCACAAGAGTAGGCTACAGTCTGTTTACAGCTCTATTTAGATTATAGTTCCTGATGTACAGAGAAATCTTTAGGCCAAACTTAAAATATGTAAGGAGGAAGCTTTAGGCTAAACTTCATTAAGCAAGTGTATTTTGAAATGTCAATCTATTATTACACTCAGATAACATTTTAATTTTAGCAAAAGAGATTTTTGGAGGCTATTTTTTAATTTCAGAGTAGAGTATAAGTTTGTAGGACTTCACGTCACTATATGAGGCTGATGAGGGAGATGCTGGGAGGCATAGGCATTCCTGTTCCTCAAGTCGCACTTGTAACTGCTGCGTCAGGGACAACCATGATACTGGGTGTGGGGAGGATTTCATAGTGGGTGACACTCTTCTTGGCTTCAGCCCTTGATGGAATACTAGGTTAATATCTGCACTACAGAATGAAATAGGCTGATACAAATTCCTAAATTTCAAGTAAATCTCAAAAAGAATGAAAAGATAGGACAGCTCAAATGAACATATTTTCAGCAACAGACAGAAGTAGTTAACCCAAAGTTTCACAGTCTCTCTATAGTCACCAAGCAGGATGCTCAATGGGCAGTCTCCTGATGTGACTTACAATTAGCGTGGACCACTCACCCCACCATCATGACCCCCTGCCTGCCCCAGTGGTGTGACCAGCCATGCACTGCTGGGTGTTGCTGGTCTGTTCCTGTCTTCCTTCAGCTTTCTACAGTCTTCTTTTTGCAAGTCTGCCCAAGGTGTCTTGACTTACCACCCGGGAAAGTGTATCTCCCTGGAAGTCTGCTGGACACTGGTGACAGTTCTCCCTTCAAGGCTCACAGATTTCTCCATTAAGATTCCTTTTTCTTGGAATTGATTCCCCTTGGTCCCCTTAGTTCCTTCATACATTTGATACAGCTCTGTCTCCTTGGACACTACCTGAGTGGAATTTAGATGTACATGGCATACAGAGTTAAAAGCAGATGTAACTTAGATGTATGTGGCTATACAGGGCATAGAGATGTCACTTAGATGTACTTGGGATGTACAGGGACAGCAGATGCCACTTAGCTATACATGGGATGGACAGGGAATAGCAGGTGTAACCTAGATGTACATGGGATAGCAGAAATATAGAGAACAGGTATTAATTTTGCCTTGGTCTGGGCGGGGTTGTGTCAGGGGAGGCTTCACAGTGGAAGCACATCTTAGAGATTGAGCAGAATTCTTCCAGCAGACCATAGCGTATTCCTGGCAGGAGAAAACACTTGTAAAGAGCAAAGTGTATGAAACATTGCAGCATACGGATTCTACAACAGAAAACAGTGAGAATGAATCTAGAGAATGATAAGAAACTTTATTTTATTATAAGAAGTTTGGAAGCCATTTAAAATGTAGGGAGGATACGACGTAATAAGATTGATGTTCTGGAAAACAAACTCGGGAGGGTGCAAAATGGATTAGAAGGAATCAAGACTGAAGAGATGGGCCATTCAGGACAAAGGAAATTGATAATCTTCTGAATGGTGGTGCAGTAAGGGCTTGATCTATGGCAGTGACAGTGACAGACAGAGAATCTCACCAAAGAGGTGTTAGGAGGGTACCATCGACAGGCAAGTGAATGCAAACAAAAGAAGATCCAAAAAAGACCCTGAGGTTTGTGTCCTGGGTTACACAATGTCAACAATGGCATTCACTGAAGTCGAGCACGTAAAGGGGGTTATGCAGACACAGAAATACATGGTGATTTCGATTTGAACATTTTGAATATGAAGTACCCTTGGAATATCCAAGTGAAGCTGCTTAGGGAGCCAATTTATACATGGATTGGAAAGGAGGTCTGAACTAAGGATTTAGATTTGGCATGTAAAACCCACTAGCTGTGTGAGCTCAGGAAAGTTAATTAGCCTCTCTGTGCATCAGCTTCTTCATCTGTAAAATAGGGATACAAATAGTATCTACTTTATAGGGTTATCACAAGTATTAAATGGCTTAATATATGAAAGCTTCTTAGAGCCATGTCTGGCACTATATAAAGGTATTAGCTGTCGTTTTTAATTATTATTACTATTATTGCCTTTGACAAGATATCCCCAATAGGTAGATTCTTTAACTGCCTCCTCAAACCCTCCTTCCTTCCTTCTGCCACTCATCCTGGGTAAAAATCTTAGTTTTCACAGTTCATGAGAAGTTCCAGAGTGGCCTGTATTTTTTATGCATTTTGCCTTTTTCAAAAAACATACATACCCTTCAATGAGTGGTGCTTATTGCTAGCTTGAAGAGTCCCTAGAGTAGCCTGCTGTGGAAGCTCAATTGCCCTTGTTCCTCACAGAGACCACACTAACACTCTACCCCAGGGCACAATAAGGAAAGCATATGCTATGGTGCCTCCACTGCATTTACAAAACAACTTTCCCCCTTGATTATAGAATTAGTACATACACCTTGCACAGATTTTGGGGAAAAAAACAAAACTGTGTAAAGAAGAAAGTAAAAATCCTGTATAACCAAGATATATCCACTGTATGAATATTTATGGTTTGTTTATCTTTGATTTCTTCCTCTGTGGAGATGGTGGGCAAAGAGGATCCCTTATCATCTCCCCATTCTGCCTGGAGTTTGACACCATTTCTGTGGATCAGCACAGGTGACTTCAGACATTCAGATGCCAGTGTGATCACTGGGTTTCAGAAAGTTGTCAGGCTGCAAGTAGATGCAGCATTTGTTTGAGGGCCCTGGCTGAATTCCAACAGAAGCCCTGATGGTCTCAGCGTCTCCCTTGTAGCTTCAATTGGATTAGTTACCCATTAGTTATTCTTCTGACCCTGGGTAGAGGGGTGCAGGCATGGGTAAATCAGGAGTTGCTGCTTTTAAGTGAAGGGAGCCCTGCTGAGGGGGCTCTGTAAATCATCCCAACGGAGAGGACAAGCTCTGTTAGGATCAAAAGTTCTGGGAAGTAGTAGCGGGTCATGGAGCCTCCTGCTGCCTCCACCCACAGGCACATCCTTCCCGGGGGGACTTGCGGAGGTGGGGCACCACTGCAAAGGCATCTCTCTACTACAGGATCTCTATCTAGCATTGAGTAAGGTGTTTCTACTGAACACCCTGGCTTAGCCCTGCCCAAGTTCTCCCTCTATCTTACATCTTACATGGATAAAATTGGGTGCACAAATGGCTGAGTACGGCACTGCAAGCTACCTAGGTAATGCTATTTCAATAATCTGATCAAAGACAAAATCGGAGGTGCAAAAGTCAGCTTACTTTCCTAACGCCTATCAGATGGTGAAGGTGAGAAGTTTGTAAGGACTCATAGCCCAGAAACCAAGCTGGCAGAAGACGTTGCTTAACTATTCTGATCATGTAGGAAGGGGGTCAGCACGCCCTGAGCCTTGAACCAGAGGAAATCAAAATACACTGAATCCAACAGTATCCAAACCCCTAATTGCTACTGATTTGAATTCTGCTGCAAATTTTGCATAATACCAATAAATGACCTTTCTTCAGGAGTGCGCTGGAGTGATTGTTGGGACCTTGTAGCAAATACCTAGTGCAATTTAATGATGGAATGACATATCTCTGATATGCAAATTTTTACAGCACAGCAATTAAGCAGTTTAGAATTTTACGACTGTGTTTGCGCTTTATACAACAACAAAAAAGGGGGCCAATAAAGACCCATGATGGATGGGCTAATCCCCACTGGAAATGTACCATGTAATGCTGCAGAGACAATACATTATGGATAGCATTGTGATGATTGGTTGTTAATCTCCCTTTCCATCCTCCCCCAAGATCCCGTGGAAGCCCTTGCTCCTGCCCCTCCCTGCAGCCCAGGGCCAAAGACTGCATGGCAGCCACGTTGTGGGGACACAAGTCTGGGGTACAGATGGGAAAGTTGGGGCATAGCAATCTGCTGTGTGCACGGAATACAGAGCTAAAGGGGCTTGCAGCGAGGCAGCTTGTCAGCAGGGGACAGAACTGGGGGCCATATGCCGCTCTTCTTCTCCCTTCTGTCGCCAAGTCTGCCGCCTCATCCTTCTGTCAGGGGACACTTTAATGATGAACATGTTTTAAACAGTTTTGTTTACCTAGCAACAGCTTTTCTAAGAGGGGGTCTTAATTAGTCACCTTAAACAATTTTGGGTTTGGATTTTTTTTTTAAGCATTCATTCATTTGTTCATTCATCTGGAAGAATCTCCCTCTTGCGCATTCTGCACACACACCCCTCCCCGCTCCCCATACCCTGGAGGCTGTTGTTACTGTTTCCATGAAAAAGTGTGTCTGCATTACAAAACTAGTTTTAATAGCTATATGCCATTTTTCTTTCTTTCATACATACTTTAATACCACAATTAGCTTTGAAGGGTAGATTTTTCTCCACTTGTCAGAGGCAGTGTTCCTTTGTGAAGCTCTTCAAATGGGATCTGCATTTTAAAATGAAATCCCATTTGGTGAATTTTTTTTCCATAATTTTGTACTACTGGTTGCAGTCATTTCCACGTTAAAGGAGCAGGCTCAGAGTTGATTTAGCGATTCTATCATGACAAAAATGAAATTTAAAAATTCTTATTTTAAATTTATCAATGATGTTATTGGTTTTCTTTTCAACTTTGATTCACAAAGCAGAGTGAAAGGAAAGTAGCTTCCTGGTGTTTTCTGAGTTACTTTTGCTTTTGCCTCCCTTTATTTAGTATAAAACATTTTCAATACTATTAGTTCATAGATTTCTGTTTGTAAAAAATAACGCTGATTTTTAAAAAAATCTGTTAAAATGTAAAATTTTTAACTTAAAATAATTAGAAACAGACTCCAACATAGCATCATTTAAAATGTTGAAAGTGAAATGCTTTTCGTGTTTTTTTTTTTGTAATAAACTTTGTAGAGTAGGTTAACAACCAAAAGACAATACAACCAAATGTGCTTAATCATTAACTCTCATTAGACAATAACTCCCATAAAAATCAAATGACACAGGCTAATTCCTGCAGGACTACCTCTGCTTTTACATTATTGAACCAGATTCTGCTTTATTGTAAAAGAACAACACCTCTTTCAAGCTACGAGTTGTTTCTATTAGAACCTAGAATCAGCTCAAGCTGTGGGCGTATTCACCCCTGAATATCAAGCTTCATGTTTATTCATAACTAGAGTAGAATTAGAAAATGTAGACATGGTGTAAGTAGAATGGAGCTGATCCCAGAAGATATTCTTAGAATAGATGTTACATTTTTTTCCTAACTTAATGTTTTAGTAAGTCAATCATATTTAATTGAATATTTCTTTTTTTCCCCGTACAAATTCAGTATTTCAGAAATAGGTTTTTGTTCAGAACCCTAAAGATGTGCTTGTATAGTCAACTGATCTTTTAAAAGTTTTTAACTAATAAATGTTATCTTTAGAGCAGCTTTAGGTTTACAGAAAAATTGAGCAGAAAGTACAGAGAGTTTCCATTTAGCCCTTACCTTCCCCTGGTTTCTTCTGTTGTTAATATCTTGCAGTAGGGTAGTACACTTGTTACAAATAAGGAACCAATCTTGATAGATTATGATGAACAAAAAGCCCTAGTTTGCATTAGAGTTCACTCTTGGTGTTGCGCATTCTGTGGGTCTAGACAGATGTATAACGAGATGTGTTCACCATTATAGTATTATACAGAGTATTTTCACTGCCCTGAATATACCCTGTGCTCTGCCTGTTCTTTCCTCCTTCTGGAAACCACTGATCTTTTTAACTATCTCCATAGCTTTGCCTTTTCTGGAATGTCATATAGTTAGAATCATATGACAGTATGCAACCTTTTCAGATCCGTTTCTTTCACTTAGCAATGTGGCTTTAAGTTTCCTCCAAGTTTTTTCCTAGGTTGATAAATCATTTTTTTCAGTCACTAAATAATGTCCCATTGTATGGCTATACTAAGATGAATTTTTATAGTATTTAATTGTTTTATCAGTGTCAAAATAAGGAAAATCTATCCTTCAAAGCTAATTGTGTGTGTATATTTTATACATTTATATATATATAGTATGATTTATTTGATTTTTTTTTTTTTTTTGAGAGTCTTGCTGTGTCACCCAGGCTGGAGTGCAGTGGCGCAATCTCGGCTCACTACAACTTCCACCTCCCGGGTTCAAGCAATTCTCCTGCCTCAGCCTCCCAAGTAGCTAGGATTACAGGCACATGCAATCATGCCCAGCTAACTTTTTGCATTTTTAGTAGAGATGGGATTTCGCCATGTTGGTCAGGCTGGTCTGGAACTCCTGACCTCGGGTGATCTGCCTGCCTTGGCCTCCCAAAATCTGGGGATTGCAGACATGAGCCACCGCGACTGGCCTTGATTCTTAAATTTTATGGTAAATTTTTCAAAGTTGCTTATTTTAAAAATTTTGCCTCAATTTTAGGGTAACTACTAACACATGCATTATAATTACTAAGTATAAGCTATATAAAACATCAAGTAAAAACAAAACTGGAAAACCTCAAAGCTGCAATGATCAGGGAAGGATGGTTAATGAGGTTTGCAGTTAACCAAGAAGTGTCATGTCACCCCTGTGTAAGCCAAAGGTAGGGACAAAACATTGTGTGTGTGTGTGTGTGTGTTTGTGTGTGTGTGTGTCAGAGGGTCCCTGGTGAAAGATAACGTAATACTTTTATTCATTTCAAAATAATTTTTAGAAACAGTCTCTGTCACTCAGGCTGGAGTGCAGTGGCATGATCATGGCTCACTGCAGCCTCAAACTCCTGGGCTTAAGTTATCATCCTGCCTCAACCTCCTGAGTAGCTAGGACTACAGGTATGTGCCACCATGTCCAGTTAATTTCTTTTTTTTTTTTTTTTTTGCAGAGATAGTGTCTCGCTATGTTGCCCAGGCTGGTGTCAAACTCCTGGCCTCAAGTGATCTTCCTGCCTCGACCTCGCAAAGTGCTGGGATTGCAGGCATGAACCACTGCACCCAGCCCAAGAACTTAATATTTTTAGTAAGAACATTTTCCAGCAATTCTTTTTCAAAAAGGTGGGCCAAGAATTCACTTTGGCAGACCTTTGAGAAATCACTGGGAAGATGCCTCTAAATTACATATTCTAGGATGAGGAGGTACCAAGTATCCTAAGGAAGGAATAAAACGGAAACTTTTGTGGTTGATGAAGACTGCTTCCACAACATCATTTGGTGTGCACAGGTGGTCACAGGGCAGAGCAAGAATGATGCTATGGAGGAATCAGGAATGTTTTGGAACGAAAGGGATTGAGATGCTGGTGACTTTCGTTTTCAGAATCAACTTGATTGGAATCAAACTGAGAGGTTAGGATGGTCCCAGCTGAGGTCCATGGGTCAGAAAAGACTCCAAAGTCCCTGAAGTGGAACTCACCGTATTGGAAGAAGTCAACCCAGCCCAACACTAGGGGCCAAGTGTATAGGGCACCATGTGGAATTGGGACTGGCAGCTGACTTTGGAACCACTTCCCACAGTGGATTTGGTTCACAAGTGGGTGTGGCCTGCAGGAGTGGAAGCGGGAAGCCCCAAAGATGGGCAACACTAGCCCTTCAGGAATCCTGGCCTGTAAGCATCACTTCAGTGGGAAAGTGTTTTAGAGCATTGTACAAGACCAGCAGCAGCTTCCAACTTTTTCCTATTCAACCCTCCAAGTGGCACTTAGAAGCAGAATGACTTGTATGAAGTAATTTACCCTCAGTGCCATTGGACAATTCAGGAGTGGGCAGTCTCAAGCAGAAGCCTTCCTGCTTGAGTTACTAATTGAAAAAAAAACCACACTAAAGAATGTGACTTCATTTGCACCCCAAGCTGATGAAGAGAACCATACTATAACATGCTCCAGCTTAGACTCTGACGGAGGAGTGCTCTCCTTCCATGCCAGAAGGCATAAACATAGAACATTACTTCTGCCTTCCTCCACAGGGCATGCAGAATGCTGATGGGGGCAGAGCCCAAAAGGACACAAAATGCTCAGTTAGATTAGAGTGAGAGACAAACTGAGTCTAACATCACAGAAAAAATAATTGCCCTGTTAACGGGGAACTCATCACAAACATTTTGTTGGGTGCATTATAGGGCTGCAAAGTCTTTTTTGCAATATACCTTTCTTTTGCTTCTAAGGTATTGTATTAGTCCGTTCTCACCCTGTTATAAAGAACCACTGGATACTGGGTAATTTGTGAAGAAAAGCAGTTTAATTGACTCACAGTTGCACAGGCTGTACAGGAAGCATAGCTGGAAGGCCTCAGGAAACTTACAATCATGGCAGAAGGGCGAAGGGGAAGCAAGACACGTCTTCACGTGACCAGAGCAGGAGGAAGAGAGAGCGAAGGGGAAAGTACCACACACTTTTAAACTATCAGATGTAGTGAGAACTCACTCACTATCGTGAGAACAACAAGGGGAAAATCTGCCCCCATAATTCAATCACCTCCTACCAGGCCCCTGCCCCAACACTGGGAATTACAATTCAACATGAGATTTGGGTGGGGACATAGAGCCAAATCATCTCAGGTGTACATTTAAAAAATATATTTTAACATCACCGATATCAGCCTCTGTGTTATAACTAAATGCATCCCCTTTGCTGTTGGTGTCAGTAAAGTGGTTGTTATTAGCTGCAATGCCCAGGTTTGTTCATAGATGCTTATATCATTGTAACTTCAATTGAGTCATGTGCCTGATTGGTACTACATAAGTTGAGCCATTGTTAATGACTACCTGATTATTGTTGGGAAAATTTCTATTGATAACTTCTGACGAGATTTTGCTTTTTTAAAAATCAGCATCAATGGATGTTGTTGACTTAGAAAAAAATTCCAGAGAAGCATTGTATCAGGGATAATGCTGTGTCACTGAAGATCCTGTTGGCCTAGATATATTACTGTGTGGAAAAGCCCAGGTAATGAGAAAATATTTCTTTCTAACTTTTTTAATTATCTTATTTTTAAAAATTTTATTTCAGATTCAGGGGTTACGTGCGCAGGTTTGTTACTTGGATATATTGCATAATGGTAAGGTTGGGTCTCTAGTTATCCATCAGCCAAATAGTGAACATTGTAACAAATAGATAGTTTCTTGAACTTTCAACCCCCTTCCTCCCTTCCCACTTTTAGAGTTTCCAGTGTCTTTTATTTCCATCTTTATGTTCATGTATTCACATAATTTTCTTATAAGATCCTACATATAAGAGCGTGCAGTATTTGATTTTCTGTTTCTGAGTTATTTCACTTAGACTAATGGCCTCCAACTCCATCCACGTTGCTGCACATGATTTCATTCTTTTTGAAAGCTGCATAGTATTCCATGGTGCATATATACTACATTTTCTTTCTTTCTTTTTTTTTCTTTTTTTTTTTTTGAGATGGAGTCTTGCTCTGTCACCCAGGCTGGAGTGCAGTGGCACGATATTGGCTCACTGCAACTCTGCCTCCCAGGATCTAGCGATTCTCCTGCCTCAGCCTCCTGAGAAGCTGGAATTACAGGTTCCCGCCACCACGCCCAGCTAATTTTTGTATGTTTAGTAGAGATGGGGTTTCACCATCTTGGCCAGGCTGGTCTTGAACTCCTGACCTCGTGATCCACCTGCCTCGGCCTCCCGAAGTGCTGAGATTACAGGCATGAGCCACCGCGCCCAGCTGTACTACATTTTCTTTATCCAATCAACTGTTGATGAACACTTAGGTTGATTCCATGACTTTGCTATTGTGAATAATGCTGCAATAAACATACAAGTGCAAGTGTCTTTTTAATATAATGATTTCTTTTCCTTTGGGTAGATGCCAAGTAGTAGATTGCCAGATCAAATGGTAGTTCTATTTTTAGTTTATGGAGAAATCTCATACTGTTTTCCATAAAGGCTGTACTAATTTACATTCCCACCAACAGTATATAAGAGTTCCCTTTTCTTCACTCCCATGCCAACATTTGTTTTTATCTCAATAATAGTCATTGTGACCTATGTAAGATATCTTGCTGTGGTTTTAATCTGCATTTCTCTGATGATTAGTGATTTTGAGCATCTTTTCATATTTTTATTGGCTTCTTGTATGTCTTCTTTTGAGAAATATTTGTTAATGTCCTTTGCCCACTTTTTAAAAACTCATTAAAAAGTTGTTGAGTTGTTTGAGTTCATTGTAGATTCTAGGTATTAGTCCTTTGTTGGAGGCATAATTGGCAAATATTTTCTCCTATTTTGTAGATTATCTGTTTACTCTGTTATTTCTTTTGCTGTGCAGAAGCTTTTTAGTTTAATTAAGTCCCATTTGTCTATTTTTATTTGTGTTGCATTTGCTTTTGGGGTCTTCATTATAAATTTTTTGCCTAGGCCAATGTCCAGAAGAGTTTTTCCTAGGTTTTGTTCTAAAACTTTTATAGTTTCAGGTTTTACATTTAGCTCTTTAAACCATCTTGAGTTAAGTTTTGTATATGGTGAGAGATAGCAGTCCAGTTTCATTATTTTGCATATGTCTAGCCAATTTTTCCAGCACTATTTATTGAATAGGGTATCCTTTCTCATTTATTTTTGTCAACTTTGTCAAAGATCAATTGGTTGTAGTTATGTGGCTTAATTTGTGGATTCTTTATTCTATTCTATTGATCTACATGTCTATTTTTTTTAATAGTCTCAGGCTGTTTTAGTTACTATAGTTTTATTTAATTTGAGGTCAGGTTATATGTTGCCTCTGGCTTTGTTTTTGTTTTTTTGTTTTGGTTTGTTTTGGTTTTACTTAAGATTGCTTTGGCTATTTGGGCTCTTTTTTGGTTTCATATGAACTGTAGGATTTTTTTTTCTAATTCTGTGAATAAGCCATTGGCACTTTGACAGGAATTGCACTGACTCTGTAGATTTCTTTGGGCAATATGATGATTTTGATAATATTCATCCTTCCAATCCGTGCGTATGGGATGTTTTTCCATTTGTGTTGTCAGTGATTTCTTTCATTAGCATTTTGTAGTTCTCCTTGTAGAGATCTTTCACCTCTTTGATTAAATTTATTCCTAGGTATTTAATTTTTTGTAGCTATTGTAAATGAGACTGAATTCTTTATGTGGTTCTCAGCTGGAACATTATTGGTGTATAGAAATACTACTGATTTTTGTACATTGATTTTTTTTATCCTGAAATTTCAATGGCGCTATCAAGTTTAGGAGTCTTTTGAAGGAGTCTCCAGGATCATGTCATCAGCAAACAGAGATAATTTGACTTCCTCTTTTCCAATTTGAATGCCTTTTATTTCTTTCTCTTGTCTGGTTGCTCTGGCTAGGACTTTCTGTACTATGTTGAATAGGAGTGGTTAGAGTGGACATCCCTGTCTTGTTCCAGTTCTTAGGGGAAATGCTTTCAACTTTTCCCAATTCAGTATGCTATTGCCTGTGGGTTTGTCATATATGCCTCTTATTATTTTGTGGTATGTTCCTTCAATGTCTAGTTTGTTGAGGATTTTTATCATGAAGGGATGTTGGATTATATCAAATGCTTTGTATGCATCTATTGAGATGATCATATGGTTTTTCATTTTTAATTCTATTTAGATGGTGAATAACATTTATTGATTTGTGAGTGTCGAACCATCCTTGCAACTCTGGAATAAAACTCACTTAATCATAATGAATTATTTTTGATGTGCTGTGGTTTGGTTTGCTAATATTTTGTTGAGGATTTTGGCATCTATGTTATTCAGGAATGTTAGCCTGTAGTTTTCTTTTTTTGTTGTATACTTGCATGATTTTGGTATCAGGTGACACTTGTATGTAGAATGAGTTAGGCAGAATTCCTTCTTTTCAATTTTTTGGAAGAGTTTCCATAAGATTGGTACCAGTTTGATATGGTTTGGCTCTGTGTCCCCATCCAAATCTCACCTTGAATTGTAATAATCCCCATGTGTTATAGAAGGGACCCAGTGAGGATAATTGAATCATGGGGATGGGTTTTTCCCATGCTGTTCTCATGATAATGAATAAGTCTCACAAGATCTGATGTTTTATAAAGGGAAGTTCCCCTACACATGCTCCTCTTGCCTGCCACCATATAAAACATGACTTTGCTTCTCATTTGCCTTCTGCCATGCTTGTGAGGCCTCCCCAGCCATGTGGAACTGTGAGTCAAGAAAGCCTCTTTCCTTTATAAATTACCCAGTTTCAGGTATGTCTTCATTAGCAGTGTGAGAATAGACTAATACAGTAAATTGGTACCAGGAGAGTGGGGTGCTACTGCAAAGATACCCGAAAATGTGGAAGTGACTTTGGAACTGGGTAACAGGCAGAGGGTGGAAGAGTTTGGAGGGCTCAAAAGACAGGAAGATGTGGAAAAGTTTGAAACTTCTTAGAGACTTGTTGAATGGCGTTAACCAAAATGCTGATAGTGATATGGACAATGAAGTTCAGGCTGAGGTGGTCTTAGATGGAGATGAGGAACTTGTTGGAAACTGGAATAAATTGTGACTCTTGCTATGTTTTAGCAGAGAGACTAGCAGCATTTTGCCCCTGCCCTAGAAATCTGTGGAACTTTGAACTTGAGAGAGATGATTTACGGCATCTGGCAGAAGAAATTTCTAAGCAGCAAAGTGTTCAAGACATGACTTGGGTGCTGCTAAAAGCATTCCATTTTATGTATTTACAAAGATATGGTTTGGAATTAGAATTTATGTTTAAAAGGGAAGCAGAGCATAAAATTTGGAAAATTTGCAGCCTGATAATGTGATAGAAAAGAAAACCCCACTTTCTGAGGAGAAATTAAAGCTGGCTGCAGAAATTTGCATAGGTAATGAGGATCCAAATGTTAATTGCCAAGCCAGTGGGGAAAATGTCTCCAGGGTATAGCAAAGACCTTCCCAGTAGCCCCTCCCATCACAGGACTGGAGGCCTAGAAGGAAAAAAATGTTTTGTGGGCCAGGCCCAGGGCCCCCCTATTGTGTGCAGCCTAGGGATTTTGTGCCCTGTGTCTCAGCCACTTCAGCTGTGGCTAAAAGGGGCCAACATACAGCTCAGGCTGTTGCTTCAGAGGGTGCAAGCCCCAAGTCTTGGCAACTTACACATAGTGTTGGGCCTGTGGGTGCACAGAAGTCGAGAATCAAGATTTGGGAACTTGGATTTCAGAGGGATTTCAGAGGATATATGGAAACACTTGGATGGTCAGGCAAAGGTATGCTGCAGAGGCAGAGCCCTCATGGAGAACCTCTGCTAGGGCAGTGCAGAAGGGAAATGTGGGTTGGGAACCCCCACACCGAGTCACCACTGGGACACTTCCTAGTGGAGCTGTGAGAAGAGAGCCACTATCCTCCAGAACCCAGAATGGTAGATCCATGGACATCTTGCACCATGCACCTAGAAAAGCCACAGACACTCAACACCAGCTCGTGAAAGCAGCTGGGAGGGAAGCTGTACCCTGCAAAGCCACAGGGACAGAGCTTCCCAAGGCCATGGGAGCCCACCTCTTGCATTAGTGTGACCTAGATGTGAGATATGGAGTCAAAACGGATCATTTCGGAGCTTTAAGATTTGGCTGCCTTGCTGGATTTCAGACTTGCGTGGGGCCTGTAGCCCATTCGTTTTGGCCAATGTCTTTCATTTGGAATCGGTGTATTTACTCAATATCTGTAATTCTGTTGTGTCTAGAAAGTAACTAATTTGCTTTTGATTTTACAGGCTCATAGATGGAAGGAACTTGCCTTATTTTAGATGAGACTTTAGACTGTGGACTTTTGAGTTAATGCTGAAATGAGTTAAGACTTTGGGGCACTGTTGGGAAGGCATGATTGATTTTTGAAATGTGAGCACATGAGATTTGGGAAGAGCCAGGAGCAGAATGATATGGTTTGGCTCTGTGTCCTCACCCAAATCTCACCTTGAATTGTAATAATCCTTACATGTCATGAGAGGGACCTGGTGGGAGGGAATTGAATCATAAGGGCAGGTTTTTCCCATGCTATTCTCAGGGTAGTGAATAAGTCTCATGAGATCTGATGGTTTTAGAAAGGGCAGTTCCCCTGTACATGCTCCTCTTGCCTGCTGCCATGTAAGACATGACTTTGCTTCTCATTTGCCTTCTGCCATGATTGCGAGGCCTCCCCAGTCATGTGGAACTGTTAGTCAGTTAAACTGTTTTCATTTACAAATTACCCAGTCTCAGGTATGTCTTTATTAACAGCATGAGAACAGACTAATACACATCTCTTCCTTGTATATCTCATAATATTTGTCTGTGAATCTCTGGTCCTGGGCTTTTTTTGTTGAAAGATTGTTTTTTTTCTTCTTAATTACTGATTCATTTTCACTGCTCATTATTAGTCTCTTCAGAATTTCAATTCCTTCTTGATTAAATATTGGGAGGTTGTACATTTCCAGGAATTTATTCATTTCCTCTAGGTTTTCTAGTTTGTATATATAGAGAGATTTATAGTAATCTCTGATGATCTTGCACATTTCTGTGCTATCAGTTGTAATGCCAATGTTATAATTTTTGATTGTACTTAATTTGAATCTTCTCTCTTTTTTTCTTGGTTAGACTAATTACCTAGCTGTCTACCAATTTTGTCCATCAACCACCTTTTCACTTCGTTGATCCTTTACATCATTTTTTTTGGTCTCAATCTCATTTAGCTCTGCTCTGAGAACAAACCAAGCCCAAAGCCAGCAAAGGAAAGAAATAACATGTTGTTATTTCTTATTATTTGCTTCTTTGGGCTTGGTTTGTTCTTGCTTTTCTAGTTCCTTGAGGTTCAACATTAGATTGGTAATTTGAGATTTTTTTTTGATGTAGCTATTTAACACTATAAACTTTCCTTTTAGCACTGTTTTTGCTGTATCCCAGAAGTTTTGATATGTTGTGTCTCGATTTTCATTCATTTCAAAACTTTTTTATGTCTGCCTTAACTTCATTGTTTACTCAAAGTTGCTTAGTTTTTGTGTACTTATGTAGTTTTGAGAGCTTCTCTTGGTATTGATTCCCAATTTTATTCCACTATTTCTGAGAAGAAACTTGACATGACTTAAATTTTT
The DNA here is from genome assembly GCF_028885625.2 of Pongo pygmaeus. Classification (NCBI taxonomy): domain Eukaryota; kingdom Metazoa; phylum Chordata; class Mammalia; order Primates; family Hominidae; genus Pongo; species Pongo pygmaeus. Next base: position 137,960,772 of record NC_072378.2, on the reverse strand, counting down.
AAAAATTTATTAAGACTTGCATTATGGCCAAGCACATGGTCAATTTTGGAGAATGTTCTGTGCACAGATGAGAAAATGTATATTATGTGGTTGTTGGAAAGAATGATCTGTAAATGTCTATTAGGTCCTTTTGGTCTAGAGTCTAGTCTAAGTCCAGAGTTTCTTTGTTGATCTTCTGCTTTGATGAACTGCTTAGTGTTGTCAGTGGGGTGTCAAAGTTCCTCATTATTATTGTATTGTTGTCATTCTGTTTTCTTAGGTCCAGCAGTTTCTTAGATCTAGTAGTATGAATCTGGGTGCTCTGGTGTTGGATGCACATATATTTAAGGTAGTTAAATTTCTTGTTATATTGAATGCTTTATCATTATATAATGCTTTTCTTTTTTTGGTCTTTTTGTACTGTCATTGTTTTAAAGTCTGTTTTATCTGATATAAGGATGGCTACTCCTGCTAGGTTTTGTTTTCTATTCACATGATATGTCTTTTTTTCATGCCTTTATTTTGAGTCTGCAGGTGCCTTTAGCTGTTAGGTTGGTCTCTTGTAGGCACCAGATGGTTGGGTTTTGTTTTGCCAGCTATGTCTTTTAAGAGGTGTATTCAGGCCATTTACATTCAAGGTTAGTATTGACATGTGAGGTTTCGTTCTTATTAGAATTTTGTTAGCTAGTTGCCTTGGAGTCTCAATTGTGTAATTGCTTTATAAGATCTGTGAGCTTTCTACTTACATGTGCTTTTATGATGACTAGTATTGTCCTTTCATTTCCATGTTTACAACTCCTTTGAGCATTTCTTGTAGGACTGGTCTAGTGGTAATAAACTCCCTTAGCATTTGCTTGTCTAGGAAAGACTATTTCTCTTTAATTTATGAAGGTTAGTTTGGTAGGATATAAAATTCTTGGCTACCTTTTTTTTTTTTTAAGGAGGTGAAAAATAAATAGGCCCCCAATCTCTTTTTTTGTAAGGCTTATGCTGAGAAGTCTGATGTTAGTCTCATGGGATTTCCTTTATAGGTGATTTGATGCTTCTTTCTAACTACTTTTAAGATTGCTCTTATGCTTTGACCTTGGATAGTCTGAGGATTATATGCCTTGGTGATGTTTATCTTGTAGAATATCTTCGTGATGTTCTCTAAATTTCTTGTATCTGGATGTCTGTGTCTCCAGGGAAATTTTTCTGAATTTTCCCTCAAATACATTTTCCAAATTTCTTACTTTTTCTTCTTCTCCCTCAGGAATGCCTATAAATTACAGGTCTGGTCACCATATGCAACCACATATTTCTCAAAAGTGTTTTTCATTAAAAAAAAATTGTTTGTTTTTGTCTGACTGGGTTAATCTGGAAGATCAGTCTTCAAGCTCTGAAATTCTTTATTTTGTTTCAATAGTCTCTTGTTAAAGCTTTAAGTTGCATTTTGAAAATTCCTTCAGTGAATTTTTTATTTCCTGAAGGGTTTTTTCTCCTTTTTTTTTTTTTTTTTGGTATTTAAAATATATCTATTTTGTCTTTCCTATCCTGAATTGTTTTCCTGATTTCTTTGTGTTGGTTTTCAACTTTCTCTTGGATCCCATTGAGCTTCCTTACAATTCATACTTTGAATTCTTTATCTGTCATTTCAAAGTTTTCATTTTGGTTAGGATCCATTGCTACAGACCTAGTGTGGTCCTTTGGGGGTGTCACAGAATTCTGTTTCTTCATGCTGGTTTCTTGTGCTAGTCCTTCTCATCCGTGGAAGCTGCCACTTTTTATTTTTGAAGTTACTCTTTTGGAGTGGTATTTTTTCTTCTCTCCTTGAGGGTGTTACAGCTGTGTGTGTTGGATAGGCTTTGTTTCTGCATGCTTTTAGGGGCCCAAGGCTCCTTACGAATTCCTTGGTTATAGATAGCCTTAGTGTGGTTTTCTCAAATAGTAGTTATTTGTAGGTTGTAGTAGTGGAGTACTGTGCATGTGGTCAGGCTGTCTGTCACCTACAGAGATGAGTAAGTTGAGGTCTGGGGAAGTTTATCTCCTTCCTTAGCACTGTGCACATCTGTTAGCAGGAATTATATTGGGTTGTGCAGTTCACCCTACAGGCCAGTAGATAGCATTTGTGGGCAAAAGCCTGCTGAGTGCTATACAATGGTGTCAGTAGTTGTGAAACACTGTGCAGTTTGACCTCCTTGCCAGTAGGTGGCAACTGCAGATAAGAGGCAATTACAGTGATGGCAGTGGAATTTTTACTTGGCCTTTGTTGATGGGGTATGTGTCCCTGGTGATGGGCAGGGCATGGGGTTCTCAGGGATCCCATCTCATGTTCTGCTACCAAAGTGGCTATAGGGAGCAAAGCTGGGTAGGACCTGGGTCAGCTGAACCCAGAACCAGGCTCTTAAGGCAGGTACAAGTGCTGACCTTAGCAGGGGTCTAGGGGAAGCTTTCAGGCCCCTACCCTGCCCCACAGAGCCAGCTCAGGGGACCAGGGGCTGCCAGGGATTTTCAGCCTAGAAGACGGCTGCAGGCCTGCAACAGCTCTCACACACTGATTTGCTCTCCCTCCAGCAAATGGCTGGGGCAACAGGCTTGACTGGTTAGGCTAGTCCCAAGCTGTCTGTGCCCAGATCGCCAAACTGTTCTGGCGTTCAGGTCTGCTAGAACCCATGGAGTAGAAACTGCCACTAACAGACCCCACCCTTTCCTGTCTGGCCTCATGAAGGGAGGGGCGCCCAGCTCTCAACACCATCACACTAACCCACTTCACACTCTTCTCTGTGTTCTGACAGTTGAGTTTCCTCCCCCAACTCAAGATCAGGCCACAGATCTCATCTCCCTACCCCTGAGCAGTGTGCTCCAGTCCTGGAGAACTGGACCCAGGCCAGCAGATTTATCCTTTGGCCCATTGGGATCAAGCGCCAGCTGTGATACAGAGGTGGACTACTCCCAGGTTACCAAGAAACCACTCAGGCTGGGCAATGATGGCTATGCATTGGGCTTCCCCGGCAAGAATGGCCAGGCAGGCAGTCTTGGGAGGGATCAGCAGGCATGAGGGCATGTGGTTCGGATGCACACATGGCAGTGGGGCCTGTCTTGGGTGCATGAGCATGCGTGGACTTTGTTCTGTCCTGCAGGCAGATAGCAGAAACTGCAGCTCCTTAGGGAAGGATGCAGAGCTTTGTTGGGGATGGGGGAAGGTGGTGCCCAGAGTCACATTTTGCTGCAGCTACCCAGCACACTGAAGCATTTTGGGATCCACTCAGGTTTAAGCAGTGCCTGTATGTATTCTCCACACAGCTCTCCCTACCATTCTGAAGGTCTGCTTAGGGGTCATGAGAAGTCCTCTAGCTAGGATCTCAAAGGTCCACCATGGGAATGTGGTGCTCTGGGGTTCCTTTAATCACCCCTTCTTTGGGTCTGATCTAGGGGCCAGTCCTTGTGCCTGGCAATGCAGAGAAGGTAGCCCTGCTTTCTCCCTCTTCAGACATGGTATCTTCTGTCATCTCTCTATTAAATTTCAGTGCTTTTTCTCAAAAGATTTGTTTAAAGTGTAAAGATTTACTTGACATTTTGGTTCCTCTTCATGGAGGAGGTGCATCCCAGTTGCATCTAGTCAGCCATCTTTAATTCTCTTCCTTCTTTGTAATATAATTGCCAACCTTTTTATTTTATTTTTCTGTCTTTCTTAGTGGTATATAAAATTACAGAGCATCTCACTATAAAAGATTTCTTAGTTACACAGCAGATAACCTGCTTCACGAAAGCTTACCACTTTTTCCTTTGATGCATAGTTAGCATTTACCAACAAACCATCTCAGGTGTTTGCTAGGTTGTGTATCTAACACTCTAATTTCAATACTTTAAACACATTTTACTTTGATGAAACACAAGTGCTTTAATTTCCCACACATGCTACTTGTCTTTCTTGTTATACATTTTTAAAGGCATGTGGAACAATTTTTGTCATTTCCAACGACAATCTATTTGTGAGACAGTCTAATGTCTACTCTAAGCACACATTGTACAACATGAGTTCCTACTGGTGTTCATACTATTATAATTCTATGGAATTCTATGATCAAATATACTTGTACATGCTGTTATAGCCAGATTGATACCAGCTGGACTCTACAACTGAGTCAAGATAACTAGGGAGTCAGTTCTGGTGCCCAGTGTAAGCAAGCAATATGAGCAACCCCACTTATAGAAGATTTCATAATGTCACCTTAATTAGTTGTTTGTTCAACAAATATTATTGAATTGTCTATTATGGAGTAGGCACTGTGCTAGACACTGGGGAAACAGAGGTAAGCAAATACATGTTATGTAAATATTTAACCATTCCCTATTATCTGTTTACCCCATAGTAAATAATATTTGTGCTAGCTCTTAAATTAAGCAAACAAACAAATGCACAGTATTTTCTAAAATTTGCATGCTAAAAGTTTTATAGACCTATATGTAGTGTGACACTTATCCATATTATACTGAGAATGTAGCTGTTTGTGGTATTTATTGTTTATTACGAATACAAGGTGAAAGTGAAGAATATTATTATTAATGCTAGAATTATTTCTTTTTTTTTCTTTTTTGAGGCGAAGGTTCACTCTTGTTGCCTAGGCTGGAGTGCAATGGCGCGATCTCGGCTCACCACAACCTCCGCCTACCAGGTTCAAGCGATTCTCCTGCCTCAGCCTCCCGAGTGGCTGGGATTACAAGTGTGCAGCTCCATGCTCAGCTAATTTTGTATTTTTAGTAGAGATGGGGTTTCTCCATGTTGGTCAGGCTTGTCTTGAACTCTCAACCTCAGGTGATCCACCTGCCTCAGCCTCCCAAAATGCTGGGATTACAGGTGTGAACCACTGCGCCCAGCTTAAATGCTAGAATTATTAAATGACTACACAATATTCCAGTTATTTTATCATATATGTCACTTGTAACTCCAAGATAAAAGCCCCATACTTGCTATGGCTTTGATTCCAAATTTCTGTCTGTTCTCTTCCTGCATGGTGAGCTGAGCTGGATCACATGGAAGCAAAAGCACCAGAGAGTGAGTGAGGACTTTCTCAGGGCCTTTCCCATTTATGCCCCCTCCCTACCCACTCGCGCACCACCCACATTATATTCCTGGCCCTCAAAGTTACCAGTCTGACTGCTGAAACTGCAGGGAAGATAAGAAAGAGCTTTTTCTACAAGGCAGTGGCTCTTCAGTTTTATAGAACATAAATTACATGGAGAGTTGTTAAAATGCAGATTCTTAGGCTCCATCCCCCAGAGAGTTTGATTCAGTAGAACAGAGTAGAGCTTAAGGATTCTGATGCAGGTGTCCTCTAATCCATACTGCCCGTTGGAGAAAAGGACACCGTCTCATTCCTTCACCAGCTACTTAAGAGAAAAAGGGTGATTCTCTCTCTCTCTCTTTCTTTCTCTCTCTCTCTCTGTCTCTCTCTCATACAGCCACCACACACACACACACACACACACACACACACACAAAAGAAAAACATACTCAAAAAAGAAGAAATTATAGCTTTGGTTCCATCTGTAATGGAATGATGAGCATTGTACTTATCCCATAGTAAATAGCTATAAAAACAGACAAAATGTATGAAATGACTATTTGTAGGCATTGATTAACAGTGCCTAAAGTACAAGACCCAATTATATGTTGCTTGTAAGAGATATGATTTAAATATAAAGACACAGATAGATTAAAAGCAAAAGGATGGAAAAAGATATGCCACACAAACATTAATAATTTAAAAGCTGGAGTGGCTATAGTAGACTTCAAAGCAAGGAAGATTAGTGGCAATAACGAGGGATATTTAACAATGAAAGACATCTAGTTCATCAAGAAGACAGTAATCCTAAATGTGTACACATCTAATAAAAGAGCTTCAAAATATATGAAGCAAAAACCAAAGAGACTAAAAAAAAGAAACAGACATATCTTCAGTTACAGTGCAAATTTACATTTTTCTCAGTAATTATTTGAACAAGTAGGCAAAAAAAAAACAGTAAAGATATAAAAGATTTGAACAACTCTCAACCAATTTTCACTAATTAGCATCTTTAGAACACTACCTCAATGGCTGCTGTAGAAACATTCTTTGCAGTTGCAGATGGAACATTCACCAAGATAGACCATATTCTGGCCCATAAAACAAATCTCAATAATTTAAAAAAGATTTAAATCTTACAGTGTGTTTTCTGACCACAATAGAATTAAAGATCAATAACCAAAAGACAGTTGGAAAAAAACCCAAGTATTTACAAATTAAGGGACATATTACTAAATAACTCACGGGTCAAGGAAAATATCACAAGGAAAATTTTAAAATATTTTGAATTAAAGGCTGATAACATCTTAAAATTTGTGGAATGCAGCTAAAGCCATGCTTATAGGGAAATTTATAGCTATTATAGGGCAAAAGAAGTCAGACATAAGGCGCTATATTGTGGGATTCCAATAGATGTAAAGTACAAAAACAGACAAAAAACAAATGCTCTTGGAAGTCAGAATAGTGGTTCCCCTGGGGCAGGTGTAGCCCTTTGAAGGACGTTATATTAGTCTGCTAGCACTGCCATAACAAAATATTAGTCTGGGTGGCTTAAATAACAGACATGTATTTTCTCCCAGTTCTGGAGGCTGAAACTCTAAGATCAAGGTGCAGGTAGGGTTGGTTATTTCTGGCCTCCCTCCTTTGCTTCAGATGTCGGCCTTCTTGCTGCATCTTCACATGGCCTGTGACCTGTTGACACACATCCTTGGTGTCTCTTTCTCTTCTTATTAGGACACCAGTGCTATTGGATTAGGATCCCATCCTTATGAGCTCATTAACCTTAATTACCTTTTTAAAGGCCCTGTCTCCAGATACAGTCACACTGGGAATGGGGTCTTCAACATACAACTTTGAGAGAGACAGTCCAGTAATAATTGACACATAAGGACAGCTTCTGGAGTACTGCTTGTTTTCTGTTTCTTTTTTCTTTTTTTGAGATGCAGTCTCACTCTGTCACCCGGGCTTGAGTGCAATGGTAAGATCTCGGCTCACTGCAACCTCCGCGTCCCAGGTTCAAGCAATTCTCCTGCCTCAGCCTCCCTAGTAGCTGGGATTACAGGCATGCACCACCATGCCTGGCTAGGTTTTTGTTTGTTTGTTTGTTTGCTTTTTGCATTTTTAGTAGAGACGAGGTTTCACCATGTTGGCCAGGCTGGTCTCGATCTCCTGACCTCAAATGATCCACCTGCCTCGGCCTCCCAAAGTGTTAGAGTTACAGATGTTAGCCACCGTGCCTGGCCGTTTTCCGTTCCTTTATCTGAATGCTGGTTCCCTGTGTTACATCTGTACTCAATTTCTAAAAATTAATTGATCAGTTCACATATGGTAATGTACTTTTCTATATGTATATTAAAAGTTTAAATTAGCTGTATAAATATAAAAAGGCATTTTTATAAGTATGTAAAAAAAGTTAAAATCAAAAAAGAATTCATTATGCAGAAAAGAGCTGCCCAGGATCGTTAGAGTGCTTGCCTCATGTACAGAATCTTGAAGAGCCTGGCTCTACAGTTGGCCAGACCACGTTTGAGACCCAGCTCCACCGTGTAGGGGTTAACAACTTACTTTTTCTGATCTCGGTTTCCTCAAATGTGAAGCAACCCACCTGGGAGAGCTGTTGTGAGAATGAAAACACTCAAAACACATTAGCAACAGGATAATTCACTGCTCTGCCGCCCTGCAGAGCTTCTCCCTGGGGGCACAGTTAAGGATGGGGAAGGAAGATATCCTTGAGCAAATCTCAAAGATGATGCAGACCATTTTCTAGAGTCTTGAATTCCACTATATAGAGAAAAGTTTGTTTGAAAAGTTGGGAATTCATGCTGCTTTTGAAGAGAGCAAGGGCTTAGTTGGTAACATTCCACAGGTGTTATAGCCAACTAGGGACAAAGCAAGACTTACAGGACCAGAACTGAAGGGTGACCACATACAAAGTTTCTGATTTAAGTCCTTCTTGTTGTTATTCCTGGCAAACTGGAATGCCCTTTTCTTTTCCTCTCTCTAAATAAGACCATCTCTGTATCCTTTATGATTCACTTAAATGTTACTAAATTGATGACCCCCATCTCAGGTGGTTTTAATCCATATTAACCTTTCCTTTATTTGAACTCCAGTGACACTTCTGTTCACTGTACATTTTTTGTTTCTTTTTATTTTTTTGAGAATGGAGTCTCGCTCTGTGACCCAGGGTAGAGTGCAGAGGCACAATCTCAGCTTATTGCAACCTCTGCCTCCTGGGTTCAAGCAGTTCTCCTGACTCAACCTCCTGAGTAGCTGGGATTATAGGCACCCACCACCACGCCTGGCTAATTTTTTTGTACTTTTAATAAAGACAGGGTTTCGCCATGTGGGCCACGCTGGTCTCGAACTCCTGACCTCAAGTGATCCACCCACCTCGGCCTCCCAAAGTGCTGGAATTACAGGCATAAGCCACCGCACCCAGCCCATCTGTTGTTTCTTAATCACTTTGTGATTGCATTGTAGTCTAGCTGTTTTTTTATTTAACTGTCTTCTTATTGAAATTATCAACATCAGAGAGCAAGACTTCCTTTCCCTATATTTTCTGCCTAGCTTTTAAGGTGAGGGAAGAGACCACTCAGTCTTCTTCATGGTATTAGCTACAGTTTTAGCGTAGAACAGTGTCTGGAGTGTGGTGCGCATTAAGCACTGTTTAGTGAAGGTGCGGTTATGTTACCATGGAATGCCACAAGATGTTCAGCCAAAATGCTCAAGCAGTCCCTGAAGTGTTTAAAGGAAGATCTAGAGAGCAGTCAAAAAATAGAGAAGACTTTGCTGGAGAAGTTAATGACAGACTGTAACAGGACAGTGCTAAAAGTCAAAAGAAATGAATGAGTTAGTGACCATTTTATTCTCCCAAGAGTGGAGACTAAGACTCAAAGTCCAAGTTCCTAGAGTCCTTCCCTGTCTGTTCTCACCTTCAATGACATTTTGGAGTCTATAAAATGTGGTGCGTATGTTATGTGGTTATGTTTACCATCTTTTTCACCAAGCATATTACATGCCTTTCTCTAAGTAGTTATTATTTTTGGAAGCATTTTTAATTTGTACCAAATAATCCAACATAGACACAGACTATAGTTTATTTTGCCATTCTCCACTCTTAAAAACTTACTTTTGTTTCCAGGTATCACTACTATTATAATGCTTTGGTTATCTTTGTATGTAAATATATAACTGTTTTTCTGATTATTTCTTTAGGATAGAGTCCAAAGAATTCTAACAGTAAGTTATTAGGTGAGGGCCTTTTTGTTTTTGTTTTTGTTAAATTGCTTTCTAGAGTTCATATTATCACTAGGAATATATCAGAGCACCTGTTTTAAAATAAAGAGCTACCTTTAAAAATGGGAGAAACCAGGCCAGGGGCAGTGGCTCATGCCTGTAATCCCAACACTTTGGGAGGCTGAGGTGGGTGGATCACCTAAGGTCAGGAGTTCGAGACCAGCCTGGGCAACATGGTGAAACCCTGTCACTACTAAAAATACAAAAATCAGCCGGGTGTGGGGGCACGCACCTGTAATCCCAGCTACTCGGGAGGCTGAGGCAGGAGAATCGCATGAACTTGGGAGGCAGAGGTTGCAGTGAGCCGAGATCACGCCACTGTACTCCAGCCTGGGCGACAGAGCGAGACTCCATCTCTAAAAACCAAAACCAAAACAAACAAACAAAAAAATGGGAGAAACTACACTGCAGATACAAACTGCGGGACTATATGTTAACTTACAACTAATGAAATGAACAAATTAATAAAGGTGGGAGATCTCCATTCCAAGTGATGCTTACATTTTTTAGTGGTGATAATAGTGACAGAAGCAATGGTCACAAGTACACTTTATTTACCTTTTAATTCAGCTTTCCAATAAGAAAGTAGTGCCTGATTACTGTCTTAGTCTGACAGGCTTATCTAGTTCTTCAGCCTCAAGCCCCTCTACTCCCTTCATCTTTCCCTGCTCTCACTACTTCCCACAATCCCCTGCGTCACCCAAAGCAACACATGAATCTTTGATCTTATGCCAAACTATTTTTAAAAATCTGTTCTCTGGAGGTTGACAACTGACCACTCCATGTTCAGAGTGACACCTTCTCATGAAGCATTTATCAAGGCAGTTTTATAGGCAAAGGCACTTCCTTCTCTTAATATCCTTCTCTTAGGTCAAATTTTAATATATACTAAACATTCCTTCCCAACTCAAGTAATATCAAAAGTGAACATCTGATTGTGTCACTCCTGTTTAAATACCTTTAATTGCTCCACATTATCCTCAGAATAAAATCTAGATTCCCCACTGAAGCCTTCAAGGTCATTGTTATTCAGGCCGGTGCTGCTGTCCAGCTTTATTCTCTTTCTTCTCTCCCCACACCTGTGCTGCTGCAAAACTGAGCATCTCAGTTCTTGTTGTTTCTGGGCCAATGCACATGTGTTTTCTGTGCCTAGAAGGCTCTATCTCAGCCATCACCTCTTCCCACCCTACTCCCAGTATTTCTGCCTGACTAAATTCTAATTATCTTTAGCTTCCAATCTAGGTATTACATTTCCAAAAATGCCTTTCCTGACCCAAAGGCTGATAGTTCTTTTCACTTGAGACTCTGTTTTACATGCCTATGTCCTACTTGACAGTGAGTTCCTCAAATTCAGAGACCACAACTGTTAACTTTCTGTTTCTGGAGCCTAACACAGACAACACTGAGCTAACAACTGTCACTGTAGCAAGAAGGCTGACCTAGGGAAGAGGTAAATAGATGGACATGGCTGTGTTCCAATAAACTTTCTATACAAAAGTGGATAGTGGGCTGGATTTGGCCCAGGGGCCCTAGTTTGCAAACCTCTGGTTTAAGATATAAGGAAGCAATACCACTCCAATGAATCACTTATGGTCTGTCTACAGAAATAATTATAATCCTGAACATATTTAATCCATACATGTCTCTCAGTCTGACCAGTCTGCTTCACCTGGCTAAGTAGCTGGTTGCAGGGGCATCCTCAGGGAAGGTCTGAGCCTCCACTATTTAGAGAATGATTCTCTCCATTTCCAAAATGCCTTCAGCTATACCTCTTTACTGTTTCTATAAAAACAAATTGCAAAATAAACAAGAATAAAGTTTTTGTTAAAATCTCTCTAAGATAAAGGTTGACCTTAAAAATAAGGTAAAATTGATGAGATGTAAAAGCAAATATAAAAAGCCAATGAGATAAAAGGTTAAAAGTATAAAATGATGAAAGATTTAAGCTAAAAGGCCCAAATATGATAAACATTTTAAAATTTAAAGTAAACAAGATTAAAGGTTAAAGATAAAAATTAAGTACTGGTAGTGTAGGAATAAAAATTATAAATCTACAAGAATTAAGAAGATTAAAAAAACTATTTTTAAAAGAAAAGAAGAACCAAAAGCACTGAGATTACAAAAGGTAAATATTAAGAATATTATAAAGAGGAAAAATAGTAAAGACAGAATGGCAAGAAGTGGGAAGAGACTTAAGATCTCAAGGGATTGTCAGCCTCTTCCTAGAAAAAGGCCTCTGTCTCATCTGGGAGCCAGGCAGTATGGAGCCCTCCTCCCGCAGGCACTGGCAGGCTAGATGCAGGGCCTGAGGCTTCTCCACGAAAATTGGCAAAGAACCGGTTTGCTGGGCACAGGGGTCCAGGCTGCATAGCATCACTGGGTCACAGAAAACCTCCCAAAATACCATCTGGAAAAAGGGTTAGCCATTATGGATGAATTTAAATTTCAGAGTATCTAGTTCAGATAATTTTCTCTTCTTCAAATATGAAAACAAATGAGAATAAAATGTCTTTCTGTCAAGTATGCATGCATATTATACATATACATGCCTGTGTATGAAAATTATATAAAAATTTATACAAAACTGTATTAAAATTGTATATGAGAATTGTAGAAATGTATACATATGAAAATGTTATATATTATATAGAATTATATATATTGTATGCATATATGATTATATGCATATAAACATTGTTTATACCTAAGTCACATATATTGGCTCCTAGCCAAAAATGTGAATAGACACACACACACACACACACACACACACACGCACGCACATACCCACCCTACAACATTGCTCAGGACAGATCACAGCAGTACCTGGGCACTGACCACACTGTCCGAGGAACTGACCACGCTCCTCTGGAAAGCTCACATTACTGACACAGACAAGGAACTGCAGCCTCTTCCCTTTCTCAAGGGAAGAGCTGCCCAAAGGAGACTGAGCTGCAGATTCAATGCAGCTGTTGCTTCCCTTGGTGACCATGCACTTGTTCCCACCCACATAAACTCTTTTTCCTTGTCCTGTACAAAATGTCATTTTGTTAATAATAGAAAACCAATTGGAAGAACTTTGCTTTTTAAATCACAGACACAATTGAAGAACACAACATGTTTTTCTATTAATCTTCACATTGTATTTGAATTAGGAGGATGATTCTGTCTCATTTTGCAAATGGTGAAATCTAGAAATCCCATATGCTATAGGCTCACACTCTGCTGAAACTCTCTACCTTACTCATCCTTAAGGATGCTTTTAGTGATGTAAAAAAGCCTTTCAGATGAAATACTTTTTATGAAAGTTTTAAAACAGATATGGGATTATTAGATTAAAAAAGAGTTTATCCTGGATCCAAGTAATGGAGTTAATGTAAATGAACCCAAAATTGAGGGGATTTTTGTTTGTTTTTGGCTTGTTCGGGCTAAGTAAAACTTATAATGCAGGGGTGTTCTGGAGCTGGCTTGAAATGCTTTGCAAGAGCTGATTGTGTGTATGTATTTTCAATTTAGCCTTAGTGAAGTTAGGTTCATTGCTTTGAAATCATCCATGGTTGGAAGTGTTAAACTGCAGAAATCAGCACACACTAAAAATCTCTGGGCCTCCAGAGATGGTTGTTACATATTTACTGGCATGCCACTGCCATAATATAAACAGAACTGTTTTGTTAATATTAAATGTTCTTTCTGCGCAAAAATGGTGAAATATATTTGCCGGGTTACTGTGGTGAATCATATCATAACAGAAGAATTGACAAAGAGATTTTATACTATTTGGCATCTTTGCAAAAATGTTAACTGGATAATATTAAAAACTAGGTTAAACTAAGCTAAGTTCTATTAATTAGTTTTTTATTTAAGTTCTCCCCCCAGGAATTGCTCTAAGTTTTCCAGGTCATTAACTGATAGTTGTTTTCATATATATACACGTATAGGTGCTTCGTGGTAGAATATAAGTGGTAATATACCAAGTGATAGACTAGTGGCATTAAGGACTCAGTAGAACTTCTAATGATGTCTAAGTTACATGCAAGGAGTAACAAAGTCACTGAGAAGAACTGTACTAGGAGGAAATTGACATCATTTTTAAAAATTCAAAGTACAAATCCTTCTAAAAGACCTAGGATAGGAATAGATGTCTAGAAATAAGTCTTCAGTTAACTTTGGGGATCTTTGGTGTCCCTTAACATTGATTTTACTTGCCATTTTGCAATTGTTTTCTGTTTTAAATAGTGTCTGACATTACAATTAGAAAAATGAAAATGATTTCCTAATAATTAAGAATGAAGTGGTATGTGTCTTTGCACAACATGTGATCAACAGAATTCTGTGCTTTTACATTAAAATGCAGATAAATGATAAAACATTTTTGGTTTTTACTGCATGTGTTTAGGTAATAAAATAGTTCTATCCAAGTTTCTTAATAATAGCCTCAGTGTCATTTCAGATTGAAAAATTCAGTCCTAGTGAAACAATTTCTATGTAAAAGTGATGAAATGAAAACCAGGGGCCTTGAGTCTTCCCACAGACACAGAGCGTGATAAGGAGGCTCAAGTGGCTTTACTGCTGCGCCTGTCGTACATCCCATGGACAGGAGAGATAGGTTTAGTTAATTTTACTAGCTCAGTTCGTGTTCCTCTCTATTCATCACCCTCCAAATTAGGCCCTCGCAAAACTGTATGGCCCCATTGAAAATACCCCTTCCTGGGTAGAGGCGGTCTGGTGTCAGGTCAGGAGTAACAGAAGAGCTGCATTCTCTACGAAAGAGCTCTCAAGGCCCCCGGCTGGGTGGAGGTGGATTGGAGGGAAGTCCAGCTTCCAAATGTAACTGGATTATTCTTTTAACGAACATGTGAAATGACTGTCCTTTCAGTAGAGTAGGCATCTTGGAAAATGTTCTCTGATTTCACAGTGGTTCTCTTTCTCTCTATATAGACAGAGCTACCAGATTATGTCAACTCTTCAATCTGAGTGGTGGGTATGTTGGTATTCATTGTATTATACTTTCTATTTTTTGGATGTTTAAATCTCTCACAATAAAAATTCAGTTTTAAAATACTCTCATTTGTGACAAAGTTTTGCACTTTGTTCGTTGTACCCAGTCACCAAAACAAATCTTTTCAAACAATTTCAGACAGCATATCAAAATGTTCATTATATAATGTTAAGTGAAAAGGCAAGCTCTATAATTAAGTATAATGTGATTTTAATCATATAAACAGGAACATATGTTTTACACATGTACAACAGATACATTTATACATAAATAAACTAAGAAAGAAAATACATCAAATTCTTGAATTTTTTCTTTTTGTTTGTTTTCTAAAACAAACATACACTATATACTTAAGGAAAAAAATAAAAGCTATCAAATTTTTTTTTCTACTTCAGTATGAATGTTAGAGAATGTATCATTTGACAAACATGTAATACAAATGGAAAATCAAAAGGCAATCTTGTTTCAAATCAGTAAATGTCTAGAAGTGGATCATGACAAAGATAAAAATCTACCTTTAAATACCAGGTGAAATAGAAACACCTGTAAGTACCCTGCACTTGCTTTGAAACCTGGACATGACTTCAAACAAAACTTACCAGGAATAATTTGTGATGACCACCATTTATGTACTGCTTTAGCACTTAGAAAGCTCTTTGCTTTTAATTGCAATCAACTGAATTCTCACAAAAATCCAGTGAGGTTAGTATGCATGTCCTTATTTTACAGATAAATGAGCTGAAGTTCATAGTGCTTTCTAACACCCAGCATTGCCAGGATAGTTCTAAGACTCATAAAACATCATGACAATGATTTAACAAGAAGAAATTATCTTTACATGATGTCCATAATAATAGCTCCATAAGTTAAAAAATAGTGAGGATTTTTGCCTGTTTTGAGATGGGAGTCAAGTTCACATAGAAGAATAGCCACATTTAGACATTACCTGTGCTTTTCTTCTTAGATAAAAGTATACAAAATCCTCCTGCAGTAAGCCTTCCAGGGCCAATCCAGTTCTGACAATATGAAGAGCACACTATAAGCTTTAGAAGGCAGCACATCTTTAAAAATATAAGTTCAAGCTAGAAGCCTAGAGTTTGTGAAGTTTATATATACAATTATATGCAATATATATATGCAATTATATATACAATGTAAATAATTATATTATATTTTATATTATATATTATATATAATTATTTATATATTACATATATAAATAGTTATATACATAATTAATTTATTTATATAATTTATATAAATTATTTATATAATTAATTTATTTATATAATTTATATAAATTATTTATATAATTAATTTATTTATATAATTTATATAAATTATTTATATAATTAATTTATTTATATAATTTATATAAATTATTTATATAATTATTTATTTATATAATTTATATAAATTATTTATATAATTATTTATTTATATAATTTATATAAATTATTTATATAATTAATTTATTTATAATTATATATATATAATTGCATAAATGGTCTGGTGTGTAAATGAGAAATAGGAAGTTTCATAATAAAAAGAAAATGAAGAAAATGGGACCTGACTACCCTCCGTGTTTGTAGTTTCTCCAATCTGCTAGAGCCTCTATTTAAAAGTTTACATCTTTTAGTGGAAAAATTAATTTCTCTTTCACAAGTTCCACTCACATTTTGTTGCTAATAAAACCAAGAATGTAAATACTATTAAGTACAAAACAGCCTGCTGCATAATTGTTTCAAAGCAATTACAGATTATATCGAGCCATTCGTGGAGCAGAAACAGTTTTATCCAAGACACCAGCTCCCTGTACCTTGAAATTTTATTAGTCTAAGAATTTCATGCACCATATGTTAGAATATGAGACTAGCTGCAATTGAACAAACAACTTTCTGATATATAAGTGAATGATAACTTGATTTTAAATGTGTTTATCTAATGAGATAGTAACTATAATTTACAACACATATAAAAATCCCCACCGTTACTCCTGGTGCACCTTTTGGCTAAAAAGGGTGATGCAGGGAGATATGCTAATGATGATCATCTTGGTTTTTACCAAGTCAGTAATAAAATTTGCATTTGATATTGTGCACAGTAAACTGGGTTATTAGCCTTGAAAATGAGTCTCATAAAATTTAAATATAGGTTTAAATCATATTAACTGTCCTGTAGGTTTTCTGAGAGGCTTTAAAGCATTGTGTTGCCTCCATAGTGTAGAGAATGCAGATGTTTGTGTGCCTTTAAGGGGGTCCCCAGAAGGATACAAACGAGAGCTTGAGAGATGCGCTAGGAAAGCGTCCACTATTGTGTTTCTGGCTTTGAGGACCCCGCCAGGGTCAAGTACCTGTAGATCAAGGAGGCTGGGGAAGGTGGGTCTTTCAGAAGAAGTCTTCTAAGGGGTTTCTGTCTAAAAAGTTAGCCAGGCTAGCTAATAAATCTCTGCACAAGGACTGTTTAGACCATCAACAACAAAACTTTTAAACCCCCATGGCTGGATGATGCAGAAGAGTTGACAGCTTGTTATCCTTGAGACAGAGACGGAAGGTGCAGATTAAAGGCTGAAAGACCTAGTGGACACAATTTCTCCAGTAACTTCCAGTCGCGGTGTGCTGTTTCTCAGTCCATACTAAGTCATAACCATACACTGTTAGAAGAAAGAAATGCATTTGAGGATGCAGTTCCTTTGTTGTTGACTCCTTGACCAAGTTAGATGCCCTGTTCTGGCCTTGGGCACCTGTTGCTAAGTAGCCTTGCAGGGTTTCACCAGCAACTCAGTGGCAGTACTTTAGCTCAAGCCAAAGCCTCGATCTGCCCATCACCGACCGACTTCTTCTACCCAGCCAAGACATGAGATCTCCTTGGATGTGTAACAAACCAGGTCAAGGCTGACTCCCATAAGGCATGGTGGTCCTCTACTTCTGACTCCAAGACTTTCATCAGAAGACTGAAATCCTAATTATTTAAAAAAATTGTATGCAGCCAAATTTGCCATACTTTATATATATCTCTATATTCCTTGATCACTATCCAAGATCCAAGCTCCTCTTGAATATATCCCCTTCCTTTCTCCTGAATCGACTTCCTTTTTCACTCTTCTTTCCCAAAATCTCCCATTCTGCTCTGTGGAACTCTTGCTCCATAAGTAGCAGATTTATATATGTCCTCAAGGTTGTCACTGAATGCTCACTCTGGCACCCTTGCCTTGAAAGAACCCTGGCTTACCCCAGGAAATAATGCTGCAACATCTCAAAAATCTGCTCGTTTCTCCCCATTTCACATGCTGCAAGGGCAATGAGAGGCTGTTCATCCATCTCACTCAGCACAGCCCCTCTAGACCTTGAATCTTCCATTTTGGTGTGAAAATCACTGCTTGGAGGAGCTGTCTATACCACTCTTTCTCACTCATCCTTTTTGCTAGCATCTACTCTTTCTTCCCCTTTTCATTGAAGACTTTAGCACTTGGTTCAAAGCTTTCTTCTCTACCACTCTGTTCATGAAGAAGGCTCATCTAAAACCCTAACGTCCAGTATGTTGTCCTCTTAAGCTCTCATGACTCGCAACCTCCATTTGCAGACTTCAAAGTCACACTCCCATGGATGCAAAATAGTCCTAGTAATTTCCAAGAATGTCTGCATCTCTGAATTAATAATTCAGAAAGTCCACCCTCTAATCACACTCCCTGACTTGTTTCCTGAGCTATGGTTTTATCAGGACATCTACTCCTCTGCCCCACCTGATTCTATCTGATTTCTCCCCACCTAGCAGCCCTTCCTGGCTTAACTTCCTTCTTAACATTGTGTAGCACTCTAACCCTACCACCTTAACAGAAACTCCTTTTGCCAAGGACATTCACAAACTGCACGTTGCTAACTCCAAAGGAAACATTCCCAACTCTTCCTCACCTGCTTAGCAGCGTTGCTCCTCTTGGACCCTCCCCCTTCCCAATCTCCTCCTCCTGTGGCCCTGCCTCTGTGTTGTGCCTCCTGATTCTCCAGCAGTTCAGTCTTGGGGGTTCTCCTTTCTCCTTCTTCCCTGAAGTGTTGCTGTCCCTCTGGATGTAGTTCCAGGACCTCTTATCTTTTCTGACTCTATAGCTGCGCCAGGGTGTTCTCATTGCCTCGCATAGCTTTATACGAGATCTATATGCTGATAATTCCCAAGCAAATATCTTCTCAGTTACACACATAATTTTCCAAATTGGGCAAGTTACTTAACTTCCCTGTGCCTCAGTTTTCTAATCTATAAAATGAGAATGAACATAGTACCTATCCTTAGGTTTAGTGTTAGGAATAAATAAGTTAATTCAAATAAGTACTTGGAACAGTACTTGGTACTTGTTAAGGTTTACTCAATGTTTTCTACCCTGATAACAATAATAATTATTATCACAGGGAATGTTTTGTGGATGCTTCATAAGAGGTTGAAACTCAGTATACTGAAAAATGGAATTTACTGCTTCCCCCTTAAGTTTTCTGCTTTCGCTGGGTCTCCTAGCTCAAAGAAACCCTCAATGTTATTTATTCAAACCAGAAATAAATCATTTCTCCTCCTTTAGTCCACACATTCGATCAATCACTAAGTCTTACAAACTGTGCTTCCTTTCAAAGCTATTTCATATACCAACTGTGAGTTCCCTAAATCAAGCTTTTATTGTGCCTAGGTCCCTGCAACAGTCCCATAGGATATCTCCTGACCCCATCCAATTCTTTGCCCATATAGTACATTGCCTGAGTGTACTGAGTGATCTTCCAAAGCCCAAATACAAAATACCAGCGCTCCCATATAAGCCTTTTTAATGATCCTTCACTGCCTTCAAGACTGAGTTTAAAGCCTAATAGCATCTCGAGACCATTTGTCTTATTCCCCCGCATCTACCCTAAGCCCAGACTCTTAAGGCTTTTTTCACTCTGAGCTCAAGGTCAGCAAACTATGGCCTGTTGGCCAAATCCAACCCACTGCCTATTTTTGTATGGCTTGCAAGCTAAGAATAGTCTTTACTTTTTAAAATATAAATATGAAAACAAACAAAAAGCAAGACAATATGCCTTTCAGCAAGAACAGCTGCTTGAAGAGGTTAGGACTCTTAGCCTACAAATCCAACAGAACAAGTTTAACAACCTTTGCTCTATCTCCATTCATAGAACTTCTCTCAGCTCCCCAGAGATCCATACTTCAAGATCTTTGCATATGCTCCTCTCTCTGTGCCTTATCTCCAGACCTAACCTTTGTTCGTCCTTCAAGTATTAGCTTACACATCACCTTCGCCAGACAGATTTCCTGATTCTGTAAATCTGGATAAAATATTCATTTTTAAATGCTCCCAGCAAACTCTCAATGTTTCCTTTCCCAGTATTTATTACATACGAAGGGACACTGTTCATTCAGCAGCTCCTAGAGCAGTGCAAGGCACCAACGGGCATTCAGCAAGCATTTGTTCATTTAATTAATTTAAAGGATCAGTTCAGACCTACCTCTGTCCTAAGAAAGAACACATTGTGCTATAGCCATCTGTGTCTTCTACAACAGAGAATATGAGTTCCTTCATTATATGCTTTATGTCTGCATTCCTAGCATTTAATACTCTAATAATAAGAGATTTTATCTCTATATCTCTGGCATCTAGTTGTGGCACAGGCTACATAGTGAAAAAGTATTGAAAACAACTAGTGGCACATCCTTAATAAAAATATAATTACTGCTTGGTAAATCCCGTATGTTGTGGAAGCCCAAAGTGTGAAATGGACTTACAGTAATTGTGCTTGTTGAAGTGAATTAGAATTTGCATGTCTTCCAGGAGAGGTAGCAGCACCTTAGCCACTCTTTCTGCAATTCCAGAGTCCACCAGCAGGTGTCAGTGAAAACTTTTTAGGTCATCTGTAGGTTCAGGCATGAACAACTGAGAAGATTAAAATTATATCCAGACTAATTTTCAATTTTTAAACAAAAATATGGTAATTTGCAGAACAGTATTAATATTTGGAAAATGCTAATTAACCTTTTTACATATTACCTCTACTTAAAACATCTTATCGAATAATATAAGAAAAAAAAGACCAGTTACACAAAAATGTATGCCCTGTCCTCTACAATCAATTGGTATCCATCAACATTTCCTTTATCTCTAGTTATCTTTTCCACTAGAGGAGACATTAGGATGCTCTAAGCATATCTCACTGTCTTTTGGTTTCTCTGTATCCTGCTTTTTCCTGATTCTTTCAGATAACTTTTAGGTTTTTCCTCCTAAATGTCAGATGACAAAAGATAAAATAGACCAGTTTTTCTCCCTTTTCTGCATAAATATAGCCCAAATCTTGTAACAGATTCCTTCATTCAGGGTACAATTTCTGTAGGATCAGATGGAGTAGAAAGAAGAGAATTCAGAAAACCTCTTAGGAGACTACAGTAAAAGCGTTACAAGAAACTCTTATAATCCATGAGCACTGCATAGTATCTCCTTGATCTAAACCCATTAAATTTGCAGAAGAAATTTACTTGCTTAAAGTTTAGTCTCTGCCTATGGGGAGTTAATTTTTTATGGGCCTTTGTTCCACAGAAGCCAACAATCAACTGTAATGGAGAACAAGCTGAAGTCATCTCTTATCAGAGATTAGCTTCATTCACCTATGAAAAGCAATACTAAATATCCCCTGCTTGTGGGCTCTGTGTGTGTGTGTGTAGAGCAGGAGCAGGAGAAAACAGAGCTATTTTTTTAAGTTCACAAAATATAAGGGATTTTAATCTTCCTTTCAAAAAATAATAAAAAGAATATATGAATGAAAAGCATCAAGTGTCTTTGTTATTTGTGTTTCCAATATGCTTTAGACAATGACTGTGTATTTTTAAATAAAATTTTATTTTTGTAAGGTAGAAAGAAGAGAATGCTTTCAAAACTTAGAGCTTGGGAACCCACATTTCTAGACTTTCCATCACATTATCCCTACTAACAAAAATGTTTAAAAATTACTAGAGACAGTCAAATAGAGGCTGCAATTGGTGTTACGATTATTTCCAATGTTCTGTCTCAGAGGACTGTACGCTGGCAGCCACAACATAGAATTGTTTATCATATGTGATTTCCCAGACTAAGTTAGTATTTGAGGTGTGTGTGTGCAGTTTTTCTACTCGGTGTATCGTTTTACTTAAGAGCATTTTAAAGAGTCCAATATGTATGTAACAGAAAGCAAACATTTTGTGTCAACACGTTCAAGTGAATCTGCCTCTGCAAAAGGCATTGCTGCGTGTATTTATTTCATTCCAAGCTGACACTGATCGAGTACTATAAACATCAGCACACTGAGAGGCTTCATTTAGTTAGGCTGCTGGCCAAACTTGGGGGGAAAAATATACCAAACATGCCCATGATCATCGTCTTAATAGCTAAGCTTGGAGGTTGTTAACTGCATTTCCCTAACATGGCAGGAAGGCTCCTGGCTCCAGGGCCACACCTTGGGACATATTCATTTCTGTTCCCAGAACACATCTCCGCTGTCTATTTAAAAAATTGTTCCTTTTTGCACCGATTGTAGCTACCCTGAACATGTGCTAGAATAAACGCCTGAAGCATTCATAGTTTGGGAAGCCTTGCTAGTCAACCTATAAGGAAAGCTCATGACTGATCTCAGGTTTTTCCTATTCTTTTTTTTTTTTTTTTAACCCAAAGGAGTTTCCAAAAATGGCTATGTATCGACTCAGTCCATTGCTCAATAGAAATGTCATAGTTACCAAGGAATGCCAAATGAAGCCATAGTTTTCATTTCAATGTTTTACTTGTAGATCGATAAAAATGTAAATATTTTTGAGCCAGATCACTGAGTTATTTTCTGTATTTCACTTTCATCTTTCCTTATTGTGTGACCTTTTATTTAGAAACATTGATTGCTTCCTACCATTTGCTTAATTATTTTGACTTCATCTCTTTGGGTATCAGATTGGAGTAATAAAAGGAACAAAAATTCACACTGCCCTATTTCTAGTGCTATAAACAAAATTGCATGAAAATGAAGGCCAAAATAAGTACTTGAAATGCAAATGCATTTTAGAATGGAAAATAAATTTCAGAAAAGCTGCTATGTTGTTATCAATTTGTGCTGGCATTAAATTTTGACTCCATAGGAAAAGAGTAGGAATAGAAGCAGAGAACACCAAACAACTGCTTTATGGCTCAGCTAGCCTCAGTACTCCTGTGCTGTGTGTACGAACTCCCAAATACTTTAATTAATTAGCATAGGGTGTGTGGCAAACAGATGGGATAAATGAATTAATTCCTTTATTAAGAACTTGGATAAAGGAATTAAACTTTGATACAGACAAGATAGACAAGACGAAGTACTCATTGTAAGACAGTCCCTGCAAAGTCAATCTTATTCGTCAGATTTCTCATGGGAGGTTTTCTGATAGGATTTTGCAGATAGCTTGATGAGTAAGCACTTGAGCTATCACTATGCCCAAGGCTCTGGTGCATGTTACCATATACTTTCTATGCTCTCCTGTCCTGGCTCTTCTTTTCTCTGAACTTCTAACATTAATTTAAAAGAAAGCAAGAGAAAGAAGGCACAAAACATATTTCTTTACATATCCCAAATTACCACTCCATGTGTAATGAAAACCACCCATTTAAATTACAAGAACTTTTGTATGTTATATGCTAAGACCTATTAACCTTCCCAGAAGAGTGGAGAACAGGGGAACAGTTTCTTTGACCAAATTGTCTATGGGTAGATTCAGGCTTCCATCCTATTGCCAAAGGGTAAAACCCAGTGAAGATTCCTAAACTGGAAATCTTCTCCTGCCCCTGCAAATCCTTCTTGAGACCTCTCTGTATCCTGAAAGGTAGACTTTACAAACTGCTTCAGTAGGCAGCCTTGCCCTCGGACTTCTGGTTGAGTTGGCCACTGGGAGGTAATGGCAGATCAGAGGGAGGAAAGAAAGTGAAGTTGGGGTATTATGGGCTCTTTGTGACCTTTCTGGAGGGGATCTTTGTAGTTGGCTGATTTCCTAAGGGCACAACCCCTGTTAGGTAGCCCTCTCCATACAGATCTCTCTCTCTCTCTCTCCCCCACCTCCTTCCTCTCCCCTCCTCCTTCTCCTCCTCCTTTTCTGGGTTCTGGCAACTGTCTGGGTTTTGGCAACCTCTTCTTTGCCTTCTCCATCGAAAGTGAGTATTTAATGGAGCCCCAGATGTTATTATTCATCCTTGGACATTGCAGTATCCCTCGTTGTTTTCTGATACTCTACCCACACTTTTGCTAATTGCCCCTTTGTTAAACTCTCTTCAAATTACCCCATTTTCATATGCTAACTCTTTCCTGCCAGATCGTGTTTGATAAATCTAATGTATACATTAGTGTAAAGTTGCACACTAATGTACAGGATCCTTGAAAATATTATCAATCAGAGCAGAAAAATAAAATATCAGAAAATCTCTTTGTAATAAAGAGTCTGACTCCATTTTTGATGTTTGCAAACAACTTTCAATCCCCAGTCTTCCCCCTTCCCCTCTTGCCCCATATCTGGACAAGCTGGTAAGAAAGCCTGGGTGATCTCTCTTTTGGTTCAAATCACACAAGCCTCAGCTGCACCCAAGATCCGTTATGCCAACCCCATCCCCTAACCACAAGAAAAGCCAAGTCATTTGCTTTCACTGCTCTCTCAAGCCATTTGTGGACCTGCTTGGGAGCCTACCCCACTCTCCCCAGAAAGCCTCATTCTGTAAGTCATAACCTTTTCATTCCCTCTGGTACATGTGTGGCATCAGCAGTCTTGCCATCCAAACCAAATTTGTGTGTGTGTGTGTGTGTGTGTGTGTGTGTGTCCACTCTGTCTCTAACCACAACAGTCTCCCATCTATTCACTATCAATGAATTCCCATTCAACTTACATAAATACATTCAACACAAATTCAGCAATATACCATTGGCTAATGGAAGAAGCACAAATGTAAACTGTCAGTCCCCTGACATTCCAACCAGAATCCGTGCCCTGGGGTGAGCAGGACAGGGAGCCAGGCCTCTCTTCTCCAGGCTGTCTCCCTCCTGAATGTCTCTCAGTGGATGTCTTGGTAGATCATCCAAGAGATTGTTCAAAGAAAACTTTGACAATGGGAGATTTTCTCATTGTAAATTAACTCTACAATCTAACCACTCCTCTCTCCAAAAGAGCAGAATCTCCACCACTTATGCTCACTGCGTTATTTACTAAGTGGTAACTTTTATTGATTAGGATTGTTTCTACTTATAAATCATTAAAAGGCACTCAGGCTGGCTTAAGTCAAAGAAGGAGAGGGCTGGGAGAATAGGGCAGAAATAGAAGGAATCAGGGACTGGTATGCAGCCGAGCCTCCTGAGGTACCCTCTCCTCACCCTTATGTAAATTGTTCAATTTTGCAGCAATCTAACAAAATTGCCAAACCATTTTCTACCTCAGAACCTTCCTAAAAGCTGATCCTTTTGCCTGAAACCTTTCACAGGCAGAATATTTGCTTGGCTAACTCCTACTCACCTGCACATCTCAGCTTAGATGCCACTTTTCTGGGATAGATTTCTGCACCTTGGACTCACTTATGGCTCTCACCAGTGTGTTGTGATCACCTGAAGAATACTTGACTGTGTCCTTTATTGACTCAGTGAAAACCATAAGAAGACAAAGACCATGATTTAGAGATGCCAGATAAGAAGCAGATGCCCAGATTGACTTGAATTTCAAAGAAACAACAAATACCTTTTTAGCATAATTATGTCCTGTGCAGTATTTTTATATGTTAAATTTGACAACCTTTACATGATTTTCTTTAACACCTAGCGCAGAGTCAGCACATAGTGAGCACTCCACAAATATTTGCCAAATAAATGGATGAAGAAATTCTAGGCAATACCATTCAGGACATAGGCACGGGCAAAGATTTCATGACGAAAACATCAAAAGCAATTGCAACAAAAGCAAAAACTGACAAATGGGATGTAATTAAACTAAAGAGCTTCTACACAGCAACAGAAGCTATCATCAGAGTGAACAGACAACCTATAGAATGGGGAAAAATTTGTGCAATCTATCCATTTAACAGAGGTCTAATATCCAGAATCTACAAGGAACTTAAAGAAATTTACAAGAAAAAAACAAACAACCTCATTAAAAAGTGGGCAAAGGACATGGACAGACACTTCTCAAAAGAAGACATTTATGCAGCCAACAAACATATGAAACATATGAAAAAAGCTCAACATCAATGATCATTAGAGAAATGCAAATCAAAAGCACGATGAGATACCATCTCACGCCAGTCGGAATGGCAATTATTAAAAAGTCAAGAAACAACAGATGCTGGTGAGGCTGTGGAGAAATAGGAACGCTTTACACTGTTGGTGGGAATGTAAATGAGTTCAGCCACTATGGAAGACCTATAGAACCAGAAATACCATTTGATCCGGCAATCCATTATTGGGTATATACCCAAACGAATGTAAGCCTTCCTATTATAAAGATACACGCATGTGTATGTTCATCGCAGCACTATTCATAATAGCAAAGACATGGAATCAACCCAAATGCCCATCAATGATAGACTGGATAAAGAAAATATGGTTCATATACAGTGTGGAATACCATGTAGCCATAAAAAGGAACGAGATCGTGTCCTTTGCAGGGACATGGATGGAGCTGGAAGCCATTATCCTCAGCAGTTTAACACATGAACAGAAAACCAAATACCACATGTTCTCACTTATAAGTGGGAGCTGAACAGTGAGAACACACGGACACAGGGAGGGGACCAGCAAACACTGGGGCCTGTAGGGGGGGTGGGGGAGGGAGAGCATCAAGATAAATAGCTAATGCATGCGGGGATTAATACCTAGGTGATGGGTTGATAGGTGCAGCAAACCACCATTGCACAGGTTTACCTATGTAACAAACCTGCATGTCCTGCACATGTATCCCAGAACTTGAAGGAAAATAAAATTAAATTAAAAATCTAAATAAATGAATGTAGATCTGGTGAATCACCTGCTGATACAAAATGGGTGAAATACAATCAGTGGATGGGAATAGTACCTACGAAAAAAAGAGCAACATCTCCCACACATTCTGTCTACTCACAGAAAATTCATGAGTTATACATTGAGTAGCAATTAATAGATGTAAATTTCACCAGAAAAATTAAACAGAGAACAAATTACAAAGCTTTTCAAAGACAAAGTCCAATTACCTAATGGTAATGAAGAAACCCTTATTCCAGATAGACTGTATGTATGATGATGCCCCCAATAATCATATAATTCCTCCCCAGATGAGATTTGGACAAATGCATTCTTTTAAAAACAAATTCAACTTTGGCCGGGTGCGGTGGCTCACGCCTGTAATCCCAACACTTTGGGAGGCCGAGGTGGGTGGATTGCCTGAGGTCGGAATTTCGAGACCAGTCTGACCAACATGGAGAAATCCCGTCTCTACTAAAAATACAAAAATTAGGCCTGGTGCGGTGGCTCACACCTGTAATCCCAGCACTTTGGGAGGCCAAGGCGGTCAAATCATGAGGTCAGGAGATCAAGACCATCCTGGCTAACATGGTAAAACCCCGTCTCTACTAAAAATACAAAAAAATTAGCCGGGCGTGGTGGTGGGCGCCTGTGGTCCCAGCTACTCGGAGGCTGAGGCAGGAGAATGGCGTGAACCCAAGAGGCGGAGCTTGCAGTGAGCCGAGATTTCACCACTGCACTCCAGCCTGGGTGAGAGAGCAAGACTCCGTCTCAAAAAAGAAATTAGCCTGGCGTGGTGGCGCATGCCTGTAATCCCAGCTACTCGGAAGGCTGAGGCAGAAGAATGGCTTGAACTTGGGAGGTCGAGGATCCTGTGAGCCGAGATCACGCCATTGCACTCCAGCCTGGGCAACAAAAGAGAAACTCTGTCTCAAAAAAAAAAAAAAAATTAAAATTAAAAAAAAAATCAACTTTTGTTTTAGATTAAGGGGTTACATGTGTAGGTTTATTACATGGATATATTGCATGATGCGGAGGTTTGGAATATGAATGATCCTGTCACCCAGATAGTGAGTATATCACTCAGCAGTTAGTTTTTCAACCCTTTTCCCCTTCCTTCCCCACTCTATTAAGCCCCATTGTCTATTATTGCCATCTTTATGTCCATGAGTACCCAATGTTTAGCTCCTACTTGGAAGTGAGAACATGTGATATTTGGTTTTCTGTTCCTGCATTAATTTGCTTAGGATAATGGTCTCCAGCTGCATCCATGTTGCTGCAAAAGGACAAGATTTCGTTACTTTTTATGGCTGTATAGTATTCCATGGTGTATATATTCACTACATTTTCTTTATCCAATCCACTGTTGATGGGCACCTGGGTTGATTTCATGTCTTCACTATTGTGAATAGTGCTGTGATAAACATGTGAGTGCACGTGTCTTTTTGGTAGAATGATTTATTTTCTTTGGGACATATATCCAGTAATAAGACTGCTGGGTCAAATGGTAGTTCCATTTTAAGTGATTTGAGAAATCTCCAAACTGCTTTCCACAGTGGCCAAACTAACTTACATTCCCACCAACACTGTGTAAGTGTTCCCTTTTCTTCACAGGCTCTTCAGCACCAGTCATTTTTTGACTTTTTAATAATAGCCATTCTGACTGCTGTGAGATGGTATCTCATTGTGGTTTTGATTGCATTTCTCTGATGATTGATGATGTTGGTCTTTTTTTATGTTTGTTAGCTGCTTATATGCCTTCTTTTAAGAAATGTCTGTTCATTTATTTTGCTCGTTTGTAATGGGATTATGTGGTTTGTGCTTCTTCAATTGTTTAAGTTTCTTATAGATTCTGAATGTTAGACTTTTGTTGTGTGCATAGTTTGCTAATATTTTCTCCCATTCTGTAGGTTGTTTACTCTGTTGATAGTTTCTTTTGCTGTGCAGAAATTCTTTAGTTTAATTAGGTCCTACTTGTCAATTTATGTTTTTGTCGCAATTGCTTTTGAAGACTTAGTCACAAATTCTTCCCCAAGGCTGAAGTCCAGAATGGAATTTCCTAGGTTTTCCTGTAGGAGTCTTATAGTTTGAGGCCTTACATTTAAGTCTTTTTTTTTTTTTTTTTTTTTTTTTTTAGTAAAGACGGGTTTTTCACCATGTTTGCCAGGTTGGTCTTGAACTCCTGACCTCAGGTGATCCACCCAACTCGGCCTCCCAAAGTGCTGGGATTACAAGTGTGAAACACCATGCCCAGCACATTTAAATCTTTAATTGATCTTCAGTTAATTTTTGTATATGTTAAAATGTAGGTATCCCATTTCATTCTTCTGCATATAGCTAGCTAGCTATCCCAGCATCATTTATTGAATAGGGAGTTTTTTCCCCATTATTTATTTTTGTTGACTTTGTCAAAGATCAATGTGTGGTTTTATTTCTAGGCGCTCTATTCTGTTCCATTAGTCTACATGTCTGGTTTGTACCAGAACCATGCTGTTTTGGTTACTGTATGGTTATAGCATAGTTTGAAGTTGGGTAGTACGATGCCTCCAGCTTTGTTTTTGTGGGGTTTTTGTTGTTGTTGTTATTTTTGCTTATGATTGCCTTGGCTATTTGGACCTTTTTTTGGTTCCACATGAATTTTAGAATAGGTTTTTCTAATTCTGTGAAAAGGAGGATGGACTTTCCTCACACTCCTTAGGTAATGACTGGGTGAAACTGAAGGAGGAGTGGAGACAGTGTAGGCTTCAACGTCAGAGATGTTATGCCTCACACATGACTGAGCTTGATGACTGTTTAGTGAATGGAAGAATGTGGCAGAGGGACTGAAAGTCCTTGCTATGAAATCAGAAAGAGTTGGGTCCAGTACTGTCTCCACCCAGTAGACCTGGTTTGTACTAACTTGTGAGAGGCACTTGTTAAATTTTCAGGAATTTTGTATGCTGGTTGTTAAACTTGGACTTCATTAAATATATTCTATAAACTTACAAATAAGTGATATTTTAAAAGACAATATAAATTCAAAAGTCACCATTGCCAATTCTATCACTATTGTCTGTGCTCTCGAGGTGATTTTTCTTATGGGGTGGAAATGCTACACCACGGTGTGTGATTGTGCATCTCTTCCTTATGCCACGTTCTATGAGCTGGCAACTCAAAACTTGCCAGAGTGGAAGCATTTAATCTACAGAAATAGGCAAATACTATATATTGGGGCTTAATTTGTTGTTTTATTTATTGATAGGCTAAACTTTAAAAAGTGGTGAAAAGAATGTTAATAATGCATGTTAAACACAAAAGTATATCATGTCTAACCACTGTTACTGTGAATAGCAGAAAACAACTGAGAAAACATTTTTTCTGTATTCAAAAACTTTCATACAATTCAGCAGAGAGTTGGCTCATGGCACTGATGGAAACCTTGACATTCCAACAAGTGTCTACAATGTTTCATTTCTGTCTGACTTGTCATAAGCAAAAACATCAACCAACATTTATCTCAGATATACATGATATACACTTGGTTCTGATTGTTAGAATTTTTTTTCTTTTTTTTTTTTGAGACAGAGTCTCACTCACTGTTTTGCCCAAACTGGAGTGCAATGGTGTGATCTTGGCTTACCACAACCTCCACCTTTTGGGTTCAAGCGATTCTCCTGCCTCAGCCTCCTAAGCAGTTGGGACTACAGGTATGTGCCACTATGCCCCCCTAATTTTTGTATTTTTGTAGAGACGGGGTTTCACCATGTTGGCCAGGCTTCTCTCAAACTCCTGACCTCAAGTTATCTGCCTGCCTTGGCCTCCCAAAGTGCTGAGATTACAGGTGTGAGAGACCGCACTCTGGTTGATAAAAATCTACCAGCACACCATTGTCTCCACTTCATGTTAGCTGTGAGTCCTTGGGAAAATTACTCACTCCCCCTCATGGTACTGTTGTGGGGAAGAACCCTCAGTAATAACACATATTTGGTACTTAGTCTAGGTTCGGCCCCCTGATGAGCTTTTCATGTGTATACTAGTTATCTCCTCCTGTCCAGCAACAATACTGCTGCCACTCATTCTTTCTTAAATTTGCACTCAATTTTTGGAACAGATTATACTTGCATATGGGGAAAATTCAAAAGGTAAAAAATGGTATAGAGTGAAAAATCAAATCTTCCCACCAAACTGTCCCCAGACATTCAGTTCCCTTCTCTAAAGGAAAACACTGTTACATTTTGTTGTTTATCCTTCCAGAGGCAGTCTATGAATTTAGAAAACACACATGCATGTATATATATTATTTTTAAAACATACATGATGGTATACTATATATACTATTTCCTATCTCGCTTTATTCATTTAATAAAGTATCTTGCAGAGCTTTCCAGAACAACGTGGATAGTTCCATGCAGACTGGGCACAGTATGCTAATGAATAGACAGTGTCTGTGTAACCAGTTCCCTATTGTTGGACGTTTAGGTTGCTTCCAATCCTTTTCTTTAACAGTGCTGCAAAGAGGACTCTTGTACATGTCATTTTGTACCTATCTTTATTGGTTTTCTGATATTTTGTTTTAAAAAATCTTTGTTGAATGAGATAAGCTCAGTGTGATACTTGCACATGATCACAGCTAGTTCAAAAAACTCATTAAAATATTTACTGAGTGTTTACTCTATGAACAACATTATCATTTTATCTAGAAGTGTTAAATATTAATCAAGGGCATCAACATTTTATCTAGAAGTATTGAATATTAATTAAAGATATATATTGAGGGAGGGAAGAAGAGTGTTGATTTTACTTAAAAAGAGCATTAATAATCGAGACAAAAGATTTTTTTTAACTCTCATGAAACAAGAAAAAGAGGCTACATGACAAAGTAAAATTAAGAAGCAGAAATAAGGAAATAAAAATTTCACTTGGACTATCACATGTGACATGGCTGGCTACCATCTGCCTCTTAAAATTCTCTTCCCTGGGACAGAGCAGCATGTGGAGGCTCACATCATGAATTTTAGCTTCAGAAAGACTGCAGGAATCAGTCAGGAACCCCAAGAGGACCCACAGACCGTCTGAAGGAAGTGGACTGCTCCTGCAGTACCCAGGAGGCACCCCAAATACTATGAGTGCTCAGACCGCAGAAGTGGGAAAGGGAGTTCCTCCCTACTACTGCCCCGCACTGAACACACACCCCCACTGGGGAAAATGAAGGTTTAGTTTGCGGGAGAAAACTCCAACCTTACCTGGAGCTGAGTCACTTAAGAGAGTTGAGTGAAATACAAGGGCAGAGGAAGCAGCAGGAAAGGCCCTGGAATCCTGCTGGGTCCCCAGACAGGCCATTCCTGCCTGGCCTCACAGGGATCCTTCAGGAGGGCAGCCAGCAGTGGGGAGAAAACACCATAGGGAGAAGGAAGTCTTCAGCTGAACTTTGTAACAGTTTGAACCCATGGAGGAGCCTCCTGGCCAGAACTCGGCGGGGAGGGTGAGAATCCTGCCTGCAGACTCCACAGGTGGGGGAAGAACTAAAGCCCTTCTCTTTTGCAGCTGGGAGGTGGATAGTCTAGGGCAAGATCTCAGCCCTGATTGCCCACTGCCTGGAAACAGACTCCGTGCTGTTTGGTGGGGGCACAGTGGGAGTGAGATCAGCCCTTTGGATTGCATGGGAGCTGGGTAAGGCCTGTGACTGCCGGCTTTCCCCCACTTCCCTGACAACCTGTGTTATTCAGCAGAGGCAGCCATAATGCTCCTAGGTACACAACTCCACTGACCTGGGAACCTCACCCCCATTCCCCACAGCAACCACAGCAAGACCTGCCCAAGGAGAGTCTAAGTTCAGACACACTTACCCTGCCACCACCTGATGCTCATTCCCTACCCACCCTGGTAGCTGAAGACAAAGGGCATATACTCTTAGGAATTCTATGGCCCCACCCACCACCGGTTCCTCCTCCTACTACCACAGCTGATGCTTTCTGGAAAGCGCCACCTCCCAGCAGGAGGCCAACCAGCACAAAAACAGGGCATTAAATCACCAAAACTAAGAACCCTCACAGAGTCCATTTCACTCCCTGCCACCTCCACTGGAATAGGTGCTGGTATCCACAGCTGAGAGACCCATAGATGGTTCACATCACAGGACTCTGTGCAGACAACCCCCGGTACCAGCCTGGAGCCTGGTAGACTTGCTGGGTGGCTAGACTCAGAAGAGAGATAACAATCTGTACAGCTTAGCTCTCAGGAAGCCACACTCACAGGAAGAGGAGGAGAGTACTACATCAAAGGAACACCCTGTGGGACACAAGAACCTGAACAACAGACTTCAGCCCTAGACCTTCCCTCTGACAGAGCCTACCCAAATGAGAAGGAACCAGAAAACCAACTCTGGTAATATGACAAAACAAGACTCTTTAACACCCCCCCCAAAATCACACTAGTTCACCAGCAATGGATCCAAACCAAGAAGTAATCCCTGATTTACCTGAAAAAGAATTCAGGAGGTTAGTTATTAAGCTAATCAGGGAGGCACTAGAGAAAGGCAAAGCCCAATGCAAAGAAATCCAAAAAATGATACAAAAAGTGAAGGGAGAAATATTCAAGGAAATAGATAGCATAGAGAGAAAACAATCAAAATGTCAGGAAACATTGGACACTCTTATAGAAATGCAAAATACTCTGGGAAGTCTCAGGAATAGAACTGAACAAGTGGAAGAAAGAAACTCAGAGCTCAAAAGACAAGATCTTCTAATTAACCCAATCCAACAAAGACAAAAAAAAAAGAATAAGAAAATATGAACAAAGCCTCCAAGAAGTCTGAGATTATGTTAAATGGCCAAACCTAAGAATAACTGGTGTTCCTGAGGAAGAAGAGAAATCCAAAAGCTTGGAAAACATATTTGGGAGAATAATTGAAAAAAATTTCCCTGGCCTTACTAAAGACCTAGACTTCCAAATAAAGGAAGCACAAAGAACACGTCGGAAATTCATTGCAAAAAGATCATCACCTAGGCACACTATCATCAGGTTATCTAAAGTTAAGATGAAGGAAAAAATCTTAAGAGCTGTAAGACAAATGCACCAAGTAAACTATAAAGGAAAACCTATCAGATTAACAGTAGATTTCTCAGCAGAAACCCTACAATCTAGAAGGGACTGGCATCCTATCTTCAGCCTCCTCAAACAAAACAATTATCAGCCAAGAATTTTGTACCCAGTGAAACTAAGCATCATGTATGAAGAAAAGATACAGTCTTTTTCAGACAAACAAATGCTGAGAGAATTCGCCATTAGCAAGCCACCACTATAAGAACTGCTAAAAGGAGCTCTAAATCTTGAAACAAATTGTGGAAACACGTTAAAACAGGACCTCTTTAGAGCATCAATCTCACAGGATGTATAAAACAAAAATACAATTTAAAAAGCAGAAACAAAAAACCAAGGTATACAGGCAACAAATAGCACAATGAACGGAATGGTACCTCACATCTCAATACTAACGTTGAATGTAAATGGTCTAAATGCTCCACTTAAAAGATACAGAACTGAAGAATGGGTAAGAATTCACCAACCAACTACCTGCTGCCTTCAAGAGACACACTTAACACATAAGGACTCACATAAACTTAAAGGGGTGGAAAAAAAGGCATTCCATGCAAATGGACACCTAAAGCAAGCAGGGGTAGCTATTCTCATATCAAACAAAACAAACTTTAAAGCAACAGCAGTGAGGCCACGAGTGGTGTCTCACGCCTGTAATCCCAGCACGTTGAGGCCAAGGTGGGTGGATCACCTGAAGTCAGGAGTTCGAGACCAGCCTAGTCAACATGGTGAAACCCTGTCTCTACTAAAAATACAAAAATTAGCCAGGCATCTTGGCATGTGCCTGTAGTCTTAGCTACTTGCAAGGCTGAGGCAGGAGAATCACTTGAACCTGGGAGGTGGAGGTTACAGTGAGCTGAGATTGCACCACTGCACTCCAGCCTGGGTGACAGAATGAGACTCTGTCTCAAAAAAAAAAAAAAAGCAACAGCAGTGAAAAAAGACAAAGAAGGACTTTATATAATAGTAAAAGGCCTTGTCCAACAGAAAAATATCACAATTCTAAACATATATGCGCCTAACACTGGAGCCTACAAATTTATAAAACAATTACTAATGGACCTAAGAAATGAGATAGACAGTAACACAATAATAGTGGGGGACTTCAGTAGTCCACTGACAGCACTAAACAGATCATCAAGACAGAAATTCAACAAAGAAACAATGGATTTAAACTATACCTTGGAACAAATGGACTTAACAGATATATACAGAACATTTCATCCATACAACAACCATAGAATACACATTCTATTCAACAGTGCTTGGAACTTTCTCCAAGATAGACTATACAATAGGCCACAAAATGAGCCTCAATAAATTTTGAAAAACTGAAATTATATCAAGCACTCTCTCAGACCACAATGGAATAAAACTGGAAATTGGCCGGGTGTGGTGGCTCAGGCCTGTAATCCCAGCACTTTGGGAGGCCAAGGTGGGTGGATCACCTGAGGTCAGGAGTTTGAGACCAGCCTGGCCAAAATGGTGAAACCCAGTCTCTACTAAAAATACAAAAATTAGCCGGGTGTGGTGGCACATGCCTGTAATCCCAGCTACTCAGGAGGCTGAGGCAGGAGAATTGCTTGAACCTGGGAGGTGGAGGTTGCAGTGAGCTGACATTGTGCCATGGCACTCTAGCCTGGGCAACAAGAGAGAAACTCCATCTCAAAAACAAAAACAAAACTGGAAATCAACTCCAAAAGGAACCTTCAAAGCCATGCAAATACATGGAAATTAAATAACCTGCTCCTGAATGATCACTGGGTTAAAAATGAAATCAAGATGGAAATTTAAAAATTATTCCAACTGAACGACAATGGTGATACAACCTATCAAAACCTCTGGGACACAGCAAAGGCGGTGCTAAGAGGAAAGTTCACAGCCCTAAATGCCCACATCGAAAAGACTGAAAGAGCACAAACTGACACTCTAAGGTCACACCTCAAGGAACTAGAGAAACAAGAACAAACCAAACCCAAACCCAGCAGAAGTAAGGAAATAACCAAGATCAGAGCAGAACCACATGGAATTGAAACAAACAAACAGAAAAATACAAAAGATAAATGAAACAAAAACCTGGTTCTTTGAAAAGATAAATAAAATTGATAGACCATTAGCAAGACTAACCAAGGAAAAATGAGAGAAACTCCAAATAACCTTAATAAGAAATGAAATGGGAGATATTATGACTGACACCACAGAAATACACAAGATCATTCCAGGCTACTATGACACACCTTTATGCACATAAACTTGAAAACCTAGAAGAGGTAGATAAATTCCTGGAAAAATACAGCCCTCCTAGCTTAAATCAGGAAGAATTAGATACCATAAACAGACCAATAACAACCAACAAGATTGAAATGGTAATTTTAAAGTTACCAACAAGAAAAAAGTCCAGGACCAGAAGGAGTCACAGCAGAATTCTAGCAGACATTCAAAGAAGAATTGGTACCAATCCTATTGACGCTATTCCACAAGACACAGAAAGAGGGAATGCTCCCTAATTCATTCCATGAAGCCAGCATCACCCTAATACGAAAACCAGGAAAGGACATAACCAAAAAAGAAAACTGCAGACTCATATTCCTGATGAACATAGATGCTAAAATCCTTAACAAAATACTAGCCAACCAAATCTAATGACATATCAAAAAGATAATCCACCATGATCAAGTGGATTTCATATCCGGGATGCAGGGATGGCTTAACATATGCAAGTCAATAAATGTGATATACCACATGAACAGAATTAAAAACAAAAATCATGTGATCATCTCAATAGATGCAAAAAAGCATTCAACAAAACCCAGCATCCCTTTATGATTAAAACTCTCAGCAAAATCAGCATATAAGGGCCATACCTCAATGTAATAAAAGCCATCTAGGATAAACTCACAGCCAACATAATACGGAATGGGGAAACGTTGAAAGCATTCCCTCTAACAGCTGGAACAAGACAAGGATGCCCACTCTCACTACTCCTCTTCAACATGGTACTGGAAGTCCTAGCCAGAGTTATCAGACAAGAGAAAGAAATAAAGGGCATCCAAATCAGTAAAGAAGAAGTGAAACTATCAATTTTTGCTGATGAAAGAATTGTTTATCTCGAAAACCCTAAAAACTCCTCCAAAAAGCTCCTAGAATGGACAAAAGAATCAGCAAAGTTTCTGGATACAAGATTAATGTACACAAATCAGTAGCTCTCCTACTCTGCACCAACAGCAACCAAGCGGAGAATCAAATCAAGAACTCAGCCCCTTTTACAATAGCTGCAAAAAAATAAAATACTTAGAAATATACCTAACCAAGGAATTGAAATACCTCTACAAGGAAAAGTACAAAACACTGCTGAAAGAAATCATAGACGACACAAACAAATGGAAACACATCCTATGCTCATGGGTAGAATCAATATTGTGAAAATGTCCATACTGCCAAAAGCAATCTACAAATTCAATGTAATCCCCATCAAAATATCACCATCTTTCTTCAAAGAATTAGAAAAAACAATTCTAAAATTCATATGGAAGCAAAAAAGAGCCCACGTAGCCAAAGCAAGACTAAGCAAAAAGAACAAATCTGGAGGCATCACTCTACCTGATTTTAAACTATACTATAGGACCATAGTCACCAAAAGAACATGGTACTGATATAAAAATAGGCACATAGACCAATGGAACAGAATAGAGAACCTAGGGCCAGGCACAATGGCTCATGCCTGTAATCCCAGCACTATGGGAGGCAAAAGCAGACAGATCACCTGAGGTCAGGGGTTCACGACCAGCCTGGCCAACATGGTGAAACCATGTGTCTACTAAAAATACAAAAA
This sequence comes from Pongo pygmaeus, assembly GCF_028885625.2. Taxonomy (NCBI): domain Eukaryota; kingdom Metazoa; phylum Chordata; class Mammalia; order Primates; family Hominidae; genus Pongo; species Pongo pygmaeus. The sequence continues at coordinate 137,923,566 of NC_072378.2, read as the reverse complement.
TTAGCCAGGCATCGTGGCACGCGCCTGTAATTCCAGACACTTGGGAGGCTAAGGTAGGAGAATCACTTGAACTCAGGAGGTGGAGGTTGCAGTGAGCCGAGATTGCACTACTGCACTCCAGCCTGGATGACAGAGCAAGACTCTGTCTCAAAAAAAAAAAAAAAAAAAAAAAAAGAAAGAAAGAAAAGAAAAGAAAAAAAGAATAGAGAACCCAGAAACAAACTCAAATATTTATAGCCAACCGATCTTTGACAAAGCAAACAAAAACATAAAGTGGGGAAAGGACACTCTTCAACAAACGGTGCTGGGATAATTGCCTAGCCACATGTAGAATGAAAGTGGATCCTCATCTCTCACCTTGCATGAAAATCAACTCAAGATTGATAAAGGACTTAAATCTAAGACCTGAAACTATAAAAATTCTAGAAGATAACGTGGGAAAAACCCTTCTAGTCATTGGCTTAGGCATGGATTTAATGACCAAGAGCCCAAAAGCAAATACAATAAAAACAAAGATAAATAGCTGGGACTTAATTAACCTAAAGAGCTTTTGCACTCAGCAGATTAAATAGACAACCCGCAGAGTGGGAGAAAATCTTCACAATCTATACATCTGACAAAGGACTAATATCCAGAATCTACAACAAACTCAAACAAATCAGCAAAACAAAACAAAACAAAACAAAACAAAACTCATCAAAAAGTGGGCTAAGGACATGAATAGACAATTCTCAAAAGAAGATATACAAATAGCCAACAAACATATGAAAAATTGCTCAACATCACTAATGATTAGGGAAATGGATATCAAAACCACAATGCGATACCATCTTATTCCTGCAAGAATGGCCATAATCAAAAAATCAAAAAACAGATGTTGACGTGGATGTGGTGATCAGGGAACACTTCTACACTGCTGGTGGGAATGTAAACTAGTACAGCCACTATGGAAAACAGTGTGGAGATTCCTTAAAGAGCTAAAAGTTGAACTATCATTTGATTCAGCAATCCCGCTACTGCGTATCTACCCAGAGGAAAAGAAGTCATTATGCAAAAAAGATACTTGCACACGCATGTTTATAGCAGCATAATTCGCTATTGCAAAAATGTGGAACCAACCCAAATGCCCATCAATCATGAGTGGATAAAGAAACCGTGATATATGTATATATATATATATATGATGGAATACTACTCAGCCATAAGAAGGAATGAATTAATGGTATTTGCAGTGACCTGGATGAGATTAGAGACTATTATTCCAAATGAAGTAACACTGATATGTGGGAGCTAAGCTATGAGGACACAAAGGCATAAGAATGGTACAATGGACTTTGGGGACTTGGGGGGAAGGGTGAAAGGGGGTCACGGGATAAAAGACTACAAACAGGGTGCAGTGTATACTGCCCGGGTAATCAGTGCACCAAAATCTCACAAATCACCACTAAAGAACTTACTCATGTAACCAAATACCACCTCTACCCCAATAACCTATGGAAAAATTAAAAAGATACAAATAAAAAATTAAAATACATAAATTTTCTGGTAACCAAAAAATAAAATAAAATAAAATTCTCTTCCCCATTTTGCTTCCAGGAAACCCCTCTTTCCAGACTTTCCTGAGGCTGCTTTCACTGTTCCTTCTGATTTTCTTTGTAGTCTCTTTCTTCACCTCTTACTACTTCACCACCCGTGTTGGACAGAGCTGTCCTCAGACCTCAGGCCACACACTTGACTTCAGTGTCCCCATCCACAATGGCTTCCATCACCAGCATCCCAGACCAGGTCACTCTGCTCATATAGCAATTGATTTGCTGAATGGATTCACTTTCCTGTCCTTCAAGGTCAGTATGGGCCAAAGGCAAGTAAGCATCTTTCCTTTAAAATTTGTTCCACCTCTTGTAGTCTGGAGGCCTCCATCCATCTGCCCAGTTGCCCAAGCCAGTAATTTGACAGTCACTTTAATGCTCTTCCTGCCCTCTTCCTCTAGCATCCAGTCACAAAAAAGGCCTGACAGTTCCACAACTTTATATTGCTTTTTTTCTGTCCTCTTCTCCCACAGTCACTTGTTTCAACACTTGTCATCTGCAACCAGTACAAGGACTCAGCCTACAAATATGGCCTTGTTTCCTCCTCACCCTGCACACTGCTACCACTTTATTTCCCTCCAGGTCGCTATATAGCTTACAAGGTCAAATTCCAGTGTGTGACTGGAACTTCCAATTCACTGCAGGAAGCCTGTCATGACTGGCCCCTGGCAGCCTCTCTAGCCTCTACTGTCCCACATGGGCTTCCCTCTCTACTGCAGAATCAAAATGCGTGCAGATCCTAGAACAGGTTAAATCCTTTCATACGTGCTATATCATCTGCTTGAAATTTTCTTCCCTTCTTTTTTTGTCCACATCAAATTCAGAACTTAACCCAAATTTTGCATTCTCCAGGAAGTCTTCCTTGACTTTCAGTCTGATCACATATTCCTCTCCTGTTTTCCTACAATGCCAGGTGTGGCATTGCTAATAGACTTATATGTATTTCCTGCCAATTTTTGAGAGACAATGATTTATCAAACTTGTATTTTCTCCAGTGTATTCATAGCTGCCCTTAAGCTGATGTATCCTATGTGAACACTCATGTATGCTCATGTGTATGCATGCACTTTTGTGTGTGTGTGAGAGAGAGAGAAGGAGAAGAAGAGAGAGAAGAGAGGGAAGGGAGGAAAGAGAAGGGGGGGTGAGAAGGGGAGGGGAGGAGAGGGGAGGGAAGGGAAGGGAAGGAAGGGGGAGGAAGGGGGAGGAGAAGGACAAGGAAAAAATTCACCCTCTTTGCTATGGAAGATCTGTCATAAAGCTAGCTGAGGATGTAGATAAGCTTGTTGATGTAGCTTGCAGCCAAAGGTTTGTAGAGTTTATCTTTGGCACCCCATTTCCTCTGTGAAATGCAAAATGAAGTTGTCTTCTGAGTAGGGTGCTAGAAGAAAGTGATAAAAGCTTGAAATAGTTATGGTGAGGAATGGGGGAAGGTGTCAATGCAGAACATGAGATAGACTTTAGGACAGCATCAATAGCCTGGTTGAGGTTGCAGACCCTGAATTTAGAGTAGCTCCAGCCACCAAGCTTTTCTATGGAATCTATATTGGGTCTCCCTTGTGACCAAACACCCTTCTTTATTGCCGTAAGAAACTCTATGGCACGTTGGGAAATCCAGACCTAACAGAAATCAGTCAGGAAACTTATCTATAGGATTTTCTATAGCCTTTGCCCTTCAAGGCAGAGATACTCATAAAACTCAGTAGCCTCCAAGGCCTGGCTTCCTTGCCTCCCTTAGGGCTTTCCCAGAAGGCAGTGCACCTGGACATACCCCAGAGAGAATGCCACAGCTTAGGACATTCCATTTGCTGGGTGACCGGAACATTACCTGCCTGACTTTGAGCCTCCTTTCCAAATGACTGTGATATCTATTCTAAAATTTATGTTGATACAAGAATAGAGATTGCCTAGCCTAAAATAATCATCCATTCAACAAAAATTGGTCATTAAAAAATGTAAGCAGCCTGGCCCATGTGTTCTCCATCTCTCTAAGAGCAGTCAGTGCTGGAGCATTTGGCGCTTAGCCCCAAGTCCCTTTATGGCGGCTGTGTAAGGTCACAGAAAGCCATATACAAAAGGATCCCAGAGAAACTGAATCTGGCAATTTTGTACATCCATAGGGTTAAGAGCTGGAAAGAAATAGCTTTCAATTTTATTGGCTTCCCTCATTGAGGGGATAGCCACCTCTCTCTAATTGCATCTCATAGTTTCCCACTAAAATATTCATCAATCTTCTCCTGGCAGGGCATCAATTCCTCAACTATGCCTAAGATTCCAACAATTTGTAAAAAGTACCGCTGAAAGAAGTACTGCTGGAGTATGATCCTTTATAGTTAGGAGTTAAGATTGCTTTTGATCATTTAGGAGACAGAACTGGAAATATCATTCAGAGCTCTAAAACGGACTTCTGCCTCGTAAATGAGGGTGGTACCTGCAGGTTCTTCTAAAGATACATAGTAATTCCAAAAGGCAAAGAAGGTGGTAAAAATGCTTATGAAAAATAACACTAACTACTACAGTGAAATAATATACAGAGGGTGTTCTTAAAGGAGAAGGTATCAGGGATTTCAGCCATCTCTCTCTCTCTCTCCTAGTGTGGGATGGGTTGGCTATACAGAAGATTATTCAGAGAAAACTCTGAAGCCCAAAGGCTGCCTTTCCCAGCAGGTTCACCATGGACTTGGTGCTTACCCCAGAGCAGCATTTACAGCATCCCCACATTTACTGCAAATCTAGTTTGGAGCTGCCAGTAGGGGGTTAATATAAGCCCCAGTCGACACAATACTAGAGGCATTCACATATGAAGCCTACAGTTGCTGCATGGGCACATTTGGCCCATGTTTCCAAAGAGGCAGTAGCTGTTACTGCAGAGAGCACACTGCCTGCCACTGCTGGACCATTAGTATGGAAATGAGGCATGTGTGTGACAGGTGGCCTTACAACCAACACAATTAACTTTCTCCATTAGCTGACGCTCTGACAAAACAGATGCAGCATCAATAAGTACCCCCCTTCCCTACAGAAAAGGAACGACACATTGCAAACCCTTTATTTATAAGGAGGAGCGGGATAATTTCTTCTGTACACACAAAGTGGACGGCACTGGAGTTTGCTTATGTCTTCTTGAGGTGGTTGTTTATTTTTTATATTTGCCTTATATTAATATTGCAATGCCTCCATAGGTTAATTAGGGTTCCTGAAGTTTTCAAAAAGGAAGTCATCATAGAAGAAGGAAGAGGAAAGTTGGAAAAACCAAATGGGAATTCTTTGCTTTGGAAAGGAAATACACAGATGATTATCTGATGTAGCTGCCAAGGGAATGGAGCGGATTTCAGTTTTGCACTAGTTCTTACCAGAAGCATCAATACTAATTAGCAGAATCTTAGAACCTGGAATGTTGAAGAACCGTGTGCCTTAACAGGAAATGTTGAAAGTAAAATGGAATACTATAATCTGGGTAGAGAAATTGCTTTCAGAAATTTCCTCTGTATTTTACAAAGGACAACAAAGGGAAGTTTAAGACTTGGGACTTCTTGGATTCTTGACTCATGAAAATTACTTAGCAGTGATGTATATTTTTCTAATTATGTTCACATATTTTATTTTATTTGAGACAGAGTCTCACTCTGTTGCCCAGGCTGGAGTGCAGTGACACAATCTTGGCTCACTACAACCTCTGCCTCCCGGGTTCAAGCGATTCTCCTGCCTCAGACTCCCGAGTAGCTGGGATTACAGTCGCCCACCACCATGCCTGGGTAATTTTTGTATTTTTTTAGTAGAGACGGGGTTTCACCTTGTTGGCCAGGCTGGTCTCGAACTCCTGACCTCAGGTTATCCGCCCACCTTGGCCTCGTCTAATGTTTTGAAGTACGTTTGGATACAAAGCTACATTTCAGCAGAAGCAATGAAACTCTAATAACTTTGTTGTCATTTCAAAAATAGAAATGTGGCTATTTAATCACCATTGCATATATAAGGGAGAAATTCGTTCTCCAAAATATAGCCTATAAAAGAGTTAAAATTTTCATTATAACATTCTTTTAGAATCTATAATATTTATTATCTCTCTTGTGTTACTGATCTCACATGTACTAGATCAATCATCTAGAAAAAGTCTTTTTTACCCACCTCAATGGAAGGTCATTAATGTTTTCTGCTGTGTGGTCTGAGGCTTCTTTGTAGAAGCTTGACTATGAAAAATTTATCAAATGTCTCCTGGTAGATGAGGAGCTCAGTCCTGCCCCTTGTTCTGATGTTGAGAAAGGTCAAAAAGTGAACTTTGCCTTCCTTTGTGAACTGCTGTAGGCTCTCAGAACAAACAGACATTGATGATTCAGGCTCTTAACCTCACTCAATGAGCCTCTTTAAGCCTCAGTTCCATCACTTGTAAGATGAGAATAAAATCACACCTTATGGGATGGTTAAGAGGAGAAATTCTATGTGATGATGCATGTAAACTGATTGGTTCATTTCAAATATTCAATGACTAGATAATTTTGAAGGAGGGGTGGGAGAGTCTCAGACACTAGACATTTCAAATAGCCACTCTTAGGCCAGACTCCATGGCTCACGCCTGTAATCCCAGCTCTTTGGGAGACCAAGGTGGGCAGATCACCTGAAGTCGGGAGTTCAAGACCAGCCTGACCAACATGGAGAAACCCTGTCTCTACTAAAAATACAAAATTAGCAGGGCGTGGTGGCGCATGCCTGTAATCCCAGCTACTCAGGAGGCTGAGGCAGGAGAATCTCTTAAACCTGGGAGGCGGAGGTTGTAGTGAGCCGAGATTGCACCATTGCACTCCAGCCTGGGAGACAGAGCAAGACTCCATCTCAAAAAAAATTAAAAAAATAGAAAATAAAACAACAACAACAACGACAACAAAACACTCTTCCTCCATAGTAGAATCACCTGGGGAGCATTTTTAAATTGCCCTTATCTGGGTCCCTACAAATGGGTGAAATCATGAACTTAGGAAGGGGACCCAGGTATCAGCATTAAAGACAAAATCTTTCCGAGATGATTCTAATCTGCATGTAGTCTTGAGAAGCACTGCTTTAGGTGGTTCAAATTTCTCCCTCTCTTTCCTATCCTCAGTCCAACAGCAACCATTTCCTATTCATTTTTCTCCTGCATGTCTTCATCTGCCTTATCCCAGCCAGCAGCCCCACTTCAGGTCTCTCTCTCACAGCTGAACTGCTGCAATTCACAGCCTCCTCACTGGTTTTGTTGACCTTAAGCATTCTCATAATAAAAATTATACACATTGCAAGATAAATATTCCTAAAAGACATCTTTGATCTTGTTACAACCCTGTTAACAAATGTCAGTGGCTCGCTGTTGCCTAACAACTGTCGTCCAAACTAGAGATCCAAAAATATGATGGAAATATGCATGAATACATAGAAATTAGACACTGATCAGAGGTCATACTGTGTGGACTGAGGAAATGCAGACTTTAATGTCCTTCTTCTGATCTCTCCTTGACTTTGGAAATCCAGTCCATCATTTACTGCCTAGCTCCTCCACAATGCCTTCCCAGCCATCGTCACTCTTGGCTGGAGCAGGAGGACCAGCCTTCCTGGTTTGCTCCATACTGAAGGTTTTCCCAGGAGGTAAAACTTCCAATGCTAAAACCAAGAAAATTCCAGGTAAAGTGGCATGAGTTGGTTACTCCAGGCTGAAATTCTATCAAACTAGTGCAATAACTTGTGGGTTGTGAACTCCTTGTCACAGAAAGCATATAACCATTTGCGCAATGGTCAACTGTCCTTGTTAGAGCACATTCCTATATGAATGACTAACAGGTCAGCCTGGTTGACTTTCCCACTCCAATGTTGTAGATATTTAAAAGGCCTGAAATTGCAATTGAGAAATTATTCTGCAACCCACTTAAATGACAAAGCTTAGAGTGAAAGCTATTCAGTTACATTTTTTTTCAGAATTGTTCTGGACTTCCACACGTCCTTATCTATGACAGAAATTCCTTTCTCAGGGCCCTCCATGGTTTGCTAGGTGGGATCTATATAATAGTGCTGTTTTTCTGATCTACTATGTTACATGCAAGGTGATGGAACCAAGAAATGGCATTTGTACCAAGGGAAGTAGGGGCCCTTGGCTTATAGACAGTTTCGCAAGCTACTGAGATTCACAATAAGATAACAAAAGTGCATTGCTTATGACAAATATCTGCAAGTTAATGGCAAAAGTCACTCAAGGCAAAACTAAATTCCCCAAATCTGCTCCTTCTCCCGCAGTGTGTATTGTTATGGTGATGAGAAAGTCTCAGACTGGAAAAGGATTAGGACATGTTGCTTAGGAAAAGGGTATTTTTCTCATCCTTCATAAGTCCTGTTTAGAATGTCCATTTCTGAAATAGGCTGGAGGTCTCCTTTATTTTAGCTTCTGTGGTGGTCAGCAATAAAAGTTTCACTTTTAATTTTTTAGTTTTTGCCTATGAAATACTTTAACATAGTTCACTTTTCAAAAATACAAAAAAAATTAAATAAATAGTCTCGAAAACATGCTAAGTAAAAGAAACCAGATACAAATGGTCACATATTATAGGATTTTTTAATATTAATTATCCAGAACAGATAAATCCATAGAGACAGAATAAGAATGGGTGATGGCCAGAAGCTGGGGGAGGGGCAAATGGGTAGAAACCAATTAATGAGTGAGGGGATTTATTTTGGTCAGATGAAAATGTTTTGGAACTAGATAGAGGTGGTGGTTGCACACACTGTGAACATACTAAATGCCCCCGAATTGTTCACTTTAAAATGGTTAATTCTACATTATGTGGATTCCACTTCAATACATTACTTTTTAAATTAATAGAGTAAATATCTCTCTCCTTCATTTATCTACCAGCCACTCAGCCTCTCCTCTCCAGAGGTAATCAATGCACCCAATTTCTTGTGTTTTCTTTCAGAAATATTTTATGCATAATCAAACAAGTTCTGATAAGTCTTCTCTGTCTTTCTTTTTATGCAAATAGTAGCACACAGTGCATACTATTCTGCACTTGGTGATTTTGTTTGTTTACTTACTTAACAATAAAGCTTGGAGCTCAATATTTAATACCGTCCTCATTTCTTTTTAACAGCTGCATGATATTCTGGCATACGTGCATATTAAATGAGCCCCCACTGCTGAACATTTAGACTATTTCCAACATTTGCTATTCAAAACAACAAAGCAATGAGGAGCTTTTTGCATGTCATTCTGCACGTAAGTGAGTATATCTGTAGGATAAGTTCTCAGAAACAAACATACTGTTTGAGAGGTATATGCACTTGTAATTTTGGTATATAAAATCAAATTGCCTGGCTTAAAGTTTGTACCATTTATTCTCCCAGCAGTAACTTATAAGAATGTCTCTTTTCTCACAATTACTGGCAAAACCGATAATTCTCTTTAGGACCAGAAGTTTGCTATAGCAATATAGAAGACTGTGCATCCTTTAGTTTTCACAAGTCCAGGCTTAGCTTAGCTTCTCTCTGCTTTGCTTTACTTTGCTTTGCTCATGGACCACCCTAGGCTGGAACCTTCCTCTCTCTCTCTCTCTCTTTTATTTTTTTAAATGAATCCACTTCCTAAATGGTTATTGCTTTGAAATCCAGATGGTTTGGCCAACCTTCCTGAATATTAAATTTGTGAACAGTTTTTGCATGACTTTATTTTCTGGAAACAAAATTTTTAAGTACTGTTAGCCCTCTCTATAGGTCGATTTCATATACCCAAATCCAACCAACCTTGGATCAAAAACATTTTAAAAAATAAAAATAAAAAAAGATGATATAATTTTTAAAACAGGTATTTACATAGCATTTACATTATATTAAGTATTATAAGTTATCTAGAAATGACTTAAAGTACATGGGAACATGTGTGTAGGTTTTACGTAAATATCACACCATTTTCTATCAGGGACTTGAGCATCTGTAGATTTTGGTATCCATGGGAAGTCCCGGAACCAATTTCCCATGGACACCGAGAGACAACTGTAATTGTTAATAAAAAAAATCACAGATGTGTTTTCAGTCTAGCAATGGTAATGTAGTCTTATTAGTACAGCAAACAGTCAAAAATTTCAGTCCTACACAAACTTAATCCAATAAATATATATTAAGCATCTTCTTCTTTGCAAGTTTTTGTATCATGTCCTATGGATGATACGTGAGGAACAAAACATAGCACAAAGCAGGAATATGAAACAGAACATGGCAAACAATCTAGGAGGAAAAATGGTCTCAGAGGAAAATTGTTCCACATTCATGACAGGGAAAGATATCTGGGTGGAGTAATGAGTGTCATGACCCATGACACCCTCAATGGGTAAAGATGGGGAATGAGTGAACGAATGAATGACTTATCCCTAGAAAACATTTTATTGCCTTTTTGTTGACTTTATTTGTGGTGATTAATTTTATAATTTTTGTTCCTGATTCTAATATCTAGATTTTATCCAACATTCCTATTTGCTTCCTTCTCCTACTTCAGGGACCCTCAACATGTAGGTATTGATGAGATGACTTTAATTGAATCTAGAAAAACAGATCTAGCCTTCCATTTATTAACTCATGATTAAGTAGACCCTTAAAACCTAACAGTCAGCTGTGACTTTAGAACATTTCTGCCAAGCATAATATGAAGGTCAACATCTTAAAAATAGCCTTTAAAAATATTTCAGTTTAAAATATTTTAATCCTTGTGTTTCATGAAATCATTACCTGCTTTCAGAAAATGTGCTAAAAAGCCTAATTAATTATTGTGTCAAACTTTTGAATGGGCTAAAAATGAGTGCAAAACTTAAATATCAAAGTCAATGGTGTTCTACAGAAAATTTTTGGAAATATAGAGTCATGACAGGAATTTAGTTGAAAATAAATGTAATCCTGGTTGGATTTAAGTAAAGTTTATTGAGTTTTAAAGCAAAATCCCAGTGTGCTCAGCATTGTGTTAGTTTCTAGAGCTAAAAAAAATAATTCAAAGCCACTCATATTAGAAAGATATGACAGTCTCTAAATTCAAGAAAAACCCACTGGGACTAGGGACTTAATCTAAACTTATCAGACACCTTATACAGATAGAAAAATTGATATTGCAGAAAATAACTCAAATGATTGTATGTTTTGTTCACAGTTTAGAAGAAAAGATGAGACAGCCATCTTGCTCTTGCCGTGTGCTGGTATTGGAGGACCCTCCGTGCTTCAGATTTACCAACAGCATGAATCAAGAAAAGTTAGCCAAACTTCAGGCTCAGGTCCGGATAGGGGGCAAGGGTACACCTCACAGAAAGAAGGTGGTACATAGAACAGATATAGCTAATGACAAAAAGCTTCAGAATTCTCTAAAAAAAAACCTGGCTGTGAATAATATAGCTGGTATTGAAGAGGTGAACATGATTAAAGATGATAGGACAGTTATTCATGTCAACAGTCCCAAAGTCCAAGCTTCCCTTTCTGCTAACACCTTTGCAATTACTGGTCATGCAGAAGCCAAACCAATCACAGAAATGCTTCCTGGAATATTAAGTCAGCTTGGTGCTGACAGCTTAACAATCCTTAAGAAGTTAGCTGAACAGTTCCCATGGCAAGTCTTGGACAGTAAAGCACCAAAACCAGAAGACATTGATGAGGAGGAGGATGATGTTCTAGATCTTGTACAAAAATCTGATGAGGCATCAAAGAATGAAGCTAACTAAAATTTTGGTTTTTGAAAGCTGGCATGGACTAGATTTAACAAATCAGCTATGTGATTCCAAAGTTTTACAAACACAGAGAACATCACCTGTTACTAGTTCAGTAATAAAACTATTTTGTATATTAATAATGCTGTTTGTTCAACATTTTTCAGTCATTTAATTTTGCATTTTACACTTACTCCCAGGATATTTTTTTGGTCAAAATATGAAGTATTGGTGCAGTTTGAGGGTGTTTTGGGTTTTGTTTCCTGGTGTTTTTGTTTTTTGTTTGGGGTATTTTTGGTGTATGTATGTTTATGTATGTGTGTGGGTATGTGTGTATACAGTGCGAGAGTAAATTGGAAAACAGTTCTATTCATCCTCCTCCCTCCCCAGTAGAAATAAAAAAATCTTTACCAAAAAAAAAAAAAAAAAAGAAAAAGAAAAGAAAAGGGCACAAATGTTTTATCTGACCAAAGCTTTTTCAAAAACAATGATTAACTAGAGGATTAAGTCTCCTGCCTCCAGAACATGTGTGGGATTATATTTTAAATATTCATTTTCACAGATGTGCAGGTGGTATGCCAGGGTAGTGACAGCAGGGGACCCGGGTTTGGTGCTTCCCCAGCAGGGTATCCTTCTCACCTGACAACAGGAAAAGCTAGCATTTTGCCAGATCTGTCCTGCTTCCTTTCACATTTAGCAAACCTGGTCTGTTTCTCTTTGGAGGTTGTATACATGAATATCTTTCTTTTATTTTCCTCAAAGGGGAGCTATGCCTACTTTTCCTCTAAGTCTACCATTTTTTTAAGTTGTGTTAAAATATACATAACAAAAATTACTATCTTAACTATTTTACGTGTATAGTTAAATCGTGTTCAGTACATCTACATTGTTATGCAACCAATCTGCAGTGTGTTTTATCTTGTAAAACTGAAACTCTGTGCCTATTAAACAACTTCTCATCCCCTCCTTCTCCCAGCCTGTGACAGTCACCATACTACTTTTTGTTTCTATAAATCTGCTACTTTTGATTTCTATCAGTTGGACTGCTTTAGGTACCTCATGTAGGTGAAATCATAAGGTATTAATCTTTGTGTGACTGGTTTATTTCACTCAACATAATGTCCTCAAGGTTCATCTATGTTGTAGCATGACAGAATTTCCTTCCTTTTTAATGGTGAAGAATACTCCATTGTATGTCTATACCACATTTTGTTTACCTGTCCATCCAACAATGAACACTTGGGTTGCATCCATCCTTAGGCTATTGTGACTAATGCTTCAATGAACATGGGTATGTTGAATCTATTCTTGACTTCAGGTTTGGTCATCCTCTTCAACATGTGTTTATTTTGTCTTTTGGCTATAGTAAACTTAGGAGCTCCTCCACTTTAGAAGGGGTAATATTTCAGGGATTGGTGACGACTAAACTCACATATCCATTTTATCTCCTTTTGGCCCTGATCTGATCTCCCAGGCTGTACTGGCAGCACAGGATGGCAGTCAGTGTCTTCTCTGTTTCAGGACAAGTTGCCTGGAAGTCTGCAGTCCCTTCCCTTTTGTCTCTGTCTTCTTTGTGCACTAAGGGAACATGGGTTTAAACCTCAGAAAACAAACAGCTCTTCAGGAAAAATGTTCATCTTCATATTGCTATTACACATTGTCCAAGTCTACAAAACATTTTGCATTTTGGAAACATCAACTTCTTAGGCCTCACAACCATATTAATGAGGGATTCCTCTCAATGGGTTGGTTGGCATAACTCAACTCTACCGTTTTAACATGCATGACTCAATTACATAAGAGTTAGCTAATGAGCAATAGGGAAGAAGTTACAGGTTAAAACAAATGGCGCCTAAATGAATCAAGTACTGCCTTTCAGATGCCCACCATTCAACAAAGACCTGGCAAGACATTTTCTCCACTGGGCATGAATCATCCAGATAAAAAGGGCAAACCAGGGCCACCTACGTTCAGAGCTTGTACAGTATGACCTTGAGGCCCAACATCTACCAGAAGCTTCCTAGCAAAAGGCCAAGCTCCAAAGAATAAAAGGGCTTACACATCAGCATTAAATAATTCTCTTAGAGATGCAAATTTCTAATTAGTTACTGTGGCAACTGTAGAAGCCTAGAAGTAAGCCTCTTACACAATGAACCTGAGAGTTTACTTTTTTGATTTACTACAGGCCTGCAAGAAGCAAGGAGGAGGAAAATAAATATTGCTTTAACTGTGACAAGAGAATAAAGTGCAACAAGTGAAGGGATTTCATCCTTTTGTTGAAATTCCTACAGGTCTAAGAGGGACATTATACTTGACACACAGTCTTGCTTCAAAGAGAAGCCAAATTCTCAAAGGCTTTATAAAATCATCACTATTATAAACCTGACCCAAACACAGACTATGTGTTAACTTATACTGACATTTTTACTTCTTTAAAGTGAATATGGTTTAAGACTGTTTCAAAACAGCATGTTTTGATGGAGAGTTTTTGGTTTGTTTGTTTTATTTTGTGTGATTGGTCTTTGTTCTTTTTAAAGTTATATATGATTCTTTAAATTTTTTATTTAATATAGAGAAAACAAAATCTATATGAATAGAATAAGTAATCTATTTCCTACTTATTAGAGTAATACATGAAAAGAAAGGACAAAAGTACTCACAAGAAAGTATGAGAATATTAATTTTATGAAGAGAGTTTCTCTTCAGTTTATAAAGAGGAAGAGAAAGTTTGTCCCAAGGCAATTGTTTTCTTAATTTTGGGACTAATTATTTAAATTAAAATTCACAGATAAATATGTAAATGTCTTCCTCCATCTTTCCAGAAGCAAAAAAGAAAAGGATTACTGTTAACAAACTTCAGTAGTAATTTATGTGTGGAATATGTTACTTTCATCTATTTTCTTTCCTAAATGTGTAAATCAAATTTAGAGTCCTAATAATTGCTCAATAATTTAAATAAAATCCTGCAATCTTCTTGTTATGTTTGTTTAGATTGTGTACTCCTGCATTCAGTAAATAAGTAACTAACAGATACTAAATGCACTGAGAGAGGGTGAGGTTTAAATCGGAAACGAAGACAAGGGAATTCTGCATGGCTTTTAAAAATCTCACTAACACTTGATGCTCCCCTCCTCTCCTTCCTACACACAAAAGTTCACCCCTTCACTTTCTTACGGGATCTTCCCAAGCTCCGAACCTTTCCACCCTTCTTCCTCATCAAACTTTGTCTAGTGTCTCACTCTTTTAGTATCCTACTCTGTGCTAGAATATTCTAACTTACGTACACTTTTGTGTTAAGGGAATGATAATGGCTTAGTGACTAATCCTCAGATTAGATATTTCGTGTTTAATAGGAGTTTCTAGATACACAGAAGCTTAACCCAAAGAAGTGACTTTATTTTATATAGAACAGGAACAGTCACATACTTGGTTCATGACACATTCTTGTCATTAGTCCATGCAAGGCTCTCTTGCATGTATATATTTGTTTATTTTTATTGAATAGTTTAATAATGACCATGAACCTATTTGTTTATTTTTATTGAATAGTTTAATAATGACCATGAACCTATCATCCAACATGGAACTGGAATTTTGTCAAAAATTTCTATGTATGTAGAACATTCTATGAATGTAGCTCTTTGTCCTATCTTCCTCCCTCCTCAAACTATGTCAATCACTATCCTGAATTTTGTTGGATGATTGTAATACTCTTATCACATCTATGTGTATTCCTAAAAAGTATATATATATTTTTAACTTTACAATTCTGTATGTCATCTCTGGAAACCTATGTTCCCATTCAGTGTTATCTTGCTAAGATTTATACATATTACCGCAATGCTGTAATCCACTCATTTGGCTTATCTAATATTGTATTGTATAAATGTGCCACATTTAATTTGTATAAACTATTTGCTGTTACAAAAAATGCTAAAACCTTTTTCTACATGTTTCCAGCTGTGCATGACACCTTACTGGGATAGGAAGTGCCAAGTCCAAAGATATGTGACTTTCTTTACAAAATGACTTTACAAATTAATGGCAAAAGCTTTCCAAATTGCCTGTCCAATTTACACTCTCATGAAAAACATGTAAGAGATATATATCTTACATCCACCCCACCATTAGGTATTGCCAGATTTTTTTTTCCTTGCAAAAAGTAGTGTTAGTATAAGTAACTATAATGTTAGCTACCTACGTTACCAAAATGAGATTGTTCCCCCACAATTTAAAAATGTAGATCAAGTAAATACAATGCTTCTTTGTTAGTGGTAGGAGATATGAGGCATAACTACTGATTCTCTATCTTACAGGGATTATCCCAGCGTATCCAAGAGCCCTTGACCACTGATATTAAAATATTACATTACATGTCAGCTCCTGAAGCTTCATTGGATTTATCTTCTATTCTATAACTTTACTAGGATATATCTGGCATTTGCCACTCTCTTCTTAACAAGTCCAATTTGCAGTATGTCATCAGTATAATGGCCTAACATAATACTATGTGGACTGTGAAGGACTGGGGGCCTTGAAGACTGCATCATGATGGCAAGCAGGAGAATTAACTGTGGCCCTGGAAAAACAAAGTGAACATGTACGGCTGCCATTGTTAGAGAAAGGCCAACTTTTTTTGATCCTCCCTGCTGATAAAATAAAAAATAATGCATTCAACAGGTCAATACGCTGTGTTGATCTGTTGCTCTAAAAATACCACATTTGTAATAGCATCTGCATTGTCCCCTTCAAAAATCAGATAGATCATAGCAAATTATCATAGCGATCCACTGTCATTTGCTATGATCTATCTGTTTTTTTTTTTTGACGGTGTCTCTCTGTTGCTCAGGCTGGAGTACAGTGGCGTGATCTCGGCTCACCATAACCTCCGCCTCCAGGGTTCAAGCAATTCTCCTGCCTCAGCCTCCCGAGTAGCTGGGACTACAGATGCGCACCACCATGCCTGGCTAATTTTTGTATTTTTAGTAGAGATTTGTATTTTTAGTAGAGATGGGGTTTCATCATGTTGGCCAGGCTGGTCTCATGATCCGCCTGCCTCAGCCTCCCAAAGTGCTGGGATTACAGGCGTGAGCCACTGCTCCCAGCAGATATATCTGATTTTTGAAGGGGACAGAGTGACTACCAGCATTCCTTGACTTGTAGCTGCATCATTCCAATCTCTGCCTTTGTAATCACATTGCCTCTTCCTTTTATATGTGTAATCTGAAGTGCTACCTAAAAGTGGCTGGTAAGCTGGAAAATACTAAGTACTATATAAACAAAAGTTTGCTACTATTATAAATATTTGGTGCTCAAGATATAGCAGTTAAGCAGGCAGTCAAAAAGATCAGCCCTCATGTTCACATTCTAGTAGGAGAAATAGCTATGAGCAGATAAATAAAGAAATCTACACTGTAAAAGATAGGCTGGGCACAGTGGCTCATGCCTGTAATCCCAGCACTTTGGGAGGCCAAGGCGGGTAGATCACTTGAGGTTAGGAGTTCGAGACCAGACTGGTCAACATGGTGAAAGTCCACCTCTACTAAAAATACAAAAATTAGTTGGGGATGGTGGTGCACGCCTGTAATCTCAGCTACTCAGGAGGCTGAGGCATGAGAATTTCCTTGAATTCGAGAGGCCAAGGATGCAGTAAGCCAAGACTGTGCCACTGCACTCCAGCCTGGGTGACAGAGCGAGACCCTGTCTTAAAAAACAAACAAACAAACAAACAAACAAAAACTTGTGATAAGTGGGAAGGAGGAAAAAAATCAGATAAGGAAAATACAAAAATGTCCAGGAGGAATGTGTTAAAATGATAGACTTGATAGCCAGAGAAGCTCTCATAGACAAGACGAGTTTTGAATAAAAATCTGAAGGAAGTAAAGAAATCAACCCATGCAGACATATGGGAGAAAAGAGCTCTGGGAGGAGAAACTGCAAGTACAATGGCTGTGATGCAGAAGTGTGCCTGATACAACTTAGGAACAGCAAGGAGGACAATGTGACTGGAGCTGAGTGAATAAGGGCAAATATAGCAAGAGGAGAGTTCAGAGATGTCACGTGGTAGAGTAGAGATAGGTCAGTTGTAGAGAAATTGTTTTTAATTCTGAATCAGATGGGAAGCCACTAAAAGGTTTTTAGAAATCTCTCTTTATTAAAATGTAATCTATATAAAGAGAAACACACAGATCATGGTATGAGTTTTGGAGGGAGAAAACTCATTACTTATATTTTAACAGGTTCACTGTGATTGGTATGTTGACAATAAATAGTCCAAGGGGAAATGGTGGCTTGCACCAGGGCAGTAAGAGGGCAACAATACAAAGGGGTCGCATTCTGGATGGACTGAAGCAGAGCTTACATGATTCGCTAATAAATTGGATGTGGGAAGAGAGAAATCAGAGACAATTCCAAGTTATGACTTAAGTAACTAGAGGAATAAAGTTTCTATTATTTACAAAATAGAAGTTTTTCCTTATTGAGAAGGGGACAAATGACAAGGAACAGGTTTTGAGTTGAAGTCAAGGATTGCATTTGGGACATATTAAATTTGCAATGTCTATGACACATCCAGGGCAGATGTCAAATAGGCAGATGTACTTACAGCTCTGCAGCTAAAGAACTGCGAAGCAGCTGAGGTGATGAATGGAACAAGCTTGGATGGCCGGAACAAGCTTGGATGGCCTAAACAAGTAATCCAAGGAATGCCTCTAGGGTATTCGAAATTTTAGAGGGAGGAATGGTGAACAGGAACCAGGGAAATAACCTGAGAAGGAGCAACTAATGAGGTGGGAGAAAAACCCAGGAGATGGTGGTATGCTGAAGCCAACTTTGAAATGCATTTCAGTGAAAGAGGGTGATCAGCTTGGTTAAAGGTTGCTTATGAGATCAGGAAAGGTTAAGATTAAGAATAGACCATGGATGTAGCAATGTAAAAGGCATTGTGATATTGATAATAGCACTTTTGGTGAAGCTGAAGGACAAAAACTTGACTGGAGTGTATTAAAGAGAAAAATTGATGTCGGGGAGAGAGGAGACAACAACGATAGACCGATCTTTCAAGGATTTTTGCTGTAAGGAAAAGAAAAAATCAACAGGCAGTAACTGAAAGAGGGAATGGGTCAAAGAGCGTTTTTTTCCCTGAAAGAAGAGAGAAATAATAATGTGTTTGCTCCTCACGGAGTGATTCAGTAGAGAGAAAAACAAGGATGAAGAAGAAGGGGAGAAGATTGCAGGAGTAATATTCCAAGCAGATAAGAGCAGATGAGATCTCGTGCCCTTGTGGAAGGGTTAGCCTAAGATAGGAAGGAGCAGACAGAATCTACCCTTCATAACAGGAGGGATGGGAGGGCATGTGGGCCCACAGACAAGCGAATGGGTAGAGGTTATGGTGGGGGCTTTGCAGCCTTCTTTTCTGAATGTTTCGTTTTAGCTCAGTGAAGAAAGTTGGGAGTGAAGATGAGAAAAATGAAGATGTTGGAGACCTGAGGACAGTTGAGAAAATATGTGATAAAGGTCTAGGAAAGCTGAATAGACTAAAGAAAAATAGACTTGCCAGGCTACGTTAAAGTCTCCTGTGAGACTGGCAATTACTACTGCCTGGGAGAGTCCTCATTATGGCTGAGGCGTCTTCTCCAGTCCCACTGAACTTCACTGGTCCCTGGTGAAGCCACAGAACAGGCAACACATTTTAGTTATTGCAGAATATTTCTGATATTCATCCCCAGTTTCTTTCCCGGTTAGGAGAAGTTAAAAAGTTGTAACAGGCTGGGCACGGTGGCTTATGTTTATAATCCCAGCACTTTGTGAGGCCAAGGTGGGAGGATAACTTGAGGCCAGGAGATCAAGACCCAGGCTGGGTAACATAGTGAGACCCAGTCTCTGCTTAAAATATACATATTTTAAATAGCCAGGTGTGGTGGTGTGTACCTGTAGTCCCAGCTGTCTGGGAGGCTGAGGTGGGAGGATATCTTGAGTTCAGGAGTTCAAGGCTGCAGTGAGCTATGATTATTGCGCCACTGCACTCCAGCCTGGGAGACAGAACAAGACTCAGAAAAAGTCTCGACAAAAGCCCAAAACCAAAAAACCCTTTTAGCCAATTCTATAAGCACTAGTTGGTCAGAATTTCTCTCTCATTCTCATTTCTGAAGTTCTCCTGACTGTCTTAAGTGTGTCTCTACAATTTTATCCCACTCTGAACTTCCTTAGAGTTGCATCTTTAGGTGATCCACAGATGGTAATGTACTAACAGGGAAGACAGGAGAGGAACTGAGGGGAAAATGACATAGTAAGTTTTGGAAATGGTAAATTTGAGATGCCTATGAAATATCCAGCTGGAGATGCCGATGAGATAACAGGATAGATGAATTCAAAGTTCAGGAGAAAGTCCTGGGGCGGAGAGAAAAGTTAAAATATTTCCCTGGTACCTATTTGCAGTAGTTGAATCCATGAGCCTATACTCACAGTCGCTGAGGGCAACGTGTCCATGAGAAAAATAAAGAAGCCACGGCTGGGGATGTCCCTGTGGGGATACTACTATGATGGGGGAGATAAGCAAGGAGAAGAGCTCGAGGAGAAGAGATGGAATAATTACAGCACCATGAGAAGAGTGGTGAAGGGTTTTTCAAAAGGGGGTGAAGTAAAGAGTTTCAAAGGGAGGGAGAAATCAACAGTCCAAACATAGCAGAAGACCCATGCAAAAGGTGGAGAAATGTTCACAGCATTCAGCTTGATTTCTGCTAATAAGAGTAGCTTTCAGATTGGCCTGAGCTCAAAATGGCATCTTCTACTCGGGAGGCTAAGGTGGGAGGATCGTTTAAGCCCTGTAGTTCAAATCAAGACTTTGCAATATAGTGAGTCCCTGTCTCTAAAAAATACTTAAAACTTTTTAAAAAGTAACCTCAGTTCTATGAAATATATCTGTTTTTTTATTCATTCATTCAACAAATATGTATTAAGTAATTAAGTGCATACTAAGTACCAAGCACTGGTCTAGGTGTGTGTTTAATCATAATTAAACTTTATGTTCCATGAGAAGGGAACAACACATCAGGGGTGTTATGGGAGTAGGGCCAGCATGCAAGGGTGGACTCCAGGAAAAAGCTGTGATTTGGAACTTGGAGCAGGTGAGAAGGGCTCTATGAGAGCAAGACCCTGGGGCAGAAGGGGTGTTATGGCAGTAGGGCCAGTATGCAGGGGTGGACTCCAGGGAAAAGCTGTGATTGGGAACTTGGAGCAGGTGAGAAGGGCTCTATGAGAACAAGACCCTGGGGCAGAAGCAGTCCCTGCCAGTTTTAAAGAGCAGCAGGAAGGGAGAGAGGGTCAGGTCATTTAGCATTGCATGGGCCTTTTCCAGGATGTAGACTTTTACTCCAAGTGGTGATTGCAAGCTTTTATATAGAAATTTTCTGATTTTAGAAATGTCAGCTGGTGTGTTGAACATTCAGCGTTTTGCCCCTTTACAAGCTAGACAAATGATCTTTCCTGATGGGCGGTTTCCTTGTGTGCACCACTCTTTGCTCCAAGTCTATTCTCACCCATTTCCTAGTTTCCTTTGGGCATCTTCTTCCAGAGCCGGGTTGGCCCTGATGTCTCACTGCTCTGGAACTTGATTTTCAGGCTCACCTTACTTAAACTCAGTGTCTCCCTTTTTGGCTCAGCCCAATGACAGCTCTACTTTTGCTTAGTCTTAGGATAGACTGGAAAACTATAAAATACTCAGATTCTCCTGAGTCTCTTGAGCGTTTAGTTTTTGTAGACCTGTGTCACACAGAGATGCATAGCAGCACAAATTAGGTCAATGGCTTTCTTTCAGAAGTGCTTGTGTTAATTTCCACATATAAAAATGTGCATTGTGTGGTCATATAGCTCACATTTTATTACAACAATCTTATAGCAGTTTGCAAATATTAGACGCACCAAAGTTTTATTTGACTTACATCCTGTACAAAGTTATGTACTGATTAAATACTCTCCCCTTCATAAATATCCTCAATAACTTCTCTATTTTTCATAAATATATAAATAGAACGCTCTCTTCCCACAGTTCTGGTGAATATTATTTAGACTTTTGGGAATTACAAAGGCAGAAAATATTGCTGATAACCTCTTTCTACCATGGCAGAAGACTGAAGTATGTTTTACTGGAAATACTCAGCTTACAGGTCTGAAGTCTCACTTTTATGTTCCTTTTCCTATATTTAAAAGTTACATTTAAGCAGTATTAGTAAAATATAAAATAAAGTGTGAGTAATGTTATTCTTTTCTTTAAAACAAAACACATGATAAGTTACACCATCTTTCAGCTATAAAATATTGAGACCCCACTATAGGTATATCTGTTTTTACATAAATTGAAGACACAAATATTTGAACAATTGATTTATTCAATAAACTTTTTTTTTTTTTTTTTTTTGAGATATTCTCACTCTGTTGACCAGGCTGGAGTGCAGTGGCGCAGTCTCGGCTCACTGCAACCTCTGCCTCCTGGGTTCAAACGATTATCCTGCCTCAGCCTCCTGAGTAGCTGGGATTACAGGTGCCTACCACCACATCCGGCTAATTTTTTGTATTTTTAGTAGAGACGGGGTTTCACCATGTTGGCCAGGCTGTTCTCAAACTCCTGACATCTTGATCAGCCCGCCTTGGCCTCCCAGAGTGCTGGGGTTACAGGCGTGAGCCACGGCACCTGGCCTCAATAAGCATTTTTAAAGTAGCAACATGTCTAAAGCAATGTGTTGGACATCACAAGGGACACAGAGATAGATAGGATATAAGATTTTTCCCTTAAGAGCTTATAATACAGTAGATTCATGTACGAACACAAATAACATGCAAAAGTAAAAATAAAATAGACACATTGTAAATACTCAATTCAAGAAAATGCCCTAACTTCGGTTTAGGAAGTCAGAGAGATATCTCAGATATCTCTCTCTCACACACAATGTAATGATATGAACAACCACAACAACAACAAAAAATAGATAAAGTCCATAGAAAAGTAGACCATCAGAGATCAAACCCTCAGAGAATGTCCTAGTAACCAGCAAAATTGTGAGATAGAAGTTTCCAGAAATGTACCCTGCTAGGCTTGTTACTGTCTCATTAGCAACAAACTTCATCAATCACAGGATTGGGATTAAGAACTCTGATTTGTTGAAATCTAGACAAATCTTACTAATAACCTACAACTTAGAGAAAGCTAGGAAAGAGGAAGTAGACCACCAAAGAAGAAGGTTTAGAAATTGCTAGTAGATGTATAGGACCCTCTCCCCAGCCACCTTTATGTTTGCTTGGAGACAGAAAAGAAAAGAAAAAACAAACAAACAAAAAACAAAACACTACAGTTCAACATTTTGTTACTTTTGTGGAGGGAAGGCAGAGGGTTAATATTATTCACTGTTTGGGGCAATGAGTAGAAATTTAGTTTAAAAAAGACACAATTTGAGGGAACAGATGTTGGGAAAACTGTCCCTATCCTGTTAATCCTATAAATAGGAACTGCCCCCTACCCCCCGCCCCACCCTACCCCCTCCACACACACCATTACCACCACTAATTACCTTTTCTAGACCCTTTCTTGGGGCTGGAGAGTAGGTAGTTGGGGAAAAAGAGGTGAAACCAGGAAAGTGAAAAGCTTAGATTCTTCCCCGGAGCCACCCCCACCATCTCAGAGTAAAGGCACCAAGCCATATGACTTGAGAGGGTGAGCTAAAGCCTGACAAAGACCCTGGGCTCATATGGCATCTTCTCTGTGCAAGAAAATTTAACAAAACTTCAGAGGAGGAAATGCAATCACCTTTGCAAAAATTATGACAATGAGAAAAATTAGACATAGGAAAATTTCAACAGTGAAAGAAATCTGACCTAACCACCACACCTTGCTTTTAACTGCCAAGCTGCCCTTGTTCATTTCTAGGCATAGGCTGAGCTAACTTTAGTAGGAATTTAGTTTACAGTTTAACTTTGAAACTAAGATGATAACAGCCCCTTCCCCAAACAAACCCCCTTCTTGCCTAGGGACCAGACCACCTTCGTACAACTAACAAATTAGCCACAAGATTAGAAATTACGGCGCAGAAGTGATGCAGCCAGAGGCCCCAAGATTCCTATTTATAACATCCATAGGATTGCTCCCCAGTTGTGCATATGGATGACATCACCATTGTAAAACCTAAGATTGGTGTTCGAGATATTCTTCAGACTTTGCTTTCTGATAGACCATCTGGTGCCACCCAGACCAGTAGATGAGCTCCACTAGTTCTGTGATCCCACTCAGGAACTGAAGACAGCAAGAAGAACTCACTTTCACCCCCTGTGATTTCATCCCAGGCAGAATCAATCATCATTCCCCACTCCCTAGTCCCCTGTCCACCAAACTATCCTTGAAAAACTCTAACCGCTGAGCCTTCAGGGAGATTGATTTGAGTGATAACTTCAGTTCTCCCACGTGGCCAGCATTTTTCTTTACTGAAATACCACGTTGTCAGTGAATTGATTTTGCCTCTGCAGCAAGCGGGAAGAAACTGTCTGGTGATCAAAGAAAACCCAGGCCTACCAATCAGATGAGGTGAAAAGGAATTCAAGCAGAAGATCAGAACTGTGTTGTCAATATTAAGAACTGGCAAGTAAAGAAAAAAAGACAGACATGGCCTCCTTGTATCCATGTACTCACTTTTTGCTTCTAGTAGCAGGAGACAGAGAATACACCGACAGATAAATATAATTCAAGTCAACCAGGAATACGTGAGATGGAGAAAAGTGAAGCAGACCCCAAGGAATATAAATCGTTCTGTTATAAAGATACATGCACACATATGTTCATTGCAGCACTATTCACAATAGCAAAGACATGGAATCAACCCACAAGCCCATCAATGATAGATTGGATAAACAAAATATGGTACATATATACTGTGGAATACCATGCAGCCATAAAAAGTAATGAGATCATGTCCTTTGCAGGGACATGGATGGAGCTAGAAGCCATTATCCTCAGAAAACCAACACAAGAACAGAAAACCAAACACCACATGTTCTCACTTATAAGTGGGAGCTGAATGATGAGAATGCATGGACACAGGGAGGGGGACAATACACACTGGGGTCTGTCAGGGGAATGGGGGGTGGGAGAGCATCAGAATAAATTGCTAATGCATGCTGGGCTTAACATCTAGGTGATGGATTGATAGCAAACCACCATAGCACAGGTTTACCTACGTAACAAACCTGCATGTCCTGCACATGTATCCCGGAACTTAAAATAAAATTTAATTTAATTGAAAAAAAAAGTGAAGCAGAGGAGATGGATAGAGAAGTTGGAGTAAAGTGCTG
This sequence comes from Pongo pygmaeus, assembly GCF_028885625.2. NCBI lineage: Eukaryota > Metazoa > Chordata > Mammalia > Primates > Hominidae > Pongo > Pongo pygmaeus. The sequence continues at coordinate 137,898,956 of NC_072378.2, read as the reverse complement.
CTTTGTGAAGAGTTTTCAGGGAAGGCCTCTCTGCAAGGTGACTTTGGAAGAGACTGGGCCATGCAGCCACCTGGGAGGAAGAGCACTCCTGGTGGAGGAAACAGCAGGTGAAGAGGGAACATGCTAGACATGTTTCCAAGAACTGCCATGGGGAGCAGAATTAGCAAGAGGAGAATGGGAGAGAATGAGCTGGGAGGTATCAGGCAATCAGCTCTACTAGTGATGGGAGGGATGCTGGTTAAGGACCTTGCCTTTTACTCTGAGAAGCCACTGACGGTTTCACAGAGGAATACCATGACCTGTTTCCACCTGCTCTATTAAAGGAGCAGGAGCGGAAGCAAGAAGACAAATTTGTGAAGCCACTGCAATAGTCTAGGTCAGAGGTCAGCAAACCTTTTCTTTAAAGAGCCAGCTAGTAAATATTTTTGGCTTTGCAAACCATGTGGTTCCTGTGGCAAACACTCAACTCTTCCATTGTAGCATGAAAGCAGCCACAGACAATAAGTAAACAAATGGGTGTCGCCAGACTTGTCTCTCCTATGGCCCTGGCTATAGTTTGCAGACTCCCAATCCAAATGATGGGGGCTTACAATACAATGGTAGCTATACAGGTGTTAAGATGTAGTTGGATCCTGGGTATTTTTGAAATAACAACAAACAGGATGTAACAATAGGTCCCATTTAGGACATGAAAGAATGACAAATGTCATGGATGATTCCAAGATTTTTGCCCTAAGACAACAAACAAAGAATAGAGCTATCTTAGTGCAGTTGTTCAGGCTGTATGCTGCACAGAGCAACACATTAAAGAGGACCCTGATTACATCATAGACACAGTCATTTGTATATTTATATTATTATATTTCTCTATCAAATAGCACTAAAGTGTTTTTTCTAACAAAATATGTATCACAATAATTTTCTAAAAGATGGAAATAAAGTACCTTGAGGTACACTACTATGGCAGCCAGAAAGTGTTAATACTCACTTTAGAAGTGAGGATACTAAAAAGTGCATGTGCCATGGACTAATGAGGAACCAAACTTTTCACTTTAATACATTTTCTTTTCAAATTAAAATTTAAAAAAACAAAATGAGTTGTATCATTCTATAACTTATGGAACTTAATTCTTGGGCAACCAGAGAAACCAAACTTTTTCTGTTTCTGTTTTCTGAGTTTTCTTTGTGTGTTTTTGTTTTTTTGTTTTCTTTGTAGTGTCAAGTCAACAAGGTTGTATCTTTAGGATAATGTATATCTATTTGGAGTTTTATAAAATTATTTAGCACGTACTACTGCTAAAATCTGTTTCTATAGCCTCTTTTAAAGAAGAAAACTTGTAAAAAATTTTTTTACAGAAAGCATGTTATCTCATAAAAGGGAAAATGTGAGAGTGTAAACATATAAAGTGTTATCAATAAACCAAAGACAAAAATGCTTGACTGATTCATTTTTCATCTAATATTTAAATTTAGCAAGAGTTGGTATGACTAGGTTATGTCACTATCTACAAAATAGAAGAAAATGTCTTTCTGCAAAACGCACACACATCACACTCATCCTCTTATTCTGCATGTCATGAAATGCTCTGGTTTTCTTGAGAGGGAGAAATTATTGCCTTAATGTGGTGTATGAAATCTATATAAATTATGTGACAACATCCCCCTAAAAAATCTAGAAAAAAGATGCCATTTATATTACTAATAGCTTTCAAATGGAAGTATGAAATTGGTGAGCTACTTATTTTTATACTTATTTGCAAGTTATATTAGCATTCATTGAAATATTTGGGTAGGTAAATCAGTTTTCTTTGAAAACGTTACTTGGAAACTTTCTGACTTCAGAATGTTTCATTTTCAAGATTAGTGGTGGATTTCTAACCTATTAAATGGTGTAAATAAAAACTGCTTTCTGACATAATGATGATATCTTAGTATTGTCATACTTGAAAAAAATTCCAGGGCAAGGCACAGTGAGTGGCTCACGCCTGTAATGGAGGCCAAGGTGGGTGAATCACTTAAGTCCAGCCTGGCCAACATGGCAAAACCCTGTGTTTACTAAAAATACAAAAATTAGCCGGGCATGGTGGCACACACATGCCCGTAGTCTCAGCTACTTGGGAAGGTGGCTTAAACCTGGGAGGCAGAGGTTGCAGTGATCTGAGATTATATGACTGCACTCCAGCCTGGGAGACAGCATGAAGCTCTGTCGAAAGAGAGAAAGAGAGAGAGAGAGAGAGAAAAAGAAAGAAAGAAAGAAAGAAAGAAAGAAAGAAAGAAAGAAAGAAAGAAAGAAAGAAAGAAAGGAAAGAAAGAGAGAGAAAGAAAGAAGAGAAAGAAAAAAAGAAAGAAAAGAAAGAAAGAAAAAAGAAAGAAAAGAAAGAAAGAAAGAAGGAAAGAAAAAGAAAGAAAGAAAGAAAGAAAGAAAGAAAGAAAAAGATTCCATTGGACTTTGTATTTCCACTAGTGGCTTCCTGCCAGGAAGAGCAGGGCATGACCTGGGAAAGCAGGTCATGGCTTTCCCTGGCTGGGAAAGCAGGAGTTGGGAAGTAGTTTCTGGTCAGCCTCTACACACTTCATTGTACCAATTTCTTTGGGATGAGATTCAGGTGGGAATTTGGTAAAAGTCCTATATTTTTCCTGATTAAAAACTAAATTAGATGAATATCCTAAAAGAGAGATTAAGAAAATTCCATTTATGTTAGTATAAAAAGAATTAAATACTTAGCAATAAATTTAACAAGGAGGTGAGACTTGTGCAACTACAGAATATTGCTGAAAGAAAATGAAGATACCAATAAATGGAAAGACATTCCATGTTCATAGATTGGAAGAAATATTGTCATCACTACTACCCAAAATGATCTACAGATTCAATGCAATCCTTATCAAAATCCCAATGATGTCTTCTGTAAAAAACAGAAAAATCCAATCTAAAATTCATGTAGAATCTCAAGGGACCTCAAATAGTCAAAACTATCTAGAAAAAAAAAAAAGAGATTTCACACTTCCTAAGTTCAAAACTTACTACAAAGCTATGGTTATCAAAACAATGTGGTACTGGCATAAAGACAGACATATAGAAAAATGTAATAGGATAGAAATCCCAGAAATAAACCCTTGTATATATGGCTGAATAATTTTTGACAAGGGTGCCAAGATTATTCAATAGAAAAAGAATAGTCTTCAAAACTGGTATTGGGAAAACTGGATATCTACATGCCCCTGTCCCCCTGCCAAATAAAAAAAAATGAAGTTAGACTCTTACCTTATACCACAAAGAAAAATTAACTCAACATAAATCAAAGATCTAAATGTAAGAGCTAACACTATAAAACTCTCGAAAGAAAATATAGGGGGAAAGCTTTATGACAGTGAATTTGGTAATTATTTCTTGGATATGATACCAAAAGCAGAGACAATAAAAGAAAACTAGATAAATTGGACTTCATCAAAATTAAAATATTTTGTGTATCAAAAGACAATATCAATAGAATGAAAAGGAAACCCATGAAATGGGAGAAGTCATTTGCAAATTACGTATCTAAGAAGGGGTTAATATTCAGAATATTTAAGGAACTCCTATAACTTAAGAAAAGAAAAACAACTCAATTCAAAAATGGACAAAGGACTTGAATAGACATTTCTCCAAAGAAGATATATAGATGGCCAATAAATACATGAAAAGATACTCAACATCACCAATTATCTGGGAAATGCATTTTTTTCATTTTAATTTTACTTTCAGTTCTGGGATACACGCGCAGAACGTGCAGGTTTGTTACATTGTATACATGTGCCATGGTGGTTTGCTGCACCTATCAACCTGTCATCTAGGTTTTTAAGCCTCACATGCATTAGGTATTTGTCCTAATGCTCTTGCTCCCCTTGACCCCCACCCCCCAACAGGCCCTGGTGTGTTATGTTCCCCTCCCTGTGTCCATGTGTTCTCATTGTTCAACTCCCACTTATGAGTGAGAACACGTGGTGTTTGGTTTTCTGTTCCTGTGTTAGTTTGCTGAGAATGACGGCTTCCCACTTCATCCATGTCCCTGCAAAGGACATGCTTTTTGATGACTGCATAGTATTCCATAGTGAATATGTGCCATATTTTCTTTATGGGAAACACATATTAAAACCACAATGAGATACCACTCACACCTACTAGGATGGTTAGCTTCAAAAAAGTGTCGGCAAGAATAAGGAGAAATTGGAACCCTTGTACATTGCTGGTCGGAATGTGAGACCACTGTGAAAAACAGTATTTTGTTACCGCAAAAGATTAAACATAGAATAATGGTATGATCTAGCAATTCCCCTCTGGATATATACCCAAAAGAAAAGAAAGTATGAAATCAAAGAGATATTTGTGCATCCATGTTTATAGCAGCATAATCCACAAGAATCAAAAGATGGAAGCAACCCTATTGTCCATTAATAGATCAATGAATAAACAAAATCTGGTACATAAATACTATATTAGTCCATTATAATTCTGCTATAAAGAACTATCTGAGGCTGGGTAATTTATAAAGAAAAGAGGCTTAATTGGCTCACAGTTCTGCAGTCTGCACAGGAAGCATGGCTGGGGAGGCCTCAGGAAATTTACAATCAAGGTGGAATGTGAAGGGGAAGCAAGCATATCTTCAAATGACCAGTAGGAGAGAGAGAGTGAAGAAGGAGGTGCTACACACTTTTAAACAACCAGAACTCATTCAAGAGTTCAGCAAGGGGGAACTCAGCCCCCATGATTCCAGGTCCTTCCACCACCAGGTCCCTCCCACCAGGTCCTTCCCACAACATTAAAGATTACAATTCAATTTGAGATTTGGTTGGAGACACAGAGCCAAGCCATATCACATATAAATAAATACTTCTGAGCCTTAAAAGGAAAGGAAATTCTGACATATACTACAACATGGATAAACCTTGAGGACATTGTGCTAAGTGAAATAAGCCAGTCAGAAAAGGATAAATATTGTATAATTCTACTTATTTAAGGTATCTAGAGTAGTCAAATTTATGATGTTGGGGCTAGAGCATGATACCCCAAAGTATGGCACCTCGGCATGCTGAGTGCTTTGAACTAAGGGAGATTGAAAGGTCTCAGAAACAAGGTCTCTCTGACCCTCTCCCATCCTCCTGTTTCTTGCTCCCCTTTCTCCCGTAAAGTGAGTCATAGAAACCAGAATTCCTCTTTCCCAAGGTGGGTCATAGAAACTAGAACCTCTTTTCCCCTAAGCAAGCCATAAACCTAGAAAGGTCACTCTCTCTTAAAGACCTTCATTCCACAGGGGTCCTACCCAAGCCCAGGAGGAAGGAAGGCTACACAGACAGACCAAGAAGAATCTGAACAGTCAGGCCTTGCTGGGTTTTCCTCCTCAGCCTAGCACCATTAGATCATACCTTTTGGTCCAATGACATTTCTACATGGCTGTTCATTCTTCATTGATCCTAAGCATAAAAATAGACAGTTTTTCCTGGATCTTTGGGTCTTCATTTCTGATGTTTCTCACTTTGATTAAATAAATTTGTTGTACTTTTCTCTTGTTAACCTATCTTTTGTTACAGGAGTGTTGACTGTGACTCTTATGATGGGTGAAGAAAGGTACCACACTTTTATGCCCCTTCAATAGATACAGAAGGTAGAATGGTGGTTGCCAGGAGCTGGGGGGAGGGGGAAACAAGAATTTTTTTTTTTTTTTTTTTAGACATAGTTTCCCTCTTATTGCCCAGGCTGGAGTACAATGGCATGATCTCAGCTCACTGCAACTTCCGCCTCCCCAGTTCAAGCAATTCTCCTGCCTCAGCCTCCCGAGTAGCTGGGGTTACAGGTGTCCACCACCACACCCAGCTAATTTTTTGTATTTTTAGTAGAGATGGGGTTTCACCATGTTGGCCAGGCCGGTCTCGAACTCCTGACCTCAGGTAATCCACCAGCCTTGGCCTACCAGAGTGCTGGGATTACAGCATGAGCTGCCATGCCCAGTCAAAAAATTGTTTAATGGAGATATAATTTCAGTTGAGGAAGATGAAAAAGTTCTGGAGATAAATAGTGGTGATAGTTCTACAATGATATGAATGTACTTAATACCATTGAGCTGTACATTTAAAATGGTTAAAATGGTAAGTTTCATGCCATGTAAACATGCCACTTAAAAATGGCTAAAATGGCCGGGCACAGTGACTCACGCCTGTAATCCCAGCACTTTGGGAGGCCGAGGTGGGTGGATGACCTGAGATCAGGAGTTCGAGACCAGCCTGATCAACATGGAGGAACCCCATCTCTACTAAAAATACAAAATTAGCCAGGCGCGGTGGCACATGCCTGTAATCCCAGCTACTCAGGAGGCTGAGACAGGAGAATCGCTTGAATCCGGGAGGCAGATGTTGCAGTGAGCCGAGATCATGCCATTGCACTCCAGCCTGGGCAACAGAGCAAGACTCTGTCTCAAAAAAAAAAAAAAGACTAAAATGTGGCTGGGCAGAAGGGCTCACACCTGTAATCCCAGCACTTTGAGACAGAAGTATCGCCTGAGCCCAGGAGTTCAACCAGTCCAGGCAACATGGCGAGACCTTGTCTCCACAAAATTTAAAAGAATTATCTGGGCATGGTGGTGTGCACTTGTCCCCAGGAGTTAGAGGATGTAGTAAGCCGTTATCGCACCACTGCACTCCAGCCTGGATGACATAGTGAGATCTTGTCTTAAGAAAAAAATTAAAAATAAAAATAAGAAAATGGCAAAATTTCACGCCAATGTATATTTTACTACAATAAAAAGAAAAGGAAAAAAGCTGTATTAAAAGATCGACTGTTTCTCTTTCTTAACTGAAAACTGTAGGAGAAAAGAATGGTGGAACTTAGAAGTCACAGGAAATGTTCAGGAAAACAGTATGACTAAAAGCCTATGATTTTGAAGCCAGCCAAAATGCAAGCTCCTTTCCAAGACTGGAGTTAGAGATAATTTCTTCCATAACTCTCGCTTCCTGGCATAGACTGCATAGTTGGGCCAAGTGCAGGAGATGGGGGCGGAGGGGATGCAACTTCTTTCTTCTGCCAATGCTAATGGCTCTCCCACAGCTGTAGAAAAGTGATTAAGAATATAATACCATTTCCAATCAGCTTTCCTAAGTAACCTGCACTTAAAGAACAGTAAAAATTAAACGGAGCCAGTAAAACACTGGCTGAAAACAAAAGAGGGGAGCCAGCCGTCTGTAAAACACTAACGTTCATTCTGCCAGGGCATGTTTGGCTGGTAAGAAAGTGTTGCAGCCAAAAGCAATTTGATCAAACTAACCTGAGCCAGTCTTTTCTTTGTGACGCACTTTTGTTGTTACCTTCTGAATTCTGCAGAAATGTGAGCCTGTCCCCTTCTTTCATTGTGCTCCCCCCATATAGCAAAGCCCTCCCTTTTTGCCAGGTTGGATGGCCTCATTGGTGTGGCCATGACAATGGATGTTCATTTCACCACTATAAAAGGGTTTAATGATTAAAAGGCCACACCATAGCACTGGACCACAAAACTCTCTGGATCCCATGAAGCCCCTTTGATTCAAAATGTTCTTTTGACAGGATCAAGAGCAGTTCTCATTCTACTGGGCTGCAGAAACATCTGCATTTTTTATCTGCTACCTTCTACTCAGTGCACATAGTTAATGTGTAATTAATGAAACACCCTTTCTCCGAGTGACATACAATCAAGCCAGAGCTCCCACCAACCTCGCACTGGCTCCAATAGAGCGGGCTGCCTTTGTATCCTTGTACCCTCATTCAGAGCTGGTAAGAAAACCGGTCACAGGCTTATCTAGCCAGCTTACGTCTTAATCTTTTTTTTTTCCCTCTCTTTCTCTTCCCTCTTCTGTCTCCTGGTGGTGGCAAGGTGGGGGCGGGGGTGGGGGGAGGGCAGCAAGGGAATGACCAAAAAAAGTGAGGTTGGGGGAACAGAAGAAAAAAACCCACACAGGAACAACTACTGACATTTTCTTTCTCTGACATTATTGGGAAGGGGTGAACCAAACACACAAAAATATCAAAGCTGGATGAGGAGAGAGCTGAAACACAGCAGAGGAAAGAGAGAGAGAAGGAGGAAGAGAAGGAGGGATGAAAGGAGGGAAGGAGAAGGAAGGAAGGAAGGGAGGGAGGGAGCAAGGAAGGAAGGAAGGAAAGAAGGATGGCAGGGAGGGAGGGCGGAGATAGGGAAGGAAGGAAGGGAGGGATGAAAAAGAAAAGGAAACCCATTCTAACATTTATTTGATTTAAAAAGAGTAGAAAGAATTTTAAGGCCGATGTAGGCAGACAGCTAGTACAGGCAGCTAGTGTGGCTCAGGGTTATGCAACCATTGCAATATTTCTATTGTGTTACCAGACCAGGGGCTCTAGCAGTGACTGGTGACTCAAGAGATCTGATGACAAAATTATATTAGAGCCTCTTTAAGCATTTGCACAGACTTGACAGTAGGTAGAATTGGAAAGGAGGTATCCCATTGAACATCCTGACTGGAATGCACCTGAATTAGTGCTTCCCTTGAGTGTGACAGGTTTGTTATCTTAGCCCATGTGCACTGCGTCTCTTTTAAGCAGCTTTAAATTTGGATTATTTGAGAATATTCACAATTATCTCCTAGAAGTTGTTGAATAACAGCCTTTGAAAGTTAAATGCTTTTCTAAGGATACATTCTGTAACCCTGTTTTGTGACAGGCTAGTCAGATGAACGTGTTTTCATTTGGAAATGCTGAGGGAATTGTATGTGAAAATAAATGAGTTTGACTTTATTTCTAGGTCACATAGCAATTTAAAACCCAGCCCCTGCAACTGTAAAGAGCTTTCTTTTTGACTCTTCTGACCTAGACTGAGAGAATCTCATTAAGCACTGAGTACTTAGAATATTCAATTGAACTAGAAAGAGTTGCAATGTCTTGATATTTCATTTAATATTTAAATATTTCCTCCACTTAAATATGTTTATTTTGAAGTGAACCAACAATCAGAAAATAACATAAATGAGTCATGTATATATTTGATTCTGCAGTAGGGCTTAAGGGCTATCCATGCCTTCATTTTTTCTATAACTTAGCTGAGACTGGGTGCCATTTGCTATTCCACTGTCTGAGAAGCTTCCAGCAAGCCCCTACGCCAAGGGGCAAATGGGAATCCCTTAAGTTCTACGGTCCTTAAGTGGCTTTACAACACCAGCAAATGCCTCTACTAGAAACTGCAACCTAAAAAAAAAAAATAAAATCACCAATCTCCCTTTAATCGTAACGAAATATGATGGCAGATGCTGTGTATGTTCTCTTTACCAGTTGTGAAATCTCAGTAAATATCTTTCTGAAATAAGGCTGTTTCACCTGCAAAGTGAGACTACAGCATTCGTAAATGATTTAGGTGGTATTATACAAATGCAAAATATTGTTGAGTCTTTTCCTTAGTAAAGAAAAGCTCCAAAGAATACCCTGGAAGAATGGAGCATTATTGCTATTTGATCTGAATATTTTTTAACACCGGGGCTCAGCAAAGGTTTATAAGAGTCTGTATTTAAGGGTCAGTGTTCTATTTGACTCTGGAATAGCGTTTAGTCTAAATTTCTTTTGTGACCGGGTAGGCATTTTTCTTTCTTTGAATCAAGTAACTTGTCTAAATTTCCTGGGCTAGGGTTTCCTCATCTGAAACCTAGTTGATAAAAAGTGGTTAATGTCCATCAGAATATACTCACTGTGTTTTAACAGTGGGTTCAAATTACTACAATGGAGCTATGAAGACATCAAAATGTACATACATTTATCCTACAGCTTAGACAATAGCAAATGATTCCTTATTCCACAAATACACTTTACACATCCAGAGCCACAAAAGTTATTGTCAACTTCCTGTCTACGATTTGCAAAGAAAAAAGGAATTGCCAGGGACCTTATATTAATCCCTGAGCAATGTCATAAGTAAATTGTATTGATATATTGAAAAGCAAATTGCTTTGGGGATAAGGCACTTTTTTTTTCTTAGTTGAAAGTGCTGTGACTAGCTTTGGAAAATGAATAATCAGCAGAATTTACTGGTGTGCTTTAAAATAATTGATGATGGTCACTCCACGACTAACCGGATTTCTTAAAATACTGGGAAGCTTTTACTCCCGTGGTTCTAATCTAAGCACTGCCTGTGAGAAAATAAAAATAGACTCACTAATTTAATATTCTAGTATGCTTGATATGGAGAAACTCTGTCCCCACAAGTCACCTGTCAGACTATTACTTGTTTATTTAATATGTTAATTAATATAATTTGATATTATTTAGGCCTGATGTCAACCTTATTTAAACCAGCCTTCTTTGGCTGGGCCCGGTGGCTCATGCCTGTAATCCCAGCACTTCGGGAGGCCAAGGCGGGCCAAGGTCAGGAGATCGAGACCACCCTGGCTAATATGGTGAAACCCCGTCTCTACTAAAAATACAAAAAATTAGCTGGGTGTGGTGGCGGGCGCCTGTATTCCCAGCTACTCGGGAGGCTGAGGCAGAATTGCGTGAACCTGGGAGGCGGAGCTTGCAGTGAGCCGAGATGCGCCACTGCACTCCAGCCTGGGCAACAGAGCGAGACTCCATCTCAAATAAATAAATAAATAAATAAATAAATAAATAAACAAACCAGCCTTCTTTTTTTTCAACCAAAACAAAAAAAAAAGGAAAGAGTTGGGTGGGGACATACAATCCCAGATTTCAGGCTCTTGTAAACTTACACACAACTGACACCCTCATACTATCTGGGGAGAGCTGATACTGAAACCTTCTTGAATCACAGAGCATCTTCCCAGTTGGCCAAACTGAAACTCCTCATTGCCAAGCCGAGGTTAGCCTACATTCTGAGGTACCCAAATAAAGAACGAAAGGAAAGCTTCAAAAGAAACTTCTTACCCTTGATTCCAATGCACATGAAGGTCAGGAGAGGATACAATGTTTGTAGAGGGGATTAACCCCCTGCTGGTTTCTCTACATCTGAGAACACTGAGCCCCACACCCCCACTCTCACCGTGGCAGGGGCGGGGGGCAGGGATGGGCAGGACCCTTCCAGAGCTGAAATTTTGCCAGAATAATTCAGAATAATTTCCTGGCAACAAATGCTGAAAGCACAGAAGTACCATTGAGGTGTAATGTCTGTAAGCTCTACATTCCTCCAAAGGTTTCTTCTCAGACAGAAAAATAAAAGCAGAAGTTGGGGTGGATAGGGCAGGGGGTGTTTCTCTGAGAAAGTAAAACGGTTGGGACAGTGCAGCCTTTAAAACAAAACTAATGACAAAACAACTTCACCCTTATATAAACCTTATAGTCATTGACTTATGGGTTCGTCTAGATAAAATGATAAAACAACTTCACCCTTACATAAATCTTAAAGTCATTGATTTATGGGTTTGTTTAGATAAAACTGTGGTCTCAGAGCCTAGGATCCCTGGAATTAACCAAATACAATTGATAAAAACTGAATTCTTCAATTCTTCCTCTAGAAAAGGGGGGAGGGGTGCAGAACTATGCTTCTTTTTGGTCTTTTTAAAAAAAAACAAACCAAAAAAACCCAACCAAACAAACAACAAAAAACAGAGGTAGAAACTGACTTCAGGTGCTCGATGAATATTAAAAGTGCTTCTCCTGTACCTCTGTCTGCAAAGCACTAGAACTACAGTGAGCTAGTTTAACTCACTATATATATATATATATATATATATATATATATAGTTTAACTAGTAATATGTTTATCTCTGCTGCCCCTTCCTTTTAGGTTATAAAACCTCAGAAGGTCAAAGACTGTGTCTGTTTACCATGCTTGGTGTTGTATTAAACACAGCACTATACACAGATGAATGCCTGGTAAGTGGTTGCACACAATTGAGATATGGCGCTGATGGAGGTGGCTGAAGTTTGTTTTGTTCCAGTTGGCCAGTCTTGTGTTGAGTAGGCCATGCCTAAGCAACCACCAGCTTAAACCTCAAGCTGATCAACTTACAAGTTTCCCCTAAGGTGAGCTAGTTACTTGCTTTTCAGGCCCCCAACGACGTCATAGGTTTGGTTGTGGCATACAAAAGCCAGAGAGAGTCAATCATTAGCAAGTGTGAATGATGCCCAAATAACACCACCAGATTGTGTTTATCTAAAGTGCCAAAGTGAATTGTTCATTAGCATTTCTGAGAAATACCCGAATAACACCAACAAGGGGTGTTAAACCATTCCAGATTGCTGGTGAGTTTTTGCTTAAGGAGAAAAAAAAAGGGGGGGGTTTCTTGGATGACGGCCAGTGTCTCCTCCATTCTTACAGGCACAACCAAAAGAAAATGTTGGAAAGAGAGCAACAGGATTAGGAGAGCCTCAACTTCCCTGTGAGCTCATTTTCCTCTGTCTACATGTAAGAAGCTTGGAGGAGGGAAAATGAATGCCCAATGGCTTTTAACTTCATTTCCTTCATTAAATGTCATATTTTTCTTCCTTTAGGTGTATTTTTACGTAGGTAATGATGAGCTGAGTTTTCGGCTTTACGTTATTTGTAATAAGTCTCTTAATTTGCCAAAGAATTATGTTCCCTAAATTGTACACTATTAATAATGTAAAATACAAAAAAATATACTTCCTTGATACATTCTGAAGGAAAAAAGGCCACGTATGTAGTATTAGAGCCACAAATTGGGACCTTATTTTGCTTCAAGATGCTTTGAAACATATAATTATGAACATAACTCTGCTTGTGAACTTGTCCTCATGAACTCAGTAATTAGCAAGATCTTGTTTGATCTTGGAATTTATTAGTATTGCAGCTGGAAAACTGCTTCACTTTTAGCACAACAGCAATCACTTTTAACACAGCAGAGTCAACAATGAAGGTGATAACAAACAAATCAATATAACTTTTCTGCTTATTACATCTTTCCAAAGCTGCACTGTACCCAATTAGACAGTGTTTTATATTAGAAATGCTTTTATTTTTAAGATAGCATTATCACATTTATTTTAACATAAAGGCAGAGTAAACTTCAGCTTAGAAAAAGTCTGTCACCACTTAAGTTATAGGGAGGGTTCTAGAGCTAAGGCCCTTTCCTCATCTACTCAACATGCAGTGTTGCTTGCAAAGTGCAAGGATGAGAAAAAGTTGGGAGCCAGCAGGTGGATTTCAGAGAGCTCCTTCCCGCCTTTAAATTCTCAAAGCAACTCCTCCATATTCCAGAATTCCATTCAAAACACCACGTGCAGTCAGGTGCGTCTCAGTTCTAGTCTAGTACTTGGCAAATAACTTCAAGTCCCATACTCCTCTCATTAATGGAACAACTTTGACGATTCTTGCCGCTTCCGCTATTTGTTGCAAGAGTGAATTTAGCTCATTCAGAGACTCATTTTCTCATTTTGCTTCAGGGTCAATTTTTTTTCTCATTTTACTCATTTTCGTTTGTCAATTTCTGGCACTGTTAAAACCCTCATGTATGTTCTGTGAAAGAATGTTAGAACTCAGGCCAGATTTCCATCAGGAAAGCCGAGTTTTGAGTTAAAGCCACAATGTACTTTCTTCTGAAAGTCAAGTTCAGCCCATCAAAGGGTTCCCTCTGTGAGCTCCGTGCCAAGAATTTTTCAGTTCTTTCTGATTGAGAAGGCATGCTACCTGCCAAAGCAATTTTCCTTTTTATTTTTTTTAAGTTTTGAACTGTTAAGCATTTCTTCTAAAATTGACTTGATAAAGTTGTTTTTTTCCACCCATTGTACGCAGAAAGATTATTCTAATATTTAATGATATAAATTATGCTGTCTGATGAATACTATTCTGCAGAATACTATCTGCTGGGTTCCATGACATAGCTTTCAGTTTTTCTAAATTCTGGAGGCTTCCTCCTGGGCCAGTTCTGCCCGTCATGCCGTCTTCAGATGCGGTGGCAATGCTAAGCATAGAGTTTTACCCTGGGGCTGATCAGTTTATGAAGGAAGTTACTATCCCCTCCTTAGTTCTGAACATCATATGTCTATTGATAGAGTCTGACTGCACTTGTTTTAAGGAATGTCTTAGCCAAGATTGTCCTAGGAAACAGTTCTGAGATAAGAGCTTGTATATAGATAAGAGGTTGTGTGCAGATGGTGTATTTGGGAGAAGTAGAACCAAAACAAAATGGGAATAAGCAATGAAAAGAATAAAACAGAATAAAGAACAGCCAATACAGGTGTAGGAGAGGAAAAAAATGCTTCTTTCTATCCTTCTACATTGTTTGGCTGATTTGTGATTAAATTAATATGAGACAGGTTAACAGGAGAAAATCCCAAAAATAAGAGGCTGAAAGAAGTAGCTGGATGATTGAGGCTCAAATATTATCCTGAGCTACCGAAAGGAATTCGGGCTTAGGCTTCTAAGACGTGGTTGGGGCAAATTATGGGAGGATGAGGGAGGAAATATAGGATAAATAAAGGTTGCCTGGTTATGAAGATAAAAGTTTCTCAGATGATAAAAGTTGTCTTGGAGCAGCTGTCTTCCTGGTAGATATTTTTACTAACAAAAGTTTCCTTATAGATGTGTTAAAACAAGTTTAGCCTAAAGCTGCCTCCTTACATATTTTAAGCTTGGCATAAAGGTTTTTGTGTACATCGTGAAGTGTAACAAGTGGAGTTGTAAACAGACCTTAGCCTACACTTGTGCCAATCACCAAATTTTGGCCAATCAAAGGTAGCCAACTGTTCTAACCATGTTCAAATTGCCAAGCTATAACCAATCCAGCTGTTTCTGTACCTCACTTCCGTTTTCCATTTGTCATTTTCCTCTTTCTGTCCATAAATCTTCTTCCACCACGTGGCTGCACTGGAATCTCTGAGCCTACTTGGGCTTGGGAGCTGCTCAATTCACAAATCGTTCATTTCTCAATTAAATTCTTTTGAACATAATTCGACTGAAGTTTTCTTTTATCAGATATAAATTTCTCTTATAAAAGGGTAACTTTTCAGTTACTCTTGTGTCTGCAGTTCCTCCAAATAGCCAGCTCAAAATAATCAATATGCCTAAGAGGTATATTTTGGGGTAGCCTATTCTGGTCTTCTGCAGCCATATTTTGAGGTGGTAAGTCCTGAGCTCCAACACAAGGATGCAAAGTCCAGCTAGCCACTAGTGTGGATCCCTGGGGTTCTGTCTGGCCAGGTTCCTCTGAAGAGTTGTATAGAATGCACCTCAAAATCCTCTGCCAGGGAACAGAAGAGGAGCACAGGTATCCAATGGCTCCCACACCTCATTGATCCGGGGTTAGCCCAGGTGGTGTCAAGTCCCTTCCATGTCCATGCATGAGCAAAGCCATTTCTGCCATTACAGGAGCTTTGGTGCAAAACACAAGATATGAGAGGTGTGGGATACCCCAGGTGTGAAGCTGCCTACCAACAGCAACAGCTTAAGGAGAAGGCGGACTGAGAGGAGGTGAAGAAGGACAAAAAGTGTCAGGCTGAGGTCACTGAATCCCGAGGATAAGTCATATTTAACTTGTTGTATACACTAACCCAATGAGCTCTTTATTTATGGACTACTTGGTTTATTGTTGTTGTCTGAAATTACACAAGTTCTAGAATCACAAATATTTTGGGGATAGACTGGACCTTCAAGATTATTTTAGACATGAGGAAACTGAGGCACAGACTGAGGAAGCAGCTCTCCCAAGGTCACAAATCTATTCTAAATAATGACCTCAATTTTCTATTCTGCTTTGTGGAGAACCTTCATAATACTCATTGAGAAATATTCCTTAGCTCTCTTGGACATACAGCATTAAACAGGATTTGAATTTCATCAATCTTATTAGAAATTTCTTCTTGGAGTTTTGTTCTGCCAAATCATGTAGAAAGCTTTCTAGCTCACTGAGTTTCATGTCTGTGCTGGAATTTGCTGCCAGGAGATGCAAGCCAATCATTGTCTTGATTCTGCTTTTCTTTATCTCGCAACAAACTACCTTAAAAATGCATTTTATGTTTGTTTGGGTTTTTTCATTGCTGTAAATTTGAGATCTAGCAACCTAGATAGCCATGTCTTCACAGTAGGTGTCTCAAAAACAGAGGCAGCTGGGAGAGAGGCCAGGAGTGAGGCCTGTAGATGCTGGGATGCCTTCCAGTGTGGCTCAGGGGCCATGTGCCTGGGGCAAGTAACCAAGTCCCTTCCAGCCCCATTTTCCTCATCTGTAAATGGAGGCAATGACAGCACCCACCCTATAGGGCTATTATGATGCTTCAATATTTGTAAGTTCCTTAGAATAGTGCCTGATACATAACAAGTTTCATTAAGTAAAATAATTAGGATCTTTAATATCTGTCTTTTTGAGGGAGGGTTGTTTGATTGTTTCACATCATCAAAGCAACATTTTTCATTCAAAACTTTGTTCTCTCAGGTGTGGGAGGAGGATACTTTTGTGGTTGCTTATTTTATATATTTAGATTGTATTATGTTGCATACTCTATTTCATTTACATTTATGGCATCACTAACCTTCTATTTCAATATTAAGTACAGTCAGGCTATTTCCCTAAGAGGACCTGGGTTCTGAAAATAATGTTTGCCTAAAATGTTTTGCATAGTTTAAAAAAGCAATTAATATTTTTAAAAAACAAACAAATAACAAATGAACAACGAACATGAGTTGAACAAAATAGAAGAAATAAATATGTTTGAATTGTATCACCAGATACAACTTTAAGTTGTACTAACTACCTGAATGGGATATTATGTTGATGGTTCTTTTAAAATATGTCAGGCATATTTGGGTTGAAAAATGTATGCTTTCAGATCAATGAACTTTATTTAATATAATTATGATATATTTTCCATCAAACGGAGATTGCAGTATTTACATCATCTTTTTCACAGGGCTTGTAAAACTGGAAATGCTTTTTGAAAAATGCAACCCTTATACTGTTAATCAGCACTCAGTCCTTGTAACATGATTCAAAAACCAGTATTAAATATTCCACAAACTTTAAAATACTCTGTTTGCAAAAGTTATTATTTGTGAATGGATGGATTCACGCATTCTTCACGAGGAGGAGAATGCGGCCACATTTCCTTTAGAAAGTTCAAAAGCTGCGGTGCCTCCTTAGGGACAATTGCAACCAGGATGGTCAGAGTCTCACAAGTTGCCTCAGCAAAACGGAGTAATTTAGAAACTCACTGTGTATCTCCTGCTTCTATTTGAAAAGTCTTGACAAGATAGAATCTGTAGGATTATTTTATGTCTTGGTTTTTCTACTGAAATTTCCACCACTCTTTCCCTTCCTGTTTGAGAGGGAGCAACGGCTCAGAAATCTGTAAACAGGTCGGCTGTCTTAAAGGAAATTCTGTAGCATAATGAAGCCCTCACGTCGTCGGGCCCCAGCCTGCTGGGCTCAGGCCACTGAAAGCAGCCGCTGGGTGAATTTCCCAGCCTTTGGAAACTGTCTCAGTTCTGTTAAGTTTGCTCAAGTGTACCAAGGCTGTTTGCAAGGGAGGACTCCAGCTGGGTGGGTTTGTTCTCCTCCCAGGAGCTCAGAAAAGGTGAGAGGGCTCCTTCATATGTTCCCTTGAGCCTTGGTCCCCCCTCTTTTTCCTTGAACTGATACAATAGCTTCTTCAGCAGGTCCCTCTGCCAGGGAGCTCTCCCTCTCGCATCTCTCACACTGGGACATTTTTCCACATTTCCAGGATTATGGCCACTTTTACTTAGATCTATGTGTGCTGCCTCCACATACAAAGAAGCACTTGGGGACAGGATTAGTAGGATTAGAAGAGATTCACATATGTCCAGTTCAAGCAATTGGTATTCAAAGCTTTACACGTTCAAATGCCACCAAGAGAGAGAAAAGGAGTAGGGAGCTTGCTTTGCATTTCAGCACCTTCAAGAGAGGAACAGTGCTTTTTATTGGTGTTTAAAGCGGAGGGGATAAACAGATTCCTCTTCTGGTTTAATCCAGTCCAACATACCATGGCCTGTAATCTGGGTAACCAAATAGCGGTGCTCCCAGGCTCTAAAATCACAAACTTCTGCATTTTGGTGATTGCTATTGTTCCAAATGACATAAAACAGAGCACACGTCTCCAGCAAGTTTCTTTCCCAGTTGTGATTTACTGCTTTGTATACAGACATTCTTTCAGGATCTCCCTTGCAAAATATTCACAACTTGATTTGCATGGGTGAAACAATGAAACTCAGCTTCTTGGCACTGACTTAGAACAGAGGTTTGATTTGGTAGTGGTGGAGGGGGCGTGTTAAGGGGCTTAATGGGTAATAAAAAGTGAAGGAAAATATAGTAGCATTACACTTGAAATCTGAAAAACAGTTGTTGAAATAGCAGAATTGCTTTTTACACTTGATGTAGAGGCATAAGTACACATCTTCTCCTTATTCATGCAACATAATTTATTTTTCTTATCAGTCACTTCTTTTCTCAGGTTATGAAGCAACCCATTTCTTTCTCCCTTAATCTTCCATTTCTATAAAGGCCTATTTTCCTTCATCAAGCAACAGAGCATCTATGGAAAACAATGGCTGTATTTTTAGGTCATATTGTATTACCACTGATTCCATAACTCCCATTAGCTGACACATAAGAAAAGTTTTGCTAGAGATGATAACAAATTTTTTATTTTATTGACATTTAGCAATAGGAAACCTTAATTATAAAGTTATATTTTGATGTATTTTGATTATTTTTTGTCATCTTTCCCAATGCTGTGGATTTTTTGAAGTTAACTTCTCATAAACTCCAGAATATTACCTTCAGTAAAAAGATGGTGCTAAAAATTTTATTCTGTTTCTTATGGTTAAGTGTCTCTTTTAAAATTCTTTTGATTAATGAAAAAAATATTTACATGAGTTGTTATTGGACTGGAGGCCCAGTCTCTCTGTCATTAACTAGCTGTTAACCTTAAGTGAGTCACTTATTTTCTCTTGGCCTGAAATTCCTCATGTATGAAATAAAAGGGTTGGACTAAAATATTAATAGCTTCAGCCAGGCGCAGTGGCTCACGCCTGTAATCCCAGCACTTTGGGAGGCCGAGGTGGGCGGATTACTAGGTCAGGAGATCGAGACCATCCTGGCTAACACGGTGAAACCCCAACTCTACTAAAAATACAAAAAATTATCAGGGTGTGGTGGCGGGCGCCTGTAGTCACAGCTACTCGGGAGGCTGAGGCAGGAGAATGGCATGAACCCGGGAGGCAGAGCTTGCAGTGAGCCGAGACAGCACCACTGCAGTCCTGCCTGGGCGAAAGAGTGAGACCCCGTCTCACAAAAAAAAAAAAAAAAAAAAAAAAAAAATTAATAGCTTCCATTCCTAGCACTGTACAATTTACAAACCACTTTTACGTACTTTTAAAAAGTATTTTAGAACCTAAACATTCCGTTTCACTTTGTAATCATTTTGAAGGAAAGACATTTGTATTATGTCTTCCATAGAACAGTCACACCTTTAGAAGAAAAAAAAAATGTTACCATTAAATAATTTAACTGCAACAGCTCTGGAACAGGAATTATTTAGGAAGTGACATTTTATGATAAGGCACCATCCCTATAAGATGTGATCTCAAGTGTTTAGTGCCAAATTACATTTTACCCAATGTAATCATTGTTTGCTCAGTCTGTTTTCTCTCTTCGGTTCAGATTGGGTAAATTCTATTGTTTTATCTTCGGGTTCACCGCTTCTTCCTTCTGTCTCCTCCTGTCTTCTACTGAGACCCTCTAGTGAGATTTTTATTTTGGTTATAGTATTTTTCATCTCTAAAATTTCTATTTGGGCTGGGTATGATAGCTCATGCCTATAATCTCAGCATTTTGAGAGGCTGAGGTGGGAGGATCACTTGAACCATGGAGTTTGAAGCCAGCCTGGGCAACATAGGGAGACCTTATCTCTACAATAAAACAAAAATGAGGCTGGAGGATTGTTTGAGTCCAGGAGGTCGAGGCCGCAGTGAGCCATAATTGTGCCACTGCACTCCCAGCTGGGCGACAGAGCGAGACCCTGCCTCAAAAAAATAAAATAAAATACAAAATTAAAATTCCCATTTGGTTCTTTGTTTATTTGCTGAGGTTTTCTATTTTTCTCATTGGCTTCAAATGTGTTCATAATTGCTCATTGAAAAAAAATTTTTTTAAATGTTTTTAGAGATGGGATCTCACCCTGTTCTCCAGGTCAAAGTGCAGTGGAGTGATCAGAGCTCACTGCAGCCTCAAATTCCTGGGCTGAAACAATCCATTCTCCTCAACCTCCCGAGTAGCTGGGACTACAGGCATGAGCCACCACACCTGGCCAATCATTGAAGCATTTTTCTGATGGTTGTTTTAAAGTTCTTATCAGTTAATTCCAACATCTGTGACGTCTTGGTGTTGTTGTCTATGGATTGCCTTTTCTTATTCGAATTGAGGTTGTCCTGGTTATTGTTATGAAGAATCTTTTTTCATGTGTTCTGGGCATTTGGGGTATTATGTTATGAGACTCTGGATCTTACATAAATCACCTGTATTAGCAAGTCTCTGTGGAAATCATTCTGGCAGGGAGAAGAAAGTCACCATCTCTTTACTCCTGGGTGAGGCTATAAGTCCATGATCCCGGTTCCTAGAATCATACTTTGATGACAATTATTCAGAATGGTGTGGGAGATAAGATATAGGCTTTGGAGTCAGACAATGCCAAATTGAATCCTGGCTCCCATTTACTTACTATGTGTCCTAGGATATGCTACATAAACTTGCTGAGCCTCAGTTTCCACATCTCTAAAGTAGGGATAATAGTACCTTGGCAGGCTGTTTCTGGGATTAGCAGTACTACTTTGAAGTACCTAGCACACAGTAGGTGTTCACCACATATAAAATGCCTCCAGTTATAAAGTAAGTATCAGTGTATTGAAAGAGGACAAGCTGAAGAGGACACTGCTCTGTGAGCCTCCTAATGGATAAAAATCTCGCAGCTCTATATTCTCTCTCTCTTTTTTCCCAAGCAATCTGTTTTCTAAAAATTGTGGAGTTATTTTTTTGGTTTTGTTTTGTTTTTCTAGACAGGGTCTCGCTCTGTCGCCCAGGCTGGAGTGCAGTGGCATTATCATGGTTCACTACAGCCTTAACCTCCTGAGCTCAAGTGATCCTCCCACCTTAGCAACTGGGATCACCAGTATATGTCACTCTGACTGGCTTTTTTATTTTTTGTAGAGATGAGGTCTTGCTAAGTAACCCAGGCTGGTCTCAAACTCCTGAGCTCAAACAATCCTCCCACTTTGGCCTCTCATAATGCTGGAATTACAGGTATGAGCCACTGTGCCCAGCCCTAAAAATTGTTTTACATGCGGTACTAATATGATATTTGTAAAAACCTCTTCCTAGTGTCAGTGGCAACACTCTGCAGGTCAATAGACTTTCAGATTGACTTGTTCTTCCCTTTGCTTCCTTCTTGAAGTTCTCCAACTTTTTCACACAACTAAGTGATTGGAAGAAAGAAAAGACTTCCAATGAAAACTAGTCAGAGTAAAAATCTTCCTATAGTGTGTTTGATTTTCATGGATGCTATATTTCTTCGTAAGACTTATGGGTTTTTTTTTGTGAGTTAGCCTTACCTTGTTTCTCAGTAGTATTTGTATTGTTACATTAATTGTGCTAAAATACACATAACAAAAATTTACCCTCTTAAGTGTACAGTTCATTAGTGTTAAGTATATTCACACTGCTGTGCAACTAATGTTCAGTACTTCTTTGTCAGGCAAAACTGAAACTCTTTAACCATTTAACAACTCCACATTCCTCCCTCCTCTGAGCTCCCAGCAGCCACCAGTCTACTTTCTATAAGTTTGACAAGTCTAGATACCTGATTGATTGATTGATTTAGACAGGCTCTCACTTTGTCACCCAGGCTGTAGTGCAGTGGCAGGAACATGGCTCACTGCAGCCTCAACCTCCTGGCTCAAGTGATCTTCCCACCTCAACCCCCTAAATGGCTGGGATTATGGGCATACACCACCACACCTGGCTAATTTTTTTGTGTTTATTGTAGAGATGGTCTCAAACTCCTGAGCTCAAGTGATCCACTCACCTTGACCTCCCAAACTACTGTGATTATAGGCATGAGCCACTGTGCCCAGCCTCTCTAGATATCTTGTATAAGCAGAGTCATACAGTATCTGTCCTTTTGTGACTGGCTTATTTCACTTCTTTCATGTCTTTCCCTGAATGGCTGATATGTATAGAAAATGTTTATATTTTCATTTGGACAGGCATCCCAAACATACCCTATGCAAAATATATCCTCGCTCAGTTTTTTCCCATCTCAGTTGCTAAAAGATAAGTGGCAAAAATAAAAAAAAAAAAAGCCATGACTCCAATACAGATATAAAATAAAATCAAGTCAAAGATTTTATTTAACTCATTAATTTATGAGAGAAACCAGTAAGATGTTACAACCAATTCAAAGAAGCACTCAAAGAGTAGAAACACATATAGAGAATGAAACATTCTGAAACAAATTTACAAATAACATGCAAAATGGTCTACCAATAGGCAGTCATCAATTAAATTCTACTAAACACACTCCATATGCTCTTCTATGGACAAGAATAATTTTCTACAATTTACAGAGCTACAAAACACCTTCAAGACAATGAAAGGCAAGATAACCTGAATGAGTGAGTTAGATAGGACACTCATTCATCTTTTAACCTCTTATTTTCCCACTTCAGAGTCCTCCACTGTTTTTCTTGACACAGTTGGTTGCATCTATATCCTTCTAGGTATCAAATCAAAAACTTTGAGGTCATCTTTAACCTCTTTTTCTCATATTCATATCCAATCTCAGCAAATCCTGTTGGCTCGTCCTTCAAATTACATTCAGAATCTGACCACCTCTCACCATCTCTCACCACCTCCACCAAACAAGTGGTACAAGCCACCATCACTTATTTCCTGACCTGTTGCTTGCAATAGCTTCCTAACTGATCTCCCTGACTTTAGCCTTGCCCCTTTCTGTCCCTTCTCAATAAAACAGAATGATTTTTCTAAAGCATAAGTAGGCTGAAGCCACTCCTCTGCTCAAAACTCTCTCAGGGGTGCCATACTTACTCAGAGTGGAAGCCAACATGCTCACTAAAGAGCAGAACTTAAAATTTCCTGCAAAGCGCTATATATTCTGCACCTTCAATTGCCGTCCCCAACACAAGGGCAGTTTCTGTCTGATATTTTTTACTTTTTCTTTTTTTTTTTTTTTTTTTTTGAGATGGAGTCTTGCTCTGTCACCCAGGCTGGAGTGCAGCGGCGCTATCTCCGCTCACTGCAAGCTCCGCCTCCTGGGTTCATGCCATTCTCCTGGCTCAGCCTCCCAAGTAGCTGGGACTACAGGCACCCGCCACCACACCCCGATAATTTTTTTTTGTATTTTTTAGTAGAGACGGGGTTTCACCATGTTAGCCAGGATGGTCTCGATCTCCTGACCTCGTGATCCACCCGCCTCGGCCTTCCAAAGTGCTGGGATTACAGGCGTGAGCCACCGCACTCGGCCTACTCTTTCTTTCACTCTACTTCAGCCACATTGGCCTCACTATTTCTCTAACATGCAGGATTGCACCTACTTCAGAGCCTCTTTGTATCCGTTGACCTCTCTGCCAGAAATATCTCTTCTCTAGGTCTCTAAATTACTTGGTCTTTTGCCTCCTGCGGGTTTTAATGAAAAATCGACTTCCTGGAGATCTTCCTCTACATTATTTACTGTTGCCACTACCAGCATCCCATTTCTCCTCCCTCAGTACCCTCTACTTCCTTCCTTCCTTATTTTTTCTGTAATAATTGTCACCTTCTGATATAACGTGCATTTTGCTCATTTATGTGTTTCCCATATAATTCAAGGCAATCAAGGGAAGGAATATGAGGTTATTTTGCTCATTTAAAAACTCTCTGTGCCTATAATAATACCTGGCATGATGCAGTTGCTTAATAAATACTTTTTAGTGAATGAGTTATTTCTAACCCTTATGAAATAACCTGTGAACATTGTATCAAGATGATATTGGTAGTCCAGTAAGAAACTGGATCCAAAACCCAGATATTAGGTGCAAGATGAGACAATGCACATCACGTCAATATCCTGAAGTTTCAAGGTGCTGTGGTCAAATGTATGAGGCTAAGTGAACCTCTACTTGGAGCTTAAAGACAAGACAAGGGCCCTTCCCTGCACGGGCTGAATATCATCACCACCAATCTTGGCATGTCACCTGTGAAGAACAGAGGAGACAAAAGAAGCCATGTTCACCAAACATTCCTCGGCCTGCCTCTTTCTGCTAAGGTTTGTTGACAATATGTGACAAGCTAATCACAGTAGGGTATATGTGCTACTCACATTGTATTCAGAGTGTTTATTTGTGCCAAGCCTTAAACCTAGTCATCTACAGACTACTTCACACTCGGGACTAGAATGACCTTGCCAAACTTCTTGGAAGTATAAACATTTCCACATGTTATATCTCATAGTAGCATAACAGTGTGGCCTTTCTACTGGCCTTAATAATGGTTATCAATTTTGTAAATTTTTTTTTAAATCCAACTAAGCAGAGAACACAGTTTACTTTCACCTGAAAAAGGCAGAAGTCCATATTTGTGGAAAGGGCAGAAGTTCACATTTGCCTAGATTATTTAGCTCTCTGACATGATTTAGTCCATCTAGCATGTCTCATTATTATATTTAGTGACCCACTTGAAAATGTTTGATGTATATCTACATAAGGTAAGATTACTTAAAAAAAGCAAAAGAAAACAAAAAATAAAATAAGATTGTTAAATAGGCAAGGTTGCTCTAATGAAGAAAGCCAAAAATAAGATGACTTACAAAACAAGGAAATTTCATTCTTGTCCATGTGATACTTTCAACAGTAAAAGTCCAAGTCTTTAAGGCAGTTCTTCTCTACACTATAAGTGGGGAGCCTAGAATCTAAGTTATTGTTTTCCAAAGACCTAAGGTGTCCTCATCATCTGCATGGTTCAAGTGTGATCAGAAAATAGACGGAAGGAAGAAAATGTGAAAGAGGCATGCCCTATGTCTTAACTCCTAGACTGCTTAGAACTTCCACTCACATCCATCACCAATAACTTAGTCACAGGGCTACTTCTAAGAGTAAGGACATCTGGAAGCCAGGCAGGGGTGAAAAGGTTTTTGTAGCCTACTATCAGTCTCTGCCACACGATCCTCATTGCTAGTTTCCAGTACTGGTTTCCATTACTAGTTAACAGTCCTAGTTACCAAGGAAGAAATGCTTCCACAGGAAGACACACATTTACTTCTAATAAACTGGAAGTTGAGACTACCATCTGGCCATTTTGGGTTTTTCACAGCACTCAATCAAAAGAAGAAAAAAAGTATATTATTATGTTGGCTGAAGTTATTTTTATACTGACTATCAAAAAAAATAGCTTTGCTACAGAAAAGTGGGTAAAGGAGAGTATGTCTGCAATACAGGAGCTCATCTGGGGACATGCTACTACTTTCATAATCACTAGTAAAAGTTCCTGGATGATCATAGCAACATTTTACATGCAGGACTACCAAGGAATGTTAGCTTGACTCACTTCACCGAGAAGCCTAGTCAGTTGAGATGTTAGCAAAAGACAAAGGGAATAGGAAACCGATAGTAGAGCAAAGAAATTTAAAACTATAACTATACATTCATTAACAGTTGCCCATAGTTTTTCATACTCTGTTAAATATATATGATATATGTGAATATATATTGACCCATTTCCTTTTTTCTGTTCTGTTGTTCATCCACTATTTCGCATGTGTTGTCTTCGTGTGTGTGTGTGTGTGTGTGTGTATTTTTAAAATTTCTTTTAGAGATGAAATCTGGCTTTGTGACTCAGGCTGGAGTGCACTGTTGTGATCATACATAGCTCACTGCAGCCTCAAACTCCTGGACTCATGGGATCCTCCCACCTTAGCTTCCTGACTAGCTGGGACTACAGGTGTGCGCTGCCATTCCTGGTTGTATTTAAATGAATAACTTAATCTATAGAATGCCTTATATGAAGTAGAATTGACTAAATTGGAAGAAGAATAAAAATTACTCAGTGATAGACTTAGTGAGTGGTAGAATATTAAGTTTCCCAGTAAGTATATTTTTGTTACTGTTGTTCATTTATTTTTATGAGTGGTAATTGAGTTATGTCGGATGCAAGTGTGTTTTTATTGTAATAGTTGCTATTTGGAGGTTCAGCTATGGATAGGAGGTGTACACAGATATCAGAAAACCAAAGGAGTAAACAGTGGTGGGCATGATGGATTAGCTTTTTCAACTTCTATCCTCTATCTAATTAGAGAGAACAAAGAGTTGTCTTCATTTCATTGATTATTTTACAAGTGAACACATATTAGACCTCCCCCTCACCCCCGCTTTTTTTTTCTTTCTGAGACAGAGTCTCGCTCTGTTGCCCAGGCTGGAGTGTAGTGGTGCAATCTCAGCTCACTGCAACCTCCGCCTCCAGGGTTCAAGCAATTGTCCTGCCTCAGCCTCTTGAATAGCTGAGATTACAGAAGGGCGCCACCATGCTGGGCTAATTTTTGCATTTTTAATAGAGATGGGGTTTTACCACGTTGGCCAGACTGGTCTCGAACTCCTGACCTCATGATCCACCCGCCTCGTCCTCCCAAAGTGCTGGGATTACAGGCGTGAGCCACTGCACTCGGCCCTAGAAAGTACTTTTATCATTGGTCCATTCATGTTTGTGTCTATTTTGAATAATACAATGAACACCTGTGAACACTCATCCCAATCCAGAAACTGAAGCATTGATTATAACTTTTATAACTCTGTGTGGTTCTGTCCCATCCTATACCCCTCCTCCTTCACTTGAAGTAGCTCCTATCCTGAATTTATTCTGATTCTTCTCTTCTTTGCTTGCTTTTTCTCTTTTTTAAATGCAGCTTTTCCACTTCTCTGTGTAATCTTAATAAGCATATTAAGTATATGCTGAATATGCATTATACAGTTTAGCTCTGTGTCCCCACCCAAATCTCACCTTGAATTGTAACTCCCGCATAATCCCCATGTGTCAAGGGCGGGACCAGGTGGAGGTACTTGAATCATGGAGCCGGTTTCCCCCATGCTGTTCTTGTGATAATGAGTGACTCTCACAAGATCTGATGGTTTTATATGCATCTGGCATTTCTCCTGCTTGCGCTCATTCTCCTCCCTGCCGCCCGGTGAAGAGGTAACTTCCACCATGGTTGCAAGTTTCCTGAGGCCTCCCCAGTAGAACTGTGAATCAATTAAACCTCTTTTCTTTATAAATTATCCAGCCTCAGGTATATCTTCATAGCAGCATGAGAATGGACTAATACAGTAATATATTAATAAGTATATTGCTTTTAGTTGCTTTTAACCTTACAAAATTTGTTAACAATCTCCATGTAATCTTTTGGGACTCTCATTATTTCTCTTAATTTTTTCTTAATAGGATTTATTCGTATTTTTGAATGGAGCTTTGGTTCATTCACTTAATCTGCTGAATAATTCTGTGCACCTACTTTACTTATGTGTTTCCCTGTCAACAACTATTTATTATTGTGAACAGTGATACTATGAACATTCTATTGCAGCATATGTCTTTAGGTATATAGATTCAAGAGTTTGAGGTGGAGGCATACAACCTAGGAGTAGAATTTCTGGGTCACATAGTACATGAATGTTAAATTTTACAAGATAATATCAAGCTGTTTTCCAAACTGGCTATGACAGTTTATATTCCTACTAGAAAGGCATATGGAATACTGTTGTGCTACAAAGATCATTTCCAAGTTTAAAAATAACTATTCACTATTCACAGTCTTTCAGTGTGTTTTGATAAAGTATCATTATTTTATGTAGTCACACTCATCAATCTTTTTCTCTTGTCGATAGTCCGGTTTTGCCTAATTGAATAAATCCATCTCTATTTCAAGATTATAAACAAATTTATTTTTTATTAAAAGTTTTAAAATTTTGCTCTTGAAATTTATATCTGATCCATCTAGGTGAATAGCTTACAAATACCTTGCAAAACTCTTTTATTTAATCCTCACAATGGTATATGTCACAAATATCATTACCTTCATTGTGCAGATGACAAAGCGAGGATTCAGAAATGGCAAGAAACTTGTGAAAGTGTGCATACCTGGTAACTAGCAAATTCTATCTGAAAATTCTGATGGGTTGTGAAGTCTTTCTTTCTCTAATATCTGCCTCTGCCCTTCATACTATAGGGAGGGTGCTCCTCCTGTGCAGAAGTGACATCTCTATGTTTACAACATAGAAGTTATCAAAAAAATAGTTTATATCTCTCCAAGAGCTCATCTTTTCTATGATCCCAGGGTATTTGTAAGCTTTAGCCAGCAGACAACTTATTAAAGAAACATGTACAGTATTTTTGTGCTGACGTTAATTTTGTTCCCATTGTTGTTGGTGTCTTTCCCAAACAGGGACATATGAGGCACCACAACAGAGATGAACTATGCCCTGGTTACTATAGACCTATCTTTAAAAGGTTTACAACTCCAAGCTGCATATGCCTATGCTTACTAGTTTTTAGTTTCTACAGCTACTTAAACTTTTGAGTTGAGGTGGTTATATGCTCTTGGCCCATATCTTTCCTCCCATACATACCTTTGGCAACACTTTTCTATTGGGTGTCTGTTCTTGGCATTACCTTCCCCAAAGGCATTATTTCTCATTTAATGCAATTACTTCAATTAATATGTCTAATGGGAGCAAAAGAGCTATTATCCCCTGCTTTACCTTCATGAGAGGTAAAACTTTGACGCAGATGAAGAGATAGAACGACTGTAGCGAATATACTTGAAATTATACACATAACAGCATCTGATTTCCTCTCATGCAAATAAATCACATATAAAAGCTTTTCCCAGAGAAAACAAATTTTCCTCTGGAAATAATTAATAATAGGCTTAGAGATCTATGTCAATCAAATGAGAGTTGTCTTTTTCTGAATACAGATTTCTAGTATTGCATTCTTATTTAAGTAGATGCATTGTTGCATGATGAACAACTATGGGGCCACTTGAATTGTCCCTCAATATAGAGTTGAAGCTTTCTTTTTTCTTTTTAGCAACAGAGGAAATTAAGAACTTATTTGAGAACACTGTTAACAACATTAGGCTATCCACAGTATTCACTTTAAAAGTTCTATTTCTATTCTATTCTATTTCTTCAATTTTATTTCTTTTATTCTGACTCTATTTCTAGCAGGGTTTCAGTCTGATGGTATTCTCAGTTTTTCACTTTGCCTCTGCAGCACAGTTTCTGAGCTGTCCTTGTACTCAGAAGTACCATCCCTGAAGGATTATTCAGTGTTTTCATTCTTCTCACAGCTTTATCTCAGGCAATTTGACTGGTTCAACATATCGGAGGGTGTATGAATGGTAAAATGACAGTGTCACAGAGTCCATAAGGTATTTAAACATGATTGACAAACTTGCTATACATTTGCCTTTGGAAAACAGCCACAAATGGGTTCTTTATTAAAATGTTAGAATCAACATTACAATTTTCATGCATCTATAAAGTTAACATATATTTTGCAAGTGCTTTTGCACAAACAACTCCACAAAATGCACTTAAGGGTAGGATTAAATTGATATATTATGAACTAAGGATATGCGCATAGTGTTTTCTATTCCCCCTTCTTTCTTTTCACCCTCATTATAAAGTTTTATTTTTCTAAAAGTCTACTCAAATGTATCACACTTGCCATAATAAAATGAACAAAAAAACCAAAGTTCTTTTAAGGTTATCTAATTGAAATATTCACTTCCATGGACAAATGCTCCAGTATTCTGCTATTTCTTTATTATCAAGCATTATAGGATGGAATGATCACAATCACTAGAAAAAAAAGACCTGGAAAATTATCAGCTTTCTTTCATGAATACCTTAAATGATATCATGTTATTTAAAAATATTAATTTCCATTATTATTTTATTCTAAAAATTGACATAGCTCAAATTTGTAGTATTGTTGAGAATATGTTTCAATTGTTAAACAGGAGATTCAGCATGGTCTGCAAGTAAAACATAAAATGATATATATCTAGAAATGTTAAGTGAAAATTTGTTTCCAGCCTGTTTCCTCTCTCCCTACCTTCCTCCTCCTCTCTGCCCTGCAAAATAAAAGAAAAACAGGACCTAAGACTTAAATTACTTGGGCAATTTTTTAAATTTTAGAATATATTATAATATGATGTAAAAATGAAAATGAAAATTTAGTCAATATTGTGAACAGTGATAATTGGGTTTTATATCGTTTACATTCAGGCTGTTGGTGTTATGTAAACCAAAACTATATCGATAGATAGAAAAATACAATGCACTAATGAGAAAGTTTTCATTTGTTTTCAGAAATGATGAAGCAAAATCCACCTGGTCCATACCACAAATGGTATGTAAAATGAATCAACCATTGAAAGGCTGATTTTAGAAAATTGCCATTTTTATTTTTCAAGATTCAGTATCAGAATCTTATTTACAATTTTCTCAAAATAACATTTGTAAATCTATATTTGTTAGGAGTCAAGCCAATGTGAGAAGATTTCAAATCCAACGTTACTTATAAACAAGCATTTAATGTTTTCCATTGTCTTCATTAGACAGCATCTGAAAATAATTTATTTATTTTTATTTAGAAACCAAAGATTTCAAAGAAATATTTTAATGTATTTGACTCTATGCTAATATATATATAAATTTCAGAACTTACATGTATAGGTACCTATAATAAAAAAGCAGTGTAATAAATTGTTGTCATAAGTGTAAACATTCCTTTAATCTGCTGTTCCTTTATAGTTAGATTCTATACCTATATTCTAATCTCTTTGTGGTGTGTATTTACTTATATATTTTGTGTGTGTATAAATCTGAACATTACTGAAGTCAAAATGAGGTATACATATGCTACATAAGATAACTCAAAAATAAAACTAAATTCCTTAAGCACTTCAGCAAAGAATACAGCAATATGTGTTTAACCGTCTAATAGAATATAGCCAGGAGATGATCAAATAACCTCCAAAAGCAAAAAGTAGAATTAGTATTCTGTGTTTTCACATTGAGATATCAAATTGTATACAGTGGCTGTAACTATCAATTCATAAAAGAAGTAAGTTAATAACAATAAAATACTGTTAAAAAATCATCTGCTTAGTGGTTCTTAAAGTACTGGTATTAATGGAGCCACAAATCCAGAATGTCAGGGCACATGCCAAGAATGTGCGTGTAAGTATGCAAATTTTAATATAACTCATCAGTTTATGTAATTGATCACCAGTGATATTTAAATCAACCCAAACATTTCAATCTTGAGAAAAAAATATTTTCCATTTGTTGGCTTTCTACAGGAGGAAAACTCAATTGAGGTTTTGGCAATTGAGCAGATGTTACTAGAAAGGAAAAAAAAAAAAAGAGTACTGAAGGATGCTCACTAATTGAGCTAAATCCTATAAATGAAGCCCAGAACTTCATATCTCCTTTGACTTTCGTGAGTCTTTAAATAATTATAATGAATTTGTAAGTTCTAGCCAGCCTTGCTGCTTATGCATCATTAAAATCAAACCTAGTTCTGCCAGTGTATTAACTTGTCTATATATTCACATAATTAGCACCTCATCATTTTGTGCTATTCTGGGACTGCCTGGCATCTTCCAGTCTCACATCCAATATTGTGAAAAGCAGTTACTACCAGCTCATAAAATTCTGCTGCCCTTCCACTTCTGCTATTTTCCCTGTATGAAAACTGGATTTTAAAAAGATGAGGAGGAAGACTGGACAGATCAGTAAGTTTTCAAGATGTTATTTAAAATATAAGGAAACCCAGAAAATGGAATAGCTTTAGTCAGTCTGTCCAGATCCATCTTCTCTGGCCCTTGTATCACCTATTTAATTGCTGGAATTTTGATTTTGGCGTCTCCCAATCTAGGGGCTCAGGGTTCCGTACCGTAAGCCAAACACTATCACTCGGGATGAGCTGCTGCAGGAAGAGATTATTCCTGCTTGACTGCGATTTATGTTGATATTTAAATTTTTTGGTCTTATTTATTTATTTTCCTTTTTGGTACTGGCTTCTTTGATCAACCTAACAGCCCCGGTGACCGGACCCCACTGCTATTGTTGTGAAGTTATTGATTTACTCTGCTAAAGAATGCACTTTTTGAGAAGTTTCTCCGAGTGGTCAACCAATTTTTAGGCTATTCCTTGTTTGCACATGAGGAAACATAGTTAGAAATGTTTAGGTTTCCTTTTTTTGTTCTGTTTTGTCTTGGAGGGTGGTTGGGTTGAAAGGTGAAGCCCACAGGGCAGCCTCCTGCCTTTGGGTCTCGGCCAAAGTTTCTGCTGGTCAAGTTTGCGGCTTGATGAGCGAGAGGAGCCCCTGGACGTTGCTGATTGACCTGCCTCTCACAGTAGCTCTTTGGCAGGTCAGCCAGCGACATTTGCTACTGGACTCTTGTGGGGGTGGGGGTGGGGGCTCGCTCCTGAGCCAAAATCGCCGCGGCCTCAGGCAGAGCCGGCAGCTGCTGCAGAGGAACTCGGTGGCTAAGGCTGCGGAGCAGTGGGCGTCGGGCACCGAGCGGCGCGCACTGGGTGTCAGGTAAGAGACGATCCCTGGTGATCTGGGAGGCACAGGGGGGTGTTGAGTACAGCCGAACAGCTTCCCGAGTGCGCGGTCCCCGCGGAGCGCCCCGGGCGCGCGGGTACAGCGGAACGGCTCTTCTGACCCGGCCCACGCGCCGACCCGCTGTTTTCATATGTTGTAGGAAGGCTGAGAAACTCCAGGCTCTTCTCAGAGCCAAGACAGGCTTGGAGGGAAGTAGCCTGCCTGCCTTGGGACGCACCTGTTGCCGGAGAACGACCCCCGCCTCCTCGGCGCAGCCCTCCCCAGCCGCGAGGGCGCGGGGTGTGGCCTGAGAGAGCGCAGCCCGCGCCACCGCAGGGTCGCTCGCTCCCGCTCCTCGCCTGTCTGAGCCCTCCGAAAGGGGTCCCGGCCAGGGCCAAGGTCATGGTGCGTCTGTGGCTGAGCCCCTTTAGGCTGCTGCAGCCTTGGCCAGGCGGCGACTCCTTTACTCTCTCCTTCCGCACAAGTCTCGAGTGGGCGATGGTAGTCAGCCCTCAGAAAGAAATCCGTGTGCTCGCCCTCCTGAGCTCCGGGCCTGCTCCTTCTCGGGTTCAGGGCTCAATCCGAGGAACTGAGCTGCGGTGGCGGGGGTCGAAAAGAGACTCCGCGAAGCAAGGCGTGCGGGGCGCCTCAGCCTTTTGGGCCCCGGCGAGTATTAACCCATTTTATGGTAAGCAAAGTTGTGGCACCTTTACTCACTCCCCTCGTCTAGTGTCAACCCCCGCAACGGATGGGAAGTGGGGGAACTAACCTCTAAAAGTACTTACTGGGAGGAGGCCCTGAACCTTGGACCACCCACACTCACGCATTACGGACCTTCGAGAAAGCAGAAGGTGACCGAGGAGCGGAGGGAGCGCCGCGTCCCGGCCTCAGAGCGAGGGAGTCCCGGCCTTGTCCCCGCAGATCTCCCATTTCAGGCACCTCTGTTACTGGAGCTGAAAACCCTTAGGGAAGAAGGAAGGGAGGGTCCTGGTCTGTTCTGGCAAAGGCCCAGTCGCCCCTTCCCGGCCCATCGCAGCCCCCTCGGAACCGGCTGCGGCCGGCGTCAGCCCTCTCTGGGCTGAAACGCTGTGCTGAAGAAGAGTGGCTTCTGGTTTGGACTCCTGGAACCCTGGCCCCGGTCTTCCAGCCCCGCAAGCTTGTATTTCGAGGGCTGCTCTACCCTCCTTTTTTTTCCCCCCGTTGCCACCTTCTTTGCTAATTTGGGGGAGATTTAAAACTTTGTATTACATTGTCCACTGAGAAAATCAAGACTTTTTTAAAGGGTAAAATATCTTGTAGCAACAAGATTTTTCCACTCCTTCATTTGCAACCCTTCTGCTCTGACCAGACAATGCTACTTCCCCAAATCAAAACTCAGGTGCAGCGTTTTCAGTCTGGGTGTGGGAAAGACAGACGCCGCCGAAGACCTGGGGCCAGGGAGGTGGCTCAGGAGGACGGCGGGGGCCGGACCTGTGCACCGTCCGCAGGGCGAGGAAGCTGCTCTTCGTCCAGTCCAGTGCTCGCTCCCAATGCTCTCCCCCGTCCGCCTCTCTCTCCTCACCCCATTTGATCAGCAGGGGAGTCGCACAGGGTTGTCGTTAGGACTAGCCACTAGCTTCCTCCCATCACCTGGGACTGCAAAAGTTCTGGAGCACTTCCCCCCTCCCCTCCTTTTTTTTAAATAACCAGGAAGACTTAGTGTATGTCACTATCTTATTGGCGAGTCTGGTGAATTAAGAAACATTCTTTATGCTTGGTATTAGGAATGCTTTTGGACGTTAGTCTTTCCACATCCAATCTAATCTCTTGAATTAAGAAACTTTCCTTCCACCAAGGTGGAGGTGGTAGGAGAAGAGGCTCTTGTCCAATCTTCAAGAGCACTAACGTCCTGGCCTTGACCAATGGCTGTTGGCCATTTTTCCCCCATTACAGAAAAGCAAAATTCGGTGTAGCAAAAGCATCCATGCCAATGTTGCATCTGCCCATCCTGCTGGTATTGCCCAGAGCTGCCTTCGCAGCGTGACTGTCAGTGGGGCACAGCCTCAGAGCGTGCAAACTCCGGACCTGGGCGCGCATCCCTCTCCCACTGACCGCTCGGTTTGAGTCAAGGGAAAGGGGGCCATCCTGTTCTTCGAAGTGACTCAGAGGCGCAAGAGGCCCCAAGTGCCCGAGGTTCCGGGATTGATTCGATTTCACACTTCCACCGAGACTCTCAGTCACTAGCTAGCGTTTGTTTCCCGTTCCACCAAGCCCAGAGAGGGGCAGTGTCCGGGTTCTTCTAGAGAGCACCCCTGGGGCTCTCTCCCTTCCCGGGATTTCTGCCTTCCCGCCCCTCGTGCTGCTGAGCTAAAGTCTTGATCACAAAAACACAGCAAGGGGGAAGAAAGATCTACGCCCACCTCCGCACTCGCACCGAAGGCTCCAAACTTCCGACCTCCTCTTTATTCCCAGAAACGACTCTGCGCTGAACCGCAGTGCCCAGGCACGCACAAGGGGCTCTCTAGGTCCTTTCGTTGTTTCCCTTCCACCGTGCTTCTTTGCCCACGCCCCCCCCCACCCACCCCCACTACCCCGACATCAGATAGTTTATTATGAGCTTCTGATTTCCCTGTCCGACACCGTACGGCGGCCCCAGCCTGGTGGACACACCCGCGCAGGCCGGGGTGCCGCTCAGTTCCCGGAGCTCGGGGCACGTCAGCACAGCGGCCAGAGGAGGCCCGGCGAAGCTTCGGGCGCTGACTGTCCCACCGTTTTGCACCAGCGCCAAGGTCCAGGAAGCCTGGAGCGGTAACAATCTCTCTGGAGCTCTCAGGAACCTAAAAATCTCTCTCTCTGCCTCCTTGGCTCCTTTTCCTTCCCATCCTCCCAAGTTCCTTTTCTTGTGACATTAACATTTTTTTTTCTCAATTTTTGGTCTAGGAAGTTAAAGAACTGTGAAAAACTGAAATTCTTTCAGAAATCCATGTTTTAAAACGAAAGAGAGGACACAGAAAATAAAAGCCCTCTCCGCCACAATACTGTCAGGAGCAAAGCCATCACCAAACATGGTCATCCCGTTGAAACCACACCAGAAGGGCCCAATAAACAAAATAGACAGAATGGAAATGTTTAGGAAAAGAGATCTAATGAAAAAAAATCTTGAGACAGAGAACGTCGGCATGCAGTCTTCCCACCACCCCCAGCCCCCGCTGGCAGCACCTGCCCTCCGACCGCACCTCTGTCCCTCAAACCTTTCCACTGGGACCTATTTTTGCCCATATTTCTCTAAACTTGGGAGCAGCCAGGGAAAAAAGGAGAGCGAATGTTTCAATTCCTCTCTCCAAACTCAGAGGAACCTCCACCAACCGCCTAGCCACCTTCTCTTCCCTTCCTTCCGTTCCTGATGTGTGATTTGGTTAGAGAAATTGGGAAGGGGGGTGGGGTGGAAGAAAGTTTAAAAAAAAAATCAGGAAGGCGTGAGCTGGAGCGGTGAGTGTGTCAATCAGAGGGTTTTGTGCCTGGGGGCTCCTAGCGGTTCGGAGCAGAGGTGTCCCAGGGCGGCCCCACAATGAATATGAATAGGAATCCTTGTTAAATGGGACAGCAAAGCGCACCGCCCTGAATGATGGCACGTCATCCTAACCAGCCCAGGATAGATAGGAGGGCTCCTTTTGTCTCTTTTCTCCGCCGCAGCTCTATAAAAGCCCCTCTTTTTCAGCGTGAGGTTAGTTCAAGCACACACCAACTAGCTGTCCAGGAAGCAGCCTAACTAGAGAGAGGGGCGTGGGAGGGAGAGAGGCGGGGAAAAGCAGCATCTCCGCTTTTCTTCTCACGTCTTGCCGCGGAGAAGTGGGTTCCTGGGCAGTGCAGATTTTTTTTTTTTTAATTCAAGATTTTCTTTAATTTCCCGCCTAAAGCCTCCCCACGGTAGGGCCTCATCCCCTGTAATAAAATGAATTCTGATTCGAGCTCTGTCTCCAGCAGAGCTTCATCTCCGGACATGGATGAGATGTACCTGAGGGACCACCACCACCGCCACCACCACCACCAGGAGAGCCGTCTCAACTCGGTCTCGTCCACGCAGGGCGATATGATGCAGAAGATGCCCGGGGAAAGCCTCTCGCGGGCTGGCGCCAAGGCCGCGGGAGAGAGCAGCAAGTACAAAATCAAGAAGCAGCTGTCGGAGCAGGACCTACAGCAGTTGCGCCTGAAGATCAACGGACGCGAACGCAAGCGGATGCACGACCTGAACCTAGCCATGGACGGGCTGCGCGAAGTCATGCCCTACGCGCACGGGCCGTCGGTGCGCAAGCTCTCCAAGATCGCCACACTCCTGCTCGCCAGAAACTACATCCTCATGCTCACCAGCTCCCTGGAGGAGATGAAGAGGCTGGTTGGCGAGATCTATGGGGGCCACCACTCGGCCTTTCACTGCGGGACCGTGGGCCACTCGGCCGGCCACCCCGCGCACGCGGCCAACGCCGTGCACCCGGTGCACCCCATCTTGGGCGGCGCGCTGTCATCCGGCAACGCCTCGTCACCGCTGTCCGCCGCCTCACTTCCCGCCATCGGCACCATCCGGCCTCCCCACTCGCTGCTCAAGGCGCCCTCCACGCCGCCCGCGCTGCAGCTGGGCAGCGGCTTCCAGCACTGGGCTGGTCTGCCCTGCCCCTGCACCATCTGCCAGATGCCGCCGCCGCCGCACCTGTCCGCTCTCTCCACAGCCAACATGGCCCGGCTGTCGGCCGAGTCCAAGGACTTGCTCAAGTGAGCAGCGGGCGGGCCCGGCTGCCAAGGAGGAGGGAGAGCGGCGGGAGGGGCCGCGGTGCCGGGCCGGGAGGGAAGAGGGAGGCTGCGCCCTAGGCCCACGGGAGGGCGGGCTCCGGGGCCCGCAGCCTCCCACGCTGTCTGAGAGATCTCAGACTCCACTTGACCCCCGGAGGGAAAGGACCAAAATCAAACTGCAATTTCTAGGTGGTAGCAAAGGGGAACTCGAACCAGACGTCGTGTGTTTTGCATGCATGCTTCTTTTCCCCATGCCGCGCCAGTATTTCTCACTGCCATATGCTCTTGTCGAAACTGCATTTGTTGTATAAAAATGGGATCGGTGTAGTTAAAAACTGGCGAAGGGACTTTTGAGTTGGCTTTCTCTGACTCTGTGTTCTCGCTTTGGAAAAAGATGGCCATCCCTTTTGTGCAAAACAAATGTAAATATTTTCTTGAGATGGATGCGATTATGATTGTCTCTGTCCTCGCCATAGTTTTTCTAGAGACAATGGAGAGAGAAAGAGAGAGAGAGAGCGCGCGCGCGAGAGAGATCAAGACCCAAGTTTTGAATCTCAACCCAGGTCCAGGGCATGACACCTCCTATGTGGGTTTTCCTTTCGACGCAGTGTAGGTCAAAAGAATGCATGCACGCTTCTAAATGAATTTTGTCTAAATATGTTGTGCAGGCCGTGGTGCCGTTTTCCTTGTAACAAGGATTTATTAGTGAATTATCCCAAGTACTCCATATATCTGTCTGTGGTTGTATGAAATGAAAAAAGGGGCAGAGTGCAAAGACCCACACTCACGCACACGCGCTTCTTCTCCCATCCCCACCCCCTTCAAACTTTATTCGGAACCTTCCTCTGCTGTTCTGGGGCCGCCATTGTAAAAGCTTGGGCTCCCTCTTGTAGCTTGCCCCACCCTCCCTCGCTCAGTTATTCTGCATGCGGGGTTGGCTCTCTCTATTATCAGCTTTGAAAACTTATCCTGGTTTTGGGAGGGGTGCCGTTTTTATTTTCCTGAACATTTCCTTGAAATATTTTGTTAGGGCCTCAAAGACGATACCTGTCTTTATTTTTTATATATTCTTGATAACTATGATATATTTATTAATAACCAGTGTTTCTGGATGAGATTTCAAATAAAAAAGGACCTTTAAATCGTGGCTCTGCCTTTGCCTAAAATCTTAGCAGATGGGGGTAGTGGGATAGGAAACACGTGGACCAGGTAAGGTGTATCTGGGTGTGGGTGAGGGATTTGGATGGGTGGGCAGATGTGAAGGTTTTCCGTGATTAGGTACAAGTAAACAGGATGGGTAAATTAGTGATGATTTTTGGAACTAAATGTGCTTCAAGCGGGCATTGCCCACATTCATAGTCTTACGCTATTTGAGCTTCTTATTTCTCTGCAGTAATCAGACCCTCATAAACTCAAGAATTGAATTTTAAAAAGTAATCTGGAAACTTAAAGTGGCAGGAAATGAGAGGTGGAGTGTCACTACAATGACTGTGTTGGCAACAAACAAGGATGAAGCAGTAGGTTAACTTGTTTTCACTTTAAGTTGAACTTGTGCTTTTCCCCCCATGTTAAAATCTAGTATACATTTTAAAAGTCAACAAACAGTGGTCTTAGAAAATAATCAAATACTCACCCTGCTTGCCTGTAAGCATGGCCTACAGAGAAAGGAAAGGCTTCTCTGCTTTGTAAGGTGAGCTCCGGGTGAGTCAAACCACCACCCAAGTCTCAGAATCTTGCAGATTTATAGCGAGAATCCTCCCTTCTTTCTTCCCTTAGAAGATTGCTGGTCTGATTAGCTATATACATTGGGCATCTTCTGCATAAAAGTCAGCTAAAACGGGAGTCATTTTAATAAACTACTTTCCTCTTTTCACCTCCCGCCATAACACTTCTAAATGGTTTGTATAAGCAGGAGTAATCCAGCAAGAGAGTTTTGTCTATTTGTTTAAAGGGGACAACAAATTGAGCTGTAGTGAGGATAGCCCCAACAACACAAGCTCCATTTCCCTGTGAGGAAAATAGAACTCTGATTGAAATGCAACACCCCAGGATTTGCTTCTGAATAAGTTGTAACATCGCCTAGATGTTGGTTGAGGCCAAAACTCCTCTCCAATGGGGGGAGGTTCATGTTCTCTTTCTAGAATCCAGCAAGGAGAGTACGTCTAGGAAGCACTTGCATTTGCCCTATCTTTCCTGGGTCCCTGATGCCTACGCAGTACTGCCTCTATCAGGGAGAGCATCTCTGTGGGTTTCTCTTCTATGCAAATCATTCCCCTCCATCCCTTTTTACCCTCCCATCGCTACCCCACTTTCAGGCAGGCGAGAGACCTAAGTTAGGGTCTACAGTGGAGGGTGCTTTTTTCCACTGGTTTTAGGCAGACAAATGGGGGAATAATCGTCTGTTTCCCAGGGGTGATTCATTTCTCTGGGTGAGAAAAGAGCCTATTGAAGATTTATTTGAAACCAACACAAGGCAGCCCTCCAGCCTTTCCCCAGAGTTTATTATTTAGAAAGGGGAGGGGTGGGAGAAGTTTCATCAATCAGGAAAACGACTTTCTCCTTAGCCACTTGCTTCTTTTGAGTCCTGTTTCCAAAGGCCTGGTTCTGGGGAAAGACTCAGGGCCTTACAGTTGGCCTAGTGGTGGGCCTCATGCCTTCTCTAAAGCTGAGGCTTAAATTGGGTTATGGAAAGGAATAAAGCCACATTCTTTACACTAGGACAGTCGTGGATTTTGTGATTGTGCTGCTGAGACAGGAAATCCTTGAGTTACAGCAGTGGTCAGTTTAAAGAGCTGTGATGTCCGCTCACATAAGCTGAAAGGAAGCTTGAGCACAGGGAACTCTATTGCAAATTTTGCAACTAAAACGGGAAATAGACACCACTTCCAATATCGAGAAGATCTCTTAAGTGAGCAGAGCTCTTTTCTGGGATACAAAAATTCTTTTGGCTTTGAGACCAGAAGAGAGGATTTCTTTGAGAACAGGACAGGAACCCAGTGAGGAAGGTGATTTGAGAGCCAGGTCATCTGAGGTTTCTGGATTTATTGGGAAGAAATAATCTCCATTCGCCCTCCGGGAAGGCCCTTCCCTTGATGCCTAGGCTAGTCTGCTGGGCATGTGAGTTTGCAGGCAGACTTTTACTGTCATTGCTCTTCCCTTTAAATACTCGAATTATCGACGCCAGAAACAAGATTTCATGACCGCAAAGGTGAAAATGGGTTTCGGCCGGATTTTTTTTCGTTGTAAACTTGCCACTTTCTCGAAATTTCGCAAGTTCAGTTTTTCATTCAACCTGGAAACATCACGACGATCCTTTTATTCCAGATGAAACACCGCCTTACGTATAAATGGATGGCGAAAGCCTCCTGGGCGGAGACACCTTGAGAAGCCCACACTAGCAACCTTTCGGCGCTTTCCCAGGCGATGACCTAATTTAGAGGGCGAAAGAAAGTGATCCTTAGAAAGGGAAAATGAGGCCGGCGTCGGCTGGGCGCACTAGATCTTTGTTTCTGGGACCGCTGAGGCCGACAGCCCTCAAACGGGCAGAGAGAAGCTGCCCGAGCTGGCCAAGCCCAGGATTTCCTCGCTCCAGCAGCAGGGGGCCTTGTGTCCCCTCGAACTTCTTTTTTTTTCCCAGCTGCTAGGTCAAGCAAGGTTTTGTGCCTCCACTGACTCATTCAGAAGAAATTGCAAAAGCCTCCTCCCTCTGGGAGGACGCTGGAACCCCCTCTGCCCCACCAGCACCTCGCTCAGACACCAACATTTAACTTCGCTTTCCACGTCCCTTCCAGAGACTCCGGGGCCCTCTGTTCCCCTTTTCTCACCCGCCACTGGGGAGCGGGAGTGACTGCTAAGGATGGGCTCCCGACTCTTCGCACCCAGACTAGTATCTCAAGGCCACCCCAGGACCTCCCCTCCCCGCACCGCTCCAGGCCGAAGCCGAGAAAGGGGAGCTGTG
Organism: Pongo pygmaeus; assembly: GCF_028885625.2. NCBI lineage: Eukaryota > Metazoa > Chordata > Mammalia > Primates > Hominidae > Pongo > Pongo pygmaeus. The sequence continues at coordinate 137,857,630 of NC_072378.2, read as the reverse complement.
AAGAGAGGACACCGGGGCCAGTTGTCCTCCCGGCTGTGCAGGATCTGGGCCTGTCCTCCCGAGTGCAGCCCCGCCGGGTCCAAGCTCTTCACGTGTAAACAGGAAGCGAGTGGAGGAGCCGCCGCTCGAGGGCTGGGAAGTGTCTTTGGACAGAACTAGGCAAAGGGAGGGGCCGTGCGGCAGGGAGGTGGCCTGCATCTTCAGCTCGCCTGTAGGAAAACTTGCGGGAGAGTGAGTGCCCTTCCCTCCCCGTCCCTGCAGAGAGTTGGGGCCTCTCCTGTACCCAGTGCCCTTTTAAGGGGCCCACAGAAATCAAACTCCGAAGGCTCGGGCCTGCGGATCACTTTTCCATCGAGCGTCTGTTTTCAGTGAAGCCTTCCCTGGGACACTGCGGTCCGGGGCTGCGAGGGGGAGGGAGAGGATGGGGTGCGTTGGACGCCGAGGGAGCCCGCCAGCAGTCGCAGTCCGCGCTTGCGGTGGCCCCGGAGCCCCTGGGAGCGATCCCCGCCGAGCCGCGGGTGCGCGACCTCTCCCGCCCTCTTCCTGTATCCAGGGCCGAGAGCTGGGAGCCGGAAGCCCAAACTCCAGCTCCGTGACGGGCTAGAAGGTCCCCGGGTTGCGGATGGGTTCAGTGGCAAGCATCAGTCTCCGCGCCCTGACCCCGGACTGTCTCGGGGTCCCCGCAGGACATAGTCAGACAGGCTGGGGCGCAGAAGACAAAAGGATGCGTGGGAGGCAGATTCCAACAAGGCCCATCATCACCTGCGCCAACACCGGCAAAGTGCCTCGAAATACCTAAGCGTTTATGGAAACCGGGAGGAAAAACAAAAACGATAACAACAAACAAATTCAAAGTCAGGCTGAGCGCGGCAGGCGCTCTTTCCTCTCTGGTCCCAGCGCCCTCACGCGCAGCTCGGGGCTGACACTCTCAAGAATTTGTCAACTTTGCTAAGGAGAGGCCCGGTTAGGGTGGCGCGGGGGTGGCCGGGGTCGGCGCCTTCCCCAGCTGCGTCTCTTCGCTGGGGACCTCACAGAGGACCCCGGCGCCTCGCTCTCCCTGGCCGACCCGGATCACAGCCCCTGGAAGGGAGCCGTTGCTTCTAACCCAATCCCCTGGACTGCCCCTGGCTCCCGAACCAAGTACGGACGTTTGTCCTCGCAGCCAGGCACTGGCAAAAGGAATTTAACTCGCCTCCGTAGAGGGTCCCTCCGGGGATGGGTACTGGACCTGCTGGGGCCAAGACCCCAGGGAGCCAGGAGGGAGGGATGCGCAGACCTGGGAGTTCAATGACCTGGCTTGATTTTACTGTTGCGACCTGGGGTTTGGGTGGAAGCAGAGTGGTCGGGTTTCTTGCACCCCAGGAGGACAGGGGCAAAGAGCGGGCAGCGCCTAAGGGTCTGTGAGGTAGTGTTGGATAGTTGCCCTCGAAAGTTTTGGAGTTCTGTCCGGCCCTGACTTGAGTAAGACCCCTCTTTTCCTCGTGGTCTGCAACAGACACCTCCGAAAGTGCAGGAGCCAGGGCCTGATTCTGGGGGTTGCCACAGTTTACACGCAAGCACCCCTCACCTCCACGCCTGGAAAATTGCGGAAGCCGGGTACTGAGCACCCCACCCCCCGCCCTGCCACTCTGCGGGGCTGTGGTGCCAAGAACGCACTTTTGCCACAAGCAAGATCCTCAGTTCCACTGGGGAACACGGAGGGTGGCGCGGGCGCATTTTATGGCGACTCCTTTCTCCTCCTGGTTATTCAGCTTCCCACCATCTCGCCTCCCTTCCGTCTGCTCCGGAAAAGGACAAGGAAATCCACACCATCATTTGAAACCAAATGTAAACATATAGCGCTCTAGTGGACTCTTAGCAACACAAGCCTTGGCATTACTTCCTTTGGAGTTTCTCTCAATCTTCCCCCAATTCAGCCACGAACATTTTCTGAATGCTTCCGATGTGCCAGGTGCCGACAACGGGGGGGGGGGGGGAGCGGGAAGTAAAACAGTAAGAGAAATAAGGCATTCACATGCATAAGAAATAGCTCCTGTCCTCTGTGCCCTCAGAGCCTAGAGGGAAAACATCGGTTACCTAAGTCACCTAAGTCCGAGGGTAAAAATTCTACTGGCCGCACAAAACACAAGTGCTGCAAACGTCCTTCTAGGGGCTTTTACAGATGCTAGAAAACTCACTGCCCATTCCCTCTACTGGAGAGGACAGGAGCAGATGCTTTTGATTAATCTGGAAATAAAAAGAAGCAATGGTGGCAGTACTTGGTTTCGTGGCAGTTGTTTAGAGATTTATTGACACAGAGATAAACTTCAGTCTGGGGCATCTCCGTATTTCATGTCCCTGTTAGTTATTAGCAAATGAACAAATCGTTTTTCTTTTAACTGTTTTTTTAAAGAAAAAAATAAAAGAAGGGGAGTTGGGGGAGATATTTTTTTAATGGGATTACTGTCATTATTCTCCTTGTCTCTGTAGCTCCCCCAGCTACAGAAATTTGCCTCTGGACTCCAGAGTACACCAGGCTGTGGTTCTAAACATAAAATAATCCTGTAATTTCCTTCAAGAACAAAAGTTTTCAAAGAAATGACCTGCACAGTATCCCCTTCAATAAAGCAGAAGTGACTTAATGGTCTGTTAATTACTCCATCCCTGCAGGGGGAGGGAAGCTTCCGAATGGATCGCTACAAACCCTCTGTTGACTGAAGCTGTGGTCTGTCCCTAAATGTACAGCTGGGGCCGGGCCATTGAAAACCCAGACAAAACAAAATCCCTGATAAATAATCCCACCTAGAACACAAAGATTCAGCACTCAATTGTTGGATCTGCGCTGGATCCTCAGAGAAGACCGGAGGGAGCTCCTTTGGGGCTTCCGGTAATCTTTAAAGCTTGAGGCCAGGGGTTCCTGGACAAAAGTTAAAAAAAAGAGCTTGTTTGACTTCTCTGTCCCCTTATTCTTCTGTGTTGAATTTCTTTCTCTTTAATTTGGGGCTTTGACTATATTTTTTTATCCAATCTTCTTTTGTATTAATTAGTTTGTTCCATCATGTAATAAATTTTTGGTTTGGTTATTTCTCCAGTTGTTTCTCTATTAATAATTTAAATCTAAGAAGACCGGATTTGAGTGTCATAAGAAAGACAAGAGAATAAACATATAGGAGGCAGGTTTGTGTTGTTAGTCTCTGTGTCTTTTCACACCTGTAAGGTGAAAACTGCATGATGTAATTAAATATATTTCTAAAATAGAACAGTTAATCAGATATACTGGAGCCCAAGCAAACTAGCAGTCATTCAGTTAACTTTGCATCAGAGATGGTTAATTGGAAAAATCGAATTTTCAAAGCATCTCTTTAAGAAAAAAAATAAACATGTCCAACACTAATTAAAAAGATAATAGTTTCAATTTGGTATCCATTTGGTCATTGTGGGTCTATTTAAATAAAACGTTGCAGAAAGGTGAAATCTATCATTTATAGAGATGAGTATTATGAAAGTGATCAAGATGTTGACATTAACTGTTTTGGAAATTAGTTGTTTGCTTGAACTAGGCAACAGCAGGCAGAGTCTATGGAGCCACACAGTTTGCCAAGTCCACTATTACTTCTTAAGGAAGTGATGCTGAAGGGTCAGACACTGGTTAAAGCCATCCTTTGCCTTTCTTGCCACAGTTGACTGGACCAGATAGCGGTATATGAGCTAGTCAATATAAGGTACACACATGAGGGAGGCCAGCTCATAGGCAATTGGCATTAAATGGTGCTTCATGTAGAATGGTGGCACTTTTCTCTCACTGGGAAAATATAAAAATCTAGTGAATCAAAAGGGACTCACCATTTAAACTAAGTTCGACCCTAGTCAATGCTGGACTCTTGTTCTGGTTTTCTGTACAGCTAACTTCATTCCAGTTATGTGAAAAATGGGATCCAGACAGATGGACAGACATTGTGACCTGTGTAAAGCAAAGAATTGCCCCTTTCAATACTAAAGGCAAATCTATGCAATGATGTTCTGAAAATCTGACTTCCCTACAGTGCTGTAGAGACACAAACATGAAAAATTAGAAGCCATTCCCTCTTGCTAAATAGTCCATGGGGAAATAGAAGAAAAGGAAGCAATTTGTTTCCCATTTTTACTAAATTATATTATTAATAAGTCAGAGTGAATTAAGTACAGTTTTAGAAATTCTACTGTCTAACCAGGTAGAGGTGGTTTAGTTTCTTTCTTTCTCCTTTGCAGAGACTAATGTGCTCAGTATCAATGTCTCTTCCCAAAGAGCATTTTGATATAGACATTTTTTTTTCATTTTTTACCCTTAGGTACTTGGTTCTCCAGCATTTTCTTCATCCTGTGGAGTGTTTGCCAGGCTCTTAATTGAAACACGTGATCTCTTCAGGGCCAGACAGTATATTGACTTAACTAGTAGCTTTTCTTTTCTTTTTTTTTTTTTCAATTTTTATTTTAATTTCAGGTGGTACATGTGCAGCTTTGTTGCATGGGTAAATTGCATGTTGCTGAGGTTTGGTGTACGAATGATCTTGTCACCCAGGTAGTGAGCATAGTACTCAAAAGGTAGCTTTTCAGCCATTGCCCCACTCCTACCCTCGCCTCACTGGTAGTCCCCAATGTCTAATGTTCCCATCTTTATTTGACTAGTAACTTTTCATCATTATTGCTATTGGCAGGTTTTTAAGTAGAAAATATTAAGAAACATTTAGTGTATTTTTCACAGTAAATACTAAATCTCAACACAAGAAATTACATTAAAAATGGAGAGACCTAATATTTTTTAGAAACAATTTTATTTAAACCTCAGCCAGGTTTAATACTAATTTGGCCCTGAAGTGGCTGATGTTGACAGTGCTGGAATAGCTGGAGGAAGGGGTAGAAGAGATCAGCAGGACAGTGCTAACTTTTCTAAATTTTGGTTCCTATGAACTCTTACTGCAGAGAACCTAGACTTCATCTAAGGCAACAGTGAGAGGTGAGATGTTTTTCTTATAATTATTTACTTGACCATTATAGATTCTTTTCTTTTTCTAGAATTAACTTTCTTTGAAATTTTATATAAAGATTGCTCATCTAAAATATATACCATTATGGTATGCAAGGATGTTCTAGTTTGTTGACTCTAGAATATTCAATGAAACATTCCATGTTTCCCTATACTTTGGGCTTGAAAGAAAGAGGTCAGAAGTAAGCAATGGCAAGGCAGAATCTGCAGGGCAGGGATGGAAAGGATTAAGTGGGGCAGGTAAGGCAAGGAACGTGGTGGCCACTTTTTAAAAATGGAAAACATTTCTGGTGGTAACACGGCATCAAGAATTACTCTTATTTGTTTATTCCTCACCTATATAGGCGTTAGGTCATTACAATAGTACTTAGAAAAAGGACCATGCCTGTGTACTTCCAAGAGATGAAAGATTTATGGGAGATTTTCTCTTTCTCCTTGTTCTTCCTCCTCAGTTTTCCTTTCTTTCTCTATTCCTCTATCTTGCTTCTCAATTATCTAGTCATCTTTTTGCTATCTTCTCTACCTCTCTGCTTCCAGTCTTTATTTTCATTCCATGTGATCATGCCCCTCTATTTGCCCACTTCCACTGGCTATTTCGTTGCTTTAGGGAAACATAGGGTTTACATTCTCCTGGCCTTCTTGCAAAGTCCTTGCGCACACAATCTGCCTGCTCTTCCAACTAGTTTTGGTTTCTAGGAAGCCCCCAACCCTCTTTTCATATCTTCATTTCCAGCCTGTATTGTTACAAAAAAACGAGGTATGCAGAAGTGTGTTCCAGAACCAAAGCCATTCAGAGGTGCTTTAACTTTCAAAAGCAGCATTGTCATAAGAGTGCTTTCTTAGGTGATAGGGGTATTATGGTAGAGGCTATTTATGCTTTACCAGCTTGTGTCAACTTAAGGAACGTATTTATATAGATAATCATAGCAAACACAAAGTGCTTAATATGTGCCAGTCATGGTTTTAAACACTTGACACATATTAGCTCATTTAATTCTCACTGCAAGCCTGTGAAGTTGGTATCATTATTCTCATTTTTTCAGATGAAGAAACTGAGGCACAGAAAGTTAAGTAACTTCCCTGGGCCACACATTTGGTATGACTTAGACCAGTGGTTATCATGTTCTCTGGCCCAACAGCATCAACATCATCTGAGACCTTGTTAGAAATACAGATTCTGAGATTTTACCTTACTTGCAGGTTCAAAAGACGACTGCTGTGGTTTCACAGATGCTGGCAGAAAACATGAGACTCCTGGGTCAGAAACAAAGGACTTGATTTCTCATGGCACAGAAAGTATCATGAGCTTCATGTTCACACTCCTCTTGCTCCTTAATTCCCAGGAGGGCAGTGCAGAGGGAGATGCTGCACATGCAGTGGATTGAGTTACATTTAAGAAAGCCTGAGCTTAGAAAACCCCAAGCTTTTATAATGGGCTTCCAACAAATCTGCCCAACATTTGCTTTGGAATGAGACATTATCTTTAGTATCCCATGTAGCAAACAAACACGCCTTCTACCCCAGAGGGAGACACTGTCTCCATCTTCTAAGGCTATTTTCTATACAAACTCCTATGAGTAGACAGTCCAGAAAGAAACTTGTCAGTGTCTGTGATCACAATATGCACAGAAATGCAAGAGACCTTTGGAGGGTTGTCTCCTGACAGAGGGCTGAGATAAGTGCGTTCATCTCAGTGTTTGGCACACTGTCATCATCATTTAGGACAAGGCCACTCTCTAGTCCCATTGCCCTCTCCCCCACAGTCATGCTTCAAATATGTTTAATATATATATCCTTAAATGTGTATGAAATGTAGGAATCTTTATAAAATTAGCAGTGTTGTTTTGTGTGTGTATCTATTTTTAATTTATACATGAGTTGTGGTATAACTCTTCTTCTGTTTAATACTTTTTTTTCCGCTCAGCGTTATGTTTTAAGATCCATCCACTTTGCCATTCGTTAATCTTGTTCCTAACTCTTGACTTCTGCAGAATGCTTTATACTGTGTGTCCATCACATTTCATTTACTATCTCCCTAGGGATGAAACTTACCTTCCCTCTATCATCCTGTAATGATAACACTTCAATGAACATCTATATGTATATATATGTCTCCTCTTGTATCTGCTCAAGTTGCTTATCTTTCTATCAGGTCACTCATCTTTTTCTGTTGTTTTTTTTTTCAAGAGTTTATTGTATAGTTCATACATTGAAAGTTTTAGATGTAACAACTGTCTTCTCCCAGCCTAATATCTGTACACAAATTTTCCCAACTATTGACTACTGCACAATATGTCATCTCCCTATTAATTTGTGGTGGCATCTTTATCCTATATCAAGTTCCTGTATTCATGGGTCATTTCTGAACTCTCTATTCTGTATCACTGGTATATTAAACTCTTTCTATGCTACTATCAATATATTGTTATTGCTATGCCTTAGTATTATATCTTAATATCTGGTAAAGTGGGTCTAAGGAGGATACATTTTTACTTTTTAAATATATGACCATATTTGTCTTCTAATTGAATACATTCTAAGTTAACTAGAATCATTTTTTTGAATTGCATACTAATATTATTACAAGACTTTCTTTTTCTTCTTTTTTTTTTGAGACAGAGTCTTGCTCTGTTGCCCAGGCTGGAGTGCAGTGGCACGACCTCGGCTCACTGCAAGCTCTGCCTCCTGGGTTCACTCCATTCTCCTGCCTCAGCCTCCCAAGTAGCTGGGACTACAGGTGCCCGCCACCACGTCTGGCTAATTTTTTGTATTTTTAGTAGAGATGGGGTTTCACCATGTTAGCCAGGATGGTCTCGATATCCTGACCCTGTGGTAGATGGAGTCTTGCTCTGTCATCCAGGCTGGAGTGCAGTGATGCAATCTCGGCTCACTGCAGTGTCCACCTCCTGGGTTCAAGCAATTCTCCCGCCTCAGCCTCCTGAGTAGTTGGGATTACAAGTGCCTGCCACCATGACTGGCTAATTTTTGTATTTTTAGTAGAGACAGGGTTTCACCATTTTGGCCAGGCTGATCTCAAGCTCCTGACCTCAAGCAATTCGCCCACCTTAGCCTCCCAAAGTGTTGGGATTACAGGCGTGAGCCACTGTGCCTGGCCTATTATAAGATTTTCATCACCTTTCTCTTAGGTGGTAGAGTGTTGATAGGAGAAGAGATATGTGTATATGCGGGCCTCTTGGAGTTGCTATAATATTATCTTTTTACTCTATTTCTTCAACCTTGAAATTATGAACCATGAGTTGGAATTCCCAAGCTTTCTGACTCCTGACTTGAAGCAATTTAGTGCTTGATTACTCTGGGCTGAGAAGTAAGTTCCCCCCAGTCATAAAGCCCCAGAAATAGTGCTCATCATTACATTCTACTACATTATATATTCTACAACATTACATACCTACTGTTCAGAGTCTTAAACAGTAGGTAGCAGGAAATTCCTTCAAGAAGGAGCTTTCTAATTATCCTGAAAGAACATTTTGCAGGTGGATTCAAATTTAAATGGAAGCCTTTCCGGCATCAGTACACTTTTCCAAACCTTCAGGCCTGTGCACATGCCATGCCCATTATGGAAAGTGCTTGTTCCCACCCCATGCCTCTCCCATGCCCAGCCTATTCTTAGTCAGACATCACTTCCCAGCTTACTCTCATTTCACTGGGAAGCCTGGACCAGTGGCAGTTTCCCATCTTGTGTGCTCCCCTAGCATGATGTATTTCCCCTCACAGCACTCACCACCTGGACCAATTGCCTGTCCCTCTCCCACTGGAATGTAAACCCCTTACAGCAGGACCAAGACAGTAGAGTCTGGAACATGATAGGTGCATAAACAGCATTTTGCAAATCAGTGAATGAGAACTTCTCTAGAGAAGAGTCAAGCTCTGGATGGGTGGTTGCATAAGATGACCTGTAGTTAGCCTTCCATCTATGAGATTTCAAAACCATGTAATACAAAAATCACAAAGTCTGTATACATCTATTTCTGTTTTTTAATAAAACATAGCTACATTGAATAGGGGTTTTTTTTTTTAACACATATGACTCTAGACACTTTTTGGAGTGGAAAGTAACTTTGTGACTTAATCACATCATTAAGAGGAGTCACGCTATTACCCTGAGTGCTCTATTTCCCTGTGTTATGTTGTTTGAGAGTAGCTGCCATTAATGAGAAACACCCATTGTTATATCACTGGTTTCTCACAACAGTTTGGCAAGATAGCATAAGTAGGTCCTTTCCATAGGTCATGAGGGTGAGGAGTAGGGAGGTTAAGTAACTCGGAAAGGGTGTATAGCCAGTAAATGGTAGAGCTGAATTTTGAACCCCATGCTGTCTCACTCCAAATCTGTTGTTCCTAACAGATGTCCTAAATCTTCATGAATATCCTTTTAACCTTCTTCCTTGACTTTTCCCTCTCCTTTCTCTAGGTGGCCATGTTCTGTTGCTGGTCACTTTCATAATGCTGTGGCAGTGTCCACCGCCTCCATGGTGAGCTCTTGTTTCCAAAGGGTCATCAGGTGTCCTAGCAATTTTTTTCCTACAGTTGTTCACCCATTTGATGAAACTTGCCCTGCTCTGGGCACTGTGTTAAGTCCTGAGGGTGCAGTTGGGAATGAGGAAGATGTGATATCAGCACTCAAAAAACTAAGGTCCCACAGAGGGAAATAATCAAGCAAATGGCAAAGCAGCATAATAAACTCTATGATAGAGGTTACAACGTCAGCATCCGTGCGTATTTAACCCTGTCTAGAGGGATTTCAGTGGATCTGTTAGTCAGGTCAGGAAGCAGGGCACCTGATAACAATATAGAAAAAGGCCTAGAAGCAGAGAGAGCAAAGGGGATTCGAAAGATGGTTTAGTACAATGGGTGTATAGAATTCTCATGTTTGAGTGGAGTTCGAGTGGAGCAAAGCAAGATATGGTGATGCACTGGTTACCCAGTTGCCAAGAGGCATTGCAATCCATTCACTTACCTTTTTCAACATATATTTACTAAAGTCCTACTATCACAGTAAGTAGATTGCTCATGTAGCACTCAACCTTATGCCATGCCTTCTTCTATATCCCTCAACTCATTTAATCATTGCAACAATCCTTTGCGATACCATTATAATTCCAGGTTTTTTTGTTTGTTTGTTTGTTTGTTTTGACAGTCTCTCACTCCTTCACCCAGGTTCTAGTATAGTGGCACAATCATGGCGCACTGCAGCCTCAACTTCTGGGGCTCAGGTGATCCTCCCACCTCAGTTTCCCAAGTAGCTGGGACTACAGTCATGCACCACACCCAGCTAATTTTTTGTATTTTTTGTAGAGTTGGCGTTTCACTATGTTGCCCAAGCTGGTCTCAAACTCCTGGGCTCAAACAATCCTCCCACCTTGGCCTCCTAAAGTCCATGGATTACAGGCATGAGGCACCGCACCTGGCCCCCTATTCCAGTTTTAAGGATGAGAAAGCCAAGGCTCAGAGGTTGAGTAACTTTCCCAAAGTCGCACAGCTATTTTAAGGGGCAAAGGTAAGATTCACACTCATGCGGCCCATCTTCACTATCCATGCTCTTAACCACTAGAGTAAACTGCCTCTGGGGATAAAGTGATAAGCGAGACAAATAAGGCTCCCTGTCCTCATTCTAGGGAGGAGATAGAAAGTGAACAAGTGAACAATAAATAAACTGTAGAGGCAGCAGTAAGAGGTATGAAGAAAGCCAAACAGCAGGACAACTTGAGTTTGGCTTGGTTGACTAAATTTAGTGATGGAAGTCAGGGAGGGCTCCACTGAGGGGTGGCACTGAGCTATGACTAAAAGGATAAATGGAGGTCAGAGAAATCCAGGTTGTGGGAACCAGCATAGATGGGTTTAGATGCTGACGATGTGTGATAGTCAATTTTATAGTGGCTAAACACCATATTGAGGTTTCTGTGAAAATATTTTGCAGACGTGATTAATATTTGCAATCGGTTTGACTTTAAATAAAGGAGATGATTACTCCCAACAAGACAGGTGGATCCCATTCAATCAGTTGAAGGCCTTAAGAGCAAAATCTGATGGTTCCTAGAGAAGAAGGAATTCTGCCTCGAGACTGTCACATAGAAATCCAGTCAGTTGGCCTTGCAAATTTCAGACCTACCAGTCCCCACAATAGTATGAGCCAATTTTTTAAAATAAATGTCTCTCTCTTGTTCTTTCTCCTTATATATCCTGACTGATATGGGATGATCAGTAAAGACTCAACCCCTGCCCTCACAAAGCTTCATTATAGGGAAGGTAATAAATGTTGAAACAACTGATTATATAATGCAGAATTTAATTCCAAAGGCAGAGACTGTCTCTTTATTCTTCCTAAATTTCCTTAAGTGCTGGGATCAGAGCCCCAAACAATAGAGACACAGGGAAAATATTTGCTGACTGAGGGAATGATATTTGCTGTCAGAAGAACAAGTTACCAGTGCTAGTTCTGCCCCAACATAGCTATGTGACCTGGGTTGACACACTTCATTCTTCTGAACCTGTTTCCTTCTCTGTGCAATGAGGGCATTGAAATAAATGCTCTTGAGGTTCTGTTTTCTAATCACCTGTGATTCTTTGAGAGCAAGCTGAAGACAGATAAGGATAAATGAATGGGTAGCTACTGATCTATTGATGAAAGCAGCAAATGTCAGAAATACAACTCTAGAAGATGATTTTTGTTAGTCATGCGACACGTGAAAGACTGCTAGGATTTGTTTCTTGCTCCCATTCCCTTGAGACCCACTGCACTAGTTTCTGTACTAGTACTAGTACTAGCTGTTGTAACAAAGTGTCACACACTGGGTGGCTTTAAAAAACCATAAATTTATTTTCTCATGGCTCTGGAAACTAGAAATCTGAAACCAAGATATGGGCAGGGCAGTGCTTCCTCCGAAGGCTGCAGGGAGGAATCTGAATCCTTCCTCATTTTGTCCAGTTTGTGGTGGCCCCAGGTATTCCATGCTTAATGGCAGGGCAACTTCAATCTCTGTCTCCATCTTCACATGGCTTTCTTCTCTCTGTGTGTCTCTGTGTGCAAATTTCCCTCTTGTTTTAAGGACACCAGTCATTGATTTAGAGCTCACTCTAATGCAGTGTGACCTCATCTTAACTTGATTACATCTGCAAATACCCTATTTCCAAATAAAATCATATTCACAGGATCTAGGTGGAAACAAATTCTGAAGGAGGACACTATTTGTCTGGTCCTTTTGTGCTGCTGTAACAAATATTTGAGTCTGGTTAGTTTATAAAGAACGGAAATTTATTTCTCAGTTCTGGAGGCTGGGAAGTCCAAGATCAAGGTACTAGTATTTGGTGTCTGGTGAGGGCCCAGTCTCTGCTTTCAAGATGGTGCCTTGTGGTCATGTTCTGTAGAGGAGATGAACACTGTGTCTTCACATGGCAGAAGGAACGAAAGGGCAAAAAGGGACCTAAGCCAGTTCCCTCCAGTCCTTTTATAAGGCACTAACCCATTCACAAGGGCACAGCCCTCATGCCTTAATCACTTCCCAAAAGGCCCCATTCATAATACGATCACAGTGGGGATCAAGTTTAAACACGAATTTTGGAGGAGACCCCTTAAACTATAGCACTGCTCAACTCAGTACACCCACCCTGCCATCATTTCACCTCCTGGGCAGGCCCAGTCTTGCTCCGCTAACTGCTCAGGAAGGGAAGATGTGGAAGAGAACTTGAATGGAGAACCATTGCTGTGTGAGACCACAGAACATTGTTCCATTCTGTCCTGGTTGTAAGTCCTTTAATATTTTTATGGACCAGTCAGCCTCATTTTCTGTGAACTGATTTCTATACACTCTTGCTTGTTCCAGATAAAAGCTTGCTTGCTTGCTTATTTATTTGTTGTGGGGAGTATTGGGTGACTGGGAAGGAGTGATGGAAAAGATGAGGAGGGAGGTAAACAAGGGAGGGGAAAATGTTAATACTCCTTGGTATGATCACAAGTGAGGAACAGTTCTGACCTGCTCTTGAGATAGGAAAGGATTAGAAAAAAAAAAAAGTTGACAATTAAGTGCCTGACTGACATCCCTTTAGTTTCACTCTAAATCTAATTCTTATGAAACTAGCAAAGCTGCCCAGATAGAGTGTTTTATACCTTTAGGTTTATAAAAGTTCAAACAGAATGTGTAAAATTAGATTTTTTGGATCTCTCTTTAAAATAAATGTTAGAGAAAAATTAGAATGTTTCTTCCCATTACAAGATGAAAACTCGCCATTTGTCTGTATTTGTATATTTTAATCTTTCTCAGAGTTTCACTATTATAAATCAGCTAGAATAAACAATTGTGTGTATGTCGATTTTTTTTTAAATAACAAGTGCTATTTTCTTATCCACTTGTTTAAAATTGTATTTCTTTGATAGCAAAGAGGAATGATTTTGAGGGGTATGTTGCTATGCAATAGATTCTCTCCTAGGTTCCACAGTAAAAAATGTTGACAGAATTCCTGTGCCATGTAGAAGTTAGACTCTGGTGTTATGATGATCAAAAAAAAATTTCCTTTTGTGGGAATTACAGATTTATGTTTTTTACTGAATTATTGGTTGGAACCTTAGTATTTTACTAATTAACTTGTGAGATGTCCAAGTAAAAGGTGGCAAATCTTAAAAATATCTTGTTAAGTTTGTTCTTGTCTTAATTTTGGTTACTTTGTTTAATGCATAGAGGACTTACAGTTATATGTAGTTATATAAGTTATATATAGTTGTAGTTACATGTAATTATATCCATAAATTCCTTTCATTCTGATTACTTTCATGCTTTTAGCAAGGGCTCCCATGTCCAGATAAATGATATTCATTAATCTTTTATATTAGTAATTATATAATGTGACTCCATTATAAGTACTATTACAAACCAAGGGCCAAACTTACTTTAAAAAAATTATCATATTTCAACCTTAAAACACTCCCTTTCTGTAACTAAAATACTTGTCCCCATTTTTGTGAATGAGCAACAGAACAAATGATGCTTAGAGAAGCAAATAATCTTGCCCAAATTTAAACAGCCTCAGATCAGATTCAAGCTACAGCGCCTCCACCTGGGGAATTATTAATGAGGATGGTGCAGGGTGGGAATTGAAACTGACTTTTTCCCTACATAGCTAACTGCATTCCCCAAAACGATGTATTGATTTTCCCGTCCCTTTCCCATTGATTGAGAATGTCTCTATAACCTATTAAACACTTATATGTAGTAAGAACTTTCTTGTATGTAGTTAAGGGGTTTTTTACTTCTAAACACATCGTGTGCCTTCTGTTTTGTTTTGTTTTGCTTTGTTTGGGGGTGTGGGAATAAGAAATATGTTTAAAAATATAAATTTCCTACTTTCTTTGTTAACTCCTTCTTTTAGAGATCGTTAAACTTCTTTTAGGTATAGTAGGTGCATTCAGACAACGTTTTAGGAAGAAAACAAACATTTAGGTTAATTTTGTTGCCTCCTTCCTTCAGAGATGGTTTTGGACTAAAAAGATACTGTTGGGCTCTTTAATTTTAATCCAACTTCTGACTTAACCTATAAATATCTAGAAAGTTTGGTGTTTGATGGAAGGCATTTTGCCAGGGGCTCAGAGAAGAGTTAAGATTCACTCTGATTTCCATCCTTTCTCAAAGAGAGTTTGGTGAACTTGAGGCAGCTTTATGCAGATGAATAGTGTAAATGACTCAATTGTGTCCTCTGGTTCAAGCCCCACCTTTTTTTTAGCCCCATTAATCTTCAGCCAAAACAAAATGACTGCCACAGAGGAGAGGGGGAAGACTGCTTGTGATAGATTTGAAAAGAGGCAGCTGAGAGTGCATTTTGCCCCCAGATAAATATAAGGGTGTTTCTGAAACTAACAGGAAGAAATAATTTGGCTCCCAGAGAGAACTTCTGTAATGTCTTAGTTTTTCTGGTACTAGGGTTTGGAAAAGGAGAACATTTTCAACTGCGTGTGTGCCTATCACCTTCTGCTGGCACATTGCCATTTCCGGAAATTAGAAGCCTTTCAGAGTTTCAGGTGTAATTGGTTGACTATTGGCAGACCACGTTGACTATTGGCGGACCACGGGCTTTTCTGTGCGTGTGCAGTGGCTTCTAACACCTCTGGTATGCACTGAACTTTGACCCTAATTCTATACAAATCTACATACAAATATATTTAACACTTGATTTGATTTAAAAACAAAACAAAACAAAAACAAACATGTCTCTTAAATCTCTCACTCAAAAAGGTTGCTTGTTGCAGTAAACCCAAGGAAGTCAAGACATTAAATCTCACTTTCTTGTTTTAAAAGTGCTTTACATATATCACCACCAACCAGCTTGTACATTTTGGTCAGTCCTCAAACCAGTCTTTTAAAGGAGCTGAAAAATGTCCCCGTGCCCTCAAAGGACACACCTGTTATCTGAAACAGTTTTTAACCAGCTTGTTAAGCAGCTTTGACAGATCAAAGACCCCAGACAATGGACACAAACTTTAACAATAGTGTAGCCTTGAGCAAAAGGTCCTGTCAAAGCCAGGCTTGTGCCCATGGCATTATGGCCGGCAATTGAAAATAAATTTTACTTGAATAAGTACCTCAGCCTGATCAGAGGCACTGCCGCTGCTGAAACAAAAGCATTTGGGGATAAGTTATTGACTCCACTGACAGCCTGAATGAACTTCATTATGCCAGCCCACTCTTGGTAAATGTGTCAGGTTTTAAACTGAATTAGGTGGCAGGTGCATGGACTATTCCCCTGCTCCCCCTGAGACAGCCCACAGCCAATCATCACCTGATTCTACAGACAAATGTTTAGATTTGTTTTTCATATTGCACGGCCATAAGTGAAAGCATATTTAAATCTTTTTTCCTTATCCTCCATCACTGATGTGTTATATTCCCATGAGCAGGACATACCCACGCTTTGGTGTAATGGGATTCTTAGAGGCCTGGCCTGCCACCTCTGCCCCTCCCCTCCCTCCGAGGCACAGATTTCAGGGACAATCTGGGATCTTCACTGGAAGATTATTGGATTTTAGCTTTAGAACAGCAGCTCCTCTTCCGCTGTAGGAAACTGAAATGCAAGGACAGACATTCACCATCTCTTTCATCTTAAAAACTTCAAAAAGACCTAAGAATGAACATTACAATAGGTTTTAACCTATTAAATTTTTAGTTGGGACTGAATTTTTAGTTGGGAACTAGATTACATAAAGCAGATATTTTAATCTGTATTAAGTATTTGCCTCCAGCAAACCTTGTAACCCCTCCAGGTGCCCTGAGTTCAAGCAAAGAATCAGTAACTCTGGCATTTTTCTGCTGTGAAAACATGTATGTATGTATGTATGTATGTATCTATCTATCTATCTATCTATCATCTATCTATCTATCTGTCTGTCTATCTGTCTATCTATCTACCATCTATCCAATTTGCTTGTATATTTGACTTTAAAACATTTGTTTTATGATCTTCCCTAGGCCTATAAGGATAAATGCAAGATCAGCTAAACTTCAGATACATTGATGCCAGCTCTCATTACTTAATCATGAGACAGGACTATTAAGACTCCTAAAAGTGAAAGCCCAGACTTCCACCCAGAGAGAGAGAGGGTTGGCATACACCTTTGGCTGTATGCCTTATTAAAGTTAATGAGCAAGAAGATTCTTTTCTCCTAAGTATCTTGAAGACCTTAAACCCTCCCAGTAAAGTGTCTTTTTGCTTCTGAATAATGTTTCCATTATTCACGATGAAGCACCGTACATTTCTTGACATATATCTTGAATTGTAAAGTAGAACTCTTTTCAGCTCCAACCCCAGTGAGGGAATGATATAATTTTTTAAATCCCATATTAAAACATCAAAGACCTATCAGTCCAGCCTTTGCTGTTCTTTTAATGATGTCTAAGCACAATTTGGTTCAAATCTCCAGTGGAACTTTATTCAGTTCTGGACTGTATTTACTTCCAGATAATATTGTTTTACTGGATACAGTGGATTCATGTGTGCACTTGAATGTAAAGATGGATTTGAAAAACACATTCAACATTCTAAAATTTATATATGTACAAATCTGGATGATCTATGCTATTCAGGAGTACAAAATTGCTTTTCATTTAGGACTACCTAAAGTCTGTCCTGAGTTAACACAGGAAAAAGGCTCTACAATGCCTTTCACTTGCTGGAGCTGTTCCTCCCCCCAGCCACAGCAGATGGTGTTTCATAGTTGGTCACAAATGGCTGTCAGTGAGTGTTTGTCTGCCTGCCAGTAACCTGTGGCTCAGGGACTCCCTCAGAGAGTGTACCAGCTCTGACTCTGCTGATAACAGCATCTGAGAAAATGATCTGTCCTTTCTTGTCATGCACAAAATTAGCCATCTCACTTTCAAACTGTTGACAAGGGGGATATGAAAGAAATAAGAACTGTGCCAGCCCAGCTGATGTTTCCTCAGCTCTGGTTCTGTGGGCCTCATGCAGACGAATCCAGAAGCAGACTTGATGAGAATGGTGTTGTCACCGAATAGACGGTCTTGGAGCAACCCCAGTTCTGGTACCAGCATTTCCTGCAGGGACTTGCTTGAACTCTCCATTGGACTAGTACTGATCTTTAGAGCAACAGCTATTTTCTCACCCCAGGACCTCAATCAGACTTCATACTGAAATGACCTTTGGCGGCATTGCCTTGGATGAAGCAGTGGGGAAGAGCTGAGTGTGGCAAAGACTCTGAGCACTGTTCTTGCAGCTCTTGGCACCACCCCCAGCTGGAAGGCAGGGTGCCAGCCCTGATGCCTTTGTGGATGCAAATGGCCCCAGAGCACATGAGGCAGCCACTAATGAACCAAAGCGGGGGAGGATGAGAGAAGAGAAAGCAAGAGTGACAGAGAAAGGACGGGGAGAAACAAAAGGGGAAATAGCAAGGAATTTGGAAGGAAGTGGCATTTGCTGAGAACACATTATGGGGGAGGCAGCAAACATGTAATTCTTGCAGCAATTTCATCAGTTTTGTATCATCATCCCATCATCCCTATCTTACAGATGAGAAAAATATGACTCTGAAAAACTAAGTAACGTCTTTTGGGTCACAAAATTACAAACTGGCAGAAACAGGATTCCAACTCTGGCCAATACATCCAAGATGAAGGGGCTGGGCTCTCACGCTAGGTTCCTGGCTTTAAGTCTGGCTTCACAACCTACTGGCTGGGTAAACTTAGGCACATTGCTTCACCCCTCAATGCCTCAGTTTCCCTATTTGTAAGATGGGTCTATTAATAATACCTCTCTCATGGAGTCATTGAGAAGGATGAAATAAGTTAACATGTAAGTACATTAAAGAGTCCTGGACAAGAGTTAACATTCTACTAGAGTACTTTTTTATTATCACTCTTGTGTTTTTCAAGTATTTATTTCACTGTTAGATCACTATCTCCTTACTGGTAAATAACACTTTAAGAACTCTTCTTATAGCAAAATATTTATCTTCCAGTACTCTTACATTTCTATTTTATTATTTATTTCCTTGTTTGATTTTTAAAGCAGGTGACATCTATTCCTATATTATCAATTTAGGGTATAGATGTGAAGAAGGTAGCAACTTTGGTGTCATAAAGTGGTTGAATCCTATTTACACTGTTTCCTAACTGTGTCATCTTGGTCAGCCTGCTAAATCTTTCTCAGCCTCAGTTTGCCCATCTATACAATAAAAAATATTTAACAATTTATAAAACTACTCCAATGATTAAATGAGAAAAACTATACAGAGTGCCTATCACACAATGGACATTCTGCCATTTATAGTTGTTGCTAGTTTCATATATAACTAAAAATGAGTTTGCGTTGTGCAGCTACACGTGTCAACTCAAATGTGAGTCACAGATGTTGTACCGGAATGTCTGGGGTATGTGCGTAGATAGATGAAGCTGATGACTGAAGCTGACCTAAACGTATCTCTTTCTCCTTCTATGACATTGCTCACATTTAATTCCCCTGAAGCAATATTCTGGGTAATAATCACCAAATGCCATAACCATTTTATCTGGCAAAAGAATTTCATTTCTCCACCATAGACTACACCCCTGCTGCTCAGAGCAAAGGGGTGCTTGGGCATCAGGGAGCTGAGAAGGGGGCTTCCTTCCAGATAGCATGAGCCTGTCAGGTGAGGTCAGCATGACGATTAAAGGAAACATCTTTCAATCCCTTCTTTCCAGGAGAAATGAGACGAGGCTCCTGCCAATTGTTAATGATAATGGTCTTATAATTCGAACACCACATTTTACTCAGGAGGATCTCAAATGCTTTATAGAGCTATGAATAGCTTCACCCACTCTGCCCAGTAGGCATTAGGTGGACTAAGCTTGGAATGCAGCCACTGTGGGGAGGATTCCCCTCGTAGTTTAAAATATCTGCAAAACCAAAAGGTATCCTAGTAGCTATAAAACATATGCATGGAAATGGTTTACTTGGTAGAGAAAATGGGTGAGAACAAGAGAGATTTGTATATTACTTTTAATAAAAAATCATTCATTTTGTTGCGTTTTTAGAGTGAAACTCCCAAATGAGCATAAGCTTATGTTTCCAGCTCATCAGTTCCTTAACAGAGGGACTTAAGGGACAGCAATTCTTAAGGTTAAAGTATTCACCAAAAAGAACAGAAGGCAGCTCTAAAATCATGAAGCAAATTAAGGAGAAATTATGACAGACTTATAAAAATAGTATTTATCAGCAGCTTTTCAGCCATACTTCTTATTCTGATGATCTGTGGCTGTCTAACAAACTATCCTAAAATTTGGTGGCTTAAAACTACAACTATATAATTATAGTCATGCATCACTTAACAATGGGGATATGTTCTGAAAACTACATCATTAGGCGATTTCATTGTTGTGCAGAGATCATGGAGCGTACTTACTTATACCTAGATGGTGTAGCCTACCACACACCTAGGCTCTAAGTTATAGCCTATTGCTCCTAGGCTGCTTACCTGTCCAGCAGGCACAGAATACTGTATGCAGTTATAATGCAATGGCAAGTATTTGTGTATCTAAATGGAGAAAATGCACAATAAGAATATGGTGTAAAAGATTTAAAATGGTATACCTCTAGAGAGTACTTATCATGAATGAAGTTTGCAGGACTGGAAGTTGCTCTGGGTGAGTGACTGAGTGAGTGAATGGTGAGTGAGGGAGAAGGCCTAGGACATTACTGTACACTACCATAGATTTTATAAGCACTGTATGCTTTAGACTACACTAAATTTATTTTTTAAATTTTTCTTTCTTAATAATAAATTAACCTTAGCTTACTGTAACTTTTTTTACTTTATACACTTTCCAACTTTTTAAACTTTGACTTTTGTAGTAACGCTTAGCTTAAAACACAAACACATTGTACAGCTGCACAAAAATAGTTTTTCTTTCTATCCTTGTTCTATAAGTTTCTTCCATTTTTAAAATGATTTGTTTATTTATTTATTTTTGAGACAGAGCCTCACTCTGTCGCCCAGGCTGGAGTGCAGTGGTGCAATCTAGGCTCACTGCAACCTTCGCTTCCAGGGTTGAAGTGATTTTCCTGCCTCAGCCTCCTGAGCAGCTGGGACGTGTCACCATGCCTAGCTAATTTTTGTATTTTTAGTAGAGACGGGGTTTCACCATATTGGCCAAGGCTGGTCTTGAACTCCTGACTTTGTGATTCACCCACCTCGGCCTCCCAAAGTGCTGGGATTACAGGCATGAGCCACCGTGCCTGGCCTAAAATGATTTATTTATTTTACTTTATAAGGTTTTTTATTAAAAACCAAGACACAAACACACACATTAGCCTAGGCCTACCCAGGATCAGGATAATCAATATCACTGTCTTCCATTCCCATATATTGTCCCACTGGAAGGTCCTCAGGGGCAATAATACGCATGGAGCTGCCCTCTCCTATGATAGCAATGCCTTCTTCTGGATATCCCCTGAAGGACCTGCCTGAGATTCTTCTTGAGAAGATATCATTCCTTCCAGAAATATGTCGATGTGGTTTGTTTGGTTTGTTTCATTTTTTGTCTTAGATTTGTGTGAGTAATGCCTTGTGCTGTATTATGACAGCTACAATATCACTAGGTGATAGGAATTTTTCAGCTCCATTATTATTTTATGAGTCCACCATTGTATATGTGGTCTGTCATTGAAGCATCAATGTGGTGCATGATAACACATCCATAATTTTGTGTTTCAGGCATTTGAGCAGAACATGGTTGGTTAGTCATTTGCTTGTGGCACTGACTGGGGGTCATTCAGTGGTATTCAGCTGATGGCTTGATCTGGTCTGGAGGGTCAAAGACAGCCTTATATATATATACCTGGAGTCTTGGAAGGAAAGGCTGGGAAACTGGGCCCACCTGGACCCCCCTCCATGTAGTGGCAGTGCAGGGCAGTTCTCCAGGGGGCTTTGGATGGACCTGGTTCTCCCCATTCTTGCTTGCTGTTCTAGAGAATAACTGCAGAATGTGCTGGGAATGCAGCATCCTGGGATGGGGAGGAACTACCTGAAACTGCCCAGTTCCTGTTCCTGTCCCTGCTAAAAAAGGTAACATCTTGAGTTAGCAAGGATCTGCCTGGGCAAGCCTGGGCTTTTTTCCTCTCTCCCCTGAAAGCCGAATGTTCTTCCCAACTTCAGCCCAGTGAGTGACACTGCCCCTGAGGGAGATAACCTGAGGTGGGCTGCCTTTCCCGAGGGCCCCTCAGCTGTGATGCAAGTTGAGTGCTCACAGATGAGACTTCATCTATTTCGGGGAGCTTTCTTGAGCACTGGCTCACAATAGATCCTAAGCTTCTATGTTTCTTGCTACCTGTCTGTCCATAAAAAACCTGCTTTATGTAAGTCATTGCATGTGAGCGTGTTCTGATTCACCAGACTCAGATAAGTAGGTAAGCAGAGCACAGTGAGTCTGCCTCATGGTCAGGGCCTCACCATGTGGTTTCTCTAGTAGAATACTTGAACTTCTTATACAGAGATTCAGGTGGCCAAGAGCAGCCAAGACCAAGTGATCCAAGAAAGAGGAATGGAAGCTGTCAGCTTCTTAAGGCCTGGGCCTAGAACTGCCACTTTCACTGTATTCTATTGATCAAAGCAATGACACAAATCACTTAGATATCAAGGAAGATGACATAGATCTCAACTCTCCTTGGGAAATGTGTCTTTAAAAAAAATTGGCCAAGTTTTTGTTGAATTAAAGCAGTTTGGGGAAGAAAGAAATTAAGACAATCTTTGTACTTTGTTCTGATCTTATTGTAGGATGGCATTCTGTTAACCTAAACACCTTTGTGCTTCAACCGTTATACAATGTCATGTTCCGTGTGAACACCACAAAAGCTGGGAGCATGAATTCTCAGGGGCTTTTCTAGGAATCCACTAGCTGAAGCCAGCTACTGCAAGGGACATGTCCTCTGTAGTCTTTGGTCAATTTAAACTTCAATGTGCAAAAGGAGGAGAAAACAATGGGCAAAAGTTTCCCTCAGAAATGATAAAAGAGATAGTTTCAAAATGAGAAAGGAAAACGAACATTTTGCCATTGAATTTCTTTTCATTCCCGGGGCTGACCTGGCCCTGAGTGTATGACTTTCGGGTCCCATTGGCCATAAGAGCAAAGAAGTGGACAACAGATGGAAGGCTAATCATCAAAACTGGGGTGTCATTAAAACCAGCTTTGTGCAGCATTTGTATTTCTGTGTATGTGTGTCTTGTTTTATATTTTTTCCCTCTCACAGTGTTTGCTTATCATTCTAAGCTTTCCTAAGCCCCTCACCATTCCATTTCTTTCTAGCTTTCTCGACCATAGGTTTATCCTATAACCTATATATAAATAATTTAAATTGCTTTCCTAGAGCCCTAGATTTGTTTTCTTACTGACTTTCTGCCATGTGTAACTTATTAATCTCCAGCTTGGAGTAATCCCCATCGTACAAATCAGTAGTGTGAATTTCAAACAAGGGATCACCGAGATGATTCTACATCCAAAGAAATGGGGTTTCATTCTTTAGCATGGCTCTGACAATTAGATCAGTTTTACTGATATGGACAGGAGGCAAGGAAATACTGGGTAGAAGAGGGTGTTTCCCAGCAAAGGCCCTACTCTCAAGTCTGGAAACCTGAAGCCTAAATGGGAACAAGCATTCCTGTTTTCCCACCCAAATGTTGCCTTTTGGCCTGCCGTGACCCCCTATCTTGTAACCATATAAACCCCAAATCCCAGGCTCCACGAGCAGAAGAGCAGAGGAGCAAAAGACCAGCATAGCAGAGAAAGAGAGAAGAGAAGAGAAGAGGAGTGTCTGAACATTGAGAGGAGTTCGGCTGGGGAGGGTCAGAGAGGAGATTGGCCGCAGGATGACAGAGCTCCAGGGAAAGATCATCTTCCCACTCTATCCCCTTTCCATCTCCCCATCCATCTCACTGAGAGCCACCTGCATCCAGCAATAAAATCCCCTGAATTCACCACCCTTCAATTTGTCCACATGACCTGATTCTTTCTGGATGCTGGACAAGGACCTGGGTACAAAGAGGGCAATGAGCTGGTTAACACTTAAGCTGTCTGTGGATGGCAGAGCAAAAAGAGCACTGTTGTAACAAAAAGAACACCGTAACAAAAAGAGCACTGTAGCAAAAAGAGCACTAGGGCTTCAGGAGTCACAGGCACCCCTAGATGTTACTGTGGAGCAGGAGCCCAGAAGTGCTCACCCTGGTTCCCACACCTGCCAGTCTGAGTACTCCCAGTCCCATAAGGGGTTTGAGCCTGTGGTGGCTGAATAGACAAGCCACATCCCAGTCACACATCCTGCAAGGGGGGTCAGGGAACTCTCCTGTTTCACTACTGCTTGTAATTTACAGTATTTTTCCCTTACTACATAAGTTGTTTGAATTTTGTTTTCTCTCCTCTAACCTCCTTGTTTCTTGATGCATCATCATCTTCTTGGTGGAAGCCAGTCACCTATCTACTCGCAAGTGCTTGGAAAGTGTCATTTTAGTGTATCACCTGAAAAAGGCAGGATTTACAATAACTGGAAAAGCAAATGATTTTAGACATACATATATGACTGATGTCCAGGGTAGTCCACTTACGGACTGCCCAACAACATTTACTCTTCTTCCATATTCAGTCTTCCAAGTTCAACAGCATCAACTACACACACCAGTGTAAAACATAACACAACTATGCCTCCTAAATGAGAACACCTCACATTCTCTCCAAATGGACAGACTTGGTCTCTTCTACTGGCTGAGTCAGGTATTTCTGGGTGATGTTTATTCCTTCTCCATTACAGTAACAATTCCATCTTGATTTTCTGTAATTTTTTATACTAGGTTATAAACTTAACCACTGCCAATACACTTTATTTATTGAATTTGAAAAAATTTAAGACACTATCATTTGTAAGATGCATCATTATCAATGTTACTACACATAAAAAAATTAAAAACACTATCTCTAAACCATAGCATGCCATTAGTTGTAAGATGCATTTACAACTGTAAGATCCAATTTCTGAGAGGTCAATGTGAAAAAATGTACATACACATATTTCAGGGATGTTAACATATGAAGAATTAACACAGAGTAAAAAGTGAACAAAAAGGAAAAACAAAAGCAAATGAATATAAAAATATATTCCTGAATAATGGGTTCCTTAAATTAATGAATATATATACATGACATAGCAAGAAAGAAAGCAAATACTGTTGGATGTCACAGTCCTCATTTCTGCAAAAGATCAAAGGCCATGGTTAGTATCTATAGTTACTTCTTCGATTTCTCATTCCATGATTTTTGTACATAGTAAATACCTTACCTGGGAAAGATTTTTTTTACCTAGTGTGATGATGCAAATCTTCATTCTTGAGGCATCTTAACTCAGAATGGTTCTGCCTGTATGGCACTAGAGTTTTCTATTAATTTTTATCACTGGGAGCATCTATCAGTTGTAGATATTCTCCCTGGATGCACTATTGAGCACCAATTTTATTTACTCCCGAGAGCCTGAATTATAACCATAACCAACTTAGAACCTTCTTTTTTTCCTATTTGTCCTATGGTGTGAAGATTCAAAATGTCCAACTTCTAATTTAATGGGACCGTTACAAGTGAAAATATTCTTTCTTTAGAAACCAAGATTTATTAACATGAAGTGCCCAAAGATGGAGGAAGCGTTGCAAGAAGGGAATCACGGGATGTCATGGTGAGGAAGTTAGTCATATTTTCACATTTTGGTGAAATTTTCGCTCTCCACAATTGAATTCTGGCTATTTGAGAAACAGCACTGTATATTGTTAATTCATTCAGAGCATACACTGCATCCTGTGAGTGAGTACCTCAACTTTGCTAAGTGCTGTCTCACAGATGATGCTAATACTGAATCTTCAATAGGACATTCCATTGTTACATAAAGCCAGCTACTTCTAAGTAATGGGTACATGTTATTATTAGTAAATTTCATGGCCATTAACCCATTTCCCCTTATTTTTTTCTTTAAGAATTTCTTTTTCGGAGCAATATTGAGTGAGACACAGTTATAGTTTTAAACGGGCAATTTATTAAGTCCCACAGATGGTATTTTTGGGAAGGAAAGTGGGTATTCACACTAAGTATTCCAGGAAGAAAAACATCACTGACCTCTCCATGCTGGAAGGGGTCCAATATATTCAGTCTGTCCTCAGATTGAGGCTAATATGTCTGGAGCATGGTGCTATGTATGGGGCTCAGTGTGGGCTTCTGCTGGCCATTTGGTTACACAGCGTGGTCTTATCCAGGTCAGCCTGGTGAGGCAAAGTCTGTGTTGAGTAGATGTGTGGTCTCTATCCCTGCCATTGTAAGAATTTTGTTCAGGAGCCCATTGAGTCCATTCTGGAATAGCTGGAGAAGAGACTAATTGACATCCACAGAACAGGTCATCTGTTTATTATTGAGAGCCTTTCTCAATGAGTAGTTTGGGTGAGCATTCCAATGGCAAATAAACATAATTGCACACTGATCGAATACTGACAGGCTCATCCTCTACCCCTTCCTCAAACGTTGTCATAAATGATCTAATCTTTTCTTTCCAAGTTCCAAGTGATTGGCCAAATCATAAGCCAGTAGTTAAAACACATGAATATTGTTGCTTATTTTTAGTGGTCTTCTAGATAAACAGTTTCAATTCCTTCCAGTGAGGATTTTCCTCCCCCACTGTCCTTAAAGAACAACTCTTAAAAAAATCGGGGTGCCCCGGCAGCCTACTTTAAGTGACAACCAGTAAAAGATGCAGATCCCTCTGTAATCAAGTCTAAAACCATTTTCTCTTTAGTCAGTTCATCTAAAGAGAACTTCTCCGTGAAACTGCACATATGTTTTATGGTTCAGAATATGATCTATGGTGAATGTTCTGTGTACACTTGAAAAGACAGTGAATTTTGCTGTTAGTGTGTGGAAAGTTCTATAAAATTTAATTAGGTCAAATTGGTTGATAATGTTGTTCAAGTATTATAAACCTTTATTTATTTTCTATTTGTTCTATTAATTATTGAAAGAGTGATGTACAACCATAGCTATGCATTTGTCCTTTTATTTTTGTAGTCCTATAAAAGTTTTTTTTTCTGTATTTTGAAATTCTGTTTTTAGGAGCATAAATATTTGGGTTTGTTATACCTTCTTCATTAATTGGTCCTTTTGTCATGAAATGAACCTCTTTAACCTTGGAAGTTCTCTTTGTTCTGAAATATACTTTTATATTTAATCACACTAGGTTTCTTTTGATTAGTATTATCATGGTATATATTTTTCAACTTTCTACTATTAATCTACTTACGATTTATTAATAAAAGTGAGAGTTTTATAGGCAGTATAAAGTGGGGTCTTGCCTTTTTTAAACAATAGCAGTTGACAATGTCTGCCTCTAAAAGGGGTGTGTAGGCCATTCATATTTAATGTGATTTCTAATATGGTTTGATTTATGTGTACCACCGTGCTTGTTTTATTTATTTATTTATTTATTTATTTATTTATTTATTTATTTATTTTGAGATGGAGTCTTGCTCTTTCACCGAGGCTGGAGTACAGTGGTACAATCTTGGCTCACTGCAACCTCCGTCTCCTGGGTTCAAGCAATTCTTCTGCCTCAGCCTCCTGAGTAGCTGGGACTACAGGCACGTGCCACCATGCCCGATTAATTTTTGTATTTTTAGTAGAGGTGGGGTTTCACCATGTTGGCCAAGCTGGTCTCGAATCCCTGATCTCAAGTGATCCACCCACCTCGGTCTCCCAAAGTGCCAGGATTACAGGCAGGAGCCACTGTGCCCAGCCTCACTTTGCTATTTGTTTTTATTTGTACTATATGTTCTTTGTTCCATTTTTGTGTGTGTGCCTTCTTTTGGATTGAATTTTTTAATGATTATTTTTTATCTTCTTTGTTTTCTTGTTAGTTACAACTTTGCTGTGTTCTTTTAGTGATTGTTTTAGAGTTTACAGCATTGTTTTCTTTCTTATTTAAATCTATTAAATCGTGCTGTGATTTGGATATTTGACCCCTCCCAACCTCATGTTGAAGTTTTGATCTCCAATGTTACAGGTAGGGCCTAATGGGAGGTGTTTGGTTCATGCAGGCAGATCCCTCATGAATGGTTTGGTCTTGCTACCATGTCTTCAGAGTAAGGGGTGAGTTCTTGCTCTATTAGTTCCCAGGAGAGCTGGTTGTTAAAAAGAACTTGGTACCTCCTTTCTGTCTCTCTCTTGCTTCCTCTCTCACTAC
The DNA here is from genome assembly GCF_028885625.2 of Pongo pygmaeus. Classification (NCBI taxonomy): domain Eukaryota; kingdom Metazoa; phylum Chordata; class Mammalia; order Primates; family Hominidae; genus Pongo; species Pongo pygmaeus. The sequence continues at coordinate 137,829,882 of NC_072378.2, read as the reverse complement.
CATGTGATCTCAGCTCCCCTTCATTTTGTGCTATGAGTGAAGTAGCCTGAAGTCCTCCTCAGATGCAGATGTTGGTGCCATGTTTCTTGTACAGCCTGCAGAACTATCACCCAAACAAATCTCTTTTTGTTGTAAGTCACCCTGCCTTAGGTATTACTTTATAACAACATGAATAGACTAAGACAAACAATTAAATATTTAAAGTAAAAATAATAACAGTGAATTACAAGTTTTTAAACAGAAATAAAATATGAGACAATAATACAATAGCTGAGGGAAAAGAAATGGAAATACTAGAAGTGAGGTAGTATAATATCACTGACTAGGGTTGCTGGCCACTTCAATCGGCAACTTAGTTGAATCAAGACTGAATTTCAGCTCTAGAAAGGCTCAGTTTATGTCTGGTTCACCCCTATCTTTGCTAAGTTTCAATTAGAAGACTGGTGTATTCTTTGTGGCCTCTTAACCTGGTGAACCAAATTCTAATCTTTGTCTTATAAGATACAGAAGAATCTTGTTTTGAATTTAGTACGTTTGTTACTAAAGCTTTTAGAACCCTTCTGTGTTTTGTTTTGTTTTGTTTTGTTTGGGATGGAGTCTTGCTCTCTCCCCAGACTGGAATGCAGTGGTGCGATCTCAGCTCACTGCAACCTACCTCCAGGTTCAAGCAATTCTTCTGCCTCAGCTTCCTGAGTAGCTGGGATTACAGGCATGCACCACCATGCCAGGCTAATTTTTATCTTTTTGGTAGAGACGGGGTTTCAACATGCTGGCCAGGCTGGTCTTGAACTCCTGACCTCACGTGATCCAACTGCCTCAGCCTCCCAAAGTGCTGGGATTACAGGCGTGAGCCACCACACCTGGCCAGAACCCTTTTTAATGCAGCTTCAGTATTCAGCAAATGTCTTCAGAAAAAAAACAAAAACAAAAACAAAAACAAAAAAACAGCCATGGGCCTGAGGTCTTGTTATGAACCTGTGTTAAGGCCCCAGCATAAGGCCCCCAAAATTCATATGTTGGAGTGCTATTCCACAGTACTTTTGAATATGACCCTATTTGGAAATAAGAATATTGCAGATGTAATTAGTTAAAATGAGGCCATACTGCAGTCATGTCAGCCCCTAATCCAGTATGACTTGTGTCCATGTAAAAAGTAGAAATTTGGAGACAGACATGCACACATGGAGAATGCCATGTGAATATGAAGGCAGGAATTTGGTTGAAGCCTTCTACAAAGGCAGAAATGCTACAGATAATAAGAAAATCACCAAAAGCTAGAGGAGAGGCATGAAATTGTTTCTCCCTAAGAGCCATCAGAAGGACTCAATCCTGCTAATACTTTGATCTTGGACTTTAGTCTCCAGAACCTTTAGACAAAAAATTTCTGCCTTAAAGCCATGCAGTTTGTAGTACTTTGTTGCAGTAGCTCTAGCAAACTAATACAGGCCTTAATATGGTTTGGCTGTGTCCTCACCCATATCTCATCATGAATTATGGCTCCCATAATCCCCATGTGTCATGAGAGCAACCTGGTGGGAGCTAACTGAATCATGGGGGCAGTTACCTCCATGCTATTCCTGTGATAGTGAGTTCTCACAAGATCTGATGGTTTTATAAGGAGCTTTCCCCCTCTTTCGCTCCGCATTTCTCCTTGCTGCCACTATGTGAAGAAAAACATATTTGCTTCTCCTTCTGCCATGATTGTAAGTTTCCTGAGGCCTCCCCAGCCATGCTGAACTGTGTGTCAATTAAACCCTCTTTCCTTTATAAATTACCCAGTCTTGGGTATGTCTTCATTGGCAGCATGAGGATGAACTAATACAGGCCCTCAATCTCTAAAATCTCTATTTGTTTTTTTGATCCCCTCAGGGGATACCCATCAGGCTTTTCTTTTGATTCTTATTCTTCGGCATGTGCCCAAAATCATCAAATGGCCCAAAGACAGAAGCAGCTCCGGAGGCCCAGCTCACCACCCTGATTCTTCTCCCACTGGAACCTTAAATTCTTCATTTCTTGTGGCTTCAGACGGTCTTAGCTTCCTCAAGAAAGTTGATTGTTATATTTTCTTTGGTTTTTCTACTTGTTCTAAATCAGAGTGCTTCCCTACTTACAGTTACTCCATCAGACCCACAGAAGTAGTTCTTCCCCGTTCATTTTATAAAACACAATTTTCCCACATCTTTCTCAGACCTTCTGATTGTGAACCACTGATCTAAATTATACCAACAAATTTCTGGCATCTCAAATCATTTTAGCATACACTACAATAATTTTGTTTCAAACAACTGAACACACACTTAGAATCACTTTCAGCTACCTTGAGCCAGTTTTGTGAATATAAATCACTGGTAAATATATTCAGGCAATTTGTACTACGTGCAGCGATCTGTGATAGGAACTGTTGGTGGAAAATTTTAAACACTTCTTTCAGTAATTGTTATAACATGGGAAAACAAATTACTGAATAACCAAATTAACAACTTCTGAACACGGCATAATTAAATTGGAAAATAATGACTAAACATAGCTAAAAACACCCCTTAAACACTTTGGATTATAGGGTATTCCTTTATATATTTCATGGAAAAAAAATCATAATGGAAATTTTAAAAAATGAACACTAAATTATTATAAAAATAACATATATCTAAAAATGCTACTAAAGTAGTATATTTATAGCAAAATTATAGACTTTAGTGCCCAAATTGAAAAAAGAGACATAAACCAAGAAGAATAAAAAGTGAATTCCAAGAAGGAAAAAATTCAAAACTTAATGAATTAGAAAACATATAAACAATAGGAGATCAAGAACAAAAACAAAAACAAAAACTCTGGTTCTTTAAAAATACTAATTAAATAGGCGATTTTTTATGAAGACTACATAAAAAAAGAGAATGCAAAAAATTCTTTTAAAGTATTCTAAAAGAGAATGTAATAGAGCATGAGATTAAAACATAATATGAGATTAATATAAAAATTTCATGGCAATAAACCTGAAAACTTGGACAAATGGTTAATTTTGTAGAAAATATAATTTACCAAAGCTTACTCAAAAAGTATAAATGACTAGCCTTATAATCACTATTTCAATCAATAGTTAAAATATACTCACAAAGTAATTCAGTCATAATGCTTTTACTGGAAAATTGTTCCAAATATTCAAATAACATATATTTTTAGTTGTATACAACCCTTTCACAACTAGAGTAAAATGTAATGCTTCCCCATTAATTCTATGATGGAGGTAAGTCTTGATGGCAAAACCAGATTATAACAGTCTTAGAAAGAAAAAGTGTAGATTTATTTCACTTATGAATGTAGATGTAAAATACTGAATAAAATACTAGCAAGCTGAATTTACTGATAAATATACATATATATCTATTATACATAAAATACATATATTTGTTATATATGTATTATATACATTTACTGATACATATACATACATATATTTATGTATAAGACTGGTGTATTCTGTGGCTCCATATCCTGGTGAGAACCAAATTCTAATCTTTGTCTTACAAGATACAGAAGAATCTTGTTTTGAATTTAATAAGTGTGTTACTAAAGTTTTTAGAACCCTTCTTAATGCAGCCTCAGTATTCAGCAAATGTCTTCAGGGAAAAAAAAAAAAAACCATGGGCTTGAGGCCCAGTTATGAACCCATGTTAAGGCCCTGGCATAAGGCCCCCAAAATTCGTATGTTGGAGTGCTTGTCCACAGTACCTTTGAATGTGACCGTATTTGGAAATAAGGATATTGCAGATGTAATTAGTTAACATAAGGCCATACTGGAGTCATGTGGGCCCCTGATCTAGTATGACTTGTGTCATGTAAAAAGTAGAAATTTGGAGACAGACATGCACACATGGAGAATGCCATGTGAATATGAAGGCAGGATACATATGTATATGTATCAGTAAATATAGATGATAAATATAAATATCACTGAACTAGCTAGCTTCCTAGATTCTTGTGCTCTCTTCCAATTCAGTCACAGATATATAAATTCTGGAAATAAATAAATATTTATTTATATTTCATCTAAAACAAAACAATTCAAATTCTTCCCAGGCATACAAGAATGGTTTAACCTAGTAAGTACTCAATTGACTGACAGCAGCTCTACCTCTCCCTTGGAACCAATGAAAGGCCAGCTATTAACCAACCTTGCCCTGTGAACCTTGTTTAAGAAAGGATTGTGACAGCTCTAATCTGGGGTGTTGGGGTGATTTTTTTGCTTGACCCACCTCTGCCTGGCTCTCTTGGTTACTCAGCAAAAGCTGATTTGGCAATCACAGTCAGCCAGTCCTGTCTCCCTCCTTTGGGAGCCACTCTTGTTCTCCCCTTGTTTGTCCTCCAGCTCTTTCCTGATGAAATGTGTCATATGCTATTTCACATTATTTTTACTGCCTTCAAATCTGGTGATTTAGTTATTAACATTTTAATCAGCTCAAATATGAATATTTTCAGTTTGTGATATTGAACAGTGCCGAGACCAGCTAGGTCGGGGAGACCCTAACCCAGCGAAGCTAGAGAAATTAAAGACACACACACAGAAATACAGAGGTGTGAAGTGGGAAATCAGGGGTCTCACAGCCTTCAGAGCTGACAGCCCCAAACAGAGATTTACCCACGTATTTATTAACAGCAAACCAGTCATTAGCATTGTTTCTGTAGATACTAAATTAACTACAAGTATCCCTTATGGGAAACGAAGGGATGGGCCAAATTAAAGGAATAGGTTGGGCTAGTTAACTGCAGCAGGAGCATGTTCTTAAGGCACAGATCACTCATGCTATTGTTTGTGGCTTAAGAATGCCTTTAAGCGGTTTTCCGCCCTGGGTGGGCCAGGTGTTCCTTGCCCTCATTCCCGTAAACCCACAACCTTCCAGCTTGGGCACTAGGGCCATTATGAACATGTTACAGTGCTGCAGAGATTTTGTTTATGGCCAGTTTTGGGGCCAGTTTATGGCCAGATTTTGGAGGGCCTGCTCCCAACAGAACAGCAAAAGCATATCAATTATAGTATTCAAAATCTTCTAGATTATATATACATGTTGTAAGTCATTTTAATAAAATGATGCACAAATGAAGTTTGTTTCCTAAGACTTCACATCTTTACTTCACTGCCAATGATCAAAAAAGGTGAAGAATTTCAAGTGTTTATCTTCGTATATCCTATTGACATACCAATTTAGCAAGTCTAAATCTCAGGTTTCTCTCCCTCTTGCTGTCAACCTTACCTCTTCTGCATTTCTGCATAAATGGGTAACACACCATTTAACCAGTCCAGAATGCCACAACTCATCCAAGGCCATCCCCTCTTCCTCAGCCTCCAACATCACATCAGTCACCAAATCCTATGCATTCTATCTACTAAACATCACTGAAATTTCTTTCTCTCTTCTTTAGTACCACTGCCACTATTTCAGATCAGGGGGAACAATAGCCATAAGCCAAATCTGGCCTATTGCTCATTTTTATATGGCCTGAAAGCTTAAATTTTACATTTTAAGTGGTTGAAAAAAATTTTTTGAATAATATTTTGTGACACATAAAATTATATAAAATTCAAATTTCAGGGTCTGTAAATACAGTTTTATTGAAACATATCCATGCTCATTCATTCATGTGTGTCTGTGGCTATGTTCACACTACAATGGCAGAATTGGCAGCAGAGACTCTAAGGCCAGCAAAATCTAGAATATTTACTCTATCTGCCTCTTTACAGAAAAGTATGCTGACTCTGCTTTCGGGTGATGATCCAAGCATTTCTTGTCTGGGCAGTCTTTAAGAACCACCTAATTGCTTTCTTTCTCTCTAGAACTGGCCTTTCAATGATCCATCTCCCGCTTTCAAGAGCAATTTTCTTAACGTGTATATTTGGAGAGACTATTCCCTTTTATATAATTCTTCAATCACTTTCCAACATCTCTGTGATAATTAATCTAATTAAATGATCAGTTTAGTCTGTCTTTTCCATCAGGTTATTATGAAAAATAAGATGTACTCAGTGTCTGATGTCCTTCTAAACAGCTTTCTATTGGAAAGCTTAGATATTTGCTAATGTCAAGATACTATTGTTATCTATCTGTCATGGTTAATTTTATGTGTCAATTTGACTGAGCCATGCGGTGCCCAGCTATTTGGCTAAACATTATTTCTGGGTGTCTCTAGATGAGATTAACATTTGAATTCGTAGACAGAGTAAAGCAGTTTGCCCTCCTTGTGTGGGTAGAAGCTATCCAATCCCTTAAGGGCTGGAACACAACAAAAAGGCAGAGGAAGGAACAATTTGCTCTCTGCTTGATAGTGTAAGCTGGGACATTGAGCTACTTCTGCCATTGAACTGGGACTTTTATCATCTGTGTTCCTTGTTCTCAGGCCTTTGGACTTGGACTGGAACTACACCACTGGCTTTCTTGGGTCTTCATCTTACATATGGTAGACTTCTCAGCCTTTGTAATTGTGTGAACAAATACCTTACAATAAATCCCTTTCCTTCTCTCTCCACACACACACACACACACACACACACACACACATTTAGATAGATAGATAGACAGATAGATAGATAGATATCCTGCTAGTTCTGTCTCTCTGGAGAATCCTGACCAATACATTACTGATCTTAAACTATTCTTCAAAAAGTAAAACTCTTTAGTCAGCCAAATCTAACACCATGTTTATTAGTTGGCTGAATGTTTGAGACAGAATCATGGAGTACCTCCATGAAAATAGTAATGAATACCTCAGCATGATGGAAATTGTTATTCATGATTTCTCTACCAATATTTTAATAAGAAAATTGGGAAGGTTCACACAGACCTGCTCTACAGTATAACTCACTAGCTAGCAAGACCCTTGACAAATATGACTAAATTTTAGAATATAACATGAATGATGAGTGGAACAAACTATTATAGTATCAGTCTGGTATTAGTTGGCTCTTTAGAATGTTCCTGAATTATTGTCTTTGGTTTACTCTATAGTTCAAAGTACACCACTGGGTGTCCAACTGAGTGACATAGATTTTCTTAAGTTTACTTTCAAATTAAGAAGGATTCATCAAAATAGAATCTCTTTGATGCCAAACATACTAAAAAGTGATCTAGATGTTTCAAAATCACAGCAAAACAAAAAAGGAAATGAGAGAGAACAAAGCCAGAGATAGCAACAATAATGTTCTTGGATGATGTTTTTGAATACTTTATTGGATCATGGCTGGATTACTCTCCTGCTAAAAGAACTGTCAATGTAGTCTTCCAATTAATATTCCAGCATACCATTTGTATATTTTGTCATAGCCTGAAATTTAATAAATTACACACAGAAGCAATACAATACAGCAATGCAAACCTGTTGTGACATGGTTACTGTTGAGGCAGATGATATCCCTTCTTCCTCCTCACACTTGTACTGTGGTAAAGAAGTTCCACTCTTTAAAGAAAATGTGATCCATATACACGTGGAATATTATGCAGCCATAAAAAAGAACAAAATAAAATCACGTCCTTTGCAGGGACATGGATGGAGCTGGAGGCCATTATCCTTAGCAAACTAACACAGGAACAGAAAATCAAATACTACATGTTCTCACTTATAAGTGGGAGCTAAATGATGAGAATACATGGACACATAGAGGGGAGCAGCACACACTGGGTCCTTTTGGAGGGTGGCTAGTGGGAGGAGGGAGAGGATCAAGAAAAGTAACTAATGGGTACTAGGCTTAATAGCTGAGTAATTAAAGAATCTGCACAACAAACCCCCATGATACAAGTTTATCTATGTACAAACCTGCACTTGTACCCCTGAACTTAATATAAAAGTTAAAAAAAAAAAAAAGAAATTCCACTCTGTCAGGAAGCCAAAACCTTCAATAGCTTAAGCTTATTCTCTGGCAAATAATTTTTAATCTGCTCATTTAAATCATAGAGAGGATTGAGGCACTTACCTTATTAACTCAAGAATAAAGAAATTAAAGAAATACACAATCTAGTAGAAAAAAGTGATGAAAAAATTCTCACATAAAACAAATCCATGCATATTGGTAAAGACAGAGATGAATTAATGTGGGAAATACAACATGAGAATGATTAATAATTACAGTGAAATATTGATAAAGCTTACAATGTAGAGAGAAGATTAAAAATAGCTTTGAAAGTTTGAATTACTCTTTTACTGAATACTAAGTTCTATGTCAGTCTACATTACTTAACACATGTCATAATTGCTAATATTTATTAAGCACTTACAATATGACAGGCTGACACTGACAGGCTATGGCAGACTAAGCACTTAACATTATGAACTCATGGATAATGGTACTATTATTTCCCCATTATTAATTTCCAAGACATCCTCATTTTACAGATGAGGACATTGAGACACAACGCTATTAGGCGATAGAGGCAGAATGTAAACCCAGATTGTCTGATTCAATGGTGCATGTTCTTAGCCATTTGAAAATACTATCTCTCTAGTAAATATTCATTATATATTTATTCATCAAGTGAATGAATGAATCAATCTCTGTCCTTTTTGTAAGATTACTGCCCTTACAAAAGGACAGAGAAACTAGCTGCCTCCCAGTGCTTGCTTCTCTTTGCAGGATGAATTTGTGATCTTGTGGTTATTCATAATTATTTGTCATTCTTAAGACAAATGCTATAAAGGGGAATAATATTTTTGTCTTTGAGACTTGATACCCTTTATAATTCACATGACTACATATAGGGATACTAATTAGATTGCTATAAAACTGATGGCAATGCCAATGAGCATACGTATTGATACTTAATAGCATGGAATGACAGAAACTAATGAGTCAGAATGATTCCCAATGCAGAGAACACAGAGCTGTTGAAAAACGTAATCAAGTAAATGAGGAACTGATTAAGCCATTGTTATAAAGTTTGGAATGATTCATTTACATTAATCTAACTTCTCATATTTTTTTGTAACACAGAATATTTTTGTGTTTAGTTTTTAAAAAATTTCATTTTTTTAACCTATGATTTTTTCATTTTTATAAGTGAGGTGGAAAGAAGACCCTTGTGAAGATAAATTTTTTTTGGCATTCACTAAAAAAACTGTAAAACTTAAGGTTTATTTTGTTAAGACTGGGAGCCAGATGTTCTTGGCTGCTTATGAGCGTTCCAAGTTATGTTTATTCGTAGAAGTTTAATACCAGGAAGAGCTATCAAGTGACTCATGAGGTGGGAGTTTTGAGTTGGCAATATTCTTAAATGTAAATTAGGCAGTTTATTTATTGGAAAATAAGAAATCTTAAAATACTTAAATTAAAAATTATAACATAGGCCAGGTGCAGTGGCTCATGCCTGTAATCCTAGGACTTTGGGAGGCTGAGGTGGATGGATCCCCTGAGGTCAGGAGTTCGAGACCAGTTTGGCCAACATGTTGAATCCCAGTCACTACTAAAAATACAAAAATTAGCCAAGTGGTGGTACACGCCTGTAATCCCAGCGACTCTGGAGGCTGAGGCAAGAGAATTGCTTAAGCCTGGGAGGCAGAAGTTAGAGTGAGCCGAGATCACATCACTGCACTCCAGCCTGGGCAACAGAACAAGACTCCAGCTAAAAAAACAAAACAAAACAAAACAAAACAAAAAAAAAAACAAAAAAAATTACACAAGTAGACATTAGGCAAACACGTAAAGTAAATATGGAAATAACATTTCACTTGGTGCCTTTATCTCAAAGTGTACCTTTAAAACAGCTATTAGCTTAAATCCTTTAACTAAACTTGTCTTTTCTTTTAGTCATTTCCACCAAGAAATAAAAAGTCTACTTTTATTTAAGTTATTTAGATTTTCAACAAAAGTTTTTTGAATAATTGGATGATTTTTTAATATTCAAAAATGTTCAAAAGCTGCTCAAAATTAAATATTAATGAATGAAACAGTAGTTTGAGTTTAAAACATCAAGTAATTATCCTGATAGTTTTTTTTTTTTTTTGTCACTATTTAGAAGCTTGTGTAGTAGACACTAACATTAACTTGTAGGTACATGTTTGTATTTTACTGTCTGTCAGCTTTAAACAGTTTAAGTAGAAGTATAATTTTTAAAAAATGATCATATAAAGTGTTAATCTATATATTTAGAAAACTAAATTATACAGAAATATTTTTATTTATTTAATTTTTTTTTTGGAGACAAGATCTCACTCTTTCACCCAGGCTGGAGTGCAGTGGTGCAAACACAGCTCCCTGCAGCCTCAACCTCCTGGGCTCAAACGATCCTCCCACCTCAGCCTCCCAAGTGTCTGGGACTACAGGTGCACACCACCATATCCAGTTAGTTTTTGTATCTTTGTAGAGATAGGGTTTTGCCATGTTGGTCTTGAACTCCTGGGCCTCAGCCTCCCAAAGTGCTGGGATTACAGACGAGAATGACATTATCACTGTGTGAAAGAAACAAGAGCAGAATTCAGGGTTGCCAAGGCTGCTAGGATTTAAGGCAGAGTCCCTTATAGGAAGGAGCTGCACATAAGGAATCTCAAATATGCATTCAGCTACACATGCCCAGAGCTAGATTATGGCAGAACTAGCAGGGTATAGCTACATGAGGTTGGAGTGCTTGGCAGACATTTTAGGGGCCTCAAAGTTGCAGGAGATTTTGGAATTTTGGCTCAGTTAGAAGAGAGAGACCTAGGTAAACACCTTGTATAAGAGTAATGCTCCTAGGAAAGAGAGCAAAACTAAAATAGAACCTTCCTAGTAAAGGCTGACAACAATATCTGACAGATGAAGATAATAAAACAATAATTTAATTGCCTGTCAAATTTTAAAAATTCTAATACTCCTTATAGGAAGGTGAAATAATCTAGAGTCTCTACAATGTATCATTCAAATTCCCTAGTGTACAATCTTAAAAATAGAAAAATTCAAAGAAACAGGAAAATTTACTAATAATGAAGACATAAAATAGAAGTAAACACAGAGATGACCAAGATATTGGAGTTAACAGAGAAGGACTGGAAAATATTTGTGATTAATATGTTAAAGAAAATAGAGTAAAATATGGGCAAAATGAGTAAGTGTTGGAGGATTTCAAGAGAAAATTAGAATATATTAAAAACCAGGCTGGGCGTGGTGGCTCACCCCTGTAATCCCAGCACTTTGAGAGGCTGAGGCGGGTGGATTGCCTGAGGTCAGGAGTTTGAGACCAGCTTGACCAAAATGGTGAAACCTCATCTCTACTAAAAATACAAAAATTAGCCAGGCATGGTAGCGGGCACCTGTAATCCCAGCTACTTGGGAGGCTGAGGCAGGAGAATCACTTGAACCTGGGAGGCAGAGGTTGCAGTGAGCTGAGACCGAGCCATTGCACTCCAGCATGGGCAACAAGAGTGAAACTCTGTCTCTAAAAAACAAACAAGCAAACAAAAACCAAATAAGTATCCCAAAATTTAAAATGCAGTATATTTAATTAAGACCTTATTATTTGGGTTTTAACAGTAGACTGGAGAATGCTGAGGACAGAAAGAATAAGAAGATAATCAACAGAAATTATTTAACTAAAGTATTGAAAGGAGAAAACAGAGAAATTGACAAAACAGAACAAATAGAGTGTAAGAAACATGAGAGGTGCTAAAAATGTCTAACATGTAATTAGAGTCCCAATAGAAACTAAGACAGAGAATAGAATCAAAGTAATAGTTGAAAAATGACTTGAGAATGGTGAAATAATTGAATGGACAGATGTAAAAAAATTTTTTTAACAACTGCCAAGTACAATGGATTCAAAGAGAACCATACCAGGCATATTATAGCCAAAGAAAAACTCTTAAAATAGATACAAAATAAAAATGGCTCATTACCTTCAAAGCCACAAGATAAGATTGATAGCAGACTCCTCAACAGGAATTCTGGAAGCCATAAGACAAAGGAAAGATTTTCTAAAGTGCTGAAAGAGAAAAATCTGCAATCTTAGAAAAAGATTTTTTCTTCCAATAAAGAAAGATCTTTTTGGATCACTTGGTTAGGGGAAAGCTATGTGCCATGTCATGAGTATGTTCCAATTTTCTTATGAAGAGGCCCATGTGGAAAAGAATGGAAGCCTCTGGCCAACAGCCAGTAAGGAACTGAGGCCTTTTTGCAGCAGTCATGAAGATCCTCCAGCTCCAGCGAAGCCTTCGGATGATGATTGCCTTGGCTGAAAGCTTGGTTGCAACTTATAAGAGATCCTGAGCCATATCACCGAACTTTCAAATTTCTGACTCACAGAAAATGTGAGCTAATAAATGCTCATAATTTTTAAACCAAAAAACATAATACACACATGCACAAAATCAATGTTTTTTAGAAAAAAAATGATGAAATTGGTCATCAGTAGACCTGTACTTCAAGAAATACTAAAAGAGAGTTTTTCTGGGTGAAGAAAAATGAGCATTTTATATTCTAGGCCTAAAAATGCCTCTATACTTTATTTGGGAAGATTAAATTTGTAAATTAAGCATAAAGCTTCAAGATGTTGATTTATCTAGGCAGAGAATTCCAAATGAATACTATTGACCGGTGAAGTGACAGATATTACAGTCACATCAATCTTGTTTTCCATCTGAATACTGAACATGTATCCCGACATCTGCACTGCTGTCTTTGTCATAATTATTTTTTTTATTTGCCCCGTAGTTAGGCACATACAGCAGACTAGAAGGTTATAGTCAACTCTTGATTATTCTCAAGTTATCGACCTAATTTGATTTACCCATGTTAAATCTTTCTTTAACATTCTGTTGACACAGAAATGTGCCGTGATTATAAGCTACAGTCCTTGAGTAGGGGATATGTTTACTTATTTTAAAAAAAAATGTGAGTGTTCATGAGAATGTGAGCCAGAGGGACATAAGTTTTACAGGAAGATAGCTCTGTAGTCTTTTGCCTGCAGGAAGTATCCAGGAAAAAGAGGGCAAAATACATTGCTGAAAACTTTTCAACGCATTGTTATTTAAGATCTCACCATGTTACTTCATTATTTGGTATTAAATATTAATCCCAAGAACAGTAGAACTATCCACAATTTTAATTTAATATTATAAACGTTTCTGTTTTTCCACATGAAGGTGAATAACTGAATGTGATCATGTACACACATCATCTTTGTTTGTCTCTTCATTATTTCTGGTCTCCAATATTCAGGGATCAAAGAAATATCTACAATTTAGTGAGTTGAGTCTATTCCAAGAATAAGAATCAATAAGACAATTTTACATTTATTTTGTAGATGTGTCCATGAAGAAAAGTTAGAGTTATCCTTTCCTCCTCTATCCCCTCAGTTGCCTCACTTTGTTCATGTGTTCCTCCATCAAGCACTCAAAACTGATTTACTGTGCTGATTTCTCAAGATTCTTCACCGTGGTGTCCCACTTGGGTCTGTTCATCCCTCATAAGTTCCCCTATACGATACTTATCCTTCAATCATCTGATCAAAGAACTATTTCTGTTATCTATAGACTAACTTGGCCCTGAAAAAAAAATCACTTAATGTGTTGCTTCTCCCAACTAAAATATAAATTAGCAAAGACTTTCTTTAGATAATTTATTAGCCCTCAGTAATAGAGGGACTTTCCAAAGATAATATAGTAGTGAGAAAGATATTAGGGAAAAAATGGGTGTTTGGGGGCTTTGAATCACACAGGTTAATGACATTTTTTCTAAGTGAATGGAATGTCTGAAAATTTTTGAATTACCAATGAACAAATAAAAATTAAAATTAAGAAAATAATATTTTACATCCAAAAATATGAAACATATGTAAATAAACTAAACAAAATATGTTCAAAAGCTGCACCTAAAACTATATAATTATAAAATATCACTGAAAGCAAATAAAATAAATGGAGAGCTACATAAAGTTTATGAATTAGAAGACTCATTGTTATGATGTCAATTCTATCCAAATTGATTTACAGGTTCAATGTCATCCTAATCAATATCTGTACAGAATTTCCTTTGTAAAAATTGACAAGCTCATTCTAAAATTTATATGGAAATGCAAAGGACTTAGAATAACCAAAACAAATTTGAAAGAGAATGAAGTGCAAGGCTAATACTATCTGATTTCAAGAATTATTCTAAAGCTAGAGTAATAAGAACAGTTTGAAGTGCCAAGACAATTTGATGGTAAAAGGATGGACTTTTCCCACATGAAAAAAATAAATTTTAACGGTCACCTCACATCATACACAAAAACTAACTCTAATGTATTATATACCTCAATGTAAGAGCTAAAACTACGGAACTGCTTGAAGAAAACACAGGAGAAAATCTTTGTACCATTGAATTAATTACCAATTTTTATTTCTGAAAAATCAGCTGACATTTCAAATTGGACTGCACTGAATCTGTAGATCAATTGGGCAGAAATGGCATCTTAATAATGTTTACTCTTCCAGTATGTGATCTCACTATATGTCTTCATTTACTTTACTTCTTCATTAGAACACAAAAAGGACAGACCATTTAGAAAAATGGATAAATCAAACTGCATCAAAATTTAGAACATTTGTTATTCTAAAAACATGATTAAGAAAATGAAAAGACAAACCAAATACTAGGAGAAAATATTGGCAGAATACATATATGATAAAGAACTTCTCTTCATAATATATAAAAAATTATTACTACTCAATTACAAGAAGACAAACAACTGAAATTTTTAAAAGGGTAAAAGTTTGAATAGACATTTCACCAAAAAAGATATATAGTTGACTACATGAAAAAATGTTCCACATAAGTAGTCTTTAGGCAAATTTAAATTAAAACCATCATGAGACACTACTACACACTTACACTACAATGGCTGAAATAAAAAATTCTGACAATAAGTAATAAGTGTTGGTGAGGATATGAAGCAACTGGAACTCTGATAACATTTCTTGTGGAAAGGTACAATAGTACAACCAATGGAAAATAGTTTGACACTTTCTTATCATGTCAAATACATACTTGTCACATGACCCAGCAATTCTACTCCTAGAAATTTACCCAATCTAAACAGGAACACATGTCCACACAAAGATTAGTATGCACATGTTCATAGTAGCTTTATTCATTAAAATCTCCAAACTGGAAACACCAAGTGTCCATCATGTGGTGATTGTATAAATTGCAATATATTCAAATAATGGAGTATTATTCAGTAGTAAAAGAAATCTGAAGAGCATTATATTAAATAAAAGGAGTCAGACACAAAGACTACATGCTCTATTAATCATTTGTGTGAATTTCTAGAACAGATAAAACTATAAAAAATGGAAAACAGATCAGTGGCTAACAGGGTGTGGGGGTGAAAAGATGGGATACACTGAAAAGGTGTATGAAGAAATGTTCAGGGGTATAGGAATGTTCTATATCTTGATAATGATTTGTAAAAAGACATTAAATGTAAAAGACATTCGATGTTTGTTTGTTTTGTTTTGAGACAGAATCTCACTCTGTTACTCAGGCTGGAGTGCAGTGGCACCATCTTGGCTCACAGCAACTTCCGCCTCCTGGGTTCAAGTGATTCTCTTGCCTCAGCCTCCGAAGTATATGGGATTACAGGCGTAAGCCACCTCACCCAGCTAATTGTTGTAATTTTAGTAGAGATGGGGCGTTTCTCCATGTTGGCCAGGCTGGTCTCAATCTTCTGACCTCAGGTGATCTACTCGCCTCGGCCTCCCAAAGTGCTGGGATTATAGGCATTAGCCACCGCATCAGGCCATAAAAGACATTAAATATTGAAAGACATTAAATACCTACTTAAATGGAGGTAAATTTTACTGTATATAAATTATCTCAATAAAGAAAAGACTTTACAGACAGAATAAATTGTTGGGAAAAGTATGTAAAACTGAAGAATCTTTGAGGACTAGAGTATGTGTTTAAGATATGGAATGTAATGGCTAGGATGGCCTGGAGAGGATGGTTAGGGTCAGGTTGCAAAGATGTTTGAACTTTTTTTTGTAGCAGCCGGTGAGAAACCAATGGTAATTATGAAAGAGTATCATAAGCCTAGGAATGACATGACCATATATTTATATTTGATTGTGGTTAAAGTATACATAAGGTAAAACTTATCATTTCAAACCCTTTTTAAGTGGCATTAAATACATTCACATTGTTCTGCAACCATCACCACCATCTATCTCCAGAACTTATTCATCTTCCCCTTGTGAAACTTCTACACCTGCTTTTTTTTTTTGGAATGAAGTTTGATGGTAGTATAGAGATTGTGTGAAGTAGGGGGATCATAGATACAGACCAGTTTGGAGGCTTATATGAGAGCTGGGACAATGAGTAATGAACATTGGTACAGGGTAACAAATAATCAGATAAGGGGAGGAGCATGAGACATATTTCTGAGGTGGATTGACACGATGTTGCTACTGATAGTGGTGAATAAAGAAGCAGCAGTGGTCAAAGATATCTATGATATTTTTAATCATAGATTGGACAACTGGATATAAGGCAGAGTCATTAAGTCAGATACTCAGAATGCAGAAAGATGGGTAATAGGATAAAAATAATGAGTATAGGATACACTGAATTTCTGGGGCCATAAGGCCATCAAGGTAGAGAGGCCATCTAGGTAGAGAGGTAAGGGATGATGATGCATTTAAGAGTCATTACCATAAATACGATGGATTGGATCTTTTGGAGGATTTTATCATTATTTAATATGTGGAAATGGATATAAATTAAGAAAAATAACAACAAAAAAAGAAATATAAGAGGGAGGGGCTTTAAGGTGGCTGACTAGATGCATCTAGTCCTCACTTCTTTCACAAAGAAGAACCAAAATAGTCAGTAGATAATCACACTTCAAATAGATCATCTAAGAGAAAGCATGTAGTTCAACAGGGAAGTGACAGGAAACACCGAAATTAGGGAAGGAGAGAGATGTAAGGCAGTCTCCTCAGCCTGGAGCAGCTGGGAGCTTGGATAGGCTCCCTAACGTAAGGGAAAGGTAAGTGGGTGACTCCCAGTGGTCCACATTTCCACCATAGACTCCTGAGATTCTAGCTATGGGAGAGCCTCTTGACTCACATTGGCCCTAAGACTAACACAGCCACCACCACCACCACCAGTGAAAACTGATTAGGTCCCAGAGAGTTGTTCAACCACTGCTACTGCCATTACTCATGCCAGGGCTCTTACCAGGGACCTGAGAACCTGCCCATCTTTCCAGCCCACCACTGCCATTCCCAGTACCCAAGTCAGCCACTTGGAGGCCCAAGAATTGGCCTATCTAGACCAGCTAACACTGGTGCCAGTACATGGGACCCTGGTACTGCCACCACTAAGGCCCAAAGACTGGGCCACCTGGCATTCCAGTCACTAGCAAAATATTATCACAGCCTCCACTAACAACCACACGCCAAACCACCAAGAAAATCATAGACATCACTGATGCAGTTTATGGCTGAATAAATTGTGCAGAGACTACAGTACTACAGGCAACCAGAATAAAAGCCAAAGTGCCCCACCCAGCCACACCATAGATACATCTTCAGGGAAAAGTGTTCCCCTGTGAAAGCAAATTCAAAAAATTAGAAAAAAATGTTATACCAGTTATGCTGCTATCAACATCAGAACACAGGAAACATGAAAAAGAAGAAAATATGATACCTCCAAAGAAACGAAATAATTCTCCAGTAACAGATTTCTATCAAAAAGAAATTTATAAAATCCCAGAAGAATTTCAAAATAATCATATTAAAGAAGCTCAGTGAGATACAAGAGAATTTCAAAAAAAAGTACAAAGAAATCAGAAAAACAATTCAGGGTATGAATGAGAAATTTATCTAAGAGATAAATATCATTAACAAACAAACAGAAATTCTGGACCTGAAGAATTCATTGAATGAAGTTCAATAGCTATAACAATGGATTAGATCAAGTGAAGAAAGAATCTCAGAACTTGAAGACGTGTCTTTTGAGATAAACCGTTCAGACAAAAAAAAATTTTAAAGAATAAAAAACAATGAGCAAAACCTATGTGACATAAATGGTACCATAAAGTGACCCAATTTTCAAATTCTCTGTGTCTCAGAAGGTAAAGAGAAAACAAAAGAGTTGGAAAACCTATTTAATGAAATAATAGATGAAAACTTCCCCAAGTCTAGCAAGATATTTATACATTCAGATACAGGAGGCTCAGAGATCCCCAGATAGATACAATTCAAAAAGATCTTTTCTATGGCACATTACAGTAAAACTGTTAAAAATAAAAGACAAAAAGAATTATAAAAACGGTAAGGAAAAAAAAAGTCTAGTCACTTGTGAAGAAACCTCCATCAGGCTAACAGTAAATTTCTCAGCAGAAAACTCACCAGGGCAAGAGAGAATGGGATGATATATTTAAAGTGTTAAAAATGAAAAACTGTCAGCTGAGCATACCATACACAGTAAAATGAAGAAGAAATAAAGTCTTTCCCAAACAAGCAAAAGCTGAGGCAATTTATCATTACAATACTGGCCCTAATGGTATCTATCATCATGAAAATGCATGAAAATATAAAAACCACTGGTGGAGCAAATACAGAAACAAGGAATAGACTCAAATGTTACCACTACGAAAAGCCACCAAACCACAATAATGAACAATCAGAGAGTAAAAAATGAACAATACAAACCCAAAATCAAATAACAGAATGATAGGATAAGCCCTCACATATCAGTAATACCTTGAATATAACTGGATTAAACTTTTCACTTAAAAGATATAGACTGGTTGAGTGGATTTTAAACTATATGCTGCCTACAAGATACTCATCTCACCTGCAAAGACACATATAGACTGAAAGTAAAGAGATGGAAAAAGATATTCCATGCAAATAGAAACCAAAAGTTAGCAGGAGTATCTATACTTACATCAGATAAAGCCAACTTTAAGTCAAAAACAGCAAAAAGAGACAAAGTTATTATATAATGATAAAGGGATCAATTCAACAAGAGTTGATTATATATGCACCCAACACCAGAGCACCCAGATATATAAAGCAAATGTTATTAGATCTAAAGAGAGAGATTGACTCCAATACAATAATAATTGGAGACTTTAACAACCCACTCTCAGTATTATACAGATCATCCAGGCAGAAAATCAACAAAGAAACATTGAATTTAAACTGCGCACTACAACAAATGGACCTAACAGACACTTACAGAACATATTGTCCAGTAGCTACAAAGTAGGCATTCTTCTAATCAGCACATGAAACATTCTCCAGAATAGATCATGTGTTACAACACAAAACAAGTCTCAATAAATGTTTTAAAAATCAAAATCCTATCAAGTATCTTCTCAGACCACAATAGAATAAAACTAGAAATCAATAACAAGAGGAACACTAAAAAGTGTACAAATGCATAAAAATTAAGCAACGTGCTTCTGAATGAATGAACACTGGGCCAAGAAAGAAATTAAGCAGGAAATAAAAAAATTTATTGAAATGAGAAAACTGAAGCACCACGTACCAAAACCTAAGCAATACAGCCAAAACAGCACTAAGAGGGAAGTTCATAGCAATAAACGCCTACATCAAAAATGTGAAAAGATTCCAAATAAACAATCTAACAATGCACCTCAGGGAACTAAAAAGGAAAGAACAAACCAAATCCAAAATTAGTAGAAATAAAAAAATAATAAAGATCAGAGCAGAACTAAATGACATAAAGACTGAAAAACTATAAACAATCAACAAAATAAATAGTTGATTTTTAGAAAAGATTAACAAAATCAATAAATCACTTGTTGGATTAACCAAGAAAAAAGAAAATAGACCAAAACAAATAAAATCAGAAATGAAAAAGACATTAAAGCTGATACCACAGACATATGAAAGATAATCAGACTATTAAAAAGAACTATACACTAACGCATTGAAAATCCTAGAGGAAGTAGATAAATTCTTGAATACCTACAGCCTACCAAGACTGAATCAAGAAGAAATAGAAATAGAAAACTTGAACAGACAAACAATGAGTAATGAGATTGAATTATTACTAAAAAGTATCCCAAGAAAAAGAGTCCAGATTATTTCACTGCCAAATTCTACCAGGGTTACAAACAAGCACTAACACCAATTCTCCTCAAACTATTCCAAAAAATTGAAGAAGGAGGAATGTTCCATAACTCATTCTATGATGCCAGCATTACCCTGATACCAAAACCAGATAAAGACACAACAAACAACAAAATTAGAGATCGATGTCCCTGATGAACACAGATGCAAAAATTCTCAACAAAATGCTAACGAAACAAATCCAGCAGCACATCAAATATTGATGTCATGTTCAAGTGGAATTTATTCCAGGGATGCAAGGATGGTTTAACCTATTGAAATCAATAGACTGGGTGCAGTGGCTCACTCCTGTAATCCCAACACTTTGGGAGGCCGAGGTGGGTGGATCACCTGAGGTGAGGAGTTCAAGACCAGCCTGGCCAACATGGTGAAACCCCATCTCTACTAAAAGTACAAAATTAGCAGGATGTGGAGGTTCACACCTGTAGTCCCAGCTACTCAGGAGGCTGAGGCAGAAGAATCGCTTGAACCTGGGAGGCAGAGGCTGCAGTGAGCTGAGATCATGCCACTGAACTCCATCCTGGGCAAGACAGAGTGAGACTCCATCTCAAAAAAAAAAAAAAATCAATAAATATGATATATCGCATCAACAGAATGAAAGACAAAAACCATGTAATCATCTCTAGACACATGAAAAGCTTTGATAAAATTCAACATCTCTTCATGATAAAAACTCTTAACAAACTAGACATAGAAGGAACACACATCAAAATAATAAAGTCCAAATATGGCCTTTATGTGACAGACCCACAGGCAGCATCACACTGTATGGGGAAAAGCCGAAAGCCTTTTCTTTAAAAACTGGAACAAGACAAGGATGCCCACATTTACCACTCCTATTCAGCATGGTAATGGAAGCCCTAGCCTAAGCAATCAGGCAAGAAAAAGAAATAAAAGACATCTAAAGTAGAAAGAGAAAGTCAAATTATCCCTCTTTGCTGATAATATGATCTTATAACTACAAAAACCTAAAGATTACCTTAAAAAACTCTTAGATCCCATAAATAAATTCAGTAAATTTATAGGATACACAATCAACATACAAAAATAGTACATTGTGATTGGTGTACTTTTTCTGTACACCAATAATGAACTAGCTGAGAAAGAAATCAAGAAGACAATCCCATTTACAATAGGTACAAAAAATAGCTGGGAATAAATTTCACCAAGGAAGTAAAAGATCTATACAATAAAAACTATAAAACACTGAAGAAAGAAATAGGAGAGGACACACACAAAATGGAAAGATGAGAGGAGGTTGTAAATGCTGTGACCCCTAGTTCAGGACTCAATAAAGGGAAGACAAGAGTGAGGTGTATGGGGGGTTGTGGAAAGGAATGTGTGGAGATGCAAAGCTGCTGGAAGCCACGGTAGGCCTAGGGCAGGGCAGGGTGGGGTAAGGCTGTGAAAGTTGCTTTCTGAGAGCAAATAGCCAGAGTAGAATGCCAGCTTCTGAGAGGGCACCTGGGAAAGTGCACTGACACACACCCTGCATTTGCGAGGCAGGCTTTCTTTGGGCCTGATCCCTATGGCCTGTACCCAGTGAGATTTTGGCACAAAGACAGGATGGGCTACCCCAGGGATGGATTGCCTGTGGGAGGCATAAGAGATGACTTTAGTTTGGGGGCCAGGTGACTGAAATTTAAGTTGCATTTCACTAGAAGTAGGACAGTGAGATCTAAGAGAGAGATGATGATGAATTTTGTTTTGTATCTATTGGTTTTAGGTACAGAGCCGAGGCATTATTGCAGTGCAGTAAAGATTAAGTGCACCAGTTCTGGGCAAAAATGCCTGGGCTCAAGCGTTGGTTCCCTTTCTGACTAAATGTGTGAGTTTGGGCTATTTATTTAACTTTCATATATAAGATGGAGATAATAATAGTGCCATCCTCAGAGTTTTGTTTAAGATGGAACGAGTTAATACACAAAGTTAAAGTGCTTAGAACCGCTGGGCTCAGTAAAATTTAAATTGGATTATTTGTAGACAGTAGAACATCAGCTGGCATTATCCAGTCAACAACTGGCAATATGGCACTGGAGTTTAGTGTAGAAATTAATGATGAAAATATGAACTGTTTTCATATAGCAATAGTAGTAGCCACACATTAGAAGAAATGACCCGTAAAATCAAAATGACAAAAAGGAGAAGCAGACCAAGGCTAGAACTTGGAAGAGAGAACTTAAGTTTCCATTTTCAGTTTTTCCTCACAAATTAATAGGTCCATCAGTTGCCATGTTTTTCTCTAAAAAGTGATTTAATGATGAGTTATTTTGTATCATAAGAGATATTTACCTAGTCCAATAATTTAATTTTACCTTTTACAATGTCATGTATTTTTATTTCATTGTGAAAATTTGTCCTGTATGTATTTTATATAAGCCAATAATTAAGAAATTTGACTGGGTAGAAACTTGGGTTGGTTGGTGATTGTGATAACAAGATAGTCTGTTATGTAACACTAGAGCTGACTTTTTCCATTTTAGGCTGTTCATAGGAGAAAACAAACAAAGGAAAGACATTCCATGTTCATTGACTGGAATAATTTGTATTGTTAAAATACAAATTACCCAAAGTGATCTACACATTCCATGCAATTCCTATCAAAATTCCAATAGCATTCTCACAAAAATAGAAAAAAAAATCCCAAAATTTGCAAGAAATCACAAAAGAACAAAAAATAGCCAATCAATCCTGAGCAAAAAAGAACAAAGCTGGAGGCATCACACTACCTGACTTCAAAATATACCACAAAGCCCTAATAACCAGAGCAGCATAGCACTAGCATAAAAAACAGACATATAAGCCAATGAAACAAAATAGAAAACCCAGAAATAAATCCATGTATTTACAGCAAACTGATTTTTGACAAAGGCATTAAGAACATGCATTGTGAAAGAACAGTCTCTTCAGTAAATGATGCTGGGGAAACTGGATGTTCATATGCAGAAGAACAAAACTAGACCCCTGTCTCTCAACATATAGAAAAATCAACTTAAAATTGATTGAAGGCTTAAATGTAAAATCCAAAATTGTGAAACTACTAGAAGAAAGCAAAGGTGAAACACTTCAAGACATTGGCCTGAGCAAAGATTTTTTGAATAAGTCCTCAAAAACACAGGCAACAAAAGCAAAAATAGACAAATGGGTTTATATCAAGCTAAAAACCTTCTGCATAGCAAAGGAAACAATCAACCAAGTGGAAAGACCACCTGCGGAATGGGGGAAAATATGTGCAAACTATTCATTTGATAAGGGATTAATATCTAGAATACATAAGGAACTCAACAACAGTGAAAAATATTTTAAAATGGGCAAAAGATTTGAAGACACTTATCAAAAGAAGACATACGGATGATCAACAGGTACATGAAAAAAAGTTCAACATCTCTATCAGGGAAATAAAAATCAAAACCACAGTGAGATATCACCTTGCCTTAGTTAGAATGGCTATTATCAAAAAGATAAAAATAACAAATGTTGGCAAGGAAGCAGCAAAAAGGGAATTCTTATGTACTGTTGGTGGGAATGTGAATTAGTCTAGCCATTATGAAAAACAGTATGGAGTTTCCTCAAAAAACTGAAAACAGAACTACCATGTGATCCAGCAATCCTACTACTGGGTATATACCCAAAGGAAAGAAAATCAGTATGTGGAAAGACATCTGCACCCCCATATTTATTGCAACACTATTCATAATCACCACGTTATGGAACCAACCTAAGTGCCCATCAACAAATGAATGGATAAAGAAAATGTGGTTTACATACACAAGGGAATACTATTCAGCCACACAAAGAATGAAATCCTGTCATTCACAGCAACGTGGATGAGCCTCGAGGACATTATGTTAAGTGAAATGAGACAGGCACAGAAAGTCAAATGCTGTATGTTCTCACTCACATGTGGGAGCTGAAAAAGGTGATCGCATGAAAGTAGAAAGAATAGTGGTTATTAGAAACTGGAAAGGGGAGAAGGGGGCGGGGTATAGAGAGAGGCTGGTTAATGGATACAAAATTACACTGAGATCGGAGCCACTGCGCAGTGACTATAGTTACCAATAATTTTTTGTACATGTTCCAATAGCTAGAAGAGAGGATTTTAAATGTTCTCAACACAAAGAAATGATAAATGTTTGAGATAATGGATATGCTAAATACCTTGATTTGATTATTACACATTATATACATGTATTGAAATGTCACACTCTACCTTATAAATATGTACAATTATTATGTGTCAATTAAAAATAATAACAAAAAATTTATTCTCTTGTCAGTTTTCAAATATATAATATGCTATTATTAACTATACTCACCCTGCTGTGCAATAGATCTCAAAAATTATTCTTTCTAAGTGGAACTTTGTACACTCTGAGTAGAAGAAACCAAATAGAAAAATGTGTGAAGAAGTGAAAAGGCATTTTACAGAATAGGAAACTAAAATGGTTAAGAAGTATTTGAACAGATGCTCAAATTCACTAATAATGAGATAAGTACATGTTACTACAGTAATTAGAAGCGACATCACATTCATTAAAAGTTTTTAAGTGCCAAATGGAGTACGCAGAAAAACAGAAATCCTATCTTGCTAGGGACCACTGAGTAATCATCTGACTATGCCCTACAACCTTCACTCCCAGTCTATAACCCAGAGAAATTATCATTCGAGATGATAAGGCTCATGTACTAGAATGTGTTTGGCCTTCCCATTTCTTTTTTTAACGTTTAAAAAATCTCATTAAAGAACTACTATTATACGACATGAAAATATTTAAAATTCACAAAAACATATTATTAACATTTTGGGTTATCTTCTTTTAGAGTTCTCTGGTTACTTTCATACTATTTTAATTTTTAAAAGCAAATTTGCTATCAAAATTTGAAGACTGTTCTATATTCTACTATTTTACTTTACTTTTCCTATAGTAAAGTATATTTGGTATCTATATTTCTAGAATGAGATTTTTAATCATTACATATATCTTCATATTTTATTTTAATCATTAGATTACATTTCCATACATTGTAATTATATTTCTTCTTTTTATTTTTTCCAGCTTTACTGAAGTATAATTGACAAATAAAAATTATATATATTTAAAGTATACAATGTGAATTTTTTTTTTTTGAGACGGAGTCTTGCTCTGTCATCCAGGCTGGATTGCAATGGAGCAATCTTGGCTCACTGCAAACTCTGCCTCCGGGTTCAAGTGATTCTCCTGCCTCAGCCTCCTGACTAGCTGGGACTACACTTGCCCACCACCACAACCGGCTAATTTTTGTATTTTTAGTAGAGACAGGGTTTTACCATGTTATATTGGTCAAGCTGGTCTCGAACTCCTGACCTCAAGTGATCAGCCCGCCTCGGCCTCCCAAAGTGCTGGGATTACAGGCCTGAGCCACTGCGCAGGGCCACAGTGTGATGTTTTGATGTCTGTATACGTTGTGAGATGATCACCACACTCAAGCTAATTAACATATCCATCCCCTCATATAGTCACCTTTTTGTGTGTATATGAGTGTGTGTGGTGAGAACACTTATACCTACTCTGCAAATTTCAAGTATACAATACAGTATTATTAACTACAGTCATAGTCACCTGGTTGTGTATTAGATTTGCAGAAATTATCATCCTACCTAAAAAAACTTTGTACGCTTCCACCAGCATCTTCCCATTTTCCCCACCCCCAGTTGCTGGCAACCACCATTCTACTCTCCGCTTCTATGAATTCAACTATTTTAGACTCCATATATGAGCGAGATCGTGTGCTATGTCTTTCTGTCTGTTTTGTTTCACTTAGCACAATGACCTCTAAGTTCACCTTGGTGTTGTTTGTAATAGCAGAGAGGTGGAGGCAATCCAGCTCTCCATCACTGGAGGAATGGACAAAATAAGATGTGGTGGATGTGCATCAGATTCTACCATGCAGCCATTAGAGGCAATGAGCTAGATTAAGCAGGACTAAGATTTTTACTTTAGTACTCTGGAAGAAGAATAAAACACAGAAAGAAGTCCATAGCCCAATGTATTTTATACACATAAATACATCCAAATCAATAACACTACACATTTCCCAAAGATATATACAAATTCAAGGTTATAGACTACACACATTAGAAAAGTTTTCTGTGACAAGAGAAGAATGGACAAATCGAAAGGACGATCAAAAGAATAAATAAATAAATAATGAAAGAAGCCCAACAATGGTGATGGTGTGACTTTCATAGAGGTATGTAGTTAATTCAACCCTTTTCACCCGAGTGGGATGTGTGGCATGCTAACAAACATGGGTGAGATGATGAGGGTTCAGGAAATCTTACTTTCCATTTCTGTCGTTGTTGTCTATGGTCGGATTCCTTTTTCTTAGTGATGCAGTAAAGAGGTAGCAAATACAGCAAGCACTTCATAAGTCAGGCTCAGGCATTAGTCAGTCCTTGGTTAAAATTCTAACTCCAAATAATTATTAACTACCTTCTTTCGGGCAGTTATTTTCTTAGGCACCTATCTTCAGTTGCCTCATCTATAATCTGGTGTTAATGATACTGAATAAGGGTTTTGTGAGTACTAAATGGGAGAAGACATATAAAGCATTCATTCACTGTAGTCTCTGGTATCAATAATTGCCCAACACGTGTGGGTACTAGTTGTTTTTTTCATTCTAGAAACCTCAGTGACTTCTGGTTACCATTTTTATTCTTCTCTCTTTTAACATTTTGATCAATGACTCGGATAAAGACAGTCATGCCATCCCTGTCGAATTGGGAGACAACACAAAATTGAAATGGCAGAATCAGATTTCAACCCACAAACCAAAATGATGAACTGACGTCAATAAGATAATACATAATAGGGATTAGCATAAAGTTGAGTATTAGGTCTAATCCAGGATGATGAGACCTGAATAAAGGCAACGTGTAAAAATATAAGTACTCAAGGGTTTTAGGACAACGTGAATCCACAGAGCAATGAGGTTGTTGTTGAAAGAGTCCACATGTGCTTAGATTACATCCATAGAGTCAGGTAGAGTCCTGCTTTAATTTCCATATGTGAGGAATTTGTTCCAGAGATCACACTCTGAGAGGAAGGGTAACCAACCAAAGAATATTTGGAAGAAAGGGAGAAGGGAGGGTGGAAAGACTGGAAACCCCGACATGAAGAAATGCTGAAAGAATCCAGGGTGCTGTGCTTGGTGAAGGAAAGCTGAGGTTGAGCACTAAAGGTGTCTTCAAAATTATTAAGACGGGATCAGACTTACTGCAGGGATCCACTCACTGGAGTCAGCGAATGGAGTTTTACAGGGGCAGATTTCAGCTCAGCATAATAACTGCATTTTCACTTGCCAGCACTGTCAGACTGGAGGGGGCAACTTAGCAGAACAGTGGAACCATTCGTGAAGGCACTTACACAGAATCTGACAATTCCCTTACCTAGGAATGTCATCCAGGAGATTCCCAGAAAAAGTAGAGGATGGCACTGGATAACTTCTAAGGCCCTCCAATTCCAATGCTGAAGTTCCAATATTCATTTCCAAGTGTTTATCACCTGCCAGGACCCAAGAACCTTCTAGCATGATCCCTAGAACAAAGTCCTGACTTGTGGAAATTGGAGCAGGACTCTGCCTGACTCTATGGATGTCATCTAAACACACGTTGACTCTTTTGACAACCTCATTGCTCTGTGGATTCATGTTGTCCTAAAACCCTTGGGTTTTTTCTTCACATGTTGCTTTTATTCGGGTCTCATCAGTCTGTATTTGCTCTAATACCCACGGAGAATATGTTTCTGAGATTGCAATCTAATGAGCATAAGGTTTTGATATTGATTTTTACAAACACAAGTATTTCATGAGCCAAGAATACCTGTATATTTTTCAACTACTCCCATTTTCAGATTAGTTTTATACTTTCATCTAAACTAAATGAATTACTTTTTCTCTCAACATTTTTATTTGTGCTCTACTACTGTTTAATAGTCTGTCAATATACTGAAGATATCAGGTTGAATACAACTAGTTTGATTTAATTAAGGAATAGCTTCAATCATGCACGAGATGCATTGAAATTTCAGAACTGTGAAAGATCAAGTAATTTGTTAATTCCAATTCCTAAAACTCCTCCTTCCCATTGCCAATCATTTTCCAAGTTGGGAGTGGGAGGGGAGATTATTTCATGAAGCCATGACCACTTGCTTTAATGCCTTTATCTAAAAGCTTTCTTCAGAGAGTTGTTTGGTAGCCCAGCCGAACAGGCCATGTGTGACAGATATTAGGTAAACTGGCCTCAGGGAAGGAGTGTGCTTTGCACGCTAGTTGGTGGTTTCCATAGTACTCTCCAGGGCTGAGATAATAAGCAATCCAAGAGCAGGAACCTTATCTTGTACACTTTGTATCCCTCCCAGCTCCCACCACAGCCCCTGGTGCATAGTAGACAGACAATACGTATACTGCCGGAATGAGTGAATGAGTGAATAGGAATAAACGAATGGATGGATGATGGCGGACAAATGGCACCAAGGAAGAATCTGCTCTCTGCTTTAAGTTAAGCATGTCAGGGTTCAGCTTCAGTTCCTGGGCTCCTTTTCTGCCCCTCACCAGGCCAACTCCCCTCTGCTGAGCTTGACGAGCATGGTGCCTGTGGGTAGAATGTGTTCTGGGGGAGATGATAGCTGCCTGATATGAGAGATGATATCAGAGATTAGTTAACCGTATGGGCTGAGTCCCAGGGGAGGTGTGCGAAATGAATCCGATTAAACAAAATTGATAATGTGAATGCTTAATCAAACAGACAAAGGTAGTCTGTGCAGCTAATTAGGGGCAAATAGAGCGTCCCTCTTGTACCTCATTTAACTGACAAATTGTGCAGACAGTTTTAATGGGAGTCTGTTTAGCAAAGAGAAGGCTGTATAGTTGACAGCTTGGCAAAATGTGGTTTCTGTAACACCACATGATGCTTATGGAAATTAGCCTGGTGCAGCTGAGCTCTGAGCAGTCCTGGGTTGTGCAAATCACAGCAAAACGGACCATTCACAGCCTGCTGGTCACTGCACTCTTAAAGGCAACGAACTCGCTCTTTAGTACTTTGAAAGGTTGAAGGGTATAGACTCCAAACATTAAATGAAATCTGCTATTACCACATCCAACGCAGAAGTCAAGAAGTATTAAGAGAGAGACGTCCTGATGAGAGAAGTAAAATCACCCTTCAGATGGATGCGAAGTGGTGGCATTTGCAGCTAGGTGCATTGACAGACCAAGCAAGGCAACTTCGGAAGAACAACGTAGGCTGCTGAAGCTTCAAAAGGTTTAGAGACATTGTACCGGAATCTTTTGGCATTTTCACCATGCTCTCACCAACATCTCAGCCTTTTGCTTCCTTTCTGCCTTCCAAACCTCAGTAGGCCCTATTCTTTCTCCTTTTGCAAATGAAAGCATCTTCCTCTCTGATATTGTCATGTCTTTGGACTTCTGCTGTTGGAGACTGTGAGAGAATTCCTGGGAGCAAGTGCTCTTTCAAGAGGAGACAGCACATGCAGCTTGTGTTGGTTTCATAGGTTCACAGGGAACAGAGCTCTCATGGGCCTGGTCAGAGGAGGAAAACTTGAAGCTCCATTGGCCATACCTGCCATGAACAGCACCATTTGCTGCTCCATGGAGAACTAGGGGAAAAGAAACCTAGCATTGGTGCGGGGACTTGGGGATCTGGGGAGCTTTCCTGTGGATTTGGATCCCCTAATGTTGTGTGTAGTGCTCAGTTGCATGGAATTAGGCATTCCAGGGACAAATGGAGTTGCAAGGTTTGCATTAGCCTGTGTGCCAGCAACAGGATGTCATTGTCTGAACACAGGGACTGGAACTTGGGGTTGGATTCACACTGTGGAGATGAGCTTCCCCTTTCTTGGGTACCCATGCATGGCTCACAGTTTCTGTCCCACTAAAGGGAGTAAGGCCATGCATGAAGAGTATTCATTTAATGAAGTGATTTTTGTGAATCAGTCCACCAGTCAAACATGGTCCCTTCCGGAAAATGAACAGTTTTGCATAAAACGGTCCATTAGTGTCAATGGAGAGGGTCTGACCTCTCACAGAGGAGAGGGCTCCTCTGTAAGCCTAGTCAAGTGGAACTTCTGGGTTTGTGCTTAGACTTGAAGACTATGCCTGCCTCTCTACCCCAGGAGATTTTACCCTATGTTATTATGCATTAAATGCAAAAGCAGGAGTAATTCTACTTTCAGTTTGGGATGAATACATTTAGCAAAGTTGAATAAATACTTTAACACACCCAAATACTCATGATTTTAAAAAATTGTTGTAAGTAGTCTATTTATTAATTTTCAATATTTTAAACCAGAAGAATAACCATGTTTTTAATCACATCAGAGCTACACACATACTCAAAACTGTATTGGCACTGACACAAATCAAATTTATTCCTCACTTTTTGTCCTGAAGTTTAGTCTTTGCTTTCTTGATCAGTAGATACAATTGAAGAGGCAAAACACATTCACTGGAAAAATGGCAGATATTATTTGGAGTCATTATGAAAACAACTTGTAGGTTTTTCGATTTTTTACTATGTTTAAATTTACTAAATTAATTGCTCTAAGGGAAAACTATGGGAAATAAAAGGAAAATATTGAAGAAAAGGAAAGAGATTTTGCAAAGCCAAAAACAACTACTGATAATATCCACAAGGAATTCATTCATTCATCTCTAAGAAATTAGCATAGCCTTTTACTTTTGGAGGTCTGACCATTACCAGACTTTGTTTTTTGTTTATAAAAACTTACCAAATTTCTGATTCCTAGACTTTTAACCTCTGCAGGGATCATCAATCTTGTATGATGGATGAACTCTATTATTAAAAGACATAAATGTGACTATACCTGCATAGAAAATCTGAAATACAATATTGAAGCAGTAGTTATCAACTTTAGAAAAACATAAAGGAACTAAAATGAAGCATTTTCATTACATTATTATTGATATCATTTACATGGTTCTATAGATCAGTTTTACACTTTGATTTACCCATGTAAATAGCAAACCCTTTTTTCCCAGATAGTTTCTCTTTGAAGGAAATGATTAATTAATATGTAATTCAAACACAATAGAAGGAGGCTCATGATTGAGGCAAGACTTTTGGGCTTCCATTATCCAAAGTCATGGCCCAAGGTTGTATACTCACTGGACTTCAGCTTTGACCTAGATGGAGCCACAGTCTTTCTTCTTAGATCTACCTGGGGGGCAAATTCATTAATGACAGATTTTTCGTTCTGTTTTCTTCAGTGACTTGCCTGTAGGATACCTCTTGGTTAAGACACCGGTGTTCAAAGTGAAGTGACGAAGAGCTCATTACTGAGGGAATGCTGCTTGCACACAAATAATTGATAGCATTCAGGCCTTTCCAAATCCAGCTGGAGCCTAAATTATTAGACACCACACTTCAGAGAATTACAGCTTCATCACTAGCTTGGTTGTCCTCACCAGGTAAACCTGGTCCTTGTACGAGAAGGGATCTCTGAGCCCTGAAGACAGGCCAGAGGCTGGGAAGGGAGAAACAGAGCTCAGGTGGAAGTGGAACTAGGGGAGTGAATGTCTACTAAAGCCAGACCAGCATTCCATGTTTAAAGGTTCTCTGGGCAGCAGGAGCAAGATTAAAATGGGATTAATATAAAGAAGAAAAAGTAAAAAGGCTATTTCGACTCAGGCAGAGTAAGATTGGAAGACTGTTTGCATTTTTGCCTTAAATCAACATTTCCATTTTTTTTTCTGTTGATAGAAAAAAAAAAGTTAGACAAAATTACTTGATAGTTCAGGCCAAACCGTTCCTTCTGTCTTTCCACCGCTATTTTGTTTCACCCGTATTTACATTTGCCGGAATGATTCTGGCTGTACAAATTTGACGTTTGCTTACAAAATTCAGTATCTGGATTTTGGCTATCTGGCTGTCTGTCACTTCTAACATCTTTGACTTTAGTCACAAAATAACCTTTCTCCATTCCGGATCTCAGGTCCATGTTTGCACAACAGCAAAACATCTAGATAACAGAGAAGAAATTCAGGCATCCATCACACGATCTTCTTCTCACATAGTAACTTCTCATGTAGTTAATAGTTAATCTTACTTCCTTTATGCAGATTTAAGTAGCAACTTATTTATGACAACTTTTAGTCATAACACTTGACATGTGATTAGTAAGAAATTATAGGTTCAATTGAATAAGTGATAAATTATCATATATTTTAAATTCTGCATTATTTGCTGAAATTATTTTCCAAAGTATCAAAACAAGTATATGTTTCTAAGACTGTTTTTGAACCAAATAATTTTAAATGTTTATTAAAATCACAAAAAAACATATAGAAAGCATTAATTTGCTCTCTATCCTTTCAAATATCAATTTGGTAAAATGTCCCACATTTCATCTTCAGAAATTATTTAGTGACAAAATACACATTAATTTCAGTAAAAAACGTATTCAATGAATGTCAGTTCTTAAAAATTATAATTGTTTGATTGGCTGCATTTTTTTTTTTTTTTTTTTACTTTTTGCTGTCAGTGTATTGGCTGTTCCAAGTAAATTTGAAGAACTCTCATAAAAGTATGCTCTAGGTCAGTTTTTAAAGGAACATAAAATATAATATCCAGCTCCAATATTAATGAGTCCTATCAGATAGTGCAACTGCCCTTTTTAGGGGCTTGAATCTTTTTCTACCATCTGAAATGACAAGCCATTCTGCCACCTGGATGGGTTCCAACTATTATCCTTATGTATCATAGCGTGAGAGGGAGGGGGAAGAAGGGAGAAGGAAAAGACATCTGGAAGGCCAGAAAATTCACTTTAGTCAAATAGTAAAGAGTTTCTAAACCTTTTTTTTCTTCTAACTTTCAGATGCTTCACTGTTTCTGTCATCAGCAAATCTGAAGTTTTCCTGGACCATTTCATCAACATGACACAACGGAAGTGGGAGTGGACCGCTGGTCACTGTCCACACAGTGCTGCTTGAGTTAACTGATAAACCTCGCCTCTTTATTTTCAGCGCTGGCCTTCTGTCTACAGCCACACAGCCTATTGCCCCTCCAAGGCACTGAGATTTCCTTGTGGAATTCTAGC
This sequence comes from Pongo pygmaeus, assembly GCF_028885625.2. Taxonomy (NCBI): domain Eukaryota; kingdom Metazoa; phylum Chordata; class Mammalia; order Primates; family Hominidae; genus Pongo; species Pongo pygmaeus. The sequence continues at coordinate 137,796,670 of NC_072378.2, read as the reverse complement.
AGATATTGGAAATTGTGGTGGCAAATTAGCAGGGGCCACAAACCAGAAGTGACAGCTCCAGTACCCTGATGGGGGGAATGTAGCAATCCCTTGCCCACAGCAATTGGCCAGGCTTATCATATGGACTAATCACAACAGATCTGGGGAAATAATGGGCACCAGATGTTATCGCTTTGTAGGCTGGAGCTCTCCAGAGACGACGGCCATGATAGGAAAGCTCCCTCAAAACAGGAACATGATTCTGTCACTTATTAATCAAGCCAGGAGGCTGGGTGTGATCATCTACTCCTTCCTCAACACCATGGTTTCCTTCTGCTCTGTTAATGAATAGGGAAACAGTTTCTGTGTGTGTGTGTATGTGTGTGTGTGTGTGTGAGAATCTGGATGTGTCCATCACACATGTACACATAAAATACAATTTACTATCTACAAGCATACTTCCCAGAATTAAATTTCTTTCTTGAATCAATTATATGCAGCATTGGTATACTGAGGACTCTCCTAATTAAATATTTTATTTATCCTAATTACCCTCAACTTTAAGAATATTGTATATTTTTAACACATCATGTGATACAAATGGAAAAAAGGACCAGCCTAGGCAACATGATGAGATGAAACCCTGTCTTTACCAAATATATATATATACATATATATATATATGTATATATATATATAAAAATTGGCCCAGGCATGGTGACATGTGTCTATAGTCCCAGCTACTCAGGAGACTGAGGTGTGAGGATCGCTGGGGCCTCAGAGGCTTGAGGTTGCAGTGAGCTGAGATCACACCATTGCCCTACTGCACTCCAGCCTGGTTGACAGAAGAAGACCCAGTCTCAAACAAAAAAAAAAAAGAAAAATGATGAACCAAATTCTCATTACTACCGGCCTTCCTGACTTCTTCATGGATATTCTAGCACTACAAATTTAGCTTATTAGGAAAACTAAACCCATCTTTTCCCTTCAAGCCCTCCCAATTTCACTTATGGTCCTACCTAAGTGAAAGCCATCACCCCACACCACCCCCCCATTTATCTAGACCTAAACTTGGAAGTCACCTTGTACTGCCCTTCACTGAGTCTGTCTCCTAAAGGTAGAGTCTTTTCCCTTCTCACAGCCACTATCCGAGTTCAGTTTCTCTTCATCTCATTTGTAGGGTATTACTGTAACCTCCAAAATGGCCTTGATTCTGGTCTCTCTCCTGCCCTTGATTTTTGGATTTCTCATTAGCTTTGCATCCCTACATACATCCTCAGCTCCAGCCATGCCAACTCCATGAAGATATCTACTTCATGGTGTTCTCTCAAGCTCTGTGCCTTGCACGTTCTGTACTGCCTTGGCTGCATTAAAAGGGGTGCAATACAGGAGGCAGGGAAACAGTTTGGACGCTAAGTAACTTGTCTGAGGTCACACAGAAAGTAACTGGTAGAGCTCAGATTTGAACCCATGGCTTGCTGCTGGTAGCTTTCTGAGTTTGTGCATTTATGCTGATACAGCAATTGGCATTTCTCCCCTCCTCTTGGATTGCACCAAGGGTCTCTATATGCTGTAGATCTAGGTGGGCCAAGCCAGGGAGACCCTCAGCAACAAACAACCACTGAAATAAATGATGATTTCTATGGGTTCCTTTCTTCAGGTTGTAAAATAAAAGCCTTGAGTTCCTCCTTCTTACTCATGCCACATTCTTTCTGTGCCTTCCATTCTCATCTTCTACAATGACACCTGGGCATACTGAGTATTTACAGCTGAAAGAAGTCAAGAAAACCACAGAAGCAGAAGAACACTCTCTGGCCCTCTTTCTTTATCGCTGACCTTATTCCACCTTCCTACCCTGAAGAGGGTCACAAAAAAATTCTCTGGCCTACTCCCCTGAGAGTAGGTCATAAGACCCTCCTTCCAGAGCAGTCCTGGAGGTCAAGGAGAACCTGAACAAACAGGCCTTGCTAAGCTCCCCCACGTTTATTACCATTAAACCATACCCCTTTGTCCTCCAATCACACTTCTGCAAGATTGTTCGTAAAAATAGTTTTCCCTGGATCTTTGGGTCTTCATTTCTAAAGACTCCATGTCACATAAAACTTATATGAATTAAATTTGGTTATGCTTTTGTCTTGTTGTCTTTTGCTATAGCAGTGTCAGCCATGAACCTTGCGATGAGTAAGGAAAACAAGGTACTTTTTCTCTCCTACAACCAACAGGAAAGGGTTTAAAATTATCCCTCAAGGATCACAAGAAGTCTTGTTAAAGTTGTCACTTCTTCCTTATCTGATGGCCCAATTAGACAATGGCTTTCTGCTCTGGATGTTCCGTGTTTCTTTCAGAGACTCCTAATAACTTGGCGGAGTGAGCTGGAGGTGAGGACTAGGGAGAAAAACCTCTATGGTCCAATGAAAAGTGGGCATCTGATATTCAGACAAAAAGCCAGTTTGCTGGGTAGCCTCTCAGGACACAGCCAATTGGTGGTGCTTTGCCAGTTATTCTGAAAGTGTAGCCCAACTCCTATGTTATACAGAGCAACAACTCAAATATGACTGTTAAGTAGATCATAATCAAGATGTTTAAAGGTATGGTACTGGTTCTTGTGAAATATTTGTAACGTGGTTCCATTTGCTTCTCAGTAATTTAGAGATGAGAAAGAAGTTACAGATATTTTTAACCACTGTTTCTGGTTCATAAGTATTTGTACTGAAAGTTATTTAAAGATTGTAAAGACTGGCTGGGTGCAGTGGCTCACACCTGTAATTGCAACATTTTGAGAGGCCTAAGTGGGAGGATCGCTTGAGCCCAGGAGTTTGAGACCAGCCTGGGCAACATGGTAAAACCTGTTTCCACAAAAAACTTTTTTTAAAAAAATTAGCTGGGCATTGTGGGTGTGGTCCCAGATATGCAAGAGGCTGAGGTGGGAAGATCACTGGAGCTTGGGATGTCAAGCCTGAAGTGGAACGGTGATTTACCCCTGCACTCCAGCCTGGGCGAGAGAGTGAGACCGTGTCTCAAGAGAAAAAAAAAAGTTAAAAAAGTTAAAAAAGACATTAATATGGGCCTCACAAAATTAGAGTTTATGTTTGTTTGAAACAGTACCTGGGATAAAGCTTAACCTGACACTTCTCTGAAGGGAAAGTTTGCCAAATGCATTACTAATGTCAGCAAAATGAAAAGAAGCATTTTTCAGTTAATTATGAAAGTAAACTGTTCTCAAACAATCTTAGCAGAAATGCTAATTTATATACAATTGATACATCACAATCAGATTTCATCTATTGCTAACATATTACACCCCAGCCAATAAAAGTAGTTTCTTAGAAGCTCCCAGTAGAGAAGCCTCTAGTTCTTTTACTGTGTATATTTGAAAGTAATAAAGTCTTATTTCTTTAGAAGTGCTTTCTTAATCAGACTTTTCCTTAGTTTAGCCAGAACTTCACAGAAAATTAGTCTTTTGCTAGCGAGGCTTCCTGTTACGTGAGGTTTTCCATTTGAACACATGGGTGTTAGTGCAAGAAACATCCTATCTTTCATGTCATTCAAGTGACTGATGAATGTGAAGGGGCTTCTTCCTCAAGTTTCCTAGGTAGAGAGCAGAAAGCACAATACCGAGTAGCTAATCCTCTCTCCTCTCATTTCTCGAGGTGGCTTTTAAGGTTGAAAAAAATCCTTCCTTAATTTTCCTTGTTCTTTTATTCTCCAAATTTTCTGATTTTTATTTCCAGATACACACTTCCCCTGAAATCCTTACAAAAATTATAACAAAATAATAAAAAAAGGCAAAAAAACTCATGTGAGATTAAGAAATAGGGAGAGAGTAGAGGAGACAAAAGGAGAGGAGCAGCAAGGGGAGAAAAGAATAATGGAGGAGGGAAGGGAGAGAAAAAATGCGCGAAAGCAGCAAAGAATACAGCTCACATAAAAGGAAGAAAAAGGAGATAGTGAAAACACACATGCTCAAAACAAGGTGGGCTGGGGTGAGAAGAGGAAGTAGAAAAATAAAGCAATGATGTCTCAGTAAACTCCTATCAACCTCTGACGGCAACTGTTTTGCATTTTCTGAAAGCTATTTTCTTCTTTCAGCAGAATCATTACCAGTTGTATGGCTTCCCTCTACGTGTCTTTATTCCAACAATTCGAAAGTCAGAAAAGAAAATTATTTTCACATTAGCAACTCATTAAATGCCTCCATATTTGTAGCTGGCTCTGAATGCATTGTTTTTACACATCTACATGCCTACTTGGAGGCATTGTCAGCCAGAGCATCCAGGCTGGGAGCCCTTCTGTTATGCATATGGTAAGTGGGTGGGGTAGGGCTATGTCAGAGTCATCCATCATCCTCCATCAATGTCACCACCACCTGCAGGGACCCAGCCAATGGGCAGTCAGTCACTCAGGCCTGACAGCTGGCCATCAGTCCCAGGTGGGGGATATGTCTAAGCTTTCAAGGTATTAGCTAGTGGGGAGGTTCTTTTTGCTAAGACCTGTAGGTTCTAGGAAGGTCTCCACCTTCAGAATTATTAAACATATTTGTGATTTTACTCGCCTCTGTGACAACTGCTCAGAGTCAGGCCAATCAGTGGGAAGATTTGCTCTGTATTTACCTAAAATTATGGTGGATCATCACTTAAAATCAAATGTTGGGCAGTTAAGGCAAGAACAATAGGCACTTTCATGCATGGCAAACTATAATGTTTACCGTAGTGTTAGATTTTCATATTAAGCAAGTCTAGACTGAATCATGGCTCCCTAATTAGACAAGGTACTAATGAGTTAAGGCTTTCTCTTTGTCATAAACTGACTTTTCCTCTGAACCCCTAATTAGTGCCTCTTTTTTTAAGTTGAGGTTTATCAATTATACCTCAATATAAAATAGAGTTTATAATCTCAAGTGTAGAGTGCTATGACTTTTTGCACATGTACACATCACTATAACCATCTCCCAGATCACAATATAGATTATATGCTTCTTTTCCAATCACATAACTCATAACACCTCACATTACAGTAACTTATGTATATTTTTATCTCTTTCATTGAATTGTAAACAAAAGACAAGGTCCTAGTCTTTTTCATACTTGTAGTTCTTGCAGTCCTTGGCATGACATATGGCTTATAGCAGGTGTTTCACTTTTTAAAAATTAATGAAAAATTATCTATGTAATTTTGAAGTCAGAGTAGGTCTTTAAAAATATCTCATGTACCTAGTATGGCCTTAACAAACAGGAAGCCAATGAAAGAAGAAAATACAAGAAAATGGAATAAACGAAAGCCTCCCCACTTCCCAATTGCCAACATTTAGTTTCCCTCAGCAAATATTTTTTGAGGAAGTGCTACATGCTAGGTACAGGCTCTATGTTCTCACAATAATCAGTGAACAAATCTCTGCCCTCATGGAGTTTATATTCTAATGGAGAAATGATTGTCCAGTCTTACAGAGAGAGGAGTGTAAGAATTTATATGAGAGATTATTACAACAAAAAATCCTAGAGATATTTGAATTGTGTGTTAGCCAAATTTTAATGGAGTCTGATTTACTCTTCTATTCCATAGAGGGGTCATTGCAGTACAAATACGGCTAGCCCAACACTGAAGGAAAGGCAGAAGTAGGAAATCTGCATATTGATTTTAATTTTATGTATGAACACTTTGGTCATGGCATATCAAAACTTAGTCCCTGGATGGAGACTAGTAAATTTAAAATCATTGCCAGTATCGAGATGGACCCAAACCCCATAAAGTGTACTCAGTTGATTGCCAAATGTCCCTATTAATTGATTTTTAGGAAAGCTTTATATTTCTCCAGCAGGATAGTTCTTTTCTATCTCTGCTTTTATTTCTTCTTCCTTGGTCCTAACAAAGTTCCATAAAATGGTATCTACCCTCATAACTCCCATGTGGAAGGAGGCCCATCTTATTTTACAAGCTAGTCTTGAAAGACATTGTTTAAAAAAAACTTCAGACAAGTTAAATTTGAAGGAGTATAATTGAGCAAAAAAAAAAGAAGAAGAAATTATTTGCAAATCAGGCAGCCTCCAGAATCAAAGCAGATTCAGAGAGACTCCAGGGGAACCTTGTGGGCACAACAAATTTATAGACAAAAAAAGTAAAATGACATAAGGAAATCAGCAGTGAGGTACAGAAACAGTGGGATTAGTTACAGCTCCGCGTTTGCCTTATTTGAACACTCAGCAGCCTATGAGTTGTTAAAGTATGGCTGCTGGGATTGGCCAACACTCAGCTATTGTTACAGAGGCATACTCCTAAGTTAGGTTTTCAATCTTGCCTGTTAAGCTAGGTTACGTTTCCTCCACAAGAACTCAACTATAGAAGTACGGAGTCCTTCTCAGGCCATATTTAGTTCACTTTAACAACACTGCAGCACATGCAGTAGCCTTCACTCCAGAGTCCAAAGGAGTCTGAATCAAGTTATATTTACCAGGTCCAATATTATAGATCCAAGCAGATCTGAGACACCTTCAGCACCAACTGGGCAATCCAGGTTTCCTAGAGGCGAGGCCTAGGACCCAACTGTCCCCAAATTGCTTTACTCCCAGTTCCTGGGTGGGTCCAGTCCTCGTGTCTGGGCTTCTCTTTCAGGGGCCCAATTCAGTGGCCTGCTCAGTCTCCCTACAGGTCTGAGTGCCCTACCTTGAACTACAATACATCTGTTTGAGATCTGGTTTTTGTCTTCATCTTTCGTAGGTCAGATCCTGTCTGCTGGTTGAAGTTAGGTCATATCTCTGCTGAACTGTCAGAGCATCTTGACTTCTGAATGTATCTTTTCTCTTATTTTTCCTCTGCTGTTCTGAACCCAGGCAACCAGACCTCCTGGTAGGGACTAAATCATGTTGAACAACTGCACCTGGACATACCCAATTATCTCCCCAGGACAGGGTTTTGATCTGGCTCACAACCAGTTCTTCATCACCTCCAGTGATAGGTAGCTCACTACCTTACAAAGCAACAAATTCTAATTGTGATCTAATTTTAAGTCATTGTTTTCTTAGTATGAGTAGAAATAAACTTTGTTGTTTCCTTCATGGTTTAGTAAAAAATAACAAATGTGTTAGATGTTGAGTATTTATATCGTAGTCATTCTGCTAGGCTAAAATTTATGGCAAAAATAGACGTGTTCTTTGACCTCAAGTTACTCACAGTCATTAGGTCTTCTGAGGAGGATATACTCTTTTTAACAATTTTTTTCTTTTTTTTTTTTTGACATGGAGTCTTACTCTGTCATCCAGGCTGGAGGGCAGTGGTGCAATCTTGGCTCACTACAATCTCCACCTCCTGGGTTCAAGCAATTCTCCTGCCTCAGCCTCCCCAGTAGCTGGGATCACAGGCATGCACCACCATACTCAGTTAATTTTTGTATTTTCGTAAAGACAGGGTTTTACCATGTTGGCCAGGCTGTTCTCGAACTCCTGACCTCAAGTGATCTGCCTGCCTTGGCCTCCCAAAGTGCTGGGATTACAGGCATGAGCCACCGTGCCCAGCTTCTTTTTAATAATTATTATTTTTAATTGACACATAATAATTGCACATAATTATGGGGTACAGTGTGATATTTTGATACACATATACAAGGTATAATGATCAAATCAGGGTAATTAGCAAATCCACCACCTCAAACATTTATCATTTCTTTGTGTTGAGAACATTCAAAAGTCTCTCTTTCAGCTATTTGAAAATATACATGATCTACTATTGCAACATGTAACAAAAATGTTAAAATCTGTGCAAAGCATTTTAAGATCACTGAAAGAAGCAGCTAACTCTGGCTGAGGGATATGAGGTTGGCAGAATCATGCAAGGTTTTACAGGAAAGGTGAGAGATTACCTAATACTTGAAGAATGAATAGGAGTTTTGCCGACACGGAAGAGTATTAAAAACAAATTGCTCCAAGGGAAGATCATCTCCAAGGCATGTTAGAATTCTTTATGTTGAAGGTGACAGACTCCCCAACTCAAATTGGTTGAAGTCAAAATATGAGTAGGTTTGTCTTACATATAGTTTGACTTAAGATTCAAACAATCTTACCAGGATTCTGGCTCCATCTTTCTGTGTCTTTGTCAGCTCTACATTCCTTCATCTTCAGGCAGGGTTTGCTCGTGGTAACAAAATGACCATCACAGTTCCAGATCTCACATCTGCCTCCAACACTCTCCAGGGGAAATGTGGCAAAAGTCTTAGGATTCATTTTTGCTCATGAGATCTAACTGGGTTATCTACACATCTCTGAATTTATCACTGTAGTTAATGGGGGAGTATAAGGTCATAGTTGACACTCCTCTAATAAAAGACAGGTTAGCAAGAGAAAAAATAACAAATTTACTTGACGGAGTTTTTTGTTTTTTTTTTTTGAGACGGAGTCTCGCTCTGTCGCCAAGGCTGGAGTGCAGTGGCACAATCTCGGCTCACTGCAAGCTCTGCCTCCCTGGTTCACGCCAGTCTCCTGCCTCAGTCTCCCAAGCAGCTGGGACCACAGGCACCCACCACCACACCCGGCTAATTTTTTTGTATTTTTAGTAGAGACGGGGTTTCACCGTGTTAGCCAGGATGGTCTTGATCTCCTGACCTCGTGATCCGCCCACCTTGGCCTCCCAAAGTGCTGGGATTACAGGCGTGAGCCACCGCGCCCGGCCAACAGAGTTTTTTATGTGAGATGACAGCCTTCAGAAACAAAGACTCAAAGACCCAGGGAAAACTATTTTCATACTTAGGCTTGATGAACGATGGACAGCCATGTAGAAATATGATTGGACCAAAAAGGCATGATCTAATGGTAAATAATTGAGAGGGAAACCCAGCAAGGCCTGTTTGTCCAGCTTCTTCTCAGCCTCTCTGTGTAGCAATTTCTTCCTCTGGGTATAGACAGGATACCTGTCGCATGAGGGTCAGGGTCTTCAGGGAGAAGGTCAGAGAGTGACATTTCTAGGTTTTATGGCTTGCTTTGAGGGAGAGGAGTTCTAGTTTCTATGCCCTGTTTTGGGGAAGAAATGGGGGAAGGAAAAAAGAGGTGAGAAAGGTCAGAGAGGATTTCCTGCTTCTGAGGCCCTTCCAATTTCCTTGAGTTCAAAGTACTCACTTGCCAAAATGCAGTCCTTTGGAGTATTGTCTTCTGAGCCACCCCAGGAAAAAGCTATTTCAATGGCTTCAGCCAATCAAGAACTATCCCTGGAACTGGAAGGGGTTCAGTCCCATCCTAATCACGTGGCAAAGAATGAGAGAGAGGTAAGTTCCTCCAAGGGATATCAAAATATTGTTGCCAGGAGAAGGGAGAATGAATGGCGGGGAGGCAATTACCAACACTATCTGTAAAAAGCAGGAAAGTGTTTTTATGTGTGGTCTTACTACAGAATTGGAAGATCTATAATTTATATTTGGAGGACAGGGAGCATTTGGAGGTGTGACCACTGATAAGATTGAAAGGCAGGCAGGAATGCTAATGAGAAGGGCGATGCCACATTAGTTTAGGTAAACACTAAGCTGTTAGAACAAAAAGCCTCCAAACTGGAGTGGCTTAAAGAAGGCAGAGATGATCTCTGATTTAAGTAGTAGCCCTAAATAACAACGTGGCTTTGCTCCACGTGATTGTTCAATCAATTCCTTCCTTCCTGTTGCTCCAGCATCCCCTGGGCCATTGACATTGCATGTTTGGTTGAAGTTGGGTCATGGACATATCCACATTTTAGCTCATGGGAAGAAGAAAGAGACAAAGGTCAGAGTAGCAATTTCTTTTTAAATAAGAGTACATGTTACATCATCTCATTCTGTGGATGAGAACTCAGTCAATGGCCACCTAGCCACAAAGGAGGCTGAGAAATGTAGTCTGTAGCTGGGGGTAGAATGGGTATGTCCAGGAGGAAGGGAAGAACAGATTTTAGGGCAAAGAGCAATTTGCCATGGATGATAAAACTCTAGTAGAATTATTCAGTAAACAAAGGAGTAGAATGAGATGATCCCATTTGAGTTTAAGAGATTTTCCTTGAGTGTGAAAAGAAGCTAAAGTGAGACAGAATCACCACTTAAGAATCATTCAAATGTGAAATGTTGAAGGCCTGAACTAAGGTCTCCTTGGAGATAAAATAAAAGAGTTGAAATACATGCCCTCTAAGACCTTTTTTCTCCTCTTCATATCAGACTTCTAAGTAGCTGCTCACTTCCATGGGTCACCAATTCTGGAAAGGTCTAGGCATGTTTCTAAAATGAGCCTACCCACACACATGGACTCAGTGGATGTTAGTAAAACACCAAATGCTGTCAAGAGCATGGACTGAGCTGTTTCTGTCATACGACAGGGTAGAGAGCAACTCATTTCTGCTTATTACAATGCAATACATTATTAAATAGTGTGTCAGGGAGGGAAAAGCCGGAGTTCAGCCACTTACTAACTGTGTAGTCTTGGGGAGGATACTTGGGTCTCCCTCTGCCCTTGAGTTTCTTAGTATATAAACATGGAACTAATACTCTCTGAAAGTATTGTGAGAATTAATGAAATCATCTATGTGACAGGCAGGTGCTCAGCAAGGGACATTGGTGCTTGTCCCTTCCTGTCCAACATGTGCTTGTAAATTTGCCTTTGTTCTTAAGAACATCTTCATGCCAATATCAGAGGGAAAGAGTTTTTTTTTTTTTTTAACCTAGAGATGCTGTTCCCTATCCTGGCCTTCCACCCTGATTCAGGCTGATTCCCCTCGGGGAGCCTAGTGACTGAAGATCCACAAGCTCCTTGCAGCTGGTAGAGGTAGCACATTAGAAATTCATTTTTTCCTGTCATAATAACAAAGTGCAGGGCGGCAGGCTGGGCATAGTTTCGTATGGGAAAACCCACAGAAGGGGACAGCTGAAGGGAGCTGTGCTTTTCTCCGGTATTTCTTGTCAGGGAGAACCATCCTCAAAAGGACAAAAAAAAAAAAAAAAAAAACAGTCCCCGTTGAATTTGGATGTCTCATTTCTAGGGGCAAAATAGTTCTGCGCTCACAGCCTCTTAGCCTGCTTTCGCTGAATCATCCAGGCTCTTGGGAGTACAATCACTTTACAGGCTTTCCCTTCAACCGTTATCATCCCTCCTCCAAGAACATCAGTAGCTCAGGGAACTAGACAGGCTGCGTTCTTGATTTGCCTCTGGAAAAATTTCCCAAGAAATTAAATTCCTGAGTTTGTTTCTTAAGCCCTAGAAGTGGCAGTTTAATTGGGGAAAATTTTAAAAAGATAAACTAGGTGTTTTTTTTTTTCTGAACAAATGAATAGATGAATGTAAGTTGGTGATGTATGGGCACTGGGTGTGAGTGTGCAAGTTGTGGCTGCGGCTTTGTCCAAACATCTCCAGGTATGGTGAAATGCACTCAGGAAATTAAGCCTAGGTCTTCAAGAGGCAAGATGAAACACAGCTGTGCACAAAAAAACAACTGGCCGCTCAGTGGCTTCTTTGCCAGTAAGCAATGTTTTGTTTAAAAGACATATGGTACAGTATATCAGAAAATAGATGTAAAGATATGTTAGGACCAGTATCTTAGCTAATGAGTAAAGCAGCACTAAAACATCTTCAAACTCAAAGGCAACTTGAAGAAGAAAAGTATTCCAGGCCCCTTAGGGGACCATTTAAGACAGCAGAGCCACCTTCTCCACTGGGCCCCAAGGCATGGTGCCCACGATAATTTTAAGGGCCCACAACAATCTATTACATCTCATCTAAAACAGGAAAAAAATGTTGACATATTTAAAATTATGTAATAATATGTTGTTATCGTTATGGTGGGAGGGGCCCACGAAGGCAAAAGTGCCCACAGTCCACCAAAGTAATAACGTGAAGAGAAGCCAAAGTTTAAAAACAGAAAGAATATACAAATGAAGAGAGAGAAAATTAGCAAACTTTAAATATTCAGTAGTCTGTCATCAATAATACAATCTAATGACTTCTATGTAATACAGTATAGATTTCCCCAATTGATAGACTATTATTTTCATCACTCCAAATATTGATATGAATCAAATCCGACCCTACTTTTCTTGCTAATGTAAGATGAGCCGACACGAAATCACCGACCTGTTCAGGTGCTACCTGCTCTCCCTCTCCCTCAACCTGACATCTTTTACTTCCCTCCAACGTGGGGATGAACTAATGCCTCTGGGTCAGTTTCTGGCATTTATTGTCAACCAGCAGGGGTTGCTAGAGAACAATCCCGGCCTCTCGTCTGTACCGACAGCCCTCAGAGAAAACCAAAGCTTTGGTTGGTAGTTTGGGCTTCTCAGCACCAAAGTAGGCAAAAAGTCTAATTTGCTGTAGAGAAACGGGGCACTTTGAGCTTAGAGATGAAGAAGCAAACACGTTGTAAGTGACGTTTCTTGTTGAAGAAGGTTCTGAGTCTTTGTGACTTGGATGTGAGATCTCCTGTCGGCCGATAGCCAGGGGACGTCTCAGTGAGGAGCGTGAGGAATTCGGCTGATCCTCACTCTCAAGCCAACCTGCAGCCCTTTCGTTGGTAAGTGCTGGCTCACTCAGGCTGCTTTCACGGGGGCGAGGTTCGTGTTTCCTGTGCGCTTGCTTTTGAGTTGGGCAAGATTTAAATCTGAACTCCAGTCTGGCATAGAAAAGAACTCCCTGATATAACTTCAGTAACAACAAACAAACTGAAACTTCAGACGAGTTGCGAGTTTTCTTGTTGAGGATTTAGTAAAATGCTGCCAGGGCTGCTGCCTGGTAACAATGTTAGTAAACTAGTAAACCACCCGCCCCGGCAAGGATGGCCACTCTCAGCTAAAGGGCCAGTTTCAGAAATTCAGTCTTGAAGTGGCGTTTGCTGTCTTGCTGCTGCCTATTGTGTTAAAGAAGGGTTTCTTTTTTTTTTTTTTTTTTTTTTTTCTGGTGAGTTTTTTTTTTTTTTTTGGCCTGATTGTAAATGTTTTGAATGTAAAAGACACCCAAATTCATTAAATGTGTGAAATGATGGGAAAAAAAGTGTGAAATTGTAACAGTCGGTTTGTAGTTGATTAATAGAAATCTCTTCTAACAATCCCCAGAACCTTCCAGGGGTCATTGGAACAGAGCAGCTGTAGAGACAGCAGGAGCGATTTTGACACTGCCCAGTGAGGGCCGTGCAGCGTTCCCAACAAGTGGGCAGAGTCCCATGCACTCTGCTCTCTCCTGGCCTCTCCCAGACGATTGGCTGCAAGGTCAAATGAACATGCAGATTAACCAGCAAGGTGCTGCTCTGCTTTTGGTCTTGAACGGGTTTGTCTTTAAGAGACATTATGGCTTCAAATGGATGAATCGCTTGGAGTTAAAATGGCCACTTTGGCCACGGGTAACTGCTTGCTCCTGGCCAGTCTGATTTCTTAGCTTGACCATCTGTGCCACAAGCAGAATAATTTGCATAATTTGGTGTGTGGCAGCAACTTTGGGGTGTTCTGGAAAGAGCTACTGAATGAGCACAAGACTTGGCAATTGGTTGGCATCTCCAGCTCCCCGTTTGCCACACCTCTTCAGATATAGACAAGCCTTGACAAGGGCAAGTAAAAAATGGCCCTTCTTTGAGGGAGCACATTTTTCCATATTTTTTGGCCTCTGCCCACCCCAAACCTGTAGTGTCTTTTCTTTCTGAAACTCTGCTGCAGGCTCCCGTCCTGAAGTTAAAGGATTTTGCCTTCGAAGAGGTACAAAGGAAACATCAAAGTAAATGTCCTCACAGTGACATAAGGATAGAATAATGGTGACCTAGCAGCTAGAGACTTGGCCAAATGCTGAAAGTAATTCACGCCACTCACTAACAATGGGGGATGTGTGACAATGATATATACCAGGAGACAAGGACAACCACTTTGCAGGGCTTCGATGCCCCACAAACCCAATTGTAGGCAGATCAATACTGTCATAAGACAATTATCAAAGACCATCAGCACATCATATTTTCATACCATAAACAGCTCAAGGCGCCAGGGATGGCTTTCCTACAGAAAGCACAGAGCATAAATTTGAAGGGTGTGAAATTGACATGATTAATAATTATAGTTATTAGCACATGTGCCAGCTGCTCGTGTATGGTTTATCCCTTGATTTATGGTGCCATAAATGCCCATCTCTCCCTCTGATGCCGAATCAAGGGGGCACACAACCATGGGCAGAATGAGTCTCTCATTGCCAGAAGTTTCATCACAAATAAAAGAAAAAAGTGGGCTGAAAATCACCCTGGATCAGGAGACACCTCGGTGAGAGGGGAGCTGCCTTTTGTTTGCCTGGCTGCTTTATCGGCTGCTGAAACCTGTCTGCTCAGTGTTCTCAAAAGCTTTGAAGTTTGGACTGCAGCTAACAAGGGGCTATAGTTTTCTAGCCCCCCTCACTCCTTGGAGCTGTTGCCAGGCTGCAAACAGTCAGTATACATATTACAGAAGAAACCACTAGGGCCAACAATGGAAGAAGCAAAAACTAACATTTGGGGTGCCAAAAGTTAAAGTTTTTGTTGTCAGATGCAATTTGAGAGAGGTTTTCTCGGAGTTTAATAATAAATGTTTTGTTTCATATGATTATAAACCAATCTGAACATGGACAGTATATCAAAATACATTTTAAAATCCAATTCCTTAGCAATCATCACCCTTAGGACAAGAGAAAACTCAGTAAAGACCCAAGTCTAAACACATGAATTTCTCTCACCTTTTACCTCCGCAAGTATGAGTAGATAATATAATTTGCTGTTCATGACTATGTAATGTTAAATTACATGTTTAGAAGAAAAATAATAAAGGATGGTAACAAACATGAGATCTGTTTTAGTCATTTAGAGAACGGCTTTTTTTACTTTTTGATACCTGTCTAAAAAAGAACAAAACAGGTAGAAGATGCAGAAAAGTTTTTTCTTTTTTTTTCATTTTAGGGTCATCATTATTCAAGTATGTTTACAGACATTGGAAAGGTAAACAAATATATTAGAAGGGAAAGCTTTTATAAAAGGCAAAACTTAAAACATGCATTCCAAATATGGATACTATAGGACACATTAAACTGTGCTAAAAATGAATGAAAAAGTCCTTTGTAGATCACCCCAACAGGTATCAGAAAATCTTGAAGACTTTTCCTCTCCTGCCGTGTTCCTCTGGTTCTGTTTCCTTGCCTCCTTTTCTGAGCTAGCAAGCCCCAACCAGCCTGGAAGCCTGGCTTCAGGGCATTAGTCTAGTGGAAGTGAGGTCTGAGCAAGGGAGCCTGCGACATTTTCCTAAATACACCTTCAGCAGCTCCCACTCCTGAACCAAGACCAAGATATGGGAATCATTGATACTGCTAAGAGATCAGCTTTGACAGAACGTGCATGTACTCATAGGCCTTCAAAACAATGCATACTGACTTTTTAATAACACTGGAGAGAATTCACATTCCCGAGTATTACTCAGATGATGATTCTCCTCCATAGAAAACTAAACTAGTGTAAAAGACCAGCAGACACTTCTACAGGCTTTTTGAAGACAGTAGAATTCTCAGTAATATCTTTGGAAATAAGTCAGGAAAGACTGTCACACTTTAGGCCGCTTGAGGCAAATAACCACAAAACAATGAAGCCTAGGGAGCTTGAAAAAAGATGTTTTAAGCAAGCAGTGTTTCCAAAAACATCTGCTTTTTCTGACTAGTGAACATAGATAAAAATTAGAAAGTTCTTAATCCAAAGCTCAGTAAACATAATGTAAGTGAAGTGCTTAATGTTTTAATTAAAAGTAAATTTACCATAGGAGTGCTTTCTAAACGAGTTACTTGTTTTAAGAGTAACACTGTTGTATAGATTAAAATAACATTATTGATAATGTTTTTGAAGCAAATCATCATAGACAGATTACAGAATTATATGTTATTGCCAGCTTGAAGAAAAAAGAGGAATTTAAAAGTAAAAGATATTTTTTAAAAGCTGGAATGAATAGTGGATTAAATAATGAAAACTTAGGTAATTCATGTTCTGAAAGAACCAGAGTTTTTAAAGAGGTATTTCTAAATAATGACAATGGAGCTGCATGTTTGAATTGTATGATTAAGAACTGATTTTAGCAATAGTAAAGAAAACTGTAAGAGAATTAAGTTAATAGATAATTTTTCATGTGGCATATAGCATAATTTTAATGCAGGAGGAGGAAATTTTAGGACTAAGACCAACAAAATGTTCTACAAAATACTATGCACATAGACTCCTTAAAGTATTATTGGTCAAGGGTCCATTTCAGATCTTGCCAAAATACTTTACTCTGCAAACGTAAGAACTGGAAGATACTTAATAAGTGCTTTGGAAAGAGTAGATGAATGAGGTAATAATCACATATTAAGAAAATAAAAAAATTTTGATAAATTTGAAGAAAAATATCTTTTTTCCTGAAGATTAAATTATGAGTGACTTTGCTTGGCAACATCTACAAGAAAATAAAGGAATATGTACCCCTAAGGAGATCAGAGAAAGAATTAGGATCCAAATGAATCTCTAAATTTGAGTATTGCACAGAAGAAAAAGAAGGGATATGAACAGAGAATTGGAAATATGTAAGATGACAAAGTCAATATGTGTGTCCACATTGTCTAAGTACCTTTAATAATTTCCTTTTCATCCGTGAATACATAACTGGGTACCCATAAAAAGTGCTTGGGTCTACATTCTAGAGTCTCAGGGAATGGCTCAAACCCACTGCTACTCACTCATTAGTACCTGCTTGCTTTCCCCAATCCCCAGTTTCATTTTTAATTTGATCTTTCCAAATCCACTTGACTCCACTATTCAACCTTAGAACCAGCAGTGTTTTAATGCTAAAAACTGGCTGGTGGCTGTTTGCCCAAGAGGAGAACTTAGATCTTTTGTAGTTGTCAAAATCTTACAAAGTTTGTCCTTCGTAATAAGGTTGCCGGAACAATGTTTGCTAAAAGGTCCTCCTCCCTATTTGCCCTCTCCTCACTTAGGGGCCACAGAAAATACTTCCTTGTGTTTCCTGCTATTACCTAGACACATTCAGGTTAGCCGCCATCACTTGAGTGTTGGTAGATTATATTCTTTGCCCTTCACATTGCAAGTTTCAGTCATGCATGACATTTTGGTAGATCTAAGACATGGTCTCCACAATGGAAAGAGGGCACTGCCATTGTTTGATTTTTTTTTTATTCAGTCTATTGCTTGCTGTTCTATTTTTGTGTAGGAGTGAAAGAACCCCCTCCTTCACCTCTTGACGTTTGATATTTGAGTTTGAGAAATAGAGTGACAATAGATTGATTAACAAGAGAAAAAGTATATAAATTTATTTACATGCATGGGGGCATCATAAGAAAGTGAGTGCCCAATAACCCCATGAGGTCTAGAAGTTCATAGGAGAGAAGGAAATGGAGGTGTAGGCAATTTTAGAGGGGTAGTAAGTGATTTTTAGGGGAAATGAATGGGCCCATAGAACAGACAATGGCCTGGGGTAATGTTTGTCTGGGCTCCCAGTATGGCATTTGATTTTTCAGTCTCTTCCTCTGTGATATAAATTTAATCTTCCTTGGTTAATGAAATTTCAGTTAGAAGACTGAAGTCTATTGTGTTCCTCTTTAGTGGATCCAATCTTTGGATAGGTAAAGAAACTTTAGAGAAAAGACTCTCCCTGTGCTTTGGAAGAGACAGAGGGCTGAGAGACAGGGGTTGGGAGAAGGTCAGAGAGAGACCTTGCTTGTAAGGCTGCTTCTTAGTTCAAAACACTCAACATGTAAAGCTCCATGCTCTGGAGAATTGCTTTCTGAGCCCTAACAGTTGCTTTGGCACTTGACCAAACCAAATGGCCTTACTTTGAATTCTGTTTCTTACTTCTTGGTTGATATTGGCATCATTTGGCAAAGTACTGCCAAAGTAACAGGTTTAGTTCACTATTCCAAAGGTAAAACTTTTATTGAATAAAGGTTTCCCTAATTGCAGGCTAATTTATTTAGGTGAATCACCAGCCCATAACAGTTCTGGGTTTGAAACTTCTCTATAATCTCTAACATGACTTACTGACTGGATCTTTAGAGAGTCCAGGAACTTTCCTGGAGGAGTTCAATACCAGCTTCCAGCTTCCAGCTTCCAGCTCCCTTGTTGCTTCCTAGAGCCAGGCTTTGTACAACAGATTTAATAAAACTGAATCTAATCCATAGCCCAGAAGTAATTTTTGGTGACAGAGAATGAATTAAATAGAACATCAATTCTGACACAATTGGCACATCATCGGAGGAACAGGCTTAGGCTTTGCGTCAATCTCCTTGGGCTGCCAAATTTCCTTAAAAGCTGCCAGATACCAACCTACTAATGTTATTAAATGCTTTTGGAAGTTGAACTATACACATGTGGCCATAGAAAATGCCAATCAACATGTAGTTTGAACTTTGCCTAGGGTGGAAGTTCTGTGGCAAGAGATAATCATTGCTCATGGAAAAAAGATACAGTAGATTTAGTCTTGACCTCAAAAAATTCACCATATTGTTGAGAAGAATAAGCACAAAACATAAAGCACTCTAGAAAGCATAAATCATAAAAATGGTCAAAGGGTGTATGATAAGCGTCAAATGGCAGCACAGAAACAACATGTCATGAGTTCTGAAAGGTGAGAGGTCTAGTGAGAGAGGCCAAGGAAGTCTTCACAGAATGGATGAGGTTTCAATTGGGTCCTGAATGGTGGAAGGGATTTGGTAGGTAGAGGAATATAGAGGGCCCTGCTGATGAAAGAGTAGAGCTGTTTGGAAGACGATAGGCAAGATGTAGAGAGAAGGGCAGAGAACTCAGAATTAAGCCACAGGACTTGCCAACTCCAAAGCAGATCCACTGCTATCTACCTACATGGGATGCTAATTGGCAGAAACAACCTACTTTTGGTTGCTCTCTGGCCTTAAGTGACCCAGCCATCCCATTACTGGGTATATACCCAAAGGATTATAAATCATGCTGCTATAAAGACACATGCACACATATGTTTATTGCGGCACTATTCACAATAGCAAAGACTTGGAACCAACCCAAATGTCCATCAATGATAGACTGGATTAAGAAAATGTGGCACATATACACCATGGGATACTATGCAGCCATAAAAAAGGATGAGTTCATGTCCTTTGTAGGGACATGGATGAAGCTGGAAATCATCATTCGGAGTAAACTTTTCCAAGGACAGAAAACCAAACACCGCATGTTCACACTCATAGGTGGGAATTGAACAATGAGAACACTTGGACACAGGGTGGGGAACATCACACATCGGGGCCTGTCTTGGGGTGGGGGGAGGGGGGAGGGATAGCATTAGGAGATATACCTAATGTAAATGAAGAGTTAATGGGTGCAGCACACCAACATGGCACATGTATGCATATGTAACAAACCTGCACGTTGTGCACATGTACCCTAGAACTTAAAGTATAATAATAATAAAAAAGAACTGTGTGAATTAGAATCCATGCATCTTTTAATTAAACAACTCTTGCTGCTTTTTATTCTAGATCCTTTCCAACTGTCAAGATACTAGAGTTCTTTCTCTGCAATACCCTAGGTACCCATGAATAATAAAGCTTGTGCCTGTACCATGTTCCTTGTCTTGGGATTTGGAAGCAGACTCTTGGATGGGTTGAGCTGCTGCCCTTGATACAGGAGTATGATTATTTTGAGGTGACTATGTTCAGTCTTCTATTATTCTTCTGGGAAAGATAATGATCCTGATGTCTTTAAAATAGAGTGATGGTAAGCATGACAGGACTATTCCATCATCAAGGAAGGAGTATTGATATAAGCTATAATGAATTAAACATTGACCTTACTCCAGGCAAGAGAAAGAAAGGGCATCCAAATAGAAAGAGAGGAAGTTAAATTATCCCTGTTTGCAGACGACATGATTCTATATGTAGAAAACCCCACAGCCTTGACTCAAATCCTCCTCCAGCTGATAAAAAACTTCAGCAAAGTTTCAGGATACAACATCAATGTGCAAAAATTACTAGCATTCCTATACAACAACAACAGCCGAGACAAGAACCAAATCAGGAAGGCAACCCCCTTTACAATTGCCACAGAAAGAATAAATTACCTAGGAATACAGCTAACCAGGGAGGTGAAAGGTCTCTACAATGAGAATTACAAAACACTACTCAAAGAAATCAGAGAAGAAACAAACAACTGGAAAAACAGTCCATGCTCATGGATAGAAAGAATCAATATTATTAAAATGATCATACTGCCCAAAGCAATCTACAGATTCAAGGGCTATTCCTATCAAACTACCAACAACATTCTTCACAGAACTAGAAAAGGCTATTTTAAAATTGATATGAAATGAAAAAAGAGCCCAAACAGCCAAGGCAATCCTTAGCAAAAAGAACAAAGCTGAAGGCATCAAGTTACCTGGCTTCAAACTATACTACAGGGCTATAGTAACCAAAAGAGCATGGTACAAAAACAGGCACATAGACCAATGGAACAGAATAGAGAGCCCAGAAAGAAGGCCACACACCTACAACCATCTGCTCTTTGACAAAGCTGACAAAAACAAGCAATGGGGAAACGGCTGTATTCAACAGATGGTGCTGAGATAACTGGCTAGCCATATGCAGAAGATTGAAGTTGGGTGGCTTCTTCACACCATATACAAAAATCAACTCATGATGGATTAAAGACTTAAATGTAAAACCCCAAACTATAAAAACCCTGGAAGATAACCTATGCAATACCATCCTGGACATATGAATGAGCAAAGATTTCATGACAAAGACACCAAAAGCAATAGCAACAAAAGCAAAAAATTGACAAATAAGATTAATTAAACTTAAGAGCTTCTGCTCAGCAAAAGAAGCTATCAACAGAGTGAACAGATAACATACAGAATGGGAGAAAATATTTGCCAACTATGCATCTGACAAAAGTCCAATACCCAGCATCTATAAGGAACTTAAACAAATTTTCAAGAGAAAAACAACCCCATTAAAAAATGGGCAAAGGACATGAACAGACACTTCTCAAAAGAAGACACACATGTGGCTAACAATCATATGAAAAATAGCTCAATATCACTGATCATTAGAGAAATGCAAATCAAAACCACAATGAGAAATGCAAATCAAAACCACAATCTCAAACCAGTCATGGCTGTTACTAAAAAGTCAAAAAATATCAGATGCTGCTGAGGTTGCAGAGGAAAGGGAACACTTATACAATGTTGGCAGGAGTGTAAATTAGTTCAACCATTGTGAAAAGCAGTATGGCAATTCCTCAAAGAGCTAAAAGCAGAACTACCATTTGATCCAGCAATCCCATTACTGGGTATATACCCAGAGGAATATAAATCATTCTACCATAAATGCGAATATTCATTGCAGTACTGTTCACAGTAGCAAAGGCATGGAATCAACCTAAATGCCCATAAATGATGGATTGAATAAAGAAAATGTGGTATATGTACACAATGGAATACTATGCAGCTCAAAAAAAGAATGAGATCATGTATTCTGTGGGAATGTGGATGGAGCGGGAGGCCATTATCCTTAGCAAACTAATTCAGGAACAGAAAATCAAATACAGCATGTTCTCACTTATAAGTGGGAGCTAATTGATAAGAACTCATGAACACAAAGAAAGGAACAACAGACCCTGGGGTCTACTTGAGGATGGGGGTGGGGAGGAGGGAAAGGAGGAGAAAAAATAACCATTGGGTACCAGGCTTGATATCTAGGTGATGAAATAATCTGTACAACAAACTCCCATGACATGAGTGTACCTGCATAACAAACCTTCACGTGTACCCCCAAACCTAAAATAAAAGTTTTAAAAAAATTTATCTTACTCCAGTTACTTTCACTTAGATTTCCTTACTGGGTGGTCACAGGTGTGGGTGAACTACCACAAGTATGAAGAACTAAAGGAAACATCACCTCTTAGAGGCTTTAGCTTCTCATGAACTCTCCACTTCCTCGTTGATAAGGGAAATTTCCTCTTTTTTGTCCTCTAATCTTAGGCCATGATGGTGTCATATTTGCTCTGCCATCACAAAGCCTTTCATGTGTGCTTGAGAGACTGCAAGATGCTATTTGCTTCTCTTAGGGGCCAGAGAACGCCTTTGTCACCTTTATGTTCC
The DNA here is from genome assembly GCF_028885625.2 of Pongo pygmaeus. NCBI lineage: Eukaryota > Metazoa > Chordata > Mammalia > Primates > Hominidae > Pongo > Pongo pygmaeus. Next base: position 137,774,604 of record NC_072378.2, on the reverse strand, counting down.
TGTAGGCTAGACACCCATCTTTAAGATGGTTGCTGATTATTCTTCAAGGAAATCCTGGGAGTCTTGCTGAGTTGGTTTATTTTTCAGGTCATTATTAGATTAGCTTTATCACATTTGCATAGCACCTGCAGACACAGCTATTCACTGATTCCAAAAACTTCACTGAGGTAGCTACACTATAAAGTGTTGAGGAACTGCCACTGTTAGAGATTAATCTGATGTCTCACTTAAGCTAAGGCAGTGGTAAATATTGGATTAGATCATTAAAGGCACAATGCATGAGAGTCCATTATTTAATCCATTATTCACCATTGCCTTAGCTTAAGTGAGACATCAGATTACAACAGTGGCAGTCCCTTAATACTTCATAGTGTAGCTATCTCATTAGAGTGTTTGGAACCAGTGAATGTATCAGAAGATGGCAAGGTTTTCTCATTCTTGATTGGTACTGACTCTTGCCCAACTTCCCTTAGAATAATTGGTCTAAAGTTAATTTTTATGACATCTTGACAGATTGTTCTACTGCACTACAGATTTTAAGAAGAATTCAGGAGACCAAGGCAGGCAAATCATCTGAGGTCAGGAGTTTGAGACCAGCCTGGCCAACATGGTGAGACCCGTCTCTACTAAAAATCCAAAAAAAAAAAAAAAAATTAGCTGGGCATGGTGGTGCGTGCCTCTAATCCCAGTTACTTGGGAGACTGAGGCAGGAGAATGGCTTGAACCTGGGAGGCGGAAGTTGCAGTGTGCAGAGATTGCGCCACTGCACTACAGCCTGGGGGACAAGAGTGAAACTACATCTCAGAAAAAAAAATAAAAAAGAAGAATTCAATTTGATGTTCAGGTGAGATGAAAATGTGGTATATTATTTTAACCCTGATGATTGTATCTTTTGATGAAACATACGGAGTTAATCACATGTATTATAAGTTATGGCATTTACCCCTTTATTTAAAAAGGAAGCAGCAGTTTCTTCATAACCCACTGATTCACAACCTACTAACTCTTTTAGTATGATTTTTTCCCTAGGTTATTAGAGCTCTTACTTGTAACCATAGTGCTTTAAATAAATGGGCTTCTAAAATGAAAAGAAATTTTTCATTTCAGTTTTCAATTTATTCTCACTGGGTCTACTTTATTTATGCCTTCTGTATAATTTAAGAGAAACAAAACTGGAAAATGCATTATCAATTTCAGGCCACTAACATATCATTTAGTAAACTATTGTTCAGTTGTTTTAATAGGCTTATTCTAATCATGAAGCATCGGGAACTCTTAGTCAAATCAGCGAGTTCCTATTAAGGCATAGTAAAGGGATTTGTAGGGTAAGCGGGACACTGAAGCCACAGTTCCCATCCTTCAGTTGTTACCTGGTTCATGGTATGGCAGCAAGCCTGTAAGCAAGCATTTCTCTGGTCCACTTTGCAGCATTGCTCTCAGCTTGTGAAGCATCATCAGCTTATACCCCACAGGCAGGCCAGAGAGATAGATGCAGGAAAGGGCAGTCTATAAAAAGTGGGTTTTGACCATATCGTGCAACGTAAAGAACACATGTTAATATTGGATCAAGTCCCTCACTTCCCCAGAATCTCCAAGTGTTTGAATGAATGAATTCAGATCATCAAGTTTGTTTAGGGGAAAGGAGTGCTGAGGAATGGAATATCCTTTTTTGCCTTTCTTACTTGGAGAACTCCTACCCTACTCACTCTCCACCCAAAGGTACCTCCCCCAGGAAAAGTACCTTGACTGCCAAAGAGAGTTGAATTTGTTTTTTTTCCCTTCCCCTAGCACCTGGCACACAACTCCAGTACAACATTGACCCCATTACAATATTTGCTTGCTTGTTAAGTTTCCTCCCAGCATGGAATCCTGGTAGGACAGAAACTGTGCCCTGTTCCTTTTTAAATCCCCAGTCCATAGCACAGCGCCTAATGCTTGGTTATTAGTTAAACGGACGACTAAATGACTGAATGAACACCAGACTGAAAATGTATTTGTAAGGATCCTCAGGAAACCAGAATAGGTTCCACTTGATAAATGACCAAGTTCTTAAACCAGGGCCGGGTCACCTTGGAGAAGAACTTTTGGCTCCAGACCAATAGGGCACTAGAAGATGTACCGAAACCAGATCAACCACCTGAGGCAGTCATGAAAGTCTTAGAGGCTCTTGAGTGACCATGAGCAAGGACTGTGTCACACCCTATTCTATGATATCAACAGCCTGAGGGATCTTTGGCATGCCAACAGTCGCTGCTGTTAGTGACGTGGACCCTGGACCTCCACCCACTGAGACTTTACCTTGTGCATCAAATGTGTTTTCTGATATTCAAATATCCTTTGGAGAATTACCCCAAAACACTCACTGAGTATCTACTGTGGTCCACCACTGTACATGGATATACAAGAGATACACGTCCATTGTCACAGAGCCATCCAAATGCGCCATCCAAATCAGGGAGGTGCCAAAGGCACCAATCTTCCAGAATTTTTCAAGAACTTGCTAATAACTTTAACAAATTAGAAAAAAGGAAAACATCATGATTTATAGTATATAGTAAGTAAAGTTTGCCATAGTATGCGGAGATGCTTCTTTCTGATGCACTCCGGCTGACTCTTAAGTCACTCATAATCCTCTAACCAACTCTTGAGGCTGCAACACTCACAATATTGAATCAGCACTGCTTCTCAGAGAGGTGGCTCAGCAGATGGCAAAGACACAACTTAGTCAGATGCCTTCCTTAAAAATTTCGAGGAAAAATGGTAACTGTATGTAAGAATCAGATTTTAAACTCCCTTTCATTTAGGTTTCTCCTGCATGCCTTAAGTTTTGCTAAGCTTTTTGTAAAGCTTCCCTTTTTATGGGGTTGTGTTAACAACACACACAGATAAAACCATTTATGTATTAGTAAATTTATGTGGTAACAACTAAAAATTAAAAATAAAAAAAAAGAAAAGAAAAGAAAAACCAGTCAGCAGAGATGCCAGCCTTAGATAAAGATAATTTACTAGACAGCTGGGATCATATTGACTTAAGTGAAGGGAGGATTACAATAAATTAATAGGTTCAAAGATCCACCACAGTAGATTGGGTCTAGTCTGGAGTCTTGCTATTAAATGAGGAATTGAATTTCAGCATTTAGCGTTATTAGAACATGACCTTAGATTTTTCTCATAACAGTGAAAAGATGTCTTTAACATTTTTGTTTGTGTGAAAATAAACATTCATCTTTATGTCCATTTAGGCATTTTTACAATAGTGCTTGTCTATTCAAGCCTTTTTTTCTGAACTGTTTATTCTAAAATGGGCATCTGCTCAGCTCACCCAATTCAAAACAAAAATTTGCATAATCTGTATTTGCATAGCAGCAAGTGGGTGGAGTTTAGGCAAGTGCACAGATGAACATAAAAATCAAATATGTGCAGGAGGAAACTCAATTTCATTATAAAAAAACCATGTTTGTTTAAACATAAAAAAAGCTGTGTAAACAATCCAAATGTGTTTACCATAGTTTAGCCTACAAGGCTCCCATTTTGTTCTCATCCTTTTAGCAGCCCTGTTGAATGAACGCAAATAAATGTGTGCTGCTCACAAGAGATTTCAATTAAAAATTTACTCTCGGAAAAGTCTAAGAAATAGGATAGAATAGCCATGAATGGAATGATGTGCACTGTCTGGAAGAAAAAAATAAAGACAAAGATTATAAGAAGATATAATTAGAGATTTTTTTGAAAATTATTCAAGCAGTCAAATAAATGAAAAATTTAAGAAAAAAACAGAAAAACTTTGTATACAGCAAAGATTTCAAGAATTTAGAGGTGGAAGCAAATAAGACTAGGACTGGAGGAAAAGACTGTGAATGAAACATAGCATTAACAAGAATAATTTAAGGCAACAACGTTCCTATAACAAAGAAAAGGATCATGAAAGGAACTTTAACTTAAAACAAAGTTTTGGCACAAATGGAGTGTTCACTGTGGTTGGGTCTAAATATACATACACTAGGACCAAGGAAGTAAAAATCTAACACTAGATGTACAGCTAATACTTTGCGGACCTGAATCTTACCCAGTGTATTGTCATCTGTGGTCAGCAAACAAGACTATAATATTAGGTCTATCATAACACAAACTGTGTATTAATGGAGCCATTAATCACCATCAAAACTGTATTAGGAGTGAAGATAGCCAAAGAGAGCTTAACTGACAGCAAGTGGCCATAAACCTGTCCAAAAACTAATTTGATTACCATCATACCAGCATCTGTGCCACTTATGAGGGTTCATTTTTTGATGAAATTAAGTAGACAAGTCATTCATGCATATAATAGACATCTAAATCATGGTAAACATGTTGCTGGCAACAGAAGTAGTTAAAGAAAGTGTGGGATCATTTTGGTGTCTGAATACAGAAGCAACTCAATGGAAAGCATCTTTTGCACAACAGTTGGGAACAAAATGCCATCAAAGAAGCTTTGGATGAAGCCAAATGCCAAGTGAGAAATAGATGGATTCAAAGTCAGCTGGTGAGATTCAGGGAATGTTGGTTGTTTACAAGAAGAAATGTTTCGCCAGGATAAACTCTCACTCTTTATGGGTCATAACTGTTCCCAGCAAACAATCTGTTTTATTTGGAGACAGTTGGATCTGTTAGGTTTTAGTCCTGACAGACGGAATTGTGGGATGCCATCATTAATGGCAGTCTAGAGAGAAAGCCTAGAATGTGCATCTTGAATAAGGGAAGGAATGGACTTTGCTATGAAGAATGCCCTATTTCCTCAGTTTTTGTTTGTTTGTTTGTTTTTGTTTTCCAGCTAGGTATTTTAAAAGAACATGGAATTCCTTATCCAATTTGTGCTTATATAATTTTATCTTAGAACAAATGTGGCATTCTATTCTGCTTATTTTAAATGTTCTATTCCTTTAGTGAAAGGCTATCCCTTTCCAGAGATTTCAAATTATTAGAAGATCTATACTACTCACTGACCTGGTATTTTAAAAATGTATTCCAATATTTCCAATATTTAATTTACAGAAAAGAGAATTTATTTTAACACACATTTTATGCATGGAAATATGGATACATTTGAATATAACAAACAGCAGTTTAGGCACTGGAAATAAAAATGATCATATAGGTTCATGTACAGAGTCAAAACTGACCACGTTGTTATAAATCTAATTCCTGCTTGCTCAGTGATCTCGTCCTTTGAGACAAAGCCAAGTCTCTGTGTACATGTATAAGTCTATTTGCTTGTTTTGCCACACATACATGTGAAGGCTTTGAAGAGAGTAAATAAGCTTAAGGAACAGAAAATGTATCTTTTAATACCAAGATGGAGAGCACCTCGCCCATGAACATCTCAGGGAAAAACAGTAGGAGTGACACTTGTCTCCAGCGCCTCCTGAAACATTATCCTGCTAATTCTGAACACCTTGCCTTTGCAGTGTGGGAGCCTAGAGCTGCAGGAAGCTGCCTGCCGTTCACAGGCTGATGCCTTGTAGGCCTCTGCGTCTTACCTGAGTTTGCAGATGGGCCATTTCCCAGGTGGGCCTGGCCAAGCACTCCTCATTAATCATGGCTTAAACCTCTCTCCATGGGGGGACCTCAGGTTAGACATCATTTGGAAACAAATTGGGTGAAAAATAGCTCTGACAATAAGGAGCCCACACGGAATTCCCCTGTGAGAGCTTCAGCAGTGTGAAAACAGGCTCTTCCAAGACACTAAATGATCTGTCATTTAGTGAATGACATTATAATCCAGTTTTGTGTCATACGCAGCTTTAAGCAGTGGCTGCCAGCCCCAGCCTTTTGCTGCTGTTGTGTTTCCAACTCTCTAGGCTCACTTAATTTACAAAGAGGGTTTGGATTTAGAACTGAAGAGATGAGTATGTGCATGTGCGCGTGTGTATTAAGTATAGCAAACACACATATGCATAGGTGCACAACAGCAAACTAAGTGCCTTGCCATATGCTGCCTCACTAAAAATGATACTTGCTCAAATATCCTGGTGGAACCAGAAAAATCACCAGGGTGTAAGCCCTAAACAGAACGATGCTGCGTGATATAAAAAACAATACAAAGCAAAAACCTGCAATCATGACAACGTGATTTATTTTCTGGGTGAGAAAAACTCATCCACTTTTCTTCAAATGCATTCCAAGCTCAAGAGCCTTGGGATAAATTTACTCTTCCTGAGCTTCTTTTCTTAAAAGTAACTGCATTTTTGCCTTAAAGTGACAGATGGCTTTTCCACCACATTGTAGCCATTATTTATACTAACAGATTGCATCTGAATTGACTGTAAACCAATGTATTTTGTCTTCCATTTTTTATAATTCTCATCTTAGGTTTATCTGCTGGGACAAATTAGAAGACAAATGCTCACCTATGTACTCTTGGCACCAGGATTCCATTTGTAGTACTTACCAGGGCACAAACCTGTGTCGCTCTAGTGTCCCAAGTAAGCCTAGGAAGGTGGTATCGCTTCTTTTAGAAAGGGGCAGGGTCATGAGACCTGGAAAAGGCCATGATGGCTTTGTCTGAGGACCCAGTTTGTTATGATCCAGAGACTCTTAGGCCACCCATCATATATGCATGTTTCTTAGTTTATGCACAACCAGCCCATTTCTTTGACCTACAGGTTTCAACTGAGTGGGACAGTTTTTGACCTTCTGCTGTGGGCTATCAGGAAGATTTTTCTGAGTTTAACTCTTGAGGGGAGCCAGGCCCTGGGGGTTTAGAGGTTCCCTCCATTTTCTTCTCACTTTGACCTTCAGAGAACATGTGTGGAGGATAATTCCTGATTTACCCCTTTGAAGAGGGCCTAGCATAACAGACTTCAGTAATTTGGCATGTAAAAATTATAGCAATCTTTACACTATTTGATTTGAGTGTCAGAGTATAGGTCAACAACACCAGCGACTGACTGCCCTCTGCCAGTTTTTGCACTCTGTAAGTCCTTCGGAATTTACAGACAGCCCAGGGGAAAAGGAGAGTTTAAAACCTCAGTTGAATGAGATAAATCTGTTACCTAGCAGAAATCTAGGCTCACAGTAAAAATTAAATTGAATTGTAAAAACTACGGTTATATCCTTGCATACTGAAACTTGTGGAATGAGGTTTATATTTACTACAAGAGCAACTTTGGGCTGTGGTGAGGGAGGAATGCTTCCATTCCACGCTCAGCTATGAGGTTCACTGTGGGAAAAATCAAGAGAGAAGGTGGGAAAGAAACAGACATTTATTGAACAGCTGTTATGTGCTAGACACTGTTCTAGATTTTATAGCCATTTTCTTCTTTCATTTGTACAATACCACCACGAAGTCAGGGATATTTATCCTTGTTTTACCAATGAGGAAACTGAAGAAGCTTAAGCAATCTGCCCAGGGTTTTATTCATTCATTCTTTTGTTAGTTTGTTCACAAGTATTGATCCAGAGCCTGCTCCCTGTTGGGGGTTTTACCAAGCACTGGGGATAGAGAGGTGGACAAAGCTGACCAAGGCTCTGACCCCGGATAACATATTATAAAGGCAGAACCCAGACAATGCAGCTTATACATAAACATACATATGAAGTCATTTCAGAAAAGCAAATGCTATGAAGACAGTGTAGAAAGCTAACGAGATTGCTGGGAAGGGGTTGAAGGGGCCCAGATACCTTACACAGGTTGTTAGGGAAGGCCTCTCTGAGAGATATCAGAATGGTGAGGAAGAAGCAACCATGTGACAATCTTGGGGGATGGTGTCCCAAGCAAGGGAAGAGCAGATGCAAAGGCTGTGGGTAGCACAAGTGCAGCATGTTAAAGTGACCTAAGGAAGACCAACATGACTGAAGCACCCAGAATGATGGACAGTGTGATGCAAGATGAGGTCAGATGTTAAAGACATCTTACAGTCGGCCGGGTGTGGTGGCTCACGCCTGTAATCCCAGCACTTTGGGAGGCCGAGGCAGGCCTCCTGGTCAGGAGATCAAGACCATCCAGGCTAACACAGTGAAAACCTGTCTCTACTAAAAATACAAAAAATTAGCTGGGTGTGGTGGCACACGCCTGTAGTCCCAGCTACTCAGGAGACTGAGGTAGGAGAATCGTTTAAATCCAGGAGGCGGAGGTTGCAGTGAGCCGAGATTGCACCACTGCACTCCAGCCTGGGCGACAGAGACTCTGTCTCAAAAAAAAAAAAAAAAATTCTTACAGTCACCTTCAGTGGCAGGACCTAGGGAAATAAGTCATATTTTTTAATAGCATTAAATAATAGTCAAAACTCATATTTGGTGAATTTTCTCTTAATGGAAAAGGGGATGTCTTAGTTTCCCATTATTTACTTTCACAAATAATTATTCATTTTTACAAACAATTGACGGAGCCATGCATTACTCTTTCTAGACTCCTAGAATCTGAAATTCTTTTTGAAATTTAATGTTATGAACTTGCCCATGGAATTTTAACATGAAATTGCAGGTAATTATCTGCGAAATGGCCTTTCCTGTTAGTGCCTGAACTCGGTGCTCCTTGGCCACCTCATTCCCTTCCATTTATTTACTTTCCCCTCCATTATTTACTTTCACAAATAATAATTAGATGAATTCTCTTATTCTAGTTGCCTTTTAAGGTCAGGGAGAACTAAGAGAAGACTAGAATTAAGCAAACTAGTTTTGCTATATTTAGATTTAGTAACAGACTTAAAGGGAAAGAAGGTTATGAACACTGGTTGCAATCAGAATTTGGAAAGATAATTGCTTTTGTCTCTTACTGTCTGCAGCAGCATGGAGAGGTGGCTTTCTCCATTTAAGCTTGCCACTTCTTGAGAGCATATCTTCCTTTTACTTCTGATTTTCTCCAAAGACAAGAAGAGGACACAATGTGGAACAAACGAGAGTCCATAAAGTTATACGAGTCTGGGCAAGCCATCAAGGCTGAATTGGAACCAGAATTTGAAATTAAGTGACTTGTGGGTTGTTGCATGGTTCCAAGTTAAATTTCCAAAGGAATGACATTGAATATACAGAGATTTTCTCTCTTTATTTCTACCCTCTGAAGAAACAAGCATGCAGGAGAAGATAAAATGATTCTAATTTTAATATCTTTTACATTTTAAATAAGAGAACTATGCATTATTCTTTGTGGACTCTTAGGCTCTAAAAATCTTTTTTTTTAATTTAATATTATAATCTTGTCCATGGAATTTCACAAGGAATTGTAGATCGACAGGATTCTGGTCTCTACAAGTTTGCTGAAACCTGAATCGAAATCTGAAAATTTACATATCAACTAAAATCTGATCTTTCTTTAAAGAAAGTTCCCATTGACTTTATTGTATATCACCAGTGGGTGAGAATTCACCATGCCACAATGCTGGGATAGCTTGTCATCTCACACCATGCAGTGGTGGAGCACTCTTGTGGGGCAGGGAAAAAAAGACAAAAAAACAAGAAATTTTGGCCAGACGCAGTGACTCACGCCTGTAATCGCAACACTTTGGGAGGCAGAGGTAGTGTATTGCTTGAGCTCAGGAGTTCGAGACCAGCCTGGGCAACATGGTGAAACCCCGTCTCTACCAAAAATATAAAAATTAGTTGGGCGTAGTGGCACACACCTGTAGTCCCAGCTACTTGGGAGGCTGAGGTGGTAGGATCGCTGGAGCCTGGGAAGTCAAGGCTACAGTGACCTATGATCCTACCACTCACTGCACTCCAGTCTGGGTGACAAAACAAGACCCTGTCTCTAAAAAAAAAAAAAAAGAAAAGAAATTTTACCTCTGTGAAGAGTGGAGCAGTAGATATCCTTTAACTGGGTCTGGATTTTAAAATGGAAATAGTTGAGATGACTACAACTTATGCTCACTTGAGTCTGGGCTTCTTCATCATCCCCTGAATCCTGAACTTGTTCTGAAATCCAGAATTAGAGGAAAATACTGTTACACAATCAACTCTTTAAAAAGTAGAATGGAAGAAGAGCTGCAGAGAATTGCAAACCATTTGCTGGGAAAGTCCCTCTGAAGGCATGAATGCTAGTGGGAGAATGTAGTCAGGCCTCATAGATGCTGTGGATCATGGAAACAGGAAAAGTCAAGCCAGAGCCCAAGAGGGATGATGTCAAGCTAAAACTAGGTGGCTTAATTTATTTTTAAAAAATACGTGGACTGAGCATTTGCTATGGCCTCTGGCAATACAAGAATGAAGCAAACAATCTTCATCCTCAAGAAACTTATAGTCAAGAACAGACAACAAAAGCCAGCCAGACTAGGCTCAGGATAATAACATGGGTCAGGTGGTTTAGTGGACTCACACTGGCTGATGTTTGCTCCTCCATCTCAGTTCTAAAGACTCATCGATTGTGTCTGCCAGTTTCTCTGTTGGTTTTAATTTATAAGAGTAACAGTGTTGGTGAGACTGATGTATAATTGGGGCACACTCCCTCCAAGCCAATACTGGCACTTCGATCATGTCCTCATGGACTGCACAGCTCAGTTATTCATAGACACAATTAATTGTCATAGCGTTTGACACTTTGTTCCAGCAATAGAAATCTTTAAGCACCTCTGTTTAAAGTTGTACGAATCACCAATTAATGTATTCTAAAAAATGACACACGATTTAGAATAAAATTTTAAAATACGTAGAAGTTCCTAAATACCATTTTTTCTTGAATTTTGAGAAAAAAAATCCCTTCTTAAGTAGAAGAAGGGATAACATAACAATAATTCCCTGTAAAACTTTTCTTTTCTTTCTTTCTTTTTTTTTTAATAGAGACAGGGTCTCACTATGTTGCCCAGGCTGGTCTCGAACTCCTGGGCTCAAGTGATTCACTCACCTCTGCCTCCCAAAGTACTGGAATTACAGGCATGGGTCACTCTGCCTGGCCCTAAAACTTTTGTTTTGTGTTCAGGACTCATTTTTGGCCTCAGAGCTTAAGTTAGCTCTGCATGAGGTGATTTTGAAATGGACATTTCTCTAGCTTTTAATTGTCCCTTTGATCCGAAGATGGTCAGTGTTTTTCCTATGTCACTCTGTCCCCTACCTCCGATGGTCTAAAAAGCAGAAAGTAGAAGTTAAGCGGTTCTGCTCTGTGGGGAAATGTAACAATTATCTTTTTCTAATTCATATTCTTTACAAGTGGCTTGTAAATTGATCTGCTTATATGGGTGACTGATTTCCTTGGAATTATTCTCCAGGAATTATCTCACTACTGGTCCAGTAGAGATCTGTGGGAATGGGGAATGTGGAGTCCTGGAGAATGGGGACTTCTGTGGTCCTGGAGCTAGGAGTGCTGCCCTAGAAGGACAAGGACAGGAAGGTCTCCAATGGCAAGTAAGAGCTCCGGTGATATCTAGAGGTGATGCTGAGGGTCAAAAACACAAAAACAAAATGACAAATCTGTCTTCATTTGAAAATGGCAACCCCCAGGAGAAAAGCCAGGAGCTGAGAATAGACCAGAATTGAGAGGGATGGAAAGAACAAGAGTGAAAGCAAAGCAAATGTTCCCATCCAGCTGCTGTGAAACCAGCTGTCCATCACATGGGATAAGGCAGGGAATGAGTGTTTCTTGCATAGCCATATCCTTATCATGGACTTAAAGATGCACCTGAAATTTAAATGTCTAAAACAGGATTAAACAGAATATAACAGCTTTAAGCAGAAATAGGGTGTTATTTCAATCTCTAAAACAAATCTTCAAAAATAACCTAAAAACTATTATAAAAATTATTTCTTTTACTTCAAGTCCTTAGTTTGTACATTTATTTGCACATCAAACCTTTTCTTTAAATAAACAAGATACTGGAAGTATCAGCAAGGCCTGATTAATCACAGTCTCTATGACAGTCCTTCCTCCCTCTCCAGTGGTATCCAGTCTCCTGAAGTTGGGGAATGCCCTTCCCTGGGTGTTTTCATAATTTTACTACATCCATCAAGGTGTGGATTTTCTCTTTACTACATAATTATGCATCCCTAAATAAAACACAACCTTCTCTCTTTTAACCTTCATATGAACTGTAGTTTTCTTTACCTAGTATTATGCAACTTGCTCTATTCACTCAACATATCTCTGAATGATACACGTAGATCTAGTTCATTCTTTTTTTTTTTTTTTTTTTTTTTTTTTTTTTTTTTTTTTTTTTTTTTTTAGACAGAGTTTTCACTCTTGTTGCACAGGCTGGAGCGCAATGGTGCAATCTCAGCTTACTGCAACCTCTGCCTCTCGGGTTCAAGAGATTCTCTTTCCTCTGCCTCCCAAGTAGCTGGGATTACAGGCACGTACCACCATACCTGGTTAATTTTTTTTGTATTTAGTAGAGACGGGGTTTCACCATGTTGGCCAGGCTGATCTCAAACTCCTGACCTCAAGCAATCCACTCACCTCGGCCTCCCAAAGTGCTGGGATTACAGGCATGAGCCACCATGCCCGGCCTTAGTTCATTCACTTTTAACTGCTCTGTATTATTGTACTGTATTACCAACCATAATTTATTTTTTCATTCTTTTTTGCTGGTGGATATTCATGTTGCTTCTGATATTTTGTTATTATCTTAAGATTCTGGTTTTGAGACAAGAAGTAAACTCATTAAGAAGTCCCTGTCTTCAAATAAGTAGCTTCTAAAGATTTGGGGATCCTGACCTTGAAAAAAGGTATATTGCTAAATGAAACATTTATGTTTTTTAATGCCTTTTCACCCTGATCAAATATGTTCAAGCCAGGGTTCCTACTCAACACAAACCTTGTAACCTCCTGAAATAAGTGATCTATACATGCTTACTTGAACACTGAATAATTGAATGGATGAATGAATGAATTGCTTACAAGTAAGTCATTGCCTTGGTGTAACTTTTTCTATCTCCAAAGTAACTATGGTTCACTGAATCATGACCCTCCTAATAGCTATTGTTGTTGAACTACTACCACATGCCCAGAAGTGATGCATATTCGATCAGCTTATTACCATATTTTCATCACCTTCTCATTTCACGGAGGTGGAAACTGAGATTCAGAGAGTTTAAGTGATCTCCTAGAGACACACAGCAATAAGTAAAAGAGTCAAAACTCTTTCCTGTTACTATTTCAGGCCTCCTGTAGAAGAAGTCACACTAGTCGCTCTTTTGGTTAAGAATTCTATAATTCTATAAGCAGAAGCCACCCACGGACAAGCACCAGCACTGGCTTCCCCTTGGCATACAGTGAAAATGTGGCCTGAGCTAATGCATCTTTTGAAAAATTACTTTAACATAGGCTGTCATAGTAGAACATCAAAAGGAAGGAGAAGATAGGCTTTCAAGAAAAACAGAAAGTACATGGATGTCTTTGGGATTTTGCATTTGAAATGGAAATTCTCAGGTTCCATTGAGTAGGCTGTTCATTATGGAACCTACAGGAGGCACATTTTGGATTGTTAACTATAGAGGAGCTTATGGGGGCAAATAAAATTTGGCATGGAGCAAGTAGTCTATGCTTTCAGAAGCAACACATTTAATAGTTGAGCTAGGGAGGTGGATATGTTGGCTTTTTAACAGTTTCTGTGTGAAAACTGAAGACTTTTACCTAAAAAGGACAAGTTCTGGACCCAATTACATAGTGAATGAATCACAAGAGATTTGCCAGAAAGTCAAACTGGGAAGATTAAAACACATTTTGTGCCTCTAATCCCCATACTTTGGGAGGCCAAGGTGGGCGAATCACTTGAGCCCAGGATTTTGAGACCAGCCTGGTCAACATGCAGAAACCTGGTCTCTACAAAAAATACAAAAATTAGCTGGGCATGATGGCATGTGCCTGTGGTCCCAGCTACTTGAGAGGCTGAGGTGGGAAGATTGCTTGAGCCTGGGAGATTGAGTCTGCAGTGAGTTGTGATCAGGCCACTGCACTCCAGCCTGGGTGACAGAGGGAGCTCCTATCTAAAAAAAAAAAATTTTTTTTTTTTGCTTCATTTGTAGTAGCTTCTGTGGGACACAATTAAATTGTGAAACCTATGATTAGAAAAGTCTATACTTGGATGTTCTATTCCCTACCTACACGGAAACCTATATCTTACTAGAGGACATAAATATTAATATAGTAATGCCATTTCTAAAGATCCCTACCTATATATCCTTCCCATGATGTGTGTCTCTTCTTCTAGGAGCTAAAGAAAAAACAAAATATCAAATATACTGTAAGGGTATAAAGGGATTTCTTCATACTTGCATCCAGGTAAATAACACCCAGACAAGCCGAATGTTAAAATCATTCAGTTTCTCCAAAAGATCACAATCAAATCCCAATTTTACATTTCACAATTCTGATAGAAATGCTGATTTTACAAAACACTCCACCTCCCACATACACACATAGAGAAGTAGTAAATGAGTGTTAATGGCAGAAGAATAAGTTGTAATGCAACAGTATGCATTACACACTCAAATCCTGATCATCAATGTTATTATACTAATAATTCCAATCACATCCCGAAAACTTACTGTATGCCAGACTTCGTACTAAACACTTTACATGCATTATGTCATTTGATATGTGATTTGGCTTTATGTAGTAAGAACTAATATTATGCCATGAAAACTGAGGCTCAGAGTGCCTCTTGTAGGAATTCCTCTCCAAGAATGCATTTTCTATGACGAAGACACAGCGTAGCAGAGGCAGGATTCAAACCACAGCAGTCTGTCTAGAATTCCTTGCTCTTAGTCATTGAGTGGGAGACATTACATTACAGTCTTGGGAGTGTTCATACAGGGCTCCAAATATTTCTGACAGCACAGATATGCACAGAATTCCGTCACCATGGTGGCCATATTCACTTAGCGGCAAATATGGCAATTGATGACTTAGGACTCTGTTTGCTGGAGACAGTCTCACCTAGGAAAATGCAACTGTATATTAATAGAAGGGCTGTGAAGCTGGGAATGTATTTGTCTGGATTCCATGAATCCATTTTATTCCATTCCCTAGACCTTATGAAAACCAACTCAGTGCTTTCTCTCCAGAGGCTTGGCTAAGGGATCAAACCTAGTAGGAGAAAAGAGGAATCCCCAATGTTCTGAATGGTGTATCCCTAAGGGAGAGATACCAAAGAAAAGCTTCACTTCTTATCACTTAATAAAGAGAAATAAAGGAATCCCTGAGATAGAAAACAACCTCATACAACAATCCAAACCAGCAGTTTGCCCGGACCGGGCTATTCTCTGAAAAAGTTGTCAGAATCTCAGGAAGGATAGAGATTCCAAAGAGGCATTCAGCCAACGTAATTAACAGAGCTTACATGGCAGGTTGCCTCTGGATTTCTAGTCATGAACTGAGGGGCTGGGAAAGCAGGATGGATCCAGCAATCATCCCATCTCAATATGTTTGCACCTTGATACCAGTCCCTGGAGGACACAGGGCTGCCGCCAGCCTCACTCATCACACAGAATTAGTGGGTATGTGAGTGCTGTGGCATAGCAGCTCTGCGCAGCAGTCACTGAGCGAGAAGATTTATTGCTCTATTTGACAGTCTGTTATTCACTAACTGAGCATGACACATTGGGGATTTAGAATCATCAACTTGACATCTAACAGGAGAACAAACCTTTGGGAGAGGACGAAGTCAGGGGAGACAGCAGGGGAAAGAGGCAGTTTGCAGAATAGATCTTCCATTTCCCTGCTGACCCCGATTATGGGTCCAGGCTGGAGGTCATCGCCAGATGGAAGGGAAAAGGCAGAGGCACAGAGGGTCTTGGCCTGGCAGGATATAAAAAACTGTAGATTCAGAGCAAGAAAAGGCACGTTGGGCCCTTGCAGGGGATGCACATCTTTCCTGGTCACATTGGGCAGGCCTTTGTTTTTCTTGTCTTGTAGGAATACATATTCCATGAGGAACACACAACAGCCTCCCTCCAGGTCTCCCTCTCTTTGCATTGAAGCAGAGCCTTGCTGCTAGAGGAGAATGAGCATTACTGCTTGAAGCCACTCTTTCAGTGATCAGACCCCAGCTGGCAAGATGGCCCCTCATCCCCTTTTCCATGCCCTGGCCCTGCCCCACCAGCTGGGTGGGCTAGAGTTGGGCCTATGCACCTGTTTATCCTCTGCATAGCCCCCTTGCATTAAAACAAGGGTAAAGACAAAACCTTTTCTTGCCCAGCATAAAGCTAAGGTTCTGTCCACAAAATTACTGCAGGCTCCACCTTTGCCATGAAAAAGAGAGTGGGCTCACTAATGATCAGAAAGATAATTTATTTAATCTTCATGTATCCACTGGGAACCATGGCTCAGAGGCCCATGAATAAAAATGGCAAGTTTGCTCAGAGCATTCAAGGCAGTTCAGACAATTTGTTTAGCCTGCTGCTAAGTGCTCCAAGGACTTACACTATCCCCGCTGAAAACAGCATGCATCCGCGTGCACATGCACAAACACACACACTCATTAAACCATCTAATCTCTATGCTTATGTTCTAGCAAGTAAATACAAGATGACATAAAAGTGTTAATGCCTAACTTCTGCCTCTTTTGGTTCTCATTTGTTACTCCCTTATAATATGTGTATTCCCTCTCCATTTATCTGCTCTCTTTTTCTGTGTTTCTTTCTCTGTTTCTCCTCTTCTCACCTCTTTGTCTTCTCCACCCAGCCCCTCCCCGGATTTCCCCTTCTGTCTCAGCAAGTCGAGGAGATAAATAAGACAGTGAAACCACAAGCAGGGGCTCTGATTCACACTTCCTTCTAATCCCTATTGCAAAACTCTATAAAGAGATAGCACTAGCAATGAAGAAGAAGTGAATCCTCTCACCAGGGAGAATTGTTCCATTTTACTCTAAACATTTCTTAAAATTTTAACTTGCGGCTCCAGCTCAAAGGACAGACATTTTTAAAGTTGAAGACAAATCTGACCCTCCTTTTTTTTTTTGAGACAGGGTCTCACTCTGTTGCCCAGGCTAGAGTGCAGTGGCACAATCTTGGCTCCCCACATATTCAATCTCCCAGTCTCAAGCGATCCTCCCACCTCAGCCTCCTGATTAGCTGGGAACCACAGGCGTTAGCCATGCTTGGCTAATTTTTTAAATTTTTGTGGAGATGGGATCTCATCATGTTGCCCAGGGTGGTCTTGAACTCCTGGACTCAGGCAATCCACCTGCCTTGGTGTCCCAACATGCTGGGTTTACAGGCATGAGCCACCATGCCTGACCTGACCCTCTTTTTTGCTGATTTACTGATTTGTTAGAAGTACTGGAAAGATTACAAGCATTTCAATTAGTATATAAACTCTTAGATATTATACACAGTATTGATGAGGAAGGTTTAAAACAATTTAACCAAATTAAGAACCAAAAAAGCTGAAGTGGGGAAAAAACCCAAGAGTTTTTCAACCAGGAACCAAGAGTACATGACAATGAGACAACTGCCAGAAGAAAAATACTTTAAAAATCCGCTTGGAATAAGTCATGGATCAATACTGAAAAACACAGAGACCTAGACATTCCTGACACTAGGAAATCTCTCGTGTACCTCCCTTTCCTCTCCTGGGATTGAGCTTTTATAATGATATGGATACCCTGAGTGTGATACTTACAAGACTGTCATCATTGGTAGTTATATTTCCTCTACTAATTAAACCCCGTTCAATACCTTTTATGTCAGGGCATTGTAAGGGAGGAAATCCAAGGAGTTTCTGCTTAACATGCTATGTATTTGTAGGAGTGCTGGCAAGGGATCACCAAGTGAGGGCAGGGACCTGTCCAATGCAAGTCTTCTGGGTTAGGTTCTTACGAAGGTGGCGTGTAGTAAGTGCTCCTCCTCCCTGCTGGGATATAGGTCACCATGGGTCAGGGTCCTGGACCGGGCTTGGCACCTTTACGGTCAGGTAAGCTTGGGTGCTCAGGGGCATTTCATGTCATGGTTTAGAGCAGCGGTCCCTATACTTTTGGCACCAGGGATCAGGGACCTGTTTCATGGAAGACAATTTTTCCACAGACCGGGGTGAGGGGGATGGTTTCGGGATGATCCAAGCACATTACATTTATTGTGCCCTTCACTTCTATTATTACTGCATTGTAATATAAAATGAAATGATTATACAACTCACCATAATCTAGAATCAGTGGGAACCGTGAGCTTGTTTTCTTGAAACTAGATGGTCCTATCTGGGGGTGATGGGAGACAGTGACAGATCATCAAGTATTAGATTCTCATAAAGAGCCTGCAACCTAGATCCCTCGCATGTGCAGTTCACAATAAGGTTCATGCTCCTATGATAATCTAATGCCTCCGCTGATCTGACAGGGGTGGAGCTCAGGCAGTAATGTGAGCAATGGGGAGTGGCTGTAAATACAGATGAAGCTTCTCTTGCTCACCTGCTGCTCACCTCCCACTGTGCAGCCTGTTAGGAAACCCACTGCACAGCAGGAGGTGACGGTGGCTGTGGCCCGGGGCTTAGAGACCCCTGGTTTAGAGCTCAAAGTCTACCATCAGGCAATTCCATGTTGGCAAGATTCTAGGCAGGGCAGGAACTACAGGAACCACCACAGCTTTGGAAAGAACCCTTAAGTCTCCTGAATCAGAGAAGCTTTTATCCTCACTGGTTAGTCTTCCCATTTGGACCCAATATCTTACTCTGAGTCTCAGAAAGCTTTGCAAATTATGCAATCCTGTGTCTCCTGAGAATTAGGATATTTCTCTAAATACTCAGAAGTGCCACCCAAGGAACCAGTCTTCTGTTGCTCGGACCAGTGCCTACAACAGAGCAGCTCAGTCCTGCTTGGCCTCTTCCTCCCACAGAGCATGCTCCCTTTATAAAAGGACATAGAGAAGTCTGGCCTGGGACTATCAGTCCACCTGGTGGCTTTTTGTGTGGGCCTGCCCTCATGAGATGGATTTTACATCCTTCATTTCTTCTGTCCTAGCCAAACTCCCTATCCTTGGCTAACTCTATCTATGTTTATTTTTGTGCGAACACTGCCATAACAAAATACCACAAACTGGTGGTTTAAACAACAGAAATTTATTTTCACACTGATATGTTTTGGCTGTGTCCCCACCCAAATCTCATCTTGAATTGTAGCTCCCACAATTCCCACGTGTTGTGGGAGGTACCTGGTGGGATGTAATTGAATTATGGGGGCAGGTCTTTCCTGTGCCGTTCTCGAGACAGTGAATAAGTCTCACAAGATCTGATGGTTTTATAAGGGGAGTTTCCTTGCACAAGCTCTCTTCTCTTGTCTGCCACCATGTGAGACATGCCTTTTGCCTTCTGCCATGACTGTGAGGCCTCTCCAGCCATGTGAAACTGTGAGTCCATTAAACCTCTTTTTCTTTATAAATTACCCAGTCTTGGGTATGTCTTTATCAGCAGTGTGAAAACAGACTGATACCCTTGCAATTCTGGATGCTAAAAGTCCAAGATCAAGACATCAATAGATTTGGTTTCTTCTGAAGACTGCCCTTGACTTGCAGACGGCCACCTTCTCACCATGTCCTCCCTCACATGGTCATCCCTCTGTCTGTGTCTTACTCGACGTTTAATGAATGCATTTTTAACTTAATCATCTTCTTACGGCCTGATCTCTGAATATAGGAGAGGTACTGGGGAGTTAGGGCATCAAAATACAGATTTTGGAGGGGCACAGTTCAGCCTACTCACTTGGACCGACTACACTATGCCAGCTGGACAGAGCTCTGAGGCTCTTCCTCAAGAACCTGCAACTGGAAGTGTAAACTCCACTACTTCAGGTCACTGTTACTTTATTTTTATGCAAAAATTCTTTCTCTCTTGCAGATCTTTTCAGCTGGTTGGACCACTGATGTCCTGGCTATTTTCACATATTCTTCAGGACTTTGGCTCATTTTTATCGCCCAGGGTCAGTTCAACTTCCACGTGTGTGGCCCATTTAAAATCACAGTTTCCCAATTCCTCTTTCTCCTCAAGGCAAGGACTTAATCTCCCCTTCCTTCACAGCTATGCAACTTGAATAAGGATTCTATCTGTGCTGTTTCCATAGACTTCCCTCCCATTCAGTCCTCAACACAAAACAACCTAGTGTATGCTCCTTCACTACCACCCCAGTGAAACTGCTCTTGCAAATAAAATCTCCACAAACCTCCATGTTTCTGAACTATGAGCATTTTAGAGTTAAAGAAGTCCCGTGATTGGCCCAACCCTAGTCACTTGCTCATCCCCGGACCACAATTCTAAATTGTGTCCGCCCTGACCCACAGTCTCTCCCTTCTTCTTTTAGAGACCTGGATCTCTTCTGGTCATGTGGCTCTGATGAGAGCTGCCAATTTGGGCAGACATGATTGATAGTTTGGAAGGATATATCAGAGTTTAACAAGCAAGGAAGGCAGGAAAGAAAGGGAGGTTGTTATAAGAGAAATCACAAAATAATAGCACTACTACTAATAATCCTAATCATTGTTACTTTTGCCAACACATAAGGTATTTATTCTGGGCCAGGCATTTTTCTAAGTTTTTAGATTCACTTATTTAATCCTTCCATAGGAGATAGGTGCTATCATCTTTCCCATTATGATTTTTAAAAAAGCCAAGGCACAGAGAGGTAAAGACTGTTTTCTAACATTCCCCAGCCAGTACAAGGTAAGGCTAGGAATTAGACCAGACAGATTGACTCTGCACTGATTCTTTTAATCATTACACTACACAGCCTGTTATTACTTGTGTATCCTGAGCCAGCAGGAGTCCCAAGGTAGTGTGTGCATAGTAATAACATAAGATGCGTAGTGAGAAGAGATCACCCTGGGCCTTGTCCATGAGACTTTTCCAGGTCAACCAGCTCTCATCAGCTACTTCAGCCTCCTCTCAAAGGGACATAAGGATCTTTTCAATGCCCTCAGTGGGCTGTCTCAGGCTCTGTCTGTCTAGACATAGCTTCTCTGCCTTTCTGCTATAGCACCATGGCAATGTAAAGGGACTCTGCTATGCTTACCAGCTTGGGTTCTTCTGATTTCAGAAATGGAGGCTCAGTTTACCTTCACCATGGTACTTGACTTGTCCAGAGTTGAGTTCAAGGCATTATATGAAGGACGCTCACGATAGCCTCAATCTTTCTTTACCACTCGGCTTCTTTCTCTCCTCCAGCCCTGAGGATCTTCATCTCTTCTACCAAGGGAAGACACATGATCACATCATTTACATTTGTCTGACCCATTATTGATGGAAAAAATTTAAGTACTGGCTCTTCATGGCCTTGGTTTTTGTGTCTCCAAATCCTTTTCTCTCTTATTCTTGCCTCTGCTATGAGTTTCAAAAGTTCATACTGAAACTCAAAAGCTGAGAGTTGGCCAGGTGCAGTGGCTCATGCCTATAATCCCAACATTTGGGGAGGCTAAGGCAGGAAGATTGCTTGCCACCAGGAGTTCAAGACCAGCCTGGGTAACATAGCAAGACCTCATTGCTACAAAAAATAAAAATAAATAAAATAAAAATTAAACAAATTAGCCAGGTGTGGTGGCATGCACCTGTGGTCTCAGCTACTCAGAAGGCTGAGGCAGGATAATCACTTGAGCCCAAGAATTTGAGGCTGCAGTGAGCTATGATCACATCACTGCATTCCAGTGTGAGCAACAGAGTAAAATGCTGTCTACAAAAAAAAAAAAAAAAAAAAAAAAAAAAAAAAAGAGTTGAATTTACTTTGTCCATTTTGGCACAATATTTCCCTAAAAGAAGTAAATAAGAAACATCCTCAATGCTGATAGGCACTGGAGAGGGGAGGGCAAGATTAGTAAGAAAATTCTGAGGATATCAACAAATCAATATTTCAAAATTTATTTTTAATTATAGGTGCATCATTTTACCATGCTTTATATTATGTCCATTAACTAACGAGAGGACAAGTGCTTCCAGACTCGCACATCAAGGAGGCAGCATTCAAAATCATTTGTCTCTGAAACTACAATCTACTTTCTTTCTACAAGTGGACAGCAGTCCAATTTGTTGGACTTTTGCCAATGATCACAAAAGATATCTGAGGCTCTGGCTTCTGCCCAGCGACTTAGGTAAAAACTTTATGTTAATAAATAAATGTTCATACATTTTTCTTCTTCCCAAAAGATCAGAAGTATCTTATAAATAATTACAAAATATGTTAGAAAAATTAATGGGGGCCTGGGCACGGTGGCTCATGCCTGTAATCTCAGCATTTTGGGAGGCTGAGGCAGGTGAGTCAGCTGAGGTCAGGAGTTCAAGACCAGCATGGCCAACATGGTGAAACCCCGTCTCTACTAAAAATACAAAAAATTAGCCAGGCGTGATGGCAGGCGCCTGTAATCCCAGCTACCCAGGAGGCTGAGTCAGGAGAATCGCTTGAACACAGGAAGCAGAGGTTATAGTGAGCCAAGATCCTGCCATTGCACTCCAGCCTGGGTGACAAGAGCAAAACTGTGAAAAAAAAAAAAAGAAAGAAAGAAAAAGAAGAAAGAAAGAAAGAGAGAGAGAGGGAGGGAGGGAGGGAGGGAGGAAGGAAGGAAGGAAGGAAGGAAGGAAGGAAGGAAGGAGGAGAAAGAAAAAATGAATCAGCTAGGCTCAGTGTCTCATGCCTGTAATTCCAGTGCTTTGGGAGGCCATGGCAGGAGGATCACTTGAGGAGGCCAGGAGTTCAAGACCAGCCTGGGCAACGTAACAAGACCTATCTCTACAAAAACATTAAAAAATTAGCTGGGCTGTTGGCATGCACCTGTAGTCCTGGATATTCAGGAGGCTGAGGAAGGAGGATCATTTGAGCCTAGGAGGTGCAGGCTTCAATGAGCTATGATTGCACCCCTGCATTCCCATCCTGGGTGACAGAATGAGACCCTGTCTCAAAAACAAATTAATGGATTTATAAATCAAGGAAAAAGGAAAGAAGCTGTCCCTTGGTTAGGTTGTGGAAGTGCTATCACATGCAACTCTCTCAAAGATAGGAAGGGAGATGAGACATGCTGGTGACACTTCAGTGAGATCTCAAGGACAGCATGAAAGGCTGCTTCACCATCTGGATTTGGTCAATATCGCGTGTGTTGGAGGAGGGGAGATTCAGGGCTTGGATAACTGGATGCAACTCCATAAGAAGTAGAGCAGGGACTCCAAATGGGAAGAGTATGCTGAGGACCCAGACCAAAAGGATGCCCTTTGGAAGCTTTTTGAGTCAAAACATGACCTTTCAGAAGTCAAGAATTCTCTGTGGTTTTGCATAGCCCATGCAAGAAAGAAATAAGCCATCTTAGGAAGCAATTTCTCCCCCAGGTTAACTGCTCTGTGTTCCATCGACCCCGATTCGCTACTGCAATGCTCTTACAACAAAGGAACTGGTTGTGGGATGATAGGATCAGACGCAAGTGAGAAAGATACTCTGATGGAGCAGGAGGCCATGACTTCAGGCTTTGCAAATGACACAAATTTTATAGACAGATAGATCCTGGGGCAGGGCCTATCTGATTTATGTTAAAAAAAAAAAGAAGATTCTTATTTACACATAAAGTTAGTGGTAGAGAGGGGTAAAAATATTGAAACTTTTCTATCTGGGATAGACATTTGCTTGTCATCCTAAACATTCATATCATGTAACCACAAAGTTAATCTGGAAGGAAGACAAGTTCTGCCTGACTCAGTGGGGTGTCAAGCACTGGTGAGCATGAGTGTAGATTCCTCCAAGACATGAGGGGATGCTCAGAAAGTCCCACGTTGTGTAGCTGTGGCTCAATTTGTCTCCAAATCAAGTGAAAGGGAAATGAGCTTATGCTGGGATGGTCTGTGATGACTTGACTAGAGTGTCACTTTTCTTCTAAAGACAGCATAGTTGTTTTATTTCTGTGGTTTGATAGAAATTTAAAAAAATATATGTGACACATACTAATCAAAACAAGGTTTTTAAAAATACGATATTGAAAAGAAAAAAGAAGAAATACATGCAGCCAACAATCGTGAAAAAAAACTCAACATCACTGACCATTAGAGAAATGCTTATCAAAGCCCCCATGAGATACTATCTCACACCAGTCAGAAAAGCTATTACTAAGAAGTCAAAAAATTACAGATGCTGGTGAGATTGCAGAGAAAAAGGGACACTACACACTGCTGGTAGGAGTGTAAATTAGTTCAACCATTGTGGAAGACAGGGTGGTGATCCCTCAAAGACCTAAAACCAGAAATGCCATTTGACCCAGCAATCTCATTACTGAGTATATACCCAAAGGAATATACCTTGTTCTAGCATAAAGACACATGCATGTGTATGTTCACTGCAGCACTATTCACACTAGCAAAGACATGGAATCAAGATAAATGCCCATCAATTGTAGACTGCATAAAGAAAATATGGTACATATACACCATGGACTACTATGCAGCCATTAAAAAGAATGAGATCATGTCTTTGCAGGAACATGGATGGAGTTGGAGGCCATTATCCTTAGTAAACTAATGCAGGAACAGAAAATCAGATGCTGTGTGTTCTCACTCATAAGTGGGAGCTAAATGATTAGAACATATGGATACATTGAGGGGAACAACACACACTGGGGCCTGTCAGAGGATAGAGGGTGGGAGGAGGAAGAGGATCAAGAAAACTAACTAGTGGATATTAGGCTTAATGCCTGGATGACAAAATAATCTGTACAACAACCCCCCATGACACAAGTTTATACGACAAATCTGCACGTGTAACCCTGAACTTAAAATAAAAGTTAAATTTAAAAACAACTAGGGTTTTAAAAATGACTAATATATAATAATATTTAAGTGTGTACCTGTCTAGTTTTTTGTATGTGTAATTATTTACTTACTCATTTTTGCACATGCCATTTTAACATGTTGTTTTTCTTGTTTAACATTTTACAAGGATTTTTCTATGTCATCTGAACTTCTCCAGAAACATTTTAGTGAACTGCATGGTATTTCACTACGTACATGTGCCATAATTGTTTTTCCAAAACTCCTCCCCCAGTCCCTGGCAATCACCATTCTACTCTCTATTGCTATGAATTTGATTACTTTAGATTCCTCATATATGTGGGAGAATGTAGTATTTTTTTTTCTGTTTTTGGCTTATTTCACTTAGCATAATGTCCTCCCGGTTAATTCATTTTGTTACAAATGGCAGAATCTCCTTCCTTTTTAAGGCTGAATAATCTTTTTCAGATGCATATCCCATATTTTCTTTATCCATTCATCAGTCAATGGACATTTAGGTTGCTCCCATGTCGTGACTATTGCAAACAATAATGCAATTAAATGAGAGTGCAGATATCTCTTCAAGATTCTGATTTTATTTCCTTTGGATATATACCCGGAAGTGAAATTGCTGGGTCATAGAGTAGTTCTATATTTAATGTTTTGAGAAATCTCAGTACTATTCTCCATAGTGGCTGCACCAATTTACATTCTTACCAGTAGTGTACAAGGGTTCCCTTTTCTTCACATTTTTGCCAACATTTATATTTTAAAGAATACATATATACATATATGTAAGAATACATATATACATATTTGTATTCTTGGTACTCTTGTGAAGATCAGTTGACGGAGTATGCATGGTTTTATTTCTGGGCTCTTTATTCTGTTATGTGTGTATAAATATATGTAATAGCCATCCTAACAGGTATGAGGTGATATCTCACTGTGGTTTTGATTTGCATTTCCCTGATCATTAGTAGTGTTGAACACCTTTTCCTATACCTGCTGGCCATCTGTATGTTTTCTTTAAAGGCATATCTATCCAGTTACTTTGACCATTTTCTAATTGAATTATTTGTTGTGGTTTTGTTACTATCAAGTTGCACAAATTCCTTATATTTTTTGAATATTAACCCTTTTTCAGATATCTGGTTTGCAAATATTTTCTTTCATTTTGTGAATTTACTTTTCATTTGTTGTTTCTTTTACTTTGCAGAAGCTTTTTGGTGATGTAATCCCATTTGCCTATTTTTGCTTTTGTTGTCAGTGTTTTTGCTGTCATAGCCAAAACATCATTACCAATGTCAACAAGCTTTTTCTTTATGCTTTCTTCTGGGAGCTTTACAGTTTCAAGTCTTACGTTTAAGTCTTTCATACATTTTTATTAATTTTCATATATGGTGTAAGATAAGGTCCAATTTTATTCTTTTGCATGTGGATATGCAGTTTTCTCATTTATTGAAGAGATTTTTCTTTCCCCATTATGTATTCTTGGTCTCTTTGGGAAGATCAGTTGAGAGTGTATGCATGGATTTATTTCTGGGCTCTCTATTCTGTTCTATTGGTCTGCACGTCTAGGTGTATATAGTACCATACTGTTTTTATTACTGTAGTTTTATAATATATTTTAAAATCAGGAACTGTTTTTGTCCAGTTTTTTTCTTCTTGCTCAAAATTGCTTTGACTATTTAGGGAATTCTGTGGTTCTAGCCATAATTTATTTAGTCATAAAAGTGTTTCCTCTTTTTCACTTTACAAATAATATCATGCTGAATATCTCTTTCACAAACATTTTCTGAATTTATGATTACCTTAAATTAGATTCTTTAGAGTAGAATAAGTGGGCCAAATGAAATGAACCATACATAGTGTTTGAGATTCAAATTCTCATAGTGTACTCTAGATTAGAAGGATTAATCAATCTAATCACAACTGTAATAAGTCAGTTTTACAAAACTGATCTCCCCAGCCAAAAATCAGTTTTCTTCTATTGAGGTAAAGTAATAGAATTGGAAAGTGTGTGGTTTTAGAAAGTGCATGGGTTTAGTGCACTGGTATTATAAGATAATACCAGTGTTTATGTCTATACATACAGAAGTCTTCCATATATACAGAATATAGTACAGACTATAAAACCAGGAAGGCAAAAAAGCCTGCTCACGTACCTTTGCTCCCTGCCTTATCTAGACCTCTACAATGACTGGGCTTTGTCTCTGTCTTTACTTTTAATTTTATATACATTCCACATACTATAGTTAACAAGTATCTTCAAATTCTCCAGCCTCCACTCAATGAATCCCTTTAATATGACTCACTTTTTTCTTAAACTATGGAACTGGTTCCATTGTTTCTTTTATATTTGTTTCTGTTCTTCCTTTAGAATGTGTATCAGGTGGAGCTGATGGATCCATTCTCCAAGTCTCTCAGTATTTCTTTCATATAATGCATTCCTTTATCTTTTTATAGAGTATTCAGGAAGAATCCTTCGTCTCAATGTTGACTCACTAACTCTTCAACTGTTTTCATTGTGCTCTTTAGCCCTTCTGTAGGCTGTTAATTTCAACAATCAAATATTTAATTTCCCAAATATCTAGCTTATATTTTTGTTATTGTTTTGTTGTCATTGTTTTAAATTTTGTTAATGTGTTCTAAATATTCTCACATTAACTTTGGGGTTGAAATTATACTTATTCTAATGTCTTGTTTGGTTTGCCATACTCTTTACTGAGTGTGATGCCTCTCTTACCTGGTGTAAGTTTTATTCAAGCACTTGGTGAATCTTGGTTGAATAATCATCTTTGCATTGGGGAGTTTTTCATGAGCAGTCAGACTTCTTGATGTGGGGGTTTCTTACCCATCTTGATTTTTACCAGTCACTTGGGGGCCCTACCCTGTCTCACTCCTCCAGCTCAGGGAGCCACAATCACGGATGCCACTTACAGAAAGTTTCTCTCCTGCTTGCTGCTTGAAACAAGCAAGAAGGAAAAAAGAGGCCAGTGCTAAATTCAGTTCAGCCTAAAGTTGTCTTTTTACATATTTTAGAGGTTTACCAAACATAGTGAACTGTAACCTAACTGAATGTGTAAACAAACCATAACCTACTCTTGTGACAATCATTGTGTTTCGGTCAGTCAAAGACGGCCAACCATTCTAACTGGGTTCAAGTAAGGCAAGTGCTGAGCTGTAACCAACTCGGCAGTTTCCATATCTCCCTTCCATTTTCTGTACATAACTTTTCTTTTTCTGTCCATAAATCTTCTTCCACCATGTGACTGTGTTGGAATCTCTCTGAATCTATTCAGGTTTGGGAGCTATCCAATTCACAAATCATTCTTTGCTCAATTAAATTATGTTAAACTTAATTTGTCTAAAGTTTTTCTTTTAGCAGATGGTATCAGAAGTGGGATCCAAAGTAGAGGTTCTAGTGACCCCAAGGAGCATGAGGTGACCAGGCGAGGTGCCTGCCAGGTGCACTGTGTTCATTGCTTTCTTGTAGCAACTGGAGATTGTTGATAAGTTCTCTCCCAGATTCCAAAGGTTTACTGATTTGTGTTTTGAGCTATCCAAGTTTCTTTGTGCAAATTTCTGATCCAAACTGGGTTTGGAAGTGATGACAGAAACTGGACTGGGTCCAGGGTTGAATTGGATCTAATAATTAACTGGCTTGGATTCATTAGAGGCATCAGACTGGTAGTAAATGACAATACTGCAGGGGGTACAAACTGCAACTTTCAAATATTTGCAGAGATTTTTGTGTTCTACCCCCCTTGTTTCTTTTTGTTGCATGCCTAGGTAGGGAAAAATCATTGGCTAGTTGATCTGAGAGCCAAAGCCAGGATTCAGGGTAAAAATGGGATCCTTAATTTCTGAAGACCTGAGTACTCTGCCTTCCAGTTTATACATGCATAAATATTAGGCCTCAGAAG
The DNA here is from genome assembly GCF_028885625.2 of Pongo pygmaeus. Classification (NCBI taxonomy): domain Eukaryota; kingdom Metazoa; phylum Chordata; class Mammalia; order Primates; family Hominidae; genus Pongo; species Pongo pygmaeus. The sequence continues at coordinate 137,746,062 of NC_072378.2, read as the reverse complement.
CAACAAACACTCACAAAAATGATAAAATCTTACTAAGGGTAATTTGAAACTACAATGAAACATTCCAAGCAAACAACACTGCCCTTTAAGAAAGGCATTTGGAAATGAGGGCTCCTGAATTAGTATCAGCCAGGGATGCCTCTTGATTTGCAGATGCTCCTAAAAAGATTTCAATAATTTTATTGCTTTTTTACTTTAAAGACTGTTTATAAAAGGCAAATAAAAAGTTTGAATGACTAATTGATAAGAAAAATTAAATCTGCTAACCTTTTAGCTTAGTTACTATCCCATCTCACAGGTAAAAAGAAAGCTTTCATAGATAAAGTGATTCTAAAAGGTAGGCCCTATGGTAAAGTAGGCTTACTTCTTTTTCAGATCAAACCATACTGAGTCCAGGGATAGAGAATGGTTTTTTGTCCTGTTCCTTAATAGGATTCACCCCAAACTCAACAATTTCAGCTAATTTAAAAAGATCACCTATTGAACTAAAATATGCCTTCCTGGCATCTGACTGCTGTATTAGTCCATTTTCATGCTGGTGATAAAGACTTATCCAAGACTGGGAAGAAAAACAGGTTTAATGGACTCACAGTTCCATGTGGCTAGGGAAGCCTCACAATCATGGCAGAAGACGAAAGGCACTTCTTACATGGTGGCAGCAAAAGAAAAGAGGGAGAGCCAAGTGAAAGAAGTTTCCCCTTATAAAACCATCAGATCTCATGAGATCTATTCACTACCAGTGAGAACAGTATGGGGGAAGCCACTCCCATGATTCAATTATCTCCCAGTGGGTCCCTCCTACAACACAAGGGAATTATGATTTGGGTGGAGACACAGTCAAACCACATCAACTGGTTATCTTAATATCCTTTTGTAAAAGAAATTTACATCTATAAAGGAAATCTGTATTTGTAAGTATGACTGTGTACATTAGAAATGCTTACCATTGTTCTAAAATTTACATAGCAAGTCATATCTTTGTTTAAAATGCTTTCCTGGCCATCTTGTCTTAACTGAACTTTTACTTACATCATTTTTTCCTTGGTTTGAGCAAATGGTGCAATATTTTGGACTAAAGTCTTAAGTTCTGTGCTTTTCAAATATAAATATTCTTATTTCACCTAACATTTTCCCTCTAGAAATGCAAATTTGTTGCCTAGTTAACAATTGCTTAGGGCAATGAAACAGGTAATTAGAAGAATGATAGTCTGAATATGGAAAGGAAAAACTGTTTAAAAGCTGGCCAATAAGAATCCTTTATGGAAGCTATAAGATCAGCTTCTGTCCATTTGTATGTCTATATGTGTATATGATAATATTTAATAAATATGTCTAGTTTTTAAATTGTTGGTAACATAGGAATGACTTCAAAATTGTCAGTTAAATATAATTCAATGCGTGCTTGAATTGACTGTGAGCTTATGTTTTTGGTTCTGAGCCTCTAGATTCAGGGGTCTGGATAGGTTGCCATGGTGAGACCTAGCCCAATAGCTACAAGGTAGAATCAAGCCCAGTATGGCACCTTCTTTCCTGCCTTAGCTTTGCCTCTTGCTACTCTGGGAGGGACTGGATCCTCCAGGCATCCTCTTCACAGCTCTGTCTTCTGCCCTGAGCTCTATTCCTGCAGTGTACATTCAGGACTTAGACAGACCGTGCCCTTCATAGCCCTCCTGGATGCCACGTGGCTACTTGAGACCCAGGACAACTGGAGAAGACCATTAGGGAGGGGACCTGTGTCACAGCTTCAAAATTGTTTTCAGTAATTTAAAATCTTTAAATTAATGTTAAATTAATACATAATCATAAAATATCTGAGTCATTTGTAAATTAAAATATGAAAATATTAATTATTAGACATGAATTTAAGTTACATAACTTGACATGTCATTTTTATATGGTATAGAAAAGCTAAATGTATTTAGATCTCTTAATAAACAATAATTTAAGGAAACATCTTTCTAAAAATTTATAAATGGTTTTTATCTGCAAATACTGATATAAAACAAAATTTCTCCCTAGGGTTTTCACTAGAAATTAAGGTTACTGAAGTTGAAATTATAGTTAATATTAAAACTACTAGATAGGAGAAAAGCAATTCTGTATACAGGGCATAAACGAAGGAATATATGCTTTTGGTGAAAAGGTGGTATAGGTATGACAATATGTGTGTTGAGAAAAATAATTTTATCTAGTTTAGAAGTTACTTAAATGTTGTTTTAAATTGAAGGAATAAAAAATAGATAAGACTAAATGAATATAAAGTTGGGGAAAAATGTAAGATATAAAACTTTTTGTAGATCTTGTGTGGTCAAAAGGTGACGGATTTCTTTATAATTTTGCTCTTTAATATTGATAATACACTAATATAAAAGTAAAATTTATTTTTTTCTTTTGAACAAAAGTTTCATGTAGTATTACTAGGGCAGCAAATATTTTTGTTCACCTTTTGAGTAAACTGCAAAACAAAGAAGAGAGGAGAGGACAGAGATTTTGTCTCATGCTGTCTCTCTCAGGTCTTTCGATTGTTTGGAAAACTGTCTCCTCTCTATTGGAGAGTAAAGGTTTTTGCTTTTTAAAATCTTTTGGTTATTACTTTGTCTAAATAAATGACTTTTTTATAGTGACCTGTGATCTTATTTTGGTCTAGAGTGTTTAAACCTCTGACATATTTGACGAGCTTCTCAAAATCAAATTTGAACTTCAAAATTAACTCCTTTTTTCTTTTAACCTCTAACTTTGGAATGCTGAAGAGAGCCCCTCCAGCCCCTGTAGCATCCAAGGAGAGATTAACAGGATTATATGATATGTTAAATAACATGCGAAGCATTGTCAAATGAGATGATATTTAACCTTCCAGTTATGTTTTTATGAATATATTATTAATATATGCTCCAAAATTGTACGGGTTTTCTGTAATTCTGATATGTCTGGATATATAGTATCACTCATAATTATGGTTATTATATTAAATTATTGTAGACCACAGAAATAACTAAATTTTCTTGTCAATTGTGTTTTTATGACCATTTTAAGTCTTCTCCACAGTTGATTGCTTAGTTCTGATGCAGTTTCCAAAAACTCTTCACAAGCATACAAAATCCTAGAGTCTGTGTTTTCAAGGAGGTTCGTCAAAGGATGGAAAGGACCTTGACAAGCACTCTTGAATGCCGGTTTCTGATAACTTTAGGATCATATCATTGGACTGGGTAAGAATTCTCAAAACTCTAATGAAAAGACAGACTGGCATATAAAACTGCTAACTCAAGCAGGACAAAAATTAATTAAATATCAAGCTTTCTTGTACATTGCCAGGTTTTCATGTTAAATCAGGCAGTACTTAAATTCTTTGGATATGAAATTTGAATAAACCCCATGCTTCAAGTCAAGTTACCTATGATAATCCATCCAGTAAACAGTGCTATGCACCTAAATTGAAGAAATAAAATGGGTATTTAGGAAGACATAAGTCCAGTGTTAAGTGTGGACACATGGAGAGCCTGGACACCCGCCTTGCCCTTCCTGAGTCCTTATACCTTCCATTAGTGAAAGCTCTGCACTCCGTGACTCATCATGGAAGAAATAAAATAATTCAAAGTAAATATATATTGACTGCTGTAAATTGCTAAAATGGTTCATGACCAATATTTGGTTTGTCAAACCTACAATCCTGGGAAGACACTCACAACTTGAGTTACATTTCTGCTACCTGATGTGCCATTTAAACATTTATAGAGAGTTTTCATTCAATTGTCATTTTCAATGCATGTTTTCTGATTGTATAAAAGCTTTCTCAAACAAGAGGGCTGATGTTATAAAAGTAGCTAAAAGTTTTTTGAAAAGGTGTTTCTCATGGGACATTCTTAGAGAAATCTCCAGTAACAAAGGTATTTGTTTCAGTGGACAAATTATAAAATAGTTAAATAAGGTATTACAGATACAATAGCATTAGGCAAAACTAGCTGAATTGACTGGGTTGCCTTGGAGAAAGATATTGCTGACTGATGACAATCAGATCCATTTCCAGTGGAAGACATAAGTATGGCCCTAAATGATCACTGAAAGACCTATGCACCTAATAATAGAACCTCATATATCTTCTGCTACTGGACTCTGATATGACTAAATGCTGCGAGGTTTTAATGCATTATGCCAAAGTGTATTTTCATCAGGTAAAGAAAGCTTTTCATGCTCCGCTGACTGTCCATACAATCAACCCTTTCACAGTCTAGAACCTGGAGATTGGGTCTTCTGAGAACATCAAACATTGCCCTTGCCACTCACACTGCAGGAAAACTTTGGGGCCTGGAACATTGAGTTCATAATCTCACTCAGAAGGGCCACTCCAGACTCTTGAAACTGTACACACTTTGGAGACCTTAAGATAAAGCTAACCAGGGAAGTTTCTCCCCAGAAACAGGTGGCATCCCAGATGTGGACAGCTTTTCTCCAAGATCACAGATCAAAATTTTTCTGCTATCGTAAGACTCTTATCTCTCATTGCTCTCCTTGCTTATGCCTCTACGAACAATGAACTGAAAAGGGGTCTTTTGTGTGCATTCATGGGGTACACTTTTATTCTTGGAGGATTTCTCAGCTAACCTTATACATGAACAAACTTACGCCTTGATAGACGGAGGAAGAAGGGCCACTTTAGGTGAAAAATTTTAGTTATACATTTGTTGCTTCATAGTCGGTCAGAAACAGAATATTGGCCCACTCTTTTTAACTTACATCAAAGGTTAAAGAGAACATTGCCAGCATAGGTTAAAGGGAACATTGGCAGGAGGCCTTCAGTATTCTAGATGGGCATCATTTGTTAGGTTGCTTTTTCCATGGTTTGGAATAAATGAAGCAATGGTTAGAAATATATCCCTCATAATAGGCTCTATAGCAAATTCTACTGCAAAGGCCATGATTACACAACAGACTTTAAATTCTTTTGCGAAAGTTGTGCTAAATAATAGACTTGTTCTAAATTATTTACTGGCTAACAGAGAAGTATCTGTGCAGTTCCTGACACTTCTAGTTGCACATAAAGGAATACATTGAGCATCACCGAGATTCAGTTGTAAATTAATAAACAGAACAAGAGGCTTGTTTAAAACAAGTAGACTCTTTATCTAGCTCATTCTTTGATCTATTTGATTTTAGTTGGTTTGGTTCATGGGGACCCTGGCTAAGGAGCAGACTCCAAACTTTTGGCATTGTCCTCCTGATAAACATAATGGTAGTTTCCCTGGTACACTGTATTCTCTCAAATGTTTTAAATATTTGCATGCAGCCATCTCTAGAATGTCAAATAGTCTCTCATCGACTGGAATGACAAAATAGTCTCTCATCGACTGGAATGACAAAAACTTAAGGAATTGTGTTACCACGAGGACATCATAAGCTATGAATGACATGCTAAGACTAGAAACCCAAAATGATGGTAAATGAGAGTGGTGCTACATTCGCCTAAATGAGAACCTGACCAAAAGGGGGCGCTTTTTAAACAAAATTTTGGAAGGTCATTGTTTTGGACTGAGCGTGTGTACTAGGCCCCGACAGACCAGAACAAACCAAAATGGAGTCACTCATGCTAAATGTAACATAATCAAACTAAAACTTTAGGGAAAGAGACAAATCCTAAAATAAACCAGGTTTTGTTTTCTCCTATAAACAGGAGATTCCAACACAAGGAGGTCCCCTCTTGCCCTCTAAAAAATAGTAAACCAAAGTCCTTATTTCCACCTCACAAAACCTACTGTTCTGTTATTTCCCAGTGGGATTTGAGACAAAATAAGTACATTTATCATTGTGACAGTGCGATATCAATGCCTAAAGTTTTGGTCTATCTCTCAAAAATTGAGAGGATGACCAAAAGGTGGGAATTGTTAAATTCAGTCCAGCCTAAAACTGCCTTTTTGTTTCTCTGTTCATAGTGAACTGTAACCTAATCGGATGTGTAAACAGACTGTAACCTTTCGAAACAATCATCATGTTTTGGCCAAAGTCGGCCAACTGTTCAAACTGGGTTCAAAAAAGTCAAGCTCCACACTACAGCCAATCTAGCTGTTTCTGTTTCTCACTTCCATTTTCTGTACCTCATTTCCCTTTTTCTGTCCATGTGGCTATGCTGGAGCCTCCTGAACCTATTCTGGTTCCTGGCTATGCCTGATTCAGAAATCATTCTTTGCTTAATTGAACTCTGTTAAATTTGATTTGTCTAAGGTTTCTTTTCTTTTAACACTGGTTTGCCTGGCTGCTTACACTGTGTTCCACAGCCAGCCATGGAAGGGCCCCAGTCTGCTCCCCATATCTGCTGGGTCCAAACTTGGAACACCTCCAAGGCTGCTCCTACATTACAGACAGATGCCTTCCTATATGTATTTCAGCCTTTGCTTTTCTCCTTAAGTCCAAATTAATTTTAAAATTTCCAATTACTTCAGGGACTCTACAGAATTTCTGTTCCACCTCGGACATCACTTCTTGTTTCTCAGATTTGTTAAAAAAAATTTCTTAAATCTGGTATTTTTAGGGTTTTAGGAAGGAAAGGGTGTCTGGAACTTGTGCTTAGTTTATGATTTTGATCCAATCACAAAGGATCTTTATTGAATAATTTGACAAAATCTAGTATCTCTAAAGGTTTTTCCAAAAACAGTACATCTCCGTTAACATAATAGTCCCATAAATTAGCTAATGCAGGTGGGTCTGACCCTCATTGTGTGAAAGGAAAATTGGAGTTTCAGAGTGATGACTGCTATAAAGCACATGGTAATAATACTGACCAGGCTTTATCCTGGGCTTTACAGATGACCCTCATGACAATCCTTTTAGGCATGTGTTATTAGTTACAAAATTGAGGAGACAGAGACTCAGAGGATGGGTAACTTGCCCTGAGGTTACGAAGAGGGTAAATGGCACAGCAGCGTCTCAAATTGGTCTCTTCTGACTCCAGATCTGTGGCCTCCACCCCAAACAGTTGCTTCCTACATGAAGTACTGTGCCCAAACTCTGGGCTGCCCACCCAAAGCTCACCAGCTTCTTGCTTCGGAGACTCAGTGGGTATCCACAGCAAAAGACAATCAGATGCTTTGCATAAATCCTTTCTCTAAATACATGTCTTCCAGGCAGGTGGCTGTATTTGCATGGACTCCCTCTCTCCCTTCCAATTAACATCTAGGAGGCATCAAGCTTTAAATCTTCCTGTTGTTTTTAATCGCCTCTAGCCACACTTAGGGGAGATATGATCCCACCAGCTTAGCCCCAATTGTGAATGAGCATAAAACCTTTTCCCAGCTTTTGTACTCATCACCGCAAACTGCTAGGCTTATTGAAAAGGAGAGTGTTTTGTGTTTTGTTTCTGAATTCAGTCCGTTCATAGGCCTGTGAATGTGGCACCACAGCAATAGCGTCGTTCTGCACAGTGTGTCCATCTCCATCCTCCCCATTCCTTTTTGATGGTGCTGGATTACATCATATTTTTTCTGTGGATGTCATAACTTACAGTGCTGCTACTAACAAGGTTACATGAAAAAAGCTAAGGCTTGCAGTGAAAATTGATATTGATGTTTCTCCCTACATGATAGTGGTTTTTCAGTTTTAGCTGGTGCCACAGTTTGGATGTGGGTTGTCCCTGCCAAAACTTAGCTGAAATTGAATTTCCAGTGTGGCAGTGTCGGGAGATGGAGCCTAGTGAGAGGTGTTTGGGTCATAAGGGCAGATCCTTCATGAATATGTTAATGCCTTCCTGCTGGAGTCAATGAGTTTTGGCTCCCTCACTCCAGGAATGAAATCGTTCTCAAGAGAGTAGGTTGTTTGAAAGAATCTGGCTTCCTCAGTTTCCCTCTCTTGCTTCCTCTGTCTTTGTACATGCCTGCTCCCCCAGCCCTCTGCTGTCTGCTGTGAGTGGAAGCAGCATGAAGCCCTCACCAGATGCAGCTGCACAATCTTGGATTTTTTAGCCACCAGAATTGTGAGTCAAATAAACCTCTTTTCTTTTTCAATTACCCTGCCTTAGGTCTTCTGTTATAGCAATACAAAATGGACTAAGACAGTTGGCCATTGGAACAGAGCTTTAAAACACAGAGATGCCTGGTTTCATCCTGTTATAGATGGAATTGTGTCCCTTTCCCAAAATTCCTATGTTGAAGCCCTCACCCTCAAGGTGCCTGTATTTGGAGATAGGGTCTTAAGGAGATAATACATTTAAATGAAGTCATAAGGGTGGGGCTTTGATCCAATAAGACTTGCATCCTTATAAAAAGAGAGCCACCAGAGCTTGTTCTCTATTGCTGTCTGTGTGAGTGCACAGTGAGATGATGGCTGTCTACAAGCCAAGGAGATAGGCCTCACCAGAAACCAGCCCTGATGGTACATTTGATCCTGGATTTCTAGCCTCCAGAACTACGAGAAGATACATTTTGGTGTTTAAGCAACCCAGTCTGTGGTATTTTGTTCTGGCAGCATGAGTAGACTAATACACATCCTCTCTGATGTATTAATAATTTTTGGGGGGTTTGGTCTGTGCATTGAGATTTCTAAAAAGTTTCATAGGTGAGTCTAGTGTACAGCCAAGGCTTCTAGAATATGTTAAGGCCTTAGGTGGTGAACAAAAATATAGTCCCTACCCTTTTGGAAAAAACAACTTACTAAACAAGTTGAGATAGCTGAAATAGATGAGAGGGATAGAAAGAAAGGTAGGTAGGTAGATAGATAGATAGATAATAGATAGGTAGATAGATAGATAGATAGATAGATAGATAGATAGATAGATAGGAGTTTTTGTGGTAAATGTTGTAAAGAGAAAGAACAGGATGCTATGAGATAAAATCACAGGAATGTTGACAATTTACTTCAAATCAGGCAATACGGAAGCGTCTTTGAGGAGCTGATACTTCAGCAAAGACTTGAAATAAGACAAGAGCAAACCTGAGAGGAGAAAGGAAGAGTATTCCAGGTGTTAGATATCCCAGTAGTCATATTTTGACTTACACAGGAATATGCTATTTAGGAAAAACATTGAATAAGAGACTCAATAATATCTTTACCTTGTCTTCATGAAATAAACGTATCTAGAGAAGTATTATTTGCCTATGAAACTCCACTTGTATTAAATCTCTGGCTTATTATACATTTTAATTACCAATGATATCAGGAGTAATAGTTTCTTGAGGAGGCAAGGCAGCCGTGATAGAATTCTAAAAATGGATAGGTCCTCAGATATTATGTGCAATTTAACTTACTTTTAGATGGACTTAACTGAAACTCTTCTCTATTGATATTATGTCTTATTTTTACTTTCCAAAAAAAGATATATATCATCATCCCTAGATAATCTATTCCAGAAATTCACAATCCTGTCTCCATACAGGACTCTAATCTTTGTGATCACTTCTCTAATAAAGAAACTAAGGCACAAGTAAATTAAGAAACTAGTCCAAGGGTGGCAAATAGAAGGTCATCCTATATGGCAGCTTGATTACATAGTGGTGATCCCTTAGAGTATTATTGAGATGGATTCTGAGTTGTAGCCAGCTACAAAATGTCAGGATTGATTATGATGCCTGTCATGAATGTGGGAGGGAGTACATGTATCCCATGCTTTGTATTTCTAAATTCATCCACTATTACTTAATTGCATTCAGGAGCTGAATTGAGATTTACTTACCACTATCTTAAATGCTCTTTTCTTAACTAGAGTTGTTTGTTCTCTAAGAAGGAAAAAAAAAAAAAAAAAACCCACAAAACCACCATACTGCTGTGTTAATTTCAGGATCATATATACATGTGGATGGGCATATAGGCCAATCCATAGTGACAGTGTTATTTGTGTTTTCACTTTAGAAAAAAGAAGCATTGATTCCCTTTAAATAATTAATTTATTTCTAAATGGTGAGTTATTGACTCCTCTTAAGAAACATCTGCATAAAATGACAGACTAATAATACTACCAGAAGTATCCGAAACTTGTATGATCATCCTACATTTAAAAATATAATACCCATGTGTCTTGCTTCATCAGAATATTAGTTAGACTTGTATGTAATGAGGCAATATATATGATTGCCATGTAATACTATAAAAATACTTCTTACACATTCTGGCATATATCAAATTTACTAATATTATCCGAGCTTTAGTTCTAATTTTCTTTTACGTCAATGTGGGCTGAAGGCATGAGGAGCACTGAGATGCTCCACACTGAAATTCCAGGAACTCTCATTGACACAGATTTTAGCCATGGTTTGACCACACCAAAAGAGTTCACACAATTACTACTTATCTTAGAATCCTGGTAATGGGCTATCATTCTTTGTTATTTATTTATTTATTTGTCATATAACTAGGCTGTACAAAATTGATTTTACCTCACAAAAAGGTAATATAAAAAAACAAACAAAAAAATCACTGTAAACAGTATTGTAGTATTTTTAAAGCAAATAGGAAAAGGGGAGGTGGGCCATCCTTAACAGTGAAATACACAATTTTGTTACATTACATTAAAAGTAGTTACATAATTTTGGTGCCTAAGTCCTTTCAAATGCCTTCACCACCTACTTTCACATTTGCAGAAAACATCTAGTGTTTTGAAAACTTTTCATTGGTACTTTATGCACTCACTTCTGAGCCTTGCTTCCAAAACCCAGAACAGTGATATCCTGATGTGGGCGGGGACAGCAACCCCATGGCACTTCCACTCACCCAGAGTGAGGCAGAGGAAATCGTTCTCTGGAACATTTTTTTACCCCTTCATTTGCCTTTCCCATCCAGAAAAGACAGAAGATGGACTTGCAGATAGGGTAAAGAACACCTCATTGTCCCCCAGGCGGGAAAGGGAGGAACCATTTGCACAGAACAGCATCTGGAGGCCCTGCCCTCCAAGGAACAACGCTTCCAGGGGGAAGCCAGCTTTCCACATTCATTGCTGTTTCCTAAGGAAGGACAGAAAGCGAACAAGGGAGGAGAGAAAAGGAGCAGGGGACTCCCTTTGTATCTGTGCCCAATATGGTTTCTTTTGATTTTTCATCCTCCATAGTCAAGGGCTCCCCAGGGGTTCTCATCTGTTACTAGGCTGGCTGTACTTGCCTGCCTGTGTGAAAGTTGCTCAGCTGCTGCCTGGGATGAAGCGAGCACATCACATCTATCTCCCTGGCATCTACTGAGCTCTGGGCCACAAAGATCAAGCCCCACACGGAGCACAAAGGCAGGTCTGTATAGAAAGAGGCGACCTTCTTTATTGTCCAAGGCTCTTTGTGTGACGCTGGGGTCAGCACTCCCTCCGCATTCCTGCCTAGACCATGGGAGAGAAGAGGTTCGAGGCTAAGTACAGTAAACAATCCCTGGACCCTCATGTGGGTAAAAATGTAGGATTATTAGTGGGTCCCCCATTTCCCCACCCCTTATGTCTCAATATAAAACGCAGGACATCAGTAGAACTGACATTTTTTGAAACCTGTTTTTCTGTTCTGAGACCAGAAAGAACATTGGAAATTGTGATTGAAGGAATGAATGATAGACGTTTAGAGTTTGTTTCAGATTTAAACCAGCATCCACCAACCTCAGAAAAGAAGACATTAAATATCCTATCATCTTCTTCGGCCTTGTTTTTATTATCATCATCATTTAAAATCAATTTTTTAAGAAAGCATGATGATTGTTGGCTGAAGGTCGGAAAGGAGATGGACAGATGAGGAAGGACTTTCCTATTCTGACAAAATCCTGGTCAATAACAAGGAAGAAGTCAGAACAATTTAATACCAGATAAGGAACATTTAAAATTTTATGATGCCATTTTTATTTAATAAAAGAAAGGAAAACATTTCAATCAAAAGCATGTACTAAGCAATGAGAAATTACATCCAGGTATGAAACTCATTCTTAAACCTCTCACAATGGGTGGAAAAAAAAACACAGATTCACATAATCAAATATATCTGAGAAATGCTGGATAAAATACAGCCATAGTTGATCAATGCAGTTCTTTATTGTCACATTGATCTAGATCTTTATTAAGGTGTTTAAATCTTTATCAGGTATTTAATGCATAGTGACACTTCAAAAATAGAATATAGAATGTAACAATTTCATTTGCATACCTTTTTTAACCATGTAATATTACATAGGATTCAGATTTTTTTTGGAACACCTTTGAGAAATTATGTGCTGTATATGACAAGTATTCTAAATAATAAAGTAATTTTATAATGCTAAAATAAATAAATAAATCTTTCACAATGTCTTACGTACCCTTTTGGATAAAATTTTAGCCAACACAAAGAATCTTGTCTACTGGATCCTGATCTTTGATCTTATCATGCTTGTGGGCAAGGATTTCTTTTCTTTTTTCTTCAAAATGTTGTTTTACGATTTAAAGAGCGTAATTTCCTATAATTAGAACCTCTTTTTTCCCAAAACCATGTGATGTATACTTCCTGAAAAGTATTTGCAATTGCAGAGTTAAAAATGATAAAATATTGCTTCAGTCTGCTTTGAGTAAAACATACCATATGCTTCTCATTCATTTGCACTTTTCTCCTTCAATTAAAACATTGCAAATTTCCATCTCAGAAAAACATTTATCAATCACTATGTCCTACTGTATACCTTGGTCACCAGTAACAGAGGCCTATCTTTTCTCCTTGTGCCGTATCTTTCGTAAGTACATTTCCAATATTTGTTTTCCTATTTCTATTTCCTGTCTTCCTGATTCCCCTATCAGTGTTTCTCTGAGAAGATTTGGAAAACGGGCAATCCAAAAAAAAGGCGCTGCTGTTCCATTCGTTCCGCCCTGCCCCCATAAAAAGCTAATATTTTCAGGTTGACTGAAAGTTTAACTTTGTTATTTTTTTTATTTTTCAAGAAAATCTAGCGTGACATGGCACGTGTTAGTGCCCTCTTACTTAACAAATTACAAGTTTTTTTGACCTAAGTTAAAAGCTGTGCAAATCTCCCGTGTCTGTGTTTTCATTGTGTATGGATTTTCCTGGTCCAGCCGCAGACCGGGACGTTGTGGTAGAACTCCGGAATTTAACCTCCGTCTTTCTGCCTGGAGCTCCTCTTTGTCCCTCAAAACTTCAGAGAAGGCACCATCCCCCAAGAATGCTGTATTTTCTGATGGTGAAACTTTCCTGCTAGTCATCAAAAAGCAGAGATGACTTGACAGGAAGTAAACCATGTTCATGCAGGAACCACGTCTAAGAGGCCATCATTATCCTATTTTTTTTAAATAGCTGATCTTTTTTAGTAGTTGAAAGAATAATCAGGGTTTTCAAGATTCTAAGCAATTTCTTCAAGATTGGAAGAATCAAAAAGACCTCAAAAGACACAAAAACTTGTTCTGTCTTCATTGGGAGGATATTTTTAAATGGTATATAGAGTTCTTTTCCCAATTTTAGTATACCATAGAGTAGACCATAACAGGAGTGTTCCATGCTGGTATGATTTCTGGCCTGTGGTGGTGATGGCCCCCAGGCAAACACCATCTTTTGGGAAAAAATCATATGGGATAAGGCTTTTAAAAAATGGATCAAATAAGTCTTGAGGGAGCCTCTTCTTGTCTGTTACTAAACACACCAATCCTTTCTTTCCTCCGCAGACTGGCCTGGACCGACCCAAGCTTTTGCACTGGGTAATGAAGGTTGAACTGGTCATGCCTGGGGATAGGCCCTTTCAGCCAAGCCCCTCTCCCCTGCTAATGTGCCATTTCATTTTCAAAAGGGAGAGATATTCTAGAGCTATAAATCTCTTCTCTTTCTTTGCCAGCTTGCAGCCCCTGCCCTTATGTGGGGACTACCTCTCGGAAGTTATTCACATTGGGTGGGAGAGGTCAGCCTGACGCACAGTTCCTGGCAGGTGGTCCAACGTGGAAGCCCAGGGCCGTGCAGAGCTTCGGCCCCAAGGTGCTTTAAAGGCTGTCTCTGGAAAATAATAGTCCAACGTCTTTGTCTGCATCTCCAGGGCTGTCTATGACAGGCTTTGCTTCATGACAGATTGCTGTCCAGACACTGACCCCGTTGTATCTCCAATCGGCCTGCCTTCCAATCCCAGTGTAGAGCAACTTGACATACTTCCAGAAAATCAGCTGTTTTTACTCTCAAAGGAGAAAAGAAATAGAACACTCATTGTCGGAGGTAGCTTCTGAGAGGGTCCTTTAGGAACGTCCACCGAGAAAGGAGAGGGAAAACAGTGGGCAATATTTGAATACTTGAATATGGACAGCAGTGGATAATGTCACTGGCCGTTCTTATGTTTTCTCCACATATTACTTAGATTCCATCTCACTCTGCCTTACCTTTCAATTTCCCGCCCAGTCTATCAAATTAGTGTATTGTCTTTCTTTTCTTTCAAAAAGCTTTTTCCTTCCGATTCCTCTGGTTTTGCCTTGATTTCGTTTGTTTGTTTTCCTTCCTTTATTTTCCTTTTTACTCATCTCTATACAAGACTTTATGTTAACTCTGTAGTGGATAAAAACATAAGCAAAGTTGATGACTCTTTCCTTTGCCCCGTTTCAGCTCTTTATATAGTATAACACCTATTGCATTCAATGACCATATTTGGTGATGTTTGATGTCTTTATTTCTAAAGCGCTAACACAGTACCTGGCAGTATTTGAAACTTCACTGATATTTGTCCGGTGAGTGAGCGAAAGAGAGCTTTCACAAAAAATACAATATAATTTCTCATTAGCTCATTCAATTCTCTAGAGTAGGATTTCTTAACCTCAGCACTATTGGCATTTGGGGTCAATTTTTTGTTCTTGTGGGGGTCATCATATGCATCAAACTTCTTAGGATGTCTAGCCACATCCCTGGCTTCTACCCACTAGATGCCAGTAGCAGTCTCCCCCTCAACTGTGACAACCAAAAATCTCTCCAGACATTGCCAAAAGTTTCCTAGGATGAAGAAATCACCCCCAGTTAAGAACCATTGTTCTAAATCAATGTTGCCCAATAGAACATTCTGAAATGATGGATGTGTTCTATCTCTGATGTCTGATAGCCACTAACTACCTACTGAACACTTCAAATGTGGCTAGTTCCAATTAATATATGTTGTAAGTATAAAATACACACCAGATTTTGATTACTTAGTCCAAAAGGGAACATAAAATATCATATTAATAATTTTTAATATTGATTACATATTGAAATAATAATTTGAATATGTTGAGTTAAATAAATAAATTAATTTGCTGGTTATTTTTACTGTTTTTGGCCACTAGAAATTTATCACTACATCATGTGGCTTGCATTTGTAGCTCACATTATATTTCAATTAGAAAGCACTGCTCTAGACAGTAATAGCTTGGTGTTGGTTTTACTTTCCCAATTTATTTTTTTATTTATGTTCTTCTCACTTGTTCCTCCAAAATGCCACTCTGAGTATTTTCTGCACTAAGTTATTTTTGTGCAGTTCCCTGTCTAGTTTATTATCTGTGTGATCTTGAGTATCTCCCTCTCTGACCCTTATTTCCTTCAAATGGAAAATCAGTGAATTATACTCAATGATTTTTAAAAGTCTCCTACAAGTCCAAAACCTTAAGTTGAATCAGCTGTGTTTAATAAACCATAGCTGCTCAACATAGGCCCTCTGAGGAGGATAAGCCAGGCATCCCTCAGAAAGGCACCTATGGGTTCCAGCATGAGAGTTTTGTAATCAGACCTGGCTGGCCATAGATCACCCAGTGGACTCTAGCATGTCCCAGAGGATGCTGGATTGGGGGATGCTGATAGGAATTATTAATGCTAGGAGGAAAAAATTCCACAGTTAAATACATTTGAGATATACTGGGTTAAGTAAAACTAGAGAAGCCTATGTAACTGCAGGTCATCTCAGAACATTTAATATACTAAAATGTAGTGTAAATCAAAGGAGGTATATAGAATGCAACATTTTCACATTTATGTGTTCATGGAACTTGTATACAGCTTTGGATTTTAACCTGATAGTAATGAGTATCCACTGAAGCCAGGAGTGACAAGAGCGATTGATGTTTTAGAGAGCTTCCTCTGGGCACTATAGATGTCAGATTGGAAGTCAGAGATCAGGGGCAGGGTGGGGGAGTGTCCAGAGAAGAAGCAAGTGAGGAGGCTGTAGTAATGGCCTGGATGAACATGTATAGGACCTGAAAAGGGATGATTTGAAAGTTGTTTGCAAAATTCAATCAACATGATAAGGTAGGCCCAGGAAGGCCCAGTTTCTGGCTTGGCAACTCAATGGATAGCAGTGGATCTATCAATGAGTGTACAGCCCCACTAAGGAGACAGACCTATAAGTGAGTAATTACACTGCATTTTGTTGCACAAAATTTAGAAGTGGGAGCCGGGCACAGTGGCTCACGCCTGTAATCCCAGCACTTTGGGAGGCCGAGGCGGGTGGATCACTGGAGGTCAGGAGTTCAAGATCAGCCTGGCCAAGATGGTGAAACCCCGTCTCTACTAAAAATACAAAAATTAGCTAGGCTTGGTGGCAGGTGCCTGTAATCCCAGCTACTCAAGAGGGTGAGGCAGGAGAATTGCTTGAACCTGGAAAGTGGAGGTTGTAGTGAGCTGAGATCGTGCCACTGCACTCCAGCCTGGGTGGCAAAGTGAGACTCTGTCTCAAAACAAATAAGAAAAAAAAATTAGAAGTAGGTTTAAAGGCAGAAGCCATTAGCTTATACATATACATAGACATAAACATATTTCTATTGATAAAAGGTGCAAGATGCATGATATTTCCAACTGGTAGCATTATTTACAAATATTCCATTTGTGCACATTTTTTAAAAGTTTGGATCAGGGTTCAAGATTGAGTTTTGTACTCAAAAAATAAAAAGTTATTGGGGAGGGGGATTACAATGGAAAACACATCTAGTAGGAATAAAAAAGTCAATGCAGTCTGAAATCTCAATGAAGGCAAGGACTATGTGTGTATTTTTCACCCTATATTCCCGGCCGCTAGCTAAATGGCCTGCCATATAAAGATCTATTCAACGATCTTAATTTCAAAGCATTCTGCATCTGCCTCTGGAAACTAAATACAATATTAAGAAATGATATAATATGATTATTTCATTTAACAAAAAGCATTGCTTTTCACAGCAGCAACGGGAACTCTTGCTTCTTTGGAAATTGTTTTTCAAGTTAAATGTTCTCAATATTTTAAGTAATATTTGCTGTTGTTAATGAAAAGCTCTTCCACTCTTGGCAGGGGGTGGTTGGCTAACTTAGCCTGTGTGGTCTTAAAAGGAGGCCCCTCAAGGGTGCAATGAAAGTCCCATAGCTGTACTTAGTTTCTTGATGACTTTGGTCCCAATATGGTTTGTATTCATTCACAATTCCATTCTAAATTCTGTTAAGCAAACAATTATTTTTAAGAGAACACTCTGGTACCTCATTCACAAATTACACTTTTGGAAATTATCTGTATCTTACAAACTAAGGAAAACAAAAATCAAAATTAAGTTCACATTTAATTTAATTTATTTGGATAGTCTATTGATTTTAAATTAATAAGAATTCCTAAAATATAATTGGAATTCCAGTAGTATAACTTGTATTTCTACCAGATATTTATAAATTATCAGAAGAATCTGAATTATATTACCTTTGCCATATCTGTCCCCTCTTGCTCTTTGCTCTGCCAATCCTATAAAGTAACATGCATTACAGGTGCCTGCCGCTACACCCAGCTAATTTTTGTATTTTTAGTAGAGACAGGGTTTCACCATGTTGGCAAGGATGGTCTCAATCTCCTGACCTCGTGAACTGCCCGCTTTGGCCTCCCAAAGTGCTGGGATTACAGGCGTGAACCACTGTGCCCGGCCTATTTTTTTTTAAAAAAAAGAAAAAGAAATGCAGAATTTCAGTCCCGACCCCAGACGAATTGAATTAAAAATATTCAGGAAATTCATATACACATTTAAGGTATTGATAACTCTTGATTGGCCATGTTAATAGGAATGAAAATAGGAGAGACAAAATGCTTCATTTTTGACATAGTTTGATGTCATCTTGTTACTATTTTCAAGAACTGCTCATAAGTTACTGCCCAGTGTGGCTGGCTTTTAGTTCCACTTCTCTCACTCACTAGTGACAATCAGTGGTATTTCTCAAAGGACAAGAAATGGCCAATGCATAAATTATATGGATAGAGTGAATGTCTCAGGATGCTACCATGACTTAACCAAATTGCCTGCATGGCGAAGATGCCAACTGAGAGGCCCTGGAATGCACATGTGGGATCTAGGAGGAATGGCCCTGAGAGTGGCAGCTGCAGAGGATGCAGAGAGGAATTTCAGCCTGGCCAGTAGGTGTGATATCAGAAGCCGGGAACAAGGGCCGACAGCTCACAATCCAAGTAAGCAGTGGCTTAGAGGGGTTGGGAAGGTGGTGCCTAAGAAGTGGGCTCTTCGAGGCAAACAGAGGCCAGTAGTTGGAAGAGGGGAAAGAAAGATCATGCCCAGACAGGCTAGCGGTGCCAGGAAGCAAGGCAACAGCAGTACTACCAAATTATTAAACAAACAAACAAAAAAATGGCAGGAAAGGATGAGGCTGTTAGTAAAGATGAAGTTACCAGGAGTTTTGTTGATTACAAAAGGAAGCTCTAATTTCCGGCATACTGAAAATATTTGATATATTGAGTAGATATGGACTCTGCATCCTGCCTTCTAAATATAGGAAGATATGGCATTTTAAGAAAAAAATTATGGTTAAATTTCAGATAAAAGGAATGTTTATAAAAACTAACAGCCAGTCTTAGGAATAAACTCCAAAAATGTGATCTCTACCTGCATTATGCCACTTGTCTGCAAAGGTGGAGAGAGGCACTTGAAAGGACTGTTCGTGCATAAACACATGATGGGCAAAGTCCAAAGATGACACTTCCTTTTCCAGATTTGGGACCCCTAGTCGGAGGGTGATTTACACGTCAGTTGCAGCGTGTTGGTCAATGTTCCAGGCTGTCAGCTCGGCACCGCCCTCAGGGCTCAAGCTATACAGGGCATTGAAAGGTTACTCAAAGACCATATTGTGTTCCCCTTGCTGCAGGAGCGGCTGCGCTAATTTGGATTGTGACTTGGCTTGTCTCCCCCTACTCTTCCTGAGGTCTGAGCTGGGTTTGTGTCAATCAGTGGTGTCACATCATTCAAGCATTGGAGGGTGGTAGCCCTTCTCAACCCGCGGAGTCATTTTTAGGTTACATTTTAGAAACACATCTAGGATGCTGTGATTCAGCTCTGCACACTCCATACCAATGACAGTCACCATTACATCTTTCTGCAGATTTATGGAAGGCATGTATCACATTCAGTGCATTTAATTTGTACACTAGTTGGCGGGAGAACTATTAGATTTGAAGTCAGAAAGCCTGGCTTTGATTATCTTTGTCACTTATTTTTGTGCCTCGGTTTACTTATCTATAAAATCAGTATGTTACCTCTCATTGCAAAAATAACACATGTGAGATCACTTTGTAAACTATAAAGAGGTATTATACGAATTAAGATGGATTAAGATGATTGTTACACTATCAGAGGGAAGCCACATCAGAACCAAAGATCAAATTAAATATAACCTGCACGGCACATTAGGGGATGGAGGTCCCGGTCAAATGTTTTAAATTCAAACATGATCTTACAAAGCCAGAATTATCAAGAATCATTGGAATCAGAGATTAGTTTATTATAATGTTTGCTCTAGCAGCAAATATTACTTAAGTTTCCATTAAGTATGAATGGTTGCCAATTAGTATAAATAGTGACTGTGATTGTCAAATAAAACTCTAATACAAATATTATCTGAGCTAATGAAACAGATGAACAAAAGTAAAACAAAATGGCTTTTTCATTTTTTATAGATAATGGCTGGAACAAGTCATCACTGTGAGGTGGCCCTACCTGGCAGGGTACTCTCTCCCCTTTCCTCCTCCTGAAGAGACTTTCCCCATTTATTTTATTTTATTTTTTTATTTCTTGGTTTTAGGAGATGACAGCAACCCTCATATTCCAAAAAATCTCTCTTCTAATTCCCCTTTCTTGTCTTTCTGAGAAGGAATTACTCCTTTGGGTCTCTTTCTTCTGATCCTTGCTTCGCCAGCATTTTTCTCTAAACGTTCTGTTTTCATGAACTTACCCCACTCTGGTCTCCGCCAATTCAAGAGTTTCCTGAAATCTTCACCCCAACAATAAAATGTGTAAAGGATGTTTTCTTCTGATTGTCTTACCTTTTCCTTCTGAACTTTTAATGGCAACTTGGAATATTTTGCTTTTTTTTTTTTTTTTTTTTAAAAAAAAGAAGTATCAGGGTAGAAGAAAAAACTAGACCCTTTTTAACATTCAGAAGTATGTAGATATAATGGAGATTAAAAATAAAAGTATTATTCCCATCTTTAATGAATCAAAAGTTTTCTAATAGGGTTTTGTGAATTACAGACAGTATTTTTAATTCCATAGAGGAAAGACTTAGGTTTGGCAGGAGGACAGTGTTACGGCCCAAGATAATTAGTCTTTGACATGTTCCATATTCATGTGCTTGAAGGTATCCATTGGTTGGGATTAATTAGGACAAACTAACAGGCTGAAATGTAGGGAAGAGATCCTAGCAGCACTCAAGGCATACACGTGCCATCGTGGCTTCACTTGGCATATTATTCTTAGAAAAAAATCTCAAGTTTCCTAAGTTTTCTCACCCTTCACAAATTCAATGTAAGAGTGCAGCTATTAACCCTTTCATCTAGGTCTCAGGACTTTAGCCACCTCTTCTGCTAGCTCATACCTTGGTGGGCTCAGAAGGACCAAAACTTCAGCATCTAGATGGAAAGTATCTTGCCATATACATATATAAATCTTTTTCAGTAGCTATAGGGTTATTTATAGTAATAATCCTTTGGGGCCCTCAGAGTCTCCTAGAGACTACTAAAAAAATAAATCTGTTTTCTTACAATGTGGACAAATCTTTCCATGTTTAGATAATAAAATTTGCTGGTGACTGCAGATTTGTTCTGCTTGGACATCCATTAAAAGCACCAGAGTCTAAGCCAGAAATGGCACCATAGGAGTAGTCAGTAGGCCTGAAGAGTATTATGAATTGTAGATATCTACAGCATGAAAAAGAGACTTCTCCCGTACTGGCTTGAGATTTCCTTTTCCTTCTGGATCAAACTGGGTAACAATGTAAACATTCTTGTTAGAATGGGATATGTTTGTTCTCATTGTAATTTAAGCCAATAATTATGTAGTCCTGCTCTTTTCATATCACTTTTAAATTACTGTTCTAAAACAATTCATCATCGTCATTAATGGTACAAATTACCTATCCTAAGAAAAAATTAATTTTAAAATCATTTATGCACATTTGCATTTATGATAAAAATTCCATGAAAACTGGAACTATAAAATATAATGTTGCCCCAGGACAAAATAGCACCAGTCTAAAGTAACTGACAGTAGAGCTGATGAAATCAGAAAATCAGCTAATAGAAATGCTGTAAAATTAACACTACCATTTTTGAACATCTAACTGCATAGCTTATCATTCACTTTTTAAAATCTCTAATCTTCATAGCAACTCAGTAAGAAGTATTATGTTCCCAATTTTTATATGCTGAGACTAAGGTTTAAAAGTGGGGCAACTGACCTAGGTCACTTATTAATTTTTGTCTGACCCTAAAGCCTGTCTTTCCACTATGCCAACTATACTTCTGATCTCAAATATTTCCTTTCATTTGGCTTCCAGAGTTAATCTATGTTTGTTTGAGAACAAAAAGCTAATTCCCAGTGTGTAGCAGTAGGCAGTGAAGGAGAACGTAAAGTAAGGAGAAAAATAAGTTAAGTCACAATACATGAGTAAGACAGATGCACATTTTATAGTTAATTGAAACACAAAAAGCAAAGAAATGGGCTCTTGAATTATTTTTATTCCTCTGCTGAAGTGAAGGTAGGCAGAAATCCTAGTCTTTCCATAAATTATTTTTTTTCTTCTTACTCCAAAAGATGTTTGCGTTCTGGGAAGCCTACCAAATTTAAGTATTTGTTAATTTTAACATTTTTAATATAATCAAGGAGAATTTAGTGAACTGCATTTGATTTTATGTGGTTCCTGAAATTTTGGGACATTGTTTTTGTTTTATTCATAAACATAGATAAATTATGCCTTTGAAAATACATAAAGTGTTTGTATTTTTAAAAAAGAAAGGTGTTCTGTGCTTACTAAAGAGCACTATGAAGAAGTCTAACATTCTGTGAATTAATTTAATTCATAGCTGATCTGTAGAGATATGAAGTCTGATGGTATATTTTCTTTACTTCAAACGAAACCCCTTTCCATGCAAACCTCCCTGCATAGTGAGTTTCTGACTTGTTTTTCCAAGGCTAAAACCGCTCTATGGTTATCACCTGGGGCTCTCTCTGGCTGTGGAGCACAGGCTGAGTGTCCATATTGGAACTGCCAATTCTTTTGACGGCCCCGCACGTTTCACTACTATTGGGCCACAACTCTTAATCAAAGTCACTTCAAAGACCCCAAACAGATTGATTCACATGTGAATGCTACCCAAACTGTCTTCAAAAGGAGGAGGGACTCTAGACTTATGTTCCTTTGAACCTACTGTTGCTCATTTACTAGTATTTACTTTGCCTGGCCTATGGCTGAACCATGGAAATTGGAAAACAAACTCCTATTCAGCAAGTCATGTCAAAGGTGACTGCAGAGCCAGAGAGTCGACTGTGGGACAGACATTCTTTCTGATCAGGAGGCCTCTTCTGCAGCGCTGCTGTCTCCACAGTTACATACCTGTCCATGGAAGCCTTTCGTTTATCTTGTCTATGTGGGAAGTCCTAGACGATGCCATCGATCTGGGAGATGAGAGAGATGCCCATATGACACTCCAACAATAGTTGTGGGGCAAGAAAAAAAGAAAAAGAAAAAGAAAATTAGCTGGACCCTGAACAAAGTTCTTTTGAGCTGTACTATAATCGTAGAGAAGATCCAATAGGCACTCTGTTCAGAAACATACTTCGTACACTTTCAGACACACAGTGAAGCAAGCACTTTCACTTAAGAACATAAAATGGGTACTGTCCAAGGATTCAGTGAAGAAGACGACAGGAAATAACTACATCTCTGACTTTTCTTATGGTGGAAACTCAGACTCCCCCAGAAGAATGAAGCTGCAGCGTGCATCACTGCCTCACAGTCGTTTATGGTGAACGTATTTCCTGTTGACTATTCTTATGGTAGAATCAGGAAAGGGGTATGAAATGTGCCATATGTGAATGGTTTGTGAGTTCTGTGATCCCCAGACCAGAGTTGCTGATGTTATTATTAGTCTAGGTTGAACGCTGAAAAATGTTAAGATTGTATTCCTCAAAGACATATCCAAGCATATTTTAAAGTTCATTTAGATCTGAAAAATTTAAGAACCCAGATTGAATTACATGTATTTTCTTTTCCTGGAAAAAAAAATACTTTGCATATATACATTTCTTATCTGATGGTGTTTTAAGGTTAAATGGTGAGAACTTTTCACAAGGCATGTGAAAGAGCCTTAGAAAAGTATAAAGGGCTTTGCACCATCTCAACCATCATCATCATCATTGCTAATAGAATCCTCTGGAAGCCTCGCTGACTGCCATGTCTGTGATGGAAGCCAAATCCCATTCATGTCACGAGAACTGAAATAAAGACGAAGTTTTTCTTATGGGAAGGTCCTTCTTTGACTAAGGGATTTGCTGCCAAACTCACAGTGCTGTCGTCAGCTGACTTTTAGGGCAAGGTGCAAAGTCCATCTGTTTACACAGACTTTTACTCCATAGGGGCTAATTTGAGATTAAATTTCTCAGACATGATAGAGAAGCAATGTGAATGTGAATGTTTATTTAGTGCTGGCTTTTCTGTCTAACATCATACTTTATAGATATTCCAAATGCCTCACAAAATAGACCAATATGTTCATTTAAAATACCATAAAAATGTTATTTACAAGTCCAATTGAATAAATTATGTTAAATAAAAGGATAATAATTTTAAATACATACTGAGAATACAAATTCAAATACATTGTGGCAGAAATAGCACATTGTGTTTTAAATGATTGTGTTTTAATCACCATTTAGATCTCAATATAGCTGAAATAAAAGCAGGTGAAGAGAAAAATATAGGAAAGTGTCTATTAAAAAGTCTTTTGGAGACCAGGCATGGTGGCTCATGCCTGCAATCCCAGCACTTTGAGAGGCCAAGGCAGGTGGATCGCTTGAGCCCAGGAGTTTGAGATCAGCCTGGGCAACATAGCAAAACCCCATCTGTACAAAAAATACAAAACGTTAGTCAAGTATCATGATGCATGCCTGTAGTCCCACCTACTCGGGAGGCTGAAGTGGGAGGATCACCTGAGCCTGGGAGGCAGAGGTTGCAGTGAGCCATGATCATGCCACTGCACCCCAGCCTGGGTGACAGAGTAAGACCTTGTCTCAAGAAAACAAAAATAAAAACAAAAAGTCCTATGGAGAGGCCAATGCCAATAACAGTGATTTCATGTGTCTACTACACAGAATACTTCTCCACCCTTGGAGTTATTGCTATTGCAGAAGTCCTCTGCGAGGCTATCTCCATACGTGGCATCCTTAGATTCCACAACTCCAGTTAAAACCACAAATACATCATATCCTGACCTCATCAACCTTGGTTATGTCACTCTGGGGTGGTGTTTGCGGACACAAGGAAAGGAGAAGCAAGAAGCAAGCAGCTAGAGACATACCCGATAGAGGAGCTGAGTATCTCAGCCTCCATTCATTGCCTGTTTTCCACCCCGTCTTCCCCTCAAAGATCTGCTTTCTAGAATTTTCTCATTATACTATGAGTGAGAGACACTAGATTTGAAATATTTCCTTGTTATCATATCATTATCTAAAAATGTAAGTAAGCAGTAGTGACATGTATATTTTTACAAAATTAGTGGGAAATCTAGCCAAGAACACAACTTTTCTCTGTCTGTCAACCTAGTTTTTAATTCACCAGATCACATGAGCCCATGAACATATACCTGCCAGTGGGGGAACAGGTAATGGAAGTGATAAAGTGACTACTGGTATATAGAACTGAGGTAAATAACATTATGACTATATAATATTATAGGTCTTTAATTAGGTCTATTCAGTCTCAGGTTTAATTTTTAATCTACATTTTTCTTCTTCTTTTTTTTTTTTTTGAGATGGAGTTTCACTCTTGTTGCCCAGGCTGGAATGCAATGGCATGATCTCAGCTCACCGCAACCTCTGCCTCCCAGGTTGAAGCAATTCACCTGCCTCAGCTTCCTGAGTAGCTGGAATTACAGGCATGCACCACCACACCCGGCTAATTTTATATTTTTAGTAGAGACGGAGTTTCTCCATGTTGGTCAGGCTGGTCTTGAACTCCTGACCTCAGGTGATCCACCCGCCTCAGCCTCCCAAAGTGCTGAGATTACAGGTGTGAGCCAACGCACCTGGCCCATTTTTCTCCTTTTTAAGACAAATCTGTGCACTGAACTGCAGTTGTTATTTGCTGGAGATTGCTTGTTCAGTAATAATGAATAAAAATATTTGACATTTGGCCAGACATGGTAGCTCACACCTGTAATCCCAGTGCTTTAAGGAGGTTGAGGCAGGAGGATTGCTTGAGGCCAGGAGTTCAAGACCAGCCTGGGCAACATAGCAAGACTCTATCTCTACAAAAAATTTAAAAATTAGCTGAGTGTGGTGGCATGTGTCTGTAGTCCCAGTTACTTGGGAGGCTGAGGCAGTATTGCCTGTGCCTGGGAGTTCGAGGCTGCAGTGAGCTATGATCACGCCACTTCACTCCAGCCTAGGCAACAGAGCAAGGTCCTGTCTCAAAAAAGAAATCTGATATTGATGGGCATTTCCACTTTGGCAAGTACAACTCTAAGCACTTGATAAGACTTGCTTCATTTAACTGGCACAAGAACCCTGTGAGGTGGTGCCACTGTTATCGCTACCTTACAGATGAGGAAACTGTGGCCTAAAGAACTGAGTAACTAGCTAGTAAACAAGGTGCTGGGATGACTCCAGAGACTGCATTATTAATCTCTGTGCCCTGCTGCTTCTTCAACGCAATTTGTATCCACTGAAAACTCAATGGGTGGAACATCAGTACCCACTAAACTGGGGAGACTGTTAATTAGTGAGGAGACAAATCAAAGGAACAGCTTGGGACATAGCTACACACAAACTAAGGACTGACCCGTTGTGAGATAACCAAGGGAACATCTGCCAAAAACAGCCTGTTCTGATGTACAAAGATCATTTGTTATTTGCACAATAGACATTTGTATACAAATGAAGGCTGACATGAACTTAAACATTTTGCCCTGTGTTTGTCTTTGCCTTGTGTTAAAGCCAGCATTTAATCAGTTAAATGCTGTCTTTGAAATCTGGTTCACAGTGTTTGTTTCTAAAATCTACACCAACCAGAAGTCTACTGTCTCCGTCAGAATCGTGAGGAGCTCGGGAGAGGTGGTTTGGAGAATGGTGAAGTCTCAGTGTATCTGCTTTCAGTCTGTATTTGAGTCCTGAGTGTGGCTCTCTCATACTGCTGATGTGCTTGTCTCTAAGTGAAGCCAACTGGAGCCTCGAATTTCTCTCCCTAGAACCCTTTTGACATTACGTGTGATAGAATGGAAATCTATCCCTGCTAGCAACAGGTGCAGCTTTGGGAAGAACACCATTCCACAGATAACAGGCGTGCATATGTCTAGTGGATTTAATTAGACACAGTGCCCATTAGCAATTTCTGCAGATGTTCACATCAAATCACCTTAGCTAATTTTCTCACACTCTTCTGTTTAGCCTATTTTCTCGCTCCCAAGTGTATGTACTCTCTCCTTAATCTTATGATGCCTACATGCAAACACACTTCCTTCTGCTCCTAGAATCCAGAAACTTGATTCACTGTGTGATATTGAAGAGATTCCAATGCTGGTGGACGTTTAGTCTTCATTAAGAAATGCATATTATTCATGGTGAAGAGCTCTATCTGGAGGGTAGGGAAATAGTGGCTGTGTCTAGCTCGGAGGTCCATTCTCTGATACAGAGAATGTGCACCCTGGGTTCTCTGAGACATAGTCAGAAAGAACAGTGGCTGCATTTAACTGTCCTACAGAAGCACTTTGCTCAATCCATTGCTTGTGGTCCCAGAAGTAAAGGCTTTTGCTAAAGAATGCAACTTATTTCCCAAGGGTGTCTTACAGTGTATGTACATAGCTAAATATACTGGATTTAAAAAAACATAAGAATTTTCTAACAGAGTGAAAGAAGACTTGAACTAGCAAAGAGGCGATTTGGGAGCTTATCTCATGCTCATCCCTGTCTAGCTGGGTAATCTTCCTCTCTCGGCCTTAGTTTCTTTAGCTACAAAGCAGTAAAGTAGAATGTTTTATTTTTAAGATTCTTTCTAACTTAAAAGCTGTGTTTTAAATAGAGCCAGCTTTCATTGTTTCTCTCTGCCCTAAAAGTGCAGCTCATGGCCCCACAATAACCTTAGAGTAACAGACAGGCACTGAGGTTTACATAAATCCTTTAATTCACAACAACTTTGTCAGACAGATATAGTTATTATCCCCACTTTACAAAGATTGTTCCCATGGGAAGATTTAAAATTAGTATCTCTAAAATAATAAAGAGAACTACAAGAAATCAGTGATGACACAAGCAGAGAAAAGACCTAAAATGTGGTATGTGCCCACTCTGCTTCCCTTTGCTTTCTGTCTCTCTGAGCCTCAACTAAATCCATAAAATGGGTATATATGACCTCTCTGAGCAAAAAGCAGAAGCTGAAAACAGATGAATTCCTCGGAGTGCCTCCAGATCTAAAATAAATGCTCATGCCCACATGGTCTCTTTCAATTGGCTGTGGAGGGGTTGGTTATTAGGAAGTCTAGGAAAATCTTCTTTAAAGAGCATTTGTAAACCAACTAAAAATAAGATTACAGCTGCATAGAAAATATCTGACCCTGAGTACAGTCGTCCCTTGGTATCTATGGGGAATTGGGTCTATCCTTGCCCTCCCCATACATACCAAAATCTGAGGATGCTCAAGTCCCTGATATAAAATGGTGTACTATTTGCATATAACCTACGTACATTCTCTTGTATATTTTTAATCATCTGTAGATTACTTATAATACCTAATGCAATGTAAATGCTAGGTAAATAGTTCTAGTGCTGTATTGATTTTTAAATTTACATTACTTTTATTGTTGTACTGTCTTTTTTTTTTTTTTTTTTGAGGTGGAATCTTGCTCTGTCACTCAGGCTGGAGTGCAATGGCATGATCTGAGCTCACTGCAACCTCCACCTCCTGAATTTAAGCAATCCTCCTGCCTCAGCCTTTCAAAATGCTGTGATTACAGGTGCACACCACCACGCCAAGCTAATTTTTGTATTTTTAGTAGAGATAGGGTTTCGCCATGTTGGCCAGGCTGGTCTCAAACTCGTGGAGTCAAGTGACCCACCTGCTTCAGCCTCTCAAAATTGCTGGGATTACAGGTGCACGCCACCACGCCTGGCTAATTTTTGTATTTTTAGTAGAGACAGCATTTTGCCATGTTGGCTAGGCTGGTCTCAAACTCGTTGGAGTCAAGTGATCCACCTGCCTCCGCCTCTCAAAATGCTAGGACTACAAGCATGAGCCACCACACTCAGCCCTTACATTGTTTTTTTTCCAAATATTTTTGGTCTGAGGTTGGTTCAGTTCACGGATGCAGAATCCTCAAATACAGAGGAACTATACCACACAGGTAATGAGAAAGTCTTAGGACCTGCCTTTATGACTGACATAAAGCAGAAGAGAGTGAGGGAAGACCTGATAAAGATGCAAACCAATAAGGTAACTTACATGGATTTGAAGCAAACCTAAGGATTTGATATGGTCTCCATGTTAAGTATCATGTAGATTTATATTTTAGTTTATTCCTTCACTTTGCCTGCTTGTTTATATGCTAGCTTGTCACTTTCATGCTGCTACTATTTTCAAGATGATATATTCTAGTTACTATAAGTCAGAGTTTTTGATGTCTCTAATTTAGGTCACTCCTAGATGCAGCTGATGCCCTCCTTTCCCTATACATTGTCTAGGATCATGCACAACAATGAGACTTCACATTTCAAACCGACGGCTGGAATCAGTGGATGATTTTGACAGACGTAACACATCAACAGGACAAATGTGTCTTTATTTTGTGTGAATAAATATGCACATTGCACACTCACTCTAGTAAACAGATTCCCAAAGTCCCATGGAAATCATCAGAATTAGAAGAGTAAATGTATGTTAAATGAGCCCACATAGGTAGATAAGCTCTACCAGGTGAACAGTATTTATGTAGTACAAGAACTTCCATGTCAAGTTCCAGGGCATAAACAATGTGACTTGACTTAAAAAACAAAAAAAAAACAAACAAGCAAAAAAGTGCACCCTTAAAATCTCTGTCATATGTAAAACATAGCTGGCCAAGAGATGTATGAGGGAATTTCATCTTCCTTTCATACACATTAGCCACTGCTGATAACAAGATTAATAGAACAGTGATTTATATAAACACTTATTTCTCTAACGATTTTATTTTAAAACAGTGTACTTTGAATGGTCTTTTTCAAGTTTTGAGAACTAAAAATTGAAATTAGCCTTGGTAGGGGGAGCCTTTCATCCTAGAAGCCTTTCTTTTTGAGGCAGAGTTGGTACAGGGGCTCCCAAAGGCTCTTCAATGAGTAAGAAAGCCAAGCTCACTGTCACCCCCAGAAGACAAGCATTTGCTCTCATAAGAGGGGATAGATTCTCTCTGCTGTCTCATAAGAGCAGAGTTATCTGTACACTACTTAGTAGGCTGATGACTACCATTTTTAGTAACTTTATATGTAATTTACTAAATGTACTATTTACTATAATTTAGTAACATTATATAATTCTTTCTGAAAATAAGTAAACATAAGCAGTAAAAATTCCCAAGTATATACACCCAAGTCCAATGTTTTATTATCCATCTTTAGAGATTTATATATTCTACACAAGCACACTGTACAATAACGTAAATTTCACTACTTATGCAAAAAGCTGTTTTTCCCCTTTTTCATGGAAATTTGCTTTAAATATATATTTTACACTCCTGCCTTCTTAAGCAGAGGATATTGGACATAGTGATATTATTTAAACTTATCCTGGCGACTTGGAAACTTGTATTTTTTAATGCAGGATTATAATTCTGTCCTGAATTTCCCCTTCTTTCTAACAGAATGTTGAATCAGTTGTCACATCACCTGTCCTTTAATAGTCTTCCTTACACTTCAGGTCTCTCTCTTTCTTTGGTGTTGCTTGTGACCAGGAAAATGTATCCAACCTAACAGGCAGTAAGCCTTGGGTATAGTTTTTATGAAACTACATAGCCCTAGTGCATAGATCTAGGGCAAGGGATTTGTAAACATAACTTTGGGAACACGTGGTCTCTTACTTTGATGCCGTCCTGGAGCACAAGGTTTCCTTAAATCTGACCCCGGAACAGTGACATATCAATGTCATGGTTTGCATATCCTTTAAGGATTAGAATCCAGTGTATGCCAAATGGGTGAAATATAAAAGGCCGCAACATGGATGTGCAATCTGTGTGGCCCAGGCATCCCGTTCATGGGATGCATAAAGAAGGCATCTTTATCTCAAACTCCTCCAGTAGGAATCCTAATTCCCATCAACGCTGTACCAGAGAGGAGGCCTGTCTTTTCCAGGCTTCTCGATGATTTGACATTCTCTGCCCCAGCCTCCACTCCCCAGTCATTTTTGTTTTTATGCTCCCCAGTATGATGCTATAAAGCAAGCCACAAAATGGGGCTGGGAACGCTTTTGGCAAAGAATTCCCTTCTTCTGCGGGATATCCCAGAGGTGTCCCAGAATGAGACCACAGGCGTCCTTAGGATGCTGACCCGACCCTGGGAACTCTAGAGGTTGACACAGGGGTCGAAAACTGATGTCCCTTGGATGCCTGCAGTGCTGTTATATGACCCCATCCCACTGGGCAGCTGTCAGCATCACAGCGGACAAACGTTTTGACTAGAAATCCTGCCTTATTGTGAGAGGTTGCATTGGTATGAAAGGAACATTTTCATAAAAAGAGCCAATAGAGGACAGCTTGGGAAATTATAGACTTGCTTAATTAGTATGCTCCAGGTTATTCTCATCAAATTTATTTTTCCTACCTTTCTATAAATTGGAATAAAAAGATAATAAATCACTTTCTCTTTCTGCTGCAGACACGGAACATCACAGGTGATTCATCTTCTGTTCCTTCTTCCCCTGTATAAAATACAGAAGGTATTTTCAAGGACATTTTGGCACAGCTAGTGTTCACCTCCACACTACAAAAGCAGAATCACTTCCTTTTTGCTTTTGGGCCAGAAATTATGCCTTAAGCTTGTGTACACCACAGAGTCACATATCTAAGAGGAAAGAATGAACCTTGGAAGTTCCTTTGGCAGCTCTCTTTTCTACCCTACCAGACTCTTTTATCTGTCTCCTTTTGACTTTCAGTCTATCAAATGTTTTATGTACGGGCATCCTCAAACTAGGTACTTCCAGCCTTCCTTGGCAATTCAGAAGAGAAAAGGCATGTGCCCAAAAGGAAAGAGAGGAATCCCCTGACATGTGATTGGTTTCTGGTTGTGTTCTCGGGTTGGCCCAGTTATCCACCACCTGTGCAATCCCATCCCACAGAGAATACATGGGAATATAAGTATGGATCTCCTGTTGAAACTCCAAGAAGGATCTCAGGGAAGTAAGTTTCCTTCCTGTAAGGTGCAAGGAGATTCAGCCTGCTATATGGGGCACTGTAGGAGAGGAGGATGCTCAGGAAGGACTAATCAGGAAAAGCAAGGGTGCTCACGCTGTGCCTGAGCTGCCTTGATTTTAATCTTGGACCACCAACCCCAGACACACCAGGAAGAAGACTGTCCAGCCTCCCAGGTTCTGAGCGTTCCACAGAGCTGACCTGGATACCGACATGACCACTGCGCCACAACCAACATACCCCCAACCCCACTGGGTTCTGCTAACCCAAGCCCTGATCCCTACATTCAGCAAACCTCAACCACCCTGTTGGTGTCTGTTCTCTGCTTAGCCTGCTCAGTGGAAAGAAGGTTTCTCTCCTTGTCATATATGTTTGGGCTTTGTCAGAGGTTTGAGAAATCTCAAGAAATCTGGAGAATACAAGTTGGAGTAAACATAAGCAGCAAAGACAATAAAATAGGAATCTGATTTCCTTTATTTAAGCTAAGATTAAATAAGTATATATCCAAATAGGTGTCTTTTATTGGTAATAAGGAAGTAATAAAAAGAAAACTATTTTTATACACACATAAATAGGTTGCCTCGTACTTTCATGATTCTTGTGGCTTTAGATTTACTCTTTTAACATTTCAATTTATTCCCTTATACATATTTTATACAAATTATTACCAGCTCAGTGTAACAAAAAGTATAAGTAGTTTAGTATCATTCTTTGATAAGTTAAAAGCATAATATTTGAGGTCATATATATTAATCTGCATAGAGATGTGTCAAAAAAATCTAATGCACCTACTACTGTATTTCTTATAGCTAAGACTTTGCCAGTGAAAATGTCAGCATAAATGCATTTAACAATTATCTCAATTTAACAAAATTAACAACTGGCTAATACAGTCCTTTTTATAATTAATTTTTTCTTGATACTTATTAGATGTACCTATCTTCAGGGTAAAATTCTCTTTTAAAATAGCCTTAAAAATACAATCATTCCTTCAGTGACTTCATACATTTGTGTTCTTCAGTTAAGATTGAGTTTTCTGAGCTTCTTTTGGGATAAACATCTCTCCGCATGTATAACCATCTTAGTAAAAATAATATAATAATAATAGCAATAAAAAATTATGTGTACATTTCTCCTTCCCGCCACCATTTCCACTACAATTTTCTTAATAATTTATTTATTTTTTCTCTGCAATTATACACAAGAAACCTAGGTAAAGGTAATGAAAAGAGGACCCATTCTCAATGAGGACATAGAAGTTATAAATTATTAAAGAGATCTAGAGACCATTTTTTGGTCATGTTATTATTACTCAGAGATCAAAGTATATAACAAAGCACCTTTAAGCAAATATCATATTAACTTCAGAAATGTTTAACTTTGTTATCTGAAAAGGTAGTCCACCAGAAAG
Organism: Pongo pygmaeus; assembly: GCF_028885625.2. Taxonomy (NCBI): domain Eukaryota; kingdom Metazoa; phylum Chordata; class Mammalia; order Primates; family Hominidae; genus Pongo; species Pongo pygmaeus. The sequence goes on along the minus strand of NC_072378.2, from coordinate 137,712,866 downwards.
TAATTCTACAGTTTGAAAGTAGCATGAAAAACATTTTATGGGTACATGAGTGACTCAGAGACAATATATCATGTGGCATAAATACACTTCTTAGTAAAATACCTATTTTACATCGGTGTTGGAGTCAAGTTCTTGACCTTAAGAGAGATTTGAATATATGGACACTAGAAGCATGTTCTCGCCCTATTGTCTTCACCAACTCTTTATGTTTTTGGAGAGATGAAAATAAGAGTAGAGGGGAGCGGAGTTAAATAAAATAGTGAAATACGAGGGGAGCTTTAAAAAATAGTAGATCTTTTTTATTCTCTTTATTTTCTCCCCTTCTTGAATGATGTCAAGGCACAAAGGCTCGGCAGGCTTCCTTCAGTGGACGCTCAGCGAGGGATCACCCCTGCTCTGCTAGGAGCACTCCACACTTACCCCCTCCCCTCAGCCCCCTCCCCTGCACCCGTCCTCCAGGCTCCTTCCCAAAGGCAGTGTGCTCGCAAGTGTGACCCCAGCCTGCCTGCCTCCAGAGCTGGGCAAATTGTGAAGTGGCCAACTTCAGTTAAGACCAAGCCGCTCCATAAAGCAGATATGAGCATCTTTAAACACAAGATGACATAAAACTATAAACATAAAACACGATTATCAGTTATCAAAATGAAAGTAACCTGTAGCAAAGGATTTTGTTCGCTTTAGGGTACTTTAATGAGGAACTGTTTTCTAGAGGACTATACTTATATCCTGTATCTGCATAACTCAGTGAGGCTGATCTTACCTAACCTGAAGAAAGTTTCACAGATAAGGTGAAACTATCATTATTTAATGGAAAGGGAATTGATCAGAATGTAAAAAGCAAAAGAAACCAGTCACGAACAGACTCTTGCACTTGAATTACACCCTTCCCAAGCCTGCACTGTTGCAAAAGGCTCTAGGACCTTATTTCTCTGCATTATTAAACATACAGACAATATTTTGTAGCTTTTTACAAATGGAAAAAAAGTATGTTATTATTCCAGTTCCCAGTTCAGAACTTGCAGATGCAGAATCTAAGCTCAGCCTGGAACCCAGGAAGTGCATCACTCTGTTAGCCATTAAGAAAGTCAACAGTTTACAATCACAGTCATTTATTAGAGGTGTGTTCCATGACAGATGGGTGTCCAGTATCTATTATTATTAATTTATAGCCAGTTCTGTCCAAGGCACTTGGCCTTTGGCTTCTTGCCTGACAGTACAATAGCTAGTGAGAAAGCAATGCTATTTGCCATTCTCCTCACTGCTGTTATGTGTATTAAAAGAACCAACTTCATTAAGGTGTGAATTATTTCATGTGAATGTGTTTTCTGACTTCACACTGATCTACCCGCAAAGCACATCACCTCCAAAGATAAACTAGCCCAGGGCCTCCGTCTGAAGTTGGCACGAATGATGCCACCTTGTGGGCACGAACCCCTCTCCTGAAAATACCGGCTCCTTCCAGCGGGCTGCATGCCAGCCTTCCAGTGGCTCTGGAAAATCTGCTCCCCCATGCTTTGAAGGTTATTGTTAGCTGCCCACCCTGCAGCCACATCTCACTCCCCCTGCAACACCCAGCCTGTTGGCCTTCGGAAGGTGGCACACAGCTCGATGTGGTAGCTTGGAGTTGAGCAATGCAGCCTTGTTCCAGGCTCTGCCCGGTTTCAGCCCGGAGAGGCACAGATCGCTTCCAGGAGGCCTCGCATATGATTAGCGGGAGCCAATGAGTACCCTCGAAAAAGGCAGCAGTTGCCAAAACAGCAGATGTGTGTGAAGGCTGCATTGGTTCATCTGGTGACCTCCAGAAATCAGTGCAAGATTTATATTCCTAATTATAGACTTTTCTCCTAATTTCGTCATCCTTCTCTCCATTAAAAAATGAAGTTACGATTGCAATTTAAAATTCAATGTTACTTTACAAAGGGTGTCATCATTTTTGAGTTTTTGCAAACCACAATTTAGATGTTCTCGAGATGGGTTGGCAACACACACACACACACACACACACGATTTTAAAGAGATATCCCAAATTATGGAGCTCAGAGCAATTTTTAAAAATGTACTTTGGTTGGAATTTGGTGCTCATTATAAGTTATAAGTTGTGAAAAAAAAATAGAGTCGACTGGAAATTTATGTGCTCATTGGATAATCAGCATCGAGACAAGAGACTATGAAAGAAATTGGATGAGTAGGCAGGCCATATTGCAGCGGTTAATTGTTGGAAGTATTTGGTTTTTACAGTTGAATATTGTTTGGGGCATGGGGATTTTCTTCTGTGACTTAAAAAAAAATCCACAACGCTTTCCAAAATGCTGTAGTAAAGGGATAGGTTGTCCTCTCTTTTCTGTAACAATTCCCTGGCTTGCCTGTGGCACCCCTTCACATGGGTTCAAGATTTCTGTAGATGCTTTCATCAGCCCCATCAAAATGAAAACAATTCTTGTCAATTTGCCTTGACAAATGAAAACACAGGTTTCCTGTGTCTCTCAGATGGGTTTAGCCACAGCAATACATGCAAAAAAGAACAACGAGTGTCATTCACTGTCAGCCTAGGCATTTGCTCTTGCATTTAAACAACTTAAAATGGGCCCTAAATACACCTTCCCATGTTCTCTGCGGGGCTTTACGTCCAGAGATAGCAGGTGGTATGCGTGCATTTGTGCAAGAGGTCCATGTTGAATTAGGAATATTTTGAAGTATTATGACAAAGATTTTCTTGACGTGTCATGCCAGGAATTAAATTTGAGTTGTTTTTTTGGAACTTTTTTAAAAAAAAGTTTAATGAGAAGCAAATGAACTAAGTGGAATGAGATTGTTTTTGATGTTAGCACTTCAGTTACTTTGACGTTACTGCCATTACTACAAAGTTCAGTAGATTTTAATCAGAAAGCCTACATAGCCCTTATGCAAAGAAAGCAGTATCTCCTTGCTAGGTAAAGGAAATTAACTCAAATGCATTTGGCAAGAATTCCCCTAGTAATGCCATATATGACTGTGGGTCCCAACACAAACCTAGTTATACAGAACACGAACCAAATGTCCACAAAGAGACAAAGAAAATATTCTGATCCAGAAAAAATTTGTTGTCAGGGACTTGATTGTGTATGAAAGGAATGTTGTTTTGTTTCAGAACCAAAAATTTCCGACAAGATAGAGCGTGAGCTTTCTGAAAAGAGAGAGCTTTTTGTTTTTTACTCACAAACATGCTCAGACATAGCTTTCCTTTCAGCTAATTAAGCTGTTTTAAAGCAAACTGGTCAAACAGTGACATCTTAGTGGGGAGCCTTGGAGTCAATTGCATGATATAGAAGGCAGGACACTTAAAGGGTGACTTCTGCTATTGTGTTTTCTAGCTGAATATTTTCTACTTGGTCAGTGCTGCCAGAGTGACCTCATACAATTGGGAGAATTCAAAGCCACTGACCTTAAGAGATGCCATTAAGAAGGCAAGCACAGAATGAAATTTCATGGTCAGGAGCCAGACTTACTCTCTCCTACCATGTCCTGATGCTTACAATATTTTATATGTATGTTTTCTTCCTGTCATTAGCATACTGTTAAAACAGCTAAATAAAAAGACAACAATGTAAATAATTATTCTTGTGTTAATGTAAAACTCTCAGCCTTTTTCATAAGAGTACTATTCAGAAAAAAGCCAACATCTCGGTTAATGATGGTTGCTTTAAGAGAATATAGTGGAATACCTATAACACATTTCTCTTAGCTAAAGACACAGTAAGGAGGATGGACTCCTTCTGCTGTCGAATGTTACTTAAATGATATATGACACCCATTGTCTTTTGCAACCAATGGACATAAATTGGGTGTTTTTGACATCTGTCATTTTCTCATGCTGAAGCAAAAAAAATTAAATTTTCTGTAAATAATTGCAAGATTATTGAAAATGCTTGTCCTTCATATTTCTTATATGGAACCCCAGCACATTGAATCAGTCAGTAGGCTAAAAACAGGTATTTTAAAATCCTGATGATGTTAAAGGAGGTTTTGTTTTCCCCATTAAGAGCAAATGGCTCATTCTTTTTTGCCACGCAGCATGGTGTTTTTACTTTAGTAAAACTAATTGCAATTAAAATGTGTTAAGATAAGTGTCTTCCCATAGAGATTAGATGCTACTTGTTTATGTAGGAGACTTGTGCAAAAGGAACTAAAGAAAATTGTTAAAAACAGAAAGAGGAATGATTAAGTAGTTACTTTTCAAGTCTTCTTCACAAGAGATGTCACACTCAAGCCAATATTTTTTTAAAGGAGGTTCTGTGTTTTTCTTTGACTTTTAAACACCAACTATACCAAAAATGAATGATCCACAGAAACAGATCATCTGGCTAATAAGGAAAGGAGATGGTGTATACCAACATTCACTAGGTGTCTATGGCTGAGAGGAATGTTACTGAGAACAGTATCATTGAGAGCATTGTTGTATTGTGATTAAGGGAGAAGCTTCGAGAGCCAAATTGCCTCCATTCTGTTTCCACTCCACCACCTCTTGCTGCTTAGGCAACACAAGTGACCTCCTAGCTCCTTGGTTTCCAAACCTGAGAGAGGAGACTGACAAGGATTCCCTATAAAATAGGAACTCTTGTCTTATAAGTGAGCATTGAATGAGTTAAGTGTCTGGTACATAGGAATCACTCTGTAAATATTGGTAATTATGATTAGTGCATGCCAGGCATTATGCTAAGAACTTTACACACATTATTACCCTCAGTCTTCACAAAAATCCTATAAGGACTAGATCACTCTCTTCTTTTTAAAGCTTAGAAAGCTGAAGTTCATAGAATCTGATGAATTGCTGTACTGTCACAGAGCTCAGATTTTAACCCAATTTGCCCGACTAAAGTGTGTATTATTCTATTATATTTTACTATTTCTCAAATATATATCAAAACAGATATTTGTGTGTTAGTGTGAAAATATAAAAAAGCAGAAAGAAGAAATAAACACCCAAAATTCTTTCTTCATTGAGCAGCACTGAGCATTTTGACAGATTGCCTTTTATATAAATAAAAAGTGCATCATTTGTGTACAGCACAACCATATTTATGTATAACGGGATCACTTGACCATATTTATACAGCTATGCTGTGGAAAGACAGAACCCAGTGATAAGACTACTGTACAACTGACATAAGGTTCAAGAAAATGAAGGCCTTTGACTAACTATTGACACTTCCCAGTGGTTTGAGTAAAAATCGGGTCCAGAAGGATACAGCTCTGGTGAGATGCACTGCCTGGCCCACGTTGTGCACTGGCCCCAGATCTCCATCTCGGTCCTGGGCTCACACTGCAGATCCAATGGCATACAGCAAAGGAGAACCCTACCAGACCCTCACACTACCCAGAAATGGTGACAACACATCACTCTGGCAGAAAGGCTGCTCAGATGATGTAAACAGAGGAAAAAGCACAGTCCTTGGAACCAAGCAGACCCAAGGACAAGCTCCAGTTCTGCCATTGACTAGTCACGCATGTGACTTGTTTGTCCAGTCAGTTTTCCTATCAAAAAATGGAAATAATTTATATCTTGTAGGATGGTTAGGAGGATCAGAAAAAAATTATACAGAGTTGGCCTCAGGGAAACTGCTCTATAAGTAGCAATCGATAACAATAATTTGTAACAACTATTTAAAACATGCGTTGAGTGCCTACCTCCTTCCTACCCTATTCCGGGTGTTCCAGATGTTCTCACCCACTGTTCAGATGATCACGGTGATCTATCTGTCTCTGGAGAATGGTGTCATCTCCAAGTTTAGAGGCAAAGTCTTTTTAAAAAAAAAAAAAATTTTACTTTAAGTTCTGGGATACATGTGCAGAACATGCAGGTTTGTTGCATAGGTATACATGTGCCATGGTGGTTTGCTGCACCTATCAACCCGTCATCTAGGTTTTAAGCTAGGGCAAAGTCTCTTATTCCTTCTATAGATGCCCCACACAGACAAGTAATTCAAGTACATAGAGATGGTTAAAATGAAAAATACAAAATTAAAATATAAAAAAATAGCATTAGGATAATGATGTGTGGGCCAAAGAGTGGGACAAAGGAAACTGTGGCTTTAGAAAATTAAACACAGAAGACTTGCACACATAGAAGCTACCAAATCACTCAAGGAATCAGGGATTGTTATTGTATTTTTATATGCTTGACTCAGGGCAGAGAGAAGGTAAGAAGAATCTCACTGTGAAAGTGTAGGAAGGTTGAAGATTTCAACATAATTTTTCCATATGCCCAAGAATATTTAAGTCTGACTTAAGACATATGGTCAGTAAAATGTAGAAGACGTGTTCGTTCATATGCAAATTTCCCCAAACTTTAATGCCCTGAACACAATCAAGGGCAGGGCAAACTTCCTCACAATTTGTTTTATCAGTATTTGAAAATCTTAAGAAAAAAGCTGAGAATCTGATAGAAGCAACTTTTTTTTTAGTGCAAGGAATGGTCAGTTAAGTCCCTATGGTTTTCACTATGTTAAACAGTTTGTGCCTGAATGTTGATAGCAGCTTTATGCATAATTGCCAAAACATATTTGAAGGGCGTCAACCAAGATGTCCTTCAAGAGGTAAATAGATAAACTGTAGTACACCCAGACAATGAAATGAACTATGGCAGCACAGAAGCACGCGGAAATGCATATTCCTAAGCAAAAGAAGTCAATTTGAAAAGGCCACGTCCTGTATGATTCCAACCACCACATATGATATTCTAGAAAAGGCAAACTATGGAGGCAATAAAAAGATCAGTGGGCTGGGCACAGTGGCTCATGCCTGTAATCCCAACACCTTGGGAGGGCGAGGTGGGTGGATGATGAGGTCAGGAGTTCAAGACCAGCCTGGCCAAGATGGTGAAACCCCATCTCTACTAAAAATACAAAAATTAGCTGGTTGTGGTGGTGGGCGCCTGTAATCCTAACTACTCGGGAGGCTGAGGCAGAAAATTGCTTAAACCCAGGAGGCAGAGGTTGCAGTGAGCCAAGATAGCCTGAGTGACTGAGGGAGACTCCATCTCAAAAAAAAAAAAAAAAAAAATCAGTGGTTGCCAGGGGTTCGCGGAGGATGAGGGATGAACAAGTTTAGCACAGGGGATTTTTAGGGGAGTGAAACTATTTTTTCTGTATAATCCTGTAAAGGTGATATATGTCATCATACATTTGTCAAAATTCATAGACTGTACAGCACAAAGAGTGAGCCCTAATGTAAACCATGGACTTAATCAAATGCATCATGAAAAATTTCTTAAACAAATCTATGTTTCAAAAAACAATCTGGGAACCTGACAGTACAGATGAAGAAACTGTGAAGAGTTTCCATCTGTGTTAAAAAAAATTTTGGTTCATAAGGAAATATCCATCTTGGGTCAGATTATTAATTTTAATGACGTATTTCAAAGGAAGAAGCAGCAGCCTAGAGTGTAAGGCCACAGAAGATCAGCGGACTGTGACACCGTGTGGCCAGTGGACATTTAACTCTACTGGTTTTCTTGTTAGAATTGTTATTGTGCTTGCTAACGCTCTGATTACAAATTCCATAGGTTTTGAGTAAGTGCCCCACACCTGTTTTTCCCATGAGCCCTGTTTATTGTTTGTTTTTTTTCCACATGTGTCTTGTAATTTTATAGTGCATGAGGCTCTTCAGGAACACATATATTGCATTTGAGCAGAAATCGTTGTATTTCTTTGCTACAGATTCAATGCTAGACTCTTTCCTTCTTGTCCACTGACTAAATTCCTTTCTCTACTGTCTAATCTTCTGGATAGCTTAATGTTCTGAAAATATTAAATTGATTTATTTTTACCTTCTTTCTCATCATTCTCTAGCAGGAATTCTGTCGTTACAGCCCCAGGAAAATGGAAGAAGAGGAAAATGAAAAAAGACGAAAGGGATATGATGCTGGGAAAAATCCCACCAAAATCAGACATAGGAAGGAATCCAGCCCTTTTGCCCAGTAGAATTATGGGGGAAAAGGAGAAGCAAATGGCGAGACACTTGAATTCCAAGCTCTCCTCTTGAAGTGGAAGCCGTAGAAAAAGGAGGCATATTAGGTTGAAGAAAGATGGTGAGGTTCCCAGAGACCAGCCACTTCAGGAAGCTCTTCTTACCCTTCGGGATAAAGGGAGCAGAGAAGGAAAAAGCAGAGTCCATGGAATCATGGGGACACACAGCAATGCCAGAGACTTGTTGCCAAAGCAAGGAGCGAGCAGGGAAGAAAAGCTCCCACCTCTCACCTTCCAAACGTCAGGCTCCTTGCTGGTGTCTCCCATTAACCAAAACCACAGACGCCAACCAGCGAGGAAGCCAGGGACCTAGAGTCTGTAGGGGTAGATAGAGCCTTTCAGGACATGGAGAAGGGCAGGCAAAGGCAGAGATGGGTGTAGCCAGGGACAGCAAGGGGAGAATAACCAGGTACCTCCTTCCATTCCAGCATGAGGGCCTGGAAGCCCCTCCTTCTTGCACATGCACATGCCATGCTGGGGAGCGGCAATGGGAGTTCCAAAATACTGAACATTTATCTAGAGACTGAGTCACCTAAAGCAACTGCTGAAATCATTGAAATAGACTGAGTTTTCTAATCTAGACTAAAATATAGTATATTTTTCTCTCTATCCATCAGTCCATTGTAATGAAAATGTAGTCAATTACTTAAAGCAATAAAAGAAACTACATTTTTATTTTACAACTTACTGAAGTGTGAGGAAATGGGTGGATCCTTCCCACTTTGTATCCTCTCTACCATTCTCTACTTCCAAGGTAACTGAGGTGACTTAACAACGAAACAAGACAGAAATGTCCTGATAGAGACCAAAGGAAGACAATATTTCAGACTCCTCTGGTGAGTACATAAATCTTAAGCAATAATTGGGTACTAAATTATTTGACATCTAAAATGGCAATAAAAGACATTGTGTTATTTAAAATGAAACAGATTTATTGAAAGAAATGAACTATTTCTGAAACTCTATATATAATAGTTTATCACAAGGGTGCTTCTGTAAGGTACATTGAGTGACATGCAGAAAAATCGATCAGATTTTCTGAGATAGCGAAATGGTGTTTAAGTGTGAACTAAAGTCTGTGTGACTTCACATTTCCTAGCTTTCTGCTTCTATCTCCTCCAAAATGTTGTACACTACAGCCTCATCTTGTGCCACACACCACTCATCAGTTTTTTGATTGCTTCTGGGCAGAACGATTATTTTTAGCAATGACCTGCAAGCCTTTTCGAGAACGCTTAGATCAACTTGCCAGAATGTCTTGCTTCATGCACAGACCCAGATTCTAGTCTTACCAGGCTTCTCTCTGAATATTTCGAACATTCAAATGCAACTTTAGATTTGTGTCCAACTCTTCCTTTCCTAAATCTAACTCTCCTGACAAGAATTCTTCCACAAAGGTCGTGTCAAACATTTTCCAATTTATCATCATAATCTTGAACTAAACTCTTTCATCAAATCTACTTGACATCTGTCATTTTTCTATATATATCCATATAACATTTATTTTTATCCGTCAATTCCCTATGTCATTAAAAATCAAAATATATGAGGATAGAGGTTGTGTCTAATTTTCATTGTATATTTCTAAGACAGCAAAAGTTAACCATTCGGGAGATGACCAAAAACTTTATTAAAATGGGGAAGAATGTAACACTAACAAATCTATTTAGAGGAGAATGTGTATTTTCTTATCACATTAAAACCATTTTTTTAATTCAAAGAAAATATCTGAATTTCAGCGAGTGATCTGATTAAGGCATGATTTTGTATCTATGTCTCTTTCTTTCATTTTAAAGTTTTTTTCCCCAAGTCTCAATTAAGTATTAAATATTGTGATGTTAACACGTACTCTTTCCCTAACACTCTCTCTCTCTCTCTCTCTCTCTCTCTTTTCCTCACAACAACAGCTTTTCTTGAGAAGTCACCTTAAACCAGTGGGCTTGGGAACCTGACTTAAATGAGCTTTTAGTGAGAAGTGGCATTTTTGGAAACTTTAGGCTTGATCGTTTTTGACTTGACAAAAGAACTTCTAAGGGTGGCTCCTGGTACAGTTTCCTGGCCACTTGCTTCTTTTCCTCTGTAGTTGCATGTTAAACATGATGACTTGCTGTATAGAAGCCATGTGTTGTCATAATGTAACATCATTAAACAAAGTGTTTAGAGCAGTTTTAGCTGAGCCAGAACATGAACAACAAAACCCGCCAATTACAGTGTCATTTTGTGTAGTTGTTAAGGTTTCAAATGTCTCCAACTTTTTCTGGTAGGCCATATTGAGCATGTCACAGTGAACATCTGAGATAACGATTTGCTAGGCAATGTGCAATTCTCGCTCCTTTTTTTAATATCAGAGAAGAAAGAGTTCTTTATAATAATTTGGCTCAAATGTCTACACACATTGCTCCAGCGTCTGTAGCAGCATGTGTTTCTAGGATTGTTCTGGAAGAGAAAATGCAGAAACAGCAGGGAGCAGAAGATAAACAGGCAATCCGTGACTCATTAAAACAAGCATTGGTCGCCAACATTGTGGAGTGTGTGAAGACCCCAGATCCAACTCGCCTATAAACTTTTTTTACCAGCTGGACTTAGCATCTGTCAGAGTTTGGAAAGAGAGATAATCTGGTACAAATGATTTCAGTGTGTCGCATTTATTAACCTGCCACCTTACATAACTCTGCTGATTGGGAACTCAGGGAAATGTTTGAGCAATGACACAGCTTATTGTTGGACTGTTACAACTTTACTAATAAAGATGCAAGTTACTGTTTAAGAAAAATACAAAGACCACAGAGCAATTGGAAAATAAAAATGAAGCAAAGCTAAAAAGCATCACGGTCTTGAGAAATGTACGTGCCAGAAGAATAATTGAAATTCAGTTTGAATTTTGATCATTTTCAGTGCTTTACATAAATTAGGCAGGAAAAGTATTTTATTTTTAAATAGTTGTCACATTAGTTTGTCTTAACAGCTTTGACGTAAATAAATGCCAAACTGGGAGCATTATCATGTCGTTTCCAAACTACTTACTGTTCTAAATGAATGATTCGCTTCTGTTGTTAAATCTCTGACAATTGCTAGAAGGGCATTTTCACAGTAGAACTGAAGGAAAAGTAAAATAGTGCCCATTTTTGTTTATATATAAAACCGTGTCCATTTTTGTCTTAAGCAGCCTGCCTGGCTTCACAGTTTATTAAAGACAAAGAACATTACCCCAGGAATAAAATCAGTACCGATAACCTGCATACTTTTCATTCCTGGGCTTTGATTTACTTCCTTTTTTGCCTCAAAGTTTGCTCGGGATCATTTGGTCAAAAGGTGGAAACAAACATCAAAGAGCAATTTTCTTTTTTCTATTTCTTATCCAGATCTCATGCCAGTGATTTCAAATTAATGAGGATGTTTACTCTCTGGTACAAAATTTGCACATATTAGCTTATAAAATATGGATAAGCTGGTTTCCTGTAACAAAATATAGCCCTACCATTTCAAAAATGAAAATTGCAGAGACTTTGGAAAAAAATCAGCTGAAGGAATGCTTCACGTTTCACAATGGTTAGCCTATTATTTGTAGTTTTGAAACTTTATTGGTCCCCAATCTAATCTTTTCTGAGTATAAAAACATTAACATATGGTTTAACACAGCACAGGGCTGGAAAGTCCATATCCCAAATGCACATTGTATGCAGGGTGACATTCACACTAAATACCATCCCTCAGGGTCTGTACTCCATTTTACCTGGGATTGGAGAGCCATGAAATCCCTGGAAAAGTTGTTCATGAGTCTGAACCAAATGGTGCACAGTGTACTGAGATACTAACAGTCTATGCTTCTGCCAAAGGTTGTGGCTCAAATGTCTCTCTAAGTAACATTAAAAATCTGCTGCTTCATGCCTATGAATTTCAATATTTATAGCATTCAATAAAACGGTCCACTGTCAGAGAGCGATGTGCCACTGTGCACTCTCTGAGCAGATGGGCGGCAATATGGCACATTTACATGGACCAGCTGTGGAGCGCAGAAATGGATGCTGGTCAGAGGTAAGGTGCAGGCCCCACATCTGGAATTCTAACCGACCGGCCTCGGTACCCATTGTAAACTTTTCTTCCACAGGGTGAGCTCTGATTTAGAGCTGCTCACTAGTGTGCCTTAAACTGCATCAAGAGTCCTCATTAACACAAGAGACTAGAGGGAGGTTAGGGCCTGGAACCCCTCTGTTGGGCATCTGTTAGAGTCTGTGGATGGCACTCTGTAGTCGTTATAGATGCACCCAGGGGAAGATTATCTCATGCATGATGCAATGTTCTTTATTTAACTGATTTTAGACCCCCAAAAAAGAAGTTTTTATTATAAACAGAGCTACTTTTTCCACATCCCCTTTTCTAAATGGATCAGAATATACCTCAGAGTAAGGACAATTTCTAGAATATTTAAAAATTTGGTAGAAATGTCGAATTCTTTTTTCAAGTCTCAAATGGAATGTTGTCTTATTTTGGATAGAATCAGAATGGTTCAAATGCAGTTAGAAGTTTCTAAAATATATGAAATTCTTAGACTAGCTGTTTTCATTGTAGTGTCACTATTCAGACAATCAAAAGAGCTTAGTTGTGTGTCATTTAAACAATTCAACTGACTTGATAGAAAGGTAAGCTGCTTTTGACATTTTAAATATGAACAAGAAATGGTTTGTTACATTCAAATACTCATCAGAAATAACATTCCTGTTTCATTTTTAATAAATACTTTTAAGAGAAAATTCTACTCATTCTTTCATTTTGTAAAATAATCTTTCCCACATTTTCCAATTATTGACTAAGATGTATTTGGTCTTCAATGGTCCCATCTCTTGAATAATTGTTTACATCCTTACGTTACTGAGTATTCATTTTCTATGACAATCTCTAAACATCTATTCCAATCTCCTTTCACCCCCAAGAGAAATGCAGGTATTTTAAGGAAGTGAGACAATACAACTCGTTATCAACTGGATTATGGTAACTCAATCATGTAATGTATGGATATTTTAGGGTCTCATCATTCAATACTCAACTTTAAAACTACTCTGAAATCTAAACATAGATATGTATTTATGCTATTTGGCCTCAATCTTCCAAAAGGAAAATTTTGGCCAGGTGCGTTGGCTCACGCCTGTAATTCTAGCACTTTGGGATGCCGAGGGGGGCAGATCACCTGAGGTCAGGAGTTCAATACCAGCCTGGCCAACATGGAGAAACCCCATCTCTACCAAAAGTACAAAACTAGCCAGGCGTGGTGGCATGTGCCTGTAATTCCAGCCACGCAGGAGGCTGAGGCAGGAGAATCGCTTAAACCTGAGAGGCGGAGGTTGCAGTGAGCCGAGATCACGCCATTGCACTCCAGCCTGAGCAACAAAAGTGAAACTGTCTCAAAAAAAAAAAAGGAAAATTTTGGTTAGAACTATAAAGAAGGCTTAGGGCATGGATAATTTCTACCTAATGAAAAGGTAAAAGGTGGCCAGCATGCTGGCTCATGCCTGTAATCCTAGCACTTTGGGAGGCCAAGGCGGCGGACTGCCTGAGCTCAGGAATTCGAGACCAGCCTGGGCAACATGGAGAAACCCCATCTCTATTAAAGATACAAAAAAAATTAGCTGGACAAGGTAGCACATGCCTATAGTCTCAGCTACTCAGGAGGCTGAGGCATGAGAATCACTTGAACCCAGGAGGCAGAGGTTGCAGTGAATGGAGAGTGCACCACTTCACTCCAGACTGGGCAACGGAGTGAGACTCTTCTCCAAAAAAAAAAAAAGAAAGAAGAGCTAAAAGGTTAAAAATGCTCGAATTGATTAATTAATAGACTGATTGATTGAATGGGATAGTAGGTTAGTAATTAATACATGACTGAATGCCCAGCCAGGACATGGGCTAAAGCAATAGTTCTTTACATAAGATAGTATTGGCTATGAATTACCCATGTGGCATCAACTGTCCATAAGGAAAGAGAGTGAAGGGGAAAGACAGAAACGGACTACACTGGACATTTGGGCTTGTTGCACTAAGTGGTATGGAATTATTAAAGGTAAAGGGTGTTTAGGTAAGAAGAATAAACCAAAATTTGCAATCCAGGAAAATATGCATGATTGTAACCGTTTCAAAGAATTCCATGAAAGAGAATTTTATTTTCAACCACGATTGTATTTTTCACTAGCAGTTCAGTATTCCAAAGATAGTATGTACTTACATCAACAGAAAAGGTCAATATTTAGATCATCCTAGACTGCCTTATAACTGTATGGATCGTGAATATATTGTGAAGGAAATATGTGATACCTCTGAATGGAAATACAGTCTTCCGGCCAAAAGGAAGATTGAAAACAGGAAGGACACGTGAAACAAAGTGCAACTAAAATGATATAAGCCTTTCCAAATGGCTCTCATAATCCACAGCAGCCGCCTCCTCTCAGTTGTGACTGATACAAGCTTTACCAACACAAACAGTGCCATCTCTGGGTGTCCATCAGGCAAGCAGTGTTCCAGCACAGCGTTGTCTGGCTCATTACATGCTCATCACGGACTGCTGAATGCACAACTCTTCCCATCTTGTTGAGGGTCTTCTACTCCCCCGATCCCGACACAAGACAAATCTATTTACGTATCCTGTTTCAGGTTTCAAAATGCAGAAAGATTATTATTCCTATATTTTTAAAAATGTCTCTATAAAGGCAATACCTTAATTATAATTAGATGGCTCTGAAGGATGACATGGTGCCATAAGCCTGTATAAAAGCAATATTAAAATGTCTTAGCTTTCAAAAGGTATGTAGGCGAGAGTTCATGCACATGTGTATGTTTTTAAAGAAACTTAAGATTATAGAACTTCAAAAAAGAGAGGCATCTCATTTAATAAATTTGTGATTTTTTTTAGCTTAGTGGGTGATGAAAGTGAAGAAAATCTCCAGAGGATGTTTCTTGTTGAGGTTTGTTTCAAATTCCAAAACTCCTAAAGATGAGAAGCAGTTATAAATATTGAAAGAGAGAAAATTAGAATAATCACTGCAGTATTAGATTGGCATTGGAATTAGTGTGAACCCATGGTTTCAAAAATATATAGTAACAAACATGAATATAAAAGTGATATATACACATATCAGTATTCACATATTCCTTAAATCTGTCCACTGAGAGGGCCTAGAAGTCATGATAACCCGACAGTGATGAACACATCTGGTATGTGCTTCCCTTCACATACTATTCTCGGTGGGAGCCAGGGACCCTTGGAGAGATCGCCAATTCCAGGATTAGGGCAGGAAAAGTACCAGAGGATCCTGGGATATCTTGTGGTGCTAGAAAGCAGGATGTACTCAAAGGATGACGGGGACATGTGAGAAGGATACAGGAACTGGCCTGATGGGATTTCCACCAGTCAAACTGGGCACAATTTTGAGCACCAAAATAAATAATGATAGTAATGGAGTAAAACTCGTTCAATAACATGGGAAATCATTAAAACATACAGATATAAATAAATTAATACATTTGACAGTTTGATAAGGCACAAAATATTACACAGTTCCGAAGTATCTTCCCGTAAGATATTGATTAATTGCAAAGAGGGAAAAGATTATCTTTCCAGTTGAAAAGACTGGCAGACACTGCCTTTGTCAAGCCATCAACGTGAACCTCATCAGTAATGGAACAAAATTCCTGGATAGGAAGAGCCAGCATCACCTCTGTAATATTCTTGTCAATCATGGAACCTGAATCTAATTATGAGGAGGATTCAGACAAACCCAAAAGGAAGGACATTCTACAAAATTAATGACCTGTAATCTTCAAAAGCATCGTCATGAAAACCAAGGAAACACTGAGGAACCATCTAGTCTAAAGGAGGCAAAAGAAACATGACAACTAAACATAAGGCATGATTCTGAAGAGGTTCCGTTTCCAAAAGACAGTTGGTGAGACCTGAATAGGATTTGGGGCAATGGGTGAAACCTGAATAGGATCTTGAATGTATCCATGTTAATCATCTGATTTTGATGCTGATGTTGCATATCTGTAGGATAATGTCCTTGTTTGTAGGAAATTCACACTAAAGTATTCAGAGTAATATGTTACTGGGTGGGCAACTTACTCTAACTGGTTCAGAAAAAGTCTTTGTTCTGTATTTCCAACTTTTCTGTAAGCTTGTAGTTGCTTCAAAATTAAAAACAAAGAATTTTAACACCGAAGCAAGAGCCTCACTGTCAGAGAATCTGGATGGATTTGAAGTGGGACTCAGGCATGTGCCTTTCTTTAAAAGCTCCCTTGATATTTCCAATGTGCAACCAGGGTTGAGATCCATTGTCTAAACTCTGGATAAACCCTCTCATTTTACAAAAAACTGAACATTATTCAGATGCCAGGCCAAAGGTCATACAGCTGGCAGAACAGACAACAGAACTCAGGTCTTCACGTTCCTAGTTTGTTCATGTATTCATTTTATTGATAGTATATTTAGGGCACTGTGCTGGGTGTTTTAGAAGAAACAGTAAAACATATGTGCTTGTAACAGAGCTAATGCCTTCTCCTCTATAGCATTTTATTGCTTGTAAAGTGTTTTAACATTTCTTTTGGTTGTCAAAGCAGACCACTTGAGTATTACTACTTCGGTTTTACAGACAAGGAAACGAAGGTTACAGTGAGTGAGTGATATCCTGCTGTCAGGCCCAGGACTCAGGTCTGCTGACACCTAGGCCAGAGTTTTTCTGCCACACTCTACTAGCTTAATAGAAGACAGCAAATGTGAAATGTCAAATGAGTAATAAAGAGAATAAGCATTCTGGGAACACACAGGAACTTGAGGCCATTCCAGGTGCAGTATTAGGGAGAACTTCTTAAAGAAAGAAAGATGTGAGTTGCAAATTGAAGGACAGTTCGGAAAGATTATTTAAGCAAAGAGAGATGTAGTCATTCTAAACAGACAGGGTATATGAGCAAAAGACAAGTAAAGAATGAAAGCTCAATGTCTTGTGGGAGACGGTAGATACAGGAAAGGCTTCACATCAATAAAAAATTCCTATCAGAAAGATTATATGAGAATACACAATCCTCGAGTCTCCCATGGAACCACAAGCTGGCTGAATAGCATGGGTTAGAAATCAGGGAAAACTGGACTGTGAATGTGAGTCTTATATTTTCATTATTATTGATTATATAATGAAAAAAATGGAAGCTTCTAGTACTCAGTGCTTCCAACAATGAAACGAGAAGGCCAAAGATAACCAATCTTAAAGGATTTTACTGAGCAAGAATCGTTAATTAATCTGGCAGGAAGTAGGAAGTAGTATGCATTTATCTCATATTAACTGCCTGTCCCTTTGCAGGGCAGCTAACTTAGGGCATCGAATTTATACCACCTGGAAACATCATGAGTTAGGAATCACTGTCCCTCTTTCACAGATAAGGAAGCTGAGGATAGGAAGGATTCAATGAAGTCTTCAAGGTCACCTACCTACCTGGTATGTTGCAGGACAGAGGTTTGAACTTAGAGTGACCACCACTCAAGTCCATCCTCTCTCCTTATGTCCCTGCCAAGGCCAGCAGGCAAGACCACTGTGTGCCCAGCTCTGAGGAGGGTGAACTAGAACTAGGCCTCTCTAAACCCTAAAGTAATATTTTGTCACAAAATTCACCCCTAAACTTGATAACATTCGTTTAATTGATATGTACTTATTTCTCTAAATTGACTTATTAAGTAGAGCAAACATCTATTTCTTTTGACTTTTATCAAAACAGTAGTTTATTGTTATGAAAAAGTTTATGGTGTAAAACTAGGAACATTATGTCAATGAAAAGGTTTGAGATCAAGAAAAAGCTCTGACTCTGCTGGAGCTAGGGGGATTGCAGAGTCTAAGGATGAACTTGAAGACAGCGGTTTGAAAGGAGTAAGAAATTCCAGAATGAATGAGTTGTCTTAACTTCTGGTTCTAAATATTGAAAACAAAACATTACATCATGTCCTGTGCTCATCACATCATTGTGACATGGGAAAAGGGCTCTAATGGATGCCTTTGTTGAAGATCAGTAGAAATGAAGAATTAGTTCATACTACTAATGCCTGAGGATGGGAATGAAAAAATGTTTTATCCTGGGAAAGAGATTTGGGGCTGGGATTAGAAGAGAAGGTGCATCCTATGCCAGACCATCAAGGACAGTGGCATGAAAACTGAGCAATGCTTTTTCTGCTCAGACTGATACCCATATATAAGTCCATACAGTCAACTGATGCAGTGGTCAAATGCCATCATTACTTACCCACATCAATTACCTACCACACATCATTTGTTGAACCTCTTTAATGGAGGAAATATGTTTACTGCTTAGACGCTGGGTACAGTGGGGCAGGGAGTTTGTGGGGAGCAGATAGATGTGACATCTCCTCAAGGGCCTTCAGTCTGGGGAGATGCTTGCAGTCATCATTACAATCATAGGTCTTGATTTATTCTCATGTGCACTACCTTTAAAAAGTCTGCCATTTCAACTGGCCAATACCCACTTGACTTCTCATTGCTTACCCTTTGCCACCTAAAATTAACCTGAGAAAAGACAATGAACTTGTGGGGACTCAAGGCATAAGAAAAGTGAGAAGAAACAAAAATGTGTCTAAAACAATTGGTTTTATCCTCTTGATTCCTGAATGGCTGGGTAGAAAACAAAAACAATCTCTGTTGTGGCCAGAAAAATATTGTGGGGCATTTTTTCAACTTTTTGCCAGAAAAAAAGCTAGTTACTAAAAACAGCTGAGTAAATATGCTGTTTCTATTTGACAGAATCCTATGGAGAAATATTTTAAATAAATGATTCATTTTTACTAAACATAAAAAGATAGACATTATTACATTATAAAAGTTATGACAAAACAAATTATAACTCATATTTGACAAACATTAGTTTAGACTCTGCATTTTGCAACAGATAGTTGCCCACTTACAGGATTTTGCCTTGTATGATAATGAAGGGGAACTGTGATATAGATAGCCACACATTATTTCTAATTTGGCTTTTAAATATATTTTTATAATTTTCTTTAAAAGACATGTATTTGAATATATTCCTTGGAGTAATGCTAAGCTGCTGTAACAAAAAAGATCCCCAAGACAGTGGCTTCAGAAATGCAGACATTTGTTTCTCTCTTTTAACCCATTTGCAGTGGGCAGTCCAGGTCTTAGGACAGTCCTGCTCCACACAGGCTGCAGACACTCAGGATCCTTTTACTGCCAGGGCATTGTTATCATGGTCCAAGCTGGATTAACACTGTGTCTAAGTTCAGCCAGTAGGAAAAAGAAAGAAGATCTAGATGAACCAGCTCAGTGCCCAAAGCTCTGGGCCCAGGATACACACATCAGATCTTTACACATTCTACCAGAAAGGACTTGGTGACATCTAATTGAAAGGAATGCTGGGAAATGTAGTCTCTAGCTACACAGTCATGAACCAAGGGAGAAGCAGAAAATAGATTTAGAGAATTACCAGCAGTCTGTACCCTGGTGATGTAGGAGAGGAAAAGAGTTTCCCTTTTCCACCATCACTAAGTTCATAATGGAAGTCCATATAACAAAAGAATGCAACCAACCCACTCCAACCTGGTGTTTATCTTCAATCATGATGACTGTTGTAGGGAAAGGAAGTTTATTAACTGTGGATTTCTTCATTTAATTTTTCTACTTTTTAACTTTACTTTTTCTATTTTTTAACTTTTTTATACTCTTTACTGATATTACCTCTACTAAGTAGTGAGTTGTCAATCTAAAACCTAGATTCGTTGAAACTGGTACTTCTCATCAATATTCAAGGTGATAGCTGTATCCATTGTAATGTAACATCAAGTAAAATGTCAGGACAAGAAATAAATTTGGGAAATTTGCTCAAGTAGAATACTATTTGAGCAAAAATACACTCTAAAGCCAGAGGCAAATAATTTGTGGCATTTAAGTCTTATTGGCCTCTCCATTATTGATTGGAATCAATTAGGAAAAAAAACCCCATAATCATCAGGTTCGTGTAGGAATAGGTGTGTATACCCAAATAATCACTATGAGTGTTATTACTGGAAAACTAGAAATAAGGATTTTAAGATGATTCAAACTCAGCATAATTAGGAGAGTTGGTAAGAATAAATTATGTAACTGGTTAATTCAGTGTCATTAACTTGAAGAAATCTTCAGCAGCAATGGGTAAAACATTGAGAAGGATGGAAGGATAACACATATTACCTGAAAATACATTTTAAAACATTTTTGCTGTTAGAAAAATCCAAGAGAGTTTTTTTTTAAATAAATTCACTGAAAAATTAATGATGCATTTGGAAATTTATGATGGAACTTGGATAGAAAAAGCATCGGAAATCTAGCAATAAGAATAAATATTGGACAGGAGGGAACCAGACTGCATGCCTTAGAAGATAAGCTTTTTCTTTTCTTTTTCTTTTCTTTGCTGTCATTTTCTGTGAATAGTTTATCTAATTTTCTTCTGAGCGAAGTGACAGGCCAGACTGTAACCTAAATCAATCAGCTGGTCAAAAAGTAGCATTAGAGGCCAGATCCTTGGAAAATGTACCATATGCATTAATTCTCTAGAGCTCAGTTCAGATCTCATTGGTTAGAAATTATGTTAGGGCATTGGTGGTTTGGTCTCCCTAGACTATCAGAACCCATGCTTTGTCCTTATAAATTTGAGCTGGTGTCTGGTTTTGTTTGGGAAGAGAAATAAATAATATAACAAAACACACACGGGGGAAATCCAACAAGGCCATCATTAATGTGCTAAATTATTTCTAATATCTATCACCCTCCTAACTCCACGACTGCAAATGTTTTGCACAGCAGTAAAGCTCTCTTTCTCTACCAAAATGGAGCAGAGGGAGGAACATTTGCATTTGACTTCTGCTGATAAAAATGAAACATTAAAATGCTGTTTGGCAAGTAAGCAAAAGCACAGAGGAGCAAAGCCTGATTCTTTTTTAGACATAGTTCTTCGCAGAGTCCCCTTAAGAGTGCTCAGTAGGGTGTGACCATATTGCTCCCTGTGGTCATCATATGGTTTGCCCACGCAGACGTTGAATTGTTTTGTGAATGTGAAATATTGTATGTTACCCCGAGAGCTGTGGAGCCAGCAGATCCAGGAGCTGTTGTTGAGACTGACAGTTACATTGTGTTACTGAATAGTGAAACGGCAGAATCAAAAACACAAATGGGCCCAGACAGAATGTCCTGACCTTTCAGAAAAAGGCTGATTGGATATGGTGTAAGCTTGCCTTCATTTCACTCCACAATCCATTACACTTTTCTCAGACCACTTTCTCAGAGTAGGCGGCTCATAGATGAGCTTCTCTTAGATTCTTTATGTGAAAATATTTATGGGGAAAAAAAAAACCAGGAGCACTGTGGCAAATAGCCACCTTTCCCCATATAATTTATTCTTGATAGTTATTTTATATTAACACAGCCAAAAGACAACATTAATAACAGTGTTATCTTTGTTGATCCAAGTATATTAGTATTAATACTGGTATTTAAACTAAAAAATGAAGACAGATGACCAGATATGGGAATGAATTTGTAATCAATGCTTGCAAACAAATGCCATTTAAATGTCTTTAAACTCATAAATTACTGTTTGCAATTACTATTCACTATATTGCTAATTTCTTCAAGCAACCTATATATAAAATATGGAATGCACAGAAAAGTAGAAGTAATTAGTGTCTCATTTCTCTTTATACATTTTTCTATTAAAGAAGATTTTCTATTAAAGAAGATTTTTTTATAAAGTAATGGTTTTCTTTATAATAAAATTCATTCATTGGTAAGTTTATAATTAAAATATAGCATATATTTTTGTAACCTTACATTGATATAGCATGTATTTTCATAAGTTTATATTATGTTTCTTCCACTTTATATGTGAGACTATTAAATACCGCCATTTTAAAGATTGATGCTGTTCATGTATGAAGATATATGTGATATATTATTAAATCCAGTGTCCTATGTTGTCGGACACAAGCACCATTACGGTAAGTTAGAACAAGACTATAAAATAGCAACTAAGATCATTAACATGACAAAAAATTATAGCTTAAACTACATATTTATTTCTGCTACATTAGAGGTGGATAGTGAAGTGAAATTTTGACTGCCAGGAAAACTTGAATTCCAATACTCAAATAAAATAGTCAAGATGCATGTTTGTGGTAAAAAATATATATATTTTTAAATATTTATAAAAGTATATTTGAATATTTATAAAAAATATATATTTTAATAAAAATGTATAAATATATATAATATATATAGCTCCTCTTTATCCTTACTAAGATAGATTTCTCCTTCGATTTCATTTCTAATAATTGTTTCCCCATAGAACAAACCTGTGGACACACAGAAGTCTTTTTAAAGAGTTTTGTCTGTCTTTCTCTCCCTCTCTTTCCTGTTTAGGATTTCTAGGCTGCCCTTCTGCCTGACAAAATCTCCTTCATGAGTTAATACATTTGACTTCAACAGCTTCTTATTCTATGAACATTTACTACCAGTAGACTTGTGATAGGTGATTTAAAAATATTTATAAGATTATATTGTATTTATTTGAATATTTAATTTGTCTAATGAGATAGAGGGACTTAACTTCCCGTCAGATTTTTAAACTCTGAACTTATGCTCCAAAAGTCTGATGATTCTACTGGTATTTCTTGCATCTCTGTTACAGGAGAGGAAAGCATCTTCTGGCTCAATTAGCATGCTAAAGAATGGGTTTGGCTTCGTGCTCCATTAAAGTCAACTAAATAGATGCGCTGCATGTCTTTATTTCAAAAATAAAGCTGAACAATTAAATCCCGTGTCTCTTTGCTCAGCTTTTGATCCCACACAAAGCTTTCCCACTTGCTGCCTTTGGATGTAATGTTAACAAAGTCAGTTAACATCAAGCGCTGCAGTAACAGGCATGGCAGAATTCCTTGTTTTTGCTCAATCAGTCTGTGTTCAAACTATCAGTTTGATTTATTTGTCCACATTGACCCTTATTCACCACTTAATTATCCTCGTATAATGTTTCAAGAGGCTCCTGACACAAGGAGAAAGACAATTGCCGATGTTCTGTAAAACAACAGTTGACCTGATGGGCCCAGATGAAGACCATGGGTCGGAGGTTGTTTGCTTTTGGAAGAACCCACTTCTCCTGTCCAAGAGCTGCAGCCAGAGCCACTCGCTGTGGGTGCCACAGGCTGGCCGGTCAAGCTGTTAATCAGGTTCTCAAACTGTGAGCTGACCATCACCACAGGAGATTCATGGCGTTTTGCTCTATGGGCCTCTCCAAATCCCCTGGTATGCTGGGTGTATTACAGTTCAGAAAAAAACGAAACCCGTCCACCCACTAACACACAAACACACACACACACACACACACACTGCACTTCAATTTCAGCAATGTCTTTGTTAGTATATGGTTACTGCTGTGATTAGAAATACGTTTTCTCACTTTGTGTATGAACAGGAAAGGTTTTCGAATCACAGGTATGAAATGAGAAATAATATTTAAACATTGAACTGCTTCATATTGTAGTTGATCTCTAAGCTCCTGCTCATAAATCAGATGAATTATAATTTTATTGGAAAATAAACCAATGTCTTTTATACCTAGCCAGAAATAATATTTATTGCAATAGGTTTCATGTGAAATTAAGGCAATTATTTTAGAACTGTTGAAATCTGACAACTATTCTACATTCATAGACCTTAACATTCGAATATAAATAACTGATAGTTAAAAACAGATAATAAACATCAACATTTCTAGAAAAACAGCCCATATAAATATAAAATCATAATTTTATATTTTGAAGTCATTTTCTATAAAAATTTTAAATCTTTTATGGCAAGTTGAGCCCATATTTCATTTGGCTACACCTTAGTATGCATAAATGGTTTTTGCAACACCCTACTAACCTTGATTTGTCATTTTAATTTTTTACACATTTTCCTCTCTTGTTTAGTATATTTGCTGTCTTATTAAATTTTGCTCTGAACAGTTACCAATGCAAATGACAGACTAATTGTTTTTCATACATTAAAAATGTTCATCAATGTTGTTTGAACCTAAAATTAGAAAATCATACTCTAACATGGCCTCCATGTGTTGGTGATGTTTATTCTTTTGTGTCTTAGCCTTTCTCTGTGATGGACATATGATCACAAATGTTGCTGCACAGAAACAATAACACAAGAATTAGATAAATGACAGATGGCAATTTCAAAATGAAAAATATCAAATATTTCTAAAAGCTACTTGGTAAGATTTTTTTTACTGCTGTAACTGTAACCAAAACCCTGAGAAGCATTTTTGGAAGCCCTAGTTACCAGTATGAAAGCCATCAGAATAGAGTCTTGTACATGCCACAACCCCGACTCTCATTCCGTCACCCTGGGGAGGTCTGAGATCCCAGCAGAGATGGTCTGGTGGCCAGTGACCTTCTATTTGATTTGGTGCAGAGGGACTGAGCATCTGGAGGCCAACCACGTGGCCTGGGCGAAACTTGCTAGCTGCAATTTCCTTATCATCGAGGGCCTTCTATCTTCTGAGGTTGGATACAGTGTCCCCAGGAGTCCCAGTGGTGTTCAAGATGACATATGTCTGAGAGGACATGAGCTGAGCCAGGCACACCAGGGACCTGCAGCCCTGCATACCCAGCTTTGACCAGGGTGGATCCACTTTTTTCAGTTCTTTTCCATATAAGATTTTTTTTTTCCAGAATGAAGTGTCCTGTGGCCTTTAAAGAGTTTTGTTTTGTTTTGTTTTAAGCCCTGAATATAGAGGCCTTCCAGCTGTGGGATTATGTAACTCTAGGAATAAAATCATAGTTCTTACAGCTGAAAGAATACAATAAGACAAAGTAGAATAGACAAAAAAACCTCAGGTGGAAAATCTGGCCTCCGTGTTGTCCCTTAAACAGGCCCACCGTCCTTCCAATGGGTTCAATTATTTGCTACTGGAGAAATCATTCCATATGTTCCCCTGTCTGCAAACACATGGGCCTGAGGTCCCCTAAGTAAGAACACCAGTGGCAAGATGAAGACACAGACATCAGGGCCTTGTTCCAACATGGACTCCTGCTCTAAGAAAGCCCACAAAGCTGCTCTCTCTGTTCTGGCCTTGCTCTCTAATACCAAGGAATTTTCATGACATGTTCCAATAGAAATGACCAAAATAAAAATCTCTCTGAGAAACATGCCGCCCTCTTCTAAATATTATTGTTGTTGTTGCTTTATCTCATTTTTCTGCTCAATGTTTCTTTTTATCTGAAAAAAAATTTTTTTTTAATCTGAAAAAATAATTTGCTTTCAACTCTTTTTGCTACCTACACCTGTTTCCTTCCAAATCAGGTCTGTGTCAAAAGGTCATTACCAGCAGCCCAAAGAACCGTAGGATTCTCTCACAGATCCACTTTTGCATCTGCCAGTGATTAAGAACAAAGCACGGACGTAAAAGCAACCCAGGTGAGAAAGGGTTACCAGGAGCCACAGAAATAAGCACATTTTAGCAAATATGCTTAACTAACTCTCATCACTGTAAACCTCCCAACTAATTGAATTAAGGTTAACATGAATATTAACAAGAAGATAAAAAAGAATTGGACTCTGAATAAAATTCTAAATTTATCAGAGTATTTTGGATTATTATCCAAATGAATAGAATGGGCAGGGTTAATACATTGCTAGATTTGATTTTTGTTGGAGTAAAAATTCAACAAACCAGACCTGGTCCTCCTGAAGACAAGTGGCTGAATAATACTTGAGAACTTCCCTTGTTTCAGGAACTGTGAGAAGTCTTTAGGTACCTTGAAAGCACAGGTGACTTCTCTATTTGACACCAGTATGCCCTTGAAAAAGTTATTCTGTCTTTCAGCATCACAATTTCTCTCTATGTAAAATGTTGGGGGTATGTAATGTAACCTAAATACATCACCTACCTCATGCCTGTCACAAAGAACGTGATCTCGAAATTAGTTTTCTTTCAATTCACTTCCTTATGTAATCAATCCCACAGCACCTATGAAACAGGTGTGATCATCCTTTTAAGGATGCACTGGCTGGGCAAAGTGGCTCGTGCCTGTAATCCAGCACTTTCGGAGGCCGAGGCAGGTGGATCACCTGAGGTCAGGAGTTCAAGACCAGGCAGACACCTGTAATCCCAGCTACTATGGAGGCTGAGACAGGAGAATCACTTGAATCTGGGGGGTGGAGGTTGCCGTGAACCAAGATCGTGCCACTTCACTCCAGCCTGGGTGAAAGAGCGAGACTCTGAGTCAAAAAAAAAAAAATGGGGGTGCACTAACTTAGGCTTGGGAGAGTGATGAGAATGCAAACATAGGTCTCCTGGAGTCTCCAGCCTGTGATGGCCAACATAATGCAAATTTAGCCTCAACGTGTGCATATTTGTGGGGAAGCATGCTATAGGTTGAAGGAGGAAGATGGAAAAGAAGTAGAAAAATATGGAGACATGTAGCTACATGTATGTGACTATATATCCTACATCTGATGTTAGAAGCCATGCAAAATGGCCAAGTCCTGACTGGAGATGTTGCAAGAGAAGCCATGTGGTACACAGTTTTTTGGTTTAAAACAGTGGTTCTGGCAGGAGGTAGGAATTCAGTTCCTCAGAGGACATTGGGCAATGTCTGAAAACATTTTGGTTATTACAATGGGGAAGGGAGTGTTACTGGCATCTGGTGGGTAGAGACCGGGGATGCTGCTAAATATTGTAGAAGGCCCAAGGCAGCCACTTACAACAAAGAATTATGCAGCCCAAAATGTCAGTAGCACGAAGACCGAGGCACTGGTTTCAAATGAAAAGTTCAACAAGAACAATAAAATAGTCTTTTCATGTATTTATTCCTTTTCAGTAATAGTCTTTAAATATTCTGGCAATAATGTCAAATGGAGGTTTGCTCAGTACACTAATTCTGTGAGAAGGTTACAATGTTCTAAGGTGAGAAAATTATGTGTTTAAATAAATGCATTGTTTCTAATACTGGAATGAAGATAGCCCTGAGATAATTGATACTTAAAGTAGTTATAGATTTTAAATCACAAAAGGCACTAAAAAACATATTTATAGGCTTTAAATCACAAAAGGTGCTAAAAGTTACCAGTCATTAAATGTTGATCTAAAATACAAGTGTAAAATGTTCTCATGAAATTTTCTTCTGTCAGGAAAATCTGAATTCCTTCCCTTCAATTATTTGAATTTTGGGGATTTGGAACAAACAGCATCCAAACTCGATCGTGCATCGAAGAAAAAGATGTAGGAAAGATAAAGACACAAGTTTAAAATCATTTTAAACATGTGTACTGCTTTAAATGTCTATATTTTGCTCAAACTGATACCTTCCCTGTAAAACTGACACCGAATCCAAACAAGATGACACAATAACATTCTTCAAAGAACGAAGAGTAGATTCAATATATAGTTTACCTGTGTGTCAAAAAACAAAACTAGCTTGCTCATTGAAAACCAACTACTTGTGGAGGAAAATATAATGGCAATTCATTTTCTTATTTCACCGAGTCTTTCTAACACAAAAAGCATGAAGACTGAGTGTTCAGTAGAGTCTACAATGTTGACCCCAAAGTTCAGGATTGCATTGTTAGGTTTGACTCTGTCTGATGGCAGAAGGGCTTCTGTTTCCCAGCATCTAATAAGGAAAATAAAGTTGTGTTTTCCATGTGGTGACTCCTATCAGCAGAATTTTAAATATAAAAGCACATGACATGTGAAACTTTATGGTTGGTATGGGTAGATGGAAAACCATTAAAAATGTTTTTAATATGGAAAATTTATGATCACAAAATCAGTATATATCAAAGACTTTGGCCAAGGCGTACCAATAAAGCATTCACCTACTGGGTAATGTTAAAACAGGGCAAGATAAAAGTAAAGCTGGTTCATTTCTTCCCATCACAACAAAAAGGTTGATAAAGAACATACTTGATATCAAACAGAGCTTCCTGCTGGCTTCAGTTACCTGGGAGTTTGGAGCCTGTGGTTTGAATAATGTTCCGCCTACAATAGGAAAGACAGCAGAAGTGTGGAGAGACTGATGGGGCTTCCAGCAGGCTGAGCTTTTAGAGTTCAAACTCATTCTTTATTCTCGAGTAGAAACGATAACAAATATGTAAATAAATAGTCACGGATCTTCTGATGTTCCTCTTTTGGTGCTGGGAATCACATAATGGTTCACCCAGTGGAGATGAGCTGCCTTCCTCAAACTGTACTCCAGAGTTACGTAAGTTATCAAAAGAATTGGCAAAGAAGAATTTTTCACAAATTCACCTGAAAATAAATCTCTGTATATGAGATTCCTGAAGAAACAGGGTTTAGACAGTTGGGGCACTGACTAAAGAAAATTTGATCATGAAAAACATAAAATCTGTAATATTAATAGACTTCCTACACATGCATAAGTTATCATTTTAGTGACTATAAGTTTTGTCTCTTTAATTCTGGAAAATATGTTGCCAAAGTAATAAAATCTTAATATAACAATCTAAATTTTAATATGAAATATACCTATACCTGATAGAGGTCATAATTTTTTTTCCTAAAAGGAATCCCTAAATCACTATCAAAGAGATCTCCTCTTGATCCTCATGAACTTAGCCATTATTTATCTCATTTTCAAACATATCAATAAAAACACAATACATTTTGTAATTTCATACATCATTTTCTAATCATTTCTAACCATTCCAATAACAATTATATTTGTCATTCAAATTTTTGAAATCCACCTTTGTTTCTGCTATTAGCAGATATGCTTTGAGTAATGCACAGAGGGAAATACTTTAACTTCTGACAAATGAGCCTTTAAGTTAAAGGAAGGTGGAGACAAAAGAAAATTCTGAGACAATTCAAACTGGCTGAGCTATAGAAGCAGTGCCGAGTGACCACGAGAGGGCAGCATCCTCAAATAGTTATGAGGGGGAGGGGCGGGAGCGACAGGGATGCAATTTATGGTGGTTAGCTGAACCTATTTAGAACTTCAAAGTCTTGTACTGTTTTCTAATTCTTCCAATTGAAACCCGAAGAGTGAAAACAAGCATTTTTTTCTCCAACTTAAAAAACAAGTGGAAGAAATTCTAAAGCAGAAATAATAACACTTTACAGCACTTAACCATGTGTCCGGCACTGTTCTAAGGGCTTTAAAAATATTAACTCCCTTAGTTCTCCTAAGAGCCCTGTGATGTGCACACCATTATTACTCCCAATCTTACAGAAAAGGAAACCGAGGCACGGGAGTTTATCACTTGCTCCAGTCACATAGCTGCCAAGCGGTGGAGTTGGGATGCAGACCACAGCAGCTGGCTCTAGTCCAGGCATAAGACTTCTCCAATGGAACTGAGGATTCCCAGCGGCCCTCTGTTCTAGTGAGTCATTAAGCCTCTCTGATGAACTCGAAGTCAGATAGTAACTTCCTCCTCTCACCCAATTTTCCTAGAAGATACAATGTGATTTTTTTGTCTTATTTTCCATAATAATAACCCATCTGCACTTAAAAAGAAATCCACCATGTGTTTCTTTGAAATGCACACTATTACAGGCATATGTGTCATATGAAGACTCGTCTAAGAGAATAATGCCCATTTTAGGCTTTGAGTCTTAAGACAGTGGAAACCTAAATGTACACAAAAATAAATAAAGACTCGAGCCTCGGTCAGCACCAGGCTTATAAATTGGTTAAACCAACAGCCTACGTATGGGGAAAAATGAAAAATATCTACAAAATAATATATTATTATATCCTCATCATGATATTGAAAAAATTGACTCAAATATTACTTGAAGGGGATCCCAAGCTAGAATAAGAAAAAGACAAATCAAATTAATTAATCAATCAGGAGTATCAAATCAAAACAAGTTTTTAAAATAGACTTATAGGAGAGAGGTAGTAAATTCATGTTGAACAAATCTGAACTGTCAAGTAAACCATTCATTCATTCATTCATTCATCTGGAAATTATGGAGAGTTAGGGACAGAAGTAGTGACCTCTTCATAAAGTAGAGGCTGAAAGAGGAGTAGGATTTTGCTAGAAGAGGCAGAGAAGGAGAGTGCTTTCTTGGAAAGGGATCAACAAAAACCAAGTTCAGAGATGTGGAAGAGCAGAATGTGTTTGAAGAATGGCAAAAAGCCATAATTAGCTAAAATCTGTGATCTTTGGAGAAAGGTGGGGGAAATGAGCCAGCAAATATAGGTGGTGGAAAGGAGGAAAAATATCTTTCTTTCCTTCTACTCATCCTAGGTTCATGGCTGAGGCCCTATAACAAAATTAACATTAACAAAAGAGGCTGGGCACAGTGGCTCACACCTGTGATCCCAACATTTTGGGAGACCGAAGTGGGAGGATTGCTTCAGCTGAGGAGTTCGAGACCAGCCTGGGCAACATAGGAAGACACTATATCTACAAAAAATCAGCAGAGTATGATGGCATATACCTGTAGTCCCAGCTACTCAGGAGGCTGAGGTGGGAGGATTGCTTGATCCTGGGAGGTAAAGGCTGCAGTAAGCCATGATTGCACCACTGCACCCCAGCCTAGGTGACAGAGCAAGACATTGTCTCAAAAAAAAAAAATAAAATAAAATAATGAAAGAAAAGCATAGAAATGTGTTTAATATAAATTGTACATGACACCAGAGCCTTCATAAGGAAATGAAGACCTGAAGAAACAGTTCAACCTGAATGTTTTTTGTTTTGTTTTGTTTTGTTTTGAGACAGAGTCTTGCCCTGTCGCCCAGGCTGGAGTGCAGTGGCGGGATCCCGGCTCACTGCAAGCTCCGCCTCCCAGGCTCACACCATTCTCCTGCCTCAGCCTCCTGAGTAGCTGGAACTACAGGCGACTGCCACCATGCCCAGCTAATTTTTCATATTTTTAGTAGAGACAGGGTTTCACAGTGTTAGCCAAGATGGTCTCAATCTCCTGACCTCGTGATCCACCTGCCTTGGCCTCCCAAAGTGCTGGGATTACAGGCGTGAGCCACCGCCCCCGGCCCTGAATGTTTTTTATAGTAGATTTGATGAAGAGTGGACAGTCATGAAGAAATATGACAGGGCAAAAAGAGTATCATCTAATGGTAATAAACTGGAAGAAGTTTATTACCATTAACTGGGAAAAGGCCTGTTTGTTCAGATTCTTCTCTGTGACCCTTCATCTTCAGAGAGAAGGATATTCCTGTCCTCTGGGTATAAGGAAAGCACCTCTCACATGACAGTCATATGACCTTCTTCAGGGGAGGGTCAGAATATCCTCCCAGGTTTTATGACAGGAAGAAGGCCAGCAGCAGGAGCGGGAAAGCAAGTGAGAGCGACTTTCCCACTTCTGCAGTTTTCTCAAATTACTTCAGCTTAAAATACCCAATATGCCAAGGTTCCATATTTTGGGATAGTGAGTCCTGAACCCCATCAAGGGCAATGGGATCTGAAATCTCTGAAACGAAAGTCTTGGTAAGGGACTTGACTTTTATATTGTAGGAAATGGAGAAAATACGATTAAATTCTGGTGCACATCTAGTGTGCAAGTAAAAGGTTATCTTCAAATGTGTTATTAAGTATTCATATGAAGGATTGAATCATGAGTTCCTTTAGGGTCACAGATGCTGCCCAATCAGGAAAGCAAGCCCACATTTTCAAATGGCTTAATGAATAGAAGCAGCAACAATTAAAAAGAAGTACGGAAAGAGAGGTGAAGAGAGGAGGTGAGTAAGGGCAACTAAAGAACAGGTAATAGAGGTCGTGTCTCCAGAACGCGCAAGAGAGGAGATTTAAGCAATGATGGTCTGTTTATCAGTTAATGTCCATCAGCCTCAGACCAGCAAAATGATCAAGAGGACCCAGTTACCTGAATCAGACATTTTAAAACATAGGCATGTGCCTCTCAAGCATTTTGAGTGCCTACTATGTTCAAGGCACTGGACTAGGTGCTAGGTAATCCAAGATGAAAGAGAGATGATTTCTGCTGCCCAGAAATTTATAGTCTGTATAGGAGCAGGGTGAAGTTGGCCAATAATAAAAATCATTGTGCTATAGTCAAGATCTTACGAAGAGCTGTCTGCATAGTTCTCTGATATTACAGAAGTAAGAAACTGGTCATTCAGAAGGATGTTTAGGTTATTTATTATTATTATTATTATTTTAGAGACAGGCATTCACTGTGTTGCTCAGGCTGGACTCAA
This sequence comes from Pongo pygmaeus, assembly GCF_028885625.2. Taxonomy (NCBI): domain Eukaryota; kingdom Metazoa; phylum Chordata; class Mammalia; order Primates; family Hominidae; genus Pongo; species Pongo pygmaeus. Next base: position 137,680,631 of record NC_072378.2, on the reverse strand, counting down.
AATCCTGGACTTAAGCCATCCTCCCTCTCAGCATCCCAAGTAGCTGGAATTACAGACAGGAGCCACCAGACACAGCAATGTTCAGGTTATTGTTTTCCAGGACTGTCCGGGCCAAGGATGCTATTCTTTCCCCTTCTCTTCTAGAAGATTCTATTTCTCTCTCAAGGTTTATTTCTCTGAAGAGGTTCCTAAATCTTCTTTCACCCCAGCTCTTAATAAAGGCCTAATCAATGAATAAATGAATGAATGAATGAGGAAATTGAATGTTTATTTGACAATTCAGGCCCCAAAAGTTTGCATAATCAAATATAAGAAAAAATCCTGCCTTGCAAAGAAAGCCTTTGTGTCTCTTCCCCCTGCATCAAAAAAAAAAAAAAAAAGTTTAATAACGTGCTTTTGTTTTACAAATAGTAAATTTAGACATTTCCTTGAAAGAAAACTGAGTGATGTCTATGCAGGCAAAAAAAAAAAAAGAGAGAGACAGAGAAAAGTGGATACTACACTGAATAGAAAATTGAAAGACTAGTTTTAATCCTAGCTTGCTACAATCTAACTGGATAAACTTAGACAATTTGAACTAATATTTCCTCCCTGTTTCAACTAGTAGAAAATGTATTAATTAGCAACTTTTTTTTCCCTGGGGCATGGTAGAGAGAAAAAAAGTAAAAGTCAATTCACAATGATCAGAAATGAAAAAAATAATGAAACTTAAAAAAAAATTTTAGGCACTTTATTACATGTTTGGATTTAGTGTGCCTAGTGTATGCAATATTACTTCATTTTCAAAATTATTCCAACATTCATTGTTCTTGTACTGCAGATGAAGAGTCTGAAATCTAAAGTTGTTACATATTCCCCCAAAGTGGCCAAACTAGCAAAGTAGAGCTATGACATATATATGAGATCTATTCACATAAGAATAAAATGCAAAATCCCTAAATGCAATTTTCTCATTGCATGAGAAAATGATTTGAAAGTTTTTGAGAAAGTACTATAATCAGGTTGACTTTACATATACAGTAATAACACGATGCAGAAAAAAATTATTTTCTCATGAATTTAACAAACAATTGCTAAATAAGTTATTGTGCCAAGGACTGGGGTGCAATACAGTAGAAATCGTGTCCATCCCAGGGATTTTTCAGTGTAGTGAGAGATGTAAATATGTAATCAGCCAGTTACAATTCAGTGGGGTAAGTATTGATAGAGGGGCAGAGGATACTCTGGGAAAACATAAAATGAGTTCTGAACTCTGTTTGAAGAGTCAGGAAAGTGTTGATGGACCAGCAGAAGTGAGCCAGGTGAAATGTGGGTAGGAGTGCTCCTGAGAGGGGAAAGAAAATGAGCAGAGACCCTAACAATAGAGAAATATGATTTATGGCTTATTCTGGGGAACTAATACAGGTTTCCTATGCCTAGAGGATAGGGTTTCAGATGGGGAATGGAGAGGGATGAAAGTAGCAGTAGGTATAAAGGAGTCAGACTAACATGAGCTTTGAAGCCATGGTTAGGAGATTGGATTTAATTCTAAGGCTGCTAAGTATCACCTGACCTGTTTGTGAGTTAGTATGGAGGCTGAATTGGAGAGAAACACAACTGTAGGCAGACTACCAACTGTGATAGACTCCATTATTTGTTCGCGATTGTTGGCTCCCTCCTGACTCTGAGCACACTCTCCTGTGGGTATAGTATACTGCCCTATCCTAACAACTATGAGCTTGGCCACAGGACTCACTCTGGCCAACAGAATCCTAGTGGACTTAACATATGCCACCTCCGAGCAGAAGTTTTAAGTGTATGTGATGTGACTCTGTCCTTCCTGAGCTTCTTGCCTTGGCCATGAGACTAGTTAACCTCAAACAGGAACTGCTCCCTCAGCCTGAGTCTTAGAATGACATAAGATGTGGAACCGAGCCAAAGTCAGGCAAGCCTGGCTAGACTCAGGCAAGCCCCACCTCACCGAGTCAAACCTGAGGTCAACCTGCTGTCTTCATGTAACACAAATAAGAAATAAATGTTTGTTCGTTAAACAACCAAGATTTTAGAATTGCCTGTTGTCACAATAATTGTTGACTAATCAACCAGCAATTATCACAAGTGAAATGTGATAATGTGAGAAATGTGATAAATGATTGTGGTATAAATTAAATTGTGACATTGAAGTTGGGAGATTTGAGGGCTACCAAAGGAACAAAACCAAACAGGCCTTAGTAATTTATTAGAGGTAAAAGTGAAAAATATAGAGGAGCAAATCATGATATCAAGATTTCTGTCTCAGTAACTGGGGATGGGAAGCAAAGACTTATGTTAGAAAATTTTAAACGTTGAATTCTTTAGCAAGTACAAAGAAAATAATGGAGCATAAGTTAACACTGACAAATATTGTAATACACATTTGTGGGATTATAATTACTAAAGTGACTATCATCCATCTCTATTAAGCATCTAACAAGTGGAAATAAGCTTAATTTGCATGAAAAGAGGTTATTACACTCAAGAATGACACTTCTGACTAAAAAGGTTGTTAGATATTAGAATGCATTATCCATGGTATTCAAGGAATTTTCTTTTACAGGGTATATTTAGTTCCAGATTAGACATGGAATTTTCAAAATTAATTATGAAGAAAGATTTTTTTCTAGCGGTGTGATTTTACACTACTCTTTCCTGTTCTTCAGTGACTTTTCTTAGGTGAATTTTCTCTCTCTGGGCCTTCATTTCACAATCTGTAAAACCAAGAAATGGGACTGGATGGTTTTCAAAGCTCCTCACACTTTGGAAACAGCGAAACAGACCCCACCAGGACTGTAGAACATTATGGAGTAAACACATAGCCTGGATTATGAAAGGGGTCTTGGGAGCCTTGGGAAAGTTACCTGTATATAGTGTCCTTTTTATATATCAATATTGATATTGCCAGAGATAGAGAGAAGATACTCTTTTTAAGCCAGTTTTTTTTCTGATAAGGAAAAATGTTTAGTTAAAATTATTTTTTGCATAATTAAAATGTGGAAAAAAAAGGGTCAAGAAATGTAATTTTCTGTGACTTTTAAAATATGAATAGAAATCCCAAATATTTAATGTCTTAATCCTTGCTCTATGTGTCGACATAATTAAACTTTACAGTTTGACCTAAGTAGCTACACTTTGCCTTGGAAAAAATATTAGGATAAGCAATATCTATATATGCCTTTAGACCTAACCCAGCGTAAAATATGATAAGTAATACTCGTAATTATTGGATTTGACAAGTGGGCTGTTTTTACAGCTATGTGACTCCTAAATAACTAGATGCTTTAAGTACAGTTTAACATTATTAAATGAGATTTTGTTTACAAAATGTCCAGCACATAATAAACATTTTAAAAAACCATATGTCATTAGCACTCTCAGGTCAGGCCTATTGTGGAGCATCTGTAAATGCAGGTGGTGCTAAGTCTGATCACAAAATAACTGAAATCACAGATTACCAATCAGTTAACAACACTTATTGGGTACAGAGTCCTGCAAATTCAGACACTGTTATGCAGAAAGGAAGGAAGTTCATGTTAGAAAATAGACTAAGCTATGTGAGACCCAAGAGGAAGTTAGGCTGTAAAATGGAAACACACACACACACACACACACACACACACACGAAGGTTTCTGATCACAGAGTTCCTCAAATTCTAAAAATAAATAAGAACATGCTGACTTTTCATCTACCTGCTAAAGATAAAGCTAAAATAGATAAAGACAGGTAGTCTAAAATGCAAGGGTCACAGGACAAAAGGTCTATACCCATGAAGCGTGGAATAATTACTTAAACTACCAACCCAACCCAACTACCAATCATTGGTAATCTGTGATTTCAGTTATTTGATGATCAGACTTAGCACCACCCGCATTTACAGACACTCCACAATAGGCCTGGCCTGACAGTGCTAATGACACATTGTTTTTTTGAATGTTTATTATGCGCCAGATATTTTGTAAGCAACAGCCCTCTTTATGCACTTGTAAGGGCAGAATGATGTGACACCTTTCCTCACCCAGCACAGCTGACATTTCTATAACAAAAGACCGGTTAGCAAGAGAAAAGCGTAACAAATTTATTTAATCAAAGTTTTATGTGACGTGGGAAACTTCAGAGATAAAGACCCAAAAACCCTGGGAAAACCGTCTATTTTTATGCTTAGGATCAATGAAGAATGGGTAGCCGTGTAGGAGTGTGATTGGACCAAAGGGTAATGGACTGAGGGCAGAACCCAGCGAGGTCTGACTGATCAGATTCTTTTTGGCCTCCCTGTGTAGCCTTCTTTCCTCCTGGGTATGGGGCAGGACCCATCTGGAATGAGAATTTTCAAGGGAGAAGGGAGAGAGTGACCTTTATAGGTTTTATGACTTGCTTTGGAAGAAAAAGGTTCTAGTTTTTATGACCCACCTTGGGAAAGAGGAATTCTGGTTTCTATGACTCGCTTTGTGGTAGAAAGAGGGGCAACAGATAGGAGGACGGGAGAGGAGCAGAAGGACCGTGCTTCTCAGTCTTTCAGTCTCCTTTAGTTCAAAGTACTCAGCATGCCAAGGTGCCTTACTTTGGGGTATCATATTGTCAGCCCCAATGCCCTCATGACTATCAAAGAGTTTTACAGAGGACTTTTACTAGTCTCAGAATTAGTAGGGAACAATCTTTTTGAGCTAAAAGATGGCCAATATGTAATTTTGCACATTGTAGGCACTCAGATGTTTTGAATGATAAATTGTTAGGGTTAAAAACCATTAACTCTGTAAAGGAAAATTAAGTATTGCTGTATCTATTTGGCCCAACATATCCTCCATGAACTAATTAGAGTAACGACTATTTGTAGACATTTCCACACAGGTAATTATTTGTAAGCAAGTTAACATTTTTTTAGAGGGGAGGGAAAAATTCAAATAATAGTTATTTCACATATTCTTCTCAGTTTTATGATATTAAATACTGGTCTTAGTATATGTACAAATAATATATATGTATAATAATACCAAACACTTACAGTACATACATGTGCCAGATACCATTATAAGCACAACTATACATGTGTATACACTCATTTAATTCTCACAAAAACCCTATCAGGTAAGTCCTATTATCCCCATCTTACAAAAGAGAACACTGAGGCTTAGAAAGGTTAAGTAACTTACTTTGGATCACGCAGCTAGTAAATGATAAAGACAGAATTCAGATGAGATCAGGCACATTCAGGGTGGTATGGCTGTAGACAAAAAGCCAGAATTCAAACATGGGCAGTGTATCTTCATTATCTGTGCTCTTAACCAAAATGTTATGGTGTTCCTCCAGTCAACTAACTAAGATGTGTTTCATTCCAGTATCTCTCACAAGACTGGAATTTCCACCAAGGCAAAGTGTAGCAACTCAAGCCACGTCTCGTAAATACCAATGTTGCATATTCTCCTTAGTGTATTTAAAATGACAGCTGATGATAAAGGAAAATCTGCTTTCAATAAATCTCAAGCTCAGGCTCAATTCAGTCTGTCATGTCACTTTATAATATGAAAAATAAAATGGAAAATCCATATATACATTAATGATCACCTTATTTATTTATTCCATCATCCAAACTTCGAATGGAAGTGGATGAAAAGTGGTCCAATGTTGGGAACAGGCCCCCAAAAACCTGGTCATAAACTGGCCCCAAAATTGCCCATAAACAAAATCTCTGCAGCACTGTGACACGATGGCCATAACGCCCACGCTGGAAGGTTGTGGGTTTACTGGAATGAGGGCAAGGGACACCTGGCCCACTCAGCGCAGAAAACTGCTTAAAGGCGTTCTTAATCCACAAACAATATCATGAGCAATCCTTAAGGACACGCTCCTGCTGCAGATAACTAGCCAAACCCATCCCTTTATTTTGGCCCATCCCTTTGTTTCCCATAAGGGATACTTTTAGTTAATCTAATATCTGTAGAAACAATGCTAATGACTGGCTTGCTGTTAATAAATATGTGGGTAAATCTCTGTTCAGGGCTCTCGGTTCTGAAGGCTGTAAGACCCCTGATTTCTCACTTCACACCTCTATATTTCTGTGTATGTGTCTTTAATTCCTCTAGTGCCACTAGGTTAGGATCTCCCCGACGGGGCTGGTCCCGGCAGTCCAAAAGGAATTAAAACAGAATTTAATTAGACATTGTATTTATGTCCCTATGTTTTTCAACTTTCACATACTGTAAATAAAATTATAGTCCCCTGTGTAACATTTCCATTAACACTGATTTCCTGAGCGATTTGTGTGATAGAAAGTTGTCAAATTCATAATCAATATGGATCAAGCAGAAACTATTAGCTCTGTTCTACCTGGATAATGCCTAACTCCAAGTGTGTTGTTCAAAGACACCCTTATCATGATCCTGCTGCAGTTTGGAGTCTTGCCCCAGTGTCCTGCCTGTCAAGAACTGTGAAGACCTAAGCTATTTACCAACATGCAAGCTAACAATTTATCCTGCCACAATTTCATGGATAATTGCAAAAGCCACGAGACTCTGGATTAGACTCAAAGGACTTTCTTACTTCCAACACAACGGGTAGCATGAGTTTTCATATTCACATCAACCCCTTGTTCTGCTAAGTCTCACTGGAGTAATGAAGGTGGGCTGGGTCGATACATGAAGGAGGTTTGCATCATACTGTAACTAGTATAGCCAGTTTGCTAGCTTACTCTAAAAGTAACCCTTCCCTCCCTTTGTTCCTTGTTACACGTAACTGTTTGTTACAGAATTCCAGTGGCCAATATTGAAATAATCTAGGTATAAAGTGGAGATAGCAGTTGCAATTTTCTCCCTTCTGAGAAAAAATTGGTGTGCAATTAATCCATAACCTGACCCCCACTGAGACGATGCCAGCAAGGCCTCTGGGTGGTCCATTACTGAAAAAAGTCACCAGAAAATTAGAAGCAAACTTGCACTCCGCACCATGCTGGTGCATAGTTTCCATGCCACCTTTCCCCTTTAAACCTCTTTAGCCAAACTGAGAATTTGAGATGGTTTTTTGAGAGTTGAGTCAGGCTGTTTCCTCAAGCTTCTAGCACTTGAAGAAACCTGCTTTCCTCCCACTAATCCTCACTTCTCATGTCTGGCTTTTCAAGCAATGAGCAGCTGAACATGAATTTGGTTACAATAGCCAAGGAATCCCAAATTTAGGAAAACTCTATTTTTCTTTAATGGGCTATAAACAAACCCGCTCATTAAAGAAAATAATATATCTCTCTCTTTGCCCTAGAGAGAGATATTATTATATTGGACAGCAAACAAATCTGCCCTCTGTTCTGGAGAGAGATCTTACCTCTGTTTTCCAAGACTGTTTACTATACAAATATCTTTGAAAAGAACAAGAGCTCTATTAGTTCTGCTCACAAGATGTAAGAAATGAGAGAGATCTACCTTTCTCTCTGGAGAACTACCTTTCAACATACCTTTACTGCCAGAGCCATGTGACTACAGCTATTTGTCTGCAACATACTGCCATAGCCAGGTGGCCCGACTGAGTAAAGGATCAGGATCAGTTTGCAGGAACTCTGATTCCCATCCAACAGTAAAATCCTTATCATAAACCTCCAAACCACAGAAGCCTGGAAATCTACAAATACTACTCATCCAGATGCTGACCAGCCCACTAAAAGTGAAAATAGACTTCTGCTGTAACTATTCAGAAGAGAGAAGGAATCTCTGAGGGTTTGTACTCACTCTTTTTCTCCTTCCTTTTAGCACCCCCACTCCTACCCAGAAAGAATACATATCATCTACTGTTCTGTTTAATCTATTTAGGTCATGTCTTTGGCAATTTATGGACTTTGCAAAATTTGTCTCTACACTATCTTCCTTCTACTATCATCATTCCTTGTGCCCTCATCCCACAACCTTGTCCCCACACTAACATGGTACATTCATCAAGGCCAAAGAGTTTACTCTTCCTGCCCAGTCCTAGCCTTGCTCTCTTAACTAATGGTTTCATTTTTCAGGCAAGTATCATCTCTAAGAAGGCTTCTGTGTACATTCCCTCAGTGTAATTACTCTATTTTCATGCTGCTAATAAAGACAAACCTGAGACTGGGTAATTTATAAAGGAAAGAGGTTAAATTGAATAAGTTCAGCATGGCTGGGGAGGCCTCAGGAAATTTACAATCATGGCAGAAGGGGAAGCAAACACATCCTTCTTCACATGGCAGCAGCAAGGAGAAGTGACAAGCAAAAGGGGAAAAAGCCCCTTATAAAATCAGCAGATCTCGTGAGAACTCACTCACTATCATGAGAACAGCATGAGGGTAACTGCCCCCATGATTAAATTACCTTCCACCCAGTCCCTCCCATGACACGTGGGGATTATAGGAACTACAATTCAGGATGAGATTTGGGTGGGGACACAACAAAACCATATCACTCAGTATTAGAATAGTTGCTAATCCTTTGCCCTTCCACACACCCTGTGCAAACTCCTGTCACTGGCTGAATTTACCACTTTGTATTGCTATTATCAGCCGACATGTTGGTCTCTGTGCCTAACTTATGAGGGACTCGAGGTCATATTTACAAATAACCAACAGCTTGTTAAAAGATAAAGTTAGGCACACTAAAATTTTAAAGAGTTTATTTGAGCAAACAGTGATTCATGAGTCAAGCAGCTGAAGACGACAGGAGATTTTCAGCTTCACCAAAGGAGCGTGGGGGGAAAACTTTAATAAGCTCTTCTCGGAAGCAAGACAAAGAAATGTGTGACTGGTTACAGTGGAATACCAGCCTTAAAGTCTCCAGTTAAAGGTGAGTTGGCCATTCCTAATTGGTGAAGTCCCGAGTTAAGAGATGAGTTGGTGATTCCTGATTGGTAAAGACCTAATTAGAGGTTAGCTGGCAGTTCCTGATTGGTAAAGTCCCTAATTAGGAGTTAATTGGCAGTTCCTGATCAGTAAAGTTTAAGTTTCATTTTACCATTTACATTGCGTTAGGTTTCGGTTTGCTTACGTAGAAACCCAAGGTGCTGAAGTTAGGCCATCTCAGCCGAATGGCCTCCCAATAAATTCTTTTTAATGAGCCTAATGCAATGCCTGGCACATGGTGAGCATTCAAAAAACTATCTGTGAAAGGAAAAGTGAGTGAATAGTGCAGTCACACTGAGCTCATTCACAATTGAACAGAAGGTTCTGAGGAGCTAAGGCTTTATGGCTAAGAAACAAACCTCTAGTGGGAAACAGCAAGTCCTGCTTCAGGTAGGGCATGCTTGCTTCCAATATAGAAAAAAGTGAACAAAGGTTACCAGTAGAACAAGGATTTATTACACCCACATATCAATAAAGCACTTTATGCAATATGAGAAAAAGCTTACAAATGGATAGACATCTTTCATAAATCCCTGAAGAAAATGATTCATGTTAATTACATGATAACAGTATTTCTTTTAAAAATGAATATTTTAGCATGAGAAAGATACATAATAAAGAAAAACAGTCGGCCGGGCGCGATGGCTCACGACTGTATTCCCAGCACTTTGGGAGGCCCAGACGGGTGGATGATGAGGTCAGGAGATCGAGACCATCCTGGCTAACACGGTGAAACCCCGTCGCTACTAAAAATATAAAAAAAAATTAGCTGGGCTTGGTGGCGGGCGCCTGTAGTCCCAGCTACTTAGGAGGCTGAGGCAGGAGAATGGTGTGAACCCGGGAGGCAGAGCTTGCAGTGAGCCAAGATGGCGCCACTGCACTCCAGCCTGGGTGACAGAGCGAGACTCCGTCTCAAAAAAAAAAAAAAAAAAAAAAAATTCATCCTATTGTTACAGTAGGTAGCTAGTCAGATATGAGGAAGGTAGGAGAGGCCACCCCACCAAACCACCAGGAATGTCAGGCAACCGTCAGGGGATGGTCAGCTGGTTGTTGATTTTCTCTATAAAATAATAATTGATCACAGCCAGCACCAGGGAAAGGCCCCGTCTCCCAATAAACAGAAACACCTGAAATCAGCAGCTTCCTGATAAGATCTCAGGAGCTGGGCAAGTGGGCTCAACCATGCACGTTAAGAGGAAAAATGGTGGAGTTTAACTGGTATATGACCTTCGAGGGACATTCGACTGGTAAGGGAAGAACGCCTCAAGTGAGCAAGTGTAAACTCCAGTAAACACACTGAGCATGCTCCTCTCCCAAGGGTAGCAGGCCATTGTGAATGCGGACAGCCCACCCCAAGAAAAGAATCAGGGGAGAAGGGACGCGAGCCCCCCAAAGCATGCCAACATATAAAATCCCACATCAAAGGTCAAACCACCCACTTGATCTCTCAAGCCACCTGCTTGGCCTTCTTCCAAGTGTAATTTCCCTCCTTTCATTCCTAGCCTAAAGCTTTTTTTTATTATTATTATTATTATTATACTTTAGGTTTTAGGGTACATGTGCACAATGTGCAGGTTAGTTACATATGTATACATGTGCCATGCTGGTGCACTGCACCCACTAACTCATCATCTAGCATTAGGTATATCTCCCAATGGTACCCCTCCCCCCTCCCCTCACACAACAACAGTCCCCAGAGTGTGATGATCCCCTTCCTGTGTCCATGTGTTCTCATTGTTCAATTCCCACCTATGAGTGAGAATATGCGGTGTTTGGTTTTTTGTTCTTGCGATAGTTTACTGAGAATGATGATTTCCGATTTCATCCATGTCCCTACAAAGGACATGAACTCATCATTTTTTATGGCTGCATAGTATTCCATGGTGTATATGTGCCACATTTTCTTAATCCAGTCTATCATTGTTGGACATTTGGCTTGGTTCCAAGTCTTTGCTATTGTGAATAATGCCACAATAAACATACATGTGCATGTGTCTTTATAGCAGCATGATTTATAGTCCTTTGGGTATATACCCAGTAATGGGATGGCTGGGTCAAATGGAATTTCTAGTTCTAGATCCCTGAGGAATCGCCACACTGACTTCCACGAGGGTTGAACTAGTTTACAGTCCCACCAACAGTGTAAAATTATTCCTATTTCTCCACATCCTCTCCAGCACCTGTTGTTTCCTGACTTTTTAATGATTGCCATTCTAACTGGCGTGAGATGGTATCTCATTGTGATTTTGATTTGCATTTCTCTGATGGCCAGTGATGGTGAGCATTTTTTCATGTGTTTTTTGGCTGCATAAATGTCTTCTTTTGAGAAGTGTCTGTTCATGTCCTTTGCCCACTTTTTGATGGGATTTTTTGTTTTTTTCTTGTAAATTTGTTTGAGTTCATTGTAGATTCTGGATATTAGCCCTTTGTCAGATGAGTAGGTTGCAAAAATTTTCTCCCATTTTGTAGGTTGCCTGTTCACTCTGATGGTAATTTATTTTGCTGTGCAGAAGCTCTTTAGTTTAATTAGATCCCGTTTGTCAATTTTGGCTTTTGTTGCCATTGCTTTTGGTGTTTTAGACATGAGGTCCTTGCCCATGCCTATGTCCTGAATGGTAATGCCTAGGTTTTCTTCTAGGGTTTTTATGGTTTTAGGTCTAAAGTTTAAGTCTTTAATCCATCTTGAATTGATTTTTGTATAAGGTGTAAGGAAGGGATCCAGTTTCAGCTTTCTACATATGGCTAGCCAGTTTTCCCAGCACCATTTATTAAATAGGGAATCCTTTCCCCATTTCTTGTTTTTCTCAGGTTTGTCAAAGATCAGATAGTTGTAGATATGTGGCATTATTTCTGACGGCTCTGTTCTGTTCCATTGATCTATATCTCTGTTTTGGTACCAGTACCATGCTGTTTTAGTGACTGTAGCCTTGTAGTATAGTTTGAAGTCAGGTAGTGTGATGCCTCCAGCTTTGTTCTTTTGGCTTAGGATTGACTTGGCGATGCGGGCTCTTTTTTGGTTCCATATGAACTTTGAAGTAGTTTTTTCCAATTCTGTGAAGAAAGTCATTGGTAGCTTGATGGGGATGGCATTGAATCTGTAAATTACCTTGGGCAGTATGGCCATTTTCACGATATTGATTCTTCCTACCCATGAGCATGAAATGTTCTTCCATTTGTTTGTATCCTCTTTTATTTCCTTGAGCAGTGGTTTGTAGTTCTCCTTGAAGAGGTCTTTCACGTCCCTTGTAAGTTGGATTCCTAGGTATTTTATTCTCTTTGAAGCAATTGTGAATGGGAGTTCACTCATGATTTGGCTCTCTGTTTGTCTGTTGTTGGTGTATAAGAATGCTTGTAATTTTTGTACATTGATTTTGTATCCTGAGACTTTGCTGAAGTTGCTTATCAGCTTAAGGAGATTTTGGGCTGAGACAATGGGGTTTTCTAGATATACAATCATGTCATCTGCAAACAGGGACAATTTGACTTCCTCTTTTCCTAATTGAATACCCTTTATTACCTTCTCCTGCCTAATTGCCCTGGCCAGAACTTCCAACAATATGTTGAATAGGAGTGGTGAGAGAGGGCATCCCTGCCTGTGCCAGTTTTCAGAGGGAATGCTTCCAGTTTTTGCCCATTCAGTATGATATTGGCTGTGGGTTTGTCATAGATAGCTCTTATTATTTTCAGATACGTCCCATCAATACCTAATTTATTGAGAGTTTTTAGCATGAAGGGTTGTTGAATTTTGTCAAAGGCCTTTTCTGCATCTATTGAGATAATCATGTGGTTTTTGTCTTTGGTTCTTTTTATATGCTGGATTACATTTATTGATTTGCGTATATTGAACCAGCCTTGCATCCCAGGGATGAAGCCCACTTGATCATGGTGGATAAGCTTTTTGATGTGCTGCTGGATTCAGTTTGCCAGTATTTTACTGAGGATTTTTGCATCAATGTTTATCAAGGATATTGGTCTAAAATTCTCTTTTTTGGTTGTGTCTCTGCCCGGCTTTGGTATCAGGATGATGCTGGCCTCATAAAATGAGTTAGGGAGGATTCCCTCTTTTTCTATTGATTGGAATAGTTTCAGAAGGAATGGTACCAGTTCCTCCTTGTACCTCTGGTAGAATTCGGCTGTGAATCCATCTGGTCCTGGACTTTTTTTGGTTGGTAAGCTATTGATTATTGCCACAATTTCAGCTCCTGTTATTGGTCTATTCAGAGATTCAACTTCTTCCTGGTTTAGTCTTGGGAGGGTGTATGTGTCGAGGAATTTATCCATTTCTTCTAGATTTTCTAGTTTATTTGCATAGAGGTGTTTGTAGTATTCTCTGATGGTAGTTTGTATTTCTGTGGGATCGGTGGTGATATCCCCTTTATCATTTTTTATTGCATCTATTTGATTCTTCTCTCTTTTTTTCTTTATTAATCTTGCTAGCGGTCTATCAATTTTGTTGATCCTTTAAAAAAAAACCAGCTCCTGGATTCATTAATTTTTTGAAGGGTTTTTTGTGTCTCTATTTCCTTCAGTTCTGCTCTGATTTTAGTTATTTCTTGCCTTCTGCTAGCTTTTGAATGTGTTTGCTCTTGCTTTTCTAGTTCTTTTAATTGTGATGTTAGGGTGTCAATTTTGGATCTTTCCTGCTTTCTCTTGTGGGCATTTAGTGCTATAAATTTCCCTCTACACACTGCTTTGAATGCATCCCAGAGATTCTGGTATGTTGTGTCTTGGTTCTCGTTGGTTTCAAAGAACATCTTTATTTCTGCCTTCATTTCGTTATGTACCCAGTAGTCATTCAGGAGCAGGTTGTTCAGTTTGCATGTAGTTGAGCGGTTTTGAGTGAGATTCTTAATCCTGAGTTCTAGCTTGATTGCACTGTGATCTGAGAGATAGTTTGTTATAATTTCTGTTCTTTTACATTTACTGAGGAGAGCTTTACTTCCAACTGTGTGGTCAATTTTGGAATAGGTGTGGTGTGGTGCTGAAAAAAATGTATATTCTGTTGATTTGGGGTGAAGAGTTCTGTAGATGTCTATTAGGTCCGCTTGGTGCAGAGCTGAGTTCAATTCCTGGGTATCCTTGTTGACTTTCTGTCTCGTTGATCTGTCTAATGTTGACAGTGGGGTGTTAAAGTCTCCTATTATTAATGTGTGGGAGTCTAAGTCTCTTTGTAGGTCACTCAGGACTTGCTTTATGAATCTGGGTGCTCCTGTATTGGGTGCATATATATTTAGGATAGTTAGCTCTTCTTGTTGAATTGATCCCTTTACCATTATGTAATGGCCTTCTTTGTCTCTTTTGATCTTTGTTGGTTTAAAGTCTGTTTTATCAGAGACTAGGATTGCAACCCCTGCCTTTTTTTGTTTTCCATTTGCTTGGTAGATCTTCCTCCATCCTTTTATTTTGAGCCTATGTGTGTCTCTGCATGTGAGACGGGTTTCCTGAATATAGCACACTGATGGGTCTTGAGTCTTTATCCAATTTGCCAGTCTGTGTCTTTTAATTGGAGCATTTAGTCCATTTACATTTAAAGTTAATATTGTTATATGTGATTTTGATCCTGTCATTATGATGTTAGCTGGTTATTTTGCTAGTTAGTTGATGCAGTCTCCTCCTAGTCTCAATGGTCTTTACATTTTGGCATGATTTTGCAATGGCTGGTACCGGTTGTGCCTTTCCATATTTAGCGCTTCCTTCAGGAGCTCTTTTAGAGTAGGCCTGGTGGTGACAAAATCTCTCAGCATTTGCTTGTCTGTAAAGGATTTTATTTCTCCTTCACTTATGAAGCTTAGTTTGGCTAGATATGAAATTCTGGGTTGAAAATTCTTTTCTTTAAGAATGTTGAATATTGGCCCCCACTCTCTTCTGGCTTGTAGAGTTTCTGCCGAGAGATCCGCTGTTAGTCTGATGGGCTTCCCTTTGAGGGTAACCCGACCTTTCTCTCTGGCCGCCCTTAACATTTTTTCCTTCATTTCAACTTTGGTGAATCTCACAATTATGTGTCTTGGAGTTGCTCTTCTTGAGGAGTATCTTTGTGGCGTTCTCTGTATTTCCTGAATCTGAATGTTGGCCTGCCTTGCTAGATTGGGGAAGTTCTCCTGGATAATATCCTGCAGAGTGTTTTCCAACTTGTTTCCATTCTCCCCGTCACTTTCAGGTACACTAATCAGACGTAGATTTGGTCTTTTCACATAGTCCCATATTTCTTGGAGGCTTTGCTCGTTTCTTTGTATTCTTTTTTCTCTAAACTTCCCTTCTCACTTCATTTCATTCATTTCATCTTCCATCACTGATACCCTTTCTTCCATTTGATCGCATCGGCTCCTGAGGCTTCTGCATTCTTCACGTAGTTCTCGAGCCTTGGTTTTCAGCTCCATCAGCTCCTTTAAGCACTTCTCTGTATTGGTTATTCTAGTTATACATTCTTCTAATTTTTTTTCAAAGTTTTCAACTTCTTTGCCTTTGGTTTGAATATCCTCCCGTAGCTCGGAGTAATTTGATCGTCTGAAGCCTTCTTCTCTCAGCTCGTCAAAGTCATTCTCCGTCCAGCTTTGATCCGTTGCTGGTGAGGAACTGCGTTCCTTTGGAGGAGGAGAGGTGCTCTGCTTTTTAGAGTTTCCAGTTTTTCTGCTCTGTTTTTTCCCCATCTTTGTGGTTTTATCTACTTTTGGTCTTTGATGATGGTGATGTACAGATGGGTTTTTGGTGTGGATGTCCTTTCTGTTTGTTAGTTTTCCTTCTAACAGACAGGACCCTCAGCTGCAGGTCTGTTGGAGTACTGGCCGGCCGTGTGAGGTGTCAGTCTGCCCCTGCTGGGGGGTGCCTCCCAGTTAGGCTGCTCAGGGGTCAGGGGTCAGGGACCCACTTGAGGAGGCAGTCTGCCCGTTCTCAGATCTCCAGCTGTGTGCTGGGAGAACCACTGCTCTCTTCAAAGCTGTCAGACAGGGACATTTAAGTCTGCAGAGGTTACTGATGTCTTTTCGTTTGTCTGTGCCCTGCCCCCAGAGGTGGAGCCTACAGAGGCAGGCAGGCCTCCTTGAGCTGTGGTGGGCTCCACCCAGTTCGAGCTTCCCAGCTGCTTTGTTTACCTAAGCAAGCCTGGGCAATGGCGGGCGCCCCTCCCCAAGCCTCGCTGCCGCCTTGCACTTTGATCTGAGACTGCTGTGCTAGCAATCAGTGAGACTCCGTGGGCGTAGGACCCTCTGAGCCAGGTGCGGGATACAATCTCCTGGTGCACCGTTTTTTAAGCCCGTCGGAAAAGCGCAGTATTCTGGTGGGAGTGACCCGATTTTCCAGGTGCCATCTGTCACCCCTTTCTTTGACTAGGAAAGGGAACTCCCTGACCCCTTGCGCTTCCCGAGTGAGGCAATACCTCGCCCTTCTTCAGCTCACGCACGGTGCATGCACCCACTGACCTACGCCCACTGTCTGGCACTCCCTAGTGAGATGAACCCGGTACCTCAGATGGAAATGCAGAAATCACCCGTCTTCTGCGTCGCTCACGCTGGGAGCTGTAGACCGGAGCTGTTCCTATTCAGCCATCTTGGCTCCTCCCTCCCTAAAGCTTTTTAATAAACTTTCACTCCTGCTCTAAAACTTGGCTCAGTCTCTTCTTCTGCCTTATGCCCTTCAGTCAAATTCTTTCTTCCGCAGGAGCAAGAATTGAGGCAGCAGCAGACCCGTACAGATTCGCCACTGTTAACAATATTACCACTAAGAACTTTTTAAAAAATCTGATAATAGGTTTCAGGACACACTACCCCAAAATATGGCAGCTTGGCACTGGAGAGAACAGCAGAAGCAGGAAGGTGAGTCTCACTATCCCTTTGCCCTTCTTCCTTGAAGCAGTTCATAAAACCTTCATTCCAGGGGCACCCTTCCTTTCCCCAGAGGATATGAACATTCCTATTCTCTAAGACACAGGGACTCCAAGAAGAAGCTGAACAAGCAGGCCTTGCTAAACTCCCCTAGTGGGCTACCATTCAGTCATATTCCTTTTGTGCAATCCAACTCCTGCACAACTGACTGACTCTCCACTCCAGCAAGCCTAAGCATAAACGTATACAGGTTTCCCTGGTTCTTTGAGTCCTCATTTCTGAAGGCTCTCATGTAATGTAAAACTTACATGAAATAAATTTTTATGCTAATCTAGTATTTTGTTATAGGGGTCTCAGCCATGAACCTAGAAATGGGTGGAGAAAAGATATTTCTTTTCCTTTACACAAACAACACATTGCAGAGGCTTAAACTAACCCAAGGTTTATTTTGTGCCTACGTGGAGTCTATAGCCCAGGAGATTGTCCAGGATCTCTGTGCGCTCAGTGATGGCTCAGCATCTACATAACAACATGTGCTGCCATGATCATTTCCAGGGAGACAGGGCTCAGAGAGTCTTGCCCTAGCAATGAAATACTTTTGAAGAGATTAACATTGCTTTAAACTAACAACATGTGAACAGTCATCAGTCACAGAAAGAAACATTATCTAAACTTCAGCAGATACACCCAAGAAAGTACAGCTGAAATAGGAGAAATAGCCACCCCTGTCCATCCGAGGGAGTTTCCTGTTTGGCAGAAGAATGACTTTTAAGTATTAGGAAGTATGAATTCAGTTTCCCATGAGCATGAAAAAGCCCAATAGAACCTTCCATACTTTCTCGCTGAAGTCCTAAACTCCCCCTCTCCTTTTCTTGCTATTGAATAAATTGGTGTATAACCTTTTAGCTTTGGACAGACAACTTTCATGAATCCCTGAAGAAAATGAGCCATGTTATTTACATGATAATAACATTTCTTTTAAAAATGAATATTTTAGAATGAGAGAGATAATCAAGAAAAGCATTTATCATATTTACTCATTACTAAAGGGGATTTACTTGTTTCTAAAGCACTCCCCAGTGTACACGGACATGGTTAATAAACTTGTCATTTCTCCTGTTAATTTACCTATTGTCTGTTAACTCATAGGTCCCCAACAATCCAAGCCTGAAATGGTAGAGGAAAAGTTTCCTCCCAACACTTTCTACACAGGTCACTTCCGTTCCCATTTCATGGGCCTAAGAAAACTAAGTGGCCAAGCCTAAAATCAAGGGGGTGGGAAAGTGTGTCACTCCATACACCCAGAATTAGAAAATAGCCAGAGATTGATGAATACTTGTAATGTCTACCTCAGTGGGGCTTGGAAAAGAAATGAGCTTCACTCACAACTAAGTTAAAAACAAACGAGATATAGAATGAGCATAAAAAATCACTCTTCTGGGGGTCATCTGTGTTGTGAAAGATATATCCTCCAGCATGACAGGAGACAGATTCATCTCTTTTCCATAGGTGTATTTCCTAAGCTTTTAGACAGAGACAGGTACATATATGAAAACAATTGATAGGAAAAGTCTATAATTCCTAGTCATTCTGAATATGAGTAAAAAGAATAGTACAGGACAAAAGAAATATCTTTTCTTCCTATCTTAGGTTCATGGCTGAGGCCCCTATAACAAAAGACAGATTAACAAGAGAAACTCCTACAAATTTATTTAATAGAAGCTTTACGTGACACAGGAGCCTTTGGATATGAAGATCAAAGAAACAGGTAAACTCGTGTATTTTTATGCTTAGGCTTCATGAAAAGCGAACAGTCATGGGGAAGTATGATTAGAGGACAAAGTGGGTGCGATCTAATGGTAATCATAGCAAGGCCTATTGTTGAGATTTTTCTCAGAGTCCCTGTGTCTTCACAGATAAAGATGCTCCTTTCCTCTAGGTACAGAAAAGATACATCTCAAATGAGGGTCTTATGACCTGCTTCAGGGGATGGTAAGAAAATTCTTTCTACTTTCCTAGTCTGCTTCAGAAAAGAAGGTGGGAGAAGTTTCAGGAGGCCTTCCTGCTTCTGCAATGTTCTCAGTTTCCCTCAGCTTAAAACACTCAGTATTCCAAGTGTGCCTATATTTAGGGGTAGCATGTCCTGAACCCTCTCATTAGTTTTGATTTGATGGCTTTCCATAGGGGTTTAAAGAAAACCAGGAAAGAGAAATAAAAGTTGGATGGTAACAGTGAGGGAGGTAGAAAAATTAGAAATTCTTATTCATTCCCTGTAAAAACTCAGGCTTCAAACCTAGTGGAAGATCTATGCTTTTACTTGGCTGTTTAAACAGTAGGTTTGTAGGAAAGCATGTAGAACAAGTTATTATTTGCGTCTGGAGAAAGAATTGGTTAAACACTGAATGTTCATGTTTGATATTGTCTGAAAAGTTACTCATCATGTTCCTGTTTGGAAGCTGGGGTAGTCAGGGATGACACACTCCGACTTCCCTATCAGGTTTCCTGTGGTTCAAGAATAAAGGGAACTGCAGGCTTCCCACCAAGCACATACATTTGCAAACTGCTGCGAGTCAGTTCCCAAGGCCAGGGTCTGGCCCTTGACAAAGGCGGCTGAGCGGCAGACTTAGTCTATTTCACTCTCCCTGCCGGGCAGACCCTGCATCTCAGGAAAAGCTACAGGATTCCTTCCTTAGAGAGCTACAGAGCTCATAGTTAGGGGGAATTGACATGAATAACTCAATATTTCCTTTCCGTGATAAAAGAAACACTTTCATTAAGGAAGTACCTTCAGCAGAGCTTCTCACCCCTGTCTCGCAGAAAGCAAGGAAAATGGAAAAAGAGCTATTTATCACAAATTGGACCTTAAAAACATACTCGTTTCTTGATGAGTTTGGTTGGTTCCATAGGGATTAGAAGCTTGTGGGCAAGGCTTTTGAATAGGTACAGTTCTCAAATCTGTTCACAATAAGGTATGATTTCATCAAGGATTTAGTGTCTAATTAATTCCATCACTGCACTTCTGAAGCTTCCAGCTAGACCTATTAAAATCTGCCTAGATCAATGAATTTGCCCCCAGGTGTAACTGTAAAATACGTAACCTGAATACATGTTACACAATGAAACTTCCCTTCACAAGTGTGCTTTTCTGGGCTTCAGCTTTAGATAATATCAGAAGTTACTTGTTTATTCCTCTTCAAAACTCTCAGTGAAACTGGCAAGGCCTAATATTTATAAAATGCTTGCTATGCTGAAAGCCCTGGGCTGCACATATAACAAGGTTGAAATTATTTAATCCTCACCTTCTCCTCTCAACCTCATGAACAGGTACTATTCTTATAGTCATTTTTCAAATGACAAAGCCCTAGGTCACACAGCTAAATTTGGCAGAGAACTCAAACTGGGAAGCCTGACTTCAGAGCCCATAGCCCTAATCAGCACATTCTATACTTCTAGTTAAGGCAAGATGTTCATTTTCCATAGGCTGACCATCATGCCACAGAGGCCTTTGCATACTCCTTGAATATTAGAGATACTTGGTTCATAGTGTCCATGAAAAGAGTCGAACTCTGTAAAATATTTGAAGAAATTTATTCTGAGCCAAACATGACTGACTATGGCCCATGACACAGCCCTCAGGGGGTCCTGAGAATGTTTGCCCAAGGCAATTGGGTCCAGCTTGGTTTTACACATTTTAGGAAGACATGAGACTTCAATCGAACACATTTAAGATGTACATTGGTTCAGTCCAGACAGGTAGGACTACTCAAAAGGGAGGGGTGCTTTCAGGTGATGTGTAGATTTAAAATTTTCTGGTTGACAATTGGCTGTGTTTATCTAATACCTGGGATCAATAGAAAGGAAATGCCTGGGTTGGGATAAGAGGTTGTGGAGATCAGTTTTAACATAAAGATGAAGCCTCCAGGTAGCAGGCTTCAGAGAGAATAGATTGCAGATGTTTCAATCAGACTTAAGGTCTATGTTATGTTAACACTAGAGAGGTATAATGAAACATGTCTGACCCCCGCTTCCCATCGTGGCCTGAACCAGTCTCTCAGGTTAAATTTTAAGAGCACCCTGGCTGAGGGGGAAGTCCATTCAGGTGGCTGGGGAGCCTTAGAATTTTATTTTTGGTTTACAACAGATATTTATCCAGTTTCAACTGATTTGAATAATTACCTAATAGGGATAAAAGATAAACCTGGAACATAAGTAAAAAAAATTTTTTATATTATGACTGTTAAAAGCTCAGGCTTGTCCAATATGCATGTGTTTGTGAGAAGACCTAGATGCGTGGGTACCTTTGGCTACATTAAGGACAGACAGCAGCAAGGGGAGCGTAACATTTGAATGTTTGCACATCAGGGCTCCGTGTGTTGCCTGAATTAATCTTCATAGCATCTTAAGAGACAGGTTGTGTTACCTTCATTTTTCTGATATAGAAACAGATTCCCAGAGGCACTTAGTAACATTTCAAATAGTCATTAAGTGGCATAGCTAGGATCTGAGTCTGGGCATGGTCCCCACTAGCACAAATGCACGGGGCTTAGTTACCCCCCAAAAAGGGGAGCTGAGCTTAATCCCTATACAGCTTCCCAGGATTTTCCAGCACTCCTCACAATTATAGATCACTATGGTGGAACAGAGAAAGATACATTTAGTGCACATTGGCTTGGGCTGAGCACTGGTAGATAAAGAAGAAAGAGACAAGTAACAAGAGATTGATAGGGCCTGACAGTCCATATATACCACACTCATGTGGAGGAGGAGTAGTGCAGGGGATCAGTGACATCACCAGGCTGAAGATCACAAATGTTCAGCTTGGCCACTCCACACCACCCAACAGTAGTCACTTACTGTCTCTGAGCCATATTTGTCTGGTCTTAAAGTGAAGATATCACTAACCCCTGCCATATCACAGAGTCTATTGCTACATAACAAATGAGTCTAAAACAACATATATTTATCACATCACAGTTTCCAGTGGGTTCCAGGGCACTTGTCTGGATCTTCTGCTTCAGGCTGTCTTACAGGTGACAATCAAGGCAATCTGAAGGGTCAGGTGAGGAAAGATTCACTTGCAAGTTCACATATGTAGAGGTGAAGGGAAAGCTTCCCCTTTGCTGTGTCAACAAAAGGAGTCAAACTCTGTAAAATATTTGAAGGGATTTATTCTGAGCTAAATGTAATAACCATGACCCATGACACAGCCCTAGCAGGTCCTGAGAACATGTGCCCAAGGTAGTTGGGTTACAGCTTGGTTTTACACATTTTAGGGGGACAGCAGTTATAGGCAGAAATCAGTCAATACATGGAAGGTGTACATTAGCTCAGTCCAGAAAGGTGGAACAACTTGAAGCAGGGGCTTCCAGGTCATAGGTGGATTCACAGATTTTCTGATTGGTAATTGGTTGAAAAAGTTAGGTTATTATCTGAAGACCAAGGTTTTTATTATGCCGATCAAGCTTACAGGTAGCAGGCTTCGTAGCTCATATCAGATCTAAGGGGGCCAGACACTTCATTAATGGTCTCCTGGATCAGGGAAAAGACCCAGAAAAGAAAGGGGATGCTCTACAGAATGGAGATTTTCCCCTAAGAGACAGCTTTTTAGAGCCATTTCAAAACATGTCAAAGAAATGTATTTTGGGCTAAAATACTTTGATTTCTTTATGGGTTTGCTAAATGTCATGTGATTCTATACTAGAGCAAGACTGAGACTAGTTCATGGCCTGAACTAGTTTTTCAGGTTAACTTTGGAATGACTTTGGCCAGGAGAGGGGTCCGTCAGTCAGTTGTGGGGCTTAGAATTTTATTTTTGGTTTACAGCTGTCAGAAGGTTGCTGAAAAAAATCAATTGACAAAGGCAGATTAATAGGAGAAATGGCACACAAATTTATTAACATACCATGAGGGAGAATCAAGAATGATTACTCAACATCCCAATAGGGTTCAAATATTTATATAGCCTTATTTCAGAGGGGAGGAGAGTGATGGGAATATAGGTAATTCTGTTGAGGGGCAATAAATGATTATTAGGGAGAATGAAAGAATACTTGGGAGGATGAATGGATAGGGGAACAGAGGTTAACTTATAAATGATTCTCTTTGGAAATGGAATGAGCCTGAGGGATAGATATTTCGTGAAGGGGTATAATCAGGTCTGGTTACTTCTTGGTCTTTTTCTCTGCAATAGTTAGTGTAATAACAGGGAGAGGAAGGAAAACTAATTGTTCTTCTTGGTGGGTCTGTCTAGTCTTCATGTAGATAAGGAAAAAGTCATTCCCAGCATCTGTTGATCTCTTAAGGACTTTAATTCAAAATACTCATTATACTAGGGATCCATATTTTGGGGTGAAATTTCCTGCACTCCTTCACTTACATGGCTATTGGGAGGTTTCAGTTCCTCTCCAGTTATAGAACTGAGGACACCTCAGCTTCTCTCTGCCTGCTGGTCAGAGGCTGCCCTCAGTTCCTTGCCACATGGGCCTGTCCAACAGGGCAATTAACTTCATCAACACCAATAAGAAAGAGACTGCTGGGAAGACAAAAGTCAGTCTTTTGTAATCTAGTCACAGAGGTTACATACATCTCATTATTTTTGCCATATGTTTTTGGTTGGAGGCAAGTCTCTAGATCCAGCCTTCACTCAATAAGAGGGGATCACATAAGATGTGAATATCAGGAGGCAGGAATCAATTGTGGCCATCGAAGAAGTCTGCCTCCCTACCACAGGTAGGCAGTGAATGGAAATCCAACAAGATGATATGTTTGAAAACACTTAGAAGCCTGGTAAGGTTTAAATGTGGCCATTCCCCTACAGCTTAAATTTTCATAATAAGTATTGGATAGAATGCCATTGATTATTTCATTAATTTCATTCTATGCCTGTTTGTTAGAATGGGAGCTTGACCAGGTATTAGCACTGTGCCCTGCAAAATAGCTGTCCAGGAACACACAGCTACTTTGTTGGGGTGCCTACGGACTAGTTAAGGCATGGAAGCTATGCTACAATAGGTTGATCATCCCTAATCTGAAAATCTGAAATCTGAAAGGCTCCAAAATCAGAAACTTTTTGAGCACCAACATGATACCACAAGTAGAAATTTTCCAAACCTA
The DNA here is from genome assembly GCF_028885625.2 of Pongo pygmaeus. Classification (NCBI taxonomy): domain Eukaryota; kingdom Metazoa; phylum Chordata; class Mammalia; order Primates; family Hominidae; genus Pongo; species Pongo pygmaeus. The sequence goes on along the minus strand of NC_072378.2, from coordinate 137,656,852 downwards.
GCCTCATATGACAGGTTGCAGTCAAAATGCAATCAAAGCTTTGTTTGGGCCAAGAGGGGCAACACACACCTGTAATTCCAGCACTTTGATAGGCCAAGGCAGGCTGATCACTTGAGCTCAGGAGTTCAAGACCAGCCTGGGCAACATGGTGAAATCATGTCTCTATAAAAAATACAAAAGTTAGCCAGGCATGGTGGGCTGGGAGTGGTGGCACATGCCTGTAGTCCCAGCTATTCAGGAGGCTGAGGTGGGAAGATCGCTTTAGCCCAGGAGGTCAAGGCAGCAGTGAGCTGAGATCACACCACTGCACTACAGTCTGGGCAACAGAGTGAGATGCTGTCTAAAAAGAAAAAAAAATAGCTTGGTTTCATGCTCTAAATTATTACAAATATTATATAACATCACCTTTAGGCCATGTGTATAAGGTGTTGTATTAGTCTGTTTTCATGCTGCTGATATAGATATACCTGAGATTGGGCTTGGACTTACAGTTCCACATGGTGAGGGAGGCCTCACAATCATGGTGGAAGGCAAGGAGGAGCAAGTCACATCTTACCTGCATGGCAGCAGGCAAAGAGAGAGCTTGTGCAGGAAAACTCCCATTTTTAAAACCATCAGATCTTGTGAGACTTACTATCATGAGAACAGCACAGGAAAGACCTGCCCTCATAGTTCAATCACCTCCCACCAGGTTCTTCCCATGACATGTGGGAATTGTGGGAGTTACAATTCAAGATGAGATTTGGGTGGGGACACAGCCAAACCATATCAGATGTATATGAAACATAAGTGAATTTTGTGTTTAGACTTGGGTCCCATCTCAAGATATCTCATTTGAAGTATATGAAAATATTCCAAAGCCCAAAGCAATCTGAAACACTTCTAGTCCTCAGCTTCCTGAGTAGCTGGGACTACAGGCACATGCCACGGTTCCTGACTTGACAAATAACTTTGTTTTTTTGTTTGTTTTTTGTCTGTTTTTGAGACGGAGCCTCACTCTGTCACCTAGGATGGAGTGCAGTGGTATGATCTCAGCTCACTGCAACCTCTGCTTCCCAGGTTCAAGTGATTCTCCTGCCTCAGCCTCCGGAGTAGCTGGGATTACAGGCACATGAAAACACACCCGGCTAATTTTTTGTATTTTTAGCAGAGACAGGGTTTCACCATGTTAGCCAGGATGGTCTCAATCTCCTGACCTTTTGATCCGCCCTCATCAGCCTCCCAAAGTGCTAGGATTACAGGCGTGAGCCACCATTCCCAGCCTTACAAATAACTTTTTTAATGAGCTTCTGAAACTCTCTACTTTCTAGTCTCCTTTTACCCAACCCCTAATAAATACTTTATAAAACATTTGAGAATACACAAGGCTTCTTAAGAATATGATTATCGCATGATCCCAGAAATGACTTTATGTAATTATGGTGCTGGTGGATCAGCCACTCCCTGGGATACTCCCCTTTCTGTAAGCTCTCACTTTCTTCAAGGTCCTCCTCAAATCCTACTCCTCCTTGACATCTTTAATTACTCAAGCCAATACCAATTTTTTTCTTTATAAATAAAATTATTTTATACCTAATGTTACTGTCTTACAACAAAGCACTTTAAATGTTTATATTATTTGTTTTGTGGGGTCAATTTTTTCTCCACAAGATGCTTACAAACTCCTTAAAAGCAGAAACCCTGTCATACGAATATGTGCTCCACATGCTGTTCCAGAGCTCATTAGCCGTGGGTTGAACAAACAGCTGAAAGGAAAAGGCTTAGAACTCTGTAAATGTGGAAGTTGGAAACTGGCTCAGTTCCACACTCAGCCCACACAAACCACTTCCCACACTAGTGTGGACATGCCCATCTTTTCCTGGACCATAACCAACTTTGAAGATAAGAACTATTTTTTGCTCATCTTAGACTTCTCTCTTCTTCACTTTGTACCAACGCCCACATCCCCTGGAATAAAAATCCCACCCAAGTGGTTTGCAATTACACTGATCTGACCTGGAAGTTATACCAAAGACCCATTAACTAAGAAATGAATCCAGTGCTAGAAAGATAAATGGTGGATTCAACACCAGGAGTACATTCTGACATGGCTACCTGGAACCTCTGATTGGGGACCCCCTTTGTTTACTAACCAAAGAAGATCAGCTGACCCCTGTGATGCTATGGGTTTCCTACCCTTGCAACCCCTCCCACACCCAACGAAAAATATATAAATAAAAGCAGAAACAAAAGGAGACCATTTCCCCTCTTCCAAACTAGAGAGACCGGAATTCTTACAGATGGGGTCTATCCTGTATGGTAGGTACTTTCAGGTAGTATTGGACGTATGTAGGAAAGCCCTGCCCGGGGCCTCTCCAATTAAATGGCCCCATCCTATGACCCGAGCAGCCTGCCAGCCTCCACTTCTACCTGGGCCAGGAGTCATAGATATATGACTAACTGAGAAGGTAAATTAACTTTGTTTATTTACTGGGCAGAATTAATCAATTCTACCACATTTTTATGTTATTTGGTGTTTTACCAATGTCAATTCCATCTGTAATAGCTCCTTTCCAAGACCTAGACAATCTGTGTTTTATCTCGTCTTCTTTCTGCAATCTGTGGGTTTTAATCACTATTAGCTGAGTTTCCCAGGAATTGAGGCAGTTGAGGAGTTGCAGGAGCCAGAACAACTGGCATGTGTCAGAGGGCAGGTAAATGCACTCCCACAAACATGTGTTGGGCATTTACTTTATGCAATGTGCTGTGTTAATTGTTTGGATATAAAGACGAGTCAGATACAAGTCCTACCCTCAAATAACTCAAAATCGTTTGTGGGAGATATGTTTGTTCCCCTTACACATACACAGACACACACCCAGTACAGGTGAGAATATGCCAAGTGATTCAGCAGAGGGATAAAACAAGTGCTGAGAGAAGACAAATGAAAAAGTGCATTCTGACTGAGGATATTAGGAACTTCACAGGTAAGTTAACATTTCAGATAGAAACTAAGACACAGTTACGATAGGCAAAGAAGACGTGGTTGTTACACTGAAGAAAAATTGGCAATTGGTGGGTTTGGTTTTAGAATAAAAAATTAGTTTGACTTTTCATGCCATGAAGTTTCAATAATAATAATAAAACTTTAATTGAGGTATTTCAACAATATACAAGATTATGAGGCATTCTATTATAAACAGAATAATGCTTTATTTAGTTATTCTGTTGATAAGCATTATGCAAAGACATGAGTTTGGGTCTAGGAAATGTATGCACACAAAACAGGGAATACCTTTATTTCTGCTTCTAGTGGGCTACACAGTCATAAAGAGTTGAGAGAGACCTGAGAGACTATGTAAACTGAACTCATTTTACCTACCAGTAAACTGTCAGCAATAGAATTTACACTAGAACCCAAGTCTTCTGATATTTACTCTCAAGTACATTCCACTAAAACCACCCTGGGAAGCTCTTGGGAGGGGAGGACCTTCTCTTCTTATTTATTTTTTCGGGAATGGAAGGACAGAGATAATGATGGGAAACTCATCTCACCCCACGGCCTCACAGGTAGTTTCTTTTGCTTAGTCAGGAAGTTCACTCCTCCCAGGTGGCCAGCTCAGGACCACCCTCCAGCCTGTCCTGCGATCCTGCCCTGCCTGATCCCCTTCCCTCTCTCTCCTAGTCTCACAGCCCTTTCTCCATGGGTCAGCGATGGCTGCTTCAGATGGGCTGGTTCTCTACCCTTCACTCTATTTTCTCCTCCATAGTTTCTAGTAATAACTGGGTAGGAGAAGCATGCGTGCAAGCATGAAGACCCGAGGAGAATAGGATTTTCATCTGCTTAGTTCACTGCTGAGCAATGTTTGGCACACAGTGGGCCTTCGGTGTTTTCTGAATGAATGGAAATGTTTTTTCTTTCCACCATTCAGTTAAACATTTCCATCCAGTGGAAATGTCTTCATGACTTCAGTCACTTCATCCAGGCTCTAGGGAACCTGGCCCACCCCGTCACCACCCTCACCGGTATTAGCAGTCTTCGTGGGGAAGACAGATTAACACAGGCACTTTCAATTCCTTTCTTGGAACTCCATTTGGACATGCAGGTCTCCTTTTTTCCTAGTCATTCTGTTAATATTAATTTTTTAAACCCTCCAGATAAGGAACAATAACTTCAGTAAGCTCTTGCCCACCTCAAAGATTATATTACAAAGATGGACTACAGAGAGCAAAACACAGTTGGCAAGACCAAAAGCTCACAAAGATGAAGGATAAATTACCCAAGGGAATAACGGGTATATAAATACTTAACACATATATATTATACTAAGATATATTATACTATTATACTTAGTATATATATTATACTACATATACTAATTATATATAATATATACTAAGTATAACTTCTAAAATGTAAATGTATTATATTATAAAATATCGATTATTAAAATTTAAATTTTATGAAAACCTTTTTAAAAGTTTGTCTCTTTCAGCAAAACCCCTAGACAATATCTGCTTCTAACACTAACCTACTCCGATAGGTAATTCTCTTCAATCGTGTTCTTCAACTGTGCAAAAAATAGTATTGCATTTTCTTAATATTCTAAGGAGAATACTCCTACATCTTTTATTTCATGTTGTACTTCTTTTACATGTTTTTCTTGTCATCTCTTTTTACCTAGAAACTGAATGCCTGTTTCAATTTCATTCTCCTTGGTTTCATTCTCACGAGTCTCAAAAAGTTAATTGGGTGGGTATTGAGACTTCTCACAAATTATCATAGTACTTAAAAGCAAAAATTTTAAGACAGAGCTACCAGATGTTGAAAAGGAATGTAAATAATCTACCATCTCTACACCTTCAAAGATGTATAGGAGTCACAACCAGTGTGGTTATCATTGTGGAAATACATCAAACCTGTTCATACTAGTTTTTATCTAGTTATGCAGAACATTTTTATCAAGTATCTACTGTACACCAGACCCTGTTCTGTGTGCTACAATAGAGTGAATAGAATCCATGTCCTCATGATTTTTTCTCAGTTTTCCTATTGTGTGTATATGTGTTTGGGGTGGGGATGGAGAAGACTTGCCTGAAGGTTTGGAGAAATATCATAGATAGAAACTCAGTTTGAAATTGAATATTACAACCTCTTGTCTTTCGAAAAGCAGCTCCTTGGCCACTTCCATCATGTAGCTCCCTATACCCGTATTAAATGTGTTTATTATTATAGCTTTATGAAAAATCTTGATAATTCCCACCACTTTACTTTTATCTGAAAAACAGTCTTGGCTATATTTTGAGTCTTTACTCTTTCTTATAAACTTTTGAGATCAGCTTATCAAAATTCATGAAAAACCCTGCGGGAATTTTGGCTAGAATTAGTTGCTCTTGTTTTTAATTCCAGGAAGAACATTTTGATATTAATTAATTTTGGAGGTAAGGTTATTGTTCATAAACATTCACACACCTGCCTTCTTAGATGGGATGTGTTTGCCCATCACTTGTTTTGGAGCTGGACAGGTGGCTTGCTTTGGCCAATGGCATGAGGACTGAAATGATGAGATCAAATGCTTGAAAGATATTTCCATGATTGGGCTTATATTCTTGTACCTTAATCATCACTGAGAGAAGAACAAGTTAAGACTAGTCTGCTGGTCCAAGGAGAATAAGGCAGAGCTGCCCAGCTGAGTACACCCCAGATTGGTCAACCCCTATGCAACCTGCAAATGCTTGAGCAAGTTCAACTAAAATCAGTAGAATTGTCCAGCTGAGCCATAGATATGTAATAAATAATTGCTTATTGTTGTATTCAACTAGATATTAGGGATGTTTGTTACAAAGCAGTAGTTTCCTCTTACATTGCCCTAAAATTAAAGCTGAGTTTTATAAATATTTGTAACAAATACAAGTTGTTTTATCTGCCCAGAATAGCATCCTACTTTTCTTCTGCCCATTCTGATCATGTAGTTGTGGTAGGACATCTAATCTCAAACTCTAGACCCCTGACAACAGGTATTGGCACGTGACCAGGCTGGGTCTATAATGCTGTCTACTTCACATGACCACAGAGATTTGTCCAGGGTTAGGTGGATGACCTAAGTAAGGCCCATCATAACCCTTCCCATGGAATTTTCTCATTGAAGCTACAAGTGAATGTTTTCTCTTTTTCCCTGAGTGGGATTGATATGTATATGATTCTAGAAAAGCTGGTAGCCGTGTCTTCTACCAGCAGAGAAAGCTGAAAAAGTTAAACCACCATGCACAGAGAAGCACTGACTCCTGAAGGTGTTCTACCCTGTGGTTTGCATAGACCCTGATCTTTCCAAGGCCTAATAGTTCAGTTCTTCACTCAGTCCTATGAGTGACTCCCAGTATCCTTCCAGCAAGTTCCTATTTATGCTTACAGTGACGCAAGTTAAGTTTCTGTTATATTCAATGGAGAGAAACCTAACTAATACAATAATTTTCTAAATTTAAATGAATGACAAAATAACCCTACTTGATTAGATGAATTGACAATTTTATGATTCATTTAGCAATCTTTCTACAAAATGCCAACTTTTGACATTTTATCTTAAAGTTTTTGATTGGCTACATTTCCTCTTAATTTAAAAAAATAAATTGTGAATTCATACTTTCCGGCACTTCATACTGGATGAATACTAGTTTTCAATATTTAAGTAGATCGAAAGACTCTTGCACAAAATATTGGCCCTTCTATGGACACCTTTGAGCCAGTCCAACTCTATAAGAAGAGGAGATGACCCTGAATGTATAAAATCACAAAATCCTTTCATAGTAAAATATTTGAGATATTCCCTTCAATTTACTGTATTTAAGGCCTTTGTGAATGAATTAAACTATGAACTGATTATGACCCTGTGCATTAGGCAACACATGAATATTTGAGGGTGAAAGAGTACACAGTAGGGGGTGAGAGTGTAGGCCCAGGGAATAGCCTATCTGAGATCAAATTCTGGCTCTGTCCCCTAATAGCTATGCCTCGTGACAGTTTCTGACCTCTTGGAACTATGTTTTCCTCAACAGGAAATTAAGGTGATATTAATAGTACTTCCACTATTTGGTTGTTTTGACTATTACGTGAAATAATATATGTAAAATGCTAGGTATGTATGGCTGATGCATAAGGGCTATGAGAGTGATGGCCATTAATAATAACAATTATTCTAGGTCTTCCATGATTCTAGGATCTCATGCTGTATTCTTATTTCCAAAGATAGCACTTCGAAAAACAATATACAGAAATCATTTTACTCTAACATTGTGAAGAATGCATTTAAGGATTTAAGACTGACTATTTAAACAGTTTCTGCCCTGGAGAGAAACAGTAAAGACAAAAAAATGTATTATGTTAATACCCATTTATAAGGACATAAACAAATGTATTCCTTTCTAAAGTTAGGATTTAGATACATGTTACTCTGCACAAGATTATAAGTACTTATCAGAATAAAAAATATATTTCTATGACTACCAGAAAACTCGGAGCTATATTAAATTTCCAACAGCTCCAAATGCTAGATCTGTGATGTCGAGTGGCAATTATGCATTTGCTGCTTTTAATCAATTGTGTGTTTTTAAAATTGTGGCTCGAATTCTAACTAAATAGGATAGGGGATAGATCGATAGATAGATAGATAGATAGATAGATAGATAGATAGATAGATAGATAGATAGAAAAAGATAAGTACCCAGAGTCTGATCCTACATAGAAAGTTATCAGTCAGTTTGCTACTAGTTTAGATTATAGAACACCAGTGCAGATGGAAAAGTTTATTATGACACAATTGAGAGGTATAGCAAATTTTTCGTGTGGCTTTCATTTTTTTTTTGGAGTTGGGGTCTCGCTCTGTTACCTAGATTGGAGTACAGTGGCGTGATCATGGCTCACTGCTGCCTTGAACTCCTGGGCTCAAGCAATCCTCCCACCTCAGCCTCTGGGGTAGCTAAGACTACAGGCGTGTGCCACCACACCCAGAAAATTTTTTTATTTTTTACAGATGGGGCCTTGCTATGTTGCCCAGCGTGGTCTCAAACTCCCGGCCTCAAGCAGTCTTCCTGCTTCAGCCTCCCAAGTCACTGGGATTACAAGCATGAGCCATCACACCCAGCTTATGGCAAATTTTTAAAATTAAAAGTGCAATCTATCTCTTGCATTCTTAGTCATGTTTAGCTTGTCTTCCAATTCAGGATTAGCTGCTGTAAGCCAGAGCACATTACTGTTTTCGGCACAAAATTCCTTCTTGCTGAAGCTCATCACCCTGCCTCCCCTGGCATTTGTTTACATGGTCAGTCTCTTTCTTTCCATCACCTTGTCATGGTCAGCAGGTGCCCTTGTGGCTTCATACTGCGCCACTGCCATTCTTCATGTCACTACTTGCAGCTGACACACCTATTGAAGGATGAGAAGAAGTTAAAGCACAATTCTAACACACAGTCTATCAAGGTTGAATTAATGTTCTCTCTCCAACTGATGATGAAAAAGATATTTACTTATATTGCTCATTTTAGGTTTTCCATTATTAAATGTAGCATAGAAAGGATGTTCCTCTTGAAAACAAGAGAAAAAGATCCAAAGATCACTGCTGGCTTCTTCCAGACTCAGGACTATGTGGTAGATCATCCACCAGTTCTGCTTACTTGGAAAGAACAGAAATGTATGCCTATTTTCCGCTGAGCTAGAAAATCGTAAGCTTGTCAAAAGCCTCGGTTTCCCTTTCCCATTGCTATTTTTGTCCATTGAAACTGCCCGACAAAGCTTCCACTCTGAATCAAGTTCAGATCTGACTTCTCAGCTCCCATTCCCAGGCTGCATGTGCAGCTGGGGGAAATGTCATCCCTGGGGCACTAGGAGATCCAGGTGTGGCTTTCAGTTCTTCCAAAAATCTTTCTGCGTCCTGTTCCTGCAACTACTACACAGAAAAAAAATAGAAACACATCTAGCCAGAACGTCACAGTCTTTCCCCCCAAAGCTTTTCTGCACATCTCCATGTCCATCTTCCTTCCTTTCCCAGCCTTGGGAGAAGAGCTGAATAAGGCCAACTCTCTCCCAGCGCTCTAAATTCAGGTCCCCTTAGAGACCTGCCTCCCTTCCTCCCTAGTTACCTTCCTCCCTGTCTCCTCCCACACCCACCCAGCATAAGCTCTTGTCCCTCAGTCTATCTATGAGATTGTGTGAGTCTCTTCGGATATTTTAAGAAATCTTTCTTTAATGACGACTATGACTCTCTCCTTCCTGTCAGTCAGTCAAACTGTGACAAACAGTAGTCAAAACTCAGTTTCTCTTTTCTCAACATCTATTTCCACTCCAACACTTTGAAAACTCTCCCTTGCCAATCAAGTCCTCTGAAACTGCTCTCACCAGAATATCTCATGATTTCTTGTGACTAAATACAACAGATACTTTGATATGTTTACCCTGCTGACCACAAGGCAGCATTGTATCTATTCAACTAATACTCCTTCAGTCCTTGTTATGTGCCAAGAAGAAACATAAACCCTAAAATAAGGTTAAAGAATGAAGTGGAGATGAGGGTAGAGGGCTCTAATTCTTTTTTTTTTTTGAGATGGAGTTTCGCTCTTGTTGCCCAGTCTGGAGTGCAGTGGCATGATCTCGACTCACTGCAACCTCCACCTCACAAGTTCAAGCGATTCTCCTGCCTCAGCCTCCCAAGTAGTTGGGATTACAGGCATGCACCACCACACCCAGCTAATTTTTTGTATTTTTAGTAGAGATGGGGGTCTCACCATGTTGGCCAGGATGGTCTCGATCTCCTGACCTCCTGATCACTTCATGTGATCCACCGGCCTTGGCTTCCCAAAGTACTGGGATTACAGGCGTAAGCCACTGTGCCCAGCCGGGGCTTCAGTTCTAAATAGATGTTCAGGGACAGTGACATGTGTGCAAAATCTTGAAGGAGATGACGGTACAAGTCATAGTGATATATGGGGACAGAAAGTTCCAAGCAGAGGAAGAGCAAGTGCAAAGGCCCTGAGGCAGGAACAGGCCTGGCACACCACAGAAGGAAGCCAATGCAACTACAGCAGAGTGAATCTGAGGAGAGGAGAGAGATGAAGGCAAAGAGGGGACAGGGTGGGGAGAGGCAGGTCATATAAAACTATGTGTGCCATTAGGCGGGCTTTGGTTTATTTCCAGAGAAGTGACATCATCTGTTTTGCATTTTTCACTCTGGCTGATGTAGGAAAAGTATTCCGTAGGGGACAAGTGTGAGTTCTGTGATGATGTTAAGTGATACCAGAGAAGATGGTGGCACAGGTCAGAGGGATGATGGTAGAAGCAGTGAAAGTGGCCACATTTAACAGTGTTAACCACTTCTCAAATATATGTATATGTGTATATACATATATATAGAGAGAGAGAGAGAGAGAGAATTTTTTTTTAGAGATGGGGTCTCACTATGTTTCCCAGGCTGAATTTGAACTCCTGGGCTCAAGCAATCCTCCTGCTTCAGCCTCCATGTAGCTGAGCTACAGGAGCATGGCAACACACTCAGCACTCCCCATTTTATCAAAATCATTTTTCTCCCTTTGCTTTCAGAAAACAAACATCTCCTTATTTTCCTTCTACTCCTCTGTCCACTGTTTTTCAGCCACTCTTGCAGGCTCCTCGTCTTCCAGCAAATCCTCTGGTGGCCTCCGGTCCCATCCTTGGAGACATCCTGGAGGACATCCCCAGTCACCTCTGCACTCTCCCCAGATCATCTGGTGCATCAGCCTGGCTTCTATGTTAATAATTCAACACTGGACTCCATGCATGCACCTCCCTACTCAGTTTCCAACCTGTGAACACTGCAAGCCAGCCCCACCTGGACTCTTTAAATTCAACACGTTCCAAATTCATTTGTCATCATTCAACATGTTCAAAATTGACTCGTCTTCTCATCTGCACATCGGCTCTGCCTCTTGTTCTTTTCTACGTTGGTGAGAAAAGAACTGTTGCTCAAAGCAGAAGTGGGAGCTGTCTGAATGGCCTCAGTGCTCTGCACACGCTGGGGAAGTCATTGCAGCACCTCCGGAATCTCGCTTGGCTTCACCACCTGCCTTCCTGTTAATCTGGTTGCTCCCTCTCACTGACCCAGTTACTGTGTTTCTTGTCATTTCTGATGAACACTATGCTGGGTTCTTAGTCCCTGGGTAACACAAAATCAAGTGTTCAGGAAATGTGATTTTCCCTGCCCTCTGTAACTAAAGTTAAATTCAATCTATGTCAATTCCATATAACCTCCCTTATTCCAGCCTCCCGGTCCCCCACCCGCCTACCTCAACTTTCCGTAAGAGTATGTAGAGAGAGCACCCACTCAGGGAGCTCTGGGCATATGTGATCTCTCCCTATCCCAGGCAGGGTGTAGAGAAATTCCATGATACTATCCTGCCTGTCTAGAGGCCCACGCAGCCATCTCTTGCCACCCCACCCCACTCCATGCTAAATAGAAGGAAAATCTGCATGGCTTGCCCCCTCTCTGGGCTTCACCTTGAACGAAAGCCTCAAGGGCACCCTGCTCCTGGACTGCCACTGTCTCTCCAGGGACCCATCTTGAGGCCTCAGCCTGGGGCCAGAAGGGAGGTATCTGGGCAGTCAGAGAGCACAGCTGCTTCTGGGAACACAACTCCCAACACCCATTGGTACCCTTTCCAACTCTCTCTTCGAGCCCAAGTATTCCTAACTACCCCTGTGCCACGCCTGTGCCAGAAACCTGCTTTGGTCATCACATATTGGTCTAAATCTAATCTTTATAAATAAACATTATGTCCTGGGACAGTCTAGGTTGAAACTTTTGAAAGGCAAGAGCTTTCAGAAATCACAAGTATTATTTCAGCTGCATCACTTCTCCCCTGGGATAACAAGATACAACTCGAAATGGAGGAAGAGCAAAGTGGACAAGGAATGGGGAAAGTGGGAAGGAAAATCTCTGCTGATGTCCCTCGCTTACGATTTCGTGGCACCTGGGTGCTGCCTTTTGTGTCTCCAGGAGCTCCAGTTGTTTGCCTGAGAACCAGGCCTAATACCTCAAGCCCCTGGAAACAAGGAACCAGGAAAGTTCCAGAGAGAGGCAACCTTCTCTCCTCTACTTCATTCACTGCATTTCCTCCTTTACCTCATCCCTCAGATCTGTCCCTTCACCTCCATTCCAACAGCCACAAGCTTAGATCAATGAATGGACCAAGAAGGACTCTTAGCTGCCTCCCATTTTGCCCCCAAGCTCCCCATCCTGCACAGTGAACAAACTGGGATGCCCCCAACCAATCTCATCCTGTTCTCTCTCTGCTGAAACTCTCACTGGCCCTGTCCCCTCCAGGACAAGTCTGAAACTCCTCACTGCAGCACAGAAGGCTCTCTGGTGCCAGCCTCAGGCCCACCCAAACACTCTGCCTCCTCCAGCCATCCCTGTCCCTCACTCACACACTCTGCCTGTCCCTCACTCACACACTCTGCCTCGGGCACACTGCCCATGGCTGCAGCTCTTGCTGTATCCTCTCTGCATTCTCCACATCCGTTCCTCCTTCATGGTAAGTGCACATCCCCTCCATAGCATCCCTGCTTCATCCTGAACTCGGCAGTGAAGTCATCAAGAACAATCAAACTGGGCATGGTGACTCATGCCTGTAATCCCAGCACTTTGGGAGGCCCAGGTGAGAGGATCACTGAGCTCAGGGAGTTCAAGACCAACCTGGGCAATATGGTGAGACCCTGTCTCTAAAAAAATTTTAAAAATTAGCCAGTTGTGGTGCTGTGTGCCTGTAGTCCCACCTACTTGGGAGGCTGTGGTGGGAGGATGGCTAGAGCCAGGGAGGTAGAGGCTGCAGTGAGCCAAGATCACACCACTGCACTCCAGCCTGGACAACAGAGCAAAATCCTGTCCCCACCCACCCAAAAAAGAACAATCAAATAATGGCATTTTTGGAAAGCCATCTTAGAAAAGACAAAGGTAACTGGTTTGTTGCATCTGCCAAAAAGTGGCACAATAATAATTGTGTATCCCTTCATTTCATTTATTCCCAATTCTTCATTGAGTTAGCATAAAAGTGCCTTCCTTTCTTATTACCGCATGGAAGGGATTACATATCCTCTGGATTTTGAGGTTCAAATTCTCAGGTCCTGAAGAGACTTTGGGAAGACCCTTGGGCCTAGAGAAGGAGAGGAACACCAGGGAGCATGAGTGATCTGAGATGGGGGTAGGCTTCACCATTCCACCCTTGGGGAGATTTGGAAACCCCAAGACCATAGAGGACCTGTGCCTTGCCTCAGTGAAGCCCAGGTCTGGAGCCTCAAGCCCTAGGATTCCTGTAACCAGAAAGATGCAGGAGCAGAAGAAGGTCAGCTGGGTGTGTCTAGAGAGCAGCCCTGAACAGCCACATTTCCCCCAGGCCCAGCATGACACCAGTGTGGAAAGGATTTCCTGCTGCCCAGAATGGTGTGTGGGTGGGGAAGGTTTGCCATGCATGCAAGAAAAACAAAATGTGACACAATACTAAAGGAAGTCGGGGATACCTGTAACGGACTGAATTTAGTTTCTGTTACCCAAAGGAACAGGGCATTTTCCATGAAATCCGTTGTATTTACAGATAAGCTTCCTGCATGATTGTTATAGACTGAGACTCATATCTCCCTGTCCCCTGCTAAATACAAAGTGAGATTCCCTTTAATTTAATAAAGATTCATTCTTGATCTTTGCTTATGGACAGGCAAGAAGAAATGGGCTTAAAATGAGATAGGAAGCATTCTAGTTGGATTTAAGGAAGATTTTCAGGAAAATAAGGTGACATGGTTAGGCCTTGTTTCCCCACCAAAATCTCATCTTGAACTGTAATCCCCGTAATCCCCACATGTCAAGGGTGGGACCAGGTGGAGGTAATTGAATCATGGGGGCAGTTTCCCCCATGCTGTTCTAGGGATAGTGAGTTCTCATGAGATCTGATGGTTTTATAAGCATCTGGGATTTCCTCACCTTGCACTCACTCTGTCCTGCTGCCCTGTGAAGAAGGTGCCTGCTTCTCCCTTGCCTTCCACCATGATTGTAAGATTTCTGAGGCCTCCCCAGCCATATGGAACTGAGAGTCAATTAAACCTCTTTCGTTTATAAATTACCCAGTCTCCGGCAGTTCTTTATAGCAGCATGAGAATGAACTAATACAGTAAATACCCAAAAAAGGGTATGATTATGTTCTTTTTAAAAGAGAACATTGGCTTATAATCTTCCTAATGTTGTAGTTCATATTTTGGTTCATGATAAATCAGAATGAATAAATCAAGCTAGCACACAGTCTGTACTGCACCTGGGGGAAAGAAGTTTGTTCCAACCCCGACCTGAGCCACCCCCACCCTCAACCCTGACTGGGCTGCTCTAAAGACACAATGAGCTAACAGACAACACTCGTCTGAACAGCAGCACCTCCAGTGCCCAGGCCGCTGGATGCCCAGGATGCAAAGATTCTCTGCAAGTTCAAGTTTGTGTGCATGTCAGAGTTACAGGCTTGATGTACAGGAATTTCTTTTATACAATGAGAAAGGAGTTGTGGAATTATAACCCTGTATAATCAACCTGAGATAAGGTTTTAGGCTTTTCTCAAACTATCACCTCTTCAGCTTCTGAAAATATTTGACCAATAGAATTTAAGTTTGGTCTGTCTATTAAGTGTTTTACAAATATTCTAGAGGGGCAAGGTTGATAAAAAAAAATATGTATCAGTTCAGTTGTGTATGCCTCTGTTGAACAGCACAGAACAAAAATCATCTTCAGTTTTTCAACTTCCAGATATGTTATATTTCATCACCTTTATTGTGGACAGTTTCCAAATGGAGTGAGCCCAATGCCATAGTTAACACAGAATCACGGCTTGTTTTAAACAGGTCTAAATCCTTTCCTACCCATTTAAATTATCACTGTTTTAACTGCTAGATTTCAGAATGCTAAAGACTGAAGACTTATCAGATGCAGTGAGTAGGGAGAAAATCCAAACGACATTTCACGCTTGCGTGTGCACAAACACACACAGATTTTATGGTGTTTACCAAAAGGCAGTATTTATAGCTCTGCGTAATTTATAGCTTTTAAATGTAATGTTATAATGCAAATAATTTTTTTTTTTTTTTGCCCCGAGTGATAAGCTCATGAATAAATGTGAAAAGGATGCTAGGCTGGAGACAGGGATGGGAAGAGGAGGCTGAGAATGAATCAGCATGCGCCTGCTTTCTCCAGAAACTGTCACGACGACCATGGGATCAGTTCACCGCTCAGCATGATGACTCGGGGCACAGCTATGTGTGACATGGCATTGAACAATTCCCATCCGAGGCAACAGACCAGGAATGCTGCTCAGCCCACCATGCAACAAAAATGTATGAAATCGCATTAGCAGAAAAACAAGATTTCTGGGTCTTATCACAGAAAGGCTTTTTTCCTCTCCTAGATGAATGTTCACCTCTAATTGAACAACTGTTACCCTCTTTATTTCTACCTGAAAGTGGCTTTTACAACTCATAATTAAGGGCAGGATCTTTATAATCCTGTCATGATGAAATGTCTTTTTAGTGCCTGAATGCAGTTCATTAACAGAATATTTAGGGCTGTTTTTTCAGTGCATAATTGGACTACAATTCATTTGCATGTCCTGAACATGCATTTTAAGTCTATAGGAGAACTCCATTCAGCGATTCTCCAAAAATGCTCTGGAAGGCTGAAGACCACGATCGTTGTAAAACAAACACTATGTGAGATTCGATTTGTAGTTGAGAGGGAAATTGCAGCAGGGAAAATAGCTAAAACCCAACCAGGTGTTCTCTAAATTAATATCGTAAAATCATTTTTAAGAGAGAAATAAATTATTTAGCACAATAATTTCCAAGAGTTGATACCACTTCATTAAAATGACAGTGCTATGAAAGTTCTGTAGGAGTTCAAATTTAGACTTTTTCCCGAGGGAATTGTGCATTTCACAGAAGTAGGGATGGACAATACTCTTTAGCATACACAATGGACTTCAGGGGATGTGAGGACACTTAAGGATTAATTTGTTTAAAATTCATGGCTGATTTTATGAGGAAACATTATACATTCTACTCACAAGCTGTTAGATTTGGAAGACTTTAGATAGAAAAATTAATTTAATGGATCCAAATCCTAGCTCTTCACCATACTAAAACAAGCCCAACCAGGAAGTTATTGAACAATACAAAGTTGAAATATAAACAGATCTTTCCATCTAAACACACATTTGAGTCCTGTATTCCTTGCTTTTTTAGCTTGCTACCCACTTATTCCAGCAGGCTCAGGTCTGCCTTCCAGATGGAATTAGCCTTGTTTTTCCCACAAAGACTCTAAAAATCTCTTTAATCAGTCCTTGTTCATGTAGACACGAACCAGGGAAATTAGTTCTGAGACTAAACCAGTGCT
This sequence comes from Pongo pygmaeus, assembly GCF_028885625.2. Lineage (NCBI taxonomy): Eukaryota > Metazoa > Chordata > Mammalia > Primates > Hominidae > Pongo > Pongo pygmaeus. Next base: position 137,640,434 of record NC_072378.2, on the reverse strand, counting down.
GTCAATCCTTCGTTTTCTACCTCTCTTCAAAGTAACTCTCAAGCAGCTGAAAAACCCTCCAAACCATGGACAATTCCAGGGCTCCAAAATCCTTTAGTGATGAGGTTGATAAACTGGGCTTATGGCAGGCCTCCCCACTGAAAAATCCATCAAGTCCCTCCTAAGGATAAAAGTGCAGGCCCTCAGCTAAGGACATGCTCTTGAATTGGCCATTTATTTCAAAATTCTCAAGAAAAGACAAAATGATAGTATTAGCTTAATGTTATGTTTTTGTTCAAGGACAGTGAAAGGTCAGTAATTGACATGGAAGCAGAGGCTCAGACAGATTAAGTGACTGGTCCAAAGTCTCTCAGCCCATCCAGAACTCAGATCTCTGTTCCAAAGGGCTGAGCTCTTTCTACAGTACTACTCTGCACTGAGTGTGTTCCATTTAATTTATTAAAAGTCATGTGTTGTTATAAATTGAATGGCAAGTAAAGTTCACTATGTTTCTAATAACCCTTTGGAATAAAAACTGCTTACAAATTAATGAATGAAAACACAACAAAAAAGCAAGCAAAAAAAAACCTTGTCAGATTCTTTTAAATTCAATATACAATAATGAAATTTTTATTTATTTTTAAACTCAAATATTTTGAAATTCTTGAGCCATAGATTAAATTAAGAGCAGGTTGTTTTAAAAATAATTTACTTTTACAACTCCGTGAACATAACTGACTACAAAAACTTTTCTCAGTAATTAAAACATCTTGAAAATAAATCTTAAACATAGTGACATGTGTTTAAACTGAGTGTATTGAATTTAAGTGTAATGGGAGTTTTGGTTTTGTTTTCCCCCCATAGAATGTTCTTAATTAAAATAAGAACTCTGACTTTTTATCTACATAATAAAATCAGAGTTTTTTAAGATATTTATATTTTAAGATAAATTTTAACAATATATCTCAGTATGTTATTATTATATGTGGTATGTTATATGTAAAATATATATGACCATGTAGTTGCTATCCAAAATGAAAATCACTTAAAATTACCTACTATATGTTGTTAATGATTGCTAAAACTAGTTGGTATAAAATATAACACCAGTATGGTTTTATCTATGAGACATACAGTTTTGTGAAGTATCTCCAAACTGAAGTCAAATTAATTGTCTCTGTGTTTTTGTGCAAATAAGCTCATAGCTTTGTTTTATTTATAGGATGACAAATGCAGTTTTGTTTTTTAAAAGTATTAGCCCTAGTGAATTAGCAGTGATATTAGTGACCAAAACCCCAATGATCAAAAGATTGGAAATCCCTTAAGATACTTTACCAGAAATATTAAAAAATATATTTTGCACCAGACAATACACCAACACAAAAATATTTTCTATTATGTTTTAAGTAAACAACACTGCATTTTACTGACACTTTTTAAGATGAAAAATATGATGATAATGTGCATAAAAACATTTTTGCTACATAAAGTTTAAAGGTGAAGCAATCAGAAGAATAAAGCTTTATCATTTTCACGTTGTTGAAGGATACAGACATCTTAATTGTTAAATTATATTCGTGAATCAATTTCAATTTGTTCAAACATAAATATATCTATGAAACAATTATTTTTATTATGTCATTAGAGATCGCTGTCTCATGTAGTTCTTCAAGAAATGATATAAAATGATTGATTTCCTAATGCATATTCTTTTGCATGGATTTATTTAATAATCTCCCTGAATGTTGTTCTTTTTTTAAGAGCTTAGCAAATTTATTCTCAGTCAATGAATTTCATTATTTGTCCTTAGGATAATATTAATTAAATGCAAAACTCAGCATTTTATAATTTTTGTCAGAAAATATCAATTTACAAATTCTAATTATGAATATATTAAAAGAAAAATTGAAATATAGCTAGTAAATGTTCTATGATTAGATATATCAAACTACTATTTTTAAAGCAAATTTATTACAAGTCAGAAACATATTTCATTTCAATTGTAAATTTATTAGCATGCGTTTTCCCCACACACTTCTAAAGTAAACATAACTACACTGTAAGCAGAGGTGATTTGTTTTATTTCAGACAGTGTTTTTTAATTATATTATTTTAGTTCAAAATGTAATAGTAATGTCTGTACTGGTGCAGGGTTAAGTTCATGTTAACAGTATTAAGAATATTTCTGCCAAAGTAAAGTATCTGGGTTATGTTGCCAAAGATTTCAAATGAAGAAAAATCGTTTCTTAAAAAAATTATCTAGTTAGCAAAGATTTTTTCTTTTTTTTTTTAACTAAATGCAGAACTAATTTGTATTTTATTTATGGAAGATCATGATAATGCACAATACAAATGTGATTTATTTTATGTGTAATTTCAATGTTATTTTGTTAGATATAACATTTTATTTCTAGTGCTTCGGGTACTACGACATCAAAAACATATGTAGGTATATTTTACTGTTTAAAAATTTCAGATTTCTTATTCTACTTCAATGATATTTAAATAAAAGTATTTTATATAAGAATAAAATCACTTTATTAATTCTTAGATCTAACAATAAAATGTAAATTCATAAATAAAAAACTAGCGGGTATTCCTTTTTAGTGAGAAATCTAAATCATGTTTTGAGTATATTATCAAAATCTACCTTCAACAGGCCTTAATAATTTATATCAGCAATTCTCATTATTTGCATATGGTAGTATATATCCGAGATCATCCCCCAAAATTAATGAAGAACCTTAGAGTTCACTGGGGTGGATAGATACAAAATAAACATACAAAATCCAGTAGCCATGGGATGACATAAACTACCTAGAAATAACCCTATAAGATATGGAGCAGATCTGATTTCTAGAAAACTATGCACTTTTAGAGAGGAATAATAAAAGGTAAGTTTAAAATTTCCTGGCTAGAACAATGCATAACTGTAATTCCTCCTAAATTAATTCTCATGTGTTAATGAAGAACAAATAAAAATAACATGGCAATGAGATTTTATCTGAGATGAGACACACTTCCCAAAATGATTCTGGAAGAATTAACGAGGAAGAATAGCTCAGTAATACTTGAAACTAACCAAGAAAGGAATGATGTGTTTAAAAATGTTAACTATTACAATACAAATTGTACGGTATTGATGAAAAAATTAGAAGATAGATTGATGGAACAAAACAGTTTGAAGAAAACCCTAAAATATAAGAAACTGGTATACTGTAAAAAAAAATCATAAAGAAATGAAAAAAGATGATTTACTTATTCAACAAAACTTTAAAAAATTATCTATTTCAAGAACAATTAATATAAGCATTCAACTTATACTGTACTAAAGGATTTATTAAAGACTTTAGTATAAACAATGAAATTCTAAAATACTGCATGAAACAGATGTGTATTTTTAACTGACATGAAAGTAAGACATTTCTAAGATAAAGGCGATGAAAGAGATTACATGATGTAATAAAATCAAAACTTCTGTACATTCAAAAAAGCAAAAAATAATAAAATGTAAAAGTAAATCTAATTGGATAGAAATAATTTTGACAAGAGGTTGCATTCTTAGTTTATAATAAAAAGCTCTAAATGGGAAAATGTTAATTGCTATATATATATTTTTTGATTTGGAGTCTAACTGTGTCACACAGGCTGGAGTGCAGTAGTGTGATCTTGGCTCACTGCAACCTCCACCTCCCTGGTTCAAGAAATTCCCCTGCCTCAGCCTCCCGAGTAGCTGGGATTACAGGCATGTGCCACCACACCCAGTTGATTTTGTATTTTTGGTAGAGAAGGGGTTTCACCATGTGGGCCAGGATGGTCTGGGACTCCTGACCTGAGGCAATCTGCCCACCTCGGCCTCCCAAAGTGCTGGGATTACAGGTGTGAGCCACCATGCCTGGCCGCAATAAATATATTTTTAAATGACCAAACTCACTAATAAGAAAAATGCAATAAAAACACAATAAGGTATGATTTATAATCTGTATAATTGGCAAAATATGTTTAAATGTTAATTCTCAACTAAAACAAGCACTTATCCATTATTTGTAAGACTGTAAATTGATCTTAATTTTAGGAAAGGAAATTGACAACTAACTCAAAAATTTCATAGTTCTTGAGTAATTCTGCTTCTAAAGAAATACCACAATTAGACAAAGGTTGACAGATGTATATGCAAAGATGTTTGCTTCAGTATTATTTATAGTAGTGAAACATCTGCAATAATCAAAATATCCAGTGGTAGGTAAATAGTAAAATAAATTATTTATAATTTATATATTTGACAGAATATTACCCAGTCACTACAAAGATGCTTCCCAAGCATATTTAATCACTTGGAAATTCATCATGATATAATGTTAAATGAAAATTCAAGAGTCAAACTTATATTTGTATAATTATTAAAATAAATAAACATTAAACAAATGGGAATAACCCAAAATGCTAATAAGCTTAAATTTAATTTTTTTTATTTTCCAAATGTTCTGAAACAAATATGTATTCCTTTCATAATTATAAAATTTCTTTTCATTTGTAAAAAAGATATGACAACTTCTAAATTATTGAGATACAAGGTGATATAGCTAGATAAAGGATAAATTTATATAGACATTGATATAGATATTTTGCTATTATATATATACATAGGTATAAACATAATATCAAGGTAAACAGTTACATCAAATCAGGTTTAAATAGCATTCTCCCATATGTTTACATTAATTCTTTGTTCTAAGGTAATTTGGTAGCTGAGGCTGCCAAATGGATAGCTATTACTTTTCCTCCTTGTATTAAAAGAGTTTTCATAAAGCTTAATACTGATGTCATATCTCCCTGTCTATTGACTTCCTTCCCAGGGTTCATTTTTCTTCATCTTTTGATACCTCAAATTCTTTTTTTTAATTAATTAATTATTTATTTATTTATTTATTTATTTTTGAGATGGAGTCTTGAGCTGTCGCCAGGCTGGAATAAAATGGCATGATCTCTGCTCACTGCAACCTCTGCCTCCCGGGTTCAAGCGATTCTCCTGCCTCAGCCTCCCAAGTAGCTGGGACTACAGGCATGCGCCACCACACCCGGCTAATTTTTGTATTTTTAGTAGAGACGGGATTTCACCGTGTTGGCCAGGATGGTCTTGATCTCTTGACCTCTTGATCTGCCCACCTCAGCCTCCCAAAGTGCTGGGATTACAGGCGTGAGCCACTGCACAGGTCCCGATACCTCAAATTCTTTGCAGACAAGTAGGGTATAAATGCAAACACCACTGTCATTTTATGTAGAATTGGTACTACTCTGGGGCTTTATTGTAATTTTCGTTTTAAACAAAATTTTATTAGGCAACTGCTTGGCTCCTGCACGGAGACCCTGGTGACCCACCCTGGAACGGTCTCTACCCAGCTCGTCCACCCTCTCTCCACTTCCACCTTCTGGAAGGCCTGCCACTAAGGTGGCTTTCTCCTGCAAACCTCAACGTTGATGATGCTGCAAAGTCTTTCCCCAAAGAAGGAAATCACTAAAGAATATGTATCTTTCTTTCCTGTATTAGTGCTGGAGCTTGTCAGTATCACACCTTTAGCTTCTTCAAAGTGCATCAAAGATAAATTTAAAAGAAAACCATATAGAGATCACATGCTCTTAAGAAAAAGCTTACACCTCTGAATCTTTTTGTGATCTCCTAGAAATCCCATACAAGCTAATTGCCAGAAAATGATGCAAAATTCCCAGGAGTGTTGTGTATTATTTCTTCCTTAAGGAAGGATAAAGCGTTCTACAACATCATTGCTAGGTAAAAGCCATGTCTATGCACTAAAGTTCAAGCAACAGTGTAATTCTAGAGTAGAACATGTCATTTTGTTAAATTGGTGGCTGTTTTAGCAATGATTTCACAAAGAAAAAATGAAAAATATAGACTTCGATTTGTTGAAGCAGATAGAAACTAATCTTACTGAGTATAGATTACTATTCTGACTTTAATGAAAGTAAATAATTCTACATTGAAAACTTTCTTATCAGCAGTTTACATTTGAGATTACAACATAAATTCAAATAGTTCAGGTAATTAATGCAAGATGAATCTTTTATTTGAATTATCAACAGTTACCTCAATTTATTTACCTCACCTTCTATTGCAACCCTGATCATTGCTGATTTAGGGAACTGAGAAATGACTCGCATTATTCCTTTTACTGTTGTGCATTTCCTAGTTTTCACAGTCCCTAGACAGGAAAAATTATAGGCTGAGAGAGAGAAACAGAGAGAGAAAGAGAGAGAGAGAGAGAGAGAAAATGCACTTGAAATCCAAACATGTTAAGCATATTATTTATAATGGTACATAAGCAAAAGGTGGCATTTTTAAAAACTAGACAACCTTTCAACACCAGTAATTTCCTCTCCCTGATACGTTTAAAGTTTTAATGAAAAAATAAACCACTTTTTCCAATGTTTGGATTTCAACATAACATCATTCTGTATTAAAATTTATTTCATCCCTTTTTTTCAAGGAGGAGAAATAATGTCATTTTTATTTGCAGAATAATTCTGAATTTTTCATGAGGGACTTAAAAATCTGTCAAGAAGATTATTAAATTAATAATTTAATAAATAATTTCACACCAAAGAAATAATTTAGCTCTAAACATCATACTATTTTGGCAACGATCACCATTATCTGGGATTATATTGAACAAATTTCATTCTTTTCTCCTAAATATGCCAAATCTTACAATGTTATATAGTGACTAAAAAATTTTTTTCAATTCTGTATTCCACTACTCTTATAGGGAATAGTCTATACATGTTGATTTGAAAACTGAATTTTTAAACTTAAGCACTAGAAAAATGATACCTGTGAAAATATTAATTCTATTGGAGTTGTTTATATTCTTTTAGGTAGAACAGGATTACGTATTGTCTTTTTTAAGAGAGTATTTTACTTTTAACAAAAATAAATAACAGATCAATAAAATTTTCTAATTTTCTCCTGGTTTTAAACCTAGGATATAGAGGCTTAACTGCCCAAAATATGTTGCTATGTTGCATTGACATCTAGTGGATTATGGCAGCTATTACAAGGGTGAAGACAGCTTGCTTAGAACAATGCTAAAGCTGAAAGACAACTTAAAAGGTCATCTCTTGTCCAATCCAACATTTGAAAACTGAGGAAAAGAGAAAGTAAATTTGTCTGAAATAATTCAAGCATTATAAAGACACATAAAGGAAATACGGTATTGGTTATGGTAAATAGAAACAATTTTAGGAGCAGAAAACAAGTAGAAATATAGATTACAACACAAATTCAAATAGTTCAGGTAATTAATGCAAGATGAATCTTTTGTTTGAATTACCAACAGTTACTTCAATTTATTTGCTTCACCTTCTATTGCAACCCTGATCATTGCTGCTTTAGGGAACTGAGAAATGAGTAGCATTATTCATTTTGGGCATAGAAGATACAGTATTTTCCCCTTTTCTTACATGAAAGTTAGCATTATAGCATGCTACAAAACATCTTGCTTTTTCCGTTTAAGAATATGCGTAAGCACACACATACATGTTTATATTTTCAAAATGAGATACTGGAAATTTAAATTAAATGTATTTGAAGGTGATTACATGCAGGGGGAGAGAGAGAATGGGGGAAGGGTTAGTGATGGAAGCAAGACTTTTCTGAACGGTGTGTTATATAGACTTCAGAATCATATAAATCTTTTACATTTGGAATCTTTATAAATGTTCTGTATTTTCTTTTTTAACTTTTATTTTTAAGCTCAGGGGTACATGTGCAGGTTTGTCATATAGGTAAACTTGTGTTATGGGGTTTTGTTGGACAGATTATTTCATCATCCAGGTATTAAGCCTAGTACCCATTATTTTCCTAATTCTCTCCCTCCTCCCACCTTCCCCCATCTGATAGGCCCCAGTGTGTGTTGTTTCCTTCTATGTGCCTGTTTTACATTTTCAAAAAATAAAATTAATCTAAAAAGAAAATAATCAATCCCCAACATAAAAATAAACTGAAATTAACACATTAATGGAATATCATCAAGTTGGTAACATGACCTTACAGAAAAAAGAATTATACCTGGTTACCTTTATGTTAGCTATAAAGTCTTAGTAGGATATATTTTTAACGACGAAAAGAACTGTAACATTGTTTCAACTTAACTGAGTAATTTTTATTTGGATTTTGTATTTTTTAACTAGTTTATACACATTATAGGACAAAGCAAGTAGGTAACTATATTAATGTTGGTAGGAATCAAGATTTTCCATGTAAGAGAAAAGGAAGACGAGAAAAAAAAATTAGTTAAGTAGAAACCTTATATTGTTAATCTGAATTAAAAATATTACTACATCCAACCCCACTAGAAACCAGAAAAAAATTACTATAAACTCTGAAAAGATTTTTTATTTAAAAAAGCATATATTACTTAGCTCTGTTGACTGATATATTTAGAAGCACTGACAGCCCAATAGCAATGAGCACCTATATCACCTAGATTATGTCTCTAAAAATCACTTCTCATTGGAAAGAATTAGGGCTCCTCAGAGAAATAGCTGATTATAAGTCTAGGGCAAAGCTGATTTTAAGCCTGGGACAGCTTGCAATTGGGCCACTTAAGATTTCAACACCCCAGCATTTTTTATTATCTGAAATTATGAGAATTCTGATTAGGCCCTTGCTTGCTTGCAAATGTTAACCACTTGCTTTTTGCCCAAGATTCCTTGCTCTCACAATGTAATTATAAACCATAGATGTACTGTTCCTGTTCCAAGCAGCAGGAGATAACTTCAGTGTCACAAAAAAGTTTGCAGAAAGAATGAATGCCTAGAGGGATGTTGCGACCAGCTGCTGATGCCAAGAAATCTGGTTGCTCAAGGTGTTATCTCCGACTGAAGAAATAGACTTTTTCCCTAGATTTCCTGTAACTCCCCATCCTTTACTCTCCAGCCAAATAAAAACTCCCCACCTCTTCTTTTTATTAAGGTAGATTGGAGAGATTTTTGCCCTCCCACTTCATTTTGGGCAAATCAAATAAACCCTTCTCTATCTCCAAGCACCTTTGTGTCAGTGTTTGGCCTCAGCTGCATGCTGGGTACATGAGCCTGAATTTGGGGTTCTGTGACATGCTTATGCCAGAAAGCAAGGAAAATACCAGCAGAACACACAGATCCACTTGAAGGTTTTCCATTGTCAAATGATGTGACATCTGAGGATGTGAAAACAATAATGACTACAACTGGTTGAAAAACATTGAATAAAGGCATATTTTATTTTATTGCACTTTACGATGCTATGCAGATGCAGATGTTTTTTACAAATTGAGGTTTTTGTGGCAACTGTGTGTTAAGCAAGTCTATAGGTGCCAATTTTCCACAACAGGTGCTCACTTCATGTCTCTGTGTCACATTTTGGCAATTATCACAATATTTCAAACTTTTTCATATTTTATCTATGCTGGTGATCTGTGATCAGTGATCTTTGATGTTATTATTGTAATTTTTGGGGGGTGCCAAGAACCACGTTCATATAAGATGATGAACTTAATCAATAAATGTATGTTTTACTATGACTGCTCTACCAACTAGCCATTCCCAATCTCTCTCCTGCTCCTCAGGTCTCCCTATTCCCTGAGATACAATAATATTGAAATTAGGTCAATTAGTAACTCTACAATGGTTTCTATGTGTTCAAGTGAAAATAGAAGTCACACATCTCTCACTTTAAATCAAATTCTAGAAATGATTAAATTTAGCATGGAAGGCATGTTGAAAACCAAGGTAGCAGGGTAGCACTTTTAATTTCCAAGAAATTTTCTTTTGTACCAAACTTGACCTTTGCAGCAAACAGCCAACTTGTGAATGCAAAGGAAAAGTTCTTGAAGGAAAGTAAGTGCTACCCAGGTGAACACACAAACGATAAGTAAAACAGCCCTATTGCTGGTATGGAAAAAGTTTGAGTGGACTGAATAGAAGATCAAGCCAGGCACAACATTCCCTTAAGCAAAAGCCTAATCCAGAGCAAGGCCCTAACTTTCTTCAATTCTACGAAGGCTGAGAGAGATGAGTAAGCTGCAGAAGAAAAGTTGGAACTAACAGAGGTTGGCTCACGAGGCTTAAGGAAGGAAGCCATCTCCATAACATAAAAGCACAACGTGAGGCAGCAAGTGCTGATGGAGAAGCTGCAGCGTTATCCAGAAAAGCCAGCTGAGATCATTGATGAAAAGGGCAAAAGAAACATATTCTCTGTGGACAAAAAGCAGCCTTATATTAGAAGAAGATGCTCTTCAGAACTTTCATAGCTGGAGAAGAAAAGTCAGTGCCTGGCTTCAAAGCTTCAAGCAATAGCTGACTCTCTGGATTGGGGCTATTGCAGCTAGTAACCTAACATTGTAGCGAATGCTCATTTGCCATTTTGAAAACTCTAGGAAGAATTATGCTAAATCTGCTCTGCCTACGCTCTTTAAGTGGAACAACAAAACCTGGATGACAGCACCTCTGTGTATAGCATGGATTGCTGAATATTTTAAGTCCACTATTGAGACTTAATGCTCAGAAAAAAAAGATTTCTTTCCAAATATTATTGCTCACTGACAGTGCATCTAGTCACTCAAGAGCTCTGACAGAGATGTACAATGAGATGAATGTTATTTAACACAACATCCATTCTGTAGCCAATGAATCAAGGAGTAATTGCAACTTTCAAATCTTATTACTTAAGAAATACATTTCGGCCAAGCGCAGTGGCTCATGCCTGTAATCCCAGCACTTTGGGAGGCTGAGGCGGGTGGATCACGAGGTCAAGAGATTGAGACCATCTGGTCAACATGGTGAAACCGCGTCTCTACTAAAAATACAAAGAAGAGCTGGTTGAATGATACTGTCACCATGAGGAAGTAATCAGGCAAACCTAGAATGTGGAACAATGTATATTCTATGCACATTGTTCTATGGGACAATTACACCAGGTTTTTTCAGTTAAGTCAACAGAAAGGGAAAAGAAGAGGGGAGAGGGGCTTGCTACAGATGTAAGAAGACAAGGGGGTGTGACAACTGAATGTAACATGTGAGTCTCATTTGGATCTTGATTTGGAAAAAAAAAATCATCTTAAAAAGACGTTTATTGGCCGGGCACAGTGGCTCACATCTGTAATCCCAGCACTTTGGGAGGCTGAGGCGGGCGAATCACTTGAGGTCAGGAGTTTGAGACCAGCCTGACCAATATGATGAAACCCCGTCTCTACTAAAAATACAAAAATTAGCCGGGCATGGTGGCGGGCGCCTGTAATCCCAGCTACTCGGGAGGCTGAGGCAGGAGAATCACTTGAACCCGGGAGGCAGAGGTTGCAGTGAGCCAAGATCACGCCATTACACTCCAGCCCGGGCAACAGAGCAAAACTCCATCTAAAAAAAAAAAAAAAAATTTATTAAACAGTCAATGAACTTTGAATATGAATAGACTGGGAATTAGATATTAATGAATTATTGTTATGAATTTAGGTGTGATAGTGGTAACTGGTTATATTTCCCTCTTTTAGGGACACATTGAAATACTAAGTGGTAAGTGCCATTTTGCCTGGAACTTGCTTTAAAATTCTTCAACAAAAAAGGAGGGCAGATAGGTGATTCAAGTGGGCAAAATTTTGATTATTTTAAAATCTGGATGGCTGCTGCTATGGATTGAATATGACTTGTATGTTCCCCACCAAATATTATGTTGAAATTTGATCCCCAGTGTGGTGATGTTGGGATGTGGGGTGTAGTAGGAGGAGTTCAGGTCATGGGTTATGAATGGTTTGGTGCTGTTCTCAGGGTAGTGAGTAAGTTCTCATGCTGTCCCAAGGTGGATTGGTTTTGAGGGGATGGATTAGTTCCTAAGGGAATGTGTTGTTCTAAAGCCAGGAGGCCCCCCAGGTTTGATCCTTCTTTGCACCTGCCTGCCTGCCATTTGACCTTCTGCACCATGTTTTGATGCAGCACAAAAGTCCTCACCAGAAGCAGAGCAGATGCCAGCACCATGCTTCTTGCACAGCCTGCAGAACATGAACTAACTCAACCTCTTTCTTTACAAACCGCCCAGCCACAAGTACGCCTTTATAGCAACACAAAACAGACCAAGACAGCAGGAATATGGGGTTTTATCACACTCCTCTCTCCATTTGTGTGTATTTGAAATAAAGAGTTTTTAAGGAAAATGTAAAAATATATGTGAGGTTAAAAAAGAAGTGCTGCTCCTATGATGATGAATTTTGGTTGAATTCACCTACTGTGAAGAGATGGAAAAAAGAAAAAACGAATACTTCACTTTGCTTCTCCTCTATATTTTTAGCAGTCTTTGGAGACTATTCTTACTGGGGAAGAAACTGCACTGAGTCAAAGGCATTTCCTTCTCAAGCGCTAATATGTTACCATACATTACCTCTTACACAGTTCCCTCCTCAAAGAAACATAAACATAGCATAACAGAAGAGAACAGCCTTTGGCGCGGTTTTTCAGACACTGGCTCTCTTTGTCCCCTGAGGTTTTCTTCTTTCTGAGTGCACATTCCAGTCCAGATGGCTGTGCCTTGAAATCCCACACCTGCTCCAACCCTGATCCTCTCCTAGAAACTCCTCTGAGGAGGCATCTCTGGTCTCCCGGCCAGGGTGACCAACTCTGTTCTCTGTCCCTTCGTTTCCTTGCATACCCTCCCCGTAGCACTTAACATGTGATATGAAATGCATTTGTGTCTCTTCCCTGGACCATAAGCTCCCTTAGGGCAGGGACTCAGCCTTTTAAACATTTATTTCCAGTGTCTAATATCTTCTGGGAAATAGCAGACTCTCGGTAGCTGCCGAATACATGCATGCTCTGGTACTATCTCCTGTAAGCCTTGGTAAACTTAACAAGGTTTCCACTATGAAAAGTCTCTGTTCTTAATTTCCTTTATTAAGTATTAAGCTTTGGATGTTTCTGTCTAGCAAAAAGCCTGTACTCTGAACCAATAATTTAATCCTCTACCAGTTTTGTTGATTAAAAGATAATACTTGTCTCTCAGGGTTTCTAAGGCGCTGCACCCAGCCAAGAGTTTTTATTCCTTGGCATGTGTCCAGGAAATTCCTAGTTCAGAATAGGCTTATGATAATCTGGTCTAGGATCTAGAAGATTTACAAGTCATAGGAGTTTTAATTTATGGGATTCTGGAAAGTGAACTAGTTGCATAATTTGTCTATATATCCATTTTCCTGAACTATTTTTAAAAACATCTTTCTTGACATGTGTCACATACCATAAAATTCAATCATTTAACATATACAATTCAATGTTTTTAAATATATGAATATATTTGTGCAAACATCTCTATAACTTTAGAGCATTTTCATCACCAACCCTCCTCCAAACACCCTGCTGCCATCACTGCCCATTCTCTCTCCCCTCCTTGGCCCTAGGTGCCCACTAATGTACTTTCTGTCTCTGTAGATTTGCCTACTCTAGACATTTCTTATAAATAAAATCATACAATATGTGATCTTTTATGACTTGCTTTTTTTATTTAGTATTTACAAGGATCATTCACGACGTAGCCTGTGTCAGTACTCCATTGTTTCTTCTGTTGCCAAATCCTGTTTCATTGTATAGATATACCTCATTTTGTTGATCCATTCATCAGATGATGAACATTTGGGTTGTTTCCAATATTTGGCCATTATAAATGATGCTGCCATGAAAATGGCAAATTAAATTTTTGTGTGGACTTAAATTTCCATCTCTCTTGGACATATATAGCTAAGAGTAGAATTGCTGGGTCCTATGGTACCACCATGCTTAACTTTACGAGGAGCTGTCAAACTGCTTTCCATGGTGGTTGCATCATTTTACATACCCACCAACAATATATGAGGGTTCCAATTTCTCCACATCCTCACCACTTACTATTGTTCCTTTTTTTATTACTATAGCTATCCTAGTGAATGTGGTTTTGATTTGCATTTGCCTAATGACGAAAAGATGTTGAGCATCTTTCCACATGCTCATTGGCCATTTATATAACTTATTTGGAGAAATGTCTATTCAAATACTTTGCCCTTTTAAAATTGTGTTGTCTTTTCATTGTTAAGTTATAAAAGTTCTTTATATATTCTGGATTAAAGGCTCTTACCTGATACGTGATTGTCATAGTTAAGAAATCATTGATTAGCCCGAGGTCACAAAGATTTAATCTTGTCTTAGTCTGTTTTCTGCTGCTGTAACAAAATATCACAGGCTTGATAATTTATACGCAAAAGATTTATTTGGCTCACAGTTTTGGAGGCTGGGAAGTCCAAGGGCATGGTGCCAGCATCTGCTTAGCCATCTGGTGAGGGCTTTCTTGTTGCATCATACCATGGCTGAAAGCAGAAAGGCAGGTGACAAATGAGACAGGGAGAAAATGGAGGTCAAACTTATCCTGGAGTCCTCTCCCTCAATAACTAATCCACTACCCCGATAACAGCATTAATCCATTCACGAGGACAGAACCCTCATGATCTACACCTCTTAAAGGTCTTACCTCCTAGTACCACCCCAATGGCAATTAAATTTGACCATGAGTTTTGGTGGGACATTCAAACCATAGCAAATCCCATGTTTTCTTTCAAGAGTTTTGTAATTTTAGCTCTTTCATTTCAGTTGTCAGGGAAGCTAAAGATTACCTGTCCCTGTGTAAGTTCTTAGTTGAGATGAGCCCCTGTAACAAAAGCAGATCAACAAGAAAAAAACAAACAAGTTTATTAACACATACAGTGAACACCATGCAGGAGAAACCTCAATGAAAAGTAACTCAAAGCAGTTGCTTAGAACTCTGGTTTATATCCCATCTTCAACAAAGAACAATACATTTATAGAGAAATGACAGGACAAAGGAAGGCAATTTCCTTTCAGGGGTAGGAAACAGTGGGAAAATAACTATATGGGGGTAAACTAATGAAGTAACGTTTGTTTGCAGATTCTTCCAGTGCCTTTGCTGGGTGAATGGAGTCTAGAGTTGTCTCCAGTAAAGGAGAATTTATATCCTACCTTGAGGCAGAAAAGGGGAAGACAGGGAGAGCTTTTTCCATTTGCTGCTTCTTAATTGCCTTCAGTCCCAAAATAATTGATAATTGTTTTAATATAGTGTGAAATAGTAGTTCAAGTTCATTCTTTTGCATGTATAGATCCAGTTGTCCCAGCAGCATGTTTGGAAAGACTTCTTTTCCCCATCGGAGTTGTGTTGGCAATCTTATCTAAAATAAATTTATATACATATATATATTTATACACATATATACACATGTATATATGTGTGTGTGCAGGATTTTTTAAAAAAACTTTTATTGGGGTATGATTGACAAAAAAAAACTGTACATATTTAATGTATGCAACTTGATGAGTTTGAGGCTAAATATACATCTGTGAAATCATTACCACAATCTAAACATACCCATCACCTCCAAAACAGTTTCCTCCTACCCTCTATATTTATAATTATTTGTGTATGTGTGTGTGTGCATGTGTGTGTGTGTGTGTGTGTGTGTAGTATGTGATAAAACATAAGATCTATCCCCTTAGCAAATTTTTAAGTATGTAATACAGTTTTGTTAACTATAGGTATTATGCTATACAGTAGATCTCTAGGACTTACTCATCTTTTATAACTGATACTTTGTAAACTTTTGGCTAATAGCTCTCTATATCCCCCTTTCCCCAGCTCCTGACAACCACCATTCTACTCTCTGCTTCTACAAGTTTAACTATTTTAGATTCCTTATATAAGTGGCATCAAGTAGTACTTGTCTTCCTGTGTCTAACTTATTTCACTTAGCATAAAGTCCTCCAGGCTTATGCATGTTGTCACAAATGGCAGGATTTCCTTCTTTCTTAAGGCTAAACAATATTCCACTGTATATATATAACACATTTTCTTTACCCATTCATCCATGATGAATATTTAGGTTACTTGGGTTCATGCTGCAATGAATGGGAGTGCAAATGCTCTTTGAAATCCCAATTTCGATTCCTTTAGATATATACCTGGTAGTGGGATTGCTGGATCATATAGTAGTTCTATTTT
This sequence comes from Pongo pygmaeus, assembly GCF_028885625.2. NCBI lineage: Eukaryota > Metazoa > Chordata > Mammalia > Primates > Hominidae > Pongo > Pongo pygmaeus. The sequence goes on along the minus strand of NC_072378.2, from coordinate 137,624,386 downwards.
TAAATTTTTTGAAGACCCTCCATAGTGTCTTGCATATGTAGGCTGGCTTCTAGACTCTGACTGTATTCCATTGATCTATGTGTCTATCCTTATGTCAGTACCATGCTGGCTTGACTATTGTAACTTTGTAGTAAGTTCTGAAGTAAATGTGAGTCCTCCAATTGTGTCCTTCTTTTTAAGGATTCTTTTGATTATTCTGGGTCCGTTGCTTTTCCATATTACTTTTAAAATGCATATATCTTGTTCTTCTGAAATTATTTCATTTATGTGTTATTTCTGGTTATATCATCCAAGTTTGTTTATTTTTTTCACTCATGATTTCCTTATCTTCATTGCTTTCTCTTTAAGATTTTTAAAAATCTTTCAGACAACGAATTTGGGTTCCAAAGTGACTACCTCGTCTTTTAATATTTTAGCTAAAAGCATTTTAAATTTGTGTGGTATATGTGTGTATTTTGTGACTGAATCTTCTTACATCCTCTTATTACAATTTCATTTAATAAGTGCTTTACCAAAATTTAATTAACATAACATAAAATTCACCCTGATGAAGTGTAAAATTCAGTGTTTTTTAGTAAATTCACTCAGTTGTTGAACCATCTAATTCTAGACTGTCTAACTTCAGAACATTTCATAACCCTCCAAAGAAAATCCTGTCATCTTAGTTTTTGAAAATTTTTTGGCAAGCCTGATTCTTGACAACTTCTTTTTTTTTACTTTAGTAAAACCACCACCTTGCCTTGAGCTCTTTGCTCATTCAAAACTAAAGTTTATTTAGGCCACTTGATATGATTCACCTTGTCTCTAGAGAAATCTTAAAACTTTTTCAAGGAAGTGGTCAATTATTTACATAAACTTGAAAAGGCTTTGCTTCTCATCACTTAAAACAGAAGGCTTTGAGAATTACCCATTTGATTTGCTACTTTGCATATTCACAAATAACTCTATATTTGAACATTTAAATTGTTTGAAGTGTTTGGGGAAATAATTTACTTCCTGGCTCTATATCCTTTTTAGTTATCTCTTCCTTTTATGTAAGAACTGCATTAATAGATGACTTTCAAGAATATTATGAGAAAAAATAGTGAAAGTAATTTAAGCAAAGTATATTCTGTACTCAATTCTACATCAACAATGAACGAACCTCTTGTCCACACCTATTTGAAAACACTGCATTGAACTCAGATGTAAAAGTTTACTGAGTTATGTCAGTGGAAACTTTGCCAAGAACAAACAAAACAATGAGGCCATAACTGGAGAATGTTCTGTTCTCTACTTTTTTTTTTGAGACAGAGTTTTACTCTTTCATCTGCCGCCCAGGCTGGATGGAGTGCATTGGTGCAATCTCGGCTCACTGCAGCCTCCATCTCCTGGGTTCAAGTGATTCTCCTGCCTCAACCTCCCGAGTAGCTGGGAAAACAGGCCCACCATTACGCCTGGCTAATTTTTTGTGTTTTTAATAGAGATGGGTTTTCACCATGTTGACCAGGCTGGTCTTGAACTCCTGACCTTGTGATCCACCTGCCTGGGGCTCCCAAAGTGCTGGGATTACAGGTATGAGCCACTGTGCCTGGCCTATCCAACTATTTTTCAAAGTCATCAGAAAAGCCTTGATATCCATCATTCACTATAATGCAAAAAAACCTCACGTTTTGAATTTAGGCATACCTGGGTTAGAATTCCACTAAAGAGCTGAGTTACCTTAGATAACATATAACAACTGTAAACCAACAAGCATCTGAGACAAGTCACAATCCATTTAGAAGTTTTTTTTGCCAAGGTTGAGGATGCACCCAGGAGACAGGTCTGTGCCTTTCTCCAGAGATGATTTTAAGGGCTTCAAAAATGTAAAGGGGAAAAGCAAGCTGGAGAAGGAATAGGGAGGGTATGGTCACGTGACTGAACTCACATATTGCAAGACAAAAGGATCAGGTAGGGGAATAGTCAATTATGTATTTGTCTTGCACTCAGTGAATCCACACTTTACAAAAGATAAGGTGAACACATTACCAGTGGAAGGTGTCCAGGAACAAAGAATTGGACAAAACGCACAAACAAAGCAAGGAAAGAATGAAGCAACAAAAGCAGAGATTTACTGAAAATGAAAGTACACTGCACAGTGTGGGAGCGGGCCTGAGCATAGGGGCTCAAGAGCCCTGTTACAGAATATTCTGGGGTTTAAATACCCTTTAGAGGTTTCCATTGGTTACTTGGTATATGCCCTATGTAAATGAAGAGGATGAAGTAAAGTTACAAAGTCATTTACTCAGTGTACGCCCTATATAAATGGAGAGAATATTTCCTGTCACAGCTGAAGAATTTCCACTTGATTTAGGTCTAGGAAGTCATTCGGTTCCCTGCCTCCAGACCCTACTCTCCTGCCTCAAACACAGAGTGAAGATACTTAATCTTTTATCTGTAGCTATCTGCTTAAGAACAAAAGGAATGGCAGGTGCTTGCATGAGTCAGCTTTCAGCTTAATTTTTCCCCTTGGAGTACTGAATTGGGGTCCCAGGTTTTTATTTTCCTTTCATACAACAGACCTCCACTCTCTGACCCTCAGTTTTCTCATCTATATGTGTAACCTGACTTCTTCCAGACCTCACCAGCTGGAGATGTAGATGAAGTCAGCTATAGTTTGAATGTTTGTGTCCCTCCAAATTTAATGTTGCAATTTAATCTCCAAAGCAACCATATTAGAAGGTGGGGCATTTAGATGGTGATTAAGTTATGAGGGCTCCACCACAGCAAGAAGGTACAAGCCTCACCAGACACCAAACCTGCTGGCACTTTGATCTTGGACTTCCCAGTCTCCAGAACTGTGAGAAGTAAATTTCCATTGATTATAAGTTACCCAGTCTGAGGTTTGTTTTTGTTTTTGTTTGAGACAGAGTCTCATTCTGTTGCCTAAGCTGGAGTGCAGCGGTGCCATCTCGGATCATTGCAGCCACCACCTCCTGGGGTTCAAGCAATTCTCTTGCCTCAGTCTCTTGAGTAGCTGGGATTACAGGTGTGCACCACCAAGCCCAGCTAGTATTATTATTATTATTATTTTTTTTTTACTGGAGACAGGGTTTCACCATGTTGTCCAGGCTGGTCTCAAACTCCTGGCCTCAGGTGTTCCACCTGCCCTGGCCTGCCAGTGTACTGGGATTACAGGCATTAGCCACCGCACCCAGCCTAAGGTATTTTGTTATAAGCAGCAGGAATGGACTAAGATAAAGTCACATTAACAATCATGACGCATACTTCCACGGCAGCTTTCCGCCCCAGCCTTTGCAGGATTTCTGCTTCCATGTCAAGTTCATCACCCCGAGTGCTTCCAGGGCTGTCTCTCATGTGCTGACCTGCAAACAAGTTGGTTTCACTCCCACCATCAAGGGCAGTGCCCCCACTCCACACTCCACAGTGGGATCAGATCTGTTTTCTTGCTTCCCTGGACTCGAAGCAAGCCCTGCTGCTGCTTCTCCAGTGAATGAAGGAGTGTCCACCAGGCTGAGGATGACCAGGCACCTGAAATCATTTTGGTTCTTAGAGTCGCAAAACCTCTACTCTGATCTAAGTTTCTCTCTTATCCTATGGGCTGCAGTTTGTGCAAAAAATCTTGAGATACATGGGTTTCCAATTCTAGGGCACATAAGAATAACCTGGTGAGTTGTTAAAAACGCAGACTCGTGAGCCCCACCTGGGACTCTGGACTGAATTTTTCATGTTGAAAGTCGGCAGATCACCTGAAAGCTATTCCCTGGTGTACTGATGATTTGGATAGCCAATGGTCTGTTGTCGGGACTATTAAGACAGACTCACTTCTTTTCTCTGTCTCTCCAGTCTCTTCCTTACAGCCTTGAGCTGACCTCTAGCCAGAGTGACATATGAGAAATGCAAATCTCTATCATTTATTTCTCACCATCCTGCAACGCAGTCATTTTCTCTCAATAATACGATACAACAAAAGCCCAATATATTAAACTGATGTCATAAGAGCTGCTCAGCTGAAGGGAACTCATGAGATGGGTTGATGGGGAGTGGGGAGCAGACCTCCACCCAGCCACTCAGTCTTCCTGACCCTTTCCCACCCCCCTGCCAGCCCCAGCAGCAGCCCTGGATAACCTGTGCAGAACCAATGACCATGGAACACAGCCTGAAAATCACATCTCCAGGGGACAAATGCAAAACTCCCTGCATAACAAACAAACAAACAAACAAACAAAAGCCTGGCATAATCCAATCCCCATTCACCTCTCCAGCTTCATCTCTCCCATCACCCACTCAGAGGTACTCTATGCCCTACAGCTGTGCTGACAATATGGTAGTCACTAGCCACATGTGGCTATTTAGATTTAAATTAATTACAATAAAACGAAAGAAAACATTCAGTCCCGTTGTCACCTAACCACATCTCAAATGCTGAATAGCTACATGTGGTCAGTGGCGACAGTGACAGACAGAACAGACACAGAACAGTTGCATCATCACTGTAAGTGCGACAGGACAGCAGCGCTCTAGTGACACCAAGCTAACCACAGTTCCCAAAGCCCACATACTTTCTCACAGTCTAGAGCCTTCACATATGCTGTTCTCTCTATCTAGCCCCTTCTATTCTCTATTGTCTATTTGGAAAATTCTCAGACATTCTTCAAGATTGTCTCCAAGCTCCCCCTGCCAGGAGGCTTGTAGTCAATTTCCAATCTCCAGTCTCATTCAGAGATGACTTGAGCACTGTTTCCTCTCTGATCTCTTAATACCCTGAAATTCTTTTCAGATGACACTTTTCACATGGTTTTACAACTGTTTGCTTGGCTCTGTATATTTTATATTAGATGTAAACATATATATTTTAACTCATCTTTATAGCCAAAGTCATCAATAAATATCTATTACATTAATGACTTTATTGGAGAATAATCAAATTGCTGTATATATCTGAGGGAAAATGGCAATAATCATGGAAATGGTGGATGTGGGAGGCAGAATAATGCCCATCTTCCCCATAAAGATGTCCGTATCTTAAACACCAGACTCTGTAAACACGTTACCTTAGCAAAACGGACTTCACCGATATTAAGTAAAGGACCTTGAGATGAGAAGATTATTATGAATTATTTAGGTGGGCCACATGTAATCACATTGTGATCCTTAAAACTGGAAGAGAGAGGCAGAAAAGGAGGGCAGAGTAAAGCAATGTGAGAAGGATTCAACCTGTAGTTGCTGGCTTTGAAGATGGAGGAAGAGTCCATGAACCAAAGAATGTGGGCAGCCCCTAGAAGCCAGAAAGGCAGGGAAACTGATTGTCCTATACAGCCTCCAGAAGGGAACACAGCCCTGCCTACCCTTGGATGTTAGCCCAGTGAGACTCACTTCAGACTTCTAACCTCCAGAACTGTAAGAAAATAAACTTGTGCTCTTTTAAGCCCCTATGTTTATAGTAATTTGATAGAATGCCGAAAGGAAACTGATATGGTGGAGTTAGAAAGGGAAGGGTGTTAGTACAGAAAGAATGTGTTTCACCGGGGAACTGCTCAGCCCTGAGGTCTCAGGGTCCAGTGGAGAAGGAGGCCACACTGCAGCAGGGCAGGAACATTATTGCTGGCCCCAAGGCACAGAGGATGTGTCCTGGGCTCTTGCTTTAGTTTGAGGAGCTCTGTCAGGTGTGAGAAGGGCTTTCCTGTGCCCCTGGAGCTGGTGATTTTGGTACAGGTAGGAAGATAAGTTTTCTGAATAAATCTAATAGTGCTAACACCTAGTTTAGACTTTACCCTCTTTGACAGCACAGAAAATTACCAAACACCTCTTAAAATTCCACAAGTGTATAGCCCATTGCATGACTTCAGCAAATATTTACAGTGTGACATATAAAAGACACTGTATAGCTTCACAAACACACTGGAAATTTTGTTTTGTACAGTGTAAACAGAGTAACTTGCATCATAACTATAAGATATCCACATAAGCAATGAAGAACTTTCTATTGTGATAAACTGTAAATATTTACTATCTAGTTCCCAATCAGGGTTTCAGTATGAATTGAATAATTTCCAGTGATCTAATTTTTTTTGAAAAAGCATTTCTTTAACAAATATCTCTTATTCCCATAACCATTCAAACCCCTCTGGATGCAGTGATAAAAAAAACTTGGTCATATTCTAGCAGTGGGGATAGAGCTATAAAGCAGTGAACTCAACAAAGTGCTAGAGGCATTGTGATAAGAGCTCTGAGGCCATGGTAGTCATCATGGCCACCCCCATCCTTAAGGAAAGGTAATGATTAAACTATGTCTTAAGGATAAGTTGGTGTCTGCCCGGTGAAAAAGGTGGAGTAAGGGTGGATCCGCAAATATAAATGGGGAAGGTGGCATTGCCAGCAGATGTCAGCTTGAGCCATGATCCAGGGTCCTGGTTGACTCAGGAAACTGCAGTCATTCCACACTGCAGGCCCAGAGTGTAAGTGGAGCCAGTGAATTCTAGGAAGACCTCCCTGAGGAAGTGATGCTCTGAGCTGAGATCTGAAGGAAGAATGATGGTTAACCAAGTGAGAGGTAGGGAAGCATAGCAGGCAGACGGAACAGCACATGCCATGGTCCTGGCACAGGATGAAGAAAGAAAGAAGGAATGATTGGTTTCCTCTCCTAGAGCAGGTCAACCTTCAGGAAAGAAGGTTCTTCACACTCCGTCGCCACTTCACCACTCTTCACAATACCATTATCAATATTAGGTGGCAAATATTCCTACATTAAGACTGTATCCAAAGTTGGGATGTTTTTCAACTTTCATTTAAACATTTTTCATTCATAGTTCTCAAATTTTAAATTTCAGATTTGCATGCAGAAACAATCAGTGGCCCAGGATCATAAGATCTAAGTTCTAATTACTGTGTGATCCTGGTTAATCACTTAACTTCTCTGGGTTTCAGTTTCTTTGTTTGTAAAATTAAGAGGTTAGACCATAGGGCTTCTACAGAAGCCCTGAGAGTTCTATATTTATGAGGTTTTAGGGATTTAAGGCTTGAAGGGGCCTTGGCATAGTATAATTTAGAGCAAATTATGACATGGCTTATATCCCAGCTCTGCCATTTTATAGCTGTGTGACCTTGGGCAAGTACTTACTTTTTTTTTCTGATCCACAATTTCTGAATATAATAATATCTACCCTGAAGAGTTAGGAGAAACCCATATATATTTATATATATGAGAAACCCATATATACAGAAGCTATTTTTATTATAACAGAAATGCACTATTTTAATACTTTGATAAGTTTTATAACTTTTTTTTTAATTGTGAAAAAATATGTAATAGTCTCAAGAAAACTTAATCTTTGTCAGTTTTTCCAAGGAGAATAATAACTTATCTTCCACAGATGTGAGGTGTTATTATCACCAACTCAGACACACACAGATAGAAAATTATATTTACTAGCATGTGCCCTTCTGCTGAAAAGACCATTGAACTTGAGAATGCGAGAGGGCTTTTTCTCATCAAATAAGAAATTGAAGAAGAGAAAAGAATTAGTATCAACAGGGAACTAACATCTACAACGTAACAATTTTTGTTTGTTTCAGCTTCCATTCTAAGAGGCATTGTCACTAAGATTTAAGGAACAAAATGTAGGAAGTGAACCCATGAAAATGACAGGCTGTGAGAATGCTCACTGGAGAATTTAGTTTAGTTCGGTGTAGTTTTAGAAAAACTGAATTATCGGGGAACCCCGCCCCCAATATTTCAACATAGGTTCTTTTTATTTTCCCTAAGTGTCGGCCAGTCTGAGAAATAAATAGAAAGAGTACAAAGAGAGGAAATTTACAGCTGGGCCGCCAGGGGTGACATCACATATCGGTAGGTCCGTGATGCCCACCTAAGCCGCAAAACCAGCAGGTTTTTATTAAGGACTTTAAAAGGGGAGGGGGTGTACAAACAGGGAGTAGGTCACAAAGATCACATGCTTCAAAGGGCAAAAGGGAGAACAAGCATCACATGCTTCTGAGGCCAATAAAGGTCGCAAGGCAAAGGGCAAAGCAAAGATCACAAAGTAAAGGACAAAATCAAAAACTCCTGATGAGGGTCTATGTTTAGCTGTGCATGTATTGTCTTGATAAACATCTTAACAGAAAACAGGGTTCAAGAGCAGAGAACCTCAACCGCATAGGACAGACACTCTCAGAGCAGCCATTTATAGACCTCCCCCCAGGAATGCAATTCTTTTCCTAGGGTCTTAATATTATATTCCTTGCTAGGAAAAGAATTTAGCGATATCTCTCCTACTTGCACGTCCATTTACAGGCTCTCTGCAAGAAGAAAAATATGGCTCTATTCTGCCAGACCCCACAGGCAGTCAGACCTTATCGTTGTCTTCCCTTGTTCCCTAAAATTGCTGTTGTTCTGTTCTTTTTCAAGGTGCACTGATTTCATATTGTTCAAACATACATGTTTTATAATCAATTTGTACAATAGTGGTCCTGAGGTGATGTATATTCTCAGCTTACGGAGATAACACGATTAAGAGATTAAAGTAAGACAGGCATAAGAAATTATAAGAGTATTAATTTTGGGAACTGATAAATGTCCATGAAATCTTCACAATTTATGTTCCTCTGCCACAGCTCCAGCTGGTCCCTCCGTTCTGGGTCCCTGACCTCCTGCAACACTGAATAACAGAAATAATTTTCACCTTTATTTTACCTACATAGGCCATAGTCCTGAGATTCCATTCATGTGCAGATCCTTTTCTTTCCTTTCCTTTTTTTTTTTTTTTTTTTTGAGATGGAGTCTCACTCTGTCACCCAGGCTGGAATGCAGTGTCATGATCTCGGGTCACTGCAACCTCCATCTCCCGGATTCAGGGGATTCTCATGCCTCAGCCTCCCAAGTAGCTGGGACTACAGGTACATGCCACCACACCCAGCTAATTTTTGTATTTTTAGTAGAGATGGCGTTTCGCCATGTTGGCCAGGCAGGTTCCAAACTACTGACCTCAAGCGATCCACTCACCTAGGCCTCCTAAAGTGACAGGATTACCGGTGTAAGCCACTGCACCTGGCCTTATCTTCTCTTTTCTAAATAACTATGACAGAAACAGGGCTATGTGCTTCTAATAGTGATAGATAAAATTAGATTTTTGAAGCTACATTCTTCATTATATACAAAAAATTAGTTAAATGATTCAAGTTTTGAAATCTACCAAAATTTGCATTGCTTTACTAAACCTTTAAAAAAAATCACATTATTTATTCTGTTTTTTCCATTTCTTCCATTTTTGGCCAAATGACATATTGCCTATGTAGAAAAAAACCTCCCAGTGCAGAACACCTATATTAAAATTACATTTTTAAAACATTTTTAAATGCAGGGTTGAAGTTATGGAGCAGTAAGGTGAGTCCTTAGAGGTCCCAAAGAACAGCATTCAAGTGGTATTTATGCTGAGGGCATTGTCTTCATCCCGGTGGCCCAGGGCATATAGTCTAGGATTCAAATCAGTCAGGTTAAAGCCCCCTGCACAAAACATAAAGAGAGAATAACTGGGGACATGGAAACCCACTCTGCAGAGATAGATGCTAGCACTACTTGCCAATTATAACCTCAGAGCAGGAAGAAAAAGAAGGAAAGAAGAGGCTGGGTGCAGTGGCTCACACCTGTAATCCCAGCACTTTGGAGGCTAAGGTGGTCAGATCACCTGAGGTCAGGAGTTCGAGACCAGCCTGACCAACATGGAGAAACCCAGTCTCTACTAAAGCATACAAAATTAGCTGGGCGTGATGGTGCATGCCTGTAATCCCAGCTACTCGGGAGGCTGAGGCAGGAGAATCACTTGAACCCAGGAGGCAGAGGTTGTGGTGAGCTGAGATTGTGCCATTGCACTCTAGCCTGGGCAACAAGAGTGAAACTCCATTTAAAAAGAAAAAAAAAAAGAAGGAAAGAGGAAAAGAAAAAGGTAAGAAAAGAAGGAATGAAGGGAGGGAGGAATGGAGGGAGGGAGAGCTAAAGAATACAATCATTTGTGACACTTGTTCAAGATGGTAAGGCAGACTTTATTCAAGGGGAGCCATGGTCATAGGTATGGGGAGCACTGTAACAGGGTCTTCCAGTTGCAAGAGAGATTTGGCTCAACTCCTACTCCAACAAGAATAAGTGGAGATTTTTAACCAAGGAGCAGAGTGGGGATCAGTGAACAGAAAATTACTCAGGGGAAACATCAAGGACAAGGGTTTCTGGCTAGACTGATCTAACAGGATAATTCCTGAAGGCAGGCCAGGGGGATCAGATATGGAGGGGGCTCAGATAGCAAAGGTAGGGGATTTTCTACAGCTAAGCTGACTTAGCAAGATCCTTGCGTACACTGGATTCTACAAAGACAGGGAGGGAAGCCCAAGGTTGGGCCTAGTCAGAAAGTGCTCAGGAGCCTGACTAAAGTTTTAGTCAAAGGAGAGAGTCTTTGTCAGAAGGAAGGAAGGATAAGAGAGAGAGAGAGGAAAGGGAGAAGGTTAAGGATTTAGAGAAAGAATGAGAGAGATAAAAAGAAGAAAAGAAGACAGGGAGAGGAAAGAGAAGGGAAGGAGGAAGAGTCACTTCAAAGAATTCCTTCCATAAACTGATCCTTATGTTGGCTTGCAACAAAATTCACATAATCTGTGTCCCCAAATTGAAGCCCCAAGCTGAAAATGTAGTTTTAAATCTCCAGGTTGATAGTATACCAACGTGTTTAGCAGAAGTAAGTGCAGTCAGTCCTCCACATCCATAGGTTCCACACTGGTGGATTCAACCAACTGCAGATGGAAAATATTTAGACAAAAGAATAGATGGTAGTATCTGTACTGAACATATGCAGACTTTTTTCTTGTCACTGTTGCCTAAGCAATACAGTATAATAATTATTTACATTGTATTTACATTGTCTTAGGCATTATAAGTAATCTAGGAAGATGATTTAAAGTTTACAGGGGAATATATGTGTAGGTTATATGCAAATATTACATCACTTTACATCAGGGACTTGAGTATCTCTGTGAATTTTGGTATCTGCAGGACATCCTGGAACCAATCCCCCATGAATACTGAGGGATAACTGTATATATATATATATAAAAGCATACACATATATACACACATATGTATGTGTTTAACATGTTTAAAGAAATAATAGAAGGAATTAAAAATGAGATAGAGTAATAAGAGGCCATTAAAATAGTCAAGCAGATTTGAAATACCGAAATAGAAAATGTAAAATTAATATTTGAAGTTAGAAATTCATTGGATGTATTGAAAAGCAGATTAGACACAACCGAAGAGATGATTACCCAAACACAGCCAGAAAGGTGATAAGATGAAAACTGGGAAAGAGAGGTTGAAAGTTTTGGGGCATAGAATGAGAAAACGTAAAATATATCTACTCAGTTTTTCAGAGTGAGCTAACAGAATGAAGGTAAAATGTTTTTGAACGGAGAAATTGGCTGAGAAATTTTTGCAACTTATGAAAGATTATTCTCAGATTCACTGAGTCCAAGGAAACTTAACAAGATTTAAAAAAAAAAAAACAGACCTATATCTCTAGACAATACATTAAAACAAACCAAAGAGACGCACCGAAAAGAGAAAATCCAAAAGTAGTTAAAAGGAGAAGATATTCACCTCAGAGAATCAATGATTAACAGTTGCCTTCTCAAAAGCAAGAGTGGAAGTCAAAAGATTGTGATATATTGTCTTCAAAATACTAAGAAAAACTCAGTACAACTGTCTTTCAAGAACAAGAATAAAACACATTTGCAGACAAAGACAGATTTTGCTAGCAACAGACTTCACTAAAGAACCTCTGAAGAAAAAGGGAAATGATCCCAAAGAAATATCTCAGATGCAAAATGGAATGGTGAGTGAAAAAAACTATAACACCTGGCTCCATCTAAGGAATCACTGATGGCATGATATAGTAATATCAACAGTGACCACTTTTTGCAAGTTTAAAAATTAGGCAGAGCCAAAATACTGAATAAAAATAGCATTGCAGTTGGGTGAGAGGTAATCAGGGTTGAAGCATTCTAAGACCTTAATGTTTAAAGGGAAGGAAAAGTTTAAGTTGAAACTTATTAAATTAAATGTAAACATTAAAGTTTCTAAAATAACTATTAAATACCTAGACATAGAATGTATAATTTCCTTTTTTTTTTTTTTTTTTTTTTTTGAGACAGAGTCTCACTCTGTTGCCCAGGCTGGAGCGCAGTGGCATGATCTCGGCTCACTGCAAGCTTTGCCTCCTAGGTTCATACCATTCTGTCTCAGCCTCCCAAGTAGCTGAGACTACAGGCACCCGCCACCATGCCCAGCTAATTTTTTGTATTTTCTGTAGAGACGGGGTTTCACTGTGTTAGCCAGGATGGTCTCGATCTCCTGACTTCGTGATCCACTCGCCTCGGCCTCCCAAAGTGCTAGGATTACAGGCGTGAGCCACCATGCCCGGCCAAAATGTATAATTTCCAAATTAGCAAAGGGAAAAAAATGGAACACAAGTGAGGGAGACTTTGAATCAATCCATTTACGTAAGTCAAAAAACACAAAACTAAACAATATGCATTTTGACATACTTATATGATGGCATTAGTTCTTTTTAAGCAAAGGGATGATTAACACAAAGTTTAAACTGGTATATACCTCTGCCGAGGATAAGGGAGAGCCTCCGCCGGCCCAGCTCAGGGGGAGCTGGTTGGATCCTTAAAGGAAGTAAATTGAAACCTCAAGTTAATTTGAGGAGAAGTTAAGAAAGGGATTGTGTACAAAAGTAGGGGCAGTGTGTAGAAAAACGAGTTTAATGCAATACTCCATTGGCCAAAACTAACTGGAAGTTGAAAGGCAAAGGAGGCTGCAGATGGTGTCCATAGACATCCTCTCCCTAAAGCCCAGAGACAGTGAGGCAGTGAAGAGGGAGCCAGGTGAAGGGCAAACCCAAGATTACACTCAGTGAGTCTCATTTCATCCTCCTTTTTAAAACAGTGAACGTATGTTATTTTTACCAGTTTGTATGCATGATATATTTTACTGGGGAAAAAATACAATAAAATAAATAATGTTTGGGCTTTTCTTTTCTCATTGAAAACTTTAAAAATGTTTCAAAAGTAGGAAGCGGGAGCAAGGAAAGTAAAAAAAAAAATTAAAATGACTAGTAATCGCCATTATTTTTCTTTTGTTGTTATCTATCTTTTTTTACTTCTGTGTATCCTCTGCTATGGTCTAAGGGTTTGTGTCCCCCTGAAATTCACATGTTGAATTCCTAACCCCCAGGGTGATGATATTAAGAGATGGGGCTTCTGGGACGTCATTAGATCATGAGGGTGGAGTGCTCATGGATGGGATTAGCTCCCTTATAAAACAGGCCCACAGGAAGAGTGAACCAGGAGGAGAGCCCTCACCAGGCACCCAGTCTGCCTGTGCGTTGGTCTTGGACTTCCCTCCAGAACTGAGAGAAATAAACTTCTAATGTTTATAAGCAACTCAGTTTATTGTGTTTTCTTATAGCTGCCTGAATAGACTAATACACTCTCATCTGCAAAGAGGACAGCAAAATATTTTAAAGGGTCTCAATCTTAAATTGTCTCAAGCACAGAGCACCTGAGGCAGTGAAGCCAGTAGCAAAGTGAGGGGCAAAGAAGCGTAAATCAAGTTTGGCCTACAGCTGTCTCCTTACGTATTTTAAGTTTGACTTAAAGGCTTCTCTGTACCTAGGAAACTATAACCTCAATGGATTTGTAAACAGAGTGTAACCTACTCTTGTGCCAAACACTGAGTTTTGGCCAATCAGAGAGGGCCAACCGTTTCAACCGTGTTCAAATAAGGCAGGCACCACGCTGTGACCAGTCCAGCTGCTTCTGTACCTCACTTCCATTTTCTGTGCTTCCCTGTTTTCTTTCTGTTCATAAATCTTCTTACACCACGTGGCTACACTGGTGTCTCTCTGAGCCTACTCTGGCTCGGGAGGCTACTTCATTCGCAAATTGTTCTTGGCTCAATAAATTCCGTTAAATTTACTTTAGCTAAAGTTTTCCTTCTAACACTCATTTATCAGATCTGTCAGCCAAGAAATAAAGGCAATTTCCAAGTTTCTCACTGGGAAGTCAGGGATGATCATTTATGAGGAGGTAGTTTGGTAGATCAAAAATGGCAGACTGGGAATGAATTAAATCTCATTTACGTGAAAATAACATACAAATAAAAATTAAACAGAAAAAAACAATTTAAACATAAGTCTAAAGATCATAGACAAAGTGGTTTTCCTTTTTTTTTTTTTAGTTTCAGTGTTCTTCATTATAAAAAACATTGTATTTAAAAGCACAGTCAAGCAATAATTATGACTAACAACTCCTGGGTGCTTGCTTTTTGTCAGGCAGGGTTCTGAGTGTCATACATGCAATTTAGTCCTTTTGTCATGACAGAAACCTACAAGAAAGGACTATTAGTACCTTTTTATAGATGAGGACACTGGGGCATAAAGAAATCAAATCACTAGGCAGTGGTGGAGCTGAGCTAATGTCCTTCATGCCTGTGGCCTTGAAGCTGCTTGGACTAAGGGGCGGGATGCCTGCCCACAGCTCCATCCCTTCCATCTTCTCCTCAAGCAATGGGGCACCCTAAAAGAGGGCCTGTGGAACTCAAAGAACTACGTGGAACACAGTTTGAAGTCTACTGACTTAGAGGGAAAGAAGAACATAATAACATTCAGGAAAATATTGGAATTGAGTATTTCATTTGATACAGGGCTTCCCAGAAGCCAAGAAAAACTGGGAACTAGCATGGCTTAGATAAGGATTTCTTAACCTATAACTCATTGAAGGCCCTGAAGTCAAAGGTAAGCGCCTGTTCATGTGGTTACCTAAGTGTCCTAGACACCCTTGCCTGTGGAACTAAGTTTCCCTTTAATGTCCGAGTCAGGAATAATCTGAGTCTCCAGCAGGGTTGGGTGACCAAAGTCCAGTCTTTATCCAGCTTCTGATAAAATGGAATCTGGAAATTTCCAGGCAAGTCCATATGTGCCAAAGATCATCCTGATTGTAGCTTGCCATCCCAATCAGACTTCTGGCTCTACAATATAGTTCCTACCAATTTCTTACCATTTTATATGAGTAATTCTACACATATAGCATAATTACAATATAAAACATTGGTTAAGGCCAAAAACTTAGAGATCTAACAGACCTCGGTTTGAATCTTGTGTCAAGCACTTATTAGGTGTGAGCAAGTTGTTTAACATAGCTTCGCTTTCTTCATATATAAAGTAAGGATTATAATATACACCTAAAAGACTATAGTGAGAATTAAATTCAGTAAAGCATGTGCCTGGGTCATCTGATGTACTCTGTGAATGGTAGCTCTTGCAGAATTATTAATTTTTGCAACAGAGTCTTCTAAAAAGATGCAGAAACTTTAATTCTATAGGACCATTTCTCATATCAGCATTCAAGAATGCCAAAGACATTCAAATAAGGCAGATTAAGTTACATTAGTAAAGGCAACTTTACAAAGAGTTACACTAAATAATTCTGGTGATCTAATTTGATAAATATGGTGATTTAATTTGAAACAAGCTAGAACCTGAAATCGTACTGGGGTGAATGGTTAATATTTAACTTAAACTGTCATCAATATCAGCTACCTTAATTGCACTTTTCTTATGAATTGAGTCAACTCAAAACTGAGCTTTCTGGTGAATTCATAGAATACAAATATGATTTGTTGTAAACTGAGACTAGATGCACAGGTTCCAGATGTGTACATGGCAAACTTTACTTCTTATTTGGAAATTGTGAAGTATGTTTTGCTTGCTAAATAAATGGGAATTTGTTCCAACCTTGCAAGGAGGGGGAAAACAAGGGTAGTGAAATTCATCTCCCAGAGAGCACTTCTCCTTTTGCTTCCTAGAATATCACCAAGAAGGGCATGTAGATCTTCCTTAAAACAGGATGACAGAGTTTTTGCCTCATAATCAAAACTTCTGCATTCAGTTTTACAAAGCTCATTCACAAACAATTAATGGTGTTTGGGCCAAAATTGAGAAGTTAAAATATTTTTGAAATAACAAATCCCAAACAACAAGCAAATGTATTAAAGGATTTGTTCAAATCAACCTTTAGTAATCTGTTCTTCTCTTTAAGTAGCACTTAACTGCTGCAGCACTGAGAAATAATGCTGTCACAGTGGCATGCAGCCTACTCCAGCTGCTCATCCAAAGTCTTATTTATTTAGCGGTCATTTACTTCACAGTTATTGTGCATTAAATTATACTAACTTAAGTATAGCATATTATATATTTATATTTATATTTTTCTAACATAGTTTTTCCTCACAATGAAACAGACTTTTCCTTCATACTAAACTTGGTGAGGCAGTCCAAGTCAGTGTTCTAGGACAGGTGCCCCCAGTCCCCAGGCTGTGGACCAGGGCCAGTCCATGGCTTGTTAGAAGCCATGCTGCATAGCAGGAGATGAGCGGCAGCAAACATTACCGCCTGAGCTCCACCTCCTGTTTAAAAATTAAACAGAAAAAAACAATTTAAATATAAATAAGTCTAAAGATCATAGACAAAGTGGTTTTCCTTTTTTTTTTTTTAGTTTTTTATGTTTTTTATGATCAGCAGGTGGCATTCAATTCTCCTAGGTGTACAAACCCTATTGTGAACTGCACATGTGAGGGATCTAGGTTGCATGCACCTTATGAAAATCTGAAGCCTGATGATCTGAGGTGGAACAGTTTCATCCCGAAGCCATCCCCTGCCCTCATCTGCGGAAAAACTGTCTTCCACAAAACTGGTCCCAGGTGCCAAAAAGGTAGGGGACTACTGTTCTAGGACATATCTTAAGCATCTTAAGGAAGGGAATACAAAGATGCATAAAAGATTCTAGTTCCTCACCAGATGGTGAACTAATGCTGAATACCATCATTCCTCCCCAAACTGAGCCCAGAAGTGTCACGGTGAAAAGAAAGTGGATGATGGATCAGGACATAAAGACTCTGAGAAACCCTAGACAAGATAAAAAAGCCTGTGTCCCAGGGTTGGAGCCAAAGAGACCACAGGTGCAGCAGGCAGGGATGGGCTGTGGAGAGCTTTCTGGTGGTGGACATTTCTCCACCATGTGTACCCTACTGGATCATCACCAGCCAGGATCTATGGCACTTGTCAGAAGCTGTGGCATCACATCAGGACAACCCTGAAACCAGGTCACTGAGAAGAGTAACAGCAGGCAAGGCAGACCAACTGCTTCCTGATCATTCTTCCCCCAGTCCCATTCAGGCCACCCCTTGGAACCAGGAGATGACAGCCCAGGAGGCAGCTTTGGGGGAGACCTGTGCAAAGTGAGATTCAGAAAGGTCCCCTGAGAAACAGGATAAGGAGTGTTGAGGGCATAATAAACGAACCTCACCTCACATCAGAACTCTCCAAGCTGAGAAACTACACACACACTCACTCCTTAAGCATACTTGGAAAAGCAAAAGCTAGGATGTAAGCCTCTATCCCTTCTCCTGGGCACACACAACAGCCAACAGCAATGTGTTAGCTTCCTGGGCAAATAGCAGGGTGTTTGATGAGCCATGCGCAATTCTCCTGAACTTATCAGTTGTTGTTTTATATAGCTTGATGCTAGATTGATTGGTGCATGAATGGGTAGGGAAAAATAAAACCCCAACATGTAGTTGAAACAGACCCCTATTACAAAACACAGATTAACAAGAGAAAAACAAACAGACATTTATCAACATGTATATTTTATATATACGTGGACGACACCCAGAGAATGAGTAACTCTCAAAGAGGTATTTGGAATTTCTGCTTCTACAGTGAAGAAGTGAAGGAAACATCATCCCCAAATATAACAAATTGGTATATTTTGAGCTAAAAAATATTGGGAAAATTACTGTTTCAGAAAAAGTCTAGTCACCCTGTCTTTTCCTGCATGTAGCAAGCCAAAAAGATTCTTTTGAGAGGGCTGCCTTCTCCTTACCTGGGTGAAAGACTATTCCTTATCACTGGAGACTGAGATTTGGTTCTGCAACAGGCCTAGGTAAATAAACTTCTGGAAGTAACCCTTATCTTCCACTAGTTTTACATACTCCAAATATCTTCTACTGACTCCCCTAGAATTTACTATCCCTAGCCAGATCCCCTTTCCCCTGTCATTTCTTCACAAATTTATTGTTGTTTATCTAAAAAGTATAAAAGCATCTTACTTTGGCCTCTTCTTGACACTTCCCTCTCTTGTGAACATCCCCATGTGAATGTAAAATTAACAAAACTTGCATGCTTTTCTCTTTTTATTCTCCCTGTCTCAATCTGTTTGGGGGCAGGGAATGTATGTCAAGACTTTTGTATTAAGTGATACATTTCGTAGAATGGAACAACCCAACCGAGGTAGGCCCACCAAGGGCTCAGACACTTCAGGAATGAAGGTTTGAAAACAATCAAGGGCCGGGCATGGTGGCTCATGCCTGTAATCCTAGCACTTTAGGAGGCCGAGACAGGTGGATCACTTGAGGTCAGGAGTTCAAGACCAGCTTGGCCAACGTGGCAAAACCTCATCTCTACTAAAAATACAAAAATTAGCAGGCACGGTGGTGCACACCTGTAATCCCAGCTACTCGGGAGGCTGAGGCAAGAGAATCGCTTGAACTGCAACAGAGCAAGACTTTGTCTCAAAAAAAAAAAAAAAAAAAAGAGAGGAAAAAAAAACAAGAAAAACGATCAAGTGAAAAAAGCATTTAATCATATAAAGAATCCCAAGAAGCTAAGGCGCTGGCTAAAGGTAAAGGGAACATGAATGGGTAGGAGGTGAAGGAAAGCATAAATATCAACTAGCTTTGAGGTAATTTGCAACAAGAAGTACCAGACTGCCCCACCGGTATTGTTGTATGGCTGGGGAGGAGATTACTTGTCATCTTTGCGCATCAGTTACCTGGCCTATAGGATACAAGCTGAGAATAATCATGTCTACTGTGCGAGGTTATTTTCAGGATTATAATCAAGATATAAATATTTGGCACTTAGTAGGTGTTCAGGACATGATGATCATCCTGTAGATAAGAAGTAAGATATAGTGTAGAGGGCTAAGAGCAGAGACTTTGGGGTTAGAGTAGAGATTGGAATCTCATAAGTTTACAGACCTGGTGCATGTTGTTTAAGTTCTCAAAGTCTTAAATTTTCACTTCTTCAAAATTGACTTAGATATACTTATTTAATGGTGCTCTAAGTAACATACAATAGGTAGAATATAGCACTTGATAGTAGTCAAAAATAGTAGCCATTATTTTTTAGTGAGGTAGCATCCAAGTTTCTCAAATCAAGTAGGGAAACACACATAGGCAGATGTGTTCAATATAATGCCGTAAGTGGGGAGAAATTGATAGGTAACCAGGGTGCAATGGGAACAGGAAGAGTGGAGATAGTGGGGAGCATCTAGCCCAACCTGGTGATGCTGTTAACAGAACTATATCCAGAAAGGTAAACATAAATGTGCTCATGGACCCAGACATAATCAAGGAGAGAGCTGGGACTGGGATCCAGAACTTCCAACCCTTGTATCAATTTATTTTTGTAACAAAATGTTATATTTGTATGAGATATAAAATAAATACAGATTACTCAGTTTTTCCTACTCAGAATTCTTATACAAAAGATAAGACATAACCAACATATAATTATACCTTTCAGGGAGTAATAGCTAAAATATAAGATTTTCTTGTTTGAAACTCCTATCTCTCATTCAAACCCATCTTTTAAACACAATACCACATGGTAGGACCCTTAATAGTTACATGAGCTACAACGGAAGACAAAGACACTAATTAACTCATTGAACAAAGATTTCAGTATCTTTTATATACCAAGTACTATTGTAGGTGCTAAGTGTACATAAATTAATAAAAACACAAAAAATTATAGGGACAGTAATAAATAAGTAAAATATATAGTACTGTCTCTGCTTTTATGGTATTAATGGTAAAATGGGCCTGTATAGTGATAGCATGTATTTCTCTATTTCCAAATCTTACTGCTTAAAACATAATTGCTTAAATATATATTTTAAAGTTAGAGTTTTTCACAACTGTGTTTTCTGTAGATCCACCCTCTGAGAGAGGCGACTGTGAAGGGACTCTTTAGTGTACGTTAGGGAAATAATAAAGCTGGAGCTATGGTTGAACAAAGAGAGAGGATTTTCTAATTAGTTAAACTATATATATATTAGTTTTAACAGGGAAACTGTAAAGCCTTTCATAGGCAGATAAAATTGTCTCTTTCACTTCCATGTGGCAGGAATAATAAAGAAATTCCAATTTTCAAATTTCAAAGGGAATGAGACTCTCCGGGAATTACCTTAGAACTAAGACTTGAGGAAGCCTTAGAAAAAGTGGCAAGAATTTTAATATTCAAGAATCTGAAAGTAGCAAGAAAAATATCAGCAATTCTGCCCTCATGAATTGGGTAGAATCCTCAAAGTCCTGAATCTGTGCATAGCATGGGAGAATTTGGGGCAAGAAGTATTGAGATTTAGAGTAAAGCTAAACAGGTGTTTTTCTAAGGAAGAAATGAAGAATGAATGGAGCACCAGTATCTGTGAAATAGGGATGAGAATGGTAACTATATTTAAGTTTTTGTATTTCTTTGATTCTTGTTCTAATTATATTTTTCAATCACAATCCCTATGCTTAAAGCTTTATGATTTCCTTAGACGCACGTGACAAAAAAAAAAAAAGGCAGAGCTCTCCTCTGAATCTTATCTCTAATTGCCAGTGGTGACTCCTCATCTGGACTGTGAACCAAGGCAAAGTTGATTCTGGTATTTCCTCATTTCAACACACAAGTATTCCCAGCACAGAGCTGGTACATTCCATTTTACTTTAATCTTTTTTTTTTTTTTTTCTATTTTGCTCCCTTGTGGGATCCAACGAGCTGGTAAATTCTAGCAAACACAGAGCAATAGCAATTGTCACAGCCAGTCAGGATAATCTACAAGCAAAAAAACTTCCAGGAAGCCAACATAATTCTCTATGTAAACCCTCAAATATTTGACTAATGTACCATAGACACTGTACAAATAAGCACAGTCCCGCATTGCCATCTCTGGCTAGATACAGAACTCTTTCATTGCCAGTTAGCAATGAACACTAAAGGTGAATATAACGCAATGTGTGTCCCACATCCTGATCAGCCATTTCTAATAGGCAGTACAGGAGTACTAAGAGAAAGACTAGGTTAAGGAACATTCTTTTCTGGTTTTGAAAAATCATAACCAGAAAAGCAACTCATGTCCTAGGGATAATGAGTCAACAGTAAAGACTTTTTCAGTGGCAGATAGAACATTTATTTGGGGCATCTTTCCAAAATCTAAAGTTCATATCTTCTGGAATGTCAAAGTTAATGGAACTTTAATAAGAGCCTTTGTCGCCTCTCTTTCTTGATAACTATGGCTGATGTTTTTGAAAAGTTATCCCTAAATATATCCTTGTATAAAATAATAGAGAATAAAGTCATTATCCAGTTTTTGATAAAGAAACATCCAGTATAAAGATTAAAGGGTTCACTTTAGAGACAAAGTGAAGGAAATAAGTGATGTTGCATATTCTCGTCTCTATAGTAAGAACAGGCTGCCAATCTGAAGCATTTCTATTCGAAACAAAAAGTACAGCTGAACAACAATTCAGAAACATGCCAGTTTTTCTCAATACCCAGAAATTTCTGTTTTAAACCATACTTTAGGTTATTCAAAAATGTTTTGTGCTGGCCGGGCACGGTGGCTTAGGCCTGTAGTCCCAGCATTTTGGGAGGCCGAGGCGAGTGGATCACCTGAGGTCAGGAGTTAAGAGACCAGCCTGGTCAACATGATGAAACCCCACCTCTACTAAAAATACAAAAATTAGCTGGGCGTGGGGGAACGTGCCTGTAATCCCAGCTACTCGGGAGGCTGAAGCAGGAGAATGGCTTGAACCTAGGAGGCGGAGGTTGCACTGAGCGGAGATCGTGCCATTGCACTCCAGCCTGGGTGGTAGAGTAAGACTCTGTCTCAATTTAAAAAAAAAATTTTTGTGCTCCAGCTGGGCTCAGTGGCTCATCCCTGTAATCCCAACATTTTGGGAGGCCGAGGTGGGAGGATCATTTGAGGCTAGGGGTTCAAGACCAGCCTGGGCAACAAAGTGAGATCCACTCTCTACCAAATTTTTTTTTTTTTAATTAGCCAGGCATGGTGATGCATGCCTGTAGAAGCAGTTACTCAAGAGGCTGAGGCAGGAGGATTGCTAACCAGGCATGGTGATGCATGCCTATAGTTACTCAAGAGGCTGAAGCAGGAGGATTACTTGAGCCCAGAAATTTGAGCCTGCAGCAAGCTATGATTGCACCACTGCACTCCAGCCTGAGCAACAGACAGTGACTCTGTCTCAAAAAAGAAAAAAAAAGTGTTCCTTGGAACAACAGAGAAACTTTCTTGTAATGTCAGCTAAAATAAAGTACATGGTGTAACTTCCCCTCAACAAAGCCACAAACAATTACAGCATAAACATCCATGTCTTTATAAAGCAATGACTAAAAATGTTACATTCAAAGTTAGGACTATGGAAAAAGGGACAATTTTTTAAATGCAGCTTGATGTATTTTATGGTATGGAATATCTTTCCTGTAAGTTATCAAAATATGAAATACCACTTATTTATGTGCAAGCTGCTATACTGCATTACATGGGTTAGCTCATTCATGCTTCCCAAAATCCTATGGAAAAATTATTATTATCATCATCCACCTTTTACAAGTGAGGAAAATAAGGCATAGAGAATCAGTTTCATGGCTGATAAATGAATAAGCCAAATTCAAAACCATGGCTGTCTGACTCCAGAATTAAAGCTCTATTTTTTTTTTAGCAAATTATCTTTCCCTATAGCTATGGATATTTCCAAAAGAAGAGGCTTGAAGGCCTTTGCTCTTTTCTATATACATTCTTTCATTTATTTTACCTATTGCTTTTAAAAACACTTCCCCAAAATGAGTATGTTAGAATTAGAACATTGCCTACTTGTAAGACTTTATGACTGGTGCTGTTTGACACATCCTACACTACTCCTCCATGTATGCATCATGTATCCTTAATTTCTTCCTCTCTCCTTTTTTTTTTTCTTTTGAGGTCTCGCTCTGTCGCCTAGGCTAGAGTGCAGTGGCGCGATCTCAGCTCACTGCTGCAGCCTCTGCCTCCTGAGCTCAAGTGATCCTCTCACCTCAGCCTCCCAAATAGCTGGAACTACAGGCCCATGCCCAGCTATTTTTTGTAGAGATGGGGTTTCAACATGTTGCCCAGGCTGGTCTCGAACTCCTGAGCTCAAGTGATATGCCTGCTTTGGCCTCCTAAAGTGCTGTGATTACAGGCATGAGCCATATATCCTTAACTTCTGAGAATTTCTATTTTGAATACCATGCTCTCAATTCATAACAGGTAGTATATAAGTTTAGGCAGGCATTTAATTTATTTTGTCGGCAGATTTTTTAATCCTAGAAATAAGTACATTTAAATGCTCTCTGGTCTACCCTGTACAATTCCATGAGTCTACAAATAGGCCTAAATGCCATTATATTATCTATTATGCCCCAAACAGCTCCTTCCCAATGTCCCTGTTTATCAACGGATATTTAAGCAGACTCCTGATGGAAACCAGGAAATGAATTGCACGCATATCTAGGTAAAAGCAATTCAAGCAGAGGAAAGAGAATGTGAGGTTGGAGCCTGACTGGTATGTTCAAGAAACCTACAAAAGGCCTTACAAATGGAGCAGAGAAAGCAAAAGAAAAAGTGGCACAAGACGAGGTGTGAGCAGGGCTAGCTGTGCAGATGTGCAGCCACAGAAGGCCATGGGCATAGAAGGGCACTGCACTTTGTTTAATGCTCTGTCATCCGCACCTTGAATTGCTTCATAATATTTTTAATAAGAAGCCCCGCATTTCATTTGGTACTAGGAAATGCAAATTATGTAGCCAGTCCTGGGTTAGAGCAGTAGAAAGAAGTCAATTGCTGTAGAATCCTTTAGCCATTGACTATTGTAAGGACTTTAACTCTGAATAAGATAAGAAACCATTGAAGGATTCTGAACAGCAGAATGACAAGCTTAGAGTGTTTTTTCTTTTAAATTACTCTGGCTCCTGCCATTAGGATGGATCTAAGAGGACAAGAGCAAAAACAGAGAGTTTCAGCAAGAATCCAGTTAGGAGATAATGATGATTTGGTCCACGACAGTGCAGTAGAATCGGAAAGAAATGGTCAGATTCCAGGCATATTTTGGAGGTGAAGCCAGAAACATATGCTGATGGAGATAATGTGGGGCATAAAAGAAAGAGGGACATCAAGGTGATCTCAAGGTTTTGCGCCTGAGCATTTGGAAGAAGAGAGGAAGACTGAAAGAAGCAGGCTTGGGGTTATGGAGATCGAGAGTTTGGTCGTGGATATGTTGAAGTTTGAGATGTTTATTAGACACTCAAGGGGAAGTGTTGAGTAGCTAGGTAGATATGGGGTCTGAGAAAAAGGTTTGGGCTGGAGATTTAAATATTTGGAGGTGGGGAAGATGAGGAGGAACCAGCAAAGGAGAATGAGAAAAAGCAGCCAGTAAAACAAAGGAATCAAGAGGAAGTATAACAGTACCCTAAGATTCAGAGAGGAAAGAAGAAGGGACCTTCTTTTGCATCAGTTAGCCTATGTCAGTATGCTGATAGGTCAAGTAAAATGCAGCTGGGGAAGTGCATGACGATTGGATTTAGAAAGACAGGGACTTGAAAAATGTTGTTTCACTGTACTGTTGAGATCCTTCTCCTTATTGTCTAAATGTGAAACTTCAAGCATGTCAACTCCTTATTTACCCTCATGTCAATAATATTCAGCTACTAATTTTGATAATCCTTTTATCATTTCCACTCTCTTTATACATTTTTTTTATTTTATCACACCCAGCTTTTACCAATATTACAATCTAGTTCAGGCCCCTGTTATTTCGGGACTGGATTCCTGAGTACCACCCCAGGCTGTCTTCTAGTTTAAGCTCACCAGCAACCCATCTTGCTTAGTCATCTGGGAACAAAGCTTTCCTTGGGAATTTCCCAGGTTCTTCTGCTCTTGAAATAAACATACCAGTGAGAGGCTTCCCTCACCCACTTCCCCACCCCAGTGCACAAACATACCCTCCTGATATACAGCACACTCCTAATACTTGTCAACCCCAAAGGTCTGCCTGAACTCCAAAGAACCCACAGTTAGAATTGCCACTCAGGAATTCCAAGAGGCCCCTTCTAATCATCAGAATTTGAGGGACTGATCCAGTCTCTGTTAATCTATAAGGAAGTGTGAGAGATTGAAATATATCAACACTGATTAAGTTGGGCAAAGGACAGATGCTTTCCAATAAAATATAAGCTCATATACCTATTAGAAAAAAGTAAAACTTTTAAAAACCTGAAAATATTTTACTGCAAGGGCACAGAGCAAGTGGAATTCTCACTTACTGCTGGCAGGAATTCAAAATGGTTCAGCCGCTTTGGAAAATAGTTTGGCAGTTTCTTATAAAGTTAAACAAATTCGTGGCACATGACCCAGCAGTCCCACCCCTAGGTATTTGGCCCACATAAACTAAGACATGCGTCCACATACAGAAAAGTCTAAAAGTGAATGTTTACAACAGCTTTATTCATAATCACCAACAACTGGAAACAACCCAAATGACCACCAACTGGTGAACAGATCAATCTTTTAAAAATGTTGTACATCCATAAAATGGAAGCCTGCTCTAGAATAAAAAAGAACTAAGTGTTGATGCATGCAACAACACGGATGCATCTCAAAAGCAGTATCCCAAGGGAAGGGGACGGAGACAAAAGGCTAAGTCCTGAATGATTCCATTTCTATGGCACTCAGGAAAAGGCTAATCTGTACAGATGGAAAATAGATCAGCATTTACTAGGTGGCGGGTGGAGATAAGTGACTGCAAAGGGATCTAAGGGAACTTTTTGTGAATTAACTTGATTGTGGTTGTACTTAGATGACTGTATAGGTTGTCAGTGTCATAAAATGCATGTTGAAAGTGATGCTTTTGACTGCATGCAAATATAAATAATACCTCAATAAATCTGATTTTCGAAAGAAGTGGCCAGGCGCGGTGGCTCACACCTGTAATCCCAGCACTTTGGGAGGCTGAGGCAGGTGGATCACAAGATCAAGAGATCAAGACCATCCTGGCTAATATGGTGAAACCCTGTCTCTACTAAAAATACAAAAAAAATTAGCCAGGCGTGGTGGCGGGTGCCTGTAGTCCCAGCTACTCGGGAGGCTGAGGCAAGAGAATGGCGTGAACCCAGGAGGCGGAGCTTGCAGTGAGCTGAGATCACACCACTGCACCCCAGCCTGAGCGACTGAGCAAGACTCTGTCTCAAAAAAAAAAAAAAAGAAGTAAGTTAGAATCATGAAAGCAAGCAAGGGCAAGTACTTTGGTTTACTCACTGCTTTCTCCCTAGTACCTATAACAGTAACTGGCACATGAAAAGTATTTACAGTAAGGAAGGAAGATAGAAAATAGAGAAAGAAAAAGAAAAAGTGAAGGAAGGAAGTGGCGGAGGGAAAGAGGGAAGCAAACAAAATATTTCTGTATTAAAATGTCAACCACTGCATTACTTGTTTGGCAACAATTTGGAAACCATCTAGATATTCACCCTAAAGGGAATAGGTAAGTACATGATGGTTCATTTATAAAATGACAATCTCAGCCTTTTAAAATGTTTATGAAGTCTTTAATGAAAAATAAAATGCTGAGTTAAGCATGGTGCCTCATGTCTGTAATCCCAACTACTCAGGAGGCTAAGGCAAGAGGATCATTTGAGCCCAGGAGTTCAAGACCAGCCTGCACAAAATAGGGAGACTTCATCTCTAAAAAGATTTTTAAAATTCAACTGGGCATGGGGGTACATGTCTGTAGTCCCAGGTACTTGGGAGGCTGAGGCAGAGGATTGGTTGAGCACAGGAGTTCAAGGCTGCAGTGAGCTATGATTGCACCACTGCACTCCACTCTGGGTGACAGAGGCAGATCTGTCACTAAAAACAGTAACAGTAATAATAATTTTTTAAAAAATAGATGCTAAAATATCATATTAAGCCAAAATAAGACAGAATTCAAAGTTAAATACACAGCACACTTAGCTATGTAAAATTTTTAAACATTTCATATAAAAAGTGTTCAAAAAAATAGCCAAAAATTATAATAGTAGGTCTCTATAGGTGATGGGATTATGCTTACTGGTTTTCAGGTTTTTTCTCACACTTCCCTGTACGTCCGAGGCTTTGCACATGAGAATAAATTGAAAACAGTATTAAAACATACTTTTAAAAAATTGATGTTTAGCAAAAGAATCTAGACACCAGACTACGTAAAGTAAGATTCCACTTATGTAAGGTACAAAACAGGAAAAACCAAGCTCTGCTATTAGAAGTGAGGACAAGGGTTGCCTGTAGGCTAAAGAGAAAAGAATAGCAGGGAGTATAAAGAGGACTGGGGGCTGCTGGTTATTTAGATATACTCAGTTTTTGAAAATGAATAATTATATTCACATATGTGCACTTTTCTGTATGTATATTATAATTTGCTCAAAGTGATTTTAAGAAAAAGTATCATAGTTCTCATCCCAGAAAGAGGCAGAAGTAGATATTTTAAAGATCCTAGAAGTCTTCCTAAAACTATGCCCACAGCTAACATTGCCCAATTAATTAATCTATTTTCTTGGTTGAGAACTTAATTCATACCAACAGAACAAGCAACCAAGTTTCTTTTAAAAAGTTCAGGACTTAATATACTAACCAGTCCTCCAGATTCTTACAGATCATACTAAATACCCATAAGAGCATTGAAAAGTTGGCAATGAAATGCCTACTAAACAGGTGTATGCATTAAAGAAGTAGGCTACAGAGAGTGCGCCACTGCACTCCAGCGTGGGCGACCAAAAAAAAAAAGGTTATAAATATGACTCATCTACGTGTTTCTACTGGTGAAAAAACTCACTGCCATTTCCTTCCTCTCAAGGAAGTAAGGATGCCTTTTATAGCCCTTTCTCGCAGGTGGATGGATGGCTGGAGGAGAAAGAGGATAGTCAAGCAGAAAAGGAAAAGAAAAGTGATGAACCTCAGTGGGGTTTGTCCAATTAAGCCACATCTGAATATAAGTAAGAAAGGATTCCTGAAAAAAAATACATGTGTACCAGCTACTTATACAGAGGTAGTCAATTAAGGACATAGTATAGAAAGCAAACTGCAATGTTAAGAAATAAAAAATAATTTTTAACCAATAGGTATTCTTAACAAAAAGTTGTTAAAATGAGTAAGAGATGTGGCAAATAGAAAATATAATAGGAAGAATGTGTATTCAAAGACAGAAGGGAAAATAAATACTTGGGTGTGCTTTCTTCCCTTCCTCCACTTCCTTGTTTTTACCACCAAGAAACACTGATCCTCCTCCTGAAAAGTCCCCGAGATATAAAACCTTGTTTCCTCAATCTTGAAGAAATGACTCATGTTTTTAGCACAGCTCTCCCCTTTCCCCTTCCCACGATTCAAAGTACCTTCAATTGAAAGCAGACCAGATTATTTGGCAACTTTAGAAGACAAGCTTTCTTCTCAGGAATCAGAGCCAAAGGGATTTCCCTGAGGAAAATACTAACAGGAAATGTGCACCAGTAGAAGGAGACTCAGAGAGCTGGCCGAGTCCTGCCTGCAGGACAGGCCAGCTGAGTCACCTGGCTTGGGACTTTGGGAAGATCAGTTAGTTGGTCTGCCTCTCTGTGACCACATCTACAAAATGATAATAAATAACACTGGTGTGCTGCCTACTGCTTACAGTTGTGGGAATCCAATAATACAATGGTTGTTTAAAAGTACTCCCTACATTGTACAGCACACAATGATGAGTTCTTGTTTCTATTGTTACATCAGAAGTCAGTATTGAGAGGTAGTCCATAGGCTCAGGTCAGCTGCAGTGTGAAAGATAAACAGAAAAATTAGATACAGTTCCTAGACCAGGGCTCTCCAGCTAGATGCCTTTGATTTAAAATCAGGCTGTCTCCAAACCTTTTGCCCAGCACGGTGCTCACACCTGTAATCCCAGCACTTTGGGAGGCCAAGGCAGGCGGATGGCTTGATCTCAGGGTTTGAGACCAGCCCAGGCAATATGATGAGATCCCAGCTCTACAAAAAACAGAAAAATTAGCTGGGTGTGGTGGCACATGCCTGTAGTTCCAGCTACTAGGGAAGCAGTGGTGGAGGATCGCTTGAAGCCAGGAGGTGGAGGTTGAAGGGAGCCAATATTGCACCACTGCATGCCAGCCTGGGCAACAGAGTGAGATCACAAAATAAATAAAATAAAATAAAATAAAATCAGGCTGTGACAAGTGTCACTCTCTACATGTAGCAGAAACTGATTCATGGGTAAAAATCAGAAGCTGTACAGTTGCTTCTTTAATCATGGACATGGCAACAGAAAAACAATAAAACAATCGCTCCATAGCCCATGGTGCTCTAGTTCCTGCTTCCTTTCCCAAGGCCCAACCTTTGGAGTCCCTGATATAAATTGAAATGCGAATGAATTAAAAACAACATCAAAAATACTTTTAAAAAGCATGGATGTTTAGCAAAAGAATCTAGACACAAAAAAGTGCATACAGTAAGATTCCACTTATCTCTGCCCCCACATCCTTCCAACAAATTTCAGTTTTGGACTAAAGCAATTTACAATTTAAAAGCCTCATAGTGGTGCAAAGGAGGGCCAGACGGAGGACCTGGAACCTAGCACTTCCCGGTGCAGTCACTGTCAGTGTGAGGCACCGCAATGACCTGCCAACTGAGGAAGACTTGGCCAAAAAGAACAGACAATGGAGCTGAGCTGAGAATGAACGAGGATCAGATGGCAGGCTGTTGCAGTGACCAAGCAGAAGCGCCCAAGGCCAACACAGTGGCCACAGATATGAGGAAAAAATGACAAACATGAAGGATATCATGTGCTAGTCCAGCAGATTTTAATGCAAATCACATATATCATTTTACATTTTCTATTAGCCCCTTTAAATAACTATAAAAGGTATAAAGAAATAGGTGAAAATAATTTTGGTCATATATTTTATTTAACTCAATATATTCAAATTATGATCATTCAATGTATAATCGATATTTTTAAACATTAATGAAATGTTTTACTTTCATCTTTTGTACATACATCTTCCAGAGCCAGTATGTATTTAAAACTTACAGTTCAACACCATGAGGGCTAGCCACATCTCAAGTGCTCAGAAGACACATGTAGCTAGTGGTCATCATCATGGACAAGGAAAGCCTAGACTCTTAAAACACCTTTAGATGTTTTAGTCTATCTCATTTCATAACCTACAAACTGGACCAGATTTACTGATTTTAAAATCAAAATCTTTGACTCTTAAAAATGGATTGTATGCCAGTCCATTTCATGTTCCAAAATCTTCCACTTAAGAGTCCACTCACATGAATTTGAACTAAAAGCAATGTTCACTGTGAGTGTTCTAGCTAAAAAAACCACAAAATCCCTAACTCGTCTTCACTGCTAAGACATTAACACGCTTCTAACCACAGAGCTGAAAAAGCACATCTTTTGAAGTGATAATGAGGCAATGATTAGAACTTAACACCTTCTAAAAAGGAAGCTCATTGCTACAGCTATTTAAACCTCTAAGTTCTAATTCGAAACCTCTCAATTTTATTTTTGACAGGGAAAATGGGATCAATTTCTACTATCTAAAAGAGTATTGTTTCTATAATTTCATTCCCTCTTCCTAAAAGAAACATAAAAATAACTGAAATTTAATACAATCATCATCGCAATAACCATTTAATAACAAAACTACTCAGTAGCTGATAATTTTAAGGCAACAATGAAAGATAAACAAAGAATCTGTTTCTCATGAGGTTGGGTATAGCTTCAGGAATGGGAGGGCTTTCTCTTTGCCCTCACCGAGTCAGAAACAGTGCTCGTGTCCTGCAAGGCAAGTTTGGGGCTCAATTCACCTCCCTAACTTCTCTCCTATCTCAGATTCCCTAACTTCCTAAGGCACCAAGCCTAGAGTGTATATGAAAACTATACTGGACACCATTTTTTTTCTTACTGAAGCAGATTCCAACTAATGTGCCTTTTTCTGGAAGTTTTGCCACTCAGAGGCAGTTGGGAGCAAGTTCAACCATGTGGCTAGGTAGTCAGACTTTCTTTTGTGCTACCAGGCCTGTCTCTTGGAACTTGGTACTATGAGAGTCCTTACCTCCTTCTCAGAGACAGGTGCCCCACTCAGAAGCAAGTGCCCTAAAATTGCAATACGACAGAAGAAATTCTGTCAGCAGACAGCCTTGAGACTCGAACTGCAACATCAGCTGCTCTCTGGTCTCTGCCTGGTGGCCCACTCTACAGCTTTTGGACTTACCAGCCTCCATAATCATGTAGGCCAGTTACTTAAAATAAATCTTTCTCTCTGCGGATACACATCCTATTGGCTCTGTTTCTCTGGAGAATCCTGACTTATACCGTTATGTGCAATGTTTCAAAAGTTTAGTTGGTGATTTAACGGACTATGCTGCTAGTGATTTCTGACCAAGCCTAGGAGAGTTTGAAGATTCCTCTTGAACATAGGGTTGTCTCTTAAAACATCCATTCCAGTCCTCCCCAACTGCACAGCAGTCATGGGGTTTGGGTGAAGCGGACCTCACCCCTCACTCCAGGGGGGACCACATTGGTGATCCAGACCTAAGCCATTACTGCCCCTAATTCCCTGCCCAAGAAAACTGGTCAGAGATAGTCTGTTTGAAATTTGTATCAAATGTCCTGTCTCCCTCTGAGTGAGAAGGAGGAGCATCTTGGCTCTGTGGCTTCTGCAATTTACCTTGTGACCACGGGGGAAGTCAGCCTTAAGATGAGGAAGGGACAAAACAAGCACAGAAAAGTGGAGCCGTGCGAATCAGGCCTAAAGCCATCCCTGCTTCTAGCATGTTTACCCATTTGAACCAGTCTTATACCTGACCCAATGGCAGTCTCATCTAATGGCTTTAAGCCCTGTTCCCGCTGGATGGTGGCTCAGAATATAGACATGATGCCCTATGTGTGGTCTCTCCTTTGCTGCACTCTAGCATTGCTGTGTTTGCAGAGCCCCAGCCTCTCTGGAATTTCCATGGTAAGGGTCCCTGATCCTTAGAACTTTAGTCTGCTCAGCTTTATTAGCACTCTAATTTCTCACCAGAACTGGAGCACTGCCCAGCAAACCAGCCACCTGGCAGGGGTTCTGAAACCCTGCCTTATCTTTATCTCTCTCTCTCTCTCTCTCTCTCTCTGCCCCACTCCCCTCCCCCCCATATATATATGACAGCCCCTGACTTCTTCTGAACAACTGTATCAAACAAGAGAGCAGAATCCCTCCACTCACCACCACCCCCAGCCCATGCCACGGCACTACCACCCACCTGACAGTATGTCAGATGAGGACCCTGGGATACAGATGCTGCTTGGTCAGAGATTGTTTTCCCACCTTCTGGAAAATTTCCTACCTGCCTCAAAGGCCAACTTTAGAGCCCAGTTCTCCCCAGCCCCACCTCTAGTATTTCAACTTTCCCAGCTAAAGATCCAGCACATTCTGTTAACACATCTTTTTAGTCTGTAAATTGTGAGAGCATGAGGAGCCTTGTGCGGCTGTCGCCCTTGAAAGAGGGGCGAAAGTGGCCCAAGTGGAGAAGGATGAATGCAATGTGGATGTGGTGATCTCAGCCACTACGCCCGCACCACCAGAATGGAGCTGCACAAACTCCCTTCCAACTGAAGTCTTGCCATGTGTGTTTGAAGAAATGTAGGCACTTGTCCATACCCAAGATATAAGGGGGGTCTGGGAAATATGGTGTTTGTTTAATTCTCCCTTGAGCAAGCAAAACTTAAGGAATCATCACAATGACTGGAAGTGTCAAAATGCATTGAAAGGTTTTAGACCACAAATAGGACATGTTACCTACACTTGTCCTTACTAAGTGCACAGACACTTAGGATGGGAATAAAAGTACAATTGATGGAAAGCCAAGCTCAAGTTCACACTTTACCAGAACCACTGGCCCTCACTAATGCCTGGTGTTCCTGCCCAGAATGGGACGCCCTGCCGCACTTCACTCCCACAGTGGCTTTCTTCCGGAGGCCAACTGTCCTCTCTGCCATCCTTCATATCTGTTTCTATGTCCCTGAGTCTCAATTGTAGGCAGGATTCAAGGTCATTTCAAGAGATTCCCAGTCCAGTTTAAATCAGGGGATATGGCTCAGCACCTGCGTAAGGCTCCTGTCCATTTCATGGCAGTTAGGAAGTCCCCCAATATTTTGTGACCATTATCAGATTTGCTTGCCCTATGCACTCTGAGGAGATCTAGCTGGTGATTCTGCTGAACACCAGCGGTCTGAGTCTCAGCTTTAGCCCCAAGAAATAACCAAAGTTAAAGTCAGGAATGTCAAAGTGGAGTGGGCCTGTGTGTGAAATGTGCTGGGATTCAGGGCCAGACGAAAGAGAATGAAAATGTGAGCAGACAATGCTGAGCAAAGAGAAATACTAGCCATGATTTATCCAGCATGTTGTCTGTCCCAGGCACTGAACAACTCATATGCCTTCAATGAACCCTCACATCTACTCTACTGAGGTGAGTATTACTGTGACTCCCAATTTACAGATGAGGAAAGTGAGGCAAACAGAGATATAATAACTTACCCAATGTTCTAAAGCTATTAAATGATGGGGCTGGGATTTGAACCCAGTGAGTCTGGTTTCCCATACTTTTTTTTTCTTTTTAGAGATAGGGTCTCACTCTGTTACCCAGGCTGGAGTGCAGTGGTGCTGTCATGGCTCACTGTAACCTTGAACTCCTGGCCTCAAAAAATCATCCCACCTCAGCCTCCAGAGTAGGTAGGACTACAGGTGCATGCCACCATACCTGGCTAATTTTTTTATTTTTTGCAGACACATGACCTCCCTATGTTGCTCAGGCTGGTCTTAAACTCCTAGCCTGAAGTGAGCCTCCTGCCTTGGCCTCCCAAAGTGCTGGGAGCCACTGCACCCAGCCAGGCTTCTCATACTCTTAATTAACCCCTGCATTCCCTGATAAAGGGACTAGACATGTGCCTTATCAGGAAAAGGTATCCTTTCTCTTGGATGCTGCTGGGAACACAGTAAACAATTTTGCTTCCCTGAACTCCACATTTTTGCCGTGTTTCCATCCTAACTATTCCTTTTTGGTGTAGTTTTCTAAAAAATATGCTTATGTCCTCAGATAGGTCCAGTTAAATTGTTCCTCCCTGCCTAAGGAATAGTGTTGCCCTCGTTCTATCTTGATCTTAATAAGTAAGCTCTTACAGTCTTCTATCAGACTGCTGATACACTTAACCTCAAATGACTACGGAATAGGATAGAGGTACAATAACTGTGGCTGGCCAGTGAAGGACCTAATAAAAGGCAAAGCCAGGAGAAGCACAAGCTGACCATGCTTAGATTTGTCACATGCAATTATTGGAATCTAAAGCTGTAAACACGTTTTTTCAAAAATAGTCATTGCTTATTAGTCTATAGGAAAATACACACTTTCTAAAAACGTCTATTTTATTTTCTCTACCACTATTCGTTGGTTGCTAGGAGCCCAAAGTGAGAGTAGAAAGTGGTTTCAAGATTCAGTTCAAAGGTCTCCTCCTACTCTAAAAAATTTCCTAACCACTCCTCACCACTTTGAGTAGAACTCACTGCTCCTTGTGGCGTTCTTGCCAGAGCTGGCCCAAACTTCCATTACAAGTCAAAGAAATAAAACTATGATGCCCTTTTTAGTTTACAAATATCTCCCTCTCTCTTTCTCTCATTTGCTATTAGAGAATAAGCTCTCTTTAAATCACAGAGGA
This sequence comes from Pongo pygmaeus, assembly GCF_028885625.2. NCBI lineage: Eukaryota > Metazoa > Chordata > Mammalia > Primates > Hominidae > Pongo > Pongo pygmaeus. Next base: position 137,589,450 of record NC_072378.2, on the reverse strand, counting down.
GCAGGGAGGTGATGTAGCAAATAATAACACAGCTAACACTTATCTAATAACACAGCTAACGTTTCATCTAATAACACAGCTAATGTTACTTGTCAGGCAGAGGACTACAGATTTTTCATAATTATCTCATTTCACCTTCACGAAGATCCTATGCTGTGTACATTATTCTATCTCCACTTTACGAGTAAGGAAATTGAGGCACAGAGAAGACAAGTCCCTTGCCCTAGATCACATGATGAAGCAGTGGTGGTGGGAGCCCTGAATGCAGGCAGTCCAGCCTCGGGGACTTCATGCTTGATCACGGTGCTGCACAGTCTCACTCACAAAATGCCTGACTGACTAAAGACTGTCTTGCTCACTCCTAACCAGCAACTAGGATTTCTGTGACAAAATGAACCCATTTCTCAGATGATACATTCCCATGCAGATATGATTATCCTCTATGTAATTTGGAGTAGTAAGAAATTACATTTTCATTTTTGTTTGATTTCTTGTCCAAAAAGACATATTATAAATTTTTCATTCACACAAATGGAGTGTATTTCAATTCTCTTTTTAAAGGTCTAGATGTTAGCAAGTATACATTCTTTGACCAAAGTATTGGTTGTTATAACTTGATGATGTAGGGGACAAGAGATTCTTTTCTCACCCACTGTTAGGTTCATGGCCAAGATACCCATAACAAAAGACAGATTAACAAGAGAAGCACATACAAATGTATTTAATATAAGTGATTTTTTATGCTGAGGTTTGACGAAGAGTGGGCAGCCATGCAGAAGTGTGCTTGGAGGACAAAAGGCTGTGATCCAATGGTCATAAACTGAGGGGAATTTAGCAAGCCTGCTTGTAAGCTACTTCTCTGTGTCCCTGTGTCATCAGAGATAAAAAAAAAAAAAAACATTCCTTCCTTCCTGATATAGAAAGGGCACTCTGTAATATGGCCTTATGACCTCCTTCAGATAAACGCCCAAGAATTTTTTTTTTTGAGATGAAGTCTTGCTCCCATCACACAGGCTGGAGTGCAGTGGCGGGATCTCGCCTCACTGCAACCTCCACCTCCCAGGTTCAAGCGATTCTCCTTCCTCAGCCTCCCGAGTAGCTGGGATTACAGGTGTGTGCCACCACACCTGGCTAATTTTTGTATTTTTAGTAGAGATGGGGTTTCACCATGTTGGCCAGGCTAGTCTGGAACTCCTGACCTCAGGTGATCCACCCAACTCAGCCTCCCAAAGTGCTAGGATTATAGGCATGAGCCACCGCGCCCGGCCCCAATATTTCTTTTATAACCTGCTTCAGGGAAGAAGTGTGGGAAAAAGTCAGAGAGTCACCTTCTCACTTCTGCTGTTTCTCCAAATGCCCGAGTACCGTATTTTCGGGTAGCATGTTCTAAATCCCATCATTGACAAATGCCTACAAGTAAGAACCAAAAAGGTAACAAAAATCAAGCTGCAGAGTGTAGGACAGTTGAGATGGTAGGCGTGTGGTTCAACTGTGGAATTGTGGGCCATAGAAACAATATTTTTATGTTTCTGAACAGTTAGGGTTTTCTGAGCCCATTTTACTGAATCTTGGAATCTGAGCTAAAAGGACAAGCCTGGTGTTAACTTCGAAGTGATTAGTGAGAATGCCAGAGAAATTTACCTCCCCAAAGATACCTGCGTTTTCATTTCAAGGAAGAATTAAACCCCCAGGACCATGGAGACATCTCCTGGGATGTAAAGCCAAAGACACTAGTCTCATCTTTCCAGTGGGGAAATTTATTTACATTCCAAAAGCTAAGCTCCCAGAATCTTTCTTTCTGTTCCCAAGGAGAATGTGTTTATACCGGGGAGCAAAGGATTTCTTGTCATTTCTCAGAGGCGGAGGGGAAAGTTGGTCCTTTCTCCTATATAAGTGCCCAGATTCATTTTGGAGGGTGTCCTCACTTACAGTAGACACCATTACATATAGGATGACATGTGCAGCCTACATGTACATCTGGGTCTCATTGCATAGCCCCAGAGATAAAAACTGGGACAAAAGAGAGCTGACAAAATTATTTGCTGTAAGTGAAAAAAAAAAAAAAAGTGTTCTGCTCTAGAAATCTAGTATTGGCATTCAAGATAATCACATTAAATATAGATACTTAAAACTTAACAGGACTACATGCCCTGCCTAGAACCAATGAAAATGGAATTCTCTCTGCTGGCTAAACAAAACATATCTGTTGGCTGAATTTAGGCTCTGAGCTGCTAGGTTGTGGTAACTATATAAGGTATGCCCTGCCTTTTGAAAAATGAGCCATCATACCATGATTTGAAATGCACCCAAAAGACCCTTTTGCCCAGGGCAAAGTATCTTATTGTATCCTTTCTTGTCAAGACCTCCAGTGTCACCACTGGACACAATGGTTCTGCTAGTTAAGAACTGTTCAAATGCCAAAATATCTAGGAGTGTCCATCCCAAAATGGTTATCAAATATTGATGCCAATAAATTAATTTGTTCAATTTGTTCATCTATCATTACCCAGAGCCATCTAAGAGCATCTGCTACGGAATACAGAACCATTGACCTAGATGTTGATGAAAGATAAGGATGGAGAGACGCCTTCAGCTGAAGCCTTGTGAGCTAGGGAAGTTTTTGGTATTCTCCAAGTAGGAGGACTCTGGGCTTCTGAGAAGCAGCAAGAAGTCACTGGACTTTGGTGTGTGGTGAAGGAAGTACGGAGACTGGAGGGGAAGATGCACTGAAAGAGGAAGTGTGAGGCTCTGAGGACAAACTGCATGCTTCTTTAGATTACTCAGTTCTTTTTAGCAACAGTTTTTTCAGCGTGGTGTTTAATGTGATATTGGGAAACGTTTTCTAAAAGAATAGGGTAGCTTCCCTTTATGATGCTGAAATGGCTAAAAATTTCATGGCTAGAAATGAAATTCATTGTGCTTTTTTTTTCTTTTTCTTTTTTTTTTTAAGACAGAGTCACTCTGTTGCCCAGGCTGCAGTGCAATGGCACAATCTCAGCTCACTGTAACCTCCACCTCCCCAGTTCAAGCCACTCTCCTGCCTCAGCCTCCCAAGTAGCTGGGACCACAGGCATGCGCCACCACACCCAGCTAATTTTTGAATTTTTGGTAGAGACGGGGTTTCACCATGTTGGCCAGGCTGGTCTTGAACTCCTGCCCTAGTGATCCACCCACCTCAGCCTCCCAAAGTGCTAGGATTACAGGCGTGAGCCACCACACCTGGCCTGTTGCGCTCTTTTAGTTGCAAGGAACAGGGACATTTAAGTTACCTTTAGTGACAAGGGATGTTGGTGAAGATGTGTGGGAACGTCAGAAGCGGAAAGCCTCGCCAATGAGCTAGTGCCCAGGGAGCACAGTGAGGGAGCACTATTCAGGGCACATGGCAGTTCTGCTAAGCCTCTGGCTGCTGGGCCTCTTGTTCTCCCCTTAACAAGTGATCTTCTTTGCTTACTATTCCAGTCTTCTACATCCTGTACTTGAGTTTGTTGTTTCTTCTTTTCTCCTTTCTCCCTTCCACTCAGTCATCCTCTTCTCCATCATGGTTTACATTCCAACTCTCTGAAAGCGAATCTATTTAGGTTGGCCTGACATTGAGTAAAAACAAAACAAAACAAAACAAAACAAAATCTGCACAATTAACAGAAAATCGAACTGATGGTGACTTAAATCAATAGGGGTTTATTTTTTTCTCCCATAAGCCAAAGGCAGGTGGTCATAGACATTAGTTCAGAAACTCAACGCTGACAATGATTCAGGCTTTCTATCTTCCTGTTCTTCCACTGGTAGCTGTTGACTTTTCATCTTCAATCTTGTTGCCTCATGGTTGCAAAATGCCAAGATCTGCTGCAGATCTAGGCATCACTGGATCTACATTCAAGGCAAGAAGATTGGAAAAGGGCCAAGGCCAGCAAACTCTCCCATTGCATCTGCCCCTTCTATGAGAAAGGAAAAATTTTCACAGAATGCTTTCCAATCCTCTCCCCCATTATACCCCTGATGCCCACCACACATATACATACCTCACAGACTTCTGCTTGTGTTTCGCTGACCAAAACTACATCATATACCTACACTTAGCTGCCACAAAGGCTGGGAAAGTGAGTAATGAGCCTGTCTAGCCTCTGCAGTTAGGGAGGCAGCAAGATAGAAGGGGACTGAGAAGAGCTGTTAGCAGTCAGCTAATGAGTAATATCTGCCACAGTCACCATGCAGCATGTGGCATCTACTCTAGGCAGTGCTCTAAGACAAGCCAACTACTAGAATACTTGACTGTCTATGGATAACCATCTTCAAGCCAGGGGTTGGTCTGATACAATCGGATGTCAGCATGAGAGCTAAGAAGAGGGTTGAGTGCAAGGCAAGAGGATAGTGCTTTGTTGAGTACCAGTATGATATCCAAATATCTCTCTAAATTCTTATCAGTGACACAATTGTAGCTTAGCCAGCCATAAATTCAACTATACCTGCTTCAGTCCCACACCACTTTACAAGCTTGTTTTGTTCATCATATATTTATTTAATAAGTGGCCACAGACATTGGTTCAGCTGCTCAATACTGACACTGATGATCCAGGATTATAATCATAATCATACTATTGATGATTCAGGATCATCAATATTCTACAAATATTAATGGAGTAATGTGCACTTGGCTAGGTGCTCGGGATTTGACAGTGAAGAAAACAAATTTATTTTTTAGAGGAAGAGGGAGACTACTGAAACAAAATTTTCTATGTGTGTATATACATATTTTATGTATGCACACACACACACACACGGATGCATTTCCTTAAATCTCAGATTAAGTCCCTGTTTATGCACCTATAATTGTGTTGCTCTCCTTGGTAACAATTACTACAATTTCAGTAATTATCTGTGAAATATATATATATATACACACATATATTTAACACACACAATATATTCATATTTAATTCAAATTTAGAATCTCCAGATAGTAATAAGTACTATGGAATAAACAAAGTTAAATAAGGGCCAGTGTAAAGGCATGGGTAGAGTGAGAGAGGGCAAGAGTATTGGCTATAATTTACAGACTAATCAGGGGAATTTAGAACTATATGCTTCAGCTACAAACCTTCACACTGTCTCCTTTAAAGGGAAGCTGGCAGACATTTCTGCTTTGGAGAAAAGAGGAAGGAAATGCACTGTGCTCAGAGCCAAAATGCACAGTTTGTTCCACACACACAGGCTCTGTTCTCATTGGATCATATATCTAGCTTCTTAAATTGTTTTATTTGGCCTATTAACTTGAAAGGCAAGTGAGTATGGTCTTCAAAATGTAGCCTGGCTCCTGAGCAGTAGCACTTCAGTATACACTTGGCTTTGGAATGATCTACACTCTTCCCCAATTTGTTTTCTTCATTTTAAAAACTAATCTGAGGCTCTAGTGGGGACCAACATATACTTGGATATTCCCCAGCCATTAGGCATTGGAAATTTATCAAGGAAAGCTGGCACCGCTCATTTGTTTCTGTGTTAGCTGTATGAGATTTTTATATGGGATTTAAAAATACAGTTTATTGCTCTTCTTCCTACCTCTCTTATTAGCCGGTGGCCACCCCCATCTTTTAACTTTATTCAGGCTAGTTTTACCTTATCCTTCAGGTCACAACATAATGGTAACTTCCTTAAAAAAGAATTTCCCTAAATCCAGACACAGTGGCTCACACCTGTAATCCCAGCATTGTGGGAGCCTGAGGCAGGAGAATCATTTGAGCCCAGGAGTTTGAGACCAGCCTGAGCAACACAGCAAGACCCCAGCTCTATAAAAAATTTAAAAACTAGCTGGGCATAAGGCCAGGCAAGGTGGCTCACTCCTGTAATCCCAGCACTTTGGGAGGCCAAGGTGGGCGGATTGCTTGAGCTCAGGAGTTTCAGATCAGCATGATCTGAACATGGTGAAACCCCATCTCTACAAAAGACACAAAAAAACGCCTGTGGTCCCAGCTACTTGGGAGGCTGAGGTGGAAGGATGGCTTGTGCCCGGGAGGTGGAGGTTGCAGTCAGCTGAGATTGTGCCACTGTACCTCAGCCTAGGTGATACAGCCAGACCCTGTCTCAAAAAAAAAAAAAAAAAAATTAGCCAGGCATGGTGGTGTACACCTGTAGTCCCAGCTATTTGGGAGGCTGGGGCAAGAGGATCATTTGAGCCCAGGAGTTTGAGGCTGCAGTAAGCTATGATCATGCCTCTGCACTGCAGCCTAGGCGACAGAGTGAGACCCTGTCTCAAAAGAAAGAAAAAAGAAAAGAAAGACTTTCCTTAAAATGTAGACTAAGTTAAATTCCTGTTTATGCTCCTTTAATCTCTTCCCATTGCTCTCCTTGGGAATGATGATCACGATTTCAGTACTTGTGTAATTCCTTGTTTAACAGCTATCTCCCTCAGTAGACAGTAAGCTCCGTGAGGGCAGGGGCCATGTCTGTCTTGCTCAGGTCTTTATCTCTCCGTGCCTGGCCATGTAGGTCACACGCAGTATCACTTGATAATATTCACCCAATTAATAAATACATATTTAGTCTCCAAATGACTAACTAGCAAAGTCTTCAGAAGGATACGTAGAGTGGTGGGTGCTGTGATTGTGAAACTTGCTCAGATCCCTCTCAGGAACAGAAGACTGGGTTCTGTCCCCTTCCTAATGCTAGGAGTGCTGCCAGTAGACACCTTCAACCGTCAGCGTTCTTCTGGGGAATGCCTCCATGAAAGAAATGGACAGCCCCAAAATCATGACAGTTGGTATTCAATGACTAATCAGTGCTGGGCTTTAAGGCCCAGCCCCTCATACCAACTCAAGACACCTTTACAAGGCCATCCCAACTTCAGAGCGCCCCTTGGGAGCCTTTACTGGGATGGCATCACAGATCAACTTCTTCCTCCACTCTGCTTCCTCCACCTCCCCTTCACAGACGTTTATTCCAAGAGCACTCCCTAATCAATGCCTTATACCTTAATCTTGACCTCAGAGTTTACTGCCAGGGTAACCCAGCCTGTGACGAGTACCACAAAAATGTTTACAAACTGGATATCATATTTTGTCCTACTCCATAAACGCCTGAACAGTAAAGATCAGTTATTTATCCTTGCATCCTTACAAAGACTAGAAGGTGTCTTTCATATAGTGGACATCAGAAACACATCAAAGAAATATTCTCCCTAAACTTAGTCTAGATTGAGCTAAATTCTTCTGATTCAAAGTGTGGTCCTGTTGAAAGGGGCACCGGCATCCCCTGTGCATTTTGTCCGAAATACAAAATCTCAAGACGCAACCTGAATTAGAACTACTGAATCCAAATGTGCATTTTATCAAGATCCCCAGATGGTTCACATGTACGTTGAAATTTGAGAAGTACTGAGCTAAGGGATTTATTAATACAAGTAAAATGATCTGGCTGATAATGCCTCTAGTTTACATAGTGTCTTTATAAGGATTTTCCCTCTTTAAAAATTTTCCTTAACACTAGTAATCATGCAGTCTTTCACTCAACAAATACTAATTGAGTGCCAAGTAAAGATGTCAGCTCTACGGAGCTTACATTTTAGAAGGAGAAGAAAACAAATATCAAGGTGTATATTATAGTGTGCAGCAAGGTGAAAAGTGCCATGAAAAAACAGTAGGGCGGGGTAAGGAGGAGGAGAAGGTGTGTTGCAATTTAAAATTTTTACAAAAGGTCACGATACTCAGAGAATTGAAACAGGTGAGATCATCAGACATACGCATGTTTGAGCACAAGCGCTGAAGGACTTAGCAACGTGGCTGCAGTGGAATAGGAGAGATGCAAAATATTAGACAAACCCAGAGAGGTAAGAGAGCAGACCTCTTCATGAGAGGCTGCCTAATAAGCTGATTTGACACTGAATTGTTGAGAAGGTAATGCAAATAGTTTTTTCTCCAAGAACAAAGTAGTTCTTGGTCAAGCCGATTTGATTTGGGCTGTGGGAATCTGCACAAACCATTTCACTACCTAAGTCTCAGGTTCCTCAAATGAAAAAGCAGGGACTGGAAATGGCTTTTGAAGTCTCATTCTCTTCTAAAAATGTCAGGCTCCAAGACACCCAGGTGAAGTCTAAGAGTTAGTAAAATAAGGATTGTGGCTGGGCTGTGGCCTAATGCAAACTTTCACAACCCCAGGATACTGAAAAAAACTGGAAGAATTGCGGAATGGGGTGCCAGGTTGAAAGACCTTAACCTTTGCACTCAAATTCCTCCCACACCCAGAAGTCCAGGTCCAGACCACACGGCGCCGTGCTCACTGCTGGGTGCTGCGCCTGAGTCCGCCTTCTGCGGCTTCCCGGACTTGGCCCCGCCCACGCCCTGGTCCCGCCTCCTGCCGCCGCCGGTACACATCCCGGTGACGGAAGTGACGTAAGGCCGAGGCTGGAGGGCCGCGCTAGGCTGGGCCCGCAGGCGCTCAGGGTTGGACCCAGCGACCGTCGGTAGCAGCATGGCTCTCCTCTTTCTCCTACCCCTTGTCATGCAGGGTGTGAGCAGGGCTGAGATGGGCACCGCGGATCTGGGGCCGTCCTCAGGTACCGTCGCTCGCGGCAGGGCTGCGGCCGGGTCGGGACGAGAGGGAGGGCGGGATCCGCCCCAGCCGGGAAGCCCCGCCCCGCTTCTCCGCAGTCGCCCTCGCCCGGGACCCCTGCGTCGGGCCCTGAGCGGGCGACGGGGACGCGAGGTGGGGCCGCGAGACTGGGGCTCCGTGGTTTGCACTCGTCGGTTGCCTTTCTACTGCCTCTTGCCTGGTTGCCGCCACAACAAATCACGCCGCTTGTTTTTCCGACTCTTGTAATCCACTTTTAAATACGATTATGCGCTGCAGAAGGACGTTGCCGGTCAATGTGGGACAGCGTGGTCTCATAAGATTATAATATCGTTTTCTTACTGTACCTTTTTTTATGGTTAGATAGGCAGATACTCACTAGTATGCTACGGTTACCCGCAGTGTTCACTGCAGTGACAGGCTGTACAGGTTCATGACCTAAGAGCAGTAGGCTGTGTCATCTGGGTTTGTGTCAGTGCACTACTGCCCGAAGAAATTGCCTAAGGGGACATTTCTGCATTTCTCAGAACGGATCTCCATCGTTAAGTGACGCATGACTGTGAGTGTCCTGATCAGCATGTGGCATCGTCGTCTCAGTTCGTGGCTTAAATACTTCTTTCTTAGCGGGGGGTGGGGGGGGGACTCAAAGTGCTTAGGGTAGGAAAGTATGCATTCTGTCGCCAGCTGAGAAGTAAGTGGCAGCGGAGTAGTAAGTGGCAGTCCGTCTTAGGTCTCAGTCTGGAAGTGGTGGATTGCCGGCACTCACTAGCAGATTGGCAGTAGGTCTCTTCTTACGGGTTTGTTCTTCGGAGCATTTTATTTCCACCTGCTTATTGACATTTCCTAGGAAACAAATGTTGAGGGTGGCTTTTCTGAAGTGCAGAGTAATTGTGATTACGAGCTCCAGAGAAAACAGTAAACCTTTTCAATTCAGTTTTCTTTTTCATTATGATTTATGATTCATACGGACTTTGAAAGGTCCACGTTTTGGTTCTGTGTTCACAACAATCTTCTAGAGTAGGCGTTATTTGTCTCTCTCCTTATGGAGGAGAAATTGAGTTACGGAGAGGCCTGCCCAACTGGCAGAGAGGTCATAGCCACTCAGTGGGGAGCTGCTCAATTTGGCTCCAGAGTCCAAGTTCTTAACTGCTCTGCCAGACTCTAGTCAGTCATCCACATGGGCAGTTGCAGTACTTTGCGGTAAGAGCTTGCACTTAGGCACAGACTAGTGGAAAGCAAGGTGGGGTGCTTGTCTCTTTTAGGGAAGTCAGTGAAGACTTCACAAAGGTGACCCCAGTGTTGGAACTAGAGGTGCAGAGACTGAGGTGCAGAGGTGTGATAGCATGTTGAATTCGTGGAATATTAAGCGTTTTATTGTAAAGTGTGTGTGAGAGCTTACAAGGGGAGATAGGTGGAGAAGTAGGAACCAAATAATGAATTGCCATATTATGTGTACCAGCAAGAAACCTAGCTTTATTAACTTAAGCAAAAAGAGGAATTTATTGTCTCAGAAAAACCAGAGTTAGACAGAAAATTAGAGATGCCAGCTGGGTCTCAAGAAGCTAGAACCAGGAACCCAAACTGCTAGGACTCTCCATTTCTTATTTCTAACTGTCTGGGTATTGACAGCTTTCCACACTTGGCAGGACTCATAGATGCTGACAGCTTCTGAGTTTTGACATCTTGCAGCCTCCTCAATTCTAACAAAATCCCAGGGAAAGGCTCTGATTTGCCCAGCTAGGTTCAGGTGCCAGCCTGCATGGGAAGGACATTCTCGTAGACGGTGGGGTTGGGTTACCAGAAGAAGCGGAATGGCGTGCCTGAAGTACAGGTGTTGAGCCAACAAAATAATACACCCACTATGCCTTGCTGAAGTCAGTCATTATTTACTAATGCTGACATCATTGGATTATCAATTACAAAGGGAAATGATTTTATGCAGGATCAGACATGCCATTTAGAAAGACCAGTCATCTTATAAAATAGTTTGAGGTTACGTAACACAAGGCCCATTAGGAGGCTGCTGCTTAAGTTGGAGTCACTAAGTAGTTTAAGTGGAGAAGAGGACAGTTAGCAGAATATTTAGAAGGAAGAGTTAGTAGGCCTCTGACTGGATATCAGCAGAGAAGGGGATAACGCTAGCGCAGGCATAGCATTAAAGCAAGTGCCAGGCCCTTCCTTCTGAGTACGGGGCCCTATGAGTGCACGGTGTGACCCCTATGAGTGCACAATTTGCACGTCCTTGTAGCTTGCTCTGGGAGGAGTATTGCCTGTCTGCCTCCCGTGGGAAGATCAACTGTGGCCTTCTATATTCTGCAGAAACTTTAGAATTTGTCTCTGTACCTCTGGTTCTAAAACTGGGGTCACTTTTGTGAAGCCTTTCCTGACTCCTGTAGAAGAGACAAGCACCCCGGCCTTGCTTTTCATTAGTTTCAGTGAGCCCTCTTTTTAAAGTGCATTTCTAACACATTTCTCTAGATTTTTCAGTGCATTTCTCTAGATTTTGTTGGGTTCCCTGTTCTTTTAAAGTTAATTGAAAACACAAAATCTCCAAAGTAGGAAGAAACCCACAATGCTCTGGCTCTTGCTTAGCTTCCCAGCCTTGTTCCTACTGTTGCTGGGCTTGACTGTATAGTTGAAGTTCGTCTTAGACGAAAGGACCTGGTAAGAACAGGGAAGCAGACAAGAGAATATAGTGATATAGTCAGTCTCCAGGAAATCCAGGTGTTTAGGAATGTATTGTGTTACATTCATGGGCTTTCATTAATACTTCTTAAGTGAAAATAAAATCTGTGTGTGCCACTTAATAATCAGTAGTATTTCGCTCTTCATGCACTTTTACACATAAAAGTAGTATATATTTTTAAGTGAATCAGGGTGTGCCACTGGCTTTCTTCATCCAGATGGGTGTCCCACTCTGAGTAATAGCTGAAGAGCTAGGCTGGACTTCACACCATCTGGAAGGCTCTTCACTGACCTTGTACAGTTTATCAGCTATGCTTGCTACTAATTATCTGACTTTAGGATAAAGCTCTGAGTACTGTTTAAATTTTTCACTATTTCTTTGGATTCTATAGTTATTTCAGAGATTCAAAATACACAGGATAATACTTTTTAATTATATTTATTGAATAGGGTATTAAATTTTCTTTTTCATTTTATTCTGATTCATGATTCACAGACTTTGAAAGGACCACATTTTGGTTCTATCTAAAAGAAAACCTAGGCTGGGGGCAGTGGCTCATGCCTGTAATCCCAGCACATCAGCAGAAGGAACACTGGAGCCCAGAAGTTCAAGACCAGCCTGGGCAACATGGCAAAACCCCATCTCTACAATAAAATACAAAAATTAACCCTGTGTGGTGGCATGTGCCTGTAGTCTTAGCTACTGGGGAGGCTGAGGTAGGAGGATCACTTGAGCCCAGGAGGTCTAGGCTGCAGTGAGCCATGATTGTGCCACTGCACTCCAGCTTGGGCAACAGAGCAAGACTCTGTCTCTCGTGTTTGTGTGTGTGTTTGTGTGTGTGTGTGTTTGTGTATGAAAACCTAAAGAAAAGTCATAGTTTTAAACAGCTATCTTGCAAAATTTGGCAGCATACCAATAGTGAAGTTGCTTTACAAACCAGATGAGTAATTAATGGTTCAATTTTGATTGAACAAAGAATCAGAATGAGGTTTGAACCAGAGTGAAGTGAATTCCTAACAGAAAGGAATTTACTTGTAATTTTCTTATTAAAGGGGTGCCTTTATTTCAGATTATCCTAATGCATAGTAATCAAAATACTAGGTATCTGTTTAGGTCTTGTGCGTTTTTAAGGAATTATTCATTTTAGTGCATTGTTCAACTTTTGCAGTGGCCATAATTGTGATAATGTAATAAAATCAGGAAACATTACCTGAAGCAGATGCTTTTGAAGTCACCAGAAAATAGTCTTCTCCAATTCCAATTTAAATATGGAGGTAATTTACCCCTTATTTTATTAAATGATCACAAAGATGTTGGAAGCATTTTTCTTAATGAAAACCAACAAAACTTTGCATATTGTCAAGTTGTTACGTAACTTCTCTAAGGCTTTGTTTTCTCATTGGTAAAATATGTATGGTAACATTGTCTCCCTCACGGGATGGATGTGATGAGTATCTGAGGTAATGCATTAAAAAGATAAGCACACTGTGTGTCTTGTAGTAAATACTTAATATGTTAGGGATTCTTCAATAATGTGCATTATTATTTTAACAAATATATCTTTAAATATTAAATTCCCTTAGTCATATGTGAGAAATTGCGTTGGCTTTTAAAAAAACAAACTTAACCAGATCAGTATGAGAAACTTAAAATAGGCTCAGCAGCTAACTCATTCTTCCATCTCTTCCAACAGACAAAAAAGTTTGGTTTTTTAGTAGACTGGAAAGACCTGCATTGTTTTTTCATTTCCTAAACTGTTTTTCAATTCAGAATGAGTTAGTCCAAAAGAGAATTAGTGTTGAGAAATGACTTCTCTCAGGGACTAGATTGGTCTGGTCCAGTCAAAACTAATGCCAGACCAAACCCAGCTAGATGAAATTGGATAAATAGGAGTAAGAATAAAGCCCCGGATTTCAAGTCAGAAAAGTGGCTGAGCAGATATTTATTGGATAAGCCCCAACTTGGTGGTGGTGCGAGGGAAAAATATAGGGGAAGTTAGTTACTTATAAGTTCACTGCAGGCCACTATGTGTTATGCCTGGCTCTTTAAAAAGAAAAATTTCAATTAGAAGATTTCAATGAACACTTGAAAATCACATGCAAGAATTATCAAAATGTCTGTACTCAGCTTAAACCTGGGGGATGCGGCTCCTTGCTATGGTGAAAGTGGGAAAGCGTTAAGAAAAATAGTCATTTTATCACCACTGGAAGCCATTCGGGAGGTAGATTGTAATCAAATATATTCTGACAAAAATACAAAGGCCTTGATTTGGTACTTTTCATTTATTCAGTGTGGATTTCTTATGCTGGTTCTGTTTGCTCTGCAGATGAAACCTTTGTGACAGTCCCCATTCCTGTCCCTGTATCTTTAACATGGGGAAGGTGTTAGATCTTCTCTGAGAGTTGTTCTTAAGGAAAAGATCCAGATGCTTTAATTTGAAACATTTGTTTTTGAGTTGTAGTGTCAGATGACTTAGAATCCAGAACAACAGTTTACTTAATCCTCACTTCCTTATGCTTCTCAGTGCAACCTCTTCCCATGAAGAGGTTGGTAAGCAGGTTGTCAGATGATTTCTGCAGAGTCCGTAGCCCTGTTGCACCATAGGTGTACAAACCTTTTATACAGTCTTTTTACACTAGTGTGTTAAGATGGGTGATGAACTCCTCAGGCTGTCCTTTTTTAAAGAGACACAGATGCTTTTGGTGGTTACCGGATGGAGCACAGGTAGCAGCCCTGGTTCCTGTCACCCATGTATGCAGAGGAAATGGCCAGTGTCTTCAGACTCTACTCTGCACGTGTCTGTAGTTTGCCATCCACCCTACATTCACCAACGTTTATTGCAGAGCTATCACGACTGCTATTTTTTGGTCCTTTGTGATATTGTTATGGTCCTGTCGGTAAGCACTGCTCTGTATCACCTGCTGATCTTCACTGGTCTTTTGTGTTGTCTCTCTTTTTTCATATCCTGTCTCTTCTGGCTTATCAGCTTTCTGAGGAAACAGTTGGCTTTAACCAGGGCCCTCCTTTTTTCTGCATTGTAATTAAAGTGTTAGGAAAAACAAATTCTTCTCTCCTGTGTTTGGTTTTCTTAAATTATCAGCTGTGAGATGTAGGGGAGTTCTGGGAATTAGATCTTAAAATAGCTAAAGTTTACTCCGGATAGTATGCAGATGTAATACATTAAATAATTCTGAGTCCATTTCCAAAAGCAACATGAGTTACACAAAACTATCTATCTTGGCATTTTCAAGAGATGGGAAAATCTGTAAGATTATCTTATTTCATGAAATCACTCTGGTAAGATCTTTTCTTAAGCCCCAGAGATAATAATACTCTTTTGCTATTTCTACATATATTTTTATTTACATAGTGTAAATGTATTAGAAGTTAATTGTAAGCCTTAATTTAATCTGAATATATAACAATTTAAACCTTACATTAAAAAATTCTGAAGCTTAAGAAAACTGCTTATGTCTGTCATATTATTTTGGCAAATAATATTTGGCAAAACAAAGGCAGATGTCTAATAACCACATAGTTTCTCCTCTGGTAGCATTAAAAACCACAGATTACATCTTTTGGTGTAAATTTCTAAGTTTTTCTTTTAACCTAGTAGTAATTTCTTTTTGCTATAAACCATTGAAATATCTTCCTCCTACCACCTGTCTGTCTTGCTTTGAAAGCTATGATTTAAGTCCTTGTCCTAGTCTAACCATATCAGGCTTTTACTTAAATTATAGGAAACGTACTTTGATTCACATTAAAAACTAATCTAATGCTGCACAAGCCTACTCCTGTTTGTAGTTTTCCATTGTGTGATTCAGTAGCCCCTTCCTAAGTACAAATGCACTTTGTTTGATATTCTAGTATGCAGATTGACTTCTATATGCCTTTTTCTCACAGGAATTTCAGATTGAGCGTATACCATTATAAAGCCATTCCTACTGGGGATAATTAAAAACAGAGCCTTAGGCTGGGCCCGGTGGCTCACACCTGTAATCTCAGCACTTTGGGAGGCCCAGGTGGGCGGTTCACGAGGTTGGGAGTTTGAGACCAGCCTGACCAACATGGTGAAACCCCATCTCTACTAAAAATACAAAAATTAGCTGGGTCTGGTGGTGCAAACCTGTAATCTCAGCTACTCGAGAGGCTGAGGCAGGAGAATCAATTGAACCCAGGAGGCAGAGGTTGCAGTGAGCAGAGATCATGCCATTGCACTCCAACCTGGGCAACAGAGCAAGACTCTGTCTCAAAAGGAGCAGGGTGGAGCTTAAAAGGAAGCGAAGGATTTCCAGTCTTGGAAACATAGAGAAAGGGAGGGTCCTTGCTATGTAGTGGCAGAAAGCTGAGTTACACTGTAGCCTTCAGTGACACCAAAAGTAGAGAATGTCTGAGGAGCTGTGTGATCTAGCTCAGGAGGTTTCTAACCAGAGTGCTGAAAGTGCCACCTGGTTTCTTCTTGCGTCTTATAGTAACAGGTGAGACTTTGCTCAATCATGGGAAGAACTGTTAAAAAGAAACCAGGACCACCTGGTTTGAAAATTCTCAGCCTCTCAAGAGGCAAAAAATGCCAAAATGAAGAAATGGTCTCTGAAGGAAGGCTCAGATTTAGTATGAGTTTTCTTAGCATCAAGTACCTCTGTTTTCTGGTTGAAAAAGTATGTTTATATGTGTGATTGTTATTTGATATTAATGTTGATGGAACCCAGGTGAAGAGGAGTGACTTTTATTTCTACCTAAAATATGGATTGTGAATTATTTGAGTTGTTTCAGGAGGTTGAGATGCAAACATGTGATAGAAAAAAAGACCCTCTTAAGGAAGCCTCAGTATCCCCTGCTATGAATGGCCATGGGAACTCTACAAAAAACAAAGAGCCAAGGCTACTCTGGCAAGAACAGTGCCTTAGGGATCACCTACAAGGAAGTTGCTTAGAGAACCAGAGATGGCAGGTACCAAGAGCCTTCAGCTGCGCTTCTAGAAGCAGAAGGAGAAAAACTAGGTGTCTGGTCACTGGCCACAAAAAGGTCAAGTTAGTAGCATGAAGTATTTGAATCTTCAGATCCTCCGCAGCTTGATAATCTCAACCTTTTGGCCCAAATTATTACGCCATTTTGGTAAATAATATAGAAGTTAGATCTTTTGGCAATAACCAAATCTATTCATTTGAGGGGAGCCGTGAAATATACCGGTTTACTGTAAAGCATTCTGTTTTTAAGTTAGTTTTCCCTCAACTTTTTTTTTTTAAAGAACATTTAAATTGTAAACATAAAGCAGGGTTTCTCAGCCTTGGCACTGCTGGCATTTGGGGCTATATTATTTTTTGTTGTGGAGGCTGTCTGATGCATTGTAGGATATTTAGCAGCACCCTTGGTCTCTGCCCTCTAGATGCCAGCAGTACCTCCCCCACCCACTTCTTCTCCAGGTTGTGAGAGCCAAAAATGTCTACAGACATTGATTGCCTAATGTCTCCTGGCAACAAAATCACTTCCCACAGAGAACCACTGCAATAAAGGAAAAGATAATCAGAAAAAGAAAATAATAATGGTGATAGCATTTAATTGTCCATTAGTGCCTATTATTTACCTAAAAAACTCTTAATCCGTGTTCTGCTTTGAAAATATGTGTGTTAAATAATTGTAAATTAAGGCAATATACCAGTTTGGTCTTGAATATTGGAATTTTTGTTTGGGGAAAATACAGATTTTCCCTTCAGCAGTAAGCAAATATCTTAGGGATATGAAAGTAACACCTCACTTGACAGATCAGGAAATCTGAAGTATTTAGCAGTGTGGCCAAGAAAGAACCCAAATTTATTAATATTTGACCTAGGGAGTATTTTTCTTATTTAAGCAGTCTGCTTGATATAAATATAAATCATCATCATTATCATCCAAGGCACTTTGAAAAAATAGAAACTTCTGTCCCTCTCACAATTTTTGAGGATGATTATAAGTTATATTTGGAAGCCACTGTTCCTGTCCACATGGACATTCATTTATTTGTTTTAATTATATAAGTAAATCATGTTTAATAGAGTGTTCCAGGTAGGTGAGATTGAATAACCGTAAATTTGGGGTCACATCGCTAACTGTGTACATTCATGTTTATCTGTAAAGAAATGAAGGGAGAAAGGAGAAGTGTGTGTGTTCAGTTTTCCAAGAGGTGTTGGATAACAACCTTTTACACCGAACAGTGGGGAAAAATGACTACTTTTTTTTTTTTCTAAGAGAACTGAATGCAGTGGCACAGTCACAGCTCACTGCAGCCTTGACCTCCTGGGCTCAAGCAATCTTCCTCAGCCTCCCGAGTAGCTGAAACTACAGGCACAGGCCTCTTCGCCTGGCTAATTTTTTAATTATTTGTGGAGACAGGGTCTCCAACTCCTGAGCTCAACAGATCCTCCCACCTCAGCCTCCCAAAGTGCTGGGCCACCGCACCTGGCCCATGACTACTTTTAATAACTAGATTTTGGTAGTGTCTGATTAGATGTTAAAATGACTTCTGTCTGTTCTCTTACGTGACTCTTTCAAGTCTTATCAACAGATGTTTTCTGAAAGGTTTAAAAGAGTGAAGGCAAGAAGAAATGTTGGGTATGTTTTGTAAAAAGTTCTGCACACCCCAGAGAGCAGAATGTTGATGAAACTGGAATGTGTAGCTCCATTGTTCAATCTTTAGGTATCTATTCCTGCACTATAGAAAAAGTGTGGAAGGCATAATAGTAGTATGTGTAGAGTTGAGATGCTGGTGGTATTTTAGAGTGAAATTGGCCATCCTTAGTGTAGCCAGTTCCTCTGTAGACATTTGTATCAGTCTGTTTTCATGCTGCTGGTAAAGACATACCCAAGGCTGGGAAGAAAAAGATGTTTAATTGGACTTACAGTTCCACATGGCTGGGAAGGCCTCAGAATCACAGCAAGGGCGAAAGGCACTTCTTACATGGTGGCGGCAAGAGAAAAATGAGGAAGAAGCAAAAGCAGAAACCCCTGATAAACCCATCAGATCTCGTGAGACTTATTCACTATCACGAGACTAGCATGGGAAAGACCAGCCCCTGTGATTCAATTACTTCCCCCTGGGTCCCTCTCACAACACATGGGAATTCCGAGAGATACAATTCAAGTTGAGATTTGGGTGGGGACACAGAACCAAACCATATTATGCTGCCCCTGGCCCCTCCAAATCTCATGTCCTCACATTTCAAAACCAATCATGCCTTCCAAACAGTCTCCCAAAGTCTTAACTCATTTCAACATTAACCCAAAAGTCCACATTCCAAAGTCCCATCTCAGACAAGGCAAGTCCCTTCTGCCTGTGAGCCTGTAAAATCAAAAGCAAGCTAGTTACTTCCTAGATACAGCGTGGGTACAGGTATTGGGTAAATACAGCCATTCCAAATGGGAGAAATTGGCCAAAACAAAGCAGTTATAGAGCCCATGCAAGTCCATAATCCAGTGGGGCAGTCAAATCTTAAAGCTCCGAAATAGTCTCCTTTGACTCCAGGTCTCACATCCAGGTCATGCGGATGTAAGAGGTGGCTTCCCATGGTCTTGAGCAGCTCTGCCCCTGTGGCTTTGCAGGGTACAGGCTCCCTCTCAGCTGCTTTCACAGGCTGCCATTGAATGTCTGCAGCTTTTCCAGAAGTTGTCAGCGGATCTACCATTCTGGAGTCTGGAGGATGCTGGGCCTCTTCTCACAGCTCTACCAGGCAGTGCCCCAGTAGGGACTTGTGTGGGGGCTCCGACCTCACATTTTCCTTCCACACTGGCCTAGCAGAGGTTCTCCATGAGGGCCCTGCCCCTGCAGCAAACTTTTGCCTGGGCATCCAGGCATTTCCATACATCTTCTGAAATCTAAGCAGAGGTTCTCAAACCTCAATTCTTGACTTCTGTGCACCCATAGGCTCAACACCATGTGGAAGCTGCCAAGGCTTGTGACTTCCACCCTCTGAAGCCACAGCCTGAGCTATATGTTGGCCTCTTTCAGTCATAGCTGGAGCAGCTGGGATGCAAGGCACCAAGTCCCTAGGCTGCACACAGCACGGGGACCCTGGGCCTGGCCACGAAACCACTTTTTCCTCCTAGGCCTCCGGGCCTGTGATGGGAGGCGCTGGCGTGAATGTCTCTGACATGGCCTGGAGACATTTTCTCGATGGCCTTGGGGATTAACATTAGGCTTCTTGCTACTTATGTACGTTTCTGCAGCCGGCTTGAATTTCTCCCCAGAAAATGGGTTTTTCTTTTCTATCTCGTAGTCAGGCTGCAAATTTTCCAAACTTTTATGCTCTGCTTCCCTTATAAAACTGAATGCCTTTAACAGCACGCAAGTCACTTCTTGAATGCTATGCTGCTTAGTAATTTCTTCCACCAGATACCCTAAATCATCTCTCTCAAGTTCAGAGTTCCACAAATCTCTAGGGCAGGGGCAAAATGCCACCAGTCTCTTTGCTAAAACAGCAAGAGTCACCTTTGCTCCAGTTCCCAGCAAGTTCCTCACCTCCATCTGAGACCACCTCAGCCTGGATTTTATTGTCCATATTGCTATCAGCATTTTGGGCAAAGCCACTCAACAAGTCTCTTAAGTAAAGTTCCAAACATTTTCCTATTTCTTCTGAGCCCTCCAAACTGTTCCAGTCTCTGCCTGTTACTCTGTTCCAAAGTTGCTTCCACATTTTCTTGTATCTTTTCAGCAATGCCCTACTCTGCTGGTACCAATTTACTGTATTAGTCCATTTTCATGCTGCTGATAAAGACATGCCCAAGACTGGGAAGAAAAAGATGTTTAATTGAACTTACAGTTCCACATGGTTGGAGAGGCCTCAGAATCATGGCGGGGGAGAAAGGCACTTCTTACATGGTGGCAGCAAGAGAAAATGAGGAAGAAGCAAAAGCGGAAACCCCAATAAACCCATCATATCTCATGAGACTTATTCACTATCACGAAAATAGCATAGGAAAAACCGGCCCCCATGATTCAGTTACCTCTCCCTGGGTCCAAGCCACAACACATGAGAATTCTGGGAGATACAATTCAAGTTGAGATTTGTGTGGGGACACAGCCAAACCCTGTCAACATTGAATACAATCTGTAATATCAAATATTGAAAATTCTAGTGATGAAATGAGTATTATTAATTCAATAATCAGTGCATTTGATTATAAAACTTCTATCATATTAAGGAAATTTATTACTTCATGCTGTATTTGTGTTTCCTTTATATTGCAATGATGTTTCCATAATTTAAAACGAATCAGAACTCTTCTATAGATTTTTCAATAAAATTAATTTCTAGATGTCTACTCTTCATTTAAAAAATTTTTGTATCCTGGTGAATTCTACTTTTCTTCAAATATACATATCTGAGCAATGTGGCATCTTACAATAAGGTTTTCCAATGTTAATGTTAGTTTCTTACAATTGTCCCTTTTACTTTTTTATTTTCTTACAGTGCCTATACCAACTAATGTTACAATTGAATCCTATAACATGAACCCTATCGTATATTGGGAGTACCAGATCATGCCACAGGTCCCTGTTTTTACCGTAGAGGTAAAGAACTATGGGTGAGTGTCACTCTTTTATTTATCCTTTGTATTCCATTTTTGTTTAGGTCCTTGGAAATTCCACAACTGTGTTCTCCTTTCATCATCCTTCCCATGTGGCAAAACATTCTGAACTGCTTGTAGATGTCCAAAAGTACTAACGATGCAAATTCTTTGCCAAATATTTCTTGCCTCTTATTTCCTCTTCCTTATCAGTATTGAAATAGAGAAGTATCACTAAACTTCTGAGATTAGCATGACAAATAAAGCTAATAGTTACTATGTCATCTTCCTATAGTGTATTTTTAGTAGAACAATATAAATTTCAAAAAACTTTTTTGACAACTGTTAGTTTTTTTAACGTGCTTACTCCTATAATTAACATATATAAATGGAATTTAGAGTTGTTTAAAAACACAGATTTTTAAAAAATTGAATGTGGAATGTGGCTTGCATAGGTCTTACATTTTGAATTGAGCCTCTTTACTATAACAGAGTTTGTAGTTCTTCTAACTAAAGAGTAAGGGCTTCCTACTTTCTCTAGCGTCTCCATCCTATTCTTAGCTCTGCTCTTTCTACCGCTTTGTGCTGTGAATAAAAAGCAAAGCACAGACAGAAATGGTTTGAGTTTATTTAATAACAATAAAAGTTATCTTTGCTTTTTTTATTCTTTTTAGTGTTAAGAATTCAGAATGGATTGATGCCTGCATCAGTATTTCTCATCATTATTGTAATATTTCTGATCATGTTGGTGATCCATCAAATTCCCTTTGGGTCAGAGTTAAAGCCAGGGTTGGACAAAAAGAATCTGCCTATGCAAAGTCACAAGAATTTGCTGTATGCCGAGATGGTGAGTAGAATACGTACACATGTAAATTTTAAATTGGAAAATATTTATACATGTCTTCTGTATGTTTGCTTTTATTAGCAGTTGCTGAAAATTATCACAATGCTTAAGAAACACTTGGAGGAATTTAGAGTCAGTACAGGTTGAGCATCCCAAGTCTAGAAACCCAGAATGCTCCAAAATCTGAAACTTTTTGAGCGCCAGCATGGCACTCAAAGGAAATACTCATTGGAGCATTTTGGATGTTCAGATTTGGAATGTTCAACTGGTAAATATAATGTAAATATTCCAGAATCCAGAAAAAAAACCTCAGAAACCGAAAACACTACTGATCTCAAGTATTTCGGATATGGGATACTCAACCTGTATCCTCCCCTTCTTTCAAGCCCCACAAAATAGGGCTAACAGGTGGCCATCACTTAGCTGCTTCTATGCCATCACATTTCCACTTCATACAATTGTGGGTCTGTGCTGCCCAGCGGTCCCCTGCACCACCCTTGCCCTTCCCATCTTTTGCCATTCATTTGTAAGTTATATTCACTAAGGACTTTGGCAGCTAACTCTTATTCTTAATACCTGGGAAATCTGAATACCACCTTAATACATTAAAAAATTGCAGAGTTCCTTATTCTCTTCAGCCACTGTGATTTTCAGGTCTTCAGTCTTCCAGCATCCCACTCCCATAGTGTACCTGATGTTTGCTGTCACCTCAAACTCTTGAATCTTTAATTCCAGTTCCTGTTTTCCAACTATGACATCCTGCCTTAGCTCTCAGACCCTCACTCCTGGGTAAAAGACACCTTTAGTCACTTGACTCCTCCCTATTCTTCTAGCCCTTGGGTCCCTTTCCCTCTAGCCTCACTTCTTTTTTCTGCTCCTGCCTTTTAGATTGTGCCTCCTCGGTCTCTTCTACAGGCTGTTCCTCTCCTTACCCTTTAAATACTTTTCTTCCCCAGAGTCCACACTTTTGTCATATGATTACCACACCATCTGCATGTTAGATTTTTTTCCATACAGATTTATCAAGGGCCTACTACGTGCCGGAAAGTATACTGGGCCCTGAGGATATATTGATGGGTTAAAAACAGACCTGCCTGGCACACAGTGGTACACAGTAATATGTGAAGACTAGATAAATGGTTCACCAACAAAGTCTCAAACATCAAAGACCTAATAAATATTTGTGGAATAAGTTCTGATTTTTCACAGTAAAAAGAGTTTTGATGAGGGAAGAAAACTAATGCCATTTCTGAAACGTTTTCTAGAAACCAGGCTTCTTAATCCACAGAAGCAAAGATAAAGGAAAAATTACTTAATAGAGTTTATATTATGTGAAGTCTTTTTTTAACCAAAGTTTATAACTATTTTTGTTTACAGCTAGAAATGAAGTTAAACTGCTAAAGAGGCATTTAGATTAAATAAGAGTACTTCTTGCCTGAGATTTATGAAACATTTGTTTATTAAGGACCCTGAGAATATCTTCTAGATATTTGTGGAGTGGTTTAAATGTGGTCCTGCTTTAGAACAACCAGAACAAAAAGAGTAGGTTGATTGATAGATTCTGGTAATTTTATGAAATGTACCATTTAGTTCCAAGGCCAGTACTTATTATACTTCCTCCTCTTCCTTCCCCAGGAAAAATTGGACCACCTAAAGTGGATATCAGAAAAGAGGAGAAGCAAATCATGATTGACGTATTTCACCCTTCAGTTTTTGTAAATGGAGACGAGCAGGAAGTCGATTATGATCCCGAAACTACCTGTTACATTAAGCTGTACAATGTGTATGTGAGAATGAACGGAAGTGAGGTGTGTGTTTCTATTTCACATTTTTCATAATGGAAATTCTTGTGTAGCTAGCAAAAGTTGTTCCTTTCTATAGTGTAATGAAAATAGGATGCTTATAAATATTCAAGCAAGACTTACAGATCATAGATTTGATAAGAAAAATATGTGAATGCTATTAAAGCAAAAACGATACGGAGTTAGTCACTAACACTGACCATGTGAATACATTTAGTTTTTATTTGCTTCATTTAGCAGAATGGCTCTAATCTAGGATTTTTCCCAGTACATCTCCATTGCTCCACTGGTAAAGTGAGGATTTTCTTCCTCATTGGCGGTGACGTAAAGTAATATTAATATTTCTGTTTCCCACCAGCTAAGTTTCTGGAGAAATGAATAAGACAAATGAACATTTGTTAGTTTAACAACTAACAGTAAACATTCCTGCAATTTGAGTTTTTAAATTTACCGTTTTTATAAGGAATATAACAGATGCATAGTATCGTGCTGTGTTGAAGTAACAAATTGACTTATTGATAGTAAAGCTATTTTTAGACATGTTCAAGTCAGTCATATATATTTTCTTCAGTTGTTTGGCCAGGACTAATACGGTGATTTTTTTTTTTTTTTTTTCAGATTAAAAGAAGCTGTGCATTTTCACTGTTTTCTTTTTCCATCTAGATCCAGTATAAAATACTCACGCAGAAGGAAGATGATTGTGACGAGATTCAGTGCCAGTTAGCGATTCCAGTGTCCTCACTGAATTCTCAGTACTGTGTTTCAGCAGAAGGAGTCTTACATGTATGGGGTGTTACAACTGAAAAGTCAAAAGAAGTTTGTATTACCATTTTCAATAGCAGCATAAAAAGTAAGTTCTTGC
This sequence comes from Pongo pygmaeus, assembly GCF_028885625.2. NCBI lineage: Eukaryota > Metazoa > Chordata > Mammalia > Primates > Hominidae > Pongo > Pongo pygmaeus. The sequence continues at coordinate 137,565,154 of NC_072378.2, read as the reverse complement.
CATTTTTTTTCTAAATATAGAGGGAGCAGTAACTAAAATAGGATCATGTGAGGAAAGCAAACTCATTTGCAGTTTCAGAAGATCTGTTTTAACAATATTCAGTTGCATTAGTTCCATTAAATTTAGCAGTTTCTCACACATTTAAAGATATAGAACAACTAATTTGGAAAGCCATGTGATGGCCCCTTGACCCAGGAAAGAAAAAATATATAAGAAGTACATAAAACGGCACAAATGTTTGCATTTCAGGATTATGAATTATAAGTCAGTTCGTTACTTCACCATAGCAAGATGTTATGAATCCACTAAAATGTTCTTTATGGGGATTGTAATTTAAAGACTGAAGAGCAGGAACGATTACTGGTTACAGCTGTATGACGTGGACTGGACAAAGACTTGCGATTAATATCCAAAAAAGTTTATAGATGGGTTTGAATAATAGATAATGGGTCATTTTTATAACATTTTACAATAATTAATTTTATTTCATCTTTTAATGTGGGGGGTGGGGAGGTAGAGATATATATGCTAGAACTTGAACTTTAGAACTGTTACTCTCAGGTGTCAGGAACCTTAAAGAAGTTTGGACTTTTCTTTGCAGTTATGAAATGTAGTGTTCATTATAGATAATTTATAAAATATGAAAAACCAGAAGGAAACAAAATGATCTGTAGTTCTACCATGCAAAAATACCCCATTATTCACAGTTTGATATTTTCTTTAGTTTTTCTACATAGACATGATCATATTGTATAGTATATATGATTTTGTGTATTGCGTTAAACATATATTATAACTCATGCTTTGATGATTATCTTTGTGTGTGTGTGTGTGTGTGTATACACATATTTTTTTCCTTAGGATTTTTTTAGAATAGATTTCATAGGTTTAAAATTTTACGATGCAAGTATATTTTCGAAGAATGGAAATATAGGCTGAAGAGTCAGAACAAACACCTAAAGTTCAATACTAATAACTTCAAGCCATTATATGAAGGTTTCAAATAGGTGACTTAAAGCAGTGCAATGCATTTTATGCTAATTTTCATTATGCTATTTGAAAAATAAAACCCTTCTTAATGCTCAAAATTTGAAATAATGCAAATGCCGCAGATTTGTTTTTAGCCTGAATTATAAACTGCACTGATAATATGGCCACACGGTGGCATTGCCGTGGCTCCTGAGCAGCAGCCCCTGCCTGCTTGCGTCAATGCCTTGCAGCCAGCACTTGCTCAGCCCATGGGACTTCTCACATCACTAATGTTGGTTTTGTAGTTATTTTCCTTTTTACTTTTGTAATGATTTAACTTTTTTCACATCCTGTAATAAGTGTAATAGAAGCATTCATTAACTAGTAACTTCCATAGTTAGAAAATTCTGGGTAACAAAATGCCCTAAAGGATGCCAGACATTGTCACAATATGTTAGAGTGCTGTTAATTTGGAAGAGAGAACTATGAAAAAAAAAAAATACTGAAGATTGTGCTGCAAAAATAAAAAGCAGCATTAGAGCAAAGTACACAATGGTGATTCTAGATGTATGTGCTTGGTAACAAATCTTTCCTATTTTATATTATTTATGTCTGGTTTATAATTAAGGGGACTTTATTCCTGTGCAACATTGCTGTGTGCATGTACATCTGTGAAGCTTTATAAGTATTTGCAGTCGTGAAATAAATGTAACAGGAAATTCTGAGGAGTGGGGCTAAATCATCTTAAGAGCAATAAACATTGCCAGAATTTCTTTCTTTTTTTTGTTGTTGTTGTTTTGTTTTGTTTTGTTTTGAAATGGAGTCTCGCTCTGTCACCAGGCTGGAGTCCAGTGGCACAATCTCAGCTCACTGCTACCTCCACCTCCCAGGTCCAAGCAATTCTCCTGCCTCAGCCTCCCACATAGCTGGGACTACAGGCGCATGCCACCACACCCAGCTAATTTTTGTATTTTTAGTAGAGTTGGGGTTTCACCATGTTGGCCAAGATTGTCTCGATCTCTTGACCTCGTGATCCGCCCACCTCAACCTCCCAAAGTGCTGGGATTACAGGCGTGAGCCACTGTGCCCAGCTGCCAGAATTTATTTCTAAGGAGAGGTATTTTTAAAATTATTCTTTTGCATTTTTAACCGAAAGAAATGCATAACCCTGGAAACACACTGTATGTAGGGCTGTACGGAAATTATTGTAGAAAAGCTATTTTAACTATGTCGTGTCATAGCAGAATAGTCCCAGAAAGTTCTAGAATTGCACAGCTGGGAAGAATCATATTGCTATCTAAGACAGATACCTAATTTTTTACTCAGATTTCCTAACTTCTGCTTCCTTCAGTGTTCTTTAAAACTCTGGCCATATTCACTAATGTGTAAATCTATTCAAGAATGGCACTAAGACTTTTTGATAGATAATAGCAGTATTCCATCTTAATTGTAACTTGTGATTTCTGCCTTTTTTAAGGTTCTCTTTGGATTCCAGTTGTTGCTGCTTTACTACTCATTCTAGTGCTTAGCTTGGTATTCATCTGTTTTTATATTAAGAAGATTAATCCATTGAAGGAAAAAAGCATAATATTACCCAAGTCCTTGGTAATGTATTTAATTTTTTTATATACACTAAAAAGTTAACTTGAACCTTTTTTGATAGTTTCTTAAATTATGTTTTTAAAGTAGAATGATATTCAACAGGATGTCACCTGCCATCAATCAGTCAATCTACCACACATGCAAAATCACATACTGTGTCTTTTGCTGTGCAGCAAGTATTTTGGTTTTTTTTTATTCTCAGGGAAAAACACGATGAGACAATTCTGTTAAAGATCTTAAAGTCTAGGGAGAAGAAAAGATACGTATACATTGGATATATAAAGTGTGATAGGTTCAAAGATTTATACCTGAGCCCATGAGGACTTTGTCCAGCTTTGGGGTGGGGTTAGTCATGGCTTTTCCAGAGGCAATGTCTGAGCAGTCTTGAGGGACATACAGGAGTTTAGGCACTAGGGGACAGAATGTGCTAAGGTCCAGAGCCAAGAAAGCATGACTTTGAAAGATCTGCAAATACAGAAACACTTCATTATGGTTGGAGTATGAAAGGAAAGTTGGCCAAAAATGAAACTAATGTAGGAGTTTGACAATTTTAATGTCCAACATTTCAAAGCCTTTGATGTAAAGAACATTTAAAGGTAACAGAATAGTATCTATTTGAGTCAAATATGACAGGAATAATATCTGTGATGCTCAAAGGGCACATTAAAATTTGCTATAAAAAAACTACCTTTAAGTAAAGTGGATAAGAACTCTCAACAGTTAGTAGTCAACTTACAAATGAATTATAATATTTTATTCTTACTAGTAATTAAGCACAAAGCAACCTTGCAGTATGCCATTTTACACGCGCTAGAGAAGAAAAAAGAAACCTGGATATCCAGTAGTACCAGCAGTAGCATAACGGGTAAATGCTGGTGAAAAGTAATCTAGCCCTGGTAAAAAGAAAAGCACACAGTGGGTATGCAGTGTAATAGTGCCGTATACATGCCATTTCTTCGATATGGTCGCTCCACTCTTAAAAAATGTATTATAAGGAAATAATTTCATAAATAAAAAGATGTGCAGGATATTTAACATGTTCCATAGCTAGTAAAAATTGGAAACATTTCCACATCTATTAAATTATTTATCAGTATAAAGAAATAATATGAGCCACTAAAAATTATAATGATGAAGGCAAGTAATGAGAATATTACTTAAGTAGATGTGCCCACTTTGCAAACATAATGGGCAGACATGTGGAAGATAATTGTATCAGGATTCTCTAGAGGGACAGAACTAATGGAATATATATATAAAGATATATATATAATACCAAGTAAACCCCCCTTTATATAAATATGTATTATATATATTTTATATATTATGTTATACATATATATTTTATATTTTATATAATATATTTTATATTTTATATAAATTATATATTATATATTATATTTATTATATATTATGTTATATATATATATATAAAGGGGAGTTTATTTAGTATTATTTAGTATTAACTCACATGATCAAAGGTCCCACAATAGGCCATCTGCAGGCTGAGGTGCAAGGAGAACCAGTCCAAGCTCCAAACCTGAAGAACTCAAGAGTCCGATGTTCAAGGGCAGGAAGCATCCAGCATGGGAGAAAGATGTAGGCTGGGGGGCTAGGCCAATCTCTCTTTTCACATTTTTCTGCCTGCTTATATTCTAGCCATGCTGGCAGCTGATTAGATTGTGCCCACTCGGGTTAAGGGCGGGTCTTCCTTTCCCAGCCCACTGACTCAAATGTTAATCTCCTTTGGCAATACCCTCACAGACACACCCAGGATCAATACTTTGTATCCTTCAGTCCAGTCAAGTTGACACTCAGTATTAACCATCACAGTAACATACAAAAAGCAACATATATAAAAAATTCTAAAACTTTGTTTTTAATATCACTGTGGGACCTTTCATTAAAAAGAAAAGGCAACATCTGATTCACCCATTATCCTAAATGTGCCATTTGGTGGTCCATTACTTTAGACCTTTGTTTTTTTGAGGGTAGGCACTTAAGCTCAACAATTTTTTATCTTTACTCAATTTTTCTCCCCATAGATCTCTGTGGTAAGAAGTGCTACTTTGGAGACGAAACCTGAATCAAAATATGTATCACTCATCACGTCATACCAGCCATCTTCCTTAGAAAAGGAGGTGGTCTGTGAAGAGCCGTTGTCTCCAGCAACAGTTCCAGGCATGCATACCGAAGACAATCCAGGAAAAGTGGAACATACAGAAGAACTTTCTAGTATAACAGAAGTGGTGACTACTGAAGAAAATATTCCTGACATGGCCCCGGGCAGCCATCTGACTCCAGTAGAGAGAGAGAGTTCTTCACCTTTAAGTAGTAACCAGTCTGAACCCTGCAGCATCGCTTTAAACTCGTATCACTCCAGAAATTGTTCTGATAGTGATCACTCCAGAAATGGTTTTGATACTGATTCCAGCTGTCTGGAATCACATAGCTCCTTATCTGACTCAGAATTTCCCCCAAGTAACAAAGGTGAAATAAAAACAGAAGGACAAGAGCTCATAACAGTAATAAAAGCCCCCACCTCCTTTGGTTATGATAAACCACATGTGCTAGTGGATCTACTTGTGGATGATAGCGGTAAAGAGTCCTTGATTGGTTATAGACCAACAGAAGATTCCAAAGAATTTTCATGAGATCAGCTAAGATGCACCAACTTTGAAGTCTAATTTTCCTGGACAGTTTTCTGCTTTAATTTCATGAAAAGATTATGATCTCAGAAATTGTATCTTGGTTTGTATCAACCAAATGGAGTGACTTAGTTTACATAAAAGTGTAAAGAGGATGTGTGGCATTTTCACTTTTGGCTTGAAAACTATAAAGAATTTTTTTTTTTTAAACAAAAAAAGCATTGTAACTTATGAACCTTTACATCCAGATAGGTTACCAGTAACAGGGAACAGTATCCAGTACTCCGGGTTCCTAGGTGAGCAGGTGATGCCCCAGGGACCTTTGTAGCCACTTCACTTTTTTTCTTTTCTCTGCCTTGGTATAGCATATGTTTTTGTAAGTTTTATGCATACAGAATTTTAAGTGGTAATTTCAGAAGAAATTCTGCAAGCTTTTCGAAATTGGACTTAAGATCTAATTCAAACTAATAGAATTAATGGAATATGTAAATAGAAACGTGTATATTTTTTATGAAACATTACAGTTAGAGATTTTTAAATAAAGAATTTTAAAACTCATTTTTGTATTCATTTATTCAAGCACTTAGGCAGTCTTTCATAGTTAAGCAGAATATTTTTATATCCACTGCTTGTTTCCATGCATTAATGCTATAGGATTATTTGCTAATTGTTCATATTTAATATTTAAAACAACCCTAAAAATAATATTTTTAAATGGTCCTTATAGGTCTGTATTTCAATGCTTAACACCCAGTGTGCAGAACACTGTTCTAAGTGGTTTGAGAAGAAAAGATTTAGCTGTAGAGCATGTGGGTTGAGGAATCTAGCATAAAGGTGGTGGGCAGAGCCATGGAAATGGATGCAGGAACCTTGAGAATTACATGGTGTGGAAAGAATCCCCAGTGAGAGGCAAACCAAGAGTTAATGTATATGTTACCCAAGGGTTTCTTGGAATTACTAAGAGGATAGAAATATTCAGAAATTAATATGAATCTGTGAATTAATGGACCAAAAAAATGAAATACAATTTACATGAGTAGCAAATCATATTTCTTTGGTTTCTGGAAAGATATTTCTCTTCACTTAAAAATGCAAGTTACAAATGAGATACTATTAGTGAAAAAAGTGATGTGGTTTGCAGTGGAACTGGTATAGTCACTGATTTTGGGCTAATGTCTTGTAAATTGCTTTTCAAACTGATATCCCCATACATATCACATTCCACAAAAGTAAATATCCTTCAACAGACTTTGATCTCTCTTGTGGGAAAATTACAAAAAAAAAAAAAGACAAAACTTTACATGAACAATGCACACATTAGAATGGGAAAAGCAAAAATATGAAAATAATTGAAATAGCCAAGGAAGAGGTAATACTGCTCTCCAAAATGATTATACCAATGTGTACTCCCATCAAATGTGAATGAAGTACCTGTTTTTACACCCTAGCTAATTGACTGAAATAAGTCTTTAATCTCAGTAAAACACTTTACGCATTAAATGCATTTGCATTTCTTTAGTAAATTTGAGCATGTTTTTATCTCATTTATAGTTTCATGCCAACTCATCTTGTTCTTTGTCCATTTTTTTATGGACTGTTTATATCTTTCTTACTACCCTTTGTCTGTCCTGAGTTACAGATTTATAATTTCCTGCCTTTTGACTTACCACACAGATGTTTAAGATGTTTATAAAGTCAAATTTATTTATTTCCTTCTATTTTTAAAAAGCCCTTCCTCTTTCCCCAACAGATACAAGTTTTCACTTATGTTTTCTTCTGGTCTTTGGTGGTGATTATTTTACATTTAATTCTTCTATCCATCTAGATTTTTTTTTTTCATATGAGGACAGAGATAGAGATCCAGCTTTATTTTTTTGTTTTAGTTTCCTGTGGCTGCCGTAATAAATTACCACAAACTTGCGTGGCTTAAAACAACAGAAATTTGTTATCTCACAGTTCAGAGGCTAGAGGTCTGAAATCAAGGTTTCAATAGGGCCAGATTCTATCTGAAAGCTCTAGGGGAGGAGGGCCCCTTCCTAGTTTCTAGTGATTGTTGTCAATCCTTGATATTCTCTGACTTACGGCTGCATTATTCCAATTTCTGCCTCTTGTCACCTGGCATTCTTCCCTGTATGTCTCTGTGTCCAGATCTTTATAAGGACACCAGTCAATTGGATTGATTAGTCCCACTCTAATCCAGTATGACCTCCTCTTAACTTGATTACATCTGTAAAGACACTGTTTCCAGTTAAGATCACATTCATGGGTACCAGGGGTTAGGACTTCAACACATCTTTTTGAGGATACAACTCAACTCATATATTTCCCTTAACAAATTAGTTATCCCAAATACTATTCATTAAATTATCTAACTTTTCTATGCTGATTTCAAATGTCACATTTATCACATGCCAAATTCTCAGCACTCCTGGAACAGTTTTGTTGTTCGGTCTTTTCCCGTGTATGTATCACACTATTTTAATACACATACTGGGATATATTTTATGTTTTTTTGAGACAGAGTCTAGCTTTGTCACCCAGGCTGGAGTGCAGTGGCACAAACATGGCTCACTGCAGCCTCAACCTCTTGTGCTCAAGCAACACTCCTGCCTCAGCCCCCCAAGTAGCTAGTACTCCAGACGCCCATGACCATACCTGGCTAATGTTCTGTATTTTTTTGTAGAGACAGGGTTTTGCCATGTTGCTCAGGCTGGCTTCAAATGCCTGTGCTCAAGCAATCTGCCTACCTCAACCTCCCAAAGTGCTGCAATTACAGGCTGTTTTGACTTCTGAGGCTTTCCTGAATACTTTCAGCCAATGTTCATTGCTCATATTTCTTAGCAATAATTATTTATTTGTTTATTTATTTACTTACTGTATTTTTAGTAGAGACAGGGTTTCACCGTGTTAGCCAGGATGGTCTCGATCTCCTGACCTCATGATCTGCCCGCCTCGGCCTCCCAAAGTGCTGGGATTACAGGCGTGAGCCACTGTGCCCGGCCAGCAATAATTATTTTTCAGGTGAACTATAACCTAAATTTTTTGGCCAGGTTTTCCCCCAAATTTTAAACTCCTTTGGGATTTATGTTGGCATTGTGTTGACTTTATAAAATGTTTAGAAATAACTAATATTTTCAAGGGTTGAATGTTCTGCAAGAATAGAGACTATTTCTGTCTTCAAGTCTTACATCCCTCATTAGAGGTTTACTTCATACAGGTGTAGAGCATTTCTTACTAAGTGTATTCCTTGATATTTTATGTTTTGTGTTGCCTATGGGAATGTCATCTTGCATTGTGGCTCCTGAATGGCTGTCTATATGTACACCCACACACAAACTATTGTTACAAGTTGTTTTTGTATCTAGCCAACATCTAAACTGTTTTTTCTTCATGGTTTTTAGTTGATTGGTTTTCCCAGTATACAAACATATTGTCTATAAATAAGAGTAATCCTGCCTTCTCATCGCCAATATTATACTTTGTTTTTTATTCCCTTGTCCTCAAACTTTGATGAATTGGTATAGGCTATTTTCCAAGAGTGATTGACCAAACCTGGTGGCTGTGGGCAAATCACTTAGCCTCATGAGAGGGTTGGATTATATTCTCTCTATCTTTTGGCTCTTAAGAGTCATTGCTTCCATTTGTGTTAATTAGTAAGAGCATTGGCTGGGCGCGGTGGCTCATGCCTGTAATCCCAGCACTTTGGGAGGCCGAGGCAGGCGGATCACAAGGTCAAGAGATTGAGACCATCCTGGCCAACATGATGAAACCCCGTCTCTACTAAAAACACAAAAATTAGCCGGGCGTGATGGTGCATGCCTGTAGTCCCAGCTACTCAGGAGGGTGAGGCAGGAGAATCGCTTGAATCCAGGAGGCAGAGGTTGCACTGAGCTGAGATCACGCCACTGCACTCCAGCCTGGTGACAGAGCAAGACTTCGTCTCAAAAAAAAAAAAAAAAAAAAAAAAAATTAGTAAGAGCATCATCTTTCCAACACAGTTTTGTGTCTAAACTTATATTTTTTTCCCCTACATTATTTCTGGTTACCAGAAATTCATGTTATTGAACCATTATTCATGCCAAGTTAAATTGTCTTAAGATTACTGCCTGGGTCCAATTTAAGGCACCACTTCTCATGCCTGATAAGGATATAAGAGGATGACTTAGATAATAAGTGCCAGCTTTGTTTGTATAGTCATTAGTTAGCTTCATTTATGAGATGCAATACTTACTCTACCTTCCACCACCCTGCAAATAATAACTGGTCTTTCCATTGGTACTGTTACAGGGCTTTAAGGCTTAATCACGTGCCCCAAGCTCTCTTTGCTCCAGTAGCTCCTCTGCCCAGGAGATAAGTGTCAGATATTTAACTGTGAGGAAAGAGTGGCAGAGATATGTTCTGACTAGCACATTCCCAGAGTATCCTTTCTAGAGCTAATTATAAAATGTTGTAACACCCACAATGTATCTCCAAAGTTAAATATTGAGCAGATATCTACCAATAAAAGGTGAGTAGTAGACAGCACTCACACATTGGCTTCTCAGACAGCCTTTTTAAGGAAAATTCATGGAGCTGAACAACACAGGTATGTAGTCAGACTGGATATCAGACCCCAGCCCTTGGGCTATGGAACATTTTTGCTACATAACCAGAGATGTGCCAGTCCCTTTTCTGGTGTAAAAAGAGGTGAGAGCCAAAGGGGTCAGTAGGTACTTCACTCAATTCGAGGGGCCTCTGATCCATCTGAGGTGAGGCCACTTTTATTTCACTTCTGACACCATTTTGTGAACCTAAATAACAGCAAGAGTCTCTCTAAAAGAAAATAATATATGAGAATGGGTCTTGCAATGAGAAAATAGTAAACTGTGTGTGTATTCAGGGAGATAAAGGAAGACAAAAGTTTTTAAAAGAAAAATGAAGATGACCTAATTGTATTGAGATAATTAACCTTTACTATGTAAGCCAAAAATAAAATTGTAAGCCCTCCCCACCTCAAACCATCTAAACGGAAGCCCCCTCTTGGCCAAGCGCATTCTAAAGTTAACCTGAAAAACTAGTTCAGGCCATAATGGGAAGGGAGAGTTGGACATAACTCATTATACCCTCCTCGCTTTTGGAATTCAGGAAAAGCTGACCAGCATTAAACTTACTTCCGATAAGAAACATTTTCCATCTATTCTCTCTGAAATCTGCTACCTGGAGGCTTCATCTGCCTGATAAACTTTGGTCTCTACAACCCCTTATCATCATAACCCAGGTGTTTCTATTGATTCTGGGTCTTTGGATAATAACTTAACTCTTTCAACAAATTGCCAATCAGAAAATTCTTAAATCTACCTATAACCTGGAAGCCCCCACTTCAAGTTGTCCTGCTTTTCCAGATTGAACCAGTGTACATCTTGCAGGTATTGACTGATGTGTTATGCCTTCCTAAGAAATATAAAAGCAAGTTGTACCCTGACCACCTTGGGCACATGTCATCAGGACCTCCTGAGGCTGTGTCATGGGCACATGTGTCATGGGCACATCCTTAACCTTGGCAAAATAAACTGTCTAAATTTATTGAGATCCGTCTCAGATACTTTTGAGTTCACAAATTGGTGATGAAGGGATTCTGAGTGGAGGTGCCCCTGACCTTTGATGAATCTATTGGTACTTGGTACCAGCTTGAGCTATCCTTATGGCTCAAATCAGAAGGATAATTTGCTGAGGCCTGGGAGTTCCCCCTCCAGGGAATCCCTGATCTTTCAAAATTTGGTTGAGATCTAAAGCTTATTTTGCCGTACAACTCCTTTTCTGGTGTTTTACCTGATTCCAACAAGGAAAGCACGTTTTTCTGCTTCCATGATGATGCATAGCAGGTAACTTATTTCTGGAGTTTCTGCTAGTTTCCGACAGGGAAGGCAAGAACATTATGTCTGTTCCTGTGCACATTTCCAGGTATTTTTCCTGCTTCTAAGATGGTAAAGAGCAATCTTGTGCCAGGGCTCTATTCCTAGGTAAGAAGCAAGAATTGGGATTTTTTTTGTCTTGGAAATTCTCCTTAATGACTACAAGTTGAAATTGACAAGCAGCTGGTTTTAATTTCTCCTTACCATTAGAGCACTCAGTAATCATATTGTTGGGGTTTTTGTTGTTCTGATCTTTCTCCCATAGGATTTGATCAACTGTAACAGACTTGGTCAAACTCCAATGAGAATTCCAAATTAGGGGAAACAAGGCCTCTGAATTGGCTAAAATTCCTGACAGCTGCACAAACAAAAACATGTGCTTGGTTTCTGTGTTCACTTCCTTTCTTAAAAAAAAAAAAAAAAAAAAAACAATTATTCTTTTGTTTACTTTTGTTCCACTCTATTCTTCCTTCCCCCTTCACCATCTCCGGTACCAAGAAAAATCTACAGGAGGGTTCTAATGACTCAGCCCCTTAAAGAACTCAGAACAAAGGCACCACTCCCACCCCCTTTTGGGTTGTTCTGTTTTCTTTGTGGAGTTTCAAGAGTCATGGGCAGATTCTTTTAGATTTAAAACTCTGCTTTCCTGTATTGCATTACCTGACCTTTTTGGCTTTTGGGGGCACCAGAGATTACCTTGTGCTGTGAGAAGATTTGACCTTAGAGTGTGTAATGGCAGACAAGAGCTATAAAGTTAGGAGTGGCTGAGGACAGTTTACAGCTGGTCTTAGCTTTTTCCACCCCACTCCCCCCACCAATGAAGTTGTTGTTTAGGATCCTAATTCTAGTTCAGAGATGTATTCTAAAGAGCTTTCTCATTGTCTTTTCTCCCAAAATTAATCTCAATTGGCTTGTCTGTGTATTTGTGAGAGCAACTAAACTGTCGTTTTCGTAGATAAATGTCAGACTGAGTTTCCTAAGCTCCGAAAAGAAAGGGCATTTTGCTCCTTCCAGCCAAAAGGCATCCCTGGGTGACTGGGGTGGAGCCTAAGGGGTTGATTACCAACCCCATGAAATGCAGCCGCCCTACAGGGAACCCCCAGCAAAATTAGTTTACAAAGGTTCATCCAGGAAGCTCATATAGGAACTCCATGTTTTGAGCCCTTGGAGGTCTAAACCTCCAGAAAGGGAAACTGAGATACATAAGATGGTGGCAACGACTCACTGATGACACACTGTGGAGCCCCACCTAGAATCAGCACATTTTGACCCACTAAACTGAAACCTAGGCCACAGCTCAGTTCCTCCTTTTAAGAAAAAATGTGGGGAACAAATTAAGGATATGGAAAAACAACAAGAACAAGGCCTCTCAGGCACCTCATTTGGTTTCGTGGTGCCTCTACTTGCAAGTGGTTGTGTAAATGGAAGGGCATGCCAGGTTTTCTAATACTCCAGCTGGCTACACATTAGGTCTGTTCTTGTGCACATTTTAAACTGATGGGCAAATCACATCAAGGAAAATTCAGAACCTAAAGTTCAACCTGCAACTCTAAAGTTCCTAAGTTCTCTATCTCTGTTTTCTTTTCCACCTGCTTTGTCTGCTATTATTAACACATTTCTGCTGAGATAAAATCCACTGTTTGCATCCAACAGTTTCTTTTTGTTATTGTTTTTGCAAACTGGTAAGTTTATATTAATATCTCATAGCTAAAATTTTGAAGTGAAGGCAACAGGATCTTTGTATGAGTGTGTATGTGTGTGTTTATGTGTACAAACACGTATTTTATTATGTGTTTTTTGCCACAAGGTACTAAATTGGCTTAAAGTTGAAGGGTACTCATACATTAAACAATAAGCCCAAATGCTTTTCAAGTTCATGTGACAAGTAAAACCTTTTATAAATAAACTGGCTTAAAATTATTGGTAAAGTAATATTAGAAATGTCTTATGAATTGTCAACATATATTTTTGTTTGCATTTATTGATCAGCAATTTCATACTTATCCCTGCCAAATACTCTGTGTCAAAATTTGACATAAAGTTTATAAAACTGTAAATCCAACTGTTATGGTTGGATCTGTATCCCCACCCAAATCTCATGTCAAATTGTAATCCCTAGTGTTGGAAGAGGAACCTGGTGGAAGGTGATTGGATCATGGGGTAGTTTCTCATGGTTTAACACCACCCCCTTTGGGGCTGTCATGGTGATAGTAAGTTCTCATGAAATCTGGTTGTTTAAAAGTGTGTGGCACCTCCCCAACAACTTTCTCTTCCTGCTTCTGCAACCATGTAAGACATGCCTGCTTCACCTTCACCTTTCACCATGATTATAAGTTTCCAAGCAAAAACTGCTATGCTTCCTATATAGCCTATAAAACTGTGAGCCAATTAAACCTCTTTTCTTTATAGATTACCCAATTTCAGGGTTTTTTTATAACAATCTGAGAACAGACTAATACACCAACCCAAAACAGAATGATCTTTGCTTGTGTAGTTTTTGACAAACAAGATATCAAATATTGTTGGTTTAATGAAAACAGCTAAACTTGGAATTATTGGTAAAATAACCGTATATTTAATCTTGAGGTTCTTACTTAGGTAAACACCTGAACTTCATAGGCTATAAAAATTGTTGACAGGGAAATAACTTTAAATGATGACTATCACAGTTTTCATAAATAGTCTACATAAAATATTAAAATAAAATAGGTAAATGTAAAGGGATAAATACCTGTAAATAAACTTGTCATAATTTAGAATATAAAGTTATATTAATTCAATAATAGATATTTAATTAAATATCTGGGTATTTTCCAATTCAAAAAATTATATTTTATTCTTTTTTAAAAATATGCTCTTATTAAAAGGTAAATAATTTTTGTCTAATTCAAAGCTTATTTAAAAGTCATGTATAAAAAAGAACGTGAAAGGAACCAGGAAATAGACCAATGTAAAGAAAGTATAGATATAAAGAGGTATTTTTGGTAAGAAAGCTTAAAAGAAAAGTAATTTCATATGAGAAAAATATTGTTTGGTGAATTTTTGTCCTAAGATAAAATGACCGAGTTATTCAAGAAAGAGTGACACTTAGGTCAAAGCAGAAAGTCCAAGCATGTTGTGAATGGTCTGTGTAAGTCATAATAAAGTTAGTAAAAAAGAAATTTATACAAATGTTATGTGATTAAGTTGTCCATAATTACAGAAAATTATAATCTTTTTTTTAAATTGAACTTTTATGTTAAAAATACACTAGGCTGGGCGCGGTGCTTATGCCTGTAATCCTAGCACTTTGGGAGGCCAAGGCGAGCAGATCATATAGGTCAGGAGTTCGAGACCAGCCTGGCCAACATGGTGAAACCCTGTCTCTACTAAAAATAAAAAAATTAGCTGGGCATGGTGGCAGGTGCCTGTAATCCCAGCTACTTGGGAGGCTGAGGCAGGAGAATCACTTGAACCTGGGAGGCAGAGGTTGCAGTGAGCTGAGATCGCACCATTGCACTCCAGCCTGAGCAACAAGAGCAAGACTCTGTCTCAAAAAAAAATACACTAATAAATAACTAAAGATTTGGTTAGAACAAGATTTTATTTAAAATATTGAGTTACTCAATGCACAAAGTTTTTAATTTTTAAATTCTGTAATGTTTCTTTTTGAAATTATTCAAATTGATATCTCAGTCCTTTTCTCGCTTTTGAGAAGGCCTAGGATGGTAACTCTCTCCTTCAACTTCTGTTTGGTCTTATAACTTTTTAAATTAATAATCTAAAGTAGGGGAGAGAATTTTTGAAAAGAGGCAAATGAAAAATCTTTTGGACCTGCTGTTGTCTATACGTCTGTTATATCTATATGTTTACATGTGCCATGTGGAAGTGATATTTCACTAACAAGCGGTACAAAAGAGCTCTAATCAATTGGCTTAGAGAATGTTAATGCTTATCAGACTGATGGAACCTAGCTCAGATGCCTTTTAGCTCACATGACTAGTAATCTTTGGTAAGATTAATTTGGTAAATTTAATCTCAATTCTTTCCAGTAATTTAAAATCTTAAAGTCATGTTATGTTTAAATTAAGTAAACCTAGGTTACTTTTTTCCCCCACTGGGGATTGGGGTTAATAAGTCATGTAATGTTTAAATTAAGTAAATCTATGGGTTTTTTTTCCACTGGGAATTTGAGTTAATAAGACTTAAACTAGTAGGTGAATAAAAGGTGTTTTTGGTGACGTTTCTGGAAACACAAGGATGTAGTTTTTGCTAAAGAAAATGTAATTTTTTTCTGGAGACTATTTATGAGTCACTCTAAAATAAAGGAAAAAATTATATAGATAAAACTAAATGGATAAAGAAAAAAATAAAATGGTGTGAAATGAGAAACCCTGACTCTTGAGTAGCCATGTGGTTACCCACCTTAAGGAGCTGCAGCTGGGCTATAGTCAGTTACTAAAAGTAAAAGTTACCAGTGGAATTAGAGATGGATCCTACTCATACTCCCAGGGAGTTAGTTCCCTGAATGCATAAGGGAAGGCAAGCTAATAAGGAAAGAAGAAAAATGTTTCATCCTTTGGTTATTATCTGTAAAAGCTGAAATGAGAGTAAAAGAGTGCTGGGTTGGTCCTGAAGACTGGACCAAGACCAGAAGTGGATCTGTCCCAGCTCAAGCCTCTAGCCTCCAAGCTACTCACAAAAATAAAAATCAAACCGGGGCAACAAAAGTTACCTCTGAGACCTGTGGTTACCAAGAAGATAGTGAAACCAGAGGCTATAATGCAAAGGAATTGTTCCATTTTGTAGATTGGTATAGTCAGCTTCCTGAGACACTTTTACTATAATGGATTTAAAAATAACTAATTTAAGGACAGAATCCTTAATTTTAAATGCTACAGAGTGAAAGAGCTTCTTTAGTTTGATCCACGACCCACAGCTCACTATTAAATCTCTAATGAGTATAAGTGATCCAAATGCATAGAAGGTTATTCCTGAGAGAACATCCAACCCTAGTGGACTGGATAAATGCCACTGTAAAGTCTGTTTACCCCAAGAAAGGGACTGCCCAACTCTCCCTATAAAATGCCAAGTGGAGTAACCGAGATGAAGCAGTTGATATGATTCATAAGCAAGCCACATGGTACTGGCTTTATGATGACCAGGATATTCTCCCACTCTATATGCCTATTACCCAGGTCATGGTAAATTTCGGGGTTAAAGATGTCCCTTTTACATAGGCATCCCAGGTGACATTTCTCTGACAGAACCATACAATTGTTTGACAAGTCTTATCAAATTTGCTGTCCCTTGTGGGTCTTACAGATCCTTAATAAAATGTTGGGGTAATTTAAAAAAAATGAGAAAGGCAAAAGAGAGTCAAAGGAGTTGCCCCAGAAGGGTGATAGAAATCTTTGGATGGTTGTTAAGAAATGAAATAAATAGAATGGAAATTGAGGGGGTTAAAACAAAGGTCTTTAAAACACTATTTGTCCAGATTGGAAAATTAAAAAAAAAAATCAAAAGCCAAAAGTTATAATGAGAAAGCTGACATTGCCTGGGTGAGTAAAATGTGAACCCAGAACATTTCTTTCCCTTTTGTTTCTGAGCTTTCTTATCCTCAGGTGTTTTCTAAGGATGGGGGAAATTGCACCCCACCCTCCAACCCCCCATTGCTCTCAGGGGTCAGGAACGTCGGCCTCAGTCCAACCTAGTCTTTTCTATGGCATTTTCCTTCTTTTTAGGGAGACTGTAATGGCACCTATCTTTTCTTTTACAATATTGGCGGTGTTCCACTCCCAACCCAGTGGCCACAGGCACATGTGTAGGATGGATAGGAAGATAGCATCTCCCCATTCCCCCTTCCCTCCTGGCTGGGGTGCATGACTGTCTGCTGCACGTGCATGTGGTGTCCAGCAGCCATCCATTGCAGGACTGAGCCACAGCTGCTGCCCTGGCCCCAGGGTGATCTCAGGGGCCTGGGCCCCATGCAGCCAATTGGCCAGTGTCCCCTGCCATGTATCCACGGAGTCTTCCCCACCCCCAGCCAAGGGGTCTAGCTCAGTGCAACAGCAATTAAGTTTCTCTGCCTGTTGGAGAAATACGTTTGCATAAGAATAAGAGGTTTCTTCCTCAGGGATCTTTTTCTTTTCTCCACCTTGTCAGCAGTTAACATAGCCCTGCATTTAAGCTGTTATTGTTGTTGTTGTTGTTGTTATTGTCTTTTGTCCACCAAGTCATGAGTTAGTAGGCTGGTGTGAAAGTAGTTGTGGTTTTTGCCATTACTTAGAATGATGGGCACCACAATTGCTTTTGCACCAACCTAATAACACAGCCCTGCAGGTAGAAGGGTCTTCTCTATGCCAGAAGTTTTCTTCCTTTTGGAAGGCATCTTATTAGACCAGGACCCTAATTCACAGGACACCATTTTCCCTCCCTTGTTTGAGAAGGACCTAATTTCACAGCTGCACCTTAGCCTTCACCTTATGATAAGGTGCAGCAGCCAGACTGGTGAGGGACACCTGGGGATTGATGAGTCCATGCACCCACCTACTGAGGCAGTTTTTTTGTCCCAAACTCAATTCCAAGCTTCAAGTCGAAGCCCTAGGAAAGATAACTGCATCAGAGGGATCCAGAGGCAGACAACAACAAAAATTAAAAAGCACAGTATAGGTGAGCATGACTAATTCCTGCCAATTAAGCCAAGCCTCTTGTTTCATAGATAAAGGTCATACTAGTATCGATGGCCTAAATGAGGTCTAGGGCACTTGAAGGCTACTGACAGCAGAGGGAAAGGCAGTTTGTGGGTAACAGTGGATAATCCCATCCTCTAGGTCCCCTGTTACCATGGGTGAGAGCCGTATTGGCACCCATGGGTGGCACCCTGTCAAGGTTGTCAGGACTTGGGGACATAAGGACGGAAGAAGGAAAATGGATGCTTGTTCCTTCTTTCCCTCACATACCCTGGCTATTTCCTAGAAAGAGAAAGGAACCAGGGATGCCTGGCTCCCCTCTTTCTAGATGAGTAGCCATTCATCTTCAATCTGTCCCCCTTTCAAATGCATCCTGAACCCCTGGGGAGCCTTTGAAAAAAAAACCTTTTTTACTTTTTCTTCCTTTGTCCTCTCTTCACAGATGGGTGATTGTGTCCCTGTACTAAAGGACATTCCCATAGGATGCATCTTCCACATTGAGAAAAGTTAATTTTCCAAACCTTAAACTGGTTGGCTTAGAATTGAGCTCAGGGGAAGGGAACCCAGAAGCGTGACATGCCAGCAAAAGGACAAAAGTTTTTTAACCAGTCAGACTTTTGACCTCTCTCTCCCTGTGCAAACTAGTGAAAAGAATGATAAGGATCACTGTTTACATTCCCTGTAAAGTTTTCATTAGTGAAAAAGGTTTTATGAGGCTGCTCTTAAGGTATAGCCAATCTGGTGTGCTTCGCGTGTCTTAATTGAGACTTGTTGGTTTCACCTTGAGATTCTTTTGATAAACTTCCAAAACCAGAAATATTGGCTGCTTGGCATGGCTAAAGTCAGGTAATGTGGGATTTAAAAGGACTTTCTTAAAGAGAGCGCAGCTTAATTAAAAGTGGATATCCAAGTTATACGTATATTTGAAAGGCCTTTATGTTTTTCTCTTCTTGGATCTTGTTTTGCTGGAAAAAGGTTTTTTTCTCAGTTGACTGAATTACTTTTCTCCACCTTGTCTTGCCAGTCTTAATGTACACATGAGTGGCCCTAAGATAATTTCTGATGGCATAGGGGTCCTTGGTAAAAACAGAAAAGGCACCATGGATTCCACTTTGGGAGAAACCTCTGTTTTCCTCATGGAACCCCAGGAATTAGAGGCAAATAGATCGCTCTCAAAATCCGTTTTTGTCTTCCAGCTATGCCTGTTTATTAGGCCCTAGAAACTGCATGCAGCTACTTGGGAGGCTGAGGTAAGAGAATCGCTTGAACCTGGGAGGCAGAGATTGCAGTGAGCTGAGATCGCACCATTGCACTCCAGCCTGGGCAACAAGAGCGAAACTCCTTCTCAAAAAAAAAAAAAAGAAAAAGAAAAGAAAAAGAAAAAAAGAAAATAAACTGCATGCTTTCTTAGCCCTGCTCTTAAAGGGTCCCACCCAGAGACAAAGAATCCAATTAAGAGATGGGCAAATGAAAAATCTTATAACTACTCAATCTTCTTCTCCATCTGTCTAGTTATAAAAAAGAGCTCTAATTAATTGGCTTAAAGAAAAATAAGCACTTAGATCAAATGTTTTTGGAGGAAAGATAAAGCTATAATGCCTTTTAGTTCTTGTGACTTTAATCTTTGATAAATAAAAGTAGTCTTAAAGATAATTGATAAAATGCAAATGTTCTTAAAATGTAAATAGGCGGTCTAAATTATGCAAGTCGGGCACTAGGTTGCTAAATGTTTTAAGGTTGTAAACTGCTTCTTTTGCCTTTGAAAACTGTTCAATCTGCCTGCTTTACAACTTGGTAAGTCCTGAGGACATATGGAATTAACCACACCCTTAATTATGCTGGAAGGAATCAAACTTTATCAGCATCTAGTGCATAATTAAAATGACTTACCAGGTTTTAAACTAAAATTTAAAAATGCTAAGAGGTACCATTATAACATGTAATTGAGACCACTGAAAATAAATTTATATGTAAGGTATGTAAGAACAGTAAAATGTGTTATTAGTCAAAGATTATAAGAATGCATGGAAATGTAAATTTTTGCCTAAGGTTAAAGGACTATTATATATTAGATAAGATAAAGCTAAAAGTTTAAACAAGTTGTGGGAGGTTTCTAAAAATTAATCTTGTAAAAGAAATTCTGTGTGTGAACATTGATTAAATGCAAAACTGTATTATATAGTTTTTCTACAAACTGAGCATTGAAATGAAAGCACAACAAGGTTTTCTTAAGGCCCTTATCTGCTCTTTAGCAGATTAGTAAATTAGTAATTTGTAAAGGGTTATAAAATGTTTATAGGAATCTTACCTCATGATCAAACTAGTTAAGATTGGATAGAATTGTCTATAAGGTTTCATTAAAAAATTGGGGTTGACATTAATAGTAAACTAATGTGAGAGTAAAATTCGGCTTTCTCTCCATTGTATAAGATTTTCATGTAATAGTAAAGGATAATTAAATATTTCAGTTTGTCTTCCAGCTAGACTGCCAAGGAAATGAAAGTGAAGACAGAAGACAAATTCTTTGGAAATCTAAGTCTTCCCTCTTAATGAGTAAAAGTTTTTGGCTTGTTTTAAAATTTTTGAGTCATCATTTTGGCAAAATAAGTAACTTATGGTAATCTGGAATTCTACTTCATAACATTGTTTTAAACGTCTAACATATTTAATGGGCTTCCCAAAATCAAATGTCAGCTTCAAGATTGTCTTTCCTGACCCCTAGCATCCCTGGAGCATCCAGAGGAGAGGTAAACTGGATTACCTGACAAGTTTACATACATGGGATTGCCAAAATGATGTTTAATCTTCTTTGGGTTATATTTTAGTGAATAATATTAATATATGTTCCAAAACTGTGTGGGATTTCTAAAATTCTAATATCTGAATATATGCTATCAATCACAATTAAAGGTGTTATGTTAGGTGATTATAAGCCACAGAGATAACTAAATTTCTTTGTCAGTTGTGTTTTTGACTGTAACTACCATGGACATTTTGCTATTCACAGACATTGTTTTGTTTTGATCTTCTTCAAAAGAGGATTTATAATCAGCTACAGAAACTTAACAGGTGCTCTCAAATGCAGGTTTCTGATAACTTTGGAGATTGTGACATTGGAATAACGGAAAAATGTACAGGACTCATGAAGAGCTGAAATGTTCACGAACATCAAGCAGAACAAGAGTTAACTGAACAGACTGAACTAATAGAAAATTGAAGTAATCTTTTTTAAACTTTTGCTTAAAACATTGCTGATCTTTTTTTTTTGAGCTATTCACAATCTTTAATAATTGAGTAACGCAGACTCCTGTGAACAAAATTTGGCATTTTTTTCTCTCTGCCTGCTTCCTCTAGAATTTGGAAACTATCTGTCAGTATTCTTAACTTAGGGCAATAAGGTTATTTGCATCAGTGCAGTAAGAATCCACTTTCTTTTGCAACAGGATGCAATTGGAGAAACTGGTTGCTTTACCAACCAGTAGCTGTAACTTTAACTTTACCAACCAGTAACTGTAAATTTGACTGGAAGGGTATATTTCCCTTTAAGGAATCAAGCTCAACTTGCAGAGCCAATAAAAGCCCCTTGGGTAAACCAGCCTCATACTTTGTCTACACAGTCCCCATACAGGTTTCCTAACCTGTGGTGAGTAAAGAATGTCACTTTCTAACAGGGCCAGGAACCCCATATTCTTGGGACCTCAAGAAGAGAGAAATTCACCCAACTCATAGGTATTTGAGGGTACAAACCCATGGCTGGGCTTATTTTTATGAAGTCCTATCTGAAATTCCTTGTGGAACAGAGTTCCATCAAAGCCAATTTAAAAAGCCTATGTAAAAATAATTATTCTTGTTGTACTTTGTGCAAATAAGCAGACCAAGTGTAAGACTAAAGTTTATTTTACAAACAACTCATTCCTATTATGATTTGTTTTTAACAAAAATGAGGACTGGGGAGAAAGAAATTATGTTTCAAAACTTATCATACATTTGTCATTAAATTCTAGACTCATTAGTTGTTTTTAAGTTTTTTGCCTACATTTTAAATTAACCCTGCTTATTCCTGTGAACCAACCAGTGATCTCTGGCTGCAGCTCAGAAGAAACAAAAGGCACGGGTAATGTAAAAATCTGGAACAGTATTCTAGTTCTGAACAATTATCCTACAAATCCTGCCAGATAATGGGAGTAAATAGGGCGCCCATAACCCAGAGGTTTCTTTTTAGGGAAAATAAACTATGGGAGCTAACCAAAGCCAAGTCCCATGCACCCAAATCTTAGCAGGCACAACTATAGCCACGAGTTATCTGGGCATATCAGCAGCCTCAGGATTTTTGAACTGTCCTTACCCTTCCCCCATTTCATTTTGGTACATGTCTTCTAATAACCTGGTTTGTCTCTTCTCGCCTTCAGGCCCTCAAACTCCAAACAGTTATGCAACCAGAGCCTCAAATGATGGTTGCTTTTACCAGATACCCTTAGATAGGCCTCTGAGGGAGACCCAACTGCTGTCTTTCCAAAACAGTGCCCCCTGTCAGCAGGAAGCAGTTAAGATTGGTCTTTCTTTTTTCTTATCTTTATTCTAATGGCAGTTAGATGTACTTCTTTAGATGCGGGAATGATAGAGGCAGAAGACAGCCAAATGCCATCCAGGACATTGTGCACAGGGGGCTTGCCTAAACATGCCCATGGTGAAAAATTCCATCCCTTAACACATGCTCAGTAAGGGAAATAAATCAATGTAGAGTGGGTTCAGACTAAGGGCCTGCATGTGCACTGGGAGAATGGGGTGGAGCCACTGGGAACATGCAAAAAATCCTGTATTGCAAGCGTCCTCCCTCTAGGCCCAGGGACTGTTGCAGAAGAGGTGGGCACATGAGATTGTAAGGGCTGATTTGGAAGGATAGAATTAACTCAAACCCTTCAAATCAAGGATGAGTACATGGATGCCTAAACAGCTGGTAAAACAAGGGACTTTGCCTTCTGAGCTATTACATGGCACCTCTTCATCCATTCCAACCATAAAGAATTTACTGCTTCCTGTAGAATTAAAGGAAAATAATAAGTAAAAGGATAAAGATACCAAGTGACAAAGCCTCCTGGTATAATATTTCCAGTTATGAGTCATGAAGGTATATATTTTTTAATTTTTTCAGAACAGTTCTTATGTTTTGTATAAATAATTGCTATAAGTCAATAACTAAACCCAAGATTACAGTAGCATAGAAGTTAAAGAAAAGTCAGTTTTGTAACCTCACCTTTGACTTTTTGTTTGTTGACTTTACTTAGAAAATAATTTAAAGGCTAACGAGTGTCTGTCCATGCCCATTTAATTGGGCATCTGGACTAGAACATTTAATTGGCTGTAAGTCATTTGATTCTGAGGCCCTCAGCCATAGGGAGTCCCACTTAGGGACAGGATGAACCCAGGGCAGGCAGCCATGCCACCCCAGCAATGCTATGGGAAAAAATAAAATTTTGGTGGCCATTGATCTTGCCTCTTATCATTATTATTATTTTTTTTTTGCAGGGGGCCGAGGGAGAACAGAGTCTTACTCTGTTGGCTGGAGTGCAGTGGTGCAATCATGACTCACTGCAACCTCCACCTCCCAGGTTCAATCAGTTCTCCTGCTTCAGCCTCCCAAGTAGCTGGGATTACAGGCATGTGCCATTACACCTGGCTACTTTTTTTGTATTTTTAGTAGAAACGAGGTTTCACCATGTTGACCAGGCTGGTCTCAAACTCCTGACCTCAGGTGATCCACCCACCTTGGCCTCCCAAACTGCTGGGGTTACAGGCATGAGCCACTGAATGGACAGCACTGATTATTGCTGGAGAAATCCTTTTATGGGACTCTTACATGATTATTCATAAGAGGGTGAGAAAAGGTGTTGCTAGTAAGCACGTCCTCGGTGGTCCTCTGGGTGTACACGTGCAGTAGTTGTACATGCTTGTTCACACATCACATAATTCATTAGCATCTTAAATCTCCACCTAGGGGTGTGTTTGCTACTATTATCATGAGAACAGGGTCAGTTTGAGAAGAGGTAAAATCAAAATGCAAATGCTGTCTACAGGAAATATTCCCTGCAGGAGATAGCTGTGCTTGCATGAGCTGGATTACAATGCGAATACTGGGGCTCATTGTGTTAACTGCACTTACTTCCTTGACTACCTGTCCTGCCTCATCGTCACTCCGTTGTAACTCTAACAACTTTCACGTATAATTACTCTCACTTCCAATTTTTTCTACTTAATGCCTTCCAGTGGCTTCCCCTTCCTCAGAACGCACCCAAAGTCCTTCCATCATGTTCAAGTCCCCTGGATCAGGCTGCTGGGCCCCTGACCTCACCACCAACACTCTGCCCCTTGCTCCCTCCTCTCCAGCCACTTCGCCTCCTGCTCCTTCATCTGGCCTCAGCCTTGGGGCTTTGCTGTGCCCTCTGCTCAGATTTTCCTCCTCCGATGTCTGTGTGGCATCCTGCCTCACCCAACTCAGACCTCTGTTCATATGTCCCTGTCCAGCAAGGCTATTCCTCACCCCCTACCTGCAATGGTATCTTCCCATTATTCTCCCTCCCTGCACCTACTGCGTCTCCATGGCACTTAGCACCATCTGACAAAATAGTGATGTGTCAGTTTATTATCTGCCTCCCTGCCACAGACACTAGGATATCAGCTCTATGAGAACAAGAACTTGTCTAATCCCTGCATATTCCCAGAACTTCAGACAGTGCCTGGCACAGGACAAGTGCTCAATAAATATTTGTCAACTAAACATATTGTCTACACGACCCCCTCCATTTCACTTATATTCATGTCAGTTTTACTCCTTTATTATGGTTTTACAGTTTACAAATAAATATGTACTTATAAAAGTAAAAAATATATTTCTATATATAATTTATTATATTTATTTATATATGTTATTATACATCACCTATAATATTAATATAATTTATTTTATGTATTAGAGAGAGAGAAACATGTCTGTTTTCTGTGATTCCAGAAATTTTGAAAACTTCTACAGAAGAATTGCAGAAATTCTTGCAAGCCAGAACTGATTGAAAGTCAATAAAATATATGGATAAACGTACAGGATTATAGTCAGATTGCAAAAAGCTAGATAAAATCAAAAACAAAAAACCAGCTGTAACAGCTTGCCAAATTCAGTGAATTGACTTTACCTCAACAATTCTACCTGTTACTGCATCTGTAGAACTGCTCATTTCCCATTATTTTAACTTCCCCTCTGTAGGACTGAGAATCAGGTATGACTCCCTCCTGGGACCTATGGAGACTCCTCTCTCTCCACACACCTTGATTCCTGCCTGCAAGTTTGGGAAACATTAAAGCAGCTATGGGTAGCCCGGGGACATGCTCCAGCAGGAAGGGGAAAGAAATGGGAGGGAGAACTAATGCGCATGAGCCTCTACTATAGGCAGATGGTTGGCAAAGTTTCTCTTATTGACACTCCTAGCTATCTGGTAAGGCGAGTATTATACGTTTTTTCAAGTGAGGAAACTGAGGCACAGTGTATTAGTCCTTTCTCACACTTCTAATAAAGACATACCCAAGACTGGGTAATTTATAAATAAAAAGAGGTTTAATGGATTCACAGTTCCACATGACTGGGTAGGCCTCACAATCATGGCAGAAGGAGGAGAAGCAAAGGCACATCTTACATGGTGGCAGGCAAGAAAGTGTGTGCAGGGGAACTACCCTTTATAAAATCATCAGATCTTGTAAGACTTATTCACTATCATGAGAACAGCATGGGAAAAAAACACCCCCATGATTCAGTTACCTCCCGCCAAGTCCCTCCCACAATATATGGGGATTATGGAAGCTACAATGCAAGACAATATTTGGGTGGGGACACAGCCAAACCATATCACACATGAAATTTAGAAGTTATTTTACTGTAATTTAGAAATTTAGAAGAGATATGTCTTGGGAATACAATATAGTAGGAACTCAGAATGCAAATAAAACATTGAGGAGGCAGGGCTGGGGTCTTGTGGATGAAGGGTGGGAGGGAGGATGCCTCAGGCTGGAACAAGTGCAGCTCAGAGGACAAGGAGCCAGCTAAGGGCTGAGAGGGGAGCTCAAGGCCCAGCATGGCCCTTGGGCAGGAGCCTCTGCGAGGGTCTTGTTGGGCTAAGCAGGGAACATGGATGTGGAAGAAGGTTGGAATCTTTCCCATGGCTGAGGTGGAGCCCCTATTTTAAGGCATATGGGATGTCTAAGTGGGTTCAGTTAAGGAGTCCAGAGACCCCAGAAATCAAACGAAGTTAGTGAGTACTCTGGGTTTGTGTGGGAGCACTTCGGGGGAATGAGAAATGGCATCCTACATGCCTTTAAGTACCAGGATGGGGACCCCAATGCAAATGGATGAAGCTCGAAGTACATTTTGAGAGAATTGAATTCAGGTTTCACCTTTCTCCACAGTGCATGCTTTTCCACTGTTGCCTGATGTCTCCAGTTTCCTATATTTCAAAAAGAAATATTAGATCTTCCACTTGCCTTTGAACAATATGCGTCACGCTTTATTTAACTTTGACAAACCAGCCGCCACATCCAGAAATAGCCTTAGGTGAAGCTAGAAATACAAAATAAGTTAGTTATGGTGGCTGCTCACATGCTACAGTAAAAAAAAAAAAATTTAAGTCACTGTTTTAAAATGTAAAAGGTATTTTTCTCATTCTAAGGCTCATGAAGATTTTTAAATTTCGTTTAGAGCTCAATGTACATCTTGTTGGACTGATACACTCCTAAGCAGTTGTCTGGCTACACTTTATCTTTGTTCTTAAAGAGTAAATTAAATAGTGAATCTAATAGTGAATGCTAATCCACCTCCCAGAAATCAAAGCAAAAAGAGAGGGTATTTCCAAATTGAGCATGGTTACATAAGTCAAGCATCTTTTTTCTTCTTCTCTGGATATCATGAAAAAGCAACAATGAGAATTAAAATTAAACAGCCCTTCCATTTGGAATTTTTGCTTTTCATTCTTTCCTTAAAAACCCTTGGGTGAGAAAAAGAAATCTAAATTGCAGAGTTGCTAAAAAAAAAAAAGAAAAAAAGAAAACATCACATTTTAGAGCCAATGAGGGAACTTATACATTTCAGAGAAATTCCTAGTGTAAAAATTTGTACTGGTATAAAATAAAGAATAAAACAAACAAAACAAATACCTGACTCAGGAGTTTTTGTTTTTTGAAAAATCCAACAAATTAAATAAAATAAAAACAAAAGGAAGGAATTTTTAAAGGTAAAGGAGATAAAAATGAGACATGACTTTTTTTCAAGTAGAATACAAAACTACAAAATTTAGTTCCTTGAAAAGAAATTTGAAGATAAATAACCAGCCAATTTACTAAGAAAAAAATAAGAAAACAAGGGGAAAATCATTACTCAAAACAGAAAATTATAAAAGGGAAGTCACAGAAACAGGAGAATTAAATAAATCTTAAAGGAATAACTTGCACAACTCTGTACCAATAAATTTAAAGGCATGAATAAAAAGGATAGTCTTCTAAAGAAAATATACTTTGTAGAAACTGAATCTAGAAGAGATTAAAAAAAAATCTATACACACTAATTACCATAGAAGAATTAGAATTAGAAAATTGTCAAAAAATACTATCCTGTATTTTCTGCCCCCAACTTCCAAAAGCACCCAGATGATTTCTCAGGGAAATCTATGTATCCTTAAGAAGCAGATAATTCCTAGGTCACTCAGATTAATTTATCCAGCTGACAAGTTGACTGCAACATTGTATGATTTTGCAAAGGTCATTGTTGCCCATGAGTGTCTGAGCTCGTGAGTATCTGACCATAGTAACCTCACAGTCCACAGAATCTCAGCCCCTTCCCCTCAGGACTCCTACTTCAGACCATAAAAGACAGAAAAGCACCTTCCGGTTCCTTTAGCTTAATTCTTGTAAATTCATGGCAGTTGCTAAAATCACATTCCTTTTTATTGATTCACTAGATATGTGATAAGTGCTTACTGTGTCCGCAGCCTTGTCCTAAGTGCTGGAGTTAAAGCAGCGAACAAAACACATAACATCCCTGACCTCGTGGAGCTTATATTCTAGTTGGGGAGATAGCAAAAATAAAATAAAACATAGCCTGCCAAATGATGATAAATGTTTTGGAAAACAAACAGATAAAGGTACCAGGGACAGCTGGTGGGGAGAAGTGCTGCTATTTTGGGTGTCATAGAATTCACTGATAAGGTAATATTTGAGCAGAGACATGAAGGAGGTGAGGGAATGAGCCTGGACATCTCAGGAAGAGCATTGGAGCAGAGGGAACCTTGCTAATGTGGGGATGCGCCTAATATGTTTGAGAAACAGCAAAAAGACCACCCAGGAGGGAGCACCATGGGTTGGGAGGAGAGCAGCAGGAAATAAATTTAGAAGTAATAGGGCCTGGTTATATAGGGCTTAGTAAGGGACTGTAAAAATGTTGACTTTCTTTTTTTTTTTTTTTTAAATTTATTATTGACATACTTTATTTTTATTTTTTTATTTATTTTATTATTATTATTATACTTTAGGTTTTATGTTACATGTGAGCAATGTGCAGGTAAGTTACATATGTATACATGTGCCATGCTGGTGCGCTGCACCCATTAACTCGTCATCTAGCATTAGGTATATCTCCCAATGCTATCCCTCCCCCTTCCCCCCACCCCACAACAGTCCCCAAAGTGTGATGTTCCCCTTCCTGTGTCCATGTGTTCTCATTGTTCAATTCCCACCTATGAGTGAGAATATGTGGTGTTTGGTTTTTTGTTCTTGCGATAGTTTACTGAGAATGGTGATTTCCAGTTTCATCCATGTCCCTGCAAAGGACATGAACTCATCATTTTTTATGGCTGCGTAGTATTCCATGGTGTATATGTGCCACATTTTCTTAATCCAGTCTATCATTGTTGGACATTTGGGTTGGTTCCAAGTCTTTGCTATTGTGAATAATGCTGCAATAAACATATGTGTGCATGTGTCTTTATAGCAGCATGATTTATAGTCCTTTGGGTATATACCCAGTAATGGGATGGCTGGGTCGAATGGAATTTCTAGTTCTAGATCCCTGAGGAATCGCCACACTGACTTCCGGCAACAAAAGCCAAAATTGACAAATGGGATCTAATTAAACTAAAGAGCTTCTGCACAGCAAAGGAAACTACCATCAGAGTGAACAGGCAACCTACAAAATGGGAGAAAATTTTCGCAACCTACTCATCTGACAAAGGGCTAATATCCAGAATCTACAATGAACTCCAACAAATTTACAAGAAAAAAACAAAACAACCCCATCAAAAAGTGGGCAAAGGACATGAACAGACACTTCTCAAAAGAAGACATTTATGCAGCCAAAAAACACATGAAAAAATGCTCACCATCACTGGCCATCAGAGAAATGCAAATCAAAACCACAATGAGATACCATCTCACACCAGTTAGAATGGCAATCATTAAAAAGTCAGGAAACAACAGGTGCTGGAGAGGATGTGGAGAAATAGGAACACTTTTACACTGTTGGTGGGACTGTAAACTAGTTCAAAATGTTGACTTTCAATCTGAGTGAGATGGGAAGCCATCACAGGGTTCTGAATAAAATGTTCTATTCCGACATTTAATAGGAACACTCCACCTGATGCAGAGAACAGTGACAGAGGCAGGCAGACCAGTAAGGAGGCTGTGGCCACAGTCCACACAAGAGATGATGATAGCAGGTTACCCAAATGGGTACAGTGGAGGAGGTGAAAACCAGTTGGATTCTGGTTATGCCATGAAGATCTTTTCAGGATCAAACAATACATACAAACATACTGGTGCATGGGCATAATGATTGATGATATCTGGTAGGGGTTTCAAGGTGACCTTGGGTGAAGAATACATATTGGGTACAATGTGCATTACTCGGGTAAGAGGTGCAATAATATCTCAGACTTCACCACTGTGCAATTCATCCATGTAACCAAAACCACTTGCACTATTGCACAGCTATTGAAATAAAAAAAATATATATTTTTTAAATGTTACCACTCCTTTACGTTTTGGTTTTCAGAAATAAATTTAAAAAAATTTTTTAAAGAATAATCAAAGCAAAATTAATAGCATCTTTTATCCAGAAAAATAAGCGTGAAGAGCAGGAAAGGTTAACCTCATGAAGCCCTACGTCCTATGAGTGGAGATTTTAAATAATGTATTAGTGATCACAGTCCAAAAACTCAGATTAGTCATTGTGCTTATCACCTGTGTTTGAATAACAATGTTTCTTTTTCTTTTCTGAATTCAAGTTCACAAACCATTTTGAATTTTTGCATGCCAATTATTTCCAGAATGCCGAACTGCTTAAAGGATATGGATATTACTCGGTGGAGTTATTAAGGTCCCAGCAAATAAGAAAGAACAAGTTGTTTTCCTGTTGTTGGCTCTACAGCTCTATAGTTTTCCAGAGAGGGAGAAGGGTGGTATTCAGATTATCATTCATGATGAAACTTTTAAAAGATGCTCAGCTTCCCACCAAATCATAGGATGAAGGAAAGGGCCTGGCAGAAACACAGTTGCTCTGACTTCCCTTCAATGGACAGCACCAAAGTCATACTGAACACCAGTTTTTAAACACTTTTCTGAAAAACAATAAGAAACACTTAGCCCTTTGCTATGGAGACCTGGTTGAAGAAACTGCTGTTGGTTCCCTGAGGGCTGGGTCTGCAGTCTTGTTCATTTCTGCATCCCTGATGTCTAACACAGTGCCTGACATATAACAGATGCTCAATAAACATTTGTTTGAGTGAATAAACAATTCGAGAAGCCAATGGACAAATGTTCTTTGACATCATTCTATCCCTTTATGAAATGTCTATTACAAGCAAAGAATAACACAAGAGGAGTTTTATAATACTCCTCAGGCCCTGAGGCTAACCAGATCTGATTTCAGCCCTCACTTTACCACTACTCGCTATAGAGCCCTGGTCAATTTCTCTCCACCTCTCTATCTATGTCTCAGTTTCTTCATCTGTAACATCAAATGGATAATAATACCAGTCTCCTAGACTTCATCAGAGGATTAACAAAGACAATATATGGGAAAAACATAGCATGGTGTCCCATAATTATTAGATCTTATTATTGACACTAAAATGGCATTAAAATTACCAAAAGGAAAACAGCATCTTGTAGGTAAACTTTATTTATTTATTTATTATTTTTTTTTTTTGAGATGGACTCTCGCTTTATCTCTGCCCAGACTGGAGTGCAGTGGCGCGATCTCGGCTCACTGCAAACCCCACCTCCTTGACTCAAGCAATTCTCCTGCCTCAGCCCCACTGAGTAGCTGGGATTACAGGCACACACCGTCACTCCTGGCTAATTTTTGTATTTTTAGTACAGACGGGGTTGCACCATGTTGGCCTGGCTGGTCCGGAACTCCGCACCTCAAATGATCCACCCACCTCTGCCTCCCAAAGTGCTGAGATTACAGGTGTGAGCCACCGTGTCTGGCCACATCTTGTAGATAAACTTTAAAAATCTTTTTTCTTTGTTATGAACAATTTTAAGTATATACAAAAGTAGAGTATAATAAACCTGACACCCAATTTCAACAATTATCAGCTCATGGATGGTCACCCCATTTCCCAGGCCTTTGTATTATTTTGAAGCAAATCCCAGACATGACGCCATTTCATCTGTAGTACTATAATAGGTAGCTCTAAAAAAATAATAAAAATAATAACCAAAATTCCATATCACACCTAAAAACAATGAATAATGATTCCTTAATTAGATAAATGTTTGGTCTGCTGGAAGCCACAAGAAGAAAGGAAGAAGAGAATCAAGTCTGTTCAAGACAGGGGCTTAGGCAAGTTCTCTCCAGAGTCAACACGATGATGGAAATACCCGTTGTCACCGTCGAGGTGGACTTTCCCTGCTGCGGAGTGGGGCTGAGGTAGGGGGAGGGCAGGGAATGAAGCCAGCATTTCATGCCTGAAAGGAGGCAAAGTGGAGATCCCCTAGTGATTAAAACTTTCTTACTTCCCAAACAAAACAGCATTTCATTTGAAACAATTCTGTACAAATTCTTCTGATTCCAGATTGATGGGAAATTAGAATTTAATTTTATCTTTTCATCTACCTTGAGGCCTTGTTGACAGTGTTGGCTTTTATGCAGGTTCTATTACACAACTAGAGCTAATTGAACAGTGACAGAACTGGTCTGGTTTGTGAAATTTAACAGAGCACCAAAGCTCATGTTTTGGGGAGAATTCAGTTCTTAAATATGTTTTGCTTATCCCACTCCCCCTAATTTCCCCTCATTTGTTTGACAAAGTCAGCAACCCAGTGGAAACCTCAATTGCATTCTCTGCTGCTCTCATCATAAAACCTCGAATTTAAATATTTTCCTTTTATTCTTAGCTGGAACTTGAAGCAATTTGGTTGCTTCAAAATGAGATCTATTGGTACTGAAGCTATTGAACATCAATAGTGCAAACCCAGATTATCATCCCCCATTTAAATACCAAAGTAAATGTGAAGTGGGCAACATTGGCAGGGAAGTGAATAACAATGCTGAGAAGGTTGCAAGCTAAGGAGCATGAAGAAGTGAAAAGGGAACATAAAATGTGCTGCATGTTTCTTCTTTCAAAGCAGAAGCTACCTTATAATCACCTAAAACTTCAGCTGGAGGAGATACAAGCCTGGATTCAGAAGACTGCCATAGAACAGAGGCACTGGGTAACCTGATGTTATCCGCACAAACCTTTTCATGTAGGGCTGGCCTCAGAAAGCATGCATCGCAATTGCCTCCAATAACTGAAATTTGTTAAATGATAATTGATAGTGGCCTGGTCCACTGGGATCTGGTTTCTGAGGAAATTTCTGATAGGGGTTCTTCTAAGACCCTTTGATCAGGAATAAGGTTTTCCCTGTGTGGCCCCAGCTCCACCCAAGGCCTCACAGTCTCAGGCAACCGAGTGTCTAGAAATGTTCACAGGTGCTGGGTCATGGGGTTGGGATGGAGGGTTTACACTTAAGAACAACTCCTCTGCTCCTGTCTGTATGCAGAAGGCCATTCTTCCCTTTCTCTTTGAAGACTCTGCCTCCTCCACATCAGCAGCACCCAACCCTCTCCTTTTAGCACTTTCATTTTACCTGCTTCCCCTCCTACCTTCTAGTCTTGGTTAATGGTTGTGATGGAGGGTGGGAGGCAAAGTGGCTTTGCAAGCTGGCTTCTGAAACTTTTCGTCTCCCATTTAAGAAGGAGAAGAAAAAGACAGAGAAGGTTAGATGAATAGAAGTCATAATCCTGCCGTAGCTCCTTATTGTCTACTTTTCCCTTGAGAAGCAAGCTTAAGGAAGGCAAGGGCAATGTCTGTCTTATCTGCTGCTGCATCCTTGCTGCTGAGACTAATTCCTAGTTTATGGTAGGACAGCAAATATTTGTGAAATATTATTGGATAGGTGGATGGATGGATACTGCTTAGCAGCCATCATTATTCCTTACTAAAGGAGCTATTCTACCAAGAACTTGAAAGAGACTATACAAGAGAAAATAGAAACAGTATGCATTTCCCCTTTTGATCTAAACAGCCTCTCTTTTTTAACAACAACAAAAAAACCTTTATGACTTGTGGAGGCTGAAGCAACTTCATTTTTAGATGCTAATCTGCCATGTTGACTTCTGATTAATCCTTTTCCAGGAAGGCTTCTAAGATTTCTAGTTTATCTATTGTTCCTTGTATGAGAACACATACTTGTCATAAGTCCTGCCTGTACGTCAAAACCACCTTGATGTTATCATACTTCAATTGTCATATACATCCCTTCTGAATCATGCAGGCCCTTTCCCGGTAGTATGTAAGCCCTGGGTCTGTTGCGGGATAATCAAAGACTGAAGAGACCAAAAGTTCAGGAAAGTTTATTAAATTAAGGTGATCACCGGCTCAGCTAGTCTGAGGCCCAAACAAAGGGCTTTTCCTACTTTTAAATATCTTAAGGTGGGAATTACTTGAGGCAGGAAGCGAGTTACAGAAGCAAGAAACAAAGGCAGCATTACAACATTTGTTACATTTTGAGAAAGACATGTCTTGCAACCTAAACTTATCAGTCTTGTGACCCTGCAGTCGTGCAGGAACTCACTGGGCCTGTAATAAACTTTGAGGAATGTGGAGTTGGGGAGTATAGATAAGGTCCACTGTCCATGGAGAGAAGACAGGCTGTTAATATTCCCTTTTAGCGTGAGTGTAAGGCAGGTGTCACATTTTGCAGTAACTTCAAAAGGATTTTAATATTTGTATTACTACTACTATTAGGTTATAGTTGATTTCATTAATTCCTTCTTCATTTCCCCCTTTTGGTGCTTGACACAAATGTAGATTAATAAAGAGCACCACAGTTAGCTATTTCTTCTTGAGTGGGTACATACTCATCTTGGGATACTGGTTGGTACTTTTGCAGAGCCATTATTCGGGTGGTGGTATGTCTGTCTACCACTGAGTCTATGGTGGATTGGATGCTTCCGATTAGAAGTGGCAAGAGACAGGGAAGCAGTAGGTATCCACCTATTATGGCCACAAAGCCTAGTATAACAGTTTTAAAGCCTCCAAACCATGAAAACCATCCTCCAAAGAGTGAATTCGGGTTCCAACCAGACCACATCTGGACCGGAACATGAGCTAACTTCCGCATCCTGGCAGTGATTTCCATGACAGCTTTTCCATTGTCATCAATTTGTAAGCAGCAATTTGTTAAATTCAGTTTTCCACAAACCCCGTTCTGAAGCTAAAAGATAATTCAGTACTAACCTGTTCTGATAAATGGCATCTCTCATCTGGGTCGCCTGTACGGCTAGCAAGTCTAAGGCTCGGGCTGTTTCATTGACTATAATTTCCAGAACTGCTTGCAACCTTATGATGTGGTTTAACATATAAATAGGAGTACAGTATCCCCATGACCCATCTCGTGCCCAGGTGGCCAGTTCGCAGTATTTGATGATTCTTTCAGGGGGCCATTCATTATCTTTCCAGCCCCCTATTTCAATGTCCTTTTTAATGTTAGTATTTATTTTTTCCCCAGTACTTATTTTTGTAAACACATTTCTTTTGACTCTTTTTCTGCCTTCATCATAGACCAGATAGCTTAGATCTTCCCCTTGCTGCAGGGGGAGTAGCAAAAAGAATGGCCTTATTGTTCCTAATATACATGCCCCTGTCCATTTATCGGTTAGTAATTGATAAGCCTTTGTTCCACAGATCCAATATAACCCTGCAGGTGCTCTCCAAACAGTTGGAGCATCTAATTGGTACCATGATTGATTTAGTGTTGGGAACTGCAAAAAGGGACTAAAGTGACACAGAGGAATTGTCTATAAAGCTTCTCCATTGTGTTCTGTTCTCAGATTCTTCAAAATATTGTTGACCTAGGCAGGTTATTTCTCCTACCTGGTTCTGAAAGGACTTGCCCCAACAGGCAATACAGTATTTTCCAATGATGGGATTCCTTAATAGCCAAACACTTGGATTTGCATTGAATTTTGTAACAAATTCAGGCAAGGTAAAATTGTCTTGTGGCATCAATTCTCTGGCTTCCCAGGGCTACTGATCTCCCATATTAGCACCTCCACATACATAACATGAAGTAACTCCTCAATTGTTAGCAATACTTTTGGCTAGCTGGACAAACAGATTTTCAGTTGATATAGGAGGAATTTGAATTTTTGATACTTCAGGATTAAAGTGTTCATTGAAAGATTTATAAAACCTGTACTGTTGTATTGGGCTAAGTTGAACTTGAGTCCCTTGGGTTTTCTTTGTGATGACCAGAGGAATACCAAGTCCTAGGAAATCTCCTGCCTGATCAAAGGTTAGTAATCCTTTATAATCCTTTATGCCCTTTAGTCCAGAAAGGCATATTTGGCTTTAGTATTGTCAGATTGAGTGGGTAGCATGTTCCAGTTGTGTACCCTATTTCTCCTCTTGGCTGGCAAACAGAGCAACCCTTCCTGTGTATAGGTGCTGGTTAAATTCATGTGTGGTCCACTGATTATCACAATCAGGGCACTCTTTTTCGGACTCTCCTATTATGGCCTTGGTGGCTCTGCTGCTGACTCTTTCTTGTCCTAGATTTTTACAGATGGTCCAAATATTATTTAGTTTACAGAGATGTGCAGCTTGGCAGGCATCAAAATATATGGAGACAGGCCCTTTATGCGAGTAAGTGAATACTTCCGTTTTGTTTACAAGTTTACTGACCCCAGTTTCTGTGGGGTTTGTATATGATGGCATTAAGGGTTCACCAAATTTGGACTTCAAATAAGAAGTCATAGGGCAAGAACTCTAGGTCATAACATATTTGGGGCTGCCCATTTCCAGGATCACAGACCGAGTAACTAGTCTGGTTATAAACACAGGTTCCTGTATGAGTCCCTGTACACTCATAGTAGGTCTGGTATAACAGAGTTTTAGTCACACCTTTTCCAGACCAGGCTTCTATCATACAGTGATGACAGTCATCCTGGTCCCCTTTTATAACCATAGGTGAAAGTGTCAGTGGCTTCAGTATTACTAATATGATTAAACTTATACTATGCATGGGCACCTTTCTGGGCAACAAGCTTGGCAGCATTTGCAAAGATAACATGACAGCAAAATAATTACTACAAGTAAGAGTATAACTATGTTTGTAAATTTAATCTACATTTACTTATGTATCGTTGACTTCCTCAGGCTTCAGCCATGCATAGACTAGTCAGCTTCCATTTGTGTGACTAGAACAGGGCTCGATGTTTCCTCAAGCTTCAGCCGTGCATGGACCGACCAGCCTCTGGTGTGGTTGAAGCAGAGCAGTTGTCCTTGTCAGCAGTGGCTTGGTTTCACCACAGGATCAGCCATGTCGGGTGGTCTGGGTTTTGTTGACTGGTCCACTGGTCCTCGGCGGTGGCTGCTGCTGGTTTCAGCCGGCTATGATGAACCCAAGGTATGATACCTGCAACTTTAACAGCAGTGGGTGTAGACAAGATCACAATATGGGGACCATCCCATAAAGGCCCTAAAGTGGTTGGGTTCCATCGTTTGACCCAGACAGAGTCTCCAGGTTAGAAGGGATGTACTGCATCTGTGAGGCTAACAGGTATTCTTCCTCTTACCCACCCTTGCATTTCCTGCGTGGCCTCACCTAAGGCTTGCATTTGCCTTCTTAAGGTTAATTCCCCAATTTTTTAAATCCCCTTTTATCTGAGTTATGATCAGGGTGTTGGCCAAACACTATCTTATAGGGTGAATACCCAGTTAATTTAGTAGGGGTGCACCTGACTCAGAGAAGGACCATGGGCAGCACCTGATCCCACCTTAGATGAATTTCATGGCAAAACTTTTTAAACAGCTGTTCGAGGGTCCAGTTTATTCTTTCAACTTTCCAGAACTCTGTGGGTGATAAGCTGTATGCAGTTTTCATTTGATTTTTAACCTCTGTGTTAGCTGTTGTACTATTTCTTCCACAAACGCTGGGCCATTGTCTGATCCTAAAGTTACAGGCAGTCTAAATCTAGGAATAATGTCCTTTAGTAAGATTCTGATTGCTTCCCGAGCTTTCTTTGTCCTGGTGGGACATGCCTTGACCCACCCTGAGAAAGTGCAGACAAACACTAGCATGTACCGGTAGCCTCCGGCTCGAGGCAGCTTAGTAAAGTCCACATGCAGGTTTTCACAGGGTGTAGCTCCAGTTTCTTGAATCCCTGGGGGCCATGCTGGCCCCTGCTGTGGACTGTTTGGGGCACAAGTTAAACGTTACTCATAAGTGGCTTGAGTGATGGCAGTTAGGCTCAGCAATAGAAATGCCGTCCTACAAGAGTCTCTAGTGCAGTTTTTCCCATATGTGTTCCTTGATGAAACTGTTTGATGAACCGGGGGCTATTGTTTCTGGGACAGCTGGCGAGCCTCCCATTTGAGAACTTCCACCAACTTCCTTTCTGGTAACTTCCACTTTCCTGCTCAAACCAAGCCTTTTCATTAGAGGAGTAGTTAGGGGGTTCTGTAAGAGGAAGCTCCAATAAGGGCATGGTAACTGTTTCCTCTTCCTTCTTAGTTAACCACTGTCATTGCAGCTGTTTTGGCTTCTCTGTCCACCTTTCTGTTTCCTCTAGTCTTGTCACGTCCTCCTGTTTGATGCCCTTTGCAATGGATGACTGCTACTTCTTTTGGAGCCCATACAGCTTCTAAGAGCTGCTCTATTTCCTTTTTGTCTTTGATTTCCTTTCCTTCAGTAGTTAACAATCCGCTTTCCTTATATGTGGCTCCATGGGCATGCAAAGTGGCAAAGGCATACCTTGAGTCAGTATAGATGTTTACTGACTTTCCTTTGGCCAAAAGCAACACCCTAGTGACAGCTATTATCTCAGCTCTTTGGGCCAAAGTTCCGGCCGGCAGAGGGCAGGTTTCAGCTGCTGAATTCAGTGTTACCACTGCATATCCAGCCCATCTGATAAACCTTTAGATATGAAGCTGCTTCCATCAGTAAAGTATTTAACATGTGGGTCTTTTAAGGGCTAGTCCTTTAAGTCTTTTCTGCTTGAGAAAACTTCATCCACAGTTTCCATACAACAGTGATACCCTGGGCCACACAATGGGGGCTTTCCATGCTCCACCCGTTCTATTGGCAGCAGTGTGGCTGGATTTAGAGTATTCACAGTCTCCAAGGTTATGTAGGGGATTTTACACAAAAGTCCTTGATATCTTAACATTCTAGGGTTAGAAAGCCAGCGATGCCCCCTCTGCTCCATCAGGGTGACAACAGTGTGGGGCACCCAAATTATTACCATTCCTCTGTTGTTGGGACAGTAAGGGTCATTATCATGGCTTTTCTTTGACCTAGATTTAGAGTCATGTCCCCTTCTGATGTAAAGGAGATATGTGCTTGCAATTTCTGGAGCAAATCTCTTCCTAACAAGGGCACCAGAAAATTTGGCCTTCATTCTTCTAGTGTCCCATCTGCTTGCATCTCACACATTGATCTCTCTTAAGCCTAGGTTGGCCCTCTTGTCCTGGCTTAGCTTCCTGGTTTTGCCTAGTTTGTCCTCTATCATGACGGCGACCACGTCCACATCCTCTCACAAAACCGGTTTCTCATCCAACTAAGGCCGCCGCCAGCAAGTCTGCCTTTTCCTTAGCTCTGTATCTAGCTTTTCTCTTGGCCTCCTCATTCTGATTTACAAACACCTTAGTAGCCACCTGGATAAGCTGGGTAATATTCACACCTTCAAACCCTTCCAACTTCCGATGTCTTCTTGTGTCTGGCTTACAAATACCACATTAACCATACACTGATTCCATGTAGCCTCTGGGTCAAGTGGCATGTAAAGCCGGTAAACCTCGCAGAGCCTCTCATAAAATTCACTGGGACTTTTATCTGGCTTCTGGCAGACCTCTGAGACCTTTCCGATATTGGTGGCCTTTTTCCCTCCAGGCTTTATTCCATTTAGGAGTGCCTCTCAATACCGCTGCAAACTTTGTAGCCCTTGAGACTGGTTAGGGTCCCAGCCTGGGTCAGCCTCTATCAGGAGTGCTTGTTGTGTATACTGCCTGATATCTCCTGTGCCTGAAGGTGCATTTTTCTCCAGCCACTGGAGAGCAGCTTGTATAACTCTACGGTGCTCTTCCATATTAAATAATGACAGAAAAAATTGTTTGCAATCAACCCAGGTAGGATTGTGAGTTAGGAAAATGGACTGCATTAGATCTATAAGAGCCCGAGGCTTCTTTCTATAGGAGGGAGTATGTTGTCTCCAATTTAAGAGATCAGTAGTAGAGAAGGGCTGATAAACGAAGAGCTGTTCTCCCCCTTGGACTTCATTCTGTGCATTCAAATAAATTTGTCCCCATGTTTCTCAGAGTGGCATCTGCATTGCTTGGGCACGGACCGACCTAAGGCAGCCGACCTCATCACCCTGGAGTTCCTCCCTTGGCTTTTCAGTCAAGGGCTCTGGCTCCTCTCTGCGTGGTGTTGCCTGAGGGGTGCTTCCTTCTGAGTCTGAGTCTCCGGAGGCAGCCAGGGCAGCCTCCTGTCTAAGCCTTGCCAGAGGTGGATAAATTGGTGCATAGTGTGGTGGAATTTCTAACTCTTCAGGTGGGGCCTATAGGACAGGTTTTTACTGCTTTTCCTGTGACTTTTCTTTTTCTGATGCCTTGCAGTTTCTTTCTATTGTTCCTGGTTTTCTCTTGGCCATTAGAGTCTTACAGTAGATCTCAAAGCAGGCCTGCAGCCACTTAGGGAGGGTCTGAATTACACTTAGCCAGGAGTCAATATACGGAAACTGATCCAGGTAGCCGGGCTGTTCTCCAAGCCTGGTGACCACCCAAAACACTCGGCCAATTATCTCCCTGTCTATTGTCCCCTCGGCTGGCCACCCTACATTAAAAGATGGCTATTTTATCTCAAAAAAGTTCTCAGTTTCTGTGGAGTTACCTTAACCCCATAATCACCATTAAAACCTTTTTTTAAAGTTTCTCAGCACGCACTCCAGTGGAATAGGCTTTGACACTTTTCCTCCCATTTCCTCCCTCGTGCTGCGCTTTCACTCTCACTTTCACTCTTGGATCCACCAGACTGGGTCCTATTACAGGAGGTTCAGACACTGCTTAGCCAGGAGCATGCCTTAATTCCTGTCACAGCTAGCCGCAGCCGTGGAACTGGTCCTATGTGCCGTATGCAGTGTCCTAGGTCTGGTTTTTCCCACACTTGCCTGGGAGCACACAGTCCACGCTAAGAGATCTGTGCTTCCCCACGTCAACCCTGCCTTGGTCTCTCCTGAGACCATCTCTTTTACACAGTTTCACACACCTCCCCCATCCCCAAAATGGTTTTCTTTTCTGACCAACTCACCAGCCCCACTTACGTCTGGTGTCAGTTAGGGTGTGAGTTTCATCTGAATCAATGGGCCTCTCCCATTGTCCCAACCCCCTCGGGTCAGACTAGTTGTCATGCCCTTGGAGGTGACCAGGCTCCCCTTCCATCCTTATGGGACGGGTCTTGCCTTAGGGCCCAAACCTTACCGCGATTCATACATCTACGCGCTGTTCCTGTGACTGTCCTGCAACCCTTTCCACTGGTTCCATTTGCACTGTTGGAGGAAGGCTCCAGAATGTGGAATGGCTGTTCTCCTTCTGGGCTAAAACTCTCCTGGTGGCACCAAGGACCCCAGATTTCCCATGTCCTGGGGCTCTAACCCACAGGCAAAGGAGACAGAAGATCTGCCATCTCCAATCCCGGACTGGCCCCCGGAAATGTTGTGGGACAATCAAAGATTGGAGAGACCGAAAAAGGTTCAGGAGAGTTTACTAAATTAAGGTGATCAGTAGGACACATGTCCAGAAAGTCTGAGCCCTGAACAAAGGGCTTTTCCTACTTTTAAACATCTTAAGGTAGGAACTACATGAGGCAGGAAGTGAGATACAGAAGCAAGAAACAAAGGCAGCATTACAACATTTGTTACATTTTGAGAAAGACATGTCTTGCAACCTAAACTTATCAGTCTTGTGACCCTGCAGTCGTGCAGGAACTCACTGGGCCTGTAATAAACTTTGAGGAATGTGGATTTGGGGAGTATAGATAAGGTCCACTGTCCACAGAGAGAAGACAGGCTGTTAATATTCCCTTTTAACTTGAGTGTAAGGGAGGGGTCACACTTTGCAGCAACTTTAAGAAGATTTTAAAATTTCTATTACTACTACTACTATTACATTATAGTTGATTTCCTTAATTCCTTCTTCAGGTCTACAGGGTAATGGCATGAGGGTCCACCATCTTGTCTTGCCACTGTCTAGGACACACACATGGCTCGGTTCATAAGTCCCTATTAAATGTTTCTTTCTAAGAAACTGGGTATGTCAGCTTTTTTCTTTGACCTCTCAGCTTCCTTGGACTTTAAGGGTAGGTTTGCACAGACCTGCTCACTATGGAACATGACTTTTTTGTTCTTTCATGTATAATTTTAGTACCTCTAAACACATATAGTAAAAAAAAAAATGGTAAGAAGAATGATATAATGAATCATAGACAGAGAACAGATGAGCTGGTTCAACAGATTTCAAAGACAATGTGAAAAATATCTAATGTAGCTCAAAAGGAGTGTCTTCCCCATTCATCCTTTTAAGGAATCATGTGGTTTGACAGGCTCAAAATCTTTCTCCAGCTCGCTGGAAAGTGGGTGTGAAAATGGAAGAGGAAGAGACATTAGCTAAATGGAGCCCAGGACCACTATGGAGTGGGAAAAGCTGAAGAATATGGCAGAGAGCCCCGTGGAGAGCCAGATGCAGTGGAAGGGTATGGGGCATAGCAGGGAGATTAACTGGGGAGCTACCAAAAAGAGAGGAAAAGACTGAATCAACGAGAGACCGCTCTTGCTTTGAACCACTGCCAGGGGCCCCGATAGCTGCAACTGCCAAGCATATTACTCAAAATCACCCTGGTAGCCAAGTCCTAGTCCTTGGCAGCCTCTCCGCCTCCTGGGGCCAGATTCCCTTAAGGCCCCACGAGTCGTTTCATTCACTCACCTGCTTGCCACTTGCACAATCCCTGCACTGCCCTGCCCTTCGGGTCTGCCCATCCTCAGTGTTTTGCCTTTCTACAGCTAATGAAGCCCCAACAAAAAAACGAGCTTCCCAATAAAAATGAGCTTCCACATAAAAGTGACAGAAAATGCTTTTTGAAATGATTTTTATTCTTTCATATTTTTCCTAAAATAAAATAATATAATGTAGTATCAAAATAAAATTGTAGTTGCTTCAAGGAACCATCTGCCTTAAACCCAGGAGTGATTGTCTGTTTGTGGATTTTACAGTTTCCTCTTTGGTCCTGAGCTGGTTAAAAGGAACACTGGTTGCCTGAACAGTCACACTTGCAACCATGATGCCTAAACATTGCTTTCTAGGCTTCCTCATCAGTTTCTTCCTTACTGGTGTAGCAGGTAGGTGCTTTGTTTCTTTTTAATTGCTCATAGCTTTGTCATCTGAGTCCGATCAAGGATCTGTTAGATAGAAATGGCACTGGTGCTTTTTTGAACTTTATAAAGGCTGCAGCTTTTGATGTCACTAAATGATCAGAGCAGGCATGGGGTTAGTGTCTATCTGCAGCTTGAATGACCCCACATGTACTTAATGAGTTCCCACTAAAGAAAAGGCTCTCTAGAGGGTGCAGAGACTTCATACAGAACAAATGTACATCCATTTCTCTCTCTCTCTCTCTCTCTCCCTCCCTCCCTCCCTCTTTCTTTCTCTCCCTCTCTCTTTCTCTCTGGTTCTCACTCACCTTAGAATGTCTTTTACCTTGAAGGAACACTATATCATGGTGGTTACCAGCACAGGCACCTAAGCCAAACTGTCATGGTCTGGATTTCAGATCTGCCATTTACCATCTAGGAAAACTTGAGAAATTTACTTAACACCCTCAAT
Source organism: Pongo pygmaeus (assembly GCF_028885625.2). Taxonomy (NCBI): domain Eukaryota; kingdom Metazoa; phylum Chordata; class Mammalia; order Primates; family Hominidae; genus Pongo; species Pongo pygmaeus. The sequence continues at coordinate 137,521,919 of NC_072378.2, read as the reverse complement.
TTCCTCATTAGTAGAACGGGGATTCTAGGTCACTGTGAAGATTAAATGAATTAATATATGCCAAATGCTTAGAGAAGTGCCTGGCACAGGATAGGGACCACAAACAACAGGTGAGAATTTGCTTCTGGTATTCATGGAGGAAACTGCAGGAGTGTAGAGCATCTTATCAGCACCACGTACTTCTGAGCAAGCCTCTAAGAATCCAAGTTAACAGATGGGTACCTCTCAGTGTAAGCAATTTAAGTAACTTGCCAAGATGGTGCAGTTGTCCAGTGACTAATACATAAAAGCAATTCAAGCCTTCATCTTCCAGAAATGTTTGGATTTGAGAAGACTCTGGTACTTGGTAACAGCAAGGGCACATTTAGCAAAATACGGCAGGAATTCAAATGCTACCAAAATGTTCCTGGCTCTGCATCTTACCAAGCCTGTAACCTCGAGTAAGAGATGCAACTTTTTTAAAGCCTCAGCTTCCTCATCTGTAGAATGCAATAATAAAAATACTTACCTTATTTGGTGGCTGTGGGAATTAAGTAAGTTGTAAAGCTTTGAACATACTGCCTAATATAAGTTAAGGTTCATATATGTTCAACGTTTGATGAACGCCAGCCAGAAGGAGGAGGAGGAGGGAAGAAGGAAGAAGATAAAGTATAGCCTCAGCTTCTAATTGGTCTGCCTCTTTCATTAGCTCCTCTCTCCCATGGTTTTGCTCTTGGTTTTCTGTTGGAGAGAAACGGCAGGCTCTGCACTCAGACTGTCTGGGTACAAAATCAGCTTCACCATTTGCTGCCTGGCAATCTCCTTCAGGTCTCCAAGGCTTCGTTTTTTCAGTCTGTAAGAGGAAGACCATAATGCACAGTACCTTCCTCATAGAAGAGCTGGGCAAATTAAATGAGTGAATGCAGATAAAAGTCCCTCAGTGCCTGGTGCAGTGTTATTACTGTTGGTGGTGGTAGCACTGATGTTACAAAAATGAGAGAAGAAATCCATAGACAGAGAGATAAAGGGCATTAAGCCATCTATCTTCATGTTAGCAAATCAATTCTAGGCAGGCCTTCAGGAAATTGTGCCTGTCATCTCCTGAAAACTTCTGGAATTTTTATGTTCTAAAGATGATTGATCAGGCAGTGGTTTTTGTGAGCAAAATCAATTGTGGCTGTAGACTCTTTCCAAGAACACAACACCATTTGATGCACTGATGGTGGTCCAAACAATAAAAGTGAAAACAAATTAAAAAACAAATAACAGTATTCACACTATTTGGTTGGTAAGAAGAAATGCCTGAGGAAACGGTCTTTTTCATTTGAAAATAACAAATCTTGAAAGTTCAGAGCTGAGACCATGGGCTTGGAAGCGTTTTTTTAACCATCTCAATAATGTGATACATTTGAGCAAAGACTTGAAGGAGGTGGAGAAATGAGCCATGTGAAATCCAGAGGAAGAGCAGACCAGGAAAAGGGAAGGGCCAGTGCAGAGGCCCTCAGGCAGAGTCACTGGGGTCATGGTGGAGCAAGTGAAGGAGTCAACACTGCAAACACAGGGGTCGGGGTGACAGAAGATGAGGTCAGGGAGAAAACAGAAGATATGCTCCCTGGCCGGGTGCAGTGGCTCATGCCTGTAATCCCAGCACTTTGGGAGGCTGAGGTGGGTGGATCACTTGAGGTCAGGAGTTCGAGACCAGCCTGCCCAACACGGCAAAACCTCGTTTCTACTAAAAATACAAAAAAATTAGCCAGGCGTGGGTGATGGGCACCTGTAATAACAGCTACTCAGGAGGCTGAGACAGGAGAATCACTTGAATCCAGGAGGCAGAGGTTGCAGTGAGCTGAGATCACGCCACTGCACTCCAGCCAGTGTGACAAGAGTGAAACTCCGTCTAAAAAAAAAAAAAAAAAAGATATGCTTTCCGACTCCTTCTCCTTCTGCCCAACTTCTTATCCCTTATAAAAAACCTTGAACCCTAAATAAAATTTTGCCAAAGTTCTCTTGCCTCCATGTGACTAAAGGCAAGTGAGGTTGTACCACCTATGTTGCACAATTTGAGAAAGAAAACACAAGTCATGCCAATGCAAAATTATCCCATGCCATGCCATGATTAGTCTCAGAAACACTACCCCCCAGGCAGGGTCTTGGGCAGTTTTCCTCATTAGCATGGCCATTTCATCTGAGGGATTATGCTTGGATACTTGGAACCAGGATGCAGGCAGGTAAATACAGCCATTCAGGAGTGGGACAGCAAAGGCAGACCTACCTGGAAGCAGGACCCAGAGATTGAGCAAGAACCTGCGAAAGGAGGGACTGAGTGCTGGGCTGAGGTCCTGGAGCCAGAATTGGTCTCTAGCAAATTTTGCTTGAGTAGTACCAATGTAGTGGTTCCTAAGAAAATGGTTGGTGGTCTTAGTGTGGGTCTTTCATCTCAGTCATTATATTCCATCACTATTTGAGAATAAAATAAGAGCAATTTTTTTTTACTGTAATTTACTTCCTCCACAGCCTGGGAAATAGGGTGGGAAGATATCATGTACATGTTTATGATCTGGAACTCATCATTCTGAGACTTTAGCATGCATCAAAATCATTGCATTGAAGATTCAAAATGTCGATTTCTGGGCTCCACCTCTACTATCTGCACTTAGAGCAACTACTTTAGGGAATCCTGATGCAGGTATTCCATTGAAAACTACTGCTGGGAACAACAGTGCTCCAAGCAACGTTCAATGTTCTTCCTTCTCTTATTATCTTAGGAACTCAGCCAACACATGAGTCTCTGAAACCTCAGAGGGTACAATTTCAGTCCCGAAATTTTCACAACATTTTGCAATGGCAGCCTGGGAGGGCACTTACTGGCAACAGCAGTGTCTATTTTGTGCAGTACAAAATGTAAGTAAATTGAGCCTCCTTCAGCTGATAGAGATGGCACTGGGATAACATGTTCTAGAATGCAATGGAGTGTTAGGATCTGAGCTTTTTTTCAGTTTCAGAGGGGTTGAGAAGAAGCCAAGGTCAGGATAGCAGTGACTTGTCTCCACTGAAGGCTGCCTGGGGACTCAAAATGCATGATGGTATGCAGTGCACTGGGCAGATACTTCAGCCCTAGATCTTCACCAAGACCTCACAGGCTCAGCCTTCGCCTCCATGGAGGAGCCTGGCACATGGTGGGTTCTCAATATAGATTTGTCAAGCGAATGTTGGAAGCAACTTATTTAGCACATAGCAAGTACTCAGTGAGTGAAACTATCGGTAGTTGAAAAACAAGTTGCGGCAAACGTGGTGAGTGTGTAAAATAAGGTTTTAATTAAAAAGTCACTTTCAGAGTGGATTTATTATTTAGAAAATTCCTTTCAAAAACTAATGACTCTCATAAGCATGAACACAAACTGGAACACGCTGCTGCATGTTCCTCTCATGTGATCCTCAGGCTACTCCTGCTGGATCGTTGCCAAAACTCAGATATAATCTACTCCTTTCCTGGCTCAAGGCTTGGAAACAAACACTCCTGAGTTGAAAATGTCAGGTTTTTCCACTCATATATTTCTGGGGGGTGAGGGGGGTTGAGGCTCAATCCTGTCTCCTGACAGTGAGACAGGAGATATTACAGTTTAGCTTTCATGGTTTTTCACTAGAAATTCAGAAAATCAAATGCAGCTATGGCCAAAATAGCAATTTTTATCCCATAAATTCATCCATGTCTCTCCAGCATGGGGTAGGTCCTAGGTCAGATTTTCCTTCTAATTAATTTCAGAAGGAATATCCCCAGAAGCATCTCCATCTTTAACCACTGCTACTTCTCTCTACATATTTTATGTAGCGATTGTAAAATTTACAAATCTTTACAATGAACGTTTATCCATTACAAAAGTAGATTTGTGCATTGCTGGAGATACTTTCAGCATGTAGGAAGTAAAGATTGGTACTCTTTTTATACTTCCCCTGGAGCAGTATAAATAGGTCAAAAGTGGACCTATTTGTGGTCCAAAGTACTAAGAAGATTAGAAACTGTTTTACCGTGAATCTAATGAAGATTAAACTTCAGGACCCCAAAGCAAGGATTTTATATTTATAAATCTTTTCTTAAAGAGGACTCTCAAGCTGCTATGGTTTGAGTTTGTCTCCACCAACATTCATGTTGAAATTTGATCCTTAGTGTGGTGGTGTTGGAAGTAGGGCCTCATAGGAGGTGTTTGGGTCATGGGGATGGAGCACTCATGAATGGCTTGGTACCATTATTGGTGCAGTTGAGTGAATTCTCACTCTTGCAAGACTGAATTTGTCATGGAAATGTTTCTATGAGAGTGGTTGTTGTGAAGCCAGGATGCCCCTTGAGTTTGGCCTCTTCACGCGATCTGTTTTCCCCATTGACCTTCTTCAGCATGTTCTCATACAGCATGAAAAGCTCTCACCAGAAGCCAAGTGGATGCTGGCAGCACACTTCTTGTAACTTCCCAGGCTGCAGAACATGGGCTAAGTAAACCTCTTTTCCTTATCAATTACCTAGCCTCAGGTGTTCTGTTATAGAAACACTAAATGGACCAAGATTATATAAATTTCAGATCCCAGAATACCTGAATCCATTCCTGTCTCTAAGGGATTTTCAACAGCACAAGACAAATTTATAATTTTGAAAACTTTCACTTTGGTGTATCCAGTTCATGGGCTATAATACTGTTATATCCCTTGCATTTAGAATAGGATAAACAATGAGATGTTATTTTAAAAGAGAAGTCTGTCATTACAGCTAAGTTAAAGACTTATTATAAATAAATAATAATTTTAAAACATCAAATTATACTCAATACCTGTTGTGGTTCTGCTTTAATTATGATGGAATGAAACTGCTGTCACCATGTAGATTACTGAGTACAGATACCGTTGATCTTCCTTATTATGTGTCTAGAAAACTAGATTTCAAGTCTTTCAATAAATATTTTGGGAAACCTTTCTCCCCAGACTCCAATTCCTTCTCTGTTCCCCACCATCACTTTGTTGCATTGGTCTGATTTATGGCAGGTAAGGAAACAAAGCGTGAATCTTCCCTTTGACTATTACACCATCCTGTGGCCTCAGGCTGAGTCAACCTCTCTGCCTCTTGCCTCACTACCTTTTTTCATGGGTTTCCCTCCCCCTCTCCCAACCCCTAATTACAGGGCTCCATATATAGTCCTCACTAAAAGTTCCTGTCAATTTTCAATAAAGAGATTAATCATGTATGTTGGATAAGCAACACCTGAGATGAAAAGTGGTAGCAACTTCTCAGAAGCAGCCACATTACTCAACAGCAAGCTGATGAGAAGTGGAGAAAAACCACAAACAGCCAAAACCACAGAGCATTAAGGATGGGGAGAGTGAGTATTCAAAAATGGAAGTCAGTCCACACACAAGAAAGAACATTTTGCCAAGTATTAAAAAATAAATTAAAACCCTTATGTTAGTGATACGGAAAGTGTCAGGGATGTTTATCTTCCAGCAAGACAGCACTTTAGGTAATGCTGTGGTTTCTATGTGTCCCCCAAAAGTTCATGTGTTGGAAACTTGATCCCCAGTGCAGCAGTGTTGACAGGTGGGACTTTGGGGAGATTATTGGGTCATGAGGATTCTGCCCCCATGAATGGATTCATCCATTGATGGATTAACGAATTAATGTGTTATTGAGGAAGTGGACTAGTTATCAAAAAAGTTGGTCTGTGTATATATATATGCCATCTCTCTTGAATCCCTGTGAAGTCCTCTGCCACCTTAAGTCTCTGCAGAGAGTCCCCACCAGCAAGAAGGCCCTCACCAGGTGTGGCTCTTAGACATTAGACTTCCTAGCCTCCAAAACTGTAAGAAATAAATTCCTTTTCTTTATAAATTACCCAGTCTCAGGTATTCAGTTATAGCAACTGAAAATGGACTGAAACAGTTAATAAGAAGGAATTTTTTTTAAAGATTCTGAAGAGTAGCCATAAGCTATCATGGTGGTATTGCTATTAGAATCAGGTATAAAGAATTATTCGTCTGAAAATACTGACGACTCCTTGAGTGGAGAAAATAAACTCAGATCTTCGCCTTTTCCCTGCTACAGATATGGACAGAGACAATGGAAAAATAAAGAAGACTGTTGGGGTACTCAAGAACTCTTTTGTGACCTTACCAGTGAAACCTCAGACATACAGGAACCTTATTACGGGAGGGTGAGGGCGGCCTCGGCTGGGAGCTACTCAGAATGGAGCATGACGCCGCGGTTCACTCCCTGGTGGGAAAGTGAGTTCCATGGAGTTTCTTTGCCCTTGTTCTTCCTGCTTTTGTACAGCCCTCCCGGAGCACAGCTAGTGACCAGGCCTTGTGCTTTGCTGAGGTCTCTACATCATTATCTAATTTGGTCTAATTATCAGAACAACTCTAGGAGATAGCTTTTATTATCCTAATTTTCTAGCCCAGAACATCAAGATGTAGAGGCTTTAGTCATTGCTCCAATCTCGTGACCTGTATTATCCAACTCAGGGTTCAAATTTGCTACATCTGACTGCAGAGCCTCCACTCCATCAATTTGTTACCTTTTGTGTGTGTGTGTCTGTGTGTGTGTGTGTGTGTGTGTGTGTGTATGACAGGGTCTCGCTTTGTCACCCAGGCTGGACTGCAGTGGCACGATCTTGGCTCACTGCAACCTCTGCCTCCCGGGTTCAAGCGATTCTCCGGCCTCAGCCTCCCGAGTAGCTAGGATTACAAGTGTGTGCCACCACCCCTGGCTAATTTTTGTATTTTTAGTAGAGACAGGGTTTCACCGTGTTGGCCAGGCTGGTCTCAAACTCCTGACCTCAGGTGATCCGCCCCCTTTGGCCTCCCAAAGTGCTGGGATTATGGGTGTAAGCCACCATGCCCAGCCCCCAAAAAAGTATTTTTAGACAGCAGAATTTGTCATAGTGCCCTAGTCCTTCCCCAAACATGAGGGTTAATTTCATGAAAATACTTATTAGAGGAATTTTCTGTTGAGGAAATTAAGACTTTTAGTCACCTCGCCAAATTGGCACACCAAAAGTGCTTTCTCAGTATCCATCCTGAATGATATTTATTCCTTTTTTAGTTTAGTCACAATCATAGAATAATATATTCTAAGATACAGGTGATAAAATTAACCGTTACCAACAGACATTGGATAAAATAGTAGAGAAAAGAAAGAGAGAGAGAGAAAGAAGGGGTTTAATGTATAGATATAAAGATGTGCATAAATAGAACAAGAAAGAAAATAAAGATATTTACCACAGTCCTCATAATTGCAACTAGTCAACTAGTCATGAAGCTGTAGTTAATATTTATGACTTCTTCCTTCATTATAAACTCAACATTCACTTTCTTTCCAGCCAGCACTTCAGCTCTTTATCCATGAGGAGTTTGAGTCCTTCTGGTGTTTCCTGTCTCCACTTGACCTAACCTTACATTAATTTTTATCGCTGAATAGAGAAGCTCTAACACGCACACCAGTGGCTACCAAGAATTCTTCTACCTGACCCCATTGTATTTATAACTATATTATGCCTTGAAAATCAGAATGAATCACCCTAGACAATATAAGAACCTCATTTTCTTTTTGTTAGTTAAATGGCATGAGGCGCTCCAAATGGTCAGGAGAGAGCCTCGACTTCCAATTTTTGGAAACCATTTTTGTTATAAACCAGAAGAATTCAAGGCCAAGCATATGGGAAACAAAAACATGTCATGAGTTTTTCACTATGGGTAACAGTCAGATTTGCCCCTCTCACTTCTACTTCTTGTATCCTAGACCAGTGAATTCTGTCTATGGAAGAAATAGCACCATATATTGGCCCCAGGCTTAGTGAAGCAGTTACCATTTGGAGCATTTACCAATTCATATGCCAATTCACAAGACGTCTCTCAAACTGAGTTTTCAATTATCCATTTCACCTTCCTACAAAGTCATGGATTTCTGAGTGACAAATATATGATATATATTTGTCCTATGGGTCTTGAGACCTTGCTTCACTCCTTTCACATTAACTTAAGTTCTTTCTCATAAGCAATGTATTGTGGAGTACTATGCTCATGAATAAGGCATTGACTACATCTATGAGTGTATGTGTGGTCCCAGGAGTGGTGAGGTGTCTGCTAATAAAAGCATTGAAGCAGTAAATAAAAATCTATAAACAAAATCTGTAACCAGAATCTATACCCAGCAGTAAAGAAAAACTATAAGCAATGTCTCTTGCCCCCTCCCTTTTGGAAGGGAACAAAAATAAACCTACCTGCAATGAGATGGAAGACAAGAGCCCCTGGAATATGGCACTATACTAGGGGTTCAACATTGATCTTCCTTACTGGACAGTTGGACACTCTGCAGGTCAGACCAACTTTGGTAAGAGGAGAATCATATTGTTAAGTCTATATATAGCCTCCATCATGCAACTATTTTGTTCAAGATGTTTGTCCCATAGACAAACAACTATGTTTGTCCCATAGAGCAACTATAGGACACTGGGGAAATAGATGGTCACTGCATCCACTTAGATTTTTTTAAACAGCCTTATTGAGATATAATTCACACAGCTTATTCTTTAAGCATATAGCATACAGTTTAATGGTTTTTACTATATTCACAAATATGGACAACCATCACTCACAGTCAATTTTAGAACATTTTTATCACCTCAAAAAGCAACTCCATACCCTTTGGCTATCACCTTCCAGTCTCGCCATTCCCTTAGCCCTCAGCCCTGGCAACTACTAATCTTTCTGTCTCTATAGAGTTCCCTGTTCTAGATAGACTCATATAATACATGATTTTTTTGACTGGCTTCTTTCACTTAACATGTTTTCAAAGTTCATTCAGATTGTAGTATGTATCAGTACTTCATTCCTTTTTGTGGCCAAATAATAATACATTATATGGATATACCACATATTATTTATCCATTCCTCAGTTGATAGACATTTGGGTAGTTTCCACTTTTTGGCTATTATGAATAATGCTGCTATAAACAGTAATGTAAAAATTTTTGAGTGGGAGTTCTTTTGTTTTTTTTTTGTTGTTGTTTTTTTGAGAGACAGGATCCTGCTCTGTCACCTAGGCTGGAGTGCAGTGGCACAATCATAGTTCACTTCAGTCTTGAACCCCTGGGCTCCAGCAATCCTTCCACCTCAGCCTCCCAAGTAGCAAGGACTATCAGGCATACGCCACCACACACAGCTGGGCATACCTTTATATTACTCTTCAATATATACATAGGAGTGGAATTGCTGGGTCTCATAGTAACTCTATGTTTAACCATTTGAGGAAATGCCAGACTACTTTCAAAGCATCTGCACTATTTTACGTTCCCATCAGCAATATATGAGAGTTTTGATTTTTCCACATTTTTACCAATCTTTTTTGACTATAGCCATCCTAATGGATATAAAATGGTATCTCATGTGGTTTTTATTTGCATTTACCTGCTAATTAATGATGTTGAACTTCTGTTTTATGCTTATTGGCTATTTTGTACCTTCCTCGGAGAATTGTCCATTGAGATCCTTTGCCCATTTGAAAAATTTAATTATATCTTTTTATTTTTGAGTTGTAAGGGTTCTTTATATATTCTGTATATCAATCCCTTATCAGATATGTGATCCTCAGCTAGCTCCTCCCATTCTGTGGGTTGTCTTTTTACTGTCTTGATGGTATCACTTGATACCAAGTTTTAAACTTGGATGAAATCCAATTTATCTATTTCTTCTTTTGTTGCTTGTGCTTTTGGTGTTATATCTAAGAATCCTTTGCCAAATCCAAAATCATGAAGATTTACCCTATGTTTTCTCCTAAGAGTTTTATAGTTTTATCTCTTACAGTTAAGTCTGATTCATGTTGAGTTAATTTTTGTATATGGTGTGAGGTAAGGGTCCAATATTATTCTTTGACATATGACTATCCAGCTGTCCCAGCACCATTTGTTGAAAATTATCCCGTTGAGAGTTCTTGGCACACTTGTTGAAAATCAATAGACCATGGAAGTGTGGTTTATTTCCAGACTTTCAATTCTACTCTATTGATCTATACATTTATCATTGTGCCCATACCACACTATTTTGATTATTGTTGCTTTGTAGTAAGCTTTGAAATTGGGAGGGGTGAGCCCTCCTCTTTATTCATCTTTTTCAAGATTGTTTTGACTATTATAGGTTCCTTGCAGTTCTCTAACCACCTAGATTTTTTAAGACCACTTTTCAGTACGAGCCTTTTGCTTTGCATTCATATGGCCACAGAAATATTCACATTCTGTATCTAGTACTTAGGGATCCATCCATACACCTCTTCTAACTGGTGCAAGGTCCAATTAGATCCAAATTAATTGGATAACATCCCAAATGCTAGATGGATTTTCCCCCCAACTCTCTAATTAGCAGGAGGGTGGAATAGAGTTGAGCAAACTAATTCATGGTAACTCTCAAGTTGTTTCTTGGATACATTGAAATTCAAGGCCAATACACTCAACAAGCAATTCTCTAGTTGAGGAAAAGGAGATTTTATGAAGAAACTGATGAACACCAGTGAAGGGAATTCACAGATCAGTTTGATTATTATATTCAAGCCTAGAAGTAGGGTCACATTCAAATTTACTTATCAAACAAAGCTTCCTTCAGTCTAAGCCATTAGGCCAGTCAGGTAAGAATAGCCAAAGACATTGATTGACACAGCGTTAGCTCAATTCTATTTAAATTGGGATAGTGTTGAGTTAAGAAGGGTTTGTGTGTTTTCTGTATGACCATTCTCCCTAAAAAAAAAAAAAAAAAAAAAAAAAAAAAAATCAGAAAAGAAAAGAAAAAAGCTTTAGACCAGGTCCTTTAAAAAGCCATTCTATTTCAGGGCCTCTTAGTAGAAGAATAAGAAACCCAGTCTATAGCTACTACTCTTGTTGATGCAATAGTGAGAGGAATCACTCACTCAGCTGCCTCCTCACCCCCAGGCTTGCGCTCTCTCACCACAGCTCCTAAGAAATTCTGAAGAACATATTTCAAAACATATGTTTCCAGGTCCTCAAGACAGCATGTTCATGGCATCTGTGATACAGACTAATGAGCCAGCTGCATGCATTGGCTCCTCTGACACCTGTTTTGACCAGCAGGATGTTATCTTAGATTAAGAAGTTCTGATTTATGGTGTCTATCTAGAGACAAAGCAAGATTTAAAAAATAAAATAGAACAAAGTAAACTTTCTTCAGTTAAAAGCAGCATTTGATACTTAGTGAGATTTCAGTATTATTTGACCCTAGAATTGCTTGGATTAAAAATAGATGTGAAGGCCAGGTGTGTTGGCTCCATGCCTGTAATCCCAGCACTTCGGGAGGCCAAGGTAGGAGGATCACTTGAGGCAAAGAATAGAGCATTTCAAGCAAGGGAACAGCATTTGCAAAGGCCCTCTGGCATAGCAAACTCAAGGGACTGAAAGACAACTGGTATATTGAAGAAGAGCATGCAGGAAGGAGTCCGTAATGAGATGGGACTGGAAAGGTAGGCAGGTACAAGAATTTTTTAAGGAGTTGTGACTTCCTCCAGAAAAATGTAATTTTACTCGGGAGCCATATGATCAGACTTGTGTATAGAAAAGATCATTTTGACTATATTTGGGGGAACAGGTTGGATGCAGATAAGCGAAGTAGCAGGTTACTAATAATAGTCTACAGGAGACACGATTTGGCTTATGAAAAGGACTAGAGAAAATTTATTCCTGGAGGGACATTTAGTAAGAAAAACTGGCAAGACCAGGTGATAGATTGGATATAATGGTGAAGAGAACATGTCAAAGATGACCTCTAAGTTTCTTGCATACATAATTAGATGAATTGCTGAGATGTTTTTGATGGTGTTTGATGAAAAAGACCAGTTTGGTGGGATGTAAGGTAATAGAGATTATGAGTTTGGTTTTGAATACGTTAAGTTTAAGATGCTTTTAAGAGATCCAAGGGACATATCTCTTCAGATCCAAGACTCAAAGTAAAGTCTTTATTAGAGACAAAAATCTGTGAGTCATTTCATGCATACACTACAGTGGGCATTGATAGGATTGCCTAGGGAGAGAGTAGTGAGTGAGAGGCAGTTCTGAGTAAGACCAGATATTGAGGGACTCTCACCCAAAGATGCCTGAGTAAGAAAAATCTTAAAAGGAGACTGAGAAGGAATAGCCAAAGAGGTAGGAGGAAATCTATGGGCTGATATGTTCATGAATAGTGCGGGAAGGTAATATTTCAAGCAGAGAGCTGTTACAGAGTAAAGTGCTATGAGGTCAAATAATCTTGACTTGGTCTTGTAACACAATCACAATCCAGTGAATGGGTCAAGAAATTTGCAACTGATTGCAAAACTGATTTTGCAATCAGTTGCACAATCTAGCACCACAGATCATAAGCCAGGAGCCAGCCCTGTGATGTCCGCGGCTGACTCACTGATAGGACGATGCCTGAAATATGTGCCTCACTATAAAAGGGACATGTGTATTTAAAGTTAACTATCACATTATTCCAATATAGTTGGAAAGCGCTTTAAAAACTTATGGTTCCAAATTAAATAGCCTGGGAGTAGGAAACTCTCTTCTTCTAAAACACTTAGAAATTCTGGATAAAATAAAACACATTCTCCAAACTCCACAGAGGGGCAAAAATAAAAATAAGGGAATCCTTGGGGGCCAAAACAAAGTAAATGGAAATCAAAGGGGAACCAGAAGACCAACACAGTGACTGCCTCAGCTGCCCTGAGGGCATTTGCTGGCTGTGGTAACTAGACCCTGAGTGGTAACAGCCACTCCCAGGACAAAAGACAAGGTTTTAGGCCAGCACAAGGCAGGGAGTTAGAACTAATACCCCTACAAAAATCTTAAAACCTCCAAGGGCTACACTGTCAATAAAAAGTCAGACTAGCCTGGGTGTGGTGGCATACACCTGTAATCTCAGCTACTCAGGAAGCTGAAGGAGAATCACTTGAGTACAGGAGTTTGAGCCCAGCCTGGGCAACATAATGAGATCCTGTCTAAAAAAAAAACCCAAAACCAACCAAACAAACAAAAGTCGGACTAAGAAAAGCCCTTCCAATAAACAGAGGAAAGTAATTTGTGTGTTTCCATCTTTATTCTGCTAAGAATCTAACACCCCCTACATTTATAAAGGTTTGAGATTCAAATACATATGCAATTTTCTTTTTTATTTTTGTTTTTGTTCTTTGACATGGGTTTCACTATGCCGCACAGGCTGTAGTGCAGTGGCATGATCATAGCTCACTGCAGCCTCGGCCTCCCTGGGCTCAGGTGATCCTCCCACCATGCTGATTTGTCATGATACATAATGTGTCTGTATATAATACATTCCCTTGATGATTTGCCAAATTTTTATGTTTTTTTCTCCAGCAAAAATAGATCCTCCAGGCATGAATATAACCCAGGTCAATGGATCTTTGTTGGTAATTCTCCATGCTCCAAATTTACCGTATAGATACCAAAAGGAAAAAAATATATCTATAGAAGATTACTATGAACTACTATACCGAGTTTTTATAATTAACAACTCACTAGAAAAGGTAAGTTCAGATGAATAGATATATTTAAGAGTTTTTTTCTTTTGTTTATTTAACCAATATTTTGGTCATATGAGATGTCCTTTTCTGCTACTCTGCCTCCTCTTATTTTTCCTTATCTTTAATTCCTTCTTACTCTCAGCCAGCATTCATCCACGGTTGGTGGTGGCATCACCATCAGAATGTGTGTGTGCCCTTTCCATCCTCCGGTTTGTCTCTACAGTCTTCTCTGCCTATCTAAAGATTGGTATTAACAGTATTTAACTGCATGTGACTGCCACAAATATTCATTTTTATGGGCTTTGCACACCTTATATATTTATTTATTTATTTATTTATTATGTATTTTATTTTTAGACCAGGTGTCACTCTGTCACCCAGGCTGGAGTACAGTGGTCATCATAGCTCACTGTAGCCTCTAACTTTTGGGCTTAAGTGGTCCTCCTGCTTCAGCCTCTGGAGTAGCTGGGACTACAAGCATGCATCATCACATTCAGCTTTTTTTTTTTTTTTTTTTTTTTTTGTAGAGGCAAGGTCTCACTATGTTGCCCAGGCTGGTCTCAAACTCCTGGCCTCAACCAATCCTCCAGCCTTGGCCTCCCAAAGTGCTGGGATTGCAGGCATGAGCCACCATGCCCAGCCTCACACCTTATTTTAAAATAGCTTTTGAATCACATGATTATTTTTGTGCCAGTTTTGCTGCGATTTTTTATTTTTTTTTGAGACAGGGTCTGGCTCTGTCACCCAGGCTGGGGTGCAGCAGTGCAATCACAGCTCACAGCAGCCTCGACATCCTGGGCTCAAATGATCCTCCCACCTCAGCCTCCCAAGTAGCTGGGACTACAGGTGCGTGCCACCATGCCCAGCTATGTTTTTTTGTACTTTTAGTAGGGACAGGCTCTGGCCATGTTGCCCAGGCTGGTCTTAAACTCCTGGGCTCAACTGATCTGCCTGCCTTGGCCTCCCAAACTGCTGTCATTACAAACATGAGCCACCACGCCCGGCCTTACAGTGGTATTCTAATCCACCATCGGTGCTTCTGTCTGGATTTGGTGGATAATTGATTTGTTCCTTTTTTGGTGTCATCTAAGATGAGGGGTTTCTGTTGTAAGGAGCAGAAACCACAGTCTAACTTGTTTAGAAACAAAAGAGGAGGGGAGGGATAATTAGGAGATAGGCAAGCAATCTCAAGGACAGAGGCAGGACATAGAGTGCCGGCAGGCTTAGTGGTGACTGGGAAGGCAAATGGAAGTGAGTTCTAAGGGATCCTGCTCTGTCTCTCGGACTTTCTGTCTCTCTGTGGCCACCGTTGCATGCCTGCAGTTATCTCTGCTCATCTCGCTGCACATCATTCTCACTGCACACTTCAAATTCTTAAAAAGAAGTCCAGGTGGGGTGGTTCATGCCTGTAATCCCAGCACTTTGGGAGGCTGAGGCAGGCAAATCATTTGAGGTCAGGAGTTCAAGACCTGCCTGGCCAACACGGTGAAACTCCATCTCTACTGAAAATACAAAAATTAGCCAGGCGTGGTGGTATGCGTCTGCAATCCCAGCTACTCAGGAGGCTGAGGCACGAGAATCCCTTGAACCTGAGAGGCAGAGGTTGCAGTGAGCCGAGATAGTGACATTGCACTCCAGGCTGGACGACCGAGTGAAACTGTGTCTCAAAAAACAAACAAAATTCTTAAAAAGAAGTCTCTGACCACAGGGTCAACCAGCCAACAGCCCTCAAGGAGAAGTCGAGTTTCACCTACACAGCCACTTGCCTTGTCCCTTTACCAGGCTATGGCCTAGGACTCTGGAAAAGAAGGGTGTGTCTGGGAAGAAACCCCACAACCCATCTACTGCTGTGACCATGTACAACTTGTTAATTTAAACAAAAATGCAGCTGTGACTTAATGGCAGCCATTTACCACTGATTATTTTCTCTCTTGTGTGTAGGAGCAAAAGGTTTATGAAGGGGCTCACAGAGTGGTTGAAATTGAAGCTCTAACACCACACTCCAGCTACTGCGTAGTGGCTGAAACATATCAGCCCATATTAGACAGAAGAAGTCAGAGAAGCGAAGAGAGATGTGTGGAAATTCCATGACTTGTGGAATTTGGCATTCAGCAATGTGGAAATTCTAAAGCTCCCTGAGAATAGGATGACTCGTGTTTGAAGGATCTTATTTAAAATTGTTTTTGTATTTTCTTAAAGCAATATTCACTGTTACACCTTGGGGACCTCTTTGTTTATCCATTCTTTCATCCTTTATATTTCATTTGTAAACTATATTTGAACAACATTCCCCCCAAAAAACTGAAATGTAAAGACAAGGCAGAGAATAAAGTGTTCTATGAAATTCAGAACTTTATTTCTGAATGTTACATCTCTAATAACAACCTTCATTCTTCTAAGACAGCAAAATAAAAATTTAACAACCAAGGAATAGTATTTAAGAAAATGATGAAATAATTTTTTTTAAAATAGCATTACAGACTGAGGCAGTCCTGAAGCAATGGTTTTTCACGCTCTTATTGAGCCAATTAAATTGACATTGCTTTGACAATTTAAAATTTCTATATGGATGAATATTTTTCATACATTTCTATTTTATATGAATATACTTTTTATATATTTATTATTATTAAATATTTCTACTTAATGAATCAAAATTTTGTTTTAAATTCTACTTTATGTAAATAAGAACAGGTTTTGGGGAAAAAAATCTTATGATTTCTGGATTGATATCTGAATTAAAACTATCAACAACAAGGAAGTCTACTCTGTACAATTGTCCCTCATTTAAAAGATATATTAAGGTTTTCTTTTCTGTTTGTTTTTGTTTTGTTTAGTTTTTAATCCTGTCTTAGAAGAACTTATCTTTATTCTCAAAATTAAATGTAATTTTTTTAGTGACAAAGAAGAAAGGAAACCTCATTACTCAACCCTTCTGGCCAAGAGTGCCTTGCTTGTGGTGCCTTCCTCATCTCTATATAGGAGGATCCCGTGAATGATGGTTTATTGGGAACTGCTGGGGTCGACCCCATGCAGAGAACTCAGCTTGAAGCTGAAAGCACACAGTGGGTAGCAGGAGAAGGACTGGTGTTGATAGGTGCCTACAGAGACTATAGAGCTAGACAAAGCCCTCCAAACTGGCCCTTCCTGCCCACTGCCTCTCCTGAGTAGAAATCTTGTGACCTAAGGCTCAGTGTGGTCAACAGAAAGCTGCCTTCTTCACTTGAGGCTAAGTCTTTATATATGTTTAAGGTTGTCTTTCTAGTGAGGAGATACATATCAAAGAACATTTGTACAACTCCCCATGAAAATTGCTCCAAAGTGTGATAACAATATAGTCGGTGCTTCTAGCTATATGCAAGTACTCAGTGATAAATGGATTAAAAAATATTCAGAAACGTATTGGGGGGGTGGAGGAGAATAAGAGGCAGAGCAAGAGCTAGAGAATTGGTTTCTTTGCTTCCCTGTATGCTCAGAAAACATTGATTTGAGCATAGATGCAGAAACTGGAAAAAAAATTTATTTTGATCTCTGTTTTTGAATTCTTATTATTTATATTTTGCTTACTACCTTTTTTGCCTTTTGTCCTTTTGTGGGGAGGGCGATGAATTAAGAGTAGCGGGGTGGGTGGGGAGTAAGTAAAATTTCAAATAGGATTTTAGTGAATGCAATTCAGTAGTCCTGAAGCCTGACTTAATAAAACAAAATTCATTTGTGGTTGTTTCATGAAAATTATTAGATAGAATCAAGTTTTATTTGTATATTGTTTGCCTTGCTCTGGTTTTGCTTTTGTGCTTAGGTAAGTGCAAAATACTCTGTGAAAATCATAATTGTCATCTTCTTCATGGTGTTAGGGATATATTGTCACACGATTTCAATAAATCCTTTAATTTTTTGCTTTGTATTTTGGAATATTTGTTATTTGAACTTTTAAAAGAAGAATACAATGTTTAAGTCTGCCAGATGAAATTCCAGTTAAACATCTTAGGCCCAAACGAAGTTCCAGCCAGGAAGGAGCAAACAGTGTTGAGCCTGACTGAGCTTGCCCTGTGATCAAATGCAATCCCAGTCTTACAGGTGCTCAGGCCAAAAGCATTGAGGTTATCTTTGTCTCCCCGCTTTCTTTCACATCATATATATTCAATGCACCAATAAATTCTATTGATCTACCTCCAAAATACAACACTTCTCAGAACTACCTATTCCAGGCCACCATCATTTCCCCTCCGGATGGTCACTATGGCTACCTCACTGGTGTCCTTGCTCTGCTTGCCTCCCTCCAGTTTTGTCTTAACAGGGTGGCCAGCATGAGCCTTGGAACATAAATCAGATCATGTCACTTTCCTGCTCTAAAACCACCAATGGCTTCCCATCTCATAAGGGTAAAAACCAAAGTCTTTATAATGGCCTCCAAGGCGCTGTATGATCTGTTTCCTTTCCTCATAATCTCCCAGGCCTCACTCCCTGATTCTCACCTTGCTCACTCTTCTCCAGCACACAGACCCCTTGCTTGCCCTCAAATACAAATGCTACCTAGGCTTCTGGGCCTTTGCACCTGTTATTTGCTGGAAGGCTGTACCCCCAGGTTTCCATAGATTCACTTCCTCACCTCTGTCAGATCATTGCTGGAAGACTGCCTTATCAGTGAGGCTAACTTCACTATTCCATTTAAAATTGCAACCTACCCTCTGCAATGATCTATACCACTCAGTCTCCTTCCTGGCACTTAAATCACCTGACATGCTATAGTTTACTTGTTGACCTTGTTTATTGTTTATCTTCCTCCTCCTCCACTAGAATGTAAAGGCAGGTTTCTGGTTCTTTTTCCACAGCCATATCTTCATTATCTATAACAGAACTTGGTACCTAGTAGACAATTATTATTTGTTGGATAAATTAATGAAGCAAGCATAGAAGCACTGAGAGCATGAGAGGGGTGGGTCAGGAGATCAGGAGTGAGTCTTTTCCTGTAATTTCTTACAACTTGTTGCCTCATCTTCTCCATGGGTACGTGTGGTAAGTGGGCCTTTTTTTTTTACCAGGATGCAGACACCAAGATGTGCGGAGACCAGATCTCGTGCAGTCCTGGTGCCACAGCAGAGAGCTATTCTAGAATCATCATTCTTCTTCCAACTGAGTGTCACTTCCTAGGTATTGTTTCTTCTCCCTGGCTGGTGATCAAGTCCAGAAGTCCTGTCCCAGATTTTCTTCAAAAGGAGAGAGGGAGTAAAATTGGGTATGGAAAAAAGACTCATATTGACAAAAAAGAATTTTAGAGTCTTCTCTAAAAAGGTTGCGGCAAGTAAATAAAACCATGAAAAACCAGAATGCCCTATGTGATTGTTAATATTGTCAACTTGATTGGATTGAAGGATGCAAAGTATTATTCCTGAATGTGTCTACGAGGGTGTTGCCAATAGAGATTAATATTTGAGTCAGTGAATGGGAGAGGCAGACCCACCCACTATCTCAGTGGGCACCATCTGAGCAGCTGCCAGCGCAGCTAGAGTAAAGCAGGTAGAAGAAGCTGGAAAGAACAGACCTGCTGAGTCTTCTGGCCTCCACCTTTCTCCTGTGCTGGATGCTTCCTGCCCTCGAACATCAGACTCCAAGTTCTTCAGCTTTTGGACTCCTGGACTTACATCAGTGGCTTACCAGGGTCTCTCAGGCCTTCAGCCACAGACTGAAGGCTGCACTGTCACTTTTGAGGTTTTGAGACTCGGACTGGCTTCTCTGCTCCTCAGCTTGCACACGGCCTATTGTGGGACTTCACTTTGTGATTGTGTGAGTCAATACTCCTTAATAAACTCCCTTTCATATATACATCTATCCTATTAGTCCTGTGCCTCAGGAAACCCTGACTGATACACCCTATAGGCAGATGAGCCTATTTTACCTGGGGTTAGATCAAAGTTGTTTGAGGGAGGGGGCAATAGAAGAGAGCTAACTTCTCTTGTGCCAATGAGACTGAAGGAAAGATTCCAATAGACACGGATGCAATACGGAAATTTGGAGAAATGGTTCAATAGGGAACACACAGCTCCTAGTGAGGATTAAGTACCCCCAGTCCCTACCTTCCCCTGTGAAGACAGGGCTGTGGCTACTGCCAGTTGCTTGGAATAACACTCTGGCAGGTGAGAGGCCCTCTTTGCCATCCTCACAGGGATTTGCAGCTCCTGGGTTCTCCCTCACCTGTCTTTTGAGGGGTCTGGCCAAAGGTCTGCCTGCTCACAGGAGCAAGCAAATGGTGACAAACAGTCTCACCACAATCCTGCAAACTGGCTGTGAGAGAGGATACAGCGACGGTCGTTTCCTCAGGCATATTTCTCATCAAGTTTAGGCCTTGGCCTGCCCAAGGTGACACTTGCACATACTGTTTTCTCTTTCTTCATACTGCCTACAAGTCATGATTGTTTCTACTTTACAAGTGAGCATCTGATGGGCTAAGTGATTTGCCAAGGTCTGGAAACCATATCTGTCTAATTCCACAGCTTATTCTCTTTCTATCAGACCCTTTAGAACTTCCTCTCAGCCTTTGTACATAGAGATTTCCCTTTAGTCTCTTAATTAAAATTCCTTTTTTAAATGTCAGTTTTGCCCAGTTGAGCTCTGGGACTCTTCTTCCCCTTTAATGTCAGTATGTTGAATGGTGAGTATTAAGAGAGCATGGGACAGGGAGACCTGATAAAGCAGCTGGTCAGCTGGTGGGTAGCTGTCTGCTCTCAGGGACAAAGAAGAGCAGTGCCTTAAGGAGCCTATTTGTTGGCCAGGCACAGTGGCTCACGCCTGTAATCCCAGCACTTTGGGAGGCCAAGGTGGGCGGATCACGAGGTCAAGAGATTGAGACCATCCGGGCCAACATGGTGAAACCCTGTCTCTACTAAAAATACAAAAATTAGCTGGTGTGGTGGCACGCACCTCTAGTCCCAGCTACTCGGGAGGCTGAGGCAGGAGAATTGCTTGAATCCGGGAGGCAGAGGCTGCGATGAGCCAAGATCATGCCACTGCACTCCAGCCTAGTGACAGAGAAAGACTGTGTCTCAAAAAAAAAAAAAAAAAAAGAAAGAATCTATTTATCCAGCATGAATGGAGGTACATATGGATGCTCCTCAGCTTATAGTGAGGTTACATCCTGATGAATCCATCATAAGTCAAAAAACCTCAAGTCGAACCACATTAACTTGGAGGCCATATGTACTCGCCAGAAGGAGCTCTGAAGTCTACACAATTACTGGCAAACATTCACTCATTGATAAGTTCCATATCTAACTAGCTCTTTTTTAAAAAAATTGTATTGTGTATATTTAAGGTATAAAACGTGATGTTACAAGATGCATGTGTGTAGTAAAATGGTTACTATAGTGGAACAATTTATTTATCTTCTCAGTTACCATTTGATATAGTTTGTCACCTCCAAACCTCATGTTGAAATGTGATCCCCAGTGCTGGAGGTGAGGCTTGGTAGGAGGTGTTTAGGTCCTGGGGGTGGATGTTTCATGAATGGCTTGGTGTCCTCTTTGCAATAATGAATGGGTTCTTGCTCTATTTGTTCACATGAAAGCTGGTTCTTAAACATCCTGGGATCTCACCCCTTGCTCTCTTGCTCCCACCTTCATCATGCGACACACCTGCTTCCCTTCACCTTCCACCATGATTGAAAGCTTCCTGAAGCCTCCACCAGAAGCAGAAGCTGCACTGTTTGTGGAACCATGAGCCTTTTGTACAGTTTGTAGAACGGTGAGCTAAATCAATCTCTTTTCTTTATAAATTACCTAACCTCAGGTATTCCTTTACAGCAACGCAAAATGAGCTAATATACCATGTTTCTCCTTGTGGCAAACAGCTATAATCTACTTAGTTTAGAAAAAATCCTGTATATAACACTATTATTAATTTTAATCCACATGTTGTTGTACGTCACATTTTTTGACTTGTTTATTCTATATATTTGCTACTTTGTAACCTTTTACCTAGATCTCCCCATTCTCCCCTCCCAGACTCCAGCACTGGTAACCCTATTTCATTCTCTCTATATATTTGATCTTTTGGGGAGAATACCACATATAAGTGAAATTACACAATATTTTTCTTTTTGTCTCTGGCTTATTTCTCCTAGTATAATGTCCTCCAGGTCAATCCATGTTGTGGAAAATAGCAAGATTTCCTCATTTTCCTCTTTTTAAAGGCTGAATAATATTCCATTGTATGTATATACCATAGTTTATCCATTGAAAGACATCTAGGTTGTTTCCATATCTTGGCTATTGTCAATAATGCTGCAGTTAACATAGGAATACAGATATCTTCATGAGGTAATGATTTTATTTCCTTTGGGTATATACCCAGAAGATTAATTGCATATAGTAGTTCTATTTTTAATTTCTTTAGGAGCCTTTGTATTATTTTACATAATGGCTGCATCAATCTCCATTCCCACATGCACAAGGCTTCCTTTTTCCCTCTCATTAACATTGTTATCTTTTATCTTTTGATAACAGCTATCCTAACAGGTGAGAGGTGGTATCTCATAGTGGTTTTAATTTCATTTCTCTGATAATTAGTAATGTTGGACACCTTTTCAACTAATACTTCCAATGTATCTGCTGTCCATTCTTATGCCATTTTAGATAAATGTCTATTCAAGTCATTTGTCCATTTTTTACTGGGTTATATGTTTTCTTGTTATTGATTTGTATGAGTTCTTTATAAATCTTCAATATTAACTCCTTATTTGATATAAAGTGTGCAAAATTTTTTTTTCACAATCTGTAGGTTGTCTTTTCATTCTGTTGATTGTCTCATTTATTGTGCAGGAGCTTTTTAGTTTAACGTAGACCCATTTATTTATTTTTGCTGTCGTAGCCTGAGCTTCTGACTTGATATCCAAAACACAAAAGAAATCATTGCCAAGGCTGCTCTAAAGGAGTTTTTCCTCTAAGTTTTTTTCCTAAGAGTTTTTTGCTTTAAGGTCTAGTGTTTAGGCCTTTTATCCATTTTGAGTTGTTTTGTGTATGAGGTAAGAGTCCAATTTTATTCTTTTGCATATGGAAATCCAATTTTCCCCGCACCACTTATTGAAGAGGCTGTCCTTTCCTCCATTGTTTCTTTTTCATGTCCTTGTCAAAAATTAGTTAACCATATATGTTTGGATTTATTTATGGGCTTCCTACTCTGTTCCACTGGTCTATGTGTCCATTTTTTCCCAGTACCATTTTATTTTGATTACTATAGCTTTGTAACATAATTTTAAATCAAAAAGTGTGATATCTCCAACTTAGTTTTTCCTCTCAGGATTGTTCTGGCTATTTAGGATCTTTTGTGGTTTTACACAAATTTTAGGATTTGTTTTGTCTATTTCTGTGAAGAATGACATTGAGAATTTGATTAAGATTGCATTGCATCTATATATTGCTTTAGATAGTATGGACATTTTTAACAATATTCATTCTTCTCATCCATGTGCATGGACTGTCTTTCCATTTATTTGTGTCCTCTCCAATTGCATTCATTAATGTTTTATCATTTTCAATATAGAGGTATTTTACCACCTTGGTTAAATTTGTTCCTAAGTATTTTTTGATACTATCATAAATGGGATTGTTTTCTTGATTTCTTTTTCAGCTGGGTCACTATTTGTGTATAGAAATGCCATGGATTTTTGCATGTTGACTTTGTATCCTGCAATTTTATTGAATTCATGTATTAGATCTAATAGTTTTTTGGTGGAGTCTTTGGGGTTTTCTACTTACAAGATCATGCCATCTGCAAATAGAGATAATTTTACTTCTTTCTTTCTGGATTGGATACCTTTTATTTCTTGAGAGTACTTTCAGTACTATGTAGAATAAAAGTTAGAGTGGGCATCCTTGCCTTGTACCAGATCTTAGAAAAAAAGCTTTGAGTTTCTTCACATTGATTATGATACTAGCTGTGGGTTTTTCATAAATGGCCTTTATTATGTTGAGGAAATTTCTTATACCTAAACTGTTAAGAGTTTTTATCAAAAAAGGATGTTGAACTTTGTTGAATGCTTTCCTGCATCTATTGATATGATCATGTGGATTGTGTCTTTCTACCTGTTAATGTTATGCATCACACTGATTGACTTGCATATGCTAAACTAGCCTTCCATGACAGGGATAAGTCTCACTTGATCATGAGGTATAATATGTTTGGTGTGTTGTTAAATTTGATTTGCTAAGATTTTATTAAGGATTTTTGCATCAATGTGCATCCGTGCTATTGGCCTTTACTTTTCTTTTTATTTGGTATCTTTGCCTGGCTTAGGTATCGAGATGATGTTGGCTTCATAAAATGTGTTAGGAAGTATTCCTTCCAGCTCTATTTTTGGAAGCGCTTAAGAAATATTGGGGTTCATTCTTCTTTGAGAGTTTGGTAGAATTCAGCTTTAAAGCCATCAACTGGTCCTGGGTTTGCTTTGTAGGGACGTTTTTAATGACTACCTTAATCTCTTTGTTTATTATTGTATTCAGGCTTTCTATTTCTTCCTGATTCAACCTTGGTAGGTTGTATTTGTCTAAGAATGTATTCATTTCCTACAGGTTATCAAATTTGCTGGCATATAATTGATGACAATAGTCCCTTATGATCCTTTTTATTTCTGAGGCATCTGTTGTAATGTTTCCACTCTCATTTCTGACTTTACATATTTGTCTTATTTCTTTTTTTCTTAGTGAGTCTGCCTATGGGTTTGTTAAATTTTATTTTTCAAAAAAATTTTAACCACTTTTCTATTCTCTATTTGATTTATCTCTATTCTCATCTTTATTACTTCCTTCTTTCTGCTAAATTTGGTTTTAGTTTGTTCTTTTTTCTAGTTCCTTGAGGCACAATGTTAAGCTGCTTATTTGGGATTTTTCTTACTTTTTAACACAAGTACTTTTTGCTGTAAGCTTCTCCCCTCCTAGAACTGCTTTGGCTGCAATCCACAGGTTTTAGTATGTTGTGTTTCCATTGTCATTTGTCTCAAGATTTTTAAAAATTTCCCCTTTGACTCATTTGTTGTTCAGGAACAAATGATTTAATTTCCACATATTTGTAAATTTTTCAAAATTCTTCCTGTTATTGATTTCTAGTTTCATACCATTGTGTTTGGAAACAATATTTGATGTGATTTTCATCTTCTCAAATTTATTAACACTTGTTTTGTGGTCTACCATATGGTCTATCCTAGACAATGTTCTATGTGCACTAAAGAAGAATGTGTATTTGCTGCTGTTGGATGGAACGTTTTATATTTTATATATATATACACACACACACACACATACATATATATGTATGTATATATATGTATGTGTGTGTGTGTGTGTGTGTGTGTGTGTGTATGTATGTATCTGTTATGTCCATTTTGTTTAAAGTGCAGTTCAATTCTAGCATTTACTTATCAATTTTCTGTCTGGTTGATCTGTTCATTGTTAAATGTAAAGTAATGGCGTCCCCTACTATTACTGTCTATTTCTGTCTACTATTGTTATCTATTTCTCTCTTTATGTTCATTAACATTTGATTTATGTATTTAGGTGCACCAATATTGGGTACAAATATTTAAAATGGTTATGTCTTCTTCATGAATTGAGCACTTTATCATTAAATAATGACCTTCTTTGTTTCTTGTAACAGTTTTTGACTTGAAGTCTATTTTATCTCTGTAAGTATAGCCACTCCTGCTCTCTTTTGGTTGCTATTTGCATGAAGTGTCTTCTTTCATCCCTTCTCTTTCAGCCTACATGTGTTTTTAAGGCTAAAATGGGTCTCTTGTAGGCACCATATAATTAGATCTTGTTTTTTTAATCCATTCAGCCACTCCATGTCATTTGATTGGAGAATTTAATTCATTTATAGTTAAAGTACTTATTAATATTTAAGGACTAACTACTGCCTCTTGTTTATTGTTTTCTGGGTATTTTATAGATCCTTTGTTTTTTTTCTTCTTCTCTTGTTTATCTTTGTAATTTGGTGATTTTAGTAGTGCTACATTTTTATTCATTTGTCTTTATCTTTTATGTTTCTGCCATTGCTTTTTACTTTGTAGTTACCCTGAAGCTTACATAGAATATGTTATAGTTATAATAGACTATATTATACTGATAACAACATAACTTCAGTTGCATACAAAATCTCTAGGCTTTTATTCTCCTCCCCCCTTCCAACACACACAATTTATATTTTTATGTCACAATTTACATCTTTTTATATTATGTACTTCTTAACAACTTATTATAGTTATCATTATTTT
Organism: Pongo pygmaeus; assembly: GCF_028885625.2. Taxonomy (NCBI): domain Eukaryota; kingdom Metazoa; phylum Chordata; class Mammalia; order Primates; family Hominidae; genus Pongo; species Pongo pygmaeus. The sequence continues at coordinate 137,496,129 of NC_072378.2, read as the reverse complement.
CAACTGTTTGACTTCTTTTAACCTTCATACCAGAGATATATATAATTTACAAGCACCATAACATTATTGGAATGTTCTGGGTTTGATGATATACTTACTTTTACGGTGAATTATATCTGTTCATACATTTTCACATTAGTAATTACTGTCTTTTATCTCCACTTGAAGAGCTCCCTTGAGCATTTCTTTTCTAGTGCTGATGAATTCTCTCAACTTTTGCTTGTCTGGGAAAGGCTTTATTTCTCCTTCCTTTCTGAAGGACAGTTTTGCCGGGTATCATGTTCTTGGCTGCCAGTTGTTTTCTTTCAGCACTTTGAATATATCATCCCATTCTCTTCTGGCCTGCAAGGTTTCTACTGAGAAATCTGTTAATAGTCTAATGGTGATTTTTTAAATATGCAACCTTTTGCTTTTCTAGCACTGCTTTTAAAATTTTCTTTTAATAGTTATTTAATTTTGACAGTTTAATTATATTGTGTCTTGGAGAGAACCTACTTGGATATAATTTGTTTAGAGATTTTTAAGCTTCATGGATCTGAATGATAATATGTTTTCCAAAACTTGGAAGTTTTTCAGCAATTTTTTTATTAAATAAACTTTCCACTCCTATCTTTGTCTCTTCACCTTCTGAAACAAACATACGGCAAATGTTTGTTCACTTAGTGATGGCCCATATGCCCTCTAGGCGGTTTTCATTCTTTTTCATTCTTTTTTTTTCTCTTTCTCTGACAGGGTAATTTCAAGAAACCTAAATTCAGGTTTAGAGATTTTTTTTCTTCTGCTTGATCTAGCCTGCTGTCAAAGTTCTCTATTGTATTTTTTATTTTATTCATTGAATTCTTTAGCTTCAATATTTCTGTTTGGTTCTTTTTTAATAATATCTATCTCTTTGTTGAATTTCTCATTCAGATCATGATTTTTTCTGATTGTCTTGAATTGTCTATCTGTATTCTCTTGTATCTCACTAAATTTTCTTAAGATTATTATTTTGAAATCCTTTTTAGGCTATTTATAAATTTCCTTTGCTGAGGGTCAGTTACTAGAGAATTACTATGTTCCTTTGGTAATGTCATATTCCTTGCTTTTTCACGGTTCTTATGTCCCTGGGTTGATGTCTGCACATCTGGTGGAGCAATCACCTCTTCCAAACTCTACCAAGTGTTTTTCACAGGAAAAGACTTTCACCAGAACATGGGTCTTAGTGTGCCAGCTGAGAAGGGTATGGTGACTTTGTTTTTAAGTAGATGCAGTGGTATAGCCTCCATGCAGCTGCTTTAGCTGCAATCAACATCAATGATAACTGTGGGTACCTCGGTGTCTTAGGCTGTAGGAGTTTGTAGCAAGCAGTGATGGTAGCATAGGCTGTTAAGGTCTTCAGTTACAAGTCCATTGGGTGGCCTCTTGTTCTTGTTTTCCTGACAATGGGGACTCTTTGTTGAGCGGATCTTTATTGGTGTCAGGTCTGACACAACCTACAAGCAGCTGCAGTGGCCCTGGGTTCTGGGGCACAGATGCTCAAAGTGACTGTTGCACCAGGGCCCTGGGCTCAGGGTCTCATGAACCTATTAGGGCACCTGGGTCTTAAGGTACAGTTTCTCTCTCTTGAGACATGGTTAGCTGCAGACTGCCCACAAAGCCAGGGCCTGTGACTCTGAGGCAGGGTAGAGCTACAATTTTGGAACCAGAACCGATAGGGCACAGTGGCAACTCAGGCCCTGGGGATGAGGCATCAGGCAGTGGTGACTCTGGACCCTGGGATGGTAGGACTAGGCAGAATCCCAGACCCTGTGAAGCCAGATCCAGTGGCAGCAAAGATGCCAGAATGGTAGAGTGTTTGGAGTTGCTTGGGCCCTGGGCGGCAGGGAGCTGCACAGTAATGATTCCATTTCCCTGAGTAGGAGGTGTCTTAGTAGCTCAGATTCTAGGGGGCTAGTCCAGTTCTAGGAAATCAAGGTACTGCAGTTGTTCAGCCTATAGGAAAAGACATCTCAGTTCAGCCAACGCTGTTTCTCTGGGACACAGGTACCATATCAGCTCAGCTCTGGGATGAGCCACTGCTGTCTGTGGCTATGGCACTGATTCCTCAGGTGATAGGGTGCTGGCTCAGGTCCAGGAGGCACACTGCTCAGGGCAGCCAAGGCCGCTGTTTCTCTGGGAAGCAGTACACCACTCCAGCTCAGGCCACAAGGGTGGGGCACAGAAGCAACTGGGATGGGCAGATGAAGAGGCTCCAAGGCAGCTTAGCCTCACAAGGTAGCATGCAGCAGCAGCTTGGCTCAGGAATGGCAAGCTATCAGGCAGGGGTGGTTCAGTGGTGACAAAGCCTCAGGGATGGAAGAGTGCTGTGGCAAATCCATGGAGCAGGACACATTCAAAGAGTGGCTCTGGTTCCAAGATGGCACAGTGAAGTAGCTGCATGGAGCACAGGGAGGAGGGCACAGTGTTGGCTTCTTCTCTAGGGGAAGTGCAGCTGTGTGGACTCCAAGCAGCTCTCTCAACTAAACTTAATACACCCATAAGGACTGCAGAGAACCTCAGTGGTGAGGACTGTAGGTGTTCAAGGTGGTGTTGGGGGCTGCTGGGGTCCTCTTGCTTCCCTTTTCCCGGCAAAGAGATGTCCCTCCTGGTTCCTTGCTGATCTGACTGGGGTATGGGATGGTGGAGGCAAGGCATTTCCTTCCTTTTTCTGTGCGGCCATCCTGGATTTCTGTGTTCCACAGGGTTTCTGCCACTCCTTTGATGTACTCTGGCATTCTCCTTTAGTCATTTTTATCAGAATGTAGTTGTTTATTTGTTGTTTTTGGCTGTCTTTGTTGGGGGAATGAGTGGGAGAGGCTTCTAATTGGCCATCTTGCTAACATCACTCTCAGCTACTTTTAAGGTTATTGTCAATCATTTTTATGGTATCTTGACCTCCAAGCAAAAAAAAAATAATAATAATTTTTTTTGGTAAATTAAGTTCCAATGGTTCCAAGGCAAAAAAAGAAAAAGAAAAAACCAGCTTGATAAGATGAAACTAATTTAGAATAAACTCTATCCAAGCCTTTTAAAATCATAACCATCTTGAAATTCTTGCACCAAACTACATAGTTTCCTTAACTTTTTAACTGCCATTTACCCAGAGAAATAAGTTTCCTTAACTTTTTAAACTGCCATTTACCCAGAGAAATAAGTGAACTTGGTGAATAGAACTTTTCTTTATTGTTCTTGTGGATTTTCTTTTATTTTATCCTGCTAGTTAGGATTATGTTCCCTGGAAAGGAAAGTAGACCTTTGTGTCTAAACAATGACAAAAATCACTACATAGTCAATTGCTAGATGTTGCTTAAGCCGAATGACAAAAATTGATCTCTATAAAATGAGGGTTGCCAAGGAGACAAACCTTGCTCCTGATGCTCCAAAGGTATCATTTTTTTCAGCTGGGACCTCAATCTCTGCTAGTACTTCTTTGACGATAGCTAGCCTCTCTTTACCCATAGCCCCTTGGCCAGATGTGGGGCAGAGGCTGGTCAACTGGCATTCCTTCCCTCTTGGGAACCATTTGCCTTCCTTCTTTCTGACTCTCAGTCACATACAAAAAGCAGTCAGTTATGCTTGACTGACATTCTCACAAATAAGCCCATCCTCCCAGATTTTTGCATTTGGTGCTTTTTATCTGTAAAAGAATAATTTGGAATGAAATGCTTTGCTCTAATGAAACTGATTGCAGGCAATGCTGTGTAACCAGAAATACATGTTTTAAGCAGAAAGGCCCTTCACCCTTCAGCTGAAATGATACTGTGCCCAAGGATGATGGTCCTGGAGATGAGTCTGTTTATTCTTTTTAGGGGTCTGAGAAGATGAGAGCTGGGTGAGAAGAGGCAAACTGTAGGTCTACCCTATTTCCGTACACATCCCTCATTTCATTCACAGCCCCAAAAATGCGACGTGACGGCCACCAGAGCTCTGCTGACTCTTTGCCTTCCCCCGCCCTGTTTGCCACCTTGTCAAAGAGGTCTTCCCACCTCCCACCCCATCACACACACAGGGCAATCACCTGGTGGGACTTGACTCAGGTGGGTCAATTAGAGCTATTTAAAATACAAACGTTGAGACTGGAGAAGAACAGCCAGCTCTCTTCTCTGGAGTCATGCACTGTAAGGATCTGTTAGGCTTAGAGCTGCTGCAGGCAACTTTCTCAGCATAGAGAGAGCCCAGTAGAGGAGAAAGCCAATGTGAAGGAAAGCAGAGTAAAGATGGGAAGAGACAGATTCCTGATAGTATTCAAGTAAATCCAGCTGTGCTGAAAACCAGCCCACCTTCCGTACTTTGATTTTAAATGAACATATACATTACTCTTTCCCCTTATTTTACTATTATCTTGAATTTCTATCACTTTCAACCAAAAGATCCTTGACTATTAGAACAAAAAAAAAGTGTGTGTGACATGAATTATGTATTGTATTAACAAAAGTAAATTTTCTGTGCTCAATTTGCACTAATTGTATCATCTGCGTTAAGTTACAGCTTAAACTTTTTAAACAACTTTCCCAGCAGATGGAGAAAACCCAGTAGAGAATGAAGCCAATGTAAGTTATGAAGCCAAAGTTACAGTTTAAACTTTTAAAAAAAGACTTTTAAACTATAACCTCTAAATATTGAGAAGAACATGGCCGGAAAGTTCATCTTTCTGCAGATGATACAATTACTGCAAATTGAGCACAGAAAAGCCCTACAGAACTATGCTTGGTTATTCTGGTCAGGCTTTTATCAGAGACGATATTAGCCAACATCTACTGTTGTCAGCAAATTCTCATTTTGCTTATATCACATGGTTCAGTTCACAGCTTCCTTGGTACTAAATTCTATTTATGTGTTGTATCACATTTATTGACTTGAAAATGTTAAGCCATTCGTGCATCCCTAGTTTGAAACCTAGTGTGTAAACCTAGTATGTAAAAAGTACATTTCTACAGCAGCAAATCAAGGTCCCATCTGATATTCTTCAGAAGTCATATGGCTGTATGAATACTCTAACCAAAAAACCAATATCTCCCTTTTGTCCTATTAATATAAATTTCAAGGACAAAAGGCAATTTTAGAATGCTCCAAGTTCAGGCCAGAAATATTTACTGACATCCTAATACATGGCCAGTGCAATGCTAGTGACCAAAACTCTATTAAATACACCACAACTACAATGTCTTCAGTATTTATTTCAAATGCTTGCTGCTCTTGCTCTCTCTCCCTCTCTTTCTGTTTCTTTCTCTCTCTTTCACACACACACACACACACACGCCGTATACATACATAGTTAGCATCTGCCATTGTAGTCTCCTAGCATGCCATCTCTACTGTTTTGAGAACAGGTTTTGTTAAAATAAAATAAATAAAATAAGACACAATAAAATAAAAAATGGCCCTGCCTTGTAGAATAATAAAGGAGACTCATTCTTTAGATGATTCCTTAATCTAAACGCCCACTAAAAACAGGCTTTCTTTCCTGCCTAGTAAAGCCAATACCTGATTAATCATTTCCCTTCACATTTGTGCAAAGAACAAAATTTTACGTCATTTAAAATTAATCTGTGTTTGTTTTTTCTCAAAATAAGTGGGTTTCATGCTAGGGATGCAGGGGATGGTTTAACATTTGGAAGTCAATAATTGTGATACACCACATAAATAGAATTAAAAACAAAATTCATATGATCATCTCAATAGACGCATAAAAAGCATTTGACAAAATCCAGTTTTCCTTTATGATTAAAACCCTCAGCAAAATCGGCATAGAAGGGACATACCTTAAAGTAATAAAAGCTGTCTGTGACAAACCCACAGCCAACATTATACTGAATGGGGAAAAGTTGAAAGCATTCCCTCTGAGAACTGGAACAAGACAAGGATGCCCACTTTCACCACTACTATTCAACATAGTCTTGTAAGTCCTAGCCAGAGCAGTTCAGACAAGAAAAAGAAATAAAGGGCATTGAAATCAGTAAAGAGAAAGTCAGTCACCGACGATGTGATTGTATACCTAGAAAATCCTGAAGACTCATCCAAAAAGCTCCTAAATCTGATAAATGAATTCAGTGAAATTTCGGGATACAAAATCAATGTACACAAATCAGTAGCACTGATATACACCAACAGCAACCAAGCTGAGAATCAGATCAAGAACTCAACTCCTTTTACAATAGCTACTAAATATATATATATATATATAATTATAAAAGCTACTAAATATATATATATATATATAAAATACTTAGGAATATACCTAATCAAAGAGGTGAAAGATCCCTACAAGAAAAACTATAAAACACTGCTGAAAGAACTCACAGATAACACAAACAAATGGAAACACATCCAATGCTCTTGGATGGGTAAAATCAATATTGTAAAAATGACCATACTGCCAAAAGCAGTCTATAAATTCAATGAAATTCCCATCAAAATACCACCATCATTCTTCACTGAACTAGAAAAAACTATCCTAAAATTCATATAGAACCAAAAAGGAGCCCACATAGCCAAAAGCAAGACTAAACAAAAAGAACAAATCTGGAGGCATCACATTACCCAACTTCAAACTATACTACAAGGCTGTAGTTACCAAAACAGCATGGTACTGGTATAAAAACAGGCATATAGACTAATAGAACAGAATCAAGAGCCCAGAAATACAGCCAAATACTTACAGCCAACTGAACTTTGACAAAGCAAACAAAACATAAAGTGGGGAAAGACACGCTATTCAACAAATGGTGCTGGGATAATTGGGAAGCCACATGTAGAAGAATGAAACTGGATCCTCATCTCTCACCTTATAAAAAATCAACTCAAGATGAATCAAAGACTTAAATCTAAGACCTGAAACTATAAAAATTCTAGAAGATAACATTGGAAAAACTCTTCTAGACATTGTCTTCGCCAAAGAGTTCATGACCAAAAACCCCAAAGGAAACGTAACAAAAACAAAGAAAAATGGATGGGACCTAATTAAACTAAAAAGCTTCTGCACAACAAAAGAAATAATCAGCAGAGTAAGCAAACAACCCACAGAGTGGGAAAAAATATTTGCAAACTATGCATCCAACATAAGACTAACATCCAAACTCTACAAGGAAGTCAAGCAAATCAGCAAAGAAAAAACAAATAGTCCCATCAAAAATGGGCTAAAGACATGAATAGACAATTCTCAAAAGAAGATATACAAATGGACAACAAACATATGAAAAAATGCTCAACATCACTAAGTATCAGGAAAATGCAAATCAAAACCACAATTCAATACCATCTTATTCCTGCAAGAATGGCCATAATAAAAAAAAAAATAGATGTTGGCATGGTGTGGTGAAAAGGGAACACTTTTACACTGTTGGTGAGAATGTAAACTAGTACAATCACTCTGTAAAACAATGTGGAGATCCATAAGGAACTAAAAGTAGCTCTACCATTTGATCCAGCAATCCCACTCCTGGGTATCTACCCAGAGGAAAAGAGGTCATTATACGAAAAAGGTACTTGCACATGCATGTTTATAGCAACACAATTCACAATTGCAAAAATATGGAACCAGCCCACATGCCCATCGATCAATGAGTGGATTTTTAAAATGTGGGGTATATATACCATGGCATACTACTTAGCCATAAAAAGGAACAAAATGGCATTTGCAGCAACCTGGATGAAACTGAAGACGATTATTATAAGTGAAGTAACTCAGGAATGGAAAACCAAACATCATGTGTTCTCACTCGTAAGTGGGAGCTAAGCTATGAGGACATAAAGGCATCAGAATAACATAATGGACTTTGGGCACTCGGGAGAAAGGATTGGAGGGGGCTGAGGAATAAAAGACTACACATTAGGTACAGCGTACACTGCTTGGGTGATTGATGCACCAAAATCTCAGAAATCACCAGTAAAGAACATATCCACGTAATCAAACAAACACTACCTGTTCCCCAAAAACCTATTGAAATAAAAAATTAAAATTAAAAAAGTAATAAATCTTATACTTTTAAGGAAAAAGTAGATGTGATTGTGACTCCTGCTCTTCAGTAAAAGGAAAAGTAAGCCCACATCATTCTGTAAGGAAAAGAATTAGTCAACTACTAAGATCTGAACCTATTCTCTTAGCAACTACACTCGGAATTGGCACATATTCCTTTGCCTTCCCCCAGCTGAGTGAGGAAAAACAACTAATCTGATAGGAAAGCAACTCCAAGAATTTTCTTCACCACTACAGTGGCCAGTACACCATGGGCGTGCTTTAAGTATTGGTTACCTGTTGAATTACCTCCCCTCTACAGACACTTGTTATTCTTGAAGGATACTTCATATCACAACCTTCATCTAATGACTGAGTCATCCTCCTGGTTTATGAAATAGTAGCAGATGCTCTCTCTCCCTCCCAACCTTTCTTGCAACTAAGGGCAAGTACTTGCCAATCAGATACTCCTGGCCCAGGCTTTAAATTGCAAGCTTGGTCACAAGTGAGCTGTTCTCTGCAGAATCCATCCTGGCAGGGGTCAGGGAGTGGGAATGGCTCAGAGAGAGCTGTGGCTGCAGTTTAAGTGGTAGATTCTGACGTCTAGTGTCAGAGCTCTATGGGACATAAGTTGCGGTGCTGTGCCCAGTGGCAGCAAAAGGGTCATCAATGGGCCACTCTGTAACACAACAGGAATGTTGTTCCTGACTATGCAGCCTCCAGATCTGGTCTTCTGTGCCATCTATCCTCCAGAAATCCTGTAAATTAACCAAAATTTATTTTTTAAAATTAAGTCTTAATTCACATGCAGAAAAGAGCACAAGTCTTAAGAATGTAGGTCAATAAGGCCTGGTGCGATGGCTTACACCTGTAATCCCAGCACTTTGGGAGGCTGAGGTGGGTGGATCATGAGGTCAGGAGTTCAAGATCAGCCTGGCCAAAATGGTGAAACCCCATCTCTACTAAAAATACAAAAAATTAGCTGCACATGGTGGTGAGCACCTGTAATCCCAGCTACTCGGGAGGCTGAGGCAGAGAATTACTTGAACCTGGGAGGCAGAGGTTGCAGGGAGCTGAGATCTTGCCGCTGCACTCTAGCCTGGGCAACAGAGCGAAACTCTGTCTCAAAAAAAGACAAAAAAATAAAAAGAATATAGGTCAATAACATTTTACATATCACTTCCCTGTGTAACCACTGCCCAGATCAAGATATAGAGTATTTCCAACATGCAGAAGGCTTGTTCATAGAGCTCTCCCACTCAGTATTACCTCAGGAATGGCAATCCTGACTTGTCTCCCAGAGACAAGTTTTTCCTGTTGTTGAACTTCATATAAATGGAAATACACAGTATGTAGTCTTCTATGCCTAGCTGCCTTCACTCAACATCGTATCTGTAACATTCATCCATTCATGCCTCTATTGAGGCATGTATAAATAGATCATTTTTTTAATTGATGGCTAGATTTCCGCTGTGTATTTACAACACAATTTATATAACTTGTTGATGGACATTTGGTTGCCTCCAATTTTGGGTTATTACAATTAAAGTTTCTACAAAGCTTATTATGTATGATTTTTGGTAGACAAAAGTCCAGATTTCTGTTGGATATACCCAGGAGTAGGTCATTGGGTTTAAATATGTTTAAATTTAGTGGCTACTCACAAACATTTTTCCAAAATGATTGATTTATATTCCAACCAGCAATATAAAATAATTTTAGTTGTTCTGTTCTTGTAAATATTTGGCATTGTTAACATTTTAATTTTAGCCATTCTGGTGGGTACTAAGTCATGGTTCATTATGGTGTGTTTGCGTGTGTGTGTGCATGTGTCTTTGAGCATGTATTAAAGTAACTCATGAATGAGGAATCAGAAGACAGATAAAGCTTGTTCAAAGGACTAAAGGAAAGACAGAAATACTTACAGTCATTAAAAGAAAGAATGTTAATTTAGATACAAACTTGCTTAATGTCCTACAGGTAATGAAACCATGACCTTTAGGGTTATCTTTTTTACTGAAAATCATTTACATGTCTACAGAAAAAAAATCAGTTGCATTGTTCTAGAGAATGATTTACATGCCATTCAGTATATAAAAATTAACATCTATCTGGATGTACGAACTGAGTGATTCTATCTCTACAAAAGTCATATGTTGGAATCCTAATACCCATTGTGATGGTATTAGGAGGTGGGGTCTTTCAGAGGTGAATAAATCATTAGGGTGGAGCCCTCATGAATAAGATTAGTGCCCTTATAAAAAGAGACATGAAAGCGATTATCTTCCTCTCAGCCATGTAAGACTACAATGAGAAGACAGCCATCTGTGAACCTGGAAGTGGGCTGTCACCAAACACTGGATCTGCTGGCACCTTGATCTTGGACTTGCCAGCCTTCAGAATTGTGAAAAACAAATATTTATTGTTTAAGCCACCCAGTTTACATTTTTGTGCTATGGCAGCCCAGACTGACTAATAAGATTTCTTAATAAATAGCAACTACTGAGTCAAAGATGAACCTATTTGACAATGAAAGGACATGCAGTCATCCTTTTCTCTTTACAAGTTATGGACATTTTTCATTAATCATTCTTTCATTGCTATTATCAAGGATCTCATTGTGGTTTAACCTTGTAGACTTATGTAGATGTAGCAAGAAGCATTATTTAATATTTAGAAACCAACTTGTGGTGTATAACCAGGAAATTTAGAGCTGTACCTACTTAAGACCAGAAGATTAACTTCTATCTAAAGACTTTGTAGGAACTGTCTTTTTAACAGTCTCCATTACTCCAAGATGTTTTTAGTTACTCTTCTATTATAATGTTAGAAAACCAAACCCAAGAAATTCATCTCCATTAGATTACCTGCAGTACCTATAAATGTGGGTAAATTCCTTTGTTTCCAAGGTCTCAAAAGTCTTCTGAAACCATGGGCCTGCAAGAAAGCGACCTTACTTCCTGTAAGGCTGGGTCTCTATAAACCATGAAATAGACAACAGAACAGCTTCCTAGGAGGCTTTTTAGCATTGGTTTCACATGTGAAGTACAACTCTTGCTTTTTAATGGTTGACTAGTCATACATATTTAAATGAATTTATTGGCACTCTAAAAAAATAATTTGGTACTTGTCAATTAATTTGTAAAATTAATTGTCTGTTAAAAAGGTTTTATTGAATCTATGTAGGTAACTACATTGCCACTAAAAGAAAAGAGTTTCGGTAAAAATAATTGTTGCTGATTACTGAAGGATCAATTACCATAAGATACTCTTTTTAAAATGTCCTACTAAAATGAGATTGGAGATAAAAGAGTTAAGAATAGATTAAGTAGCAGTATCCATCATATACCTATCAAAAATATAACATTGATGTTCAACACTTGCAGGGAACTAAAAAAGAAGAAAAAGATATAATATCAAAACTAATGCTAACATTATTCCAATAAAAAATCACAGTTTTGTATTCTCATCAGTTCATCATTTTTCTTTTTTTCTTTTTTTTTTTCTTGAGACAGAGTCTTGCTCTATCGCCCAGGCTAGAGTGCAGTGGCGCAATCTCAGCTCATTGCAACCTACGCCTCCTGGGTTCAAGTGATTCTCCTGCCTCAGCCTCCTGAGTAGTTTGGATTACAGCCGCCCACCACCACACCTGGCTAATTTTTGTATTTTTAGTAGAGACGGGGTTTCATCATCTTGGCCAGGCTGGTCTCGAACTCCTGATCTTGTGATCCACCCGCCTTGGCCTCCCAAAGTGCTGGGATTACAGGTGTGAGCCACCATGCCCAGCCCATCATTTGTCTTAATTAAGTCTTGCCTCACTGGATATTGGGGAGCAGTCTAGTTTCAAGAGTTCATGTCTTTCTGGACAGTCTGACAGTTGTCTAAGTAATGCCCACTCAGAAGCCATGTCTGCGTGAGTCCAGTCTTGGAAGTAACAATAGGTGTAGAAGTTTCTGGTAGAGTCCTTTCCACTAAATTTCTGAAACTATACTTTTTTGATAAAGATCCATTTCTAGAGTTATAGCTTATAGCAGAGCCTTCAGGCATGTATAAGAGAAGGGCTGAGACCACTGGTTTATAAGAAGACAAACTGGCTGCAGTTATTATAATAACTAACAAAATCAGAATGAAGGAAAGTAAAATTTTCTACTAGGGTATAATACATAATTACTTTCTGAGGATTTGATCAATGTTTCCCCTGAAGATAAGAATAGTCTATAAACAGTTAGAATTTTTAACAAATGTCCGGGGCTTTCCAATCCATCCTGCCAAGTTGTAACAAGCTCTGAAACACACTTATCAGTAGGACTTTACCAGCACAGAACTAACTTAGGAAAAGCTGAGCCTCATTTATTTAACCTTTTCCATGAAGCTGTTATGATAGCGTTGAACGAGTTAAGAAAAATAGACCACCCCGAAGCTAATTATTTTTAGCCCACCTCTTTTTATAAAGTTAAATTTTAAAAAATCAATTTTTAATCTGGGAAGAACCTCAGAGGAATCACACAGTTTGTTTAGTGCAAAACATCTTTAAGAAAAAAATTTTATGAATCTAAGATCTGATCTTGGGAAGGCAAAACTGAAACAACACAAGTGGATGGTTTCTAGTTTAGAGCAAAACACAGGTGCTAGTGATCAGCATATAGCCATAGTAGGTGGTTTGGCCCCTTATTAATAAGAGGCTCATGTAGCATTTAAAAATAAACCCAACAGAAGGTAACACCATTGTAGGAAAACTTAGCTTACTCAGAAGTAACTTTTATTCTTTGTTTGCTTGCTTACTTGTTTGTTTAATAATCAAGAACAGGCCAGGTACAAATGACTCATGCCTGTAATCTAGACACTTTGGGAGGCAAAGGCAGGAGGATTGCTTGAGGCCAGGGGTTCAGTTACAGTGAGCTATGATCATGTCACTGCACTCCAGCCTTGGTGACAGAGCAAGAACCTGTCTTTAAAAAACAAACAAACAAAAAACAAACCAAAGTCAGCATAAAACACAGAAAGTTATTTTGATGAGATATGTAATCTCTGCCATTCGAAATAACACAAAGGTAAAGGATAATTTACTACCTCTTAATAAGCACAGACTGAGGACTGCAAGTCCAACTTATCACATTTTAACAGAGGAAAAAATTTATAGTCTTGCATTAACACAGTATTCATGTGTTTTCTTTTTTAAAAAAATCTTACAAATAAACCTGTCAAAATTGAGCCAACTTTGCCAAAACTTTTAGCACATTGTGTTGCTTCTTTTCAGATTCATTTACCTTTAGGTATTAATCCAAGGCAAATAAAATTCTCTTTCTGCAAACCTTCTATAAACCTTAAATATCATATCAGGTTTTTTCTTTACTACTTCTTTAACAAGATGCTCTCCCATAAGAAAGTCTATTCTTTCTCTTCCTTGCTAAATAATAACTCATCCCATTATTACCTAGATTCTACATTCATACTTCTCTGCCTCCACTTTACTTAGGATAGTCTCAACCACATAGAGTAATTATAACTTTTAAACAAAGTAATTAATTTCTCTTTCATGGAAAACTCTGAAAGATAGGACATTGAGAACTGTCTTTCATACACTAGCATTTTAGCAGACTAGCAAAGCTCACAATGTGTGTGTGTGTGTGTGTGTGTGTGTGTGTATTGTATCTGCCAAAGAAGAATAGATCTTTGTAATTCCAACAGAGATGACAAAAAAAGTCACTGCATAGAACAAGATCTCCATCCACTGCTGCCACAAAAGGTGACTAACAGATTAGCTGTGCACAAGCCAGACTCACATGTACACAGGGTGGTGATCTCAGCAGAGACAGGCTGGGTATGTATTAATACTAGTCCCTGAACTTCAGTGAAAAAATAAATATGGACCAAACTTAAATTAGACAAGGCATAATTGGACGAATAGATGTAGCTCAGAACAGAAACAGAAACAAAAACAAAAACAGACTCAAAGAAGGGAAAAGAACAGAGAAACAGAGCCAGCAGGGGTAAATGTTTATTGCTGCTTGAGATTGTCTCCAAGAACACAAGAAATACCTGGCATCAATCAGTGCAAAATTCAATAAGCCTAATTAATTTCAGAAGGGGAGTTTCCTGGGACATCTATGTGGAATCTCCAAAAATTGTCAAAGTACAATATTCAGTTAAAACAGATCTCCCAGCCTCATGAATATAACACATGTTAAAGATTTATTGAACTCATTATTAATGAAGGAATCAGCAGAAAGTTAAAGCTGGTTTAGTTCCTGCTTATGGTTTCAAATTGCTTTTCTCTAATCAACATCCTTTTAATACCGTCCTTTTTCTGTTTAAATTTCCCAGATTTGGTTTCTGCTGCTTACACCTAAGAGACCAGCCTACTACATAAATTAGTACCGTCACTGGTTCCAAATAACAGGACTTGAGAGACGGAGAAAATTTGTGTGTATTTTTTAGCCTTGTTAGAGCTAAGGGCAGTGAAAACATAGGTAAGAGATGGGACACTAGAAGTTAATGCTTGCCTTTGATCAAATTTCCTCTGTGATACCCCGGAATAAAATGTCCCTTGAAGTCAAGGCTTTAGGGGAATGAAGGGAGGTATTGTCTCTAGAAGATTCAAAAGCTCTAATACAAACAAATGGAAGTTTGTTTGACTTTTATTACCATGTGCCTGCATACCCATTCACTAGCTTTTTTGGTCTGAAGAAAAGTAGGCGGGTTTTGGAAAATGACAAAGAGTAAGTTTAATCAGGTAGTAACTCCTGTTATAGCTGCTGTTGAAAAAACGGTCATTGATCAGAGAAAGTCAACACAGCCTCTGAAAACCAGTATGCAGCTTTTCATCAGGCAAATCTATTTTTCTCTATTTTAGTCAATACAGAACACCAGAAACACATCTTCAGGAGAGAACTGGAGTGCTCTACCATCCACAGGACACGGCACTGTCTACTGCTCAGAGGAGACTGGGCTGAAAGAGCTGGAGAGCCAGAAGTAACCCTCACCCATATGATTTAGTAGGATACGTGTGTGCCAGAGGGAAGGAAATAAAATTCATAAAATTCAGGAACCTACCCAATCAGTCAAGTCCTGGGAGGTTCAGCACACTGTGAGATACCCTCTGAATTAAGTGACATGTTGCTATCCTTTTTACCCCCTACCATTAAAAGAGGTCACTCGGTGGACCTCTTCAGTGTTTGGAAGCAACATTTGGTTTACAGTCCCTTGCATTTACTAGATGAATTGAAAATTTTTGTATTTAAGTTCAGCCCAGAAAAAGAGATGACTTTTCTACTTCATGCTGCCAACAAGCAGCTCAGCCACTTGGTTCTTATGTCCCAGAAGAACTAATTCACTGTATTCTGTGGACAAGTTGAAAATTAACAACTGCCAACACACCCTATAGAAGTGGTGAGGTAAGAAATAGAAAAGAAAATTAAATATATCTCTCTCTTATATATTCACACATATATAATGTTATATATATTTACATATAGATTCATGTAATTAATTTTTAATTCATTTTTTTAAACTTAAAAAATATATAAGTTTACATACACACATATGTGTAGTATTAGGTTGGTGCAAAAGTAATTGTGGTTTCCTTGTGGGAATCAGGAGGACTAGAGAGACCACGGGGAAGAGCAGGAGGATTTTATTGAGTGCAATCAGACCCAGTGGATGATCATCCAGAGACTGGGCCCAGAACAAAGACAGACTTGACTTGTATACACACTTCTAAAAGGGTGTGGGCTAGCCTGAAACAAGCTTACAGTGGCACAAAGCATAGTGGCACGAAAGCAAGGATACAGGGCAGAACAAAGGCAGTTAATCAAATTGTGACAGGTACATAACCCAGAATTACACATGACCTTTGCTATGCAGCCCAGATGGCTGTTATCTAGACTTTGCTCTAATGCCTTGCCCGGGCTTATCTCATAACCTTTGCTATGGCACCCAGGTTGCTGTAGTTCAGGTCTGCTCAGACAGCTCAGGACCTTCACTGTACCACTTAGATAAAACAGAATATTTGAAGTTACTAGTTACAGAGAACAAGAATCTATAAACTCATACCATAAGAGAAAGGAAAATTTGTTTTTCTCCTCCCAAGGTTGAGGGAGTGCTGGGAGAGTCTCCAGAGCACATTCCTTTGAGCCCTGACTTCCCAGATAGTGTTTATCGAGGCTTTTCCTGGGTCTGGGCTGTGCCTGTTGCTGTCCCTGGGATAAGTCAACCTAATACAGGAAAGCTTATTTCTTTTTCTTTTTAATTTTTTTTTCTTTAATTTCCACCTCAGTTTTTGCCAATGCTTTTTATCTTGGTCTCTGCTGAATCCTCAAGACCTGAAACCAACACATAATTGGTGCTTGTTAAATATGTGTTGAAGGATTGTGATTGAATAAATTATTGGTCAGATTTTAGCCAGGGCCAGATTTCAGTTTTAGAAACATTACTCTGGCTGTAATATGAAAGTTAGATAGAGGAGGTAACACTAGAGAGGAGACCAAGCAGGAAGTTGGTGGCAAACCCTGACAGTAGACACACAGCCACGGCTTCCAAGGTTTTGGACTAAAATCCCACCCTCTTCAGCAAATAACTAGTCTCATTCTGGAAAACATCTGTTGGCTTATTACTCCCCTTGAGGGAGGCTGAAAGCCTGACCTCGGGGTCCCCTGGGACCATGTGGCCCGCACTTCTCATCATGAATGGGTCTTCTCTGGACCATCAAGCCATGAAGCAGGAGGAGCATAGCAAGACTGGATCCAATCTTCCAGCACAAATAAGACTGCAGGATGTCAAGGATCAATGGACAAGGTGACCCGCTCAGTGGACGTGTGACCTAGTCAGTCTCTTTCCCAGACACCCTGGTGTTTTCTCAATGTGCTCGTGAGCAAATGTCTGTGCAGTAGGGATGGGGGTCCCACATGGCTCAGAAGAGCACAGGCCTCCTCTCACTGAGGCTGACCTAGCTGCTGCAGGCCTGAGTGTCCCGTCAACCAATGGCAGGAAGCAGCCTGTGAACATCTTGGATGTTAGCATATCTTGGAGGGGGCAGTGATCTGTCCCCAGTGGGGTAGACACATCCAGATTTGGGTTTACCATCCTAGCTCATCGTGTTTCTGTCTGGGCCAGCACCTGTGGACTTATTGAGTGTCTCATTGGCCATCATGCTTTACCACACAACAATGCTTCTAATAAAAGAACTCTCATTGCAAGAAAGAAGTAGAGCAACTATATCTAATTGTCTACTGGACATCTCCTTTTGGATGTTTTGGAGGCACCTCATGCTCAACATAACTAAACACATGATCTTCTCCCAAAACCCAATCCCCTTCCACAATTTTCTAAGTGAATGGCACCATCACCAATCCAGGTACCCAAACCAGAAACCTTGACATCATCCTTAGCACCTCCCTCTCATCCTTCATATCTAATTATTTCTGAGTGTTATTAATTTTCCCTTCTAAATATTTCTTAAATCCATCCACTTCCCTCTATTTCCACCATTTATGCTGGGTAGAACTTTCAAGAATACTTTAATTATGTTATTAAATGGGTACTGCCACAACTTTCACCCTCACCTCTTTCCCCTAGTTCCTGATAGTAGAGTCGACAGAAAGCATCTTGTGAGGTACAGAAAGCATCTTTTAACCCTGAGGCAACAAGAATAAGGACAAAAGCCCCTATATACAGGAGGATGTGAAAGTAGAAAGACAAGATGTGCCCAGATTTCCAAGGGCTTGTTGCACTACCAGGATGTGCCTGGCCTGCCTGTCTCCATACACAAAGCCCTCTTTGTATAAATTTCTGAATGTATGTAAGTAACTTCATTGTCACTTAAATGAGTGTCACCATAGCTCCCCCCCAGACTTTCTCTCTGACTTGTGAAGCAGTGGTCATGTGGGTGTATGATTTGCTCTTCTTAAGGAATTGGAATTTTGTTTTTGCTTCAAAAAAAAAAAAAGCTGGCAAAAAAAGAGTGATGCTGATATACTGTTTGTCCCTTTGACTCAACCTAAAATGCTTCTAAAATCAACACACTCAAAAGCAATACTAACCATTACCCTAATTCAATCAACATCAAAAGATAGGAAAAAATAAAACTTTATATCAAAAATTTCAAGAATGTTTGGGCATGCCATACCCATCTTAGCTTAAGTCTCAACCAGTCTCCCTCTTCTTATCCCAACACATGCACAAACAACATACACACAACACATACACAACCCCCAAACACATACCACATACATACCATACACCACATATACATCACACTACATACACACCACACACAGAAAACACACTACATACACACTTCACACACACCACACACACCACATCCACACACATACACTACACACACAACACACACAGAAAGCACACTACATACACTCTACACTCACACCACACACACCACATCCACACACATAGAGCATATATATCAACACACTATGCACACACCACACACATACACCATACGCGCCATATGCATACACCACACCCCCACTACACACAGCATACATTTACACCCACGACACACAATGCACTACACACACACACACACAGACACCATGCTACACACACATCACATATACCATACATATATACCCACCACACATAATGCACTACACACACACCACATCCACACACCACACACAGAAAACACACTACATACACACTACATGCACACACCACATATGCACCACATCCACGCACATACACCACACTACACACATAACACACACATACATCATACACATATATCACACCCCACACTACACACACCATACATATACACCCACCACGCACAATGCACTACACCACACACACAAACACACACAATACACCACACACACACCACATACCACACCATATACACACCATACACATATACCCACCACACACAATGCATTACGCCATACACTCACATACCACATACCACATACACACACACTACACACAGACCACATACCACATGACACACACATATCACATCAAACATGCATACATACATACATAAATCTTTTCCTCTGGATGACCCAGCTAGAGGATCTCACTAATCCCCTAAAAGCACGATCTCTCTTCACTAAGCTCTGCTTTGTCACTGTTGAAAGATATTTGTTTTTTGGCTCTGTCACCCAGCCTGGAGTGCAATGGGGCAATCTCAGCTTACTTCAACCTCCGCCTCCCAGGTTCAAGCAATTTTCCTGACTCAGCCTCCTGAGTAGCTGGGACTACAGGCACGTAGTCCCTGGCTAATTTTTTTTTTCTTTTTTTTTGAGACGGTGTCTTGCTCTGTCGCCCAAGCTGGAGTGCAGTGGCACAATCTCAGCTCACTGCAACCTCCACTTCCTGGTTTCAAGTAATTCTCCTGCCTCAGCCTCCAGAGTAGCTGGGATTACAGGTGCCCACCAACATGCCCGGCTAATTTTTGTATTTTTAGTAGAGACAGAGTTCCACCATGTTGGCCAGGCTGGTCTCGAACTCCTGACCTCGGGTGATCCACCCACCTCGGCCTCCCAAAGTGATGAGATTACAGACATGAGCCACCACACCCGGCCTGTTGAAGGATATCTTGGTAGGTCAAAAAATCATTTACTATAATGAAAATGAGATATGGCACAAGGATAAATTTGGAAGATTAATGTGGAGCCATAACCTTAAAAATATCTTTACCTTTTGTTCAATCTATAGTAGCAGTGACAGTTCTCACCCTTCACAATTCTCAGATGCATCCCAACCCTCAGATTTAGGTCTCTAACACTAACCTCCAATTTAAAGCTACAGGACTCTTCAATGAGTCCATATGGAAGAAAAAACCCAGATGTTTCTTATGACACTATTTTTGTCATAAGAAAATCAGGGGCAGAGCTAAAAGGTTGAAGTAGAAGGCAGCTTACTTTCCGTCAGCCAAGTTATGCCAATTTGAGAATGAGGTCAAAGCAAAGCTCAAAAGAGAAAAGTCAGCATAACATGCAGAAAAAAATTGGTTGTAATAATAAAAATGAAAAGAATTGGTTTTAATTTTTAATGGCTTTTAAATATATAACATAAAATATAAAAATATTTATAAAATATATATAAATACAAATATAAAAATATTGAAGAAATGAATATATGAAAAGGTGATATTATGGAGATTTTGTTCTTCAATTAAGACTCTATATATATTTCAAACTGTATATGTATTTGTTTCTGCCTATGTAAACAGGAAAGGGTGAACAAAAACATGTGAGCGAACCAAACAATCCCAGAAAAGTAGGAACCGTGCCAAGAACAGGAAGATCTGATCAGCTCTGCTGATTTTATACAACAGGCAGAGAGAGGAAGGCCCAGCACCTGTGAGTTCTCATAGTAAGATCAGTTACAAAGAGAGGCCTCAGGAGGCTTCCAAAAGGACGTATTCACCAAATATTCTAAAGAAGAAAACTACCCAGACAAACTCAATCTCCTATTTTCTAGGAAAGGAAAATTTCTACTAATTATAGCTACTAATTTTAATAAAATGCTAATGATAAATACTTGTATTTTTAAAATACCAGGAATCTATGTCTATATACCAAAATGTACAGCTATTCTCAAAAACTTAAAGGATACCCCATTTGAAGAAAGAGACGTCTCAAAAACTGAGAATCTTCATAAAAGGCAAGGACCTGCGAGTTCCATAATGAAATGAGTACATTTTTATAAAAGAGACTCAGCCTGTTATCAACACTTGGGTTTGAATTTCTTGGATGTTGCCACTCAAAAACTTGTGATTTCTACCCAAGAACCTGCAATGTCAGCTATCCTGCAATAACCTTCATTTTTCTTTGGGTCCGGTAGGGTTACAAAAATCATAAGCTAGTAATTAAACAATGGCTAGCAGGATTATTGAAACCCCTAGAAAATGTAAAAAGTAAAACCCTGGGAATGTGCAGGATAAGAACAAAAAGTAATATTTTATCTCTTCTGTTCATAATCATTTTGGTATAACATCTTTCATTGGTTTTGTAAACTTTGCAATATTTTATACATTTGTGTTTCTTATGGGATTTAAAGTACTTATGAATCTTCATTTAAATTAAAATGTAAAAGGCCTTTAATTAAATGTTTAATAAATGTTTAAATATTTGGTGAAATCTAATTGGTAAAACTCATAAGACTTTTTTTTATTACTTGTGTAAGTGCCATGTAATCCTTTAGGGAAATGTCACCTTTTTAAAAATGGCAATTGATTGGCAGGGTGCGGTGGCTCATGCCTATAATTCCAGCATTATGGGAGGCCAAGGTGGGTGGATCACCTGAGGTCAGGAATTCAAGACCAGCCTGGCCAACATGGTGAAACCCCATCTCTACTAAAAATACAAAAAAATAGCCAGGCGTGGTGGCACATGCCTGTAGTCCCAGCTATACGGGAGGCTGAGGCAGGAGAATCACTTGAACCCAGGAGGCAGATGTTGCAGTGAGCTGAGATTGTACCACTGCACTCTAGCCTGGGTGACAAGAGCGAGACTCTGTCTTAAAAAAAAAAAAAAAAGGCAATTGATTAATAAATTTAAATTATTTATTAATTGAACATTAAACAACCATTAAGAACATATTTTCTTCAAACATTAAAGCTCCTAGGACATTAAACAATCTGTCAACCTCCTTCTGCTCTGAGTCTCATGGCCTCAGTAGCACTAGATCCAGTCTCAGTTAAGGTGACCTAATTACTACAGATGATCTGACTCAGTAAAAATACATTGAACATATATTGTACACCACATCCAATGTGCTGGCATGTGTAACCCATCACTCGAAACACCTGCTCTCTTGACCAATACCAGTTATACCACAGGAATAACTGTAGTTCACATCTCTTACCCTATGTCTAGAAATAAAGTAGGGTGTAGAGTGATGGATTCTGCTATGGAGTATGCCAGAGAGACAGCTTCAGACATCAATGAGGACTTGCGAGGTAGAAGTGCTTAAAAAGAGAAAAGAAAAATCTATTTGCCAAATCCTTCCTTCCTCACAGCATTAAACTAATAAATGTTTGCATCATGAAGCACCATGTTCCAGTAGCATGCATTTACTTGTTTCTGTTCATGCTCCAAAACATGTTTTAGAGGCTTTCACAAACTAGTGTGAGATGTGCAGCAGTTGCACATAGTAGTAGCTAAGAAATACTTTTCCACATTGAACAATTCATTTTTTTCTTAAAACTATATCTTAAAAGTATATCTCAATTACTTATCTAGACACCTAAAGCAAGATGGAACACTATAATTATAAATTGTGTTATTTTCATTAATATATGTAGTAAGATTTAATTAAAATTACAAAACATTGTTTCAGCTTAGACCATCTTGATTCTAAAATCTCATCAATTGTACATATAATTTATTAGTTAATTTTATTTTATCTTTTATTTTAACAAGATATCCCAAATATGTTAGTGAAAAATAACTTTTTAAAAATGAAATTATAATTTTTACATTTCACTTTAATATTTATTTTAATTATAGATAGATGTAAATATATTTAAATTCCAAACAGTCTGAACACAATTATATTTTTTAATACTAAATCATTGAGAATAACTACAAGTCAAGAATATGGTAGGAATTGATCATCTGGATTTCATAATATAAAACAAATCTTATATAATTTTTTCATCTGTGTAATGATAGACTTGATCAAACATGTATCAAAGGGGTGGGGGATGGGAGTTGAACAATGAGAACACATGGACACAGGGAGGGGAACAATACACACTGGGGCCTGTTGGGGGAGGTGGGGTAGTGGGAGGGAGGGAGAGCATTAAGAAAAATAGCTAACGCATGCTGGGCTTAATACCTAGGGGACGGGTTGATAGGTACAGCAGACCACCATGGCACACATTTACCTATGAAACAAACCTGCACATCCTGCACATGTACCCCAGAACTTAAAATTTAAATTTAAAACAAGGAGATGGGGGAGGTAAAAAGAAAAAGATATATAAGAACATCTTCAAAGAAATGGTTAGCTTAAACTCAAAATCTGAAAACAATGGGAGAAACTAGACTTTAAAATCTTTCTTAAAAATTTAATTACTGGTGAAAACAATGAAAATAAGCAAGAAAAATATTATCATCAAATGCACAGCTTAATCAGTTCAGACAGAACCCCTGCAATTTCACATTCTTTATTAACTGAAGAAGTAATTACTGATCATGACACATCACTTGCACACATAAAATTATTTAACTGAACAGACTGAACAAATGGCAGTCAATCAATAGTATTAAAGGCAAGAAAACACCAATAGAAAACACCGATGTGGTGTTCTTAAAAGAGTAATATTATATGTCTATTTAATCAAGTATAATGATGCTTATCTGGAAATAATAGCAAAATAGTTAAAGAAAACAAAAAATGGGAATTTTCTAGACTCTTCTAAAGCGGCTCGTGATGGCAGCACAAGGGTAGAGTTGAGGTAGGAGCACAAGTCTGTGTTTCTACCACTCAATCAATATGGCAGAGATAGCGATTTTCTCATGAGACGAATTGGTAGCTGGGTATGAGCTGTCGAAGGAACTCAATACAAGAGAGCTACTGGAGCTGGAAGACTCCCGGAGGAGTTTGCTGTAGGGTAGGCTACTGAGGGCTGAAACTTGAGAAGTCCCAAAGCATCAGTAGGTGTGGTAGCCAGATTCCAAGATTGCCCCCCAAAATCCCTGCCTCCTGCTATTCACACCCTGTGTAGTCCCCTCCCGTATTATATCAGACCTGACCATTATAGCAGAAATGAGAGTATGTCACTTTTGAGACTGAGTTATAAAAGACACTATATACAGTATTCCCCACCCCGTCTATCCACGGAGGATCTGTTCCCCAGTGGAAAACCCTCGGTGGATGCCTGAAACTGCAGATAGTACAGAACCCTATATACACTATGTTTTTGCCATCTGATAATTGACCCAGCTACTAAGTGACTCATGGGTGGGCAGCACATACAGCGTGAATCCACTGGACAAAAGAATGATTCATGTTCCAGGCAGGATGAAGCAGGACAGTGCAAGATTTCATTATGCTACTCAAAATGGCATGCAACTGAAAACTTATGAAGGGTTTATTTCTGAAATTTTTCATTTAAGAGTTTTGGCCTGCAGTTGGCAGTGGTAACCAAAATTACAGAAAGCAAAACTCAGATAAGAGGGTACTACTGCATATCTACATATTTATATTTCTATTTCTATCTCTATCTCCAATCTTTATCTCTCAGATCACTCCTCTAAGGAAAACCAGCTGCCATGTCATGTGCAACCTTATGAAGAAATCCATAATGTGATGAACTGAAGCCTCCTGCCAGCAACCATCTGAATGAGCTTGGGTTTCTGTTTATATCCTCCAGCCTCAGTTAAGCCTTAAGAAGGCTGTATCCCCAGCTCAGCTTGAATGTGACTTCATGAACCAGAACCACCCAACCAAACTATTCCAAATTCCTAACTCTCAATTATATGAGAAAGCAAATCTTTGTTGTCTTAAATTGCTACCTTTAGGGATAATTTGCCATGCAGCAATAGATAAGTAGATTAGACAGATAATTCCTCAAGGAATCGTGCAGGATGGATAGATAACCTCATAGGAGCAAAGAAAGAAATCACTAACATGCTTTACAAATTATTCACCTGTTGATGGACATTTGGGTCGCTTCCATTTTTTGGCTATTACAAATACTGCTGCTATGAACATGGGTGAACAAATCTCTCTTCAAGTCCCTGCTTTAAATTCTTTTGGGTGTATACCCAGAAATGGCATTGCTGAATCATATGGTAATTCTATTGTTAATTTTTTTAGGAACCGCCATACTGTTTTCTATAGAGGCTGCACCGTTTTACATTCCCATTAACAGTGCTTCATTCCTATTTCCCACATTCTCACCAATACTTGTTATTTTGGGTTTTTTTCTAATAGTAGCCATCCTAATGGGTATAAGGTGTTATATGGTTTTGATTTGGATTCCTATAAATATTAATGATGTTGAGCATATTTTCATGTGCTTACTGATCATTTTTATGTCTTCTTTGGAGAAATGTCTATACAGGTCCTTTGCCCATTTTTTAATCAAGTTTTTTGGTTTTCTTGTTTTTGAGTTGTAGTTCTCTATATATTTGGGATATTAACCATTTATCATATATAGGATTTGCAAACATTTTCTCCCATTCTGTGGATTGACTTTTCACTTTGTTGATTGTGTTTTTTGATGCCCTGAAGTTTTTAATTTTGATGTAGACTAATGTATTTATTTTTTCTTTTGCTGCTATACTTTCAACAGTTTACCAGCCTTTGATCTACATGATCTACGTGAGTGAAGAGAGACACTAAGAAAAAAAGGTGTTATCAGTGATGGAATAAAAGTTATTGAAACCTAAGGATGAAATGAACAGGTAAACTAAATCTGTATTGAATAGGATAAGGAATATCAATCTTAAAACCTTGAAGATTTAAAAAATGTTAACTGTGGGCCGGGCGCGGTGGCTCATGCCTGTAATCCCAGCACTTTGGGAGGCTGAGGCGGGCAGATCACGAGGTCAAGAGATCGAAACCATCCTGGCTAACACAGTGAAACCTCGACTCTGCTAAAAATATAAAAAAATTAGCCAGGCGTGGTGGCAGGTGCCTGTAGTGCCAGCTACTCGGGAGGCTGAGGCAGGAGAATGGCGTGAACCTGGAAGGCAGAGCTTGCAGTGAGCCAAGATCACGCCACTCTGGGCAACAGAGCGAGACTCCGTCTCAAAAAAAAAAAAAAAAGTTAACTGTATTCGTCCTAGTTCTTCAGAGAAACAAATCCAATAAGATAGATAGATAGATAGATAGATAGATACAAAAGGAGATTCATTATGGGAATTGGCTCACATAGTTACGGAGGCTGAGAAGTCCCACAGCATGCCATCTGCTAGCTGGAGAATCAGGAAAGCTGATGATGTGTGACTCTAAAGGCCAGAAAAGCCAACGGTGTAACTCAGTCAAAGGCTGCTAGTCTGGGTCCCAGAGTCTGAAGGTCTGAGAACCAAAATCTCTGATATCCAAGGGCAGGAAGAGATGGGTGTCCCAGCTCAAAAAAGAGGAAACCCCCTCCTTCTTCCACATTTTTGTTCTCTTCTGGCCCTCAACGAATTGGATGACGCCTGCCCACATTGGTGAGGGTGGATCTTCTTTACCCAGTCCACTGATTCAAATGTTAATCTATTCCCGAAACACCCTCACAGACACACCTAGAAATAATGTTTTGCCAGTTATCTGAGAATCCCTTAGCCCTTTCAGGTTGATGTCTAAAATTAACCATCACATTAACTAATATTCACTTTATTAAGTCAAAACATCTCAGTGTGTGCATTGTGTTTAAACAACATCTTAATACAGGACCATCTATAGCTCTGCACATGGCTCAAACTGGGCATGAACATAGAATTCCCACACGGTGAACTTAACATAAGATATTCAGAACAGAGGGGCCATGGCCAGCCCGTTAAATTCCACAATTCATTTGCTAAGAGCCTAGAAATCTTATGAAGCACCTAATCTCTTTTTCTGAATAATAGTAATACTTCCATTTCTAGAAAAATCTATTAATTCTATGATCCAGAGTACTGTTTCTAACATAATGCACCTATTAAATGAAACATAGTCCCTTGAACCTTTGGCACCAAATGCACCATCTGAAAGGAAATACCAATTCTAAACTCCAAACCGAAGGAACATATGCAACGCTTATACTGTTTTTGGTATGCTTCAATTCTACCTTTTAAGTTATGAAGCTGTTTGAAATTCTAGTTCACACATAAGAAGATTCTAGGCCATCAATGCGGCATATGCAGAATTTCCTCCTCATTTAGGAAATTAAATCTATTTACATTTACGGAAAAAAACTTTATATGAGCATTTGCCTGAAATTCAGGTGGTATTGAAACATTTCCTGCAATGAGAGAAAATAACACAGAAAATAAATGCTGCTTTAGTGTGTTATGTAATAATTGCATGCCATCACCTGGAGTGTTTTCTGTCCTTAGGAGCAGAACCCTATTGCACTTTGTTGGGGTGGAATGAGAGTAGCGACAATATATAAATACCTTTTAAAGAGGATCTAATAAAGTCACAAATAACAGAGTCAAATGGAGTATTAAGGGAAAGTAGGATCATTCAGACTCATCCTGTAACTTTGAGATTGACGTCGAGGTGAAAGCTTCAGATGTTCAAGTGGTTATTTCCTTGTTTGTGAAAGGTTTTGTTGGGAACAGGCCCCCCAAAATCTGGCCATAAACTGGCCCAAAAAATGGCCATAAGCAAAATCTCTGCAGCACTGTGACAAGTTCATGATGGCCATGACGCCCACGCTGGAAGGTTGTGGGTTTACGGGAATGAGGGCAAGGAACACCTGGCCCACCCAGGGCGGAAAACCACTTAAAGGCATTCTTAATCCACAAACAATAGCATGAGCGATCTGTGCCTTAAGGACATGCTCCTGCTGCAGATAACTAGCCAAACCCATCCCTTTATTTCGGCCCATCCCTTTGTTTCCCATAAGGAATATTTTTAGTTAATCTATAATCTATAGAAACAATGCTTATCACTGGCTTGCTGTTAATAAATAAGTGGCTAAATCTCTGTTTGAGTCTCTCAGCTCTGGAGGCTGTGAGACCCCTGATTTCCCAGTCCACACCTCCATATTTCTGTGTGTGTGTCTTTAATTCCTCTAGCGCTGCTGGGTTAGGGTCTCCCTGACCGAGCTGGTCTCAGCAGGTTTGAGGGTGGCTGGGGACATGTACTAGAAACAATATACTGGATTGTCTGAATCATGAGTTTGATCCAAAGTGGTGCTTCCAATGTATATGTTTCCATGTGTGTTATGCATAAACATACACACACATCATTATGCTAATGTATGCATGTCTAGGCACACACACATACAACTGTGCATATCAATATTATTTTCTAAAGAGGAGAATTGTGTTTTCTTTTTTAACATGGGAGAAATGTCCATTTTTTGCTTTTGCCCCAAATTTTTACTGTTTATAAAGTTTTACTACAGCTAAGGAATTTTGCAATGCCTGAGTAATGACACAGATTATTACTAGCCATACTAACTTGGAAACCCCCTAGATGTTTCTCTTAAAACTTTGGTTTTGGGGTGGTCAGATGTGGAAAGAAAAGGGGAAGAAATGCAGAAGAGGTGAAAAGGAGTCTGATGAGAAAGTGTGCCTTTCTGTTTTCTACTACTAACTAAATCATGTTTCTCAAACTTTGGATATTTTTTTCCAAACATGCTTCTCAAACTTTGGAAACTTGAGAAGCTTTTTTCAAAATATACATGTGCAGCCCACAACACTGGAGATTCTTTCAGGGAGCCTGGGGGCAAGATTCAGCCCCCAGATACAAACTTTTTCTGTATAAAGATTAGAGAGTAAATATTTTAGGCTCAAGGCCATATAATATTTGTCAAAACCACTCAGTTCAGCCATTGTAAGGCAAAAGCAGCCATAGACCATATGTTAGTAAATGAGCATGACTGTGTTCCAATAAAGTGCCATTTACAGGGCAGATTTGGCCTCCAAGGTATAGTTTGCCCACCTCTGATGTTGAGTGACACCCAGGAATACTATACTTGGAAAAGTGTTATGCATCTATAAAATTCTCATTAAAATTTATTTTTAAAACTTACCAAAAACTCAACAGGAAAGTGATAAAGGGTTAGAATAGGCAGTTCCAAAACGAGAGGGAGATGAGAGAGAGAGAGAGAGAAGGAAGGAAGAAAGGAAGGAAGGAAGGAAGGAAGGAAGGAAGGAAGGAAGGAAGGAAGGAAGGAAGGAAGGGAGGGAGGGAGGGAGGGAGAGAGGGAGGGAGGGAGGGATGGGGCGCAGTGGCTCACGTCTGTAATCCCAGCACTTTGGGAGGCCAAGGTGAGTGGATCATCTGAGGTCAGGAGTTCAAGACCAGCCTGGCCAACATGGTGAAACCCCATCTCTACTAAAAAATACAAAAATTATCTGGGCATGGTGGCAGGCACCTTAATCCCAGCTACTTGGGAGGCAGAAGCAGGAGAATCATTTGAACTTGGGAGGCGGAGGTTGCAGTGAGCTGAGATAAAGCCATTGCACTCAAACCTGGGGGACAAGAGTGAGACTTCTCTCAAAAAAAAAAAAAAAAAAGAAGGAAGGAAGGAAAAGAAAAAAAGAAAGGAAGGAAGGAGGGAAGGGAAGGGAGAAAGAAAATGATTTCATAAAGAAAGGAAAAAATACTAAACATAATTTTTTAAATGCAAGCTAAAACAAGACACCATCTTTTACTCAATAAATTGGCAAAAACTAAAAAGTCAGATAAGACACAATTTTGCAGAGCCATGGGGAAGCCAGCACACTCAGTACCCTTAGTATGAGGATAGGATAATACTACTTCAGAGGGCAGTTTGGACACAAATTATAAAATTACAGGGCACAAATATTTATGTATAAAGAGGGATTATAATAGCAATACATTGGAAACAATCTAAAAATCCTCCAAGAGGGACATGGTTGAAAAATTACAGTATATCTGTTAAGTCATATGCTTCATAAGCACTATAAAGAACAAGGTGGACCAGTATGCTGACTATAATGTTGGTTAACCCCTCAAAACTATTCTCACTTTTTCTTCGGTGGGGCTGCCCCACTTAAGATGACTTTTTTCAAACTTTTTGAAGCTAAATGTAGCCAGTTACCTCAGTTCTCACCAAATGGAAATGAATGAAATTGGTATGTTCATCTTCCAATTCCTCTTCTGAAAGATGTTTACTTTCAAATCACCTTTCCTTTGTCTATGTCTTTAGCAGCTGTGGAAGCTATGATTTGAAGACAATTGCTTGACTTCACTCAAATGCATCCCTGAATGATTTCCTGGAACAGAACCTGCACTGTATTGCACTGTAATATGTGAGAGAAATAAATATCTATCATATTTAAACCAGGGCATTTTGGCTCCTCTTTACAGCAGCTTGGCACTTGCCCTCAATAATACAGAAACGTGCATAGTGCTGCCATAACTGAAACCTAAGATGTGGCATTGGTACAATGAGAGAATCACAGGTGATGGGGACGTGGGTATTTCAGGCTAAAATGTTGACCACCCTTGTTCTATTGTCACAAAACGTTTAGCAAAACTATTACCTACGATAATTGGAGAAGCAGATCACTTCTCCTATTACTTCAAATGAAGCTATTGGAAAGAATCCAAATGTCAATCTTTGTTGGCTGCTCTTTGCTGTCTATAAACAGGTTTTTTAAAAAGTGATCAACTAAGGCAAGAATTGGCAAGTTTGCAAGCAGAGCTGGAAGAAAGTAGAGAGCATCCAAAAAGATGAGACTTGTTAAGGGTTGAAAAGCCAACTGATACGTAAAGAGGCTTACAATAGCACTTAATTGAACCAGAGCTGCAGGTGATAAAACCATTACTCACACCCTTTCTCAAAGGCCTGTTAAGACTCCTTAGCCACACAGAAAAGAAGCCTCAGGCAAAGAACAAATCCAGGGTGTTGCCTTCCCACCCAAGCCAATTTTTTTTTTTTCAGGTAGCTTCAGGGTACCTACCATTCAAACAGGAAAGAAAAGTGTGTCAAACTTACAAGCCAGGAAATAGGTCAGCCTGAATATCCACGTGCAGAAAAGAACATTGAGAGTGGTCAATGGCCCAGGTACTGACTGGAAGTAAGCAAACCCAAAGCCAACTGAGTTCTTAATCAGAAGTAATGTTTTGGTAAAACACCCTGGTGAATAAGACATTCAATAAGTCACACGAGTATGATGGGCTCAGAAGGCAAACCCAAATCTGGACGTGTCTACCCCATTGAGGACAAATCACTGCCCCCTCCAAGATGTTCATGGGCTGCTTCCTGCCATTGAATGATGGAACACTCAGGCCTGCAGCAGCCAGGTCAGCCTCAGTGAGAGGAGGCCTCTGCTTCTGAGCCATGTGGGACCCCCGTCCCTACTGCACAGACATTTGCTCACGAGCACATTGAGAAGAAAATGCCAGGGTGTCTGGGAAAGAGACTGAGTAGGTCACATGTCCACAGAACAGGTCACCTTGTCCATTGATCCTTGACATCCTGCAGTTTTATTTGTGCTGTAAGGTTGGATCCAGTCTTGCTATGCTCCTCCTGCTTCATGGTTTGATGGTCCAGAGAAGACCCATTCATGATGAGAAGTGTGGGCCACATAGTCACAGAGGACCCCAGGGTCAGGCTTTTAGCCTCTCTCAGAGACCACTAATAAGCCAACAGATGTTTTCCAGAATAAGACTAGTTATTTGCTGAAGAGGGTAGGATTTTAGTCCAAAACCGTGGAAGCCATGGCTGTGTGTCTACTGTCAGGGTTTGCCACAAACTTCCTGCTTGGTCTCCTCTCTAGTGTTACCTCTTCCATCTAACTTTCATATTACAGCCAGAGTGATGTTTCTAAAACTGAAATCTGACCCTGGCTAAAATCTGATCATTAATTTGTACATCTTTAATAAGCATCAATTATGTGCCTGTTCTAGGTCTCGAGAATTCAGCAGAGACAAAGTAGAGGGCCCTTGTTTTATCCTTTGAATCTGTGAAAGAAGCTAACCTCATAATGTGACATGAGGGGCACTAGCCCTGCAATGGTGGCAAAATTTCACCATTAGACATTCATTCATTGAACAAAGCTGTTCATCTTATGCTAAAATGCAAATGTGCTTGAGTGCAGTAAAGCTTTGTCTTTCATGGTCATAAACAATTTTGGGTAAATTTATTTATATAATGAGTTCCAATATGACAACCCAAGCTTATCTAGATGAGTTTTGTGGCATCCTTGATAGGGGCTTTTATAGACAGGAAAAATTACCAAGGGGATACTGTGATTTTCTTAAATTAATACTTTATTTATTAAAATTACAAATTCAAATTCCTCATTATTCCTTGAATTTTTAAGTTCAACTCATAAACTTTATTACTTTGTTTATGAATCTGGCAACATTTAACCATCACTTTTAAGTAGCCTTTTATACTTGAATTAGTTTAAATATTTTAAAACATATATTTTTTACCCTTTTTGAATACTTCAATTGTACAACAAAAAAGTTCAAGAACTGTAAGATATCTAAGCCTTTACCCTACTTGGAAACTAACTAATGGACTTGTCAGTGTTTCTTAGATGCTGGCAGAAGACATGAGCATTCTTTTGCATCAGTTCACTTTTTATTAGGTCTGGAATAGGACCCAAATACAATGTGATGACTAAATTTAATGTGGTACCCTAAATGGGATCCAGGTACAGAAAAAAAAAGGACATTAAGTAAAAACTAAATAAAGCATGGACTTTAGTTAACAATAATGTATCAATTAATTTAGTTCATTATTTGTGACAAATGTACCATACTAATATAAGATTTTAACAATAGGGGAAACCAGGTGTGGGGTATATATATGAGAACCCTCTGTACTATCTTCATAATCATTTTGAAAATTTGAAAATATTCTTAGTTTTTTTAAGTTGAGCAAATGAAAAATATTAGATAAAATGGCAATACATATTGTACTTGAATTTAGAAACATTGTGAAAATTATAGCCAAATGACTGAAGTTTGGGAGTACTGGTTTTGAGAATAACAGGGATGGCTGAACTATGCTGAACACTTGATCCTTCCCACCAGTGTGACAGGAAGATGTGTGATTACACCACAGTACTATCTACCCACAGCTTACAATTTCAGATGGTTCTTCCACAGCACTAAGTAGGAGAGTCTTTCATGATCCATCCTGAGAATGAGCAGGCACTAACCACCAAAAGCAGAGCTGAAACTTCTCTGAGAGTGAGACATGTCTTTCTCTAGAGGAAATGGGGCTTCTTGGTGGCTGGGTTCTCAGGGGATTTCTTAGTGGAGAGTTACTACAAACATCTAAGCTCTGGTTTACCACAAAGGTTTGGCCCTTCAGACGCCTGGTGTCTTTTAGCAGCACCCTCAGCAAACACGAGTCCTTGTCTATAGATAAGACCACAGGCTCAGGGAATACGGATTGGAAACTGAGGATCGCACCACTGATGCCCCATTCTCAGGAGCCCTCTACCATCTCTCTTCTCACCCTGTTCACAATCACCTAGGGATTGTAGTACTTGTCCCCCTCTCCAACCTCAATACCCAAGGTCCCAAAGTGATAGAGAGAGTGCCAACATTCCTTCTCTGTAAAATAGAGGACAACAGGAGAGGGCTGGTCTACATCAGCAAGTCTGGAGTTTTAGCCTATGCAAATATTGTCTGGAAGGCTTGTGAAAACACAGGGAACTGGGCCCCACCTCCAGAGTTCCTGTTTCATAAAGTCAGTAATTTGCATTTTTAACAAATCCCAGGTGACACTGATGCTCTGGTTGGGAGCTGCACTTTGAGAATCACCGGTTTAAATGATCTCAGGGGCATCTTTCAACTTTCATAGTCATTAAATCCATGTGTCTCAGACTCATGTGATCATGGGACTCACCCGGAATCTTGGTTAAATGCACAGATCAGCAGACCCCACCCCAAACTTTCTGACTCAGAATTACAAGGTGAGCAGCCCAGGTGATTCTTATGATCAGAGGAATTTGGGAATCTTTATAATACCAAAAGCCAGTGCACCATCAGTGAATAAGTTCTTTGAGCAGGACATGGTGAGAAATTGAGGGCATTCAAAGATGGCACACAGGCCCAGGAGAAATGAGTAAAGCTGAAAGAGGGGGTGAGAAGGGATCAACAGGGTCAAAGTTTTGCCCTGATCCTTGCCCATGGCACGCATAGCACTGCAAAAGTCATCTCAACCACTTGACATGAGCCTTTGCTACTCCACTCTCCATTAGATGGGGAGGGAAGGAGGCTCAAGGAAATACAAATGGCCAAGGTGATGCTGGGTCAAAGGGCAACTTCAGAAGATTATAAATGTAACATTCATTGAGTGTTTTGGCCTTAAACACTTTGGGGTAAATTCATTTATATGATGAGTTCCAATATGACAGCAACCTAAGCTTGTCTATGAGTTTTATGGCATCCTTGACAGTGGCATTTGTACACAAACAGGTCAACCCACTAGCATGGTGTACTGGGAGGGCTGGAAGGGCTAGAATGGCAGTGCCCATCAAAATACCGCTCAAAGACCCCAATAATTTTCCCAACAGAAAACAATACCCAATTAAGCTGGAAGCAAGAAAGGGCATAGTGTCTGTAGTTAAGGAGTTGCTTGCCCATGGACTTCTAAAATCCTGTAATTCTCCCTGTAATACCCTCATTTTGACCATTTTGAAGCCTTTGGGGGAATACCATATGGTACAGGATCTCAGGGCAATGAATGAGGTCATGATCCCAGTCCACCCATTAGTGGCAGATCCACATACTCTTCTGACTCGAGTGCCGGGAAATGCAAAATGGTTTTAAGCCTTTTTGGTCAGATGCCTCCTGGGTTGGACTACATACAAGAAGGTCATCTACATGTTGGAGTATACTCCCACTTTCTAATTGAAAATTCCTCAGATGCCTTTCTAGGTCTCGGGCAAAAAAAAAAAAGAGGGAGCTGTCCCAAAAGCCCTGAGGGAGTAATGTCCAAATGTATTGTTTTGTTTTCCTCTGCCATTCAAAAGGAAAAAGGTATTGAGACTCCAGGCTCAGAGGGCTTAAGTGGTGTGACCAATGTCAGAGGCTATAATAGTTGCAGAATAAGGACTAAAACCTCTTCTAATCCCTAGATCAATGAGTTTCTTCCAGAGAGTGTTATTTGAAGGTAACGTCGTCCATTTCATTAAACTATTTTACCTATGAGTCCCAGAAAATGAAATTCCATCATTAAGATATTCATTCCTTTGAGCCTTTTAACATCAGTGTCAGATGTCTCTTTTAAAATAAAAATAGTTTAAGCCTCTATCAACTAATATTTCGATGTGGTTAAACAGATATGTAGCAGAAAGCTGGGCCTAATGTAGTAGTTAGTGAAAGGCACGCCACCACCATAACCCCAACCTGCCTGGCAGGAAGTCGAAAGAGTAAGAGGAGAAAGAATCATGAGTAGGGAGACAGGCCTTCTCAACGGGTGTTTGGGAAGTTCCAGGACCAGGAGGGCATTATAACTCCTGCTTCTCAATTTTGCCTATGTAGTCCCCAGAAAATACTAGTTGATTTGAATTAAATAGAAACAGTATTATCTCAACTGAAAGCAATCTGAGGCTTTAGTTTGGCCTAAATTCTTCTCTTACAGACTTCTTTTATTTTTTTTAAGACAGAGTCTCACTCTGTCGCTCAGGCTGGAGTGCAGTGGCATGATCTGAGATTACTGCAGCCTCCATCTCCCGGGTTGAAGTGATTGTCCTGCCTCAGCCTCCTGAGTAGCTAGGATTACAGGCGTGAGCCACCACGCTTGTCTAATTTTTCTATCTTTATTAGAGACAGGGTTTCACCATGTTGGCCAAGCTGATCTTGAACTCCTGAACTCAAGTGATCCACTCACCTTGGCCTTCCAAAGTGCTGAAATTACAGACATGAGCCATGGTGCCCGGCCTCCTCTAATAGATTAAGGAGCAGAAAGAAGTTTTCTTCTTACAGAGAAAGACACTATCCAGTGATGGCAACCCAAGATGCCCTATTTAAAAGAATGATTTCAAAATGACACTACCCAAAAAAGAAGGCTTAGTCAGGATAAGAATCAAGGCCTTTCTCTCTTTTTTCTCTGAAAGTCAGGATTCTGGGCAGTGTCATTTTTCCCTGGTGATAACCCTCCTTTCTTTCCTGCCACATCATGGGGCTGCTTTAAACCAGAGATCCAAGGATAAGGTTGTTAGAAAATTGGAGAGTGGCAGCGAAAAAGCAGATGCTCCCGCCTTATAAATTAGCAGAAGATTATGCACGGCCAGCTGTACCATGGAACTGCCCAGGTTTTATACCACACCGTGATCCTCTGTGTTTATCATATGGTCCGGCATCTGGTCAATTCTGTCCCCAGCTCCCATATATCTATTCAAATCAAGCTTTGGCTGGGGATTTATTTATGTATATAGCTTCAATCTCTATCAGGATCCCTCCTGAGGTCTTAACTTGCAACATGGCAGGGAATTAACCCAGCAAGTCCTTTGTATCACAACTCTAAGTCACTCATTCACCTAAAGGTAACCTTTTGTTTTTTTTTCCTGCAAGGTTTAGGAAGTGAGGGGGTGGCCAAATGAGGAAGATATGTACGTGTGACAAGAGAGAGTCAGAGAGAGAGAGAGAGAGACAAGCCTCAGAGTGTTTATACATCAACAAAACCAGACATGGATACTCTGAAATAAGGTAAAAGTAACGTACTGTATGCCTTGAATAAGAAAAAAAGAAAAGAGATTTTCCTGTGTTTAAAAAACTTGGGCTAAACCTGAAGTTATATAAAAGTTTCCTAAACATTTTTTTCCTTTGTAACAAGATAATATTTCCAAGAAGAAAATCCACTAATTGATTTCTTGGCATTGAGTGTTTGCCTGGGGTGTCTTTTTCCATTTATTTTAACAGGTAGATATATGGGCCTGTCATTGTGGTTAGGCCAAAAGAAAGTTCTCATTCTCCTCTCACACCATGCATCAAAACAAATTCTAGATTAACCAAAGAATTAAACTGAAAAAACTCAAACCAAAATTAAACTTAGAAGAAAGCACTTTGCAGGCCAGGTGCGGTGGCTCACGCCTGTAATCCCAGCACTTTGGGAGGCCGAGGCGGGCGGATCACAAGGTCAGGAGATTGAGACCATTCTGGCTAACACGGTGAAACTCTGTCTCTACTAAAAATACAAAAATTAGCCGGATAGCCAGGCGTTGTGGCGGGCATCTATAGTCCCAGCTACTCAGGAGGCTGAGGCAGGAGAATGGCATGAACCCGGGAGGCGGAGTGCAGTGAGCCGAGACCATGCCACTGCACGCCAGCCTGGGCGACAGAGCGAGACTCTGTCTCAAAAAAAATAAAAAAAGAAGAAAGCACTTTACTATTTTTCTGATCTCTGGAAGGTAAATAGCTTTTAGAATATAAAAACAATGGAAGAAGTCATAATGAAAAAAGACTAATAGAATTTATAACCTCATAAAGCTGTAAATTTTATGAGTCTTAAAATTTAGCATAAACCAAATTAAAAGACAAAAAGAGAGGTGTAAAATTTTTTGCAACAGTTAATGAATAAAAAGTTAATATTCTTAGCATATGAAGAAGTCTTATAGATCAATAAGAAACACATGAAAACAATAAATAAAAAGGAAAAAGACATAAGCAGTTTTATAAAAGGAAATACAAATTTTGGTAATTTTTTTGGTTCAATTAATTAGTAATTTTAAAACTTAAAGCAAAATACTATTCACACCTATCAACAGAAGAGGGATTAAATTATAATACTCATTTAGCAAAACAAACAAAAAGAAAAAAATCTTAAGGCTCTTCAACTATAGGGAAATGGTAAGGTACATAGCTATGTCCTTTAAGCTGTTAGGTTCTCATTAAAAATCATTCTTGGTGGCTGGCTGTGGTGGCTCACACCTGTAATCCCAGCACTTTGAGAGGCCGAGGTGGGTGGATCACCTGAGGTCAGGAATTCGAGACCAGCCTGGCCTACATGGTGAAACCCTGTCTCTACTAAAAATACAAAAAATTAGCTGGGTGTGGTGGCACGCACCTGTAGTCCCAGCTACTCGGGAGGCTGAGGCAGGAGAATCCCTTGAACCCGGGAGGCAGAGGTTGCAGTGAGCCAAGATCGCGCCACTGCACTCTGGCCTGGGTGACAGAGCGAGACTGTGTCTCAAAAAAAAAAAAATCATTCTTGGCCAGATGCAGTGGCTCAGGCCTGTAATCCTAGCACTTTGGGAAGCCAAGGCAGGAGGATAGCTTGAAGCCAGGAGTCCCAGACCACCCTAGGAGACATAGCAATACCCGTACAAAAAATTTTTTTTAACTAGCTAGGCATGATGGCACACACCTATAGTCCTAGCTACTCAGTAGGCTGAGACAGGAGGATCACTTGAGCCTAGAAGTTGGAGGCTGCATTGAGCTATGATCGTGCCACTGCACTCCAGCCTGGGCAACAGAGTGAGACCCTGTCTCAAAAAAAAAAAAAAAAAAAAAAAAGTCCCTTTTATGAGAATTTAAAATGACAGAGGAAGGGGGAATAAATTCACATTTCTGTGGCCTAATTCATGAAGTGCCTTTTCCATATAGATTTGATTTGTTTGAAATGACAAGTCTATATCGAGCTTTCTAGTCAGTGTCTGGCAAATGGAAATTTTTTTCAAGAATCTTAGCTATTACCGTAATTCTCATATAGTCTTTGAAACAACTCTGTAAAGTTGCCATTGTTTTTCCCATTTTATCAGAGTGAGCCAAAGTTCAGAAAGTTCAAGCCCAAGGACATCTAAATGAGCTGCTGTGGTGAAGCCACACAGTCCATGTTCTTCCCAGCCACATTTTGCTGCCAAAGGCTGAATAATTCAGCAAGATTCATCACAAAATTCAACAACATGCCCCATGAAAAATCTGTCTTCAACTGTTTGGAGGGTGGGCATTTTGTCCTTTAGGACAGATATTGAAAGAGGCTTCTAGATATGACTCTGATATGAAGGGGCTATTTTAGGATTTTAGGATGATTTCTTATAAGAAAGAGCTGATATACTAACAGTAATTAATCTTTTACTTGCCAGAGGGAAAAAAATACTTTATAACGTCTTCATTATTTTTTCCTATTTCAGAGTTTTCCAATGTTGAAGGCAAGTATGCCTATCAGTTGCAAATCACAAAT
Source organism: Pongo pygmaeus (assembly GCF_028885625.2). Taxonomy (NCBI): domain Eukaryota; kingdom Metazoa; phylum Chordata; class Mammalia; order Primates; family Hominidae; genus Pongo; species Pongo pygmaeus. Next base: position 137,457,418 of record NC_072378.2, on the reverse strand, counting down.
TCTCAACCTGGACTCTGAGGCATGGTATTGAGTGGAATGCTATAAATGTGACCCAGCTGTTAACTTTGCATGCTACAAAAAGAGATGTTTCATAATGGCTCATCAAGTGACTTGTAAACATCAATGATGCAAGAAAGAATAACCTGTTTTTTTCTACTATACTATGATGTTAAATGCATCTTCTGTATTAGATTTTGTTACCTACATTCTCCCTTTATTTTTGAAAAATAAAATCCTTTTTATGGTACTCCAGACATATGTTTGCATATTAGAGAGTTGGTAAAAAGAAAAAAAGAGAGAGTTATTTGGTATAAAAAGGAGTCATTAAAGACTTTAACATCAATTTGGAAAATTCAAGAATTAAGGGGGAAGACTATAATGCAAAAAGCATTAAGTTCAAAGTAAGGGTTTAAAAAAGCAAGGCAGATTGTGGGAAATAAGCTGCCACCTTTTTTCCCCAGATTTTTATCTCATTTTAGCTTCTTTTAGGTACAATGGATGCAGACATGTCTGTAAACATTACTAACTTGAGGTAACACCTCTTGAATTTGAAGCATATTATTCGATGGAATACTGTAAATGTGCTCACAGATGTTTCCTCACGTGCTTCAAAACATAGGTGTCCCAACATGGTCAGCCAAGTGGCTTTTAAATATTGATGATGCAAGAAAAATTACCTTGGTTTTATGTAATTGGCCACCATTGAGGTTTTGCAAGGCTTCAGATTTTGCTGGTAATAAAAGCTATAAATTAAGTCTTCCCTTACTACCAATCTCTTCATCTCAGACCTGCCCCAAAACCCTACTTGTCTGACATAATAAACAGTTCAACCCCAGCATAATTAACCAATTCTATAAGATGATTTTATGATCAACCTAGAATATAGATGATACAAATGTCTTCCCATGTTACAGGGTGGCAAGCCCATTTTCATCAAACATTTATGAGGAGATCATTTTCTCTGACCACTTCATTCCCAAGGCCAGGGCTGATAGGAAGTAGGATAGGGGGTGAGGGAGCCAGTGAGGAAATGGAGGTTCTGTCACCAAGAAAATTTCCTGGTGAGTGTGATATCAGGCAGCGAGAGAGTTTGAGAAGCAAAGAGCAGTGGTTTGCTTTTATTTTTTGGTTTTGGTTTTGTGGTGGTGGTGTGGGGTTTGTTTTTAGTTACAGGCTTTAAATCACAATGAAACATTTCAAAAGTAAATGACATTTAACTTGAATAAATGAACAAATGATTCTTCTAACATCATCTGAAGAGAAGCTATTTACCTTCTGATGCATTGGTGAGGGGCCATATGGTATTGTTACACCATTTATGCGTAGGAATTCCTATTTTCATACTGAAGTATGTACATACACACGTATATACAGTGTTAGTTCTACTGCTCTCTCATCAGCGGATTTCAGAGATATTTCCATTTAGTCTCATTGAAGGTCTGGTGTGGGAGGATATGAGAGAGGAAGTCACTGGGCCCATGGGAAACTGAGCTTGGGTACAACCTCTGAAGCCAGAAGAAGAGGAAGCCACCAGGAACCTAGTTATCTCATCCAGGCAACCGGTGATAATTTACATGCACAGCCGTCCTCAGACAGCCCTGCTGCGTGGCTGACAATTACAGGATGGTTGAAACCCTGCTCTCTCTGTCTAGTAAATATTATTTCTATTTTCATGTCAAAACACTAGGCCTTTTTTCAATTATTCAGCTTTTCTTTTACAATCATCGATTGTACTGTGGGAAAAACCTCAGGAGAAAAGTCTGTTATACACCAGCCAGAATCCTTTAACGAGTAATTTTGCACATTTACCATAAACTTAAACTTGAAGCTTACACTCTTCAGTGTTTTGGGTTGCAAACAACAGTAGATTTTCTGGCTAACCTGAATTTGTTAGAAGGATATAAATAAGCTCCCAGCATTGTTGGGAAAACTCAGCATACTTAGGCAGAAACGAAGGTAGGCAAAGCCCCGCCAGCATCCTGCAGGGCCCTGCTGATCCCGGGTACTTGCTATTATGCCACTAGCCTACACTTGACATCACAAATAATATGCAAGTGGCCAAGCCTTTGAGATGCCCAGCCACGCTTTGGTCACATGACCATGCTCCAGCAGCCAGGGGTCAAAGAGTGGAAGAAAGATCGTCCCCCTTTGACTTCCACTGCGGTAAGGCAAGCCCTGTCCCTCACCCATCTTCAGATTCTCCCCAAACAGGAAGGATACCGGGCATCTAGAAGCACAAAATGTTTAGGGCTTGGTGATCGGCGCTTTAACTACATTTCCTCACTTAATTATGACAATAGCTGCGTCCCTACTGTCTTAAAGATGAGGAATCAAGGCTCGAAAAAGACAAGCAATTGCCCATCATGATGAAATCTAAGATATTGAAGCCCCATTGCAAACATCACAGAAATTTTACATTATGATTAATCTCACTCAAATGTTAAGTGTCTTTGAGTGTATTTCCTTAGAAAAGTTGTGATCTGAATGTGGTAACACTCTTGACCAAAACATAAGTTTCATTAAAAAACAAAACAAAACCATTTCTTCAAACACAGTCATGTCATAATATGAGTCTTTAAGAATAAGTTAGTGCCTGTCTATTCCATATTACAAGCTGAAAGCATAATTTCTTTAAGCTTACCTGTCAATTTATCTGAAAATATGGAAGGAATAACATATTCTTAGTTTACAACAGGGAATTTATGGCTTAAAGATGCTTAGAGGGGACTCAATTTTTTGCTTCTGCGTAGAACCACAGCACGCTACTGACCTCCTGTGGCCATATTTCAAGGTACTGTCTTCAATTTAAAAGCAGCTTCTTCAAAGAGAACAGCAATTGCAGGAGAGGTCACCCGGGTGTTTGATCCTGATGTGTCATCATTGAGAAACTGGCTGTTGTTGTACTCAAATGTGGAATTACTGAGCCAGTAAGTCCAACTGTGCTCAGCCCAAAAGCCACAGTCTTGTTCCTAATAATTTGCCCAAGTCTTTGCCCACAACACAACTTCTATATTTTTTTAAAATATTCACTGAGCACCTATTGTGTTTGGGGCATCTGACAAACACTTTCCCTTGTCTCATTTAATCATTGCAACAACTATATTATTGCCATTTTATACAGAAATTGAAGTTCAAGGAAGATCAGTAATTTTTCCCAAAATCAGAGGCACAAAATGTGACTTTGATCAAAGGATTCAATCCCCTTCCCCATCTTCAAGGTCTGTAATATGGTTTCGATACATGTCTCCACCCAAATCCCATGTCAAATTGTAATCCCCAGTGTTAGAAGTGGGGCCTGGTGAGAGATGATTGGACAATTGGAGCGATTTCTTCTCAAAGGTTTCGCAGCATCCCCTTGATGCTGTTCTTGTGACAGTGAGTGAGTTCTCACGAGATCTGGTCGTTTAAAAGTGTGCAGCACCTCCCCACTTCCTCTCTCTTGCTCCTGCTCCAGCCACGTAAGACTCCTGCTCTCCCTTTGCCTTTTACCATGATTGGAAGCTTCCTGAGGCCTCCCCAGAAGCAGAAGCCACCATGCTTTCTGCACAGCCTTGCAGAACCATGAGCCAATTAAACCTCTTTTCTTTATAAATTGCCCAGTTTCAGATATTTCTTGATAGTAGTGCAAGCACGGACTAAAACAGTCTGCTAACGTCTCCCATGAAGGCTTCCGTGACTGCTTGGCAGACAGAAATATCACCTCCTCAGGACTTTAGTACTTGGCTCATACTCCTTTATATTATTATTATTTTTATATGTGTAGTAAAAACCTTGGTCAAAGGTCAGACGGGAGGGGTGTTAGTTTGTAAATCTAGAACAAAAAATTCTCCCAGGGTCAAAATCTGCACATGTAGTTGTGAAAAATAATGATAGCTCACATTTAGCAGCTGCTTGCTGTAAGCCAGAGATGTCTCGATGTGCTTAACATGTTCTAAATGACTGAGCTTGTGGCTTCGAGGCTTAGCTGATTACAGCGGTTGTCTAGGAAATGACTCAATCTTTTTTATACCAACTCTGCAATGTGGATGTTACTAATATCCCTGGTTTATAGATGAGAAGACTGAGATGTTAAATCTGTTGTTTTCATGGGTTGAATTGTGTCTCCACAAAATTCATATGTTAAAATTCTAACTCCCAGTACCCCAAATGCGGCCTTATTCAAAAATATGATGGTTGCAGATGTAATTAGTTAAGATGGGGTCTTATTGGATTAGAGTGGGCCCTTAATCCAATATGACTGGTGTCCTTCAAAAAGAATGCTATGTGAAAACACAGACACACACACATAGTGATTATACCATGTAATGGCTGGACACGGTAGCTCATGCCTGTAATCCCAGCACTTTGGGAAGCCGAGCCAGGCAGATCACTTGAGGTCAGGAGTTCAAGACCAGCCCGACTAACATGGTGAAATGCTGTCTCTACTAAAAATACAAAAATTATCCGGGCGTGGTGGTGGGTGCCTATAATCCCAGCTACTCGGGAGGCTGAGGCAGGAGAATCGCTTGTACCCAGGAGGCCGAAGTTGCAGTGAGCCGAGATTGCACTACTGCACACCAGCCTGGGCGACAGAGAGAGACTGTCATACACACAAAAAAGACTGGAATTATGCTGCTGCAAGCCAAAGAATGCCAGAGATTGCTGGCAAACCACCAGAAGCTGGGAGGAAGGCCTGGAACAGAGTCTCCTTGGTGGCCCTCAGAAGGAATCAACCCTATTAACACCATGATCTGACCTACAGCCCGCAGAACTGCGAGACGACATATTTCTGCTGTTCTAAGCCACCCAACTTGTGGCGCTTTGTTACAGCAGCCCCAGGAAGGTACAGTGCTTGGCTAAGGTCTCAGCGCCACCAGGTGAGGAAGCACAAAAGCAGACCCCAGCAGTATGGCATGAGAGCCAGTGCTCTTCCCTGCACTGCACAGGCTGGAGAGAAACAGGAGGAGGAAGGAGGTAAGTGATTGCAGAAGTACCTCACGTCCCTTGAGAGGGTGGCCAGTACCTAGAGCCAGGGGGAAGGGATTTTATACAGAATCCCCACACTGCAGAAGCAGTCACTGTGTGTGTCCCAGTCTCCAGTTGTACTTCTTATCACCCAGGATTCCGGGCAGTCATACTGATATGATATTGAGCAACATACCATCTGCAGCAACAACAGGGGCAAGAGGAATGGGTGCCCATGCCTCCTTTGACCTTTCCATGAGCCCTGTCTACCAGCTGTCACACACCCACAGCAATAAACAGGGTGCTCCAAAAAGGTTAGTGAGGTTTTTTAAGATTAATTGTTTTATTGGCATTTAATTGCTGTGTTAGTCTATTTGCATTGCTCTAAAGGAATACCTGAGGCTGGGTAATTTGCAAAGAAAAAAAGGTTTATTTGGTTCACAGTTCTGCAGGCTCCACAAGCATGGCACCAGCATCTGCTCCTGGTGAGGCCTCGGGGAGGTTCCAATCATCGCAGAAGGCAAAGCGGGAGCATGTGTGTCACATGGCAAGAGGGGGAGCAGGAGAAACAGGGAGGAGGTGCCAGGCTGTTTTTAAACAACCAGATCTCACGTTAACTCATTGAGTGAGAACGGACTCATCACCATGAGGATGACACCAAGCCATTCATGAGGGATCCACCCCCATGATCCAAACACCTCCCACCAGGCCCCACCTCCAACATTGGGGGTCACATTTCAACATTTGGAGGAGAAAAGCATCCAAATTACATCTATTGCCATAAAATAAATTGTACATATTTACAGTGCACAATTTGATAAGTTATGACATCAGTACACGTCCATGAAACCATCACCACAACTAAGATATTGAATGTATCCATCATCCACAGAAGTCTCCTCACAACCTTGTGTACTCTGTCCCGCCTCACCATCCTACCCACCTCTCTGTCCACAGGCAATCTTTTACTTGTCTGCTCTCTTTCACTATGGATAGCTTGCATTTTATAGAATCTCATATCAAGAGAATCACATAGTATATTCTATTTTTGTCTGGCTCCTTTAATTTGGCATAATTATCTTGAGATTCATCCATGTGTTGTGTTATATCAATAGTTCATTCCTTTTTATTTCTGAGTAGAATGCCACCATACGAGTATATCACAATGTGTTTATCCATTCACCTGTTGATAGGTACTTGGATTGTTTCCACTTTAGAGATATTACAAATAGTCTCGTCCATACATTGTGACAGACTCTTTGTATGGACAGATGCTTTTATATTTCTTGGGTAAATAGGAGTGACATAGGAGTGAAAGGCTGGGACCTATGGTAAGTGTATTTTCACTTTTTAAGGAACTGTCATATGATTTTCTGTCGTGATCGTACTGTTGCACGTTCCAACCAAAAGTGTGACAGCGTTCTGGTTGCTCCATCTCCTCTTCACCAATATTTGATATTGTCCATTTTTTTTTTAGATTTGTGCCACTGTAATAGAGGTATATCTCATTGTGGTTTTAATCTGCATCACCCTAATGATTAATGGTATTCATGGAGCATCTTTCAGCTTGCTTATTTGCTATACCTTCTTCAGTATATATAACTCTATCTCTCACCTATGAGACGTTTAATTTTGGTGACTCTCTGAACATTTCATCTTAGTTTTTGCCCTCTGCATCCCCAATTCTTGACTTCTATGCAGATTTAAGCTCTACTTATTACCTTGATGTTTTCCATCTTATATAATATTGAGATGAAGATGCCTCCTTGGTGGAGGCAGTGAGACCAGGAGAGACATTTGAGGTTCTTTCTTGCTTTCCCCACATTGCCCCATGACAATCCCTGCCTGGCCTAGAGTCCAGGGGTGTCTTAGTCTGTTTGGGAAGCCATAACAAAGTACTACAAACTGGGTAGCTTATAAACAACAGCAATTTATTTCTCCAAGTTCTGGAGGCTGGGAAGTTCAAGATCAAGGCATTGGCAGATTCAGTATGTGGTGAACACCCTCTTCCTGGTTCACAGATAGCACCTTCTTGCTATGTCTTCATATAGCAGAAGGGAGAGGGAGCTTTCTGGGGTCCCTTTTATAAGGGCGCTAATCTCATTCACAAAGGCTTCACCCTCATATTTCATCACCCCCTCTGAAGACCCTGTCTCCTAATGTCATCACACTGGTGATTAGGTTTCAACATGTGAATTCGGGGGTGGCACAAACATTCATTCCATAGCAAAGAGGTTCCATGTGAACAGCACAAAAGTACAGCTCAGGTGTAAAGCTGACAAAAACAGGTGCAGACCACTCCCCTGTCTAACCACCAGGTTGCTGAGGAGTCCAGAGGAGCTTGTCTCCCTCCAAGGCACCTCCCCACTAAGGGTTAAAGATGGAGACCTGGCCTGACCTAGAGTCACCTGGTACACAGGCAGCAGTTGGGAGTGGACCACGCTGCGCCCTTCTGCCTAGGCATGAGGCCTCCTGCATTTCATCTGCTCCCCTCTCCTTAAACTCACGAGGTGCCCACCCTAGGCCTGGCTTTTGACCCTTCCCCAATCCACAGCACCAAGTGGTGTATACAGAAACAAACTACTAAATCATGATTCAAACTTTTAGGGAGCACTCCAGAATAAAAGAAGAAAGGTATTTATAGGAAACCAAAAACCAAAAATGAGTAAATAACTTTTTCAAAAGACAATTCCATCACTGACATTAATGGGAACTGCTTCTTGGGTCCTCGACATGTTTACTTCTGCAAGGTATCAGAACTCTTGGCCGCCCTCCAGCCCTTTCATTACCTGACTGGTCAATTTAGAAAGACTAATGAGGCATTCTCAGCTCTGCCTGGCCCTTCTTCCTCTTGGGAGTGAGCCAGCCTGAGAGTGCAGGGGCTCTTCTCTGCTTTTCTGGAGCAGGGGTCTGTCTGCCGCAGGCCAGTGCTGCTTGGGCAGAGTGAGTAAATGGGCCCGGCTTCCAGTCAGAGAGTAAGCCCGTTTGGCTCTCATGCTAAGCTGCATCCTCCACCTTAGACTCCCGTTAGTAATAAAGGTGAGACTTTGGCTTCAATATTTACCTTTTTCTTTCATTTTTCAACTAGTTTAGAACTTATGCAAAAAAAAGGGGGAGGTGCATATTATCTCCTGAAGACCTCAGCAACTGGCAGCCACAATACAATTTTCAGTCAGTCAGTGGTGGCTCAAAAAATCCTTTTTCTCCGCTAACTGTTGCATACCCTCCATCAGCTACTCAAAATCCTTTTTTTTTCCTGCTAACTCTTGCATAGCCTCCACCGGCTACTCAAAATCCTTTTTTTCCCTGCTAACCATTGCATAGCCTCCACCTGCTACTTAAAGTGTGGTCTGCAGAAGAGCAGCGTGGGTATTACCTGGGTGCTTGGGAGAAATGCACAGTATCAGGCCCCACCTCACACAGCAATGGAATCTGCATTCGAACCACATGCCAAGGGGATTCATATGCATGAGAGCTAGTAGCAAATATTAATAAGAAGATAAGTGTTGCTCTCTCTCAGCTCACTCTTAACAGTTATTTTATTAAACATTTATCATTTTATTTAGCTTTTTATTTTTAGATAGTATTTTACAACAAATTTCTTCACAAATTTGTGCAATAGTGATAAAATGTATCAATATAAAACCAATTTTGCAAATACATAGCACAACTTATATTTTTAAAAAGAAGGTAAAATAAAAACTTTTTTAATAAAAATTGTATTTTATATAATAGAAAAACAGATAAGCTATATTGAGCACATTTGTGTTCATTTCTTTCTTTCTTTCTATTTTTTTTTTTTTTTTTTTTTTGAGATAAAGTCTTGCTTTGTTTCCCAGTCTGGAGTACAGTGGCATGATCTTGGATTGGCTCACTTCAACGTCCACTTCCCAGGCTCAAGCAACCCTCCCACCTCAGCCTCCCCAGTAGCTGGGACTACAGGCATGCACCACCACGCCCAGCTAATTTTTGTTTTGTTTTGTTTTGTTTTGTTGAGATGGGGTTTCGCCATGTTGCCCAGGCTGGTCTCAAACTCTTAAGCTCAAGCAATTCAACTGCCTTGACTTCTCAAAGTGCTGGGATTACAGGCATGAGCCACCACGCCCAGCCTCATGTTAGTTTCTATAGTAGTAGAGTTCAGTATCTTGGTTTCCAGTCAATAGCTTAGTTTTGCTGTAACACATAGGGCCTTCAGAGTTTATTTTAGTAGAATAAAACTTTCATATGAGCCTTTCTGACAGCATTGTTTTCATTTTTGGTCAATGATTCACTGCTTTTGACAGAAAAGGGGGAGAGGCAAAGGAAGATGTGACTCATTTATTTCTTCTTTTCAACAGAATGTCAGCCTGAGTCTTACTGCACACATTTCAAGATCGTATTGTTGTGAGATAATAATACCTTAGGCTTATGTGGTATGCTGCCATTAGCAAAGCGCCTTCCCAGGTATTATCTTGTCTATCCTCCCACTAACCGGCAAGGTGGGTGACATTAAGCTTTGCCTACTGATGAAAAGAGTCAGGCATACTGAGGTTGACTTGCTTGAGAATACATGGTGGGAAATGGCGAGGCAAAGATAGACAAACCGTTCCCCCAACTCCAAGCCCAGGGTCAGCTCCAGACTCGGCCTAGATGGCATTAGTCTGAATGTGCTGTGTTCCACAGAACTAGAGTCTGGATATGGAAATAATAGAAACTAATATTGGCACTGCTTTAAATGCTTTACCTTAGAAAATTTACATCTATTAACACACTTAATTCTCATAACGACCCAATAATCTAGTTATATAGATCATGTATATCTATATATGCCCTCGGTTTCAGCTTCTAAGAAAATTTATCAATTATCAGTTAAAAAAGTGGCTTCTATTAAATTTCAAAACACAAGTCTCCTTATTACTAGGATAAATACATGAGTCTGGGTTATAAATGACTTCAGACATCAAATGACATACATTTAGTAGTATAATGGTAAATGTCTCAAAACCAGATTTCTGAGGAGAAAAGTCCCCAATTTGTAGATTTTGCCAATTTCTGAAGTATAAATATTTCTATTTTGGTCAATTCTAAGCTATCCACTTGACATCACTGCACCTGGAAATGGGAAGGGATGTGTACATTCCGCTCTTACAAGCTGGTACTGACACATCACTGGTGCAGAGCCACAGACAGTCTATTTTCAGCTGGTATTCTTCACACTCTTCAGTAAGCCCAAACGGTTTTGCCTTTGCCTTTTAAAATATTTTTGCAAGAATTTTGAACACTTTTTTGAGTTACTGTTAATTTTTCCAAATGTTTTTTCTAGACTGGATTATGCTAATAGTCCCTACACAGCAGGAAGACCTGTATATAAGCCTCTAAGCCAAGGGTTGGCAAACTCTTCTAACGTGCCACACAAAAATATTTTAGACTTTGCAGGCCACGTGCTGTCTCTGTCACATATTCTTTGTTTTTATCATCCTTTTAAAAGATAAGATTTATTCTTAGGCAAGGGGCTGTTTAAAGACAGTTGGGTTTGTCCCACAGGCTGTAGTTTGCTGATCCCTGATCTAAGCCCTGGGAACACAGATCAGGGAGAGAAATGAGACTGGTCATGTGGTCAGACACTCCTGATTTTACTGTTTATGTGACATTGGCAGGTCAAAGCCTTCTACCTTACAGGATTATAAGGGTTAAAGTAATTAATTCCTTTGAAAGTTCTTTCTAAAGTATAATATTTCAAGAACCATGGAGTATCATTGATAGCATTATCCTGAATTGCTCACGAACCACTGCAGTTACAATCCCAGTTTAATCAAAACCTTTACTCAGAGCAGAAAGTACCAGCTCTTTAAATATCTGGAAGCCCAACAGCAGGGGAGGACTGAAACAAACTCAGATCATTATTATAAACCCCTGTATCTGTTCTAAGCCACTCCTGGGAAATATCCAGGCCTTCTGGCAATGGATAACAATTTCAACCTTGGCTGTATTTCACATTGTTCAGGTCTCTGACTCTGCAAAGATATTGTCTGACATAGAGTAGGTGCTCAATCTATACTGAGTGAATGGATGATCATTTTCAATTACCTGAGTGCTCACCTTCTATGAATCATAGCTCCCCCAAGCCATAGTCCCAAACCATGTGCTCAGTCAGCCACCTGCCCAACCCAACACTAAGAGGACACCCTCTCCATGTATGGAGATGTTTTTCCTCACTCAGTGGACAGGAAAGAAATGAAGAGAATACTATGTGGGTAACTAATCTACCTCTCCATATTTATTGAATAGATGTCTGAATTTCTTTATAGCTGAAAAATCAACATATTAGGATCGGAATTACATCTTAATGAAATTTAAGAAGAAAAGGAAGAAATTCCACTTTTGAACTGACTGAGAAACCTAATCTGACAATTTAAGGAGGAGTATTCCAAGAGCTGGGTTGATAGGAGGACACCCCAGGAAGAGGTGATCTTAAGCTCCGCTTCCATCCCATTCTTATAATATGTAATGTTTAGACAAGGCCGCCTTATTTACAAATGCTTTACAATAATTTATTAATCTGGTACACCTTATGACCTAGCATTTTAGAGTACTTTAAAAACAAAGATTAATTACTCTAGGGCTTAGCAAAAAGGTGGAGGCATAATAAATGATTCATTAAACTTTGTGGGGTTGAGAAAGGCTTTATCCATTTCACAGAGAGAATATTTCCTATGTCCGGGCAGCACAGAGGGATCCAGGAAAGGTCACATAAGAATTCAAAAGCAGAACTGAATGAGAACAAATGCATTTTCATTTCTTTACAAAAATATTGTAATGTGAAGTTCCCTTTTACTCTTATAGCTTTTAAACATGATGTCTATTTGAACATACTTGGTAGAATTTTGATTTCTAATGTCAAAATCAAAACCCATTTCTCTCAATTCTACTTCCTCATTCATCTCTCACCTTCAGTCTGCAATATGAGCTGGGACCCTGTTTTAAACTTCAAGTGGGGACAGTTCCATCTATCTGAAATGTGTTTATACTTTGTGTTTTAAGTAAATTTTCTAACTATATGGCCAATGTGTTGAAGGATGATAAAGAAAGGTAGATTTAAGAATCTAGTTTCAGAAAGAGAATGCAACTTTATTTTCAGATGCCAGAGAGGAAAAAAGTACAACTATACTTTTTACTTCTATCAGTACATTAGGAAAAAGAAGTTGGCAATGAATTACAACATTTGTTAGAATCCAAAGAGACATCATAAAGTCCCACTGAACATAGAAGTGAGAGTAATTAGGAAAGCTGGTATCGAAATAAACAGAAAGAGATCTTCATAGAGCAATTCAAATTGGTCGATATGTTTTTACAGAGTTATGAAATCATGCAGCATTTAGTTGTATTTCACTTTTATTCATCTCTAGTGAGGCCATATCCTAACCAGGACATTCATTCCAGTAAAAGAAGGATGGAAATACTACAAATTTGTGATATTTAAACCAAATGAGTAAAAAAAGAATTTTTAAAAAATCAACTCTGGTAGATTAAAAGAATTAAGCCAAAATGATTCTAACTTCACATAATGGATCCTAAAAGAACTAGCAATGAATTGCTATCACCAAATCTCACAGTATAGATAAAAACTACACTGGTGCTCATCTTCACCATGCCATTGTGAAATTAAATCATAGTAACTGTCAACTCTTTAAATGACTTTGTTCCCTATGAATTAGCCATTTTGTGGATTATCTGTAACAACACTTTCATCCCAGACCCATTTTCTTCTCTGCTATGCTACATGTTATGAAGCATCTTCCCTGACATCCGTTGGTATCTTCAAAAGAATAAATTTATTTAGAAAGTAATCTAAGCCTAATGTTTTCCAAACTTCATTCCAAGCAATACTAGTCCTAGGAGATGTTCTATAAAAAAGAGGTTCATCATCAAATAGATTTGAGCATAACTGCTTAGGATTCCTCTCTTGATGATTCACAATGCATTTTGGATTTTAAAATTTCTGAAAAGTCTTGCAGTAAAGAAACTTGCTGGAGCTTAGCCTGGGGTCCCGTGCCTGTAGGCCCAGCTATCTGGGAGACTGAACTGGGAGGATTACTCCAGCCTGGGAGTTCTAGGGCAGCCTGGGTGGGACCCCATCTTAAACAAAGAAAAGAAAAGGAAACGTATTTGACCATAAATAATTTTATTTTTTCTTTTTTTTTCATCTAACACTTGTTAACATTCCACAGAATTAATGTTCACAGGCATACTTTGGAAGATCTTTTATAAGTAAACAAAGAGGAAGTGAAGCCAGCTGGAAAAAAATTTCATAGCTATACCTATTTTCAAAGACTTAGTATGAAAAAAATGCAAAATATCTTATCAATAGTTTTTTATTTTGCTTACATATTGAAATGATAATGTTTTTGATATATTGGATTAAATAAAATATTAAAATTTTTTTAAAAGGTTATAGCCACATTTCAAAGCCAAACCTTAGAGTACCAGAATCACCCACACAATGCTAGGGCCTGGGATTTGCACCAACTCCTTCTCTGCTTTCCCATGCCTTGTCCCAGCACCAGAATGCCTGAATCCCTCTTCATTTCCTCCCTGTGGCCTGCCCTAGTTACCTGCTAAGATCAGCATTGTTTTTTAAGATAAAACTCTTTGAAGTTCTTTGAGCTTAGATGGAAATTAGACTTCTGTCTTTAGTTGAAAGCTGGCAGTATTTGAAAAATACATGCACCTAAACAAGACAATATTAGGAGTATGTCTAAGAAAAATAGAATAAAAACATAAATACTAATTTTTAAAATGTCAGCTTTGGGGGACGGAGGTGCATAGTGGTTTTTAGACTAAGTAAAGGCATTGGAACTATAACTATTTCCCCATAAAATTACATTCGCTCAAAACACCCACAGGCAATTGTTGAGAATGGCCAAGAAGTGGAGAGGAAAGTAGAAAAGAAAGCCATGAGAGATGGCCTGTTGAATTCTGTAATGTTTCTTTCTGACAACAAAATAACAAGAAAAATAATCTCATGTAAGAAAATGCTAATAAATTATTCTTCCTCATTTCCCCTCCATTGTTTTCACAGCATCCAGGAATTTTCAAACATAGCAGTCACAACAAGTGTAATCCCAAGGTTCTCAGTGAAATTATGTTTAATGTCTGTCTCACCCACTAGAGTATGATGCTTATAAGGGCAAGTGCTGTGACTGCTTGTTTGCTTCTGTGTCCTGCAGACTAGCACAGTGCCAGCACTTAACAGCTGTCAATACAATATCTGTGGAGAAGGAAGGAAGGAAGGGAGGGATGTTGCATGAGATGATCAATATATTCTCATAGAACAACAAGAGGAAAAACTATATAACTAAGTATTTTCCTATTCTCATCAATTTGAAGCAAGAAAAGTCACAAATTAACACATTTTTCATTACTATGCTGAGCAGGGTGTAAAAAATAGTGCTGCTTCAACAAAACAGAAAAGGACTCAGGTATTCTCATATTTCTTTTCTGAGCCTAGATTTGAGCAGGGCCATTACATGTGATTGTAATTCCTGTAGGTAAGCAGATGGTCAGGCAGCACACCAAGAATTATAATAATCTATGTGGGATGTTTCTAAGACATGAGTTAATGCTTTCAAATCCATAAAGCTTGGGATTTTATGGAGATGAACCACATTATAGACCCACATGCAAGCATGTGCTCATCAAAATGATCTCAACTGAATCAACAGCTCAGCTCATTTGCACCTCCCGACCTTCTGGAACTGACCTGAAAGATGCATCCTCAAACCCATTTCTTCTTACTAAGGATTGCAATTAGACACAGAAAAATACATATAACTAGCAGTGCTGACATGTATTTGAGGGTTCCAATCCCTTGATCCAGAACAAATATGGGCAACAAGGTAAACTGTGCTGCTATAAGCAAAAATTCTTAAATTACAATCCACTGCCTCTCTAAGACTTCAAGGAACACACCAGAGGTGATTTTGAAAGCAATGAGAGGGGGCATAAATGGAAAGATTCCCAAGAGTAAACTGATTTCCACTGATTATCCACAATTAATTGAGAGTCAGTTTTGGTGCAGTGGAAAGAAGGCAAGACTCGGAATCCAAAGAGCTAGATGTGAATTAGGACTCAGACACTATTACCAATCAATGGCATCAAGTGGTTATTGAACCTCTCTCAGTCTCAGCATTCTCATCCATAAAATGGGGATAAACAATACCTGCCTCGCAGCATGGCTGTGAAATAACCTGTGTGAAGTGCCTGGAACACAGGCCACTGCCAGTGAACAGATTTTACTTTTATTTCTTCTTATATTTTTCTATTTTAGTAATAATAATTTCATTTTTTACATCTTACTGTTTTCAAAGCTCTTCTCCATAGTTTTTCTTAACCCATCTCACTGCAGCATATGATACGAACATCAATTCTGTTTCACGTGTGAGAAAACCAAGGCTCATTCTAAAACCCAGGCTATTTTACTTCTAGTACTGTGCTAATGCCACTAGACTGAATATTTAATACCCAAAACCATATGAGGAAATAGATCAAAACAGTGAGCAGATTCTAAGATAAAAATATAATAATCCAAGTTTTTAAAAGATGATAATAGGTCATATAGACAAAATGATATGGCAATCCAGGTGACATCATTTCATTTTTACTACTTAGTTGGGGCTACAAAAGACTAGAAATAAATATCTCATTAAGAATTATAGAGTGCGTGATATAGGATTTAGTAGGCTTATAGAGACCTGTGAAATGATTCATTTAAAAATTTATTCTTATTGTAATTATTGTTTGCAGAAATCTAATAATGTACACATATATAAATATATGACCTTTATTAACAGTTCTTGCCATTGCAAAATTACAGTTAAATAGGAAGTATGTATCAATTTTAGTAACTTAATAAAATAATGAAGCAATTCATAATATGGTTAATTGCTATTGGGGAAATATCTTTTTGGTTCTTGTCTATTTTCATTTCATTCCTGCAATGAGTGTACATGCCATCACCAGATGTCTTCATTTAAAAATGAAGTTTAGAACAATTTTATGAAATAAAATCTCAAAAATAAAAAGATGGAACAGAGGTAAAATAAAGAGTTTTACAAATTTTGGAAGACAAAAGGAATAAACGTTAGTATTTGGAAAGAGGGCATATGTGAAGTCCCCAGCATACTGCCTGCTGGATAGTAGGCTTTCTAGTCCGATTTTCCTTTTCTGCCAGGTGAAGATATTCAGAAGAATAAAAGGTAGAGATGATGAGTCAACAAAGATTGAATCTGAGAGCAGAGACAGAAGCAAAGAAGGGTCAAGATAATGAGAAAGCCAGGTGGGAGGGGGGTCCCTGGAAAAACTCCAGCTGGCCTGGGCCCTGGGAGGAATGCGCAGTGGGGTGGAGCCACAGAGGTTCCCGCTGTTTGCAGCAGGGAGGATCCCGGCCCCTCCTCTTCCTGTGTGGAACCTGGGGTTCAAACAATGGGCTGGGAAGCGCCCCAGCAGGAACTCTGGCCTTGCGGAAAGTCCCTGTTCCCCCCTTTTTTTTTTCCTTTTTGCCCAATAAATTCCATAATTCTCACCCTTCAATCGTCTGCGAGCCTAAATTTTCCTGGCCGTGTGATAAGGACCCCTGTCTTTAGCTGAGCTAAGGAAAAAGCCCTGCAATAGTAAGAGGTTCATGTTTTATAGAACTAAAAGAACCCATCACTAATTTCTTGAATACCCACTGTGTGAAGTCTGGCGGGATTTCTGTAGTGGGGTTCAGCTGTATCACCAAGATCCCAACCTCAGACTGAAGTATTGGTTTCCCAGCAGCCAGAGGTGTTGGCTGCTCACAGCTGTGTCTCTCCTATGGAACTGCCCTTGGCTGAAGAAAGCCGCTTTACTCAAAGTATGCTGCCCTCTTCGGAAGCAGCCAGCACCCAGGGACTAATGGCTGCAGGTTCCAAGGCCCAGTAGCCCCTTACTATAAATGGAACAACTCTGAAGGGCCATCCCAGCTCCAGGGCCCCTTCTGGGCTTGGCCAAAGCTTCTGTTGAAACTACATCACAGTTGTGCTTCTCTAGGAATATCGCTTCCCTTGCACCTTCCCAGTGTTGATCCTTGGAGCACTCACCAATAAACTGCTGCCCATACATCTCCATGTCAGAGCTGTTTTCAGGGGACCCAACCGAAGACCGTTGGTTACACAGCACAAAAATTCTAGAAGATAACATCAAAAAACCCTTCTAGACCTTGGCTTAGGCAAAGATTTCGGGAACCCAACAGCAAATGTAACAAAAACAAAGATCAATAGATGAGACTTAAACTAAAAAGCTGCTGCACAGCAAAAGAAATAATCAGCAGAGTAAACAGACAACCCACAGAGTGGGAGAAAATCTTCCCAATCTATACATCTGACAAAGGACTAATATCCAGAATCTACAAAGAACTCAAACAAATCAGCAAGAAAAAAATAAACAATCCCATCAAAAAGTGGACTAAGGACATGAATAGACAATTCTCAAAAGATGATACGCAAATGGCCAACAAACATGAAAAAATGCTCAACATCACTAATGATCAGGGAAATACAAATCAAAACCACAATGCGATACCACCCTCACTCCTGCAAGAATGGCCATAATCAAAAAATCAAAAAATAGTAGATGTTGGCATGGATGTGGCGAAAAGGGAAGACTTTTACACTGCTAGTGGGAATGTAAACTAGCACAAACACTCTGGAAAATAGTGTGGAGATCCATAAGGAACTAAAAGTAGATCTACCATTTGATCCAGCAATCCCACTCCTGGGTATCTACCCAGAGGAAAAGAAGTCATTATACGAAAAAGATACTTGCACACACGTGTTTATAGCAGCACAATTCGCAATTGCAAAAATATGGAATCAGCCCAAACACCCATCAATCAATGAGTGGATAAAGAAATTGTGGTTTATATATGTACCACGGAATATTACTCGACCATAAAAATGAATGAAATAATGGCATTTGCAGCAATAAATTGCAGACCATTATTCTAAGTGAAGTAACTCAGGAATGGAAAGCCAAACATCATGTGTCCTCATTCATAAGTGGGAGCTAAGCTATGAGGATGCAAAGGCATAAGAATGACACAATGGACTTTGAGGACTCAGGGGAAAGTGTAGGAGGTGGGTAAGGGATAAAAGACTATATATTGGGTACAGTGTACACTGCTCAGGTGATGGGTGCACCAAAATCTCAGAAATCACCACTAAAGAACTTAGTCATGTAACCAAACACCACCTGTTGCCCCAAAAACGATTGAAAAATAAATAAATAAACAGTTGGTTACAGAAGTGGTCCCAGGAGGCAGACTCCATTATGAGATCTGGGAAATTGATTACCCATTTGGCCAGTTGTGATAAGGACACCCCACCCAAAGCGTGGTGGGTAGAGAACTGATACTCTGACACATTGTAGAGGTCAATTGTCAAACTGTTCAGCGACTGGAATGAGATAGCACTGGGAAACGATGTGCTGGCTCAGGTGTTTGAGAGGTATGATGGACATCAATGTTAGAAGGGCTATGGAACTAGGGAAACCTGATTGACCTAGGGGGACTGGCTTCCCTGCAGAAGTGGCTGCAGTTCAAGCTGACACTAAAGGGTGAGTTTGCATGTGAGGGGAGGGAGGGATGATCAGAAAAGAGCTTTCCAGTCAAAGGAAACAGCATATACAGAAGTTCTAATGCAGAAAAGTGCCTGGCAATTAGAGGAAGGGCAAAATGGCCAATGAATCTCTAGAGAGTGGAAGCATGGCTGTCAGCGGAGGCTAGGGAAATAGGCAGGGGCCAACTCACAGCCATGGCAGGATTTGTCTTGTCATTTTAGGAGGAGTGATAAACCATTGAAGGATTTGAAGCGAGAAAGCTACAAGATAAGATTTAACTTTTAAGAATCTCTTTGGCTATTTGTGAACTGACTGGAGGGAACACAAATTAAAATGAAGAAAGCAGCTGCTCAAGGCTGTTGCCGTTCCTATACTGGGATGTAACTG
Source organism: Pongo pygmaeus (assembly GCF_028885625.2). Taxonomy (NCBI): domain Eukaryota; kingdom Metazoa; phylum Chordata; class Mammalia; order Primates; family Hominidae; genus Pongo; species Pongo pygmaeus. The sequence goes on along the minus strand of NC_072378.2, from coordinate 137,438,473 downwards.
CTCTCACTAGAGCCTCATCTACTCATTGAGCTACTAAACCACCTTCTTGGTGATGCAAGGTCAGATCCACCTCCTGACACCTACAGAAATGATCTGGGCAATTTTCCTTTAGTTTAATCTCTGTTAAACACTAGAATGTGGGCTCGGCAGTAATAGAGACTTTGTTTGTTGTGTCACTGCTGTATCCCCAGCCCCTAAAACAGTGCTTGGGGCTTAGAAGATGGCACTCAATAAATGTCTGGTGAGTCATTGAATAAATACATTTTATTTTATTTATATATATATTTAATAATATATATATTGAGACAGGGTCTCACCCTGTGGTCCGGGCTGGAGTGCAGTGGTACAATCACAACTCCTTGCAGCCTCAAACTCCCAGGTTCAATCAATCCTTCCACCTCAGCCTCCTGAGTAGCTGGGATCACAGGCATGTGCCACCACACCCAGCTAATTTTTGTATTTTTTGTAGAGATGAGTTATCGCCATGTTGCCCCAAGCTGGTCTCAAACTCCTGGGGTCAAGTAACCCTCCCATCTTTTCCTCCCAAAGTGGGATTACAGGTATGAGCCACAGGGTCTGGCCTGAATAATCTGAATTTTAAAGGAAATACTCCTAATCGGAGTGGAGCAAGTTTCTGAGGATTATTCATGCCTTGAAATCAATAAGTGTGAGCAAAGGCTCCAAGGGGAGAGAGCAGACCACAATTAAGCAATCCATAGCAACTCACCTATTTATTATATTTATACGGTGGATAAGTAATGGAGACAAACAGGTGTTGCCTGCAGGTTGGGAGATCTTAATGAGACTGGCTGAAGATAAACTTCCCAGGCGAGCTGTAACCTTGTGCTGCAAATAATTTCATTCAAAGTAAGAGCAGCTGACATGTTTCGACACAAACTGGTCACTGACCCTTGTTTTTCAATTCCTATTTTTCTGTTTTGTTCTTTAATGGAAGAAATTTGGTGTTATTGTTGAATATCATCTAAACCAGCTGTGAAACCCAAATGATTTCCAGTCCTTGCCTGTAGGTCTGGACCTGAAGAAAAGCCTATCAGCTCTTGAGTGACAGGGAAATGTCCTGGCAGCTGTGTTCCCACTCTTGAGCACCATTTTAGGGCTGAGACTAAAGCTGAGAGCCGCACTTGAGACCACTCATCTCTTCAAACCTTTCTGTGCTGCTCAGAGCCGAAAATCAATTTTATGTAGGAACAGCATGTGATTCCATATTGAGAAGGCCTGTACAGGTGAGTCTGTGCCCTCTGTCACGGCTGTAAACCAGGACATTGCATATTCATGCTTAAGGAGACCTGGCAGGACACCCAGACTGAGGAGCATGAGAGAACAGTGACACCCAGTGGCTAGCTGGCTGCATCTCCAATGTGCTGGGCACAGAGATGGCTGAGGGTGGAGCCCACTCTGCTCCAGATCCCAACTTCTGCTTTTTGTCCTTTCAAGCTGGAGAACCCTGTGAAACTCCAGGAAAATTCTAATTGCACACCAGGTTCTACCAATAATATTTATCCTTCCATATTCTCTGCTACACGTTTTACTTTCAGGATAACCACCTATCTCTTGCTAGAGTTACTATGTTTTAAATTGCATCATAAAATTTAATAAATGTTCGGGTTCAACAGTTGATAAAATGTAAAATTCCAAAGTTACATTTTTTCTAGTTTTTCAGAATAAAGTTTGTTATTCAGTCAACAAATGTTTACTGTGTACCTACTAGGTGCCAAGCAGTTAATAAAACAGAAATTCTTTTTTTTAATTATCATACTTTAAGTTCTGGAATACATGTGCAGAACGTGCAGGTTTGTTACATAGGTATACACATGCCGTGGTGGTTTGCTGCACCCATCAACCCCTCATCTACATTAGGTATTTCTCCTAATGTTATCCCTCCTCTAGCCCCCCAACCCCCAGCAGGCCCTGGTGTGTGATGTTCCCCTCCCTGTGTCCATGTGTACTCATTGTTCAACTCCCAATTATGAGTGAGAACATGCAGCGTTTGGTTTTCTGTTCCTGTGTTAGTTTGCTGAGAATGATAGTTTCCAGCTTCATCCATGTCCCTGCAAAGGACATGAACTCATCCTTTTTTAAGGCTGCATAGTATTCCATGGTGTATATGTGCCATATTTTCTTTATCCAGTCTATCATTGATGGGCATTTGGGTTGGTTCCAAGTCTTTGCTATTGTGAACAGTACTGCAATAAACATATGTGTGCATGTGTCTTTATAGTAGAATGATTTATAATCCTTTGGGTATATACCCAGTAATGGGATTGCTAGGTCAAATGGTATTTCTGGTTCTAGATCCTTGAGGAATCACCACACTGTCTTCCACAATGGTTGAACCAATTTACACTCCCACCAACAGGGTATAAGTGTTCCTATTTCTCCACATCCTCTCCAGCATCTGTTGTTTCCTGACTTTTTAATAATTGCCATTCTAACTGGCGTGAGATGGTATCTCATTGTGGTTTTGATTTGCATTTCTCTAATGACCAGTGATGATGAGGTTTTTTTCATGTTTGTTGACCACATAAATGTCTTCTTTTCAGAAGTGCCTGTTCATATCCTTAGCCCACTTTTTGATGGGGTTGTTTTTTTCTTGTAAATTTAAGTTCCTTGTAGATTCTGGATATTAGCCCTTTGTCAGATTAATAGATTGCAAAAATTTTGTCCCATTCTGTAGGTTGCCTGTTCACTCTGATGATAGTTTCTTTTGCGGTGCAGAAGCTCTTTAGTTTAACTAGATCCCATTTGTCAATTTTGGCTTTTGTTGCCATTGCTTTTGGTGTTTTAGTCTTGAAGTCTTTGTCCATGCCTGTGTCCTGAATGGTGTTAGCTAGGTTTTCTTCTAGGGTTTTTATGGCTTTAGGTCTTATGTTTAAGTCTTTAATCCATCTTGAGTTAATTTTTATATAAAGTATAAGGAAGGAGTCCAGTTTCAGTTTTCTGCATATGGCTAGCCAGTTTTCCCAACACCATTTATTAAATACGGAATCCTTTCCCCATTGCTTGTTTTTGTCAGGTTCGTCAAAGATCAGATGGTTGTAGATGTGTGACATTATTTCTGAGACCTCTGTTCTGTTCCATTGGTCTATAGTCTATATATCTGTTTTGGTACCAGTACCATGCTGTATTGGTTACTGTAGCCTTGTAGTACAGTTTAAAGTCAGGTAGCGTGATGCCTCCAGGTTTGTTATTTTTGCTTAAGATTGTCTTGACTATAGGGGCTCTTTTTTGGTTCCATATGAAACTTAAAGTAGTTTTTTCTAATTCTGTGAAGAAAGTCAATGGTAGCTTGATTGGGATAGCATTGAATCTATAAATTACTTTGGGTGGTATGGCCATTTTCACAATATTGATTCTTCCTATCCATGAGCATGGATTGTTTTTCCATTTGTTTGTGTCCTCTCTTATTTCCTTGAGCAGTGGTTTGTAGTTCTCCTTGAAGAGGTCCTTCATATCCCTTGTAAGTTGATTTCTAGGTATTTTATTCTCTTTGTAGCAATTGTGAATGGGAGTTCACTCATGATTTGGCTCTCTGTCTATTATTGGTGTATAGGAATGCCTGTGATTTTTGCACATTGATTTTGTATCCTGAGACTTTGCTGAAGTGGCTTATCACCTTAAGGACAGTTTGGGCTCGGTTTTCTAAATATACAGTCATGTCATCTGCAAACAGAAACAATTTGACTTCGTCTCTTCCTATTTGAATGCCTGTTATTTCTTTCTCTTGCCTGATTGCCCTGGCCAGAACTTGCAATACTATGTTGAATAGGAGTAGTGATGGAGGGCATCCTTGTCTTGTGCCAGTTTTCAAAGGGAATGCTTCCAGCTTTTGCCCATTCAGTATGATATTGGCTGCAGGTTTGTCATAAATAGCTCTTATTATTTTGAGGTACGTTCCATCAATACCTAGTTTATTGAGAATGTTTAGTATGAAGGAGTGTTGAATTTTATCAAAGGCCTTTTCTACATCTATTGAGATAATCATGTGGTTTTTTGTCATTGTTTCTGTTTATGTGATGGATTATGTTTATTGATTTGTGTATGTTGAACCAGCCTTGCATCCCAGGGATGAAGCCGACTTGATCTTGGTGGAGAAGTTTTTGATGTGCTGCTGGATTCGGTTTGCCAGGATTTTATTAAGGATTTTTGCATTGATATTCATCAGGGATGTTGGCCTAAAATTTTCTTTTTTTGTTGTGTCTCTGCCAAGTTTTGGTATCAGGATGATGCTGGCCTTATAAAATGAGTTAGGGAGGATTCTCGCTTTTTTTATTGTTTGGAATAGTTTCAGAAAGAATGGTGCCAGCTCCTCTTTGTACCTCTGGTAGCATCTGGCTGCAAATCCATCTGGTCCTGGGCTTTTTTTGGTTGGTAGTCTATTAGTTGCTGCCTCACTTTCAGAACTTGTTATTGATCTATTCAGGGATTCGATTTCTTCCTGGTTTAGTCTTGGGAGGCTGTATGTGTCCAGGAATTTATCCATTTCTTCTAGATTTTCTAGTTTATTTGTGTAGAGGTGTTTATAGTATTCTCTGATGGAAGTTTGTATTTCTGTGGGATCAGCAGTGATATCCCTGTTATCATTTTTTATTGTGTCTATTTGATTCTTCTCTCTTTTCTTCTTTATTAGTCTGACTAGCAGTCTATCTATTTTCTTAATCTTTTCAAAAAACCAGCTCCTGGATTCATTGATTTTTTGAAGGGTTTTTCATATCTCTATCTCCTTCAGTTCCGCTCTGATGTTAGTTATTTCTTGTCTTCTGCCAGCTTTTGAATGTGTTTGCTCTTGCTTCTCTAGTTCTTTTCATTATGATGTTACAGTGTCAATTTTAGATCTTTCCTGCTTTCTCCTGTGGGCATTTAGTGCTATAAATTTCCTTCTAAACACGGCTTTAGCTGTGTCCCAGAGATTCTGGTAGGTTGTGTCTTTGTTCCCATTGGTTTCAAAGAACTTATTTATTTATTTATGCCTTAATTTTGTTATTTACCTAGTAGTCATTCAGGAGCAGGTTTTTCAGTTCCCATGTAGTTGTGCTGTTTTGAGTGAGTTTCTTAATCCTGAGTTCTAATTTGATTGCACTGTGGACTGAGAGATTCTGTTCTTTTGCATTTGCTAAGGAGTGTTTTACTTCCACTTATGTGGTTGATTTTAGAATAAGTGCAATGTGGTGCTGAGAAGAACATATATTCTGTTGATTTGGGGTAGAGAGTTCTGTAGATGTCTATTAGATCCACTTGGTCCAGAGCTGAGTTCAAGTCCTGAATATCCCTGTTAATTTTCAGTCTCATTGATCTGTCTAATATTGACAGTGGGGTGTTAAAGTCTCCCACTATTATTGTGTGGGAGTCTAAGTCTCTTTGTAAGTCTTGAAGAACTTGCTTTATGAATCTGGGTGCTACTGTGTTGGATGCATATATATTAAGAATAGTTAGCTCTTCTTGTTGCATTGATCCCTTTACAATTGTGTAATGCCCTTTTGTGTCGTTTTTGATCTTTGTTGGTTTAAAGTCTGTTTTATCAGACACTAGGATTGCAACCCCTGCTTTTTTTGTTTTTGTTTTTGTTTTTGCTTTCGTTTGCTTAGTAAATATTCCTCCATCCTTTATTTTGAGCCTATGTGTGTCTTTGCATGTTTGATGAGTTTCCTGAATACAGCACACTGATGGGTCTTGACTCTTCATCCAATTTGCCAGTCTATGTCTTTTAATTTGGGCATTTAGCCCATTTACATTTAAGGTTAATATTGTTATGTGTGAATTTGATCCTGTCATTATGATGCTAGCTGGTTATTTTGCCCATTAGTTGATGCAGTTTCTTCGTAGTGTCGATGGTCTTTACAATTTGATATGTTTTTGCAGTGGCTGGTACTGGTTTTTCCTTCCCATATTTAGTGCTTCGTTCAGGAACTCTCATAAGCCAGACCTGGTGGAGACAAAAATCTCTCAGCATTTGCTTGTCTGTAAAGGATTTTATTTCTCCTTTGCTTATGAAGCTTAGTTTGGCTGGATATGAAATTTTGGATTGAAAATTCTTTTAAGAATATTGAATATTGGCCCCCACTGTCTTCTGGCTTGTAGGGTTTCTGCAGAGAGATCTGCTGTTAGTCTGATGGGCTTCCCTTTGTGGTAACCTGACCTTTCTCTCTGGCTGCCCTTAACAATTTTTCCTTCATTTCAACCTTGATGAATCTGAAGATTATGTGTCTTGGGGCTGCTCTTCTTGAGGAGTATCTTTGTGATGTTCTCTGATGTCTTGAATTTGAATGTTGGACTGTCTTGCTAGGTTGGGGAAGTTCTCCTGGATGGTATCTTGAAGATTGTTTTCCAACTTAGTTCCATTCTCCTCGTCACTTTCAGGTACACCAATCAAACGTAGGTTTGGTCTTTTCACATAGCTCCATATTTCTTGGAAGCTTTATTCCTTCCTGTTCATTCTTTTTTCTCTAATCTTGTCTTCATGCTTTATTTCATTAAGTTGATATTCAATCTCTGATATCCTTTCTTCCACTTGATCGATTTGGCTATTGATACTTGTGTATGCTTCGCGAAGTTTTCATGCTGTGTTTTCAGCTCCATCAGGTCATTTATATTCTTCTCGAAACTGGTTATTCTAGTTTGCAATTCCTCTAACCTTTATTCAAGGCTCTTAGCTTCCTTGCATTGTGTTAAAACATGCTCCTTTAGCTCGGAGGAGTTTGTTATTACCCACCTTCTGAATCCTACTTCTGGCAATTCTTCAAACGCGTTCTCCATCTAGTTTTGTTCCCTTGCTGACAAGGAGTTGTGATCCTTTGGAGGAGAAGAGGCGTTCTGGTTTTTGGAATTTTCAGCCTTTTTGCACTGGCTTTTTCCTCATTTTCGTGGATTTATCTACCTTTGGTCTTTGATGTTGGTGACCTTCGGATGGGGTTTTCATGTGCACCTCCTTTTGTTGATGTTGATGCTATTCCTTTCTGTTTGTTAGTTTTCCTTCTAACAGTCAGGCCCCTCTGCTGCAGGCCTTCTGGAGTTTGTTGGAGGTCCACTCCAGACCCTCTTTGCCTGGGTATCACCAGTGGAGGCTGCAGAACAGCAAATATTGCTGTCTATTTCTTCCTCTGGAAGCTTTGTCTCAGAGGGGCACCCACCAGATGCCAGCCAGAGCTCTCCTATATGAGGTGTCTGTTGACCCCTGCTGGGAGGTGTCTCCCAGTCAGGAGGCACAGGGGTCAGGGACCTACTTGAAGCAGTCTGTCCCTTAGCAGAGCTCAAGCACCATGCTGGGAGATCCACTGCTCTCTTTGGAGCTGGCAGGCAGGAACATTTAAATCTGCTGAAGCTGCACCCACAGCCACCCTTTCCCTCAGGTGCTCTGTCCCAGGAGATGGGAGTTTTATCTATAAGCCCTTGACTGGGGCTGCTGCCTTTCTTTCAGAGATGCCCTGCCCAGAGAAAAGGAATCTAAAGAGGCAGTCTGGCTACAGAGGCTTTGCCGAGCTGTGGTGGGCTCTGCCCAGTTCAAACTTCCTGGCAGCTTTGTTTACACTGTGAGGGGAAAACCACATACTCAAGCCTCAGTAATGGCAGACACTCCTCCCCCCACCAAGCTGGAGCATCCCAGGTTGCCTTGAGACTGCTGTGGTGGTAGCGAGAATTTCAAGCCAGTGGATCTTAGCTTGCTGGGCTCCATGGAGATGGGATTCACTGAGCCAGACCACTTGGCTCCGTGGCTTAAGCCCCCTTTCCAGGGGAGTAAATGGTTCTGTCTCACTGACATTCCAGGTGCCATTGGGGTATGAGAAAAAATTCCTGCAGCTAGCTCGGTGTCTGCCCAAGTGGCTGCCCAGTTTTGTGCTTGAAACCCAGGGCCCTAGTGGTATAGGCACTGAGGGAATCTCCTGGTCTGCAGGTTGTGAAGACCATGGGAAAAGTGTAGTATCTAGGCTAGATAGCACCATCCCTCATAGCACAGTTTCTCATGGCTTCCCTTGGCTAGGGGAGGTAGCTCCCTGACCTCTTGTGCTTCCCAGGTGAGGCGACGCCCCACCCTATTTTGGCTCACCCTCCGTGAGCTGCACTCACTGTCTTAACCAGTCCCAATGAGATGAGCCATGTACCTCAGTTGGAAATGCAGAAATCACCCGCCTTCTGCATTGATCTCACTGGGAGCTGCAGACTGGAGCTGTTCCTATTTGGCCATCTTACCAGCCACTAAAACTCTCTTAGAAGTTACATTCTTATTGGGGAAGACGAACAATAACATATGCAAATGTATATGCACATGCACACATGCACGCATGCATACACAGACATACCATAATGTCAGGTCAAGATAAATGCTAAGAAGAAAAATGAAACAATTAAAGCATAGAATTTGACAGAGGGATTGGTGTTATTTTGGAGGGTGGTCATACAAAGTCTCTGAAAACATTTGAGCAGAAACTGGAATTAAGTGAAAGATCAGATTATAATCATATCAGGGAAGAACTTCCACACAAATAGAAAGGCAAATGATTAAGATAACTTTCATGCAGAACCAAGGTTCTAGAGAAAATTTTAAATTGAGATCATCAGTGTTAAAAGGAAAATAATTATACCTGAAAGCAATTTTAATTCTATTTTTAGCTAAAGAAGAAAAGAAGCTCTGAGCCTAAGCTCAAATTTCATATTTTAGACAGAAGGCACAAAAGCTAATTACGGTCAATCTAGCTGGGCTCAGTGGCTCATGCCTGTAATCCCAACACTTTGGGAGGCTGAGGTGGGTAGATTGCTTGAGCTCAGGACTTTGAGACCAGCCTGGGCAACACAATGAGACCTCTGTCTCTACAAAAAAATCCCCCCAAAAGTTAGCCAGATGTGATGACATGTATCTGCAGTCCCAGCTACTTGGGAAGCTGAGGTAGGAGGACTGATCGCCTGAGTCTGGGAGGCAGAGGTTGCAGTGAGCCAAGATTGTGCCACTGCGCTCCAGCCTAAGCGACAAAGTGAGACCCTGTCTCAAAAAAATAAAGTTAATTGTGGTCAATCTTTGGATTAGAAACATAGACTCAAAATAGTGTAGTAAAATAACAAAATGCCACTATTTATAAACAATTTATTTTCATGAAAAGGCAAAGAGACCATTAGTCCGGAGTGAGAATAGCCACTCAGGGCCCCACTCTAAGAACATTCAACAGGAACAATGCAACTACAAGCATCCCGTTGGTGGTAAGGGCATTTTACACACACGCACACATACGCAGACACACACACACACTTAGAAAGTTTTACATTCATTAAGGTGTTTGATAATAGAAAAGGGAAAGATATGCCTTTTTTCTTTATATTTCCTCCTTATTGAAGTATAGCTTACATTCTTATTTCTGCTCATCAAGAAGCACCAAAGGACTAAAAGAAAAAAGAACTCTGGGTTTGCCCTGTCTTTCCTTTTCCATCTCTATTGCCATTTCTAGCACATGTGGCTGATTAACACAGGAAAGAAACAGGAGTAAGAAAGGCTATGATAACTGATATGCAATAATGTACACATCTCTTAAGAATATGCTTGTTTAATTTCTAACATGTATATGTTTAACCACCACCCAGATCAAGACATAGAAAATCCATCCCCAGCTTCTCAGAAATCGCCTTCATTCCCCCATCTACCTAAATTTAACCACTATTCTGACTTCTATCAGGATACAGTTATTTAGCCTGTATTTTGGACTTCTTACAAATGAAATCACAATAGCATATATTCTTTTTGTGTCTGAGTTCTTTTACTCAGCAGTCTTTCTGTGAAATTCATTCATCTTGCTCTATATAGCAGTAATCATTTATTTACATTGCTGTTTAGTATTCCATTATATGAATGTACTACAGTTTATCCTTTCAATGAACTTTTGGGTTATTTCTTGTTTGGGGTTATTATGAATCAATCTTGGGGTTATTAACATTTTTGTGCATGTCTTTTGGTGAAAATAAGCATTTATTTTTGTTGAGTGTATATCTAGGATTAAAATTACTGTTTCATAAACTGGGCCATTTATCTAATTTGAAAAGCTCAGTGAAAAATGAAAATGTATGGTCACTCATTTAAAAAGAGGGGGGAAAAGTGTCATTAAAGGTATGAAAACATAAACCTTTTTCCTTTTTTCCACTTTCTCTCTCTCTCTCAACTTGTCATGGTATTCTTTTATCTGCAATTTAATGTCATTCTAAGTAGAAAAAAATTAAAATGTTTAAACATTAGCTTGAATTTTACCATTCATTTTGTATTGTACCCAGTGGCAGTTTTAAATACAGACATGAGAGCATTTAACCTGTATGCAGAATCACTAAATTATGTAATTTGTATTCATTAGCTTGTACATGCATCAGCATTTCATTCTTGAAAATGCTACACATAACTAAGTTAAATATTTTTCTTTCACCTCTTTAAACATGCACATTATGCTAATACTTTCTACATTCAGTTTGTTAGTGAAAAAGAAAAACTAAAAGAAAAAAGAACTCTAGGTTGCCCTATCTTTCCTTTTCCATCTCTACTGCCATTTCTAGCCATGTGGCTAATACATGAAAGTAACAGGAGTAAGAAAGGCTATGATAGGATTCATTGGTTTTTTTGCATGTGTGTTGTTTAAAATGGCATTGCCTTCTCTCTGCATTCAAAGCAAATTCTGGTTCAATTGGAAATGAGGCCTCTCCTGGCTTTCAGAGTCCCCCACTTACCATGTACTCCTTTGAGTCTTATTGAACTCCCAGATACTTGGCTGCAACTAAAATTCTAGGCTCATGGAGCATGGTGAATGCTAGACCTGAATGTAGCAAGGAACAGCAGCAGACACACAAATTGGCCTTACCTCCTCTGGGCATGCTCCATGTCAGGCCTCTGAGCCCAAGCTAAGCCATCATATCCCCTGTGACCTGCACGTACACATCCAGATGGCTGGTTCCTGCCTTAACTGATGACATTCCACCACAAAAGAAATGAAAATGGCCTGTTCCTGCCTTAACTGATGACATTATCTTGTGAAATTCCTTCTGGCTCATCCTGGCTCAAAAGCTCCCTTACTGAGCACCTTGTGACCCCTACTCCTGCCCACCACAGAACAACTCCCCTTTGACTGTAATTTTCCTTTACCTACCCAAATCTTATAAAACGGCCCCACCCCATCTCCCTTCGCTGACCCTTTTTGGACTCAGCCTGCCTGCACCCAGGTGATTAAAAGCTTTATTGCTCACACAAAGCCTGTTTGGTGGTCTCTTCACACAGACGCAAGTGAAATTTGGTGCCGTGACTCAGATCGGGGGACCTCCCTTGGAAAATCAATCCCCTGTCCTCCTGCTCTTTGCTCCATGAAAAAGATCCACCTACGACCTCGGGTCCTCAGACCCACCAGCCCAAGGAACAATCTCACCAATTTTAAATCGGGTAAGTGGCCTCTTCTTACTCTCTTCTCCAACCTTTCTCACTATCCCTCAACCACTTTCTTCTTTCAATCTTGTCGCCACCCTTCAATCTCTCCCTTCTCTTAATTTCAATTCCTTTCATTTTCTGGTAGAGACAAAGGAGACACATTTTATCCGTGGACCCAAAACTCTGGCGCCGGTCATGGACTCAGGAAGGCAGCCTTCCCTTGGTGTTTAATCATTGCAGGGATGCCTCTCTAATTATTCACCCATGTTTCAGACGTGTCTGACCATGCAGGGACACCTGCCTTGGTCCTTCACCCTTAGTGGCAAGTCCCGCTTTTCTGGGGGAGGGGCAAGAACCCCGACCCCTTCTCTCCCTGTCTCTACCCCTTCTCTGCTTTTCTGGGGGGCAAGAACCCCCCGATCCCTTATTTCCACACCCCCACCTCTTATCTCTGTGCCCCGATCCCTTATTTCTGCAACCCGACCTCTTATCTCTGCACCCTGATCCCTTATTTCTGCACCCCCACCCCTTCTCTGCTTTTCTGGGGGGCAAGAACCCCCCAATCCCTTATTTCCACACCCCCACCTCTTATCTCTGAGCCCCAACCCCTTATTTCTGCACCCTGACCCCTTTTCCACTTTTCTGGAAGGCAAGAACCCCCCAACCCCTTCTCTCCATGTCTCTACCCCTTCTCTGCTTTTCTGGAGGGCAAGAACCCAACACCTTCTCTCCATGGGTCTACTCTCTTTTTTCTGGGCTTGCCTCCTTCACTATGGGCAACCTTCTACCTTCCATTCCTCCCTCTTCTCCCTTAGCCTGTGTTCTCAAGAACTTAAAGCCTCTTCAACTCACACCTGGCCTAAAACCTAAATGCCTTATTTTCTTCTACAATGCCGCTTGACCCCAGTACAAACTCGACAGTGGTTCCAAATAGCCAGAAAACGCACTTTTGATTTTTCCATCCTACAAGATCTAGATAATTCTTGTCATAAAATGGGCAAACGGTCTGAGGTGCCTGATGTCCAAGCATTCTTTTACACATTCTTCCCTCCCTACTCTCTGTTCCCAAATCTTCCTTCTTTCCCTCCTGCTTGTTCTCTCAGTCCCAACTCCAAGCGTCGCTGAGTCTTTCTAATCTTCCTTTTCTACAGACCCATTTGACCTCTCCCCTCCTCCCCAGGCTGCTCCTCACAATTCTTCCCAGCCTCTGCTCCCCATCCCTATAATCCTTTTATCACCTCCCCTCCTCACACCTGGTCTGGCTTACAGTTTTGTTCCGAGACTAGCCCTCCCCGACCTGCCCAGCAATTTCCTCTTAAAAAGGTGGCTGAAACTAAAGGCATAATCAAGGTTAATGCTCCTTTTTCTTTATCAGACCTCTCCCAAATCAGTTAGAGTTTAGGCTCTTTCATCAAATATGAAAAACCCAGCCCAGTTCATGGCTCTTTTGGCAGCAACCCTGAGACGCTTTACAGCCCTAGACCCTAAAAGGTCAAAAGGCCATCTTATTCTCAATATACATTTTATTATCCAATCTGCTCCTGACATTAAATAAAACTCCAAAAATTAAATTCTGGCTCTCAAACCCTGCAACAGGACTTAATTAATCTCACCTTCAAGGTGTACAATAATAGAGTAGAGGCAGCCAAGTAGCAATGTACTTCTGAGTTGCAATTCCTTGCCTCCACTATGAGACAAACCCCAGCCACATCTCCAGCACACAAGAATTCCAAATGCCTGAACCGCAGCTGCCAGGGGTTCCTCCAGAACCTCCTCCCCCAGGGGCTACAAGTGCCAGAAATCTGGCCACTTGGCCAAGGAATGCCCACAGCCCAGGATTCCTCCTAAGCCACGTCCCATCTGTGTGGGACCCCACTGGAAATCAGACGGTTCAACTCACCTGGCAGCCACTCCCAGAGACCCTGGAACTCTGGCCCAAGGCTCTCTGACTGACTCCTTCCCAGATCTTCTTGGCTTAGCAGCTGAAGACTGACACTGCCCGATCACCTCGGAAGCCTACAGGACCATCACAGATGCTCTGGGTAACTCTCACAGTGGAGGGTAAGTCCATCCCCTTCTTAATCAATACGGAGGCTACCCACTCCACATTACCTTCTTTTCAAGGGCCTGTTTCCCTTACCTCCATAACTGTTGTAGGTATTGGTGGCCAGGCTTCTAAACCTCTTAAAACTCCCCAACTCTGGTGCCAACTTAGACAATATTTTTTTAAGCCCTCCTTTTTAGTTATCCCCACCTGCCCAGTTCCCTTATTAGGCTGAGACACTTTAACTAAATTATCTGCTTCCCTGACTATTCCTGGGCTACAGCTATATCTCATTGCCACCCTTCTTCCCAATCCAAAGCCTCCTTATGTCCTCCCCTTGTATCCCCCCACCTTAACCCACAAGTATGGGATACTTCTATTCCCTCCTTGGCTATGGATCATGCACCCCTTACCATCTCATTAAAACCTAATCACCCTTACTCCATTCAATGCCTATATCCCATCCCTCAGCACACTTTAAAAAGATTAAAGCCTGTTATCACTTGCCTGCTACAGCATGGCCTTTTAAAGCCTATAAACTCTCCTTACAATCCCCCCATTTTACCTGTCCTAGAACCAGACAAGCCTTACAGGTTAGTTCAGGATCTGAGCCTTATCAACCAAATTGTTTTGCCTATACACCCCGTGGTGCCAAACCCATATACTCTCCTATCCTCAATACCTCCCTCCACAATCCATTATTCTGTTCTGGATCTCAAACATGCTTTCTTTACTATCCCTTTGCACCCTTCATCCCAGCCTCTCTTCGCTTTCACTTAGACTGACCCTGACACCCATCAGGCTCAGCAAATTACCTGGGCTGTACTGCCGCAAGGCTTCATGGACAGCCCCCATTACTTCAGTCAAGCCCAAATTTCATCCTCATCTGTTACCTATCTCGGCATAATTCTCATAAAAACACATGTGCTCTCCCTGCTGATCTTGTCCAACTAATCTCCCAAACCTCAATCCCTTCTACAAAACAACAACTCCTTTCCTTCCTAGGCATGGTTAGATACTTTCCACTTTAGATATCTGGTTTTGCCATCCTAACAAAACCATTATATAAACTCACAAAAGGAAACCTAGCTGACCCCACAGATCCTAAATCCTTTCCCCACTCCTCTTTCTATTCCTTGAAGACAGCTTTAGAGACTGCCCCCACACTAGCTCTCCCTGACTCATCCCAACCCTTTTCATTACCCACAGCCGAAGTGCAGGGCTGTGCAGTCAGAATTCTTACACAAGGACCACGACTGCACCCTGTAGCCTTTTTATCCAAACAACTTGACCTTACTGTTTTGCCTAGCCCTCAAGTCTGCATGTGGCAGCTGCCACTGCCCTAATACTTTTAGAGGCCCTTAAAATCACAAACTATCCTCAACTCACTCTCTACAGTTCTCATAACTTCCAAAATCTATTTTCTTCCTCACACCTGACACATATACTTTCTGCTCCTAGGCTCCTTCAGCTGTACTCACTCTTTGTTGAGTCTCCCACAATTACCATTGTTCCTGGCCCAGACTTCAATCCGGCCTCCCACATTATTCCTGATACCACACCTGACCCCCATGACTGTATCTCTCTGATCCACCTGACATTCACTCCATTTCCCCATATTCTTTCATGTTCCTCACCCTGAACACACTTGGTTTATTGATGGCAGTTCCACCAGGCCTAATCGCCACTCACCAGCAAAGGCAGGCTATACTATAGTATCTTCCACATCTATCATTGAGGCTACTGTTCTGCCCCTCTCCACTACCTCTCAGCAAGCCAAACTCATTGCCTTAAGTCAAGCCCTCACTCTTGCAAAAGGACTAAACATCAATATTTATACTGACTCTAAATATGCCTTCCATATCCTGCACAACCATGCAAGAGGTTTCCTCACTATACAAGGGTCCTCTATCATTAATGCCTCTTTAATAAAAACCCTTCTCAAAGCTGCTTTACTTCCAAAGGAAGCTAGAGTCATTCACTGCAAAGGCCATCAAAGGGCATCAGATCCCATCACTCAGGACGATGCTTATGCTGATAAGATAGCTAAAAAAGCAGCTAGCATTCCAACTTATATCCCTCACTTTCAGTTTTTCTCCTTCACATCAGTCACTCCCATCTACTCCCCTGCTGAAACTTCCACCTATCAATCTCTTCCCACACAAGGAAAATGGTTCTTAGACCAAGGAAAATATCTCCTTCCAGCCTCACAGGCCCATTCTATTCTGTCATCATTTCATAACCTCTTCCATGTAAGTTACAAGCCGCTAGCCCGTCTCTTGGAACCTCTCATTTCCTTTCCATCCTAGAAATACATCCTCAAGGAAATCACTTCTCAGTGTTCCATCTGCTATTCTACTACCCCTCAGGGATTGTTCAGGCCCCCTCCCTTCCCTACACATCAAGCTCGGGGATTTGCCCCTGCCCAGGACTGGCAAATTGACTTTGCTCACATGCCCCGAGTCAGGAAACTAAAATACCTCTTAGTCTGGGTAGACACTTTCACTGGATGGGTAGGCCTTTCCTACAGGGTCTAAGAAGGCCACCGCTGTCATTTCTTCCCTTCTGTCAGACATAATT
Source organism: Pongo pygmaeus (assembly GCF_028885625.2). Classification (NCBI taxonomy): domain Eukaryota; kingdom Metazoa; phylum Chordata; class Mammalia; order Primates; family Hominidae; genus Pongo; species Pongo pygmaeus. The sequence continues at coordinate 137,422,454 of NC_072378.2, read as the reverse complement.
CCTCGGTTTGGCCTTCCCACCTCTATACAGTCCGACAGCAGACCAGCCTTTATTAAGTCAAATCAGCTAAGCATTTTTTCAGGTTCTTGGTATTCAGTGAAACCTTTATATCCCTTACAGTCCTCAGTCCTCAGGAAAGGTAGAACAGATTAATGGTCTTTTAAAAACACACCTCACCAAGCTCAGCCACCAACTGAAAAAGGACGGGACAATACTTTTACCACTTTCCCTTCTCAGAATTCAGGCCTGTCCTTGGAATGCTACAGGGTACAGCCCATTTGAGCTCCTGTATGGACGCTCCTTTTTATTAAGCCCCAGTCTTATTCCAGACACCAGACCAACTTGGACTGTGCCCCCAAAAAACTTGTCATCCCTACTATCTTCTGTCTAGTCATACTCCTATTCATCATTCTCAACTACTCATACATGCCCTGCTCTTGTTTACACTGCTGGTTTACACTTTCTCTAAGCCATCACAGCTGATATCTCCTGGTGCTATCCCCAAACCACCACTCTTAACTCTTGAAGTAAATAAATAATCTTTGCTGGCAGGACTATGCTGATTCTCCTTAAGCACTCTCTAATTAGATGTCCTGGGTCCTCCCAATTCTTAGACCTTTAATACCTGTTTTTCTCCTTCTCTTATTCTGTCTAGTTTTTCAATTCATACAAAACCATATCCAGGCCATCACCAATAATTCTAAATGACAAATGTTTCTTCTAACAGTCCCACAATATCACCTCTTACCACAAAATCTTCCTTCAGCTTAATCTCTCCCACTCTAGATTCCCACACCGCCCCAATCCCGTTCGAAGCAGCCCTGAGAAACATCGCCCATTATCTCTCCATACCATCCCCCCAAATTTTCACCGTCCCAACACTTTACCACTATTTCATTTTATTTTTCTTATTAATATAAGAAGACAGGAATGTCAGGCCTCTGAGCCCAAGCTAAGCCATCATATCCCCTATAACCTGCATGTACACACCCAGATGGCCAGTTCCTGCCTTAACTGATGACATTCCACCACAAAAGAAATGAAAATGGCCTGTTCCTGCCTTAACTGATTACATTATCTTGTGAAATTCCTTCTCCTGGCTCATCCTAGCTCAAAAGTTCCCCTACTGAGCACCTTGTGACCCCCACTCCTGCCCACCAGAGAACAACCCCCCTTTGCCTGTAATTTTCCTTTACCTACCCAAATCTTATAAAATGGCCCCACCCCATCTCCCTTCACTGACTCTCTTTTCAGACTCAGCCCGCCTGCACCCAGGTGATTAAAAGCTTTATTGCTCACAAAAAGCCTGTTTGGTGGTCTCTTCACAGGGACGCGAGTGAAACTCCACATTTTCATAATATTACAAAAACAAGTTTAAAAATAAAATTATTAAGAGTTTCAAGACATAGAAAGGTAAGCATTAAACCACACACAAAGCTCTTCGGAGTTTGGGACCCTGCCTGAGCAACTGTACAGATTGCCTACGCATGATGCTGGCTGCATCTGGAAAATCATTTGTTTTCTGATTTAACCAGTTTAACCAATTTAACACCAGCAATGTAAGAATGTTCTAGATGTTCCAATGTCTCACCAGCACTTGGTATTGTTTAACCATCAAAACGGGAGTGTACTAGTGTCTCCCTGTGGTTTTAATTTACATTTCCCTGATGACCAGTGATGTTGAGAGGCCTGTTTTCTATTTTGATATCTTCTTTTGTAAAGTATCTGTTCAAAGTTTTGCCCATTTTTATAGTGGGTTGGTCTATCTTTTTCTTGCTGATTTGTAAGAGGTATATTATCTGCTTTCTTTTGACATATGTATGTATTGCAACTATCTTCTGACCTCTACTCTTTCACTCTCTTAATGGTGTGTTTTGGTAATTAACAGTTGTTAATTCTAATGAAATCTAATTTACTAATCTGTAGCTTTATAGTAAATTATGATATCTTGATGTAAGTTGCCCAATCTTATTTTTTCTTTTTTTTTTGAGACAGGGTCTTGCTCTGTCACCCAGGCTGGAGTGCAGTGGCACAATCTTGGCTCACTGCAACCTCTGACTCCCAGGCTCAGGTGATTCTCCCACCTCAGCCTCCTGAGTAGCTGAGATTACAGGCACATGCCACCATGCCCGGGTAATTTTTATGTTTTTAGTAGAGACAGGTTTTTTCCATGTTGCCCAGGCTGGTCCAAACTTACTTTTCTTCTTCAAGATTATCTTGGTTCTTCTAGGCCCTATTTTAAAATTAAAAGCCCCCAAATAACCCATGTGCTAACCTAACATTTTCAAAACTCTTCAGATTTTAATTCCTTAAATTACCCAGAAAAGAGAACTATGCTACATCTGAGGTGAAACCACACTACCTCTGGATTTGAATTAAAGCAAACTGTTAATATTGTGCTTTGTTTTTCCATACCACAAAAGAGGAATCTTTCATTTCTTTTCACATACTCTAGCTAATTAGCATCCCTGGCAGGTACAACCACCAGCTGAATTATTATCAACAGTTGTTGCATTGAGAATTTTTTCGGTGATCATGAATGCCAAGGCCATTCAACACTTGCAAGGATTTTCATCTTCTTTATGACCATCATTTTTTATGGTACGGACTAAAGTAACTTCTGCAACTATTTATAAACCCTTCTAGAAGCCATTGTTTCTGTTGTCAGCAGTAATGTTTCCATAGTAGTTCTCAACCTGAAAATAGAAATGACCAAACAACATTACAAATCCTTGAGTTAAAAAAACTTCTTTGAAATTAAGTGAAAATTACCTAATATCCAGAATATATGTATATACAAAACATAGTGTTCTGAATAATATATGTTATATATGATGCATATATATTCTTCCAGTTTGCAGTTTGTCTCTTAACTCTCTTTTAGTGTCCTTTCATGGCAGAAATTCTTTAAGTTAATGTAATCAGACTGTCAATCTTCTGATTTATGGCTAGGCTTTTTATGTCTAAGAAATGATCTCTGACCCCAGGGTCATATAGATGTTCTACTATCTGGTCTTTGAAAATCTTCCTTTGCATTTAGCTCTTATATTGGCTTGTTAGGGCTGTAATAACAAAGTACCACAAACTGAGTGGCTTAAATAACTGAAAGTGTCTGACGTTTTGATGGGCTAGAAGTCTGAAATCGAGGTGTTGGCAGGATTGGTTCCTTCTGAGGCCTATGAGGAAAAATCTGTCCCATGTCTCTTTCCTGGCTTCTGGTGGTTTATCAGGAGTCTCTGGTGTTCCTTAGCTTACAGAGACATCACCCCATCTCTGCTTTTATGTTCATGTGACATTGTCCCTATGCATGTGTCTGTGTCCAAATTTCCCCTGATTATAAGGACACAGTCATTTGGATGAAGGGCCCACCCTACTCCAGTATGACCTCATCCTAACTTCACTGATTACATCTGCAATAACCTTATTTCTGAATAAGGTCACATTCTGAGGTACTGGGGGTTAGGGCTTCAACATTTGAATTTGGGGGGACATCATTCAACCCATAACAGCTCTTTATTTTACTTAAATTATTTTTGAAGGTGATGTAAAATAAAGTACATACCCAGTTTTCCCAGAACCACTCACTGAAAATCCTGTCCTTTCCCCACTAATCTGAAATGTCCCTTTCACTTATAAAATGTCCCTAAATGTGGGACTCTATATACTGTTTCATAGATCTTTTTGTCTACCACAATGTCTGAAGGTAATTTTATAAGTCTTGTTATGTGTAAGGGAAAGTCTCCCTCTCTAAACTTTTTCAAAAATGTCTTGATTATTTTTAGACCTTTGCAATTCCACTCAAATTTTATAATCACTTTGTCAAGTTTCATAAAAATCTGTTACAATGTTGTTGGAATTGTATTACATCTGTAACCTAATTTTGAGAGATATTGAGTCCTCAGTCCATGACCACAATCCATATCCCTCCATTTAAAAAGGCCTTCTTCAAAGTCACTCAATGAAAGTTCATACATTTTTCTATAAAGATCTTGTATGTCTTAGATATTTTTCATGTTATTACAAAATAGTACTTTTATTTCATTTTAACTATGTATTATTGGCGTGCAATTGCTTTGAGGATATTGAATGCATGAATAGAATCCTATAAACTCTCACATTCATATTTGTAAATTACCCAGAGATACTTTTCTACTGTCTGTGCATATAATCATATTATCTATGAAAGATAACAATTTTATCATCATTTCTAATTCTTGTGACTTTCTTTCTTTTTCTTCCCTGCCATAATGGCTGGGACATCCAGCATAATATTGAATTCAGAAGGAATGACAGGAGACACACTTGGTTTATTCCTGACCTCAAAGAGATGCTTTCAGTATGTCATCATTAAGTATATGCTCATGAAGCACTAAGATCTTCATTACTAGATGAAGGAAGTTGACTTCTATTCAGAAGTTGCCAGATTTTTTTTTGTTTTGTCCTATTTAAATAGACAGCTGATTTTTCTCCTTTATTTGTATTTGTAGTTAATTACAACTACTGATTTTTCTAATGTTAAAACAACTTTACATTTGTTGAATAAATGCTGCTTTGTTATGATGGATTCACATCCATTTTCTCAGTGTAATTTTTTGGCAATAGCTTTATGGAGCTATAATTCACACACCATGCAATGTATTCTTGTGAAGTGTGTAACTCAGTGGTTTTTAGCATGTTTACAAAATTGAGCTACCATCATCACAATCAATTTGGGAATATTTTCATTACCCCAGAAAAAAAACTCTACTGTTTAGCCATCACCCCCAAACCACTCTCAACCACCACCTGCCCCAGCGCCTGAGAGCGACTAATCTATTGTCTGTCCTATAAAATTGCCTATTATGGACATTCCATATAAATAGAATTTATTCCATGTAAATAGAATCTGTGGCCTTTTGTGACTGGCCTCTTTCACTTAGCATATGTTTTCAAGGCTAATCCATCCATGTATCCATACTCCGTTCGTTTTGACAAATAATGTTTTATTGCATGGATATGCCTCATTTTATTTATCCATTCATCAGTTGATGGGCATTTGGGTTGTTTCCAATTTGGGGCTATTATAAATAATGTTGCTATGAATATTTGTGCACAAGTGTTTGTGTGGACATGTATTTTCATTTCTCTTTGTTAGATACCTAGGATTGAAAGTGCTGGGTCATATCATAGCTGTTAACCATTTCAGTAACTGACACTCTGTTTTCCAAAGTGGCTGACTCATTTTACAGGCTCACCAGCAGTGTATGAAGGCTTTGATTTCTCTACATCCTTGACAATATTTTTGTCTTTGTTATTATAATATGGCACTTTTACCCTCATGGGTATGAAGTGTGGGTTTCACTGTGGTTTTAAACTGCATTTTCCTGATGAGTAATGATGTCAAGCTTCTTCTCCTGTGCTTATTAGCCATTTGTAAATCTTCTTTGGAGAAAAGTCTTGTCAAGCCCTGTGCCCATTTTTTACTTGAGTTATTTGTCTTTTCATTATCAAGCTGTAAGAGTTATTTATATATTTTAGAATCAAGTCTCATTAGACACATGATTTCCAAATATTTTCTGTCATTCATTTGGTGTCTTTTCACTGTTTTGGTGATGTTCTTTGAAGTGCAATAGTTTTTAATTTTCATAAGTACGATTTACCTATGTTTTAAATTTTGATAAGTACAATTTACCTAGTTCTCTTTAGTTGCTTGTGTTTTTTCTGTCATATTTAAGAAACCATTTTCCCACTCAAGGTCATGAAGTTTATCTTATATTTTCTTCTAGGGGTTTTATAACTTCAGCTCTTACACTAGGTCTTTGATCTATTTTGAGTTAATTTTTGCACATAGTATGAGACAAAGTTCAAAGAATTTTACTCTTTGGCCATGGATATACAGTGTTCTGCATCATTTGTTGAAAAGACTACTCTTTTTCCATTGAATTGTGTTGGCGCCCTTGTCAAAAGTCAATTGACCATAAATTATTATTATTTTGAAACTCTCATTATATGTCATTGATGTATATGTCTGTCCTTATGTCACTGCAACATTAGCTTGGTAGTAAGTTTTGAATCAGGAAATTTGAGTCCTCCAACTTTGCTCTTTAAGATTATTTTGACTATTCTGGCTCCCTTAAATTTCGATATGAACTTTAAGATTAACTTGTCAATATCTGCAAAAAAAACAGCTGGTATTTTGTTAATGATTGCATTGAATCTGTAGATCAATTTGGGGAGTATTACCATATTATCAATATTAAATCTTCCAACTTATAAGCCTTGAATTCTTTCCATTTATTTAGATCTTCTTTAATTTCCTTCAGCAATGTTTTTTAGTTTTTGTAGTATAAGTTTGTACTTCTTTTACTAAATTTATTCCTCAGCATTTTATAGTTTTTGATACTATATTTTAAATGGAATTGCATCGTTTTCTGATTGTTTGTTGCAACCATGTAAAAGAACAATTGGTTTTTGTATACTGATCTTGTATCTTTCAACTTTGCTGAACTCATTCATTAGTTCTTATAGTTTTTTAAATGGGTCCCTCCAGATTTTCCACATACATGATCTATATGTAAGCGTTTGTCATCTGTGAATAGAGATAGTTTTACTTCTTCCTTTTCATGCCTTTTATTTATTTTTCCTGCTGAATTTCCCTGTCTGAAACCTCCAGTACAATACTAAACAGAAGGGGTGAGTGTGGACATCTCATCTTATCTTCATTTTATAGGGAAAGCATTCAGTCTTTCACTACTAATTGTGATCTTAGCTGTTTCTTCACACATGCCATTTATCAGGTTGAAGAATCCATTTTATTTTTAGTTTCTTGAGTATTATGAAGGGGTGCTAGACTTTTTCAAATGCTTTTTCTAAATCTATGGAGACAATTATGTCAGTGGTTTTTGTCCTTTGTTCTGTTGATATGGTATATTATATTAATTGATTTTGGGATATTAAACTAACTTTGCTTTGCTCAGCTAAATCCCACTTAATCATAATATATAATCTTTTCTATATGTTGGTGGATTCAGTTTGCTAGTATTTTGTTGAGGATGTTTGTGTCTATATCCATAAGGAATATTGATGTGTAGTTTCATTTTATTATTATATCTGTGTCTGGTTTTGGTATTAGAGTAACATTGGCCACTTAGAATGAGTTAAGAAGTGTTCTCTTCATTTTTGCAAGTGTCTATGAGAGACCGATAGTCATTCCTCTTTAAATGTTTGGTAGAATTCACCAGTGAAGCCATCTGGGCCCAGGACATTTTTAAGATGCCTTTCCACGTACATTTTATGAATAAGTTCATCTATATCTAAAAGATAATCTTGCTAGGATTTTGATAGGAATGGAATTAAACCTATTCTTTCTTTGGAAAGAATTGACAGCTTTACAAAACTTTTTTTAAAAATTAAAAAGAAAACAAAGAATTTACAACCTTGATTTTTAAATGTATTAATTCATTGAGTACTTACATTACTGTGCAGTGGTATAGTTATACATGATTGATATATTTGAATATTTGAATAACCATGCCTTGGTATACTAAGTAAATAAAGAAATACTTAACTGAATCATCAAAACTAACACCAAAACTTTACATTTCACTTTAAATGTATAAATCCTTTTTATGCAAATCTCTCTTAGGTTTAGCTCATATTAATTCAATATACAGAATAAGAAAACAACTGATGAAAGAAGAAGAAAAGTTAGAATATATGGATGATAAACAAGATATGATTCTGACTTTCAAATAATAGCTAATTTGTCCCTTTCCAAGTTATTTCATATCCTGTACAGGATAGTTGAACACTGAAATGGAGATGTGAGGATTTCAGAAAGGGAGTGTGTCTGCACATAGATGTGTGTGTATTTTCTGTGTGGGTGCATATACATGCTGGTTAAGAAACAGACCCTTTGGATTTGCAGCTTAAAATATATAGAAAAAAACTTCAGAGAAGTTTTATTTGTTTTAACAAAATTCATCGGGAATGTACTACATTCCCAACATTACACTAGACACTGGAGATATAAAAAAGAACAAGGCCAGGCGCCATGACTCATGCCTGTAATCCCAGCACTTTGCGAGGCTGAGGAGGGCAGATCACCTAAGATCAGGAGTTCAAGACCAGCCTGGCCAACATGGTAAAACCCTGTTTCTACTAAAAATACAAAAAAGTTAGCCAGGTGTAGGCGTGGGCGCCTGTAATCCCAGCTACTCTGGAGGCTGAGTCAGGAGAATCACTTGAACCTGGGAAGCAAAGGTTGCAGTGAGCCAAGATCACACCATTGCACTCCAGCCTGGACAACACCAGCAACTCCATCTCAAAAAAAAAAAAGAAAGAAAGAGAGAGAGAACAAGGCACAGTTCTTGCCCTCAAGAAGTTCACAGTCTAATAGCCATATATGTAACGACTTCAATGTAGTGCTATAAATACATATATAACTGATACATATTTTTGACATTATCAGAACTGTGTGATATATACAGAATACATGTAACAGTGGCACAAAGAAGCCATAAGAAACACTGGAAATAATGCAAGGAATATACTGAAGATGAAGATGGAAGGATATGATGCTTGAGTAGAGCCACAGAAGTCTAGGAGAACTCCCAGACTTTTCACTTAGGTAACAGAAAATATAGACACTGTACAGATGAGTTCAGCTTGGAACAAGTTGAAATTTAGGTACATAGGACTTACAAGTACAGCTGGGGAATTAAGAGAGGGATTTCTAGAGCTCAGCAAAGAGGCCTAGATTGGAGATTGAAAATTGAAGTTGGCATGGTGCAGTGCCTCACACCTGTAATCCCAACACTTTGGGAGCCGAGGCAGGAGGACCACTTGAGGCCAGGAGTTCAAGACCAGCCTGGGCAACATAGCAAGACTCGTCTCTACAAACATAAAAATAAAATTTAAAAGTTAGCCAGGCGTGGTGGCACAGACCTGTAGTCCTGGCTACTCAGAAGGTTACGGTGGGAGCACTGCATGAGCCCAGGAGTTCAACGCTGCCGTGAGGTATGATTGTGCCACTGCACTCCAGCCTGTGCCACAGACATTGTACCCACCCCCACCAAAAAAAAAAAATTGAAATTACCCATGGAAATATTGTAGAGTGAGAAGAAAAGTGAATAAAAAGACAAAACTGAAGAACTCTAATGTGTAGGGGATTGTTACAGAAAGAGGAACCTAGGGAGAAAATCCAGATGCCACTGATTGTATATTATAAAGGTAGTCTGTGGCTGCCTGGGAACAGGGCTTGGGGTGGGGGTGGATGTCAGTGAAATTCACAGAGGCCATCACAGGTGTATTCCCCAGGAAGCAGACTCTGAGGTAGACTTTAGTATGTATGGTGTTACTGGGGAGGGCCCTTGTGATAAACACCTGCTGGAGGGAGGAAAAGGAAGCAAGAGTGGATGCAGGTGAGCTGTGAGGAAGGTTCAGCAACAGCCTTGGCCAAAGGAGCTCTGGACTTAGAATGGACAGAATTGCCCCAAGTTGGACCAAGATGACTAGGTCTTCATTGTCCCACATCTGATTAGTCACTGGAACTGAGCCTTGGAAAGGGACCTGACCTTGGGTGAGTCAGTTCTCAGCCACTGAGAGAGTCCTTGAAAAGGCTGACAGCTGGAGGCTTCTAATATTAGCACTCCCAGGAGACTGGACAACAAATCCTTCTTTGAAGTGGGGTCTGGGTGGTGCATCATAGTGTCTAACACAGAGACCAAGGCCACATTGTTTGGATAGAGTGGAATTGAGAATTAATCCATATATGACACCAGAGCCATGCAGTTTCCTCAACATTAGGCCATCATTTGGCCCATAACCCATCCTCCATTTGTTCATTAAAGGATGGAGAGATGAAGAGTCATGTCAGTCTTTGAACTCTCACTTGGGGGCCAGATAAATGCTTATTTGGAATTTGGGTAAACTGAAGGGGCCATTTCTGTAGTTATTTGACTCTTCTTCTATTCTTAGGAATCAAGAAAAGAGTAAGTTTCTTTGCTTTCAGCCATAGATATATACCTGTCTATATAAAAATGACCCATCTTTTAAGAAATTGTTTCTCCTTGGTTTCCTCCAGATTAAAGCACACAGAAACCTTCTCTCTTTCTCTCTCTCTATCTCTCTCACACACACACACACACACACACACACACACACACACACAGAGTACCTTTATATTCTGCAATTTCCAAACAATGGAATACCATTCTCCAATAAAATAAACCAGGGTTCCATGGAAAAATAGCTGGTTTTAAGGCTAGCAGAGATAAATCCAAGATGAGGCTGGAGTCTCTTACATTACCAGAAAGTAAGGAAGTGCTCAGGACAAATCAAAACAGGATGGGGGTGTATCAAGGCGATACAGGAGTCAATCTGAAAGAGCTCACAATGGAAAAAGCTGGAACAATTTGAGCAAGAAAATAAAGGATGCAGCATTGGACTATAACCTAAAGTATAAAATAAATACATTTGAGTCCATATTAATTTAAATAAATGATTTAAATAAATCAATAAGTAAATAGGGAGAAGAGAAGGGACAGATCTTCCTTGCAGAAGATTTCCAAATAACATACAAAGATACTTCCTCTCTTCAGAAGGGGGAGCTTAATTTTGGCCACCACCACTGTCCCTCCCCAAGGGTAGGTTAGACTTAATGATTGTCTTCTAAAATATAGAGTAGGAAAATGTAAAACAATACCTTTACAGTAGAGAAACCTGGCAAACACTTCCTTAAGCAAGTGATGAAGGTTAACATCATTATCAATGTCATGTGATGTCATATACTCTTGATATGATATAATGAAAAAAGCACTTCACCTCTGTGATACTTTTTTAAGAAACCATTAACTTCAGTCTAATCATGAGAAAAAACATCAAACAAACCCAGACTGGGGCACATTCCATAGGACATCTGGCCAATACGCCTCAAGACTGTCAAGGTCATTTAAAAAAAAAGGAAAACGTGAGAAACTATCAGACCAAAGATTGAGAAGACATGCCGACTAAATGTAGCATGGTACTCTGGATTGGATCCTGGAACAGAAATAGAAAAACTAGAGAAATCCAGGCCAGTTGTGGTAGTTCACCTGGGGAGGCCGCAGCAGGTGGATCACTTGAGGTCAAGAGTTCAAGACCAGCCTAGCCAACATGGTGAAACCCCCCATCTCTACTAAAATACAAAAATTAGCTGAGCGTGGTGGTGGGTGCCTGTAATCCCAGCTACTTGGAAGGCTGAGGCAGGAGAATCACATGAACCCTGGAGACAGAGGCTACAGTGAGCAAGAGATGATGCCACTGCACTCCAGCCTGGGTGACAGAGTGAGTGAGACGCCATCTCAAAACAAAAAAAAAAGAAAAAGAAGAAAAAAAGCTAGAGAAATCCAAATAAAATCTAAACTTTGCTTAACAGTAATGTGCCAATGGAAATGGAAGATTCTTAGTTTTAAAAATTTACCATGGTGATGCAACTGTGTGAGGAGTGTACAGAAACTCTGTGCTACTGCCTTTGAAACTTTTCAGTATACAAGCAAAAAACTAAAAACTAAAAAGCTCCTTTTGTTAAAACATGGTATTGGTGCAAAATGGACAAATAGACCAGAGAGTAGACATCTAAAAATGACCCAATACGTATATCTTCAATAGATTTTCAACAATAATGGCTAAAGCAATTTAATGTGGAATGAAAGTCTTTTTAACAAATAGTACAAAAACAGTAAGACATCTATTTGGAAAAAAAAAAAAAACTCTACTCTTTTCTCATACCATATAAAAAAATTAGCTCAATGTATTGCAGACCTAATTATAAAAGCTAAAACTACAACATTTCTAGGAAAAGCCATCTTTCTTTCAACCTTGGGATACACAAAGACTTCTTAGATGAGACACCACAATCATAAAGAAAAAAAATGAAAAACTTGACTGTATCAATATTAAAAACTTTTGCTCTTGCAGACATCATTGTAAAAATGAAAAAGCAAGCGATGAAGTGGGCAAAAATATTCGCAACACACATATCTGACAAAGAACTTGTACCCAGAATACATAAAGGACACCCACAACTCAATAATGAAACAACCCAAATGTCTGTCAACCGGAGAATGGGCAATCAAATGGAGTATATTCAAATAATGAGACGTCAGGGAAACATGAATATTTTCACGTTTCTGGATGGTTTGTCTTTCTGAGCAAAGGAAATTGGCATGCCATAGACCGTCTCCTCTTCCACAGAATCATTTGCTCCTCACATTGCAAGGGTGTTAGACCTGGAGCCATCTGGTCTCATTCAGAGAGTAATAAAATTTATCTCCCCACCATAACCAAATGTTTATATTCCAGGGTAGGTACTTTCCCCTTTGCCTTCCTGAGAGAATTAACTTACTTTCCAAGAAATGTGTTGACATTAGGGAGCTAGGGTTTTTCTTCCTCTCTCAGAAGAAGACAGTGGCAACTAAGTGGTGTGTAACCTATATAAACTCAATATTAGATTGTCTTTTTATTTTGTTTTTAATTTGTTTGAAGCAATTCATTACATATGCTGAATATTAGGATTTGGCAATTATATTCATGCTGTTTTACAGTTCAGACCTCAAAAACCAGTAAGATATCTATATGAAAAAAAATTAATCTTTACTCCTTCCTCATATACAAAAATTACCTCAATGTATTGTAGACCTAATTATAAAAGCTAAATCATAACATTTTCTCAAGTGTAAGAGGCATATAAGGAAATTATTAAAAGCACAAACTTTGAAAATAGATGAACCAGCATTCAGTTTCCAGTTTCTGTTGCTTATTAAAGGAATGACCTGTCCAAGTCTGTCTCCTTGTTTTGAAACTTGGGGTAATGTGACTAACTCTTAGAATTGTTGTAAGGATTGAAGTAGGTAGTTAGGAAATTTAAATTTCTTAGGTAGGATCTGACTCAAAGAAAGAATTCAGTAACTTCATATTATTAGTATGTATTATCCTTGGAAACTATTTAGGAATTAAACTAGGATAGAAAAAAATTATTTTTTGTCTGTGGTATTAGTGTTTGGGGTGGGAGGTAAGGAGTAGTGGTTTATGGCCTTTTTCATCAGGAAGCGTGGAAATCCTATAAATCAGGCTCCACAAAATTAAGATCTCAATGTGGTAAATCATGGCAAGAGGAGTTGCAAAGTCGAGAAGTAGAAGAAAACCTCAATTCGAAAACATCATTTCACAAGTCTCTGAAGAACACACTGAAGATTATATTGCCTGGGAAGGCTTAGATGGGGAGGAACCAAGACTGCTGCTTCCCAAAGTTAACAGAGAGGGGGTAAGAGGTTAGATTTAAAGGTACTAAGGAAACTCACTAAGGTGAGTTCTTGGTCACAGATGCAAACAAAAGAAAAACTGACTCCACTCTTTATTTCAATGCATGGGAAACATCAACTGAATACATGGCAAGTTCTCAGGTCACACTCATCCTGTAGAACCCTAGGCATTCTGAGGACAGAGTGGTGAGTTTGTGAACATGTAAAAGACAAGCCTTAGAGGTAAAATTTTGACTGCCTTCTGACAAGTACCAAGGGGAACTTGAAGAGGAAAGGAGAGAAGGGACGAGAGGCATGCAGAAAACTGTTGGTTCTCAGAAAAGTGACAGCCCACTCATGGGGGAAGAAATTCCAAGTCTCAGTTACCCCATCCCCTACCCCGTTCCCACTTCTCAGCTGGAGGAAAAACTTGGTGAAATAATGAAATGTCATTGTTCAAGTTCAGAAGGCTTAGGAGATAAGGGAAGGCTTTGTATAGGTCTGCTTTAGCCTCTTGAAGGACCTGAACGATTCATATTTGAACAGAAATGCATACAAAAGTTTAGATATCCAAAAATGATTGGCCCCAAACACTTTTGTAGCAAATATTTAGCTTATTTAACCCACAAGACTTAAGATGATAATGATGAAAGTAAACTAATACAATTTATAATTAAAAAGTAAGAGCAACAGCAACTCGAGATAATATTGATAATGTACTGATCACACAGTCCTTCCTAAAATGTTCTGGGATTATAATGGAATCAATAAGAGTTCACTTGGGAAAACAGAAACCACACTAGTTATTTCAACAGAAAGAATTTGCTGTAAGGAATTGGTTAAACAGATGTTGGAGTACTAAAAAAGTAAAGCAGGGATACTGAGATTGAAAGAGACAGAGTGACTACTAGAAGCAACTACCACCGTCAGGGTTAAAGGAACACAGGGCAGACGTGCGGTTTAGATCCCAGAAGCAAAGCCTCCATGAAACTGGGACTCAGACCTCTGAGAATGGGGCATAGCCTACTCAGTGCTGGTATTTCTCAGGAGATGCAGTGAAGCTGATTCTGGGAGTACAGGAAGAAGCTGGGAACTAGAAACAATTGCTCCTGGAACTAGCTGTCCATGCCAGGGTAAAGAGGCACTGTGGGGCCTTAGTGACAAGAACAGCAAATAAATAGGAAGCAAGTCCCTTCTTTCCTCGTCCAGCTTTCAGGATTCCTTCAGGGCCCCTTTTGGTGAAAAGGAAAAGAACCAGCTAACAAACAAGAAAAGTGGTTTGAAGAGGCCTCATGTCAGCACCACAAAGCTAACATCCCAGCCTAAGGGGCCCTCTGATCCAGATTCCTCCTCTGTTTCTAAGTCTTTCAGGGTGGAAAAAGTAGCATACTTAGGCAACTCAGAAAATCCTGCCCCATCCTCTATCTCCTTACTCCCTCCTCACCAAAAAAGATCTTTTTTTAATACTGAAGACACCCTTTAAAAAAAGAAAAGAAAAGAAAAGAAAACATTAGTTGCTCTAATTTGAGTGTCGTTTCCCTTTATTGGAGCATTTGAAAACAGGCATTTAAGGGCAAAAGAGATGGAACACACCTGAGGTAAATCGTTTATCTATCTTCAGGCTGTGCCCAAACTTTAGAACCACCTAGAAAGGTACAAAGCTGAGAGCCTCTCTCAGATTTTTCATATAGTATTTCAAGACTTACCTCTTAATTGCACCCTTCCCCCCTCCCATTATAAAGAGCATGGAACCTAGAACCTACCGCCTTGTGTGGAAGTCCACACACCACTGGTCACAGGCCACTCACAGGTTTGGGGGACTTCATGATGATTCCTAGACTTTCTGAGTTTCCCTTGCCTCATCTGAAAAAAGGGCCAGGACCTAATTGCGGGTTGTGAGAGTTGAATGAAATCAAATAACAACTTTTCAGTCAGGGACAGACTGCATATACAAAGGTGGTCTCATACGATTATAATAGAGCTGAAAAAATTCCTATTGTCTCTAAAGACCTTCCAGGAGGACAGGATGTGAGGTGGCATCAATGGCACTGACAATCCTGACCCTGTGCAGGCCTAGTCTAATGTGTGTGGTTGTGCCTTAGTTTATAACAAAAAAGTTTAAAAAGGAAAGAAGAAAAAAAGAAAGAAAGAAAAAGAAAAATTTAAAAATAGAAAAAGCTTATAGAAAGAATACAAAGAAAAAATATTTTCATACTGCTGCACAATGTGTTTGGTTTTAAGTTAAAGGTTATTACAAGTCAAAAAGTTTAGGTCGGGTGTCGTCGTTCACGCCTGTAATCCCAGCACTTTGGGAGGCCAAGGAGGGTAGATCACCGGAGGTCAGGAGCTCGAGACCAGCCTGGCCAACATGGCGAAACCCAGTCTCTACTAAAAATACAAACAAATTAGCCGGGCGTGGGGGCACACACATGTAATCCCAGCCACTCTGGAGGGTGAGGCAGGAGAATCATCAAAACCGGAAGGCAGAGGTTGCAGTGAGCCGAGATCGCACCACTGCACTCCAGCCTGGGCTACAGAGCAAGGCTCCGTCTCAAAAATAAATAAATAAAGTTTAAAAGATTTAAAAGTAGAAAGTAAAAAATCATAGTAAGCTAAGGTTAATTTATTATTATTGAAGAAATAATTTTTTAATAAATTTAGCATAGCCTAAGTGTAATACAGTGTTTATACAGCCTATAGTAGTACACAGTGACGTCCTAGCCCTTCACATTGACTCACCACTCACAGAATCAGCCAGAGCCACTTCCAGTCCTGCAAGCTCCATTCATGGAAAGTGTCCTATACAGGTGTACCATTTTTAAAATCTTTCATACTGTACTTTTGCTGTACCTTTTCTACGTTCAGACATGTTTAGATACACAAATATTTACCATTGTGTTACAATTGCTTGCAGTATTCAGTATGGTCACTTGCTGTACATGTTTGCAGCCTAGGAGCAAACAACAGCCTGTACCATATAGCGTAGGCGTGTAAGAGGCTATACCATATAGGTGTGTATAAGTACACTCTAAGATGTTCACACAAGAAACTCGCCTAAAACATTTCTCAGGAGGTAATCCTGTCATCTTAAATGATGCATGACTGTAAGATCTACGGCTGCGTGCCTAACTGTATATTGAGAAATAACTCTCTATTTCATCCACCTTCCAATATTGAACTTTAACTGACCATCAGACCGGCCTGAATACCAGATTCTCTTTGCAATGCACTCGCCTCGCTCATTACCAGAAGGAGGTTTTACCTGCCTAGTGACCCGGTTGGTCTGGGTATGAACCCCGAGAGGTGGAAACTCTCAGACTCTCAGGACTGACAGCCGAGTGGCTGGGGACTATAAATCCGCGAGAACTGCCCTCGCGCTGCCATCCAGCTGGGCAGCCGGAGGAGCGCGCGTGGGGGCTCCGCGAGTCGCTCGCCTTTGGTTTCTGGGGAAGCCTGGGGGACGCGGCTGCGGCGGAGGCGCCCTGGGCTTCGGGTCGCCTGGAGCGTGGCGCGCAGAGCCCCAGGCGCCGAGCGGGCGCCGCGCGGCCGCGCTTGGCCCCAGCGGGCGTGGGACTGAGCAGTCTGCTGCCCCCTGACATGTGACCCAGCCCCGCCGCCCATGCCGGCTCCCGGCCGCCCGGCCTCGCGGCCGCCGCTGCTGCCGCCGCTGCTGCTCCTGCTCCTGGCGGCGCCTTGGGGACGGGCAGGTATGTGGGTCGCGCCGCCAGGTGCGGGCCGGGGCCGGGCAGAGCGCGAGGCCGAGGTCTCCCCTCCTGCCCGCCGGCCAGGTTTCGCTTTCGGGCGGGCAGAGGAGGAGGTGCGCGGAGGCCGGCGCTTCCAGCCCGGGGGCTGCAGGGAGCCCGGGGGACACTCGCCGCCGCCTCGCGCACCCTGGCTCGGGGTCAAGTTTGCGGGACTCCGCGCTCCGCACTTTCGGTCTCGAGAATTGAGGTGGGGTGGGGGGAGTTTGGTGGGGGGGACGCTCTGCGCGGTGCCCACAGCCTATGAGTTGCGGTCGGGGACGGTAACCATGCGGGGCCCCTCGCCGGCCAGTGCCAGGCTCCCGCCACCACCGCCGCGGCCGCGCGGAGGGGCCCCTGTGGATGCCGCGTCTCGGCCGCCGGGCCCCGCAGTCCTGCAAGCCGCGTGTCGCTAGATCCGCGCTTTAAAAACCAAACTCCCCGAAAGGGTCAGCCCCGAAGGAACAGGATCCAGAAAGACGCAGCTTCTTAAAGTAAGCTCTCCCTGCCCTGGGTACGCCGTTGTTTCCTTTGCAGTTATGACCATGTACAGATAGTGCTCTTTGATTTTTCAGAAATAACAAAACTTTTAACTCGTTTACGACATAAGGTAACTGAAGAGCTCTTTCGTTTTGTTTGGTTTTTAAGTTTAAATTCTCCACCAATTGGAATCCAGTAAACCAGAATGATTCATTAACCTGATTGCTTTTTTTTTCCTGTATTTCTCGTATATGAGAAAAAGATTTTTTAAAAAAACAAAAAACAAGATATCTGGGATCCCTTTTTTAAAAAATTATTTTAAAAAACAACAACAAAGCTTCTCCAAATACTGTGCTTTGTAGACACTTGGTTCAGGCCCCGCTGTCTTTTAACCCAGAACTGAACAGTAAGAGTGAATGCAGGAAGAAAGTTGACGGTGAATCTGGAGTCCTTGGTAGTTAAAGAAAAAGTTAAATTCAATATAGTTACAACAGTAAGAAAAGTATGCACACAGATCTTGGAGAGATTTTGAACGATAGCTATTATACATAAAATATTTTATCTTCTAAATTTATCAGAAATTATAGTTATTTTGCTTTTTAATATTCCCAGGTAGGCTGAATGGGAAGAAACGACTGACGTGCAAATATTGAGCCTTCGACTAACACACAGAAATTTGTTTTTATTTTTAATCGAAGAGAGAAGCTGGGCGCTGTGGCTCACACCTGTAATCCTAACACTTTGAGAGACAGAGGCATAGGCGGGAGGATTGCTTGAGGCCAGGAGTTTCAGACCAGCCTGGGCAACATAGGGAGACCCTTGTCTATACTAAAAATTAAAAAAATAAAAATAGAAAACTAGCCAAACATGGTGGCAAACACCTGTAGTCCTAGCTACTCCGTGTGCCCAGGAGTTCCAGACTGCAGTGAGTTATGATCACACCACTGCACTCCAGTCTGAGCAAGGGTGAGACCCTGTCTTTGGGGAAAAAAACAAAAACAAAGAAAGAGAGAGAGAGAAATAAAATTGTTGGGTGCTGACATTGCCAGGTAGTAATGTTCTTGACTTCAAAATAAAATTTGCAAAACAAACAGTAAGAACTCTTTTCTGACCCAAGAGACCTTGATACTACTTTCTTAGCTCTTCTTAGGGTATTCCTGTCCTCTCCTGGGTCTTTGGGCTAAGGTCTAAGGACTGCTGGGAAGACCACCTTAGAAGATGTATGTAGTTACCTGGATACTACCTGCTCTTAATTGAAGGATTATCTACAATGTCTTCTGTACAACGTGGGCTTACTAAGGTTCTATGACTTTGCCACTCTCAGGTAGATTAATGCTTTAATGCTCTCATTTTTTGAACTTTTAAAAAATTTCGTCTCACAGCTCAGCGCCATATCAGGCTGCAAAATACCAAAACATCCAAAGAGGAAAAAAAAACCTCAACATGTCATGAACCTTGTAGGGAAATCTTGGTATTTCATTTCAGATAAAGTTGTAATGGAATTCAAAATGTCTATGCGGCTCCCTCAAGGCAGGTGCAACACGCTGTCATTCACTCTTGGACCCCTCCAGGGACAGAATTTCACAGGGATGTTTATCCTTATGGCTTATCAAACTCTGCACTGTTGGCCATTCCCATATCCTGTCCTCAGGAAAGATAAAGAACCATGATTAGCATAATATAAACAGGCATTTAAAGTCACTAAGATAGAGTGGGAGATGGTGACTTCTCAGGTCATCTGTCTCCTCTGCTCAAAGCCCTTCAGAGGCTTCTACTGTTCCTGGAATCATTCTCAGTTCTTCTACAAGATCCTGTGTGGCCAACTCCTGCCTGTCTCTCCAGCCTTATCTCACACCACCTAATTCCTGCTATCCTGGCCTTTTTCTACTTCCTGGGGCAAGCCAAAGTGTTTCCCATCTCACTCATACTGGCAGTTCCTCTGGAAGTTCCTACTGGAGATTCATACTGGCAGCCCTTCTGCTAGAATGCTGCTGTCCCACTCTATTCCCAGCTAACTCCTGCTCACACTTTGGCCTCTCACTGCCAATGTGCTTCCCTCAAGAAGGTCTTCCCTAGGGAGTTCAACAATGGAAACACATGGACACAGGGAGGGGAATATCACACGCCGGGGCCTGTCAGGGGGTGGGGGCTAGGGGAGGGATAGCGTTAGGAGAAATACCTAATGTAAATGACAGATTGATGAGTGCAACAAACCACCATGGCACATGTATACCTATGTAAGAAATCTGCATGTTCTGCACATGTATTCCAGAACTTAAAGTATATATATATATATATATATATATATATATAAACAGGGTCTTCCCTAAATCCCCAAAGAGGAAAAAAGTGCAGCTTATGATGTCTATTAACAAATAAACTTGAGTTTTGGAGCTTTATATTGCAGTCTAAATACCAAAACAACAACTATGCTTATTAGAATGACTTAATGGAGTGAGAGTATTAGTCAAAATGTCTCTTCTTTGATACAAACATGGCAGCATTCCTTATTTTGTTTCACTGAGAAGTTATTCCAGGACATACTTCACTCACACACACACACATACACAGAGACATAAATGATTCTAGTGAACCAATTAAATTTGCAGAATTATTTTCTTTTTTTAACTTTTAATTTTGAACTAATTTGGGACTTGCAGAAAAGTTTCAGAAATAGCACAAAGAATTCCCATATCCCCCTCACCTAGTTTCTCCCAATTAGAACATCTTATGTAACCATTGTACAATGTTCAGACCGGGAAATTAACACTGGTATAACACTACTCACTAAACTATAGACCTTGCTGGAGTATCACCCATTTTTCCAATAATGCCCTTTTTCTGTTTCGGGATCCAGTCCAGGATCTCCCATTACATTTAGTGGTCGTGTCCCCTTAGTCTCCTCCAACTGGTGACAGTTCCTCAGCCTTTCTTTGCTTTCATGACCTTGATACTTTTGAAGAGTCCCAGTTACCTTTTTCTTAGAATATCCCTCAGTTTGGGTTCATGTAAAGTTTCCTCAAGCTTAGAATTAGGTTATTCAATTTTGGCAGAAATGCCACATAAATTGTCACTTCAAAGGATTTGTAATATCAACATGTCTTCTTATTGGTGATGTTAACCTTGATCCCTTGGTTAAGGTGGTCTCTTCAGAGTTTCTTACTATAAAGTTATGATTTTTCAATTTGTGACTAATAAATATTTTGCAGAGAGATACTTTGAGATTATGCAAAACTCCTGCCTGTCCCCAAACTCACACCCAACTATTTTTAGTATCCATCGGTGGATTTTGACTGTAAAAACTACTATACCTAATAGTGATTTTTTATTTCACTCTTTTCTTCCACATTTATTCATTGGAATTCTATTATAAGGAAAGGTCATCTTTTTTCCCTTTTTAGGTATTTTTTCAATTGGTTAAGTATATCAGTATGGACTCATGGATGTGTCTTATTCTTTCATTTATAATTCAATACTATCCTTATCAGTTTTATTGCTCATGCTGTTCCATTTTTGGCCACCAAGAGTTCCTTCAGTTTGGCTCCTGTGTCCCTCTTCCAGACTCATCTAGTGTTTTCCCTGCCGCAGGCCTGGAATTAATGACTTCCTCGGGAAGCTCTGGTTCCTTCTATTGGAGAAAGGTGTTTAGAAACCAAGATCTGGGTGTGAGGCATGCTTATTGCTACTGGAATGTTGTTTCTAGGTGCTCTCGGTGGACGGAGCTGGGAAATATGTGTGTATAGACTAAACTAGTTATACACACACATCTGTATTTCTGTATGTATCTGTGGGTGTGTATATATATTTAAGACCGTGAGTTTGTAATGGTGCCGCCAACTTCAACCTAACAGTCAAGGTTCATTCTAGCCTTCCTCTTTCATTTACAGCCTCTTTGTCGAACAGTTAGAAACCCAGATGCTGCCAATTTCAACCTAACAGTCAAGTTTCATTCTAGCCTTCCTCTTTCATTTACAGCCTCTTTGTCGAACAGTGAGAAACCCAGATGTCATTATCTACAATAGACTTATTTGCCTGATTCTAATATAAATAGTTTCAGGATTGCTCCTATGAGCAATCTCATGCTCCTATGAGAAAAACATGTACTTACTAAATTATAGCCTTTATGTACAGTTTTCTGGTCTTAAGCTTTATAATATCCCATGAAGATACTATTGACCAAAGTTACCTGGCTTAGTCCTTTTTTTTCTTTACTCCTTTTGATGTGGTTATTCTATCCATTTGGGATAAGTTCAGTTCATTTGTTAAACTGCTTGTATTACAATTTGGGTTCCCCCCGCCCCATGCTAGTTGT
The DNA here is from genome assembly GCF_028885625.2 of Pongo pygmaeus. Lineage (NCBI taxonomy): Eukaryota > Metazoa > Chordata > Mammalia > Primates > Hominidae > Pongo > Pongo pygmaeus. Next base: position 137,400,663 of record NC_072378.2, on the reverse strand, counting down.
TTTGTTTGTGGCATTTGGGGCATTTGGCAGCTAGGTGAAATATTACTGTGCTTATAAAAGTCAGAGCTATACAAAACAGTTTTCTCAGAGAAGTGTGGCTCCCTTCTGAGCCCTACTACCTCCTTTCTATTCCTCACCATACCACCACCTCTTTCCCATTACACTATAAATGTGATTACGATGTTGTACTTATGCTGTCATTGTGATATTCTGACATCATTTCTACTTTGTTCTTGGTCCACATTCCATGCCATCTCCTTCATTTCTTGTTTATTTTTCCTGAATTTCTTTTGCACCGATGAGCAAATATGTGTATGTTTTAAGATCCAGGTCTAAATCTGATTCTGTACTGCAGCTAATGGAGGATTTGCTCGCTCAAGTGTTCTTTTTATCAAAAAAGCATGTCTTCTTTTCCAGCTTTTCTCCCATTGCCTTTCAAGTAGACTTGGGGTGATTTCTTATCTATAGATTTGCAGGCCTCCTGATCTATCAGCTTGATGCCCAGCCCCAGCCTCCCCAGAGAGTATCATGTACCCAACATCCAAGCTTATGGCTACAGGTATCTCCAGCCTCACTCCTTACGATGTGCACTCCTCCTGCCTGGAACTACTCAGCTTCCTTTAGAATGAATTCAGGAAAGGCAGTATCCACGACCTGGATAGCAGCCAAGGAGAATGGTTACCCATGGGAAGCGGCGTGGAATAGGAACGAGGTAGTAGGGCTGAGGAGGAATCACCGCTTCCCTGATTATACCTTTTCATTTAGCTCTCTTAGAACCATAAGGTAGGACATATATATTTCATTTACTCATAAACTGTGAGTAAAGACAATAGGCAAGTGGGATTATTGCTTTAAAATTAAGATTTTAGTATAAACATTTCAACGTAAAACATTTGCTGTTTTTATAACTTTTTAATAAAACTGTATATCTCTATGTTGCCTTTTTTAGTGCTTGGCATAGTATTTTTCACAAAATGGTTGTTCTGTAAAGTTGTATGGTTTTCTTAAAAGCAACTTTCATTATATGCGTTACATTTTAAAAATGACTTTCTATTTGCACCATTTTCTTCAAAGTACAATTTTACCAGGTGTCATTGACATGTTGACTTCCGTATTGATTTAAAAAAATGATCCTCTGAGGCTTAAGGCAGCGTATATTTTATGGAGTAAAATCACTTTATCCATCTTAATTATAACATTATACTTTTGCTATCATCGTGATGTTCTGACAGCATTTTTACATTTTCTTAGTCTACAGTTTATGACATAACACAAAATTTGATATCAGAAACATGAATTAAATCACTTTAATCAATTCCAAGGTCTATCAATTACATATAAAATTGGAGAACAAGGCCGAGGGCAATGGCTCATGCCTGTAATCCCAGAGCTTTGGGAGGCTGAGGCAGGAGGGTCACTTGAGGCCAGGAATTTGAGAGCAGCCGGGAGAGACCCCATCTCTACAAAAAAATTTTTAAAAATAGCCAGGCTTGGTAATGCCTAGCTGCTTGGGAAGCTGAGGCAGGAGGATCACTTGAGCCCAGGAGTTTGAGGCTGCAGTGAGCTATGATCGCACCACTCCAACTCCAGCCTGGGCAACAGAGCAAGACTCTGTCTCAAAAAAAAAAAAAAAGAGAGAACAAAAAAACTATAGACAGAAAGTATGCTAGTCAGAGACATTAAAATTAAATACTGCTTTATCTTTCAGAATTCCTTTTGATGTAGAAACCCAGAGTTGACAGGACCTTAAAGGTCACCCCACCCAGCTGCCACTCTCTTGATTGTCTTCTGCAGCATCACTTCCAAGTAATGACCTGTCTGCTGTGTGAGCACCTCTCATCACAGGATACTCACTACCCTGCACCCAGGCAGGCAGGATGTCCTGTCACTGCAGGTTTCAACTATTAAAAAGTTCTTTCATAAAATGAGCTGAGCCTTGATCCTTCCATTTTCATTCACTCACTGTTAGTCCTCATTCTAAGCCAATGAAGTCATACTGGACAAGCTGTTCAGATCATTGAATTCAACCATCACATTTCCTCTGTGTCTTCTTTCCTCTCCAGAAAACCACCTCCCCAGAAAACTGCTAGGTGCCTTCTCTCTCCCAGTATTTCCAGCATATGTTCCAGTTGGTTTGCAATCTCTCGGGCTGACTTCCTATAGATCATGATGAGACTGCTGGTCTACGACATTCTAAACACTGAACCTTGGAAGGTTCATTTACCCTCCAATGATTCAGCATCAGGTTCTTGATAAATGCAGGCCTCTGATGTCTAAAAGGCGCCCTCCTTTCTTTGTTGTCATCTATGAGACACAGACCCTCATTCAAACTCAGAATTTCGTATTAGTACAATTTCATTTTGCTCTGGGGGTGATTTTGTTTCTGTTTGCTTCTTACAGTATAGAGAATAAAAGTATGGCATAGTGTTTTATCTAGAACTTGTGACGATGGTCTTAAATGCAACTAAGGCTACTCTTTTCTGAAAGGACAATTTTCATTGACTATAAATATTATCTATACAAAATTGGGTCTGTTTTTTAAGGGTAGTGATCCCTGCATTACACTTTGCACCACCAAAATGGATACTTCAATCACTATCCACTGTTCAAGCAAATGCCAGCTCTACCCACAACACAGAGAAAAGGCATACTTAGTCCTGTACAGACTTGTGGGGAAGCTTTGTTTATGCTTCTTGATTTCAACGTGTATACCATGTATACTTTTCACCCAGCTTCCTCTTGGCTGGATAATCCAAAGTTCCATTCCATACAGCTACATTTGCATTTTGATGACGTGGGATATTTTGGCAGCTATGTGCTTCCTAGTTAAAGCATTTGTTTACATTATCAACCCTATTTAAATTTCCTCCTTACCAACTTTGCAGGGTTTTCTTTTGTTTTGGTTTTTTTGCTCAACATCAGTCCCCTCATCTTCACTTTCAGGAGACTCCAGCAGCTCTTAGAGCGTTCATTTTTCTTTTCAATAAACATTGTGCTCATTGTTGAGGAAAGATACAAGCAAGCAACAGACACCTACTCTATTAGCTTCTCAAGGCTGTCATGGCAAAGTGCCACAAACTGGGTGGCTTAAAATAACGCAACTTTGTTGCCTCACAGTCCTGGAGCCTGGAAGTCTGAAATCAAGGTGTCAGCAGGGTGCGTTCTTTCTGAAGGCTGTGAGGGAGAATCCATTCTGTGCCTCTTAGTGCTTCTGGTGGTGCTGGCAATCTTAGGCACCCCTTGGCTTGTAGACACAACACTCTGATGGCTCCCTGATCGTTACATGGCCTTCTTCCTGTTTGCCTTCACATAATCTTCCAGAAGACTCTGCATGTCTGTCTGTGTTCAGATTTCCCTTTTTATGAGGACACCAGTCACACTGCATTTCGGCCCACCCTAATGACCTCATTGTAACTTGCTCATCTCTTTAAAGACCTTATTTCTGAATGAGATCCCATTCTGAAGTGCTAGAAGTTAGGATATCAACATATTTCTTTTGGGCAACACAATTCAACTCATCACATCTACCATACCCTCAAAGATTTATAGAGTAGCAAGCAGGATCCATGGGCTTGGCATCTATGGTGGAAAAGAATCTGTTTTCTCAGCCACATGCAGTGGTTCCTCATCTCCAACATGTTTAGGAGTCTGTGTCCAATGAAGGAAAACTTTTGCAGAAGGGTGAGAGCTCAAAGCCTCTACTGAGAATGTCGAGGGCCCGGACGAGGTCTTCTCTTGTGCTTTCCATAACTTGACCATAAGGCAGAGCTGTCAATGGATACTTAATAAAGAATAAAGACATTTAAATTTATCCAGCAGAGGAGCTCACTCTTCTGAGACCTCTGCCTCCCATCTTGGCTGCTCTAGGGAGCATTTGCCCTGAGAAATCCTCTCCGTTGTTCCAACAAAGACCGTTTTCATATGTAAGGCATAACGACCCATAGTCTTCCAGCCCAGCATCCCTCTCCCTTTCCAACGAACCCATCTGTGTTGCAGAATGTCTATAAATTATCTACTAAATGCTCAACTTATTATTTTAAAAATTAGCTTATCAATTTTAAGTGCAAAGTAGAATATCACATGCAGCCCGTAATTTAGGGAATGAGGTATTTGAAGCGATCAGATTTAACAAAATAGGATTACCTTAATACCCCATGCATCCATTTTGAGTTTTCAAAACGATTAACTATATCCTGACTCAGTGTAATTTCTAAATAATGCTTCGAGTGCTTTTTGCTCACTCATTCATTCAGTGTCATCCTTTTATACATATGAGGAGCTGTTCTAGGCTTCAGGGTGAACAAGAAAACAAGGTCCCTTTCTTCATTTAGTCTTCAGAGAAATATAGACAAGTAAGTGATTGCATTAAAATGTAAATGCCAGAATTTCGGAAAACAGTTTCTTTGGAAGCATAGGATAAGACAACTGATCTAATAATGGTGTCAGGCAGGGCTTCCTATAGGAAGGTCCTTTAAACTGAGACTTATAAGAGTTGTTGGTTAATTAATATACATATATGCGTATATATATATCACATCACATTCTCCTTACTCAAGGATAAAAGGTGAATCAGAAAAGAAATTTGATATCCAAGTAAATGCCTTTCTATGAATAAATACCTTAAATACTTTTAGTAAAAACCATATTAATTCAATCAGTAGTCGTAAGTAGGTTGCCATCTATGTTATATAAAATATTTATAATTCAATATAAATTTAGATCTTTTTAAAAATGTGGTAGTATACACCATGGAATACTATGCAGCCATAAAAAGGAATGGGATCATGTCCTTTTGCAGGGACATGGATGAAGCTGGAGGCCATTATCCTCAGCAAACTAACACAAGAACAGAAAACCAAATACCACATGTTCCCACTCTTTTTTCTTTTTTTTTTTTTTTCTGAGATGGAGTCTCGCTCTTCCGCCCAGGCTGGAGTGCAGTGGCACAATCTCGGCTCACTGCAACTCCGCCTTCCGGGTTCTCACCATTCTCCTGCCTCAGCCTCCCAAGTAGCTAGGACTACAGGCGCTCGCCACCACGCCCAGCTAATTTTTTTTTTTTATATTTTTAGTAGAGATGGGGTTTCACCGTGTTAGCCAGGATGGTCTCCATCTCCTGATCTTGTGATCTGCCTGCCTTGGCCTCCCGAAGTGCTGGGATTACAGGCGTGAGCCACCGCACCTGGCCCACATGTTCTCACTCTTAAGTGGGAGCTAAACAATGAGAACACATGGACACAGGGAGGGGAACAACACACACCGGGGCCTGTGAGGGGTGCTGGGGGAGGGAGAGCATCAGGATAAACAGCTAATGCATGCAGGGCTTATTACCTAGGTGATGGGTTGATAGGTGCAGCAAACCACTGTGGCATACGTTTACCTATGTAATAAACCTGCACATTCTGCACATGTATCCTGAAATTTAAAATAAAATAAAATTGAATATAAAAAATAAAATAAAATAAATTCAGGTCTTTTAAATTTAAATATTAGCAAACAAATAAAGCTAAGTCCTGCTGTCAGCATATTCCATATATAAATTACCAAGTAGTTAATATTCCTTTTCATATACATTTCTTTCTTAAAACACTAAAAATGAACAAACAAACAAAAATCCAATAACAGCAAAATCCCATGGAAAGGATGATTTTTCTGAGTGGTAGTCATCTAGTGGGTAGGAGTCAGGAGTTTTGTGACTGTAGGACACTGACCTCAAGATCACTGGCAGCCTCAACAAGCCACTGTGGTCTGCGGCTCTTTGCAATACTCACTCAAACCACAGTAATCAAAAGGCACACATTATGCTGTGGCTTCTGACATAGGTACTATTTACCACTTCCTGAGTCAACCCAGTCCTTTAAGGACTCTGTTAACTTTCATGAACAAGATCAAAGGGACTGTCTTGCCTGGTCCAGTATCCAAGTTGTTTCTGGAGGTGTTCCAATGAAACAGTGAATTGAATAGTGTCCTCTCAAAAGTAATTTCCACCTACAACTTCAGAATATGACCTTATTTGGAAGTACAGTTTTTGCAGATGTAATTAGTTCAGAATTTTGTATTGGTCCATTCTCGCCTTTCTACAAAGAAATACCTGTGACTGGGAAATTTATAAAGAAAAGTTTAATTGGCACTTGATTCTACAGGCTACACTGGAAGCATGGTGCTGGCATCTGCTTGGCTTTTGGGGAGGCCTCAGGAAACTTACAATCATGGCAGAAGGTGGAAGGGGAGCAAGCATGTCACATGGCCTGGGCAGAAACAAGAGAGAGCGATGGTGGGGAGGTGCTACACACTTTAAACAACCAGATCTTGTGAGAACTCACTCAGTATCAGGAGAACAGCACCAAGGGGGTGGTGCTAAACCACTAATGCCCACTCTGTGGGCATTCCATTCATGAGAAATCCACCCCCATGGTCCAATCACCTCCCACCAGGCCCTACCTCTTACATTGGGAATTTTTAGTACTTCAACATGAGATTTGGGCAAGGACACATATCCAAACTATATTAGATTTCATGATGAAATCATCCCAGAATTAGGGTGGACTGGTGTCCTTGTAAGAAGAGGATGGGACTCAGAAAAGCCACATGAAGGCCAAGGTGGACAGAGACTGGAGTGATGTTGCCATGAGCCAAGGAACACCTGGGGCCACCAGGAGCTGAAAGAGGCAACGAAATATAGTTTTCTAGAACCATCTGAGGGAGTGTGGCCCTGCTGACTCCTTGATATCAGACGTCCAACCTCTAGAGCTGTGAGATAATGAATGTCTATTGTTTTAAGCCACCTAGTTTGTGGTACTTTGTTTTGGCAGCCCTAGGAAACTAATACAAGGGACTTGGACTCTTCTTTGTGGGCATCTCTTCATTATTGCCCTGCTTTTATCCTGATTACTCTTGTTTTATATCTTGTGGCAAAATAATGTAAGTACCTCAAAGAGCCAGTCTTCTGTAAGGCCTGTTCAGCATGTGGAATCTCTGTTCATTTTACTGCATTTAGTTACACACTTTATCAAGGCGTAATTCAGCCTTGAAGAGGTCTGATCCTAGTCCTGGTCACCCTCAAAACAACTCACCATTCTGATAGTGTTCTTGATGGCTACTGAACACTTCCATCTTCCTGGTGTGTGATTGGAAAGTCTGAGATTCCAGTTGAGATCATGCCGTCAATCTCATTTGCCTCCAAATTCCAAGCAACAATCAGCAGAAGTAAATACTATTCATTATTTTCTTGAAAGTTAAAAGAAATGCAACATTGAAATTACTGTACACAAATGCTTCCACCAAAACAGAAAGTGAGAACTTGGAGCCACGATCTCAGGGCCACGTGGAAAGAATAGCAATCAGGAAATCAGAGGATGGAAGTTCAGCCCCTCCTCGTCCACTGCCCTCTGTGGGCAAGTCACTTACCTTGAATGGGCTTTGGTTTTCTCATCTATGAAGGAGTAGGGTTCCATGATTTCTGAGGCCCAGAGATGACCACTTCCTGGGCAGTACCAGGCCATCACTTCACCTGCCTTGTGCCCTCCACCTGCCTGAGGGAACCTGCCCTGTCATTCTGTCCTTGGGGCTGGCCTCTGTACCCTGGTTCCCACCAGCTCTCTCCTGCCACTGAGACTAGCCCCTGCCTAACACTCCACATTTCTTACATTTCCCCCAGGAGGCTCCCCACATTACCACCTATGCAACAACACAACAATCTTTTTCCTCTCCACAGAGCTTATTCTAATTCATACCAAGTGGATACCATACTGGATTTATTTTCTTTTTTTTTTTTGAAGCAGAATCTTGCTGTGTCGCCCAGGCTGGAGTGCAGTGGCACGATCTTGGCTCACTACAACCTCTGCCTCCCAGGTTCAAGTGATTCTCATGACTCAGCCTCCCAAGTAGCTGGGATTACAGGCACGTGCGCTGCGACACCCGGCTAATTTTTGTATTTTTAGTAGAGATGGGGTTTCGCCATGTTGGCCAGGCTGGTCTAGAACTCCCGGCCTTAAGTGATCTGCCCACCTCGGCCTCCCAAAATGCTGTAACTACAGGTATGAGCCAATACACCCAGCCTCATACTAGATAACCATCCTCTTTCATTTTCTTGATCACAACCTGATACAGGATTACGTGAAGGACATAGTTCTGTGCAGTGAAGCATCACTTGATGATGGGGATACCTTCTCAGAAGTGTGTCCTTAGGCGATTTCATCCTTGTGCAAACATCATAGAATGTACTTGCCCAAACCTAAATGAAATAGCCTACCACTACACACCTAGGATATATGGCATAGCCAATTGCTCCTAGGTTACCAATCTGTACTGCATGCTACTGTACTGAATACTGTAGGCATTTGTAACACAATGGTATTTGTGTATCTAAAAATAGATACACATCTTATATATACATCATCTTATGGGACCAGCATCATTGACTGAACGTCGTTATGCAGCACATGACGTTATTTCTGAAGTGTGCACCAGTGGTTTAAGTTGATCTTTGAGCTAGCAGTGCAGTTACCCAGCTACACCCAGCTGTACATTGTATCATCCAGGGCCCCAGCAACAGCACTGTTTGTTAATTTATTGTGGCTGTTATGGGCTGGAAGGTAACTTGTGCAGGAAGGGTATCCAGCATAGGTGAGTGAATTGGATGTGCTTGGAGGAAATGGGCTGGCTGTTTTAAGTCTTTTGATGTCCACTGCCATTGGCCTGCCATTTGCCTGCTTCCCACAGATAAGTAATTCATGGCAATGTTTATTACTGATAATAATGGCAGTTATTCATATAATAACAATAGTTATTGTTAATGGTAAGGAATAGTAAAATTTACAATGAATAGTAACTGTTGAGATGGGTGGCTAGGAGGAAATAAGTATAAAAGGTGAGAATGGGTACATAATAGTGGAGGAGGTGAAGGGGAGGTGATGCTGAAAGCATACTCCAGAGATGTCCAAGGAATGTTTGAATCATCCCTGTACTGATCCACTGGGCAAATTGAAAAGTTACATCTGAGTATCAGGAAACATTTTTTTTTTTTCCCTTTCAAAAAGAAAAAGAACAAACTCTTGGGGTTAATCAATAAACTAACATTATTTTCACTGCCTTTCTAAATGATTGGTTAAGATTAAATCATTGGAGAAAGGCAACAAAAATAATGTTAGTTATTGCCTTGTCCCCCTGTTCCTTTTTCTTTACTCTTTCTATCCCTCCTAAGGACAATGTCACATGTGAAAGTGTAAATTAAATACATAAATATAAAACTTTGGGAAAGCTGATGATGGGGACATGTGGTCTTTATGAGTAAAGGAGGCACCCAGAAGTGTGTGTCATGAGGGAAAAGAGTTATACTGTTTTTCATCCCATTAATCTTACTTATTCTTTGCCAAATAGCCTTGCTGTTGCTTTTCAGCTTTCTGAAGTACTTACTGATATATGCATTGAAAACTGGTGGCTGAGCATGGTGGCTCACGCTTGTCATCCCAACAGTTTGGGTGCCTGAGGTAGGAGGATTGCTTGAGCCCAAAAGTCTGAGACCAGGTTGGGCAACATTAGTGAGACCCCGTCTCTACAAAACAATGTTTTAAAACTTAGCCAGCCACGGTGGCATGCATCTGTAGTCCCAGCTACTCAGGAGACTGAAGAGGGAGGATCATTTGAGCCCAGGATTTTGAGGCTGCAGTGAGCTATGATTGAGCCACTGCACTCCAGCCTGGGTGATAGAGTCAGACTCTGTCTCAAAAAAAAAAAAATCACAAACTACTGACATTTTCCACTATAATTCTTTAATGAAAATGAAAGAATCTCTATTTTCCTCCCTTTCTCTAATGCTTTTTTGTCCATCATTTACCATTTAATCATTTCTGCCTCATTTTTTTACCTTTTCTATTATTTTTTCTTACACTTTTATCTTGTTGACTTTCCTTCTGAAAATTTCAAGTCATGAAGATATTAGTGGAAGAATTGCATCGCCTCTAGGAGGATAAAAAGAAGTACTAGTGTTGAAAATGATTTGAGGAATAAAGAGTCGATATTTAAGAAATAGTTACTGATTGAACTTGGAGTTTCCAACAGCTATTCTTTTCAGTACTTTAGTGGTCCCAAACAGTTTGTCTTTAACCTTGTTCTTTCTTTTATATTTTCCCTTCTGAGGCATATTATCAAGTAGTAAAGATTTCAACCCACATTCGAATCTACTTTTCCAGTTACTATAATGATCATTACTACCAATTGAGACGCTTTGGAGATTATAACTTGTGAAGAATATTAGGTTCTCACTCTCAAAAAGTTATTTTATGTTATGTTATGTTATGTTATGTTATGTTATGTTATGTTATGTTATGTTATGTTATGTTATGTTATGTTATGACGCAGTCTTGCTCTGTTGCCCAGGTGGGAGTGCAGTAGAGCAATGTCAGCTCTCTACAACCTCTGCCTGCCAGGTTCAGGCAATTCTTCTGTCTCAGCCTCTTGACTAGCTGAGACTACAGTCACACACCACCATGCCCGGCTAATTTTGTATTATTAATAGAGATGGAGTTTCATCATATTGGTCAGGCTGATCTCGAACTCCTGACCTCAGGTGATCCACCCACCTTGGCCTCCCAAAGTGCTGGGATTACAGGTGCAAGCCACCGTGCCTGGCCCAAAAAGTTTATTTTCTAAAAGGTAAGGGAAGAGCTTTATATAATCTAAGAGATGACATAAAGTAGTGGGACTGGTTTTCTAACAATGGGGCTGGCTTATACAAATTAATAATAGTCATTATGGGAGGCTACACACAAAAATCTCACAACAATGAATTTCATAAGCTCCCTTTTCTCAGTTGCAGGTACAGCTTGGCACACACTGATCAGAATATCCCAATGAGTGGCAAACTTTCAACTTGGGAGAATGAATTTTATTGTTGAAAGCATTGAAAGCCACTTTCCACAAGTTTGGGTGATCAAGCTGGGAAATGCTATATTGAGCAAAAACAAGATGTAACCATTTAAAAAATGAGATTGAATTTTTTTGCATGTTTCTAAGCTACCTTTGAAGATAATTGTAGCTGAAAGGAAGCATCCCTCAAATGCCATGAGCTAAGAAGTATCATGAGAATAATCATAAACCCTCCCAAGTAAACAACTTTGAAGATAGACACTCTCTTTAGTGGGTAAAATTCAATGGATTTATTTTATTTTAAATATTCTCTATGTTAAAGTCTTACTTGCTATGAAGCACCAACAGCAAAATACTAAAAAAAACATGTTTAAGCACATAGATTTACTTACTGAGGTGTGGCCATAAAGAAATAACACCAATTTTTCTGTATGACTTATGTATTGCTCATCCATATAAATGTGCAGGTACCTGGCAGAGAAAGTATATATTGATGGGTTGTGCCCCAGACTCAGAAAATATCTCCTCCACGAGAGCAGGGCTTTCTGTCAATTTCTTTTTTTTTTTTTTTTTTTTTTAGATGGAGTCTCGCCCTGTCACCCAGGCTGGAGTGCAGTGGCATGATCTCAGCTCACTGCAACCTGTCTCCCAGGTTCAAGCTGTTCTCCTGCCTCAGCCTCCCAAGTAGCTGGGACTACAGGGGCACGCCACCATGCCCAGCTAATTTTTGTAATTTTAATAGAGATGGGGTTTCACCATGTTGGCCAGGCTGGTCTTGAACTCCTGACCTCAGGTGATCCAACCACCTCAGCCTCCCAGAGTGCTAGGATTATAGGCATGAGCCACTACACCCAGCCCTTCTGTCTATTTCTGTCCTCAACTGTACCCCCGTGCCTATCATATATTCTACTTCTAGCCCATAGTAGGTGCCAGTAACTATTTGTCACACGAATATAACTGTGAACAGTTCCACCAGGAAAAGCTTAAAAGAATAATACTTGAGTTTACCTCAGTGACTTTCTTATATCTTTCCTTAGAAGCTACAATCTTTAATATGCAAAATTGATCTTGGTCATATAATCTTTTCTTCCCACAACACTGTACTTGGGAGCATTTCCCACTCACCTAAATGTAAGTATCCCGGGCGAGAACCCTGTCTTGGCCAGCACACTTGGGCCTGAGCATCCACCAAATGGCTGAAAAACCATGGGCAAGTCATTCAACCTCCCTGGGCCTCTATCCAGTAAGCTGTAAAATGAGGATAGTAACTTTGGAGGACAATACTGAGCGAGTAATTACTGAGCTCTTTCTTTGTGCCGGGCACTGTTCCAGGAGCTCTATGTGAAGAATCTTAATCATTGCAACAAGCCTAAGAGGCAGATAGTACTGTTCCATTTTCCAAATGGGGAAATTGAGGCACAGAGGTTAAGTAACTGACTTGAGGGCACATGGCTGGTAAGACGTAGAGCATGGAGTAGGCTCCAGTGTGACTCTAGAACTTTTGTTCTGGAATCTCTCCCTGAGCTACTCACATAAACAATTACTAGAAACCATTGGGTTAGGGCAGTTGGCAGTACCTCGTAAGAATGGACAGTATTATTACAGAGAAAACTGAGGCAGTGCACCGGTCCAGCAATTGGTCAGAGAAATAATAGTGAGGTGGTGGTTAGGGGAAGAAAATCAAGTGCAAAGGAACTAATGCTAGCACCAGATCGTGCTCTGTCCCTTATAGAAGACAGTTGTGCAGCTTTTTTCTCAGGTAGGTCCTCACTGAATCATATTGTAAGTGCTGTTTAGAAGACTTACTTTTCAGCCAGGCGTGGTGGCTCAAGCCTGTAATCCCAGCACTTTGGGAGGCCAAGGCGGGTGGACCACCTGAGATCAGGAGTTTGAGGCCAGCCTGGCCAACATGGTGAAACCCCATCTCTACTAAAAATACAAAAATTAGCTGGGCATGGTGGCGGGCACATGTAATCCCAGCTACTTAGGAGGCTGAGGCAGGAGAATCACTTGAACCTGGGAGGCGGAGGTTGCAGTGAGCCAAGATTGTGCCACTACACTCCAGCCTGGGCAACAAGAGTGACACTCCATCTCAAAAAAAAAAGAAAAAGAAGACTTACTTTTTGTGGGAACTTGATATATAATTAGGAAGAAGAAGGGAGATCAATTAATATTTTTCAAGAGAAAGGGTTTGTAAGTTGGGACAGAAGAAAACATGCCGTTCCTTTCAGTATGATGAAATTAAAACAATGCTTAAGATAATCTATGTGAAGGCAGTCATACCTGTTTTGCTCTTTGGCGGTTAGAATGTCATTGTTTACAACATCCGCTTCCTGAAATTAGTCAGTCATCCCCTGGTGTTTCTGTACTGCCTTTTAACCTTGTTCCCACAGTAGAAAACTCACTTGGGATGGAAATTTTCTTTCTCTACAAGCCTATGAAGGTATTTTCCTATTTAAAAATACACATAAAATATGTAGCAACCACTTGCCATGCCATGGGTTACTGTGCCTTCGTTAAAACGCAGCTGTTGAGTATCTTCTGACTGTGCAGATCCTGTGTGTAATGTAAGCTTACCAAGGTGATTTCAAGCTACACAGATTTGGTAGTTCAAGCTGTTCCACTTCAATTCAATGCTCATGTGAATCTAGGATCTGCCATGATTTATGTCAGCCCGAAGAGTTCCTGGTCAGTTCATTTCCAAAGCATTTATTTGCCAGACACTGAGAATACAAAGACCTTATAAGACCTGGTGTCCAACAGATCAGAGCCTCTGATTCCTTCACAGCTTCAGCTTTAGAAGGGTAAAGGGGGTAGGACATCTGGGGACCTTTTCTGAGCAATGTGGAGCAGGGCTTCTGAAATGCTAAGGCTGCCCCAGTTGGTCATAAGCTTCAGAAACTTGAATGGTCCCAAAGGGGAGTCTTCAGAAGTGATCACATTTGGCTGTCCAGTCTTTTGCGAATTGTTTCCTTTCTGTACTGGTTAATGAATGTGCTGGCCATAATGGGAAAGTCTAAATGCCTCAGCCACAAAAGAGAGGTTGGGTTAACCACAGAGGCTGATTACCCTGGCTGTTTATGAGTTCACCCTGAGAACCTTACCCTTTTAACTGGTGTTCATCAGGCACTCACGTATGCATAGGCTTTTCCTTGAGTACAACAAAAAAGAAATAACTTTTACTGTCAGACATATAATTAAAACTGTAACATACTTAGATGATGACCCTAGTATTCACTTTAAGGCCATTAGGAAAAGGTCACAAACCATTTTGCTATGCTTACAGACCTGGTAACTCTTAGAACCAATGTAGCAGCCGCATTTTATAAAACTCCACTAATGATAAATTTACCCATTTAGATCTATCTTATTAATCCATTATCTTCCTACTGGAAGGACCCGAGAGCAAACAGAGAACTTTTTCCTTTGGTGCTAGAGCATAAATGAAGCTGGGCTAGAAGAATTTCCCAAAGACCAAATGCATTAGTTCATTCTAGCTGCTAGAACAGAATGTGATAGATTGAGTGAATTATAAACAACAGAAGTTTATTTCTCACACTTCTAAGGCTGGGAAGTCCAAGATCAAGGCAGATTTGGTGGATGGGGAGGGCCCACTTCCTGGTTCATAGATGGTCATCTTCTCACTATGTCCTCACGTGTTGGAAGGGGTGAGGGACCTCTCTGGGGCCTCTTTTATAAGGGCACTAATCCCACTCATGAGGGCTCTGTCCTTATGACCTAATCACCTCCCAAACGCCCCACCTCCAAACACCATACATTGGGTGTTAGGATTTAACCTGTAAATTTTTTGATGGGGAGGAGGAACACACACATTCCATTTATGGTGCCAAGGTATAATATAATAAAAGGCAAATAAACACTGAGAGGGGACACAAATCTTTATGTGGCTTACAAGCTACAGGAAATCAATCATTACCTCGAAGTTCATTAAATGGATAGATCCTTGCTGACTCCTCACAACTTTGTGAAGGCAGAGGCCATCTTTAACCCACAACTCAAAGGGGCATCCTCACATATCCTTCCATCATTCAAAGCTCAAAGGGAGTCCAGAGTTGATGCCCCTTCCCTCAGTCTTCTGAGTTCTGCTTCCTCTGGAAAGATCAGTCTCCTGCCCAGGTGTCTGTGGTCAGGACACTTTAGTGGAGACCACACATACCCTACACATCACAGCACAATCATGTCATTAAAATAGCACAAGCCAATATTTATTCAATGATGCACACATGGAAGACCAAGGGGGGAGGAGCCAAGATGGCCGAATAGGAACAGCTCTGGTCTACAGCTCCCAGCGCGAGCGACGCAGAAGACGGGTGATTTCTGCATTTCCATCTGAGGTACCGTGTTCATCTCACTAGGGAGTGCCAGACAGTGGGCGCAGGTCAGTGGGTGAGCGCACCGTGCGCCAGCCGAAGCAGGGGTGAGGCATTGCCTCCCTCGGGAAGCGCAAGGGGTCAGGGAGTTCCCCTTCCAGGGGTGACAGACGGCACCTGGAAAATCGGGCCACTCCCACCCGAATACTGTGCTTTTCCGACGGGCTTAGGAAACGGTGCCCCAGGAGAGTATAGCCCGCACCTGGCTCAGAGGGTCCTACGCCCACGGAGTCTCGCTGATTGCTAGCACAGCAGTCTGAGATCAAACAGCAAGTCGGCAGCGAGGCTGGGGGAGGGGCGCCCGCCATTGCCCAGGCTCGCTTAGGTAAACAAAGCAGCCTGGAAGCTTGAACTGGGTGGAGCCCACCACAGCTCAAGGAGGCCTGCCTGCCTCTGTAGGCTCCACCTCTGGGGGCAGGGCACAGACAAACAAAAAGACAGCAGTAACCTCTGCAGACTTAAATGTCCCTGTCTGACAGCTTTGAGGAGAGCAGTGGTTCTCCCAGCACGCAGCTGGAGATCTGAGAACGGGCTGACTGCCTCCTCAAGTGGGTTCCTGACCCCTGACCCCCGAGCAGCCTAACTGGGAGGCACCCCCCAGCAGGGGCAGACTGACACCTCACACGGCCGGCCAGGTACTCCAACAGACCTGCAGCTGAGGGTTCTGTTTGTTAGAAGGAAAACTAACAGAAAGGACATCCACACCAAAAACCCATCTGTACATCACCATCATCAAAGACCAAAAGTAGATAAAACCACAAAGATGGGGAAAAAACAGAGCAGAAAAACTGGAAACTCTAAAAACCAGAGTACCTCTCCTCCTCCAAAGGAACGCAGTTCCTCACCAGCAACGGAACAAAGCTGGACGGAGAATGACTTTGACGAGCTGAGAGAAGAAGGCTTCAGACGATCAAATTACTCCGAGCTACGGGAGGATATTCAAACCAAAGGCAAAGAAGTTGAAAACTTTGAAAAAAATTTAGAAGAATGTATAACTAGAATAACCAATACAGAGAAGTGCTTGAAGGAGCTGATGGAGCTGAAAACCAAGGCTCGAGAACTACGTGAAGAATGCAGAAGCCTCAGGAGCCGATGCGATCAAATGGAAGAAAGGGTATCAGCCCTGGAAGATGAAATGAATGAAATGAAGCGAGAAGGGAAGTTTAGAGAAAAAAGAATAAAAAGGAAGACCAAGGGGTCTCTTAGTTCCAAAAGAGTACTGGAGGCGGAAGGGACCTAAACTGCAAAGGTGTGGAAAAACAGCATAGGTTCAGGTATTGAAGGTATTTTGGTGTGGCTGGTGAACACGGTGCATTTGGCAGAATTGCAAAAGGAGACATTGGACCTGCCCATCTGAAGAATTTGTGTACCAAACCAAAGTCATGATGGTCTGGCACTCCCCAAACATAAAACTATGTGCACCAATCCAATGGCTTTTTAATTTGGGATGTGAAATCTCAAATATCTCAGAGAATCAGAGCCGTGCTTCCAGACCATAAATCTATTCGTTAAAATGCATTTGTTACCCATAAATTGGCACACATTTCCTTATAGCAATGTGGGTGTGACATGTTTTCACTTTGGTGTTGATTCAATGACCTTATCAGTACTAGCAGGTTAGAAAATTGATTTCTCTCCATTGAAATGTTTATTCAGGAATCTTTCATCCTGCTTTTCAAACTTGAAACAAACACAGTGCCTAAAAACTTTGCAAATTTTTTTAAACAAAAGAGAATACTAGTTATCAAATCGTATTTCTTTTTTAAATGTACTATTTCTTTTCCTTTAAATAAAAGTGCTAACTCTTGTTTTGTTTTGTTTTGCTTTGTTTTGTTTTGTTTTTAGATAGAGTCTCACTCTGCCACCCAGGCTGGAATGCAGTGGTGCGATCTTGGCTCACTGCAACCTCCACCTCCTGGGTTCAAGCAATTCTCATGCCTCAGCCTCCCAAGTAGCTGGGATTACAGGTATCTGCCACCGTATCTGGCTAATTTTTGTGTTTTTAGTAGAGACAGTGTTTCACCATGTTGGCCAGGCTGGTCTCAAACTCCTGACCTCAAGTGATCTGCCTGCCTTGGCTTTCCTAAGTGCTGGGATTACAGGTGTGAGCCCACACACCTGGCCTAATTCTATTTTTTATCACTCCTTTGCATCATCAAAATAGATAAAAGCATGAGTATTCCTTGCTAGATCTTCATCTGTTAATTTTACTTTCACAGCACAGCCACTCTTTTCCTGATGGGACCTGTGCAGTTCTGCTTCATCGGCAGGTCCCACTTCTAGTTTGAAACTTGAGCTCCAAGCTTCCCACGCATCTCCCTCTCCACAGCCTGCATCTTGGTGCACGATGGGGCTACTGCAGTTATGGTCTCACTGGTTTCTCCCTTCTCCTCTTGGTCTATCCAGTCTTTTCTCCCTTCAGCAGTGAAGTGATCCATTTGAAATATAAATAGGTTCATATTTTCCCCTGCAGCAAAGGATTCAGTACTTTCCCATGGATTTCAAATATAATCCAGACTTTTTCCCAGAGTTTAGAGAGATAGGGGATCTAGCTCCTTTGTACTCCTTAGATTTCATCTTGGCCACTGTCCTCTTTGTCAGCTTTCCAAACTGATCTTTTGACAGTTCCAAAGACACTGTCTTTTTGGATAGGCCCTTTCCCATCTTGGGGGTCTCTGCCTAGAACACTGCCCTCTCCTAAGGCCCTGTGTTTACAGGTTCTGTGACCCATCACTCCAGCCTTACTCCCTTGCTTAGTCTGATCACCAAATTTTTATGTATATATTTGTTTTTGTCTTTACTTTTTAATGATGTCTCTCTTCCTACTGCCCTGGAAGCTCTGCAAGGGCAGGAACTTACCTGTCTATTCACCATAAGATATCCACATGGTAGGCACTGTGTTAGTATTTAAGGGCTGCCATGGCAAAGTATCACCGGTTTACTTAAAAAAACACAATTTATTCTCTCACAGTTTTGGAAGCTAGAAGTCAAAATCAAGGTGTTGGCAGCACCACACTCCTTCTGAAGACTAGAGGAGCCTCCTTCCTTGCTTCTTCCAACTCTTGGTGGTCCCAGGCATTTCTTGGCTTGTAGGTGCATCACTCCAGTCCTTCGTCTTCATATGGCATTCTCCTTGTGTCTCTGTGTCTTCCCATGGCTGTCTTCTTATAAGGATATCTGTTATACTGAATCAGGAGCCCACCTGACTTCAGTATGATCTCATGTTAACTGTATCTGCAACAACTCTATTTCCAAATAGGTCACCTTCTGAAGTACTCAGAGGTTAGGACTTTAATATATATTTTATTTTTATTTATTTGTTTTTGCAAGAGAGGGACACAATTCAACCCATAAGCGTACCCAATAAATATGAGTTGAATGACTGAATAAGATGAGTGTCAAACTGATGTTTCTCATCAATACAGATAGGATTGACTACAGTATGATTTATATGGGAGACAAAGAGCTAAAGTCCAAGGCCAAGGTGAAATATATGTATCCATATCTATAAATTTAACTGTGGTTTCCAATTAATAGAAATCCTGTTCTCGGCAACTAAACATAAACCAGAGTAGAGTCCAACACAATCTTCTAGGAATCCCCACCTTTGTGGTCACCATATCATCTGGAGAATATGTCAAAAGAGGAGGAGTTTCTGCTTGCATTCCCTAGGACCAGATAAGGGAGGACATATTCTGGCAGGAAAAGGAACGGACCTCCTATGACAAAATGTGGTGGGATCCCAAAAAATTTGCTGAACAGATTAGTATCTAATATTTTTAAATTCCCAAATTATTTGATGTATTAATATCATAGATTAATACATGTTTTCTCTTCAGCCTTTTCTTATCTTTAAATTCTGTTTAAATTCTACTTGGTTTACAACGCTGGCATGTGAGTGAGGAGGTTAAGAGTGTGGGTTCTGAACTCAGCTCCTCCACTTACTAGCTGTGTGAATTTGTGGCAACTTACTAAACTCCTCTGTGCCTCAGTGTCCTCATCTGTATAACAGAGATGATAACAATAGTACCTACCATAGGGCTGTTATGGAAACTGAAAGAGTTAGTTAGTGTAAAGCACGTAGACCATGCTGGCTGTGTGGTAAGGATTTAGTAAGTGTTAGCGACTATTTTTATTATATGCCAACCAACTTGCTCATATCGACTAAATACATTTTAACATATAAAGGCTTTTACAATATTTATTATTATTATTAAAACAGAGCCTCTTAGCCTGTCATAAGTGGATCCCACTTTCAACATTTTATTTTTTGAGACAGAGTCTCGCTCTGTTGCCCAGGCTGGAGTGCAGTGGCTCTCTGCAACCTCTGCCTTCCTGGTTCAAGTGATTCTCCTGCCCCAACCTCCCAAGTAGCTGGGACTACAGGTGCCCACCACCATGCCGGCTAATTTTTGTTTCTTGTGGTTTTTTTTTTGCTAGAAACAGGGTTTCACCATGTTGCCCAGGCTGATCTCAAACTCCTGACCTCAAGTGATCTACCTGCCTTGGCCTCCCAAAGTGCTGGGGTTACAGGTGTGAGATACCACGCCTGGCCACAACATTATTTTTAATCATACCCAAATGTATGATACCATTTCCAGGTGATACCAGAACTAATCCAAAGGAACAAGCAGTCCATGTGAGAGAATTCTTTTAACTCCTCTTTGCAGAAAAGTCAAACCTCTCTGTAGTAAGAACCGTCTATTTCCATTGATAAAAGACACATTATTAAAAGTCCATAATTAACAAAATACTACTAATCCACAGCAATTTATAAACATCCATTTCTGAAAATAAAATGTCAACAAGCAAAGAGACAAGATGTGCTTTTCCTGATCTAAGGAAAGATGACTAACATGGCTTAATTTGTTCTGATTTAAGAAAAAAAAAAAGGTTTCAAAACCTGCAGACCATGTCATAACAGGAATGTTTTGTGTCCTGGAGAGATTTAGAGATGGGCTGATATCAAGACGTGACCTACTTTTCTCATGACAGGTCTGCCCCTGAATAATGGTTTGATTTATTGACAAGAGGATGATCCAAAACTGATACATTTTCTGCCTCTGCCATCAGAAAGATAATGTCAGTCCAAAGGAAGAAACTGCAGGTCTAAAAGCTGTAGTATTTTTTCCCCACATACAGTGTACAAAATGTAACATTCATTTTTAAGTGGATTTCTGTTAAAGATGTTTATTACTCTGAAACTTTGTCAGTGTATTTGCAATTAGCTTAACTAAGCATTTTTTTTTTTTTTTTTAAATCAAAAAGTTTTTACTGTGCTCTTCACTTGCTATTAAAAAGTAAGTTTCTGGTCTTCTCCTTGGGTAGTTTTTAATTTTCTTCTAAACATAAACTCAAACTATTAGAAAGAATATTTCTCAAAATTGTTAAGGCAAGAGCCATTTATTAAATTATTGGGAATGGAGGATTTTTTTTTTTAGTGATTGGCCTGTCTTAGATGCTTTCACTTTTAGAATCGTTGTTGTATTCATTCTCTACTATTAGGAAACAAATTACCTTACACTTAATAGCTTTAAACAACAAATATTATCTCACATACTTTTTGAGGGTCAGGATTCCAGTAAGGGCTTAGCCAAGTGGTTTTGGCTGAAGGTCTTTCACAAGAGTGTAGTCAAGAGGCAAGCTGGGGTTGCAGTCATCTGAAGGCTGGACTGGGGTCGAAGGATCCACTTCTAAGATCACTAACGTTCCTCTTGGCAGGAGGCTTCACTCAGTTCTTCAGCAGCTTTGGGAAGCCTCAATTACTTTGCCACATGGTCCTCCACAGGGCCACTCACAACAAAGCAGCTGGTGTTGCCTATGCAAATGATCCAAGACAAAGAAAACAAGATGGAAGCCACAGTGCCTTTTATCACCTAATCTCAGAAGTGTCTTTTGTCATGGCTTTTGTCATATTTTATTGGACACACAGACCAACTCAGGCACAATGTGGGAGAGAACGATACAACCTGTGAATGCCAAGAGGAAGGGATCATTGGAGGCCGGCTACCACAGTCATGGTGATAGATAAGATTTACCCATAATGTAGACGTGCAGGGGAGGCATACATAGTTCACAGCATTTATAATGAAATATATTCTCTTCTCAAAGAATAGAATGGCATAAGAACATTATTTTTTAATGTTGTTATTGTCACATTATTCATTCTGTTGGTTTAATATCATTACCAGAGTTTGCTAACATTTCAACAATTGGCATAGCATTTGTGAAGGACCATTTAGACAATTACAAAGCATTAATCAAAATGTCTACTGAATCAATGAACATTAATTATTGACAGCACATTCCAGAGTATAGTTTATTTCAGAAGAGAAAAATTGCTTTGTTTCCTTATGACAGCAACCAAAAAAACTAAATTAAAATAAAATTGCTTATCTATTTCTTTTACTCCAAGTTATTTCTCAAAACTTTTTTGGGTATGTTTTAGGCATCTTAAGAGTTCTGTCGTTTGTTTACTCACATTAAAAAAACAAATAGGGCTGGGCACGGTGGCTCATACCTGTAATCCCAGCACTTTGGGAGGCCAAGATGGCAGGATCACCTGAGGTCAGGAGTTGGAGACCAGCCTGGCCAACATGGCAAAACCCCGTCTCTACTATAAATACAAAAAAATTAGCCAGGCATGGTGGTGAGTGCCTGTAATCCCAACTACTTGGGAGGCTGAGGTAAGAGAATCATTTGAACCTGGGAAGTGGAGGTTGCAGTGAGCTGAGGTCATGCCACTGCACTCCAGCATGGGCGACAGAGTGAGACTGTCTCAAAAAAAAAAAAAAAAAAAGACAAATAGAATACAGTGTTGTAGAAAATAAAGATTTGTACAGATTGAACCTTGAGACGATATGCCTGGACTATACTATCTAAGATAACTTCTGTTTTCTATCTCCAAACTCATGTTGCCACAAACCAAAATGTTCAATTTCCTTTTCAGTTCTATAAAGCCGTGTTTTGCCAGTGTCTTCCACCAGTGATATTATAATGCACAGTCTATTTTATTTTGTGTAAGATGCTAACCACTCTTCATATGTTAGGGCCATCTAAAAATGTAGGCCACAGCATTTTAGCTCTGGAAAGATCCTTGGAAATTTTTATGTTAAATGGGTTCCGCATTTTTGAAGAGCTGAGAAGTGTTATACTCAATGTGCTGCCTCCCCATGTTCTGTTTTGTCTTCAAAAATCTGATTAAAATTGAGAACCTAGTAGTACCACAAAGCAGTATTAAATCGTTGATAAATATTCACTCTATGTAATCTCCAGAAAATACCAACACCACTTGCTACCCAATGGTTCCAAAGAATTACAAGAAGAAATCAAAGACTGATGTTGGGCAGGCTATGTCCTTTTGAGATTCCCCTACCCCTAACACACACACACACACACACACACACACACACGCACACGGCAGTGGTCAATTGATTGTGCTTCTCTGTGAGTAACATTTTTTAAAAAAATAAAACTAAAAATTTTTTAAATGAGCAAGGTTAAAAGTAGGAGTCATTACAATTATAGCACAAGCATACCTACACTCAGCCATCTTTACACTAAAGAGCTAATTTTGCTTAGAATCAGGATGATATTACAAAGTTTAATTCTAAAGTAAATAATTTTTCTTTTCACTTGGCTTGCAAAATAACAATACATTGTATAGAACTAATCTTAACCAAGGATTACCTCACACATAATTCCTTTCTCTGACATTAGTCCCAGCTACTTTACTCAAGAATTATGATACTTAGCCAAGATTGGACCTGCCATCAGTGACTGAACTAAATTTTATTTCCTAAGTTTGATTTGCAGTATTAATATTTTGTATTTTTCAAGTTCATTGATTGACTAGAATGTGCATATTTGTGACAGGATAAGTTCTTCATAAAACCTGATTGGTTATCACTCCATGCTTTGTGATCTTTCCAATATTTTAAATTAATATTTTGATTCCTACATATTACCACTGAATTTTTTCATTTACTTTAATCCAAGGATTATCTTTGCTTTATTTTATAAGAAAGTAGCCTCTCCTTTCCTTTTCCAAGTTTTTAGTAGTTTCTCAATTCTTTACCATTCTCCACAAGGATTTCTATAAATTAATCCTCCAGGAGTTTTTCTTAGAGTGCACCTATGTGAACATATCAGTGTTTATTTAAATAAATTGTCTTATTTCATTGGTTCCTTTTCTAATTATTGCTTTACTATATTCTTTAGTAAAGGCAGTCGCAATTCTAACCTTTGAAACTCTGGCCTCTCGGGGTCACCTACTCTAAATTGTATTTATTTATTTATTTTTTTATTTTTTTATTTTTATTTATTTATTTTTATTTTTTTTTTTTTTTGAGGCAGAGTCTTCCTCTGTTGCCCAGGCTGGAGTGCAGTGGTGCGATCTCGGCTCACTGCAAGCTCCGACTTCCGGGTTCACGCCATTCTCCTGCCCCAGCCTCTGGAGTAACTGGGACTACAGGCGCCCGCCACCACGCCCGGCTAATTTTTTTTTCTATTTTTAGTAGAGACGGGGTTTCACCGTGTTAGCCAGGATGGTCTTGATCTCCTGGCCTCGTGATCCACCCACCTCGGCCTTCCAAAGTGCTGGGATTACAGGCGTGAGCCACTGCACCTGGCCCTAAATTTTATTTTTATATTTAATAAAGAGATTGTTTTAGTTCTCTGCTGTGCATAACAAACTACCCCCAAAACTTAGTGGTTTAAAACAATCATTTTATTATTTCTTAAATTTCTGGGGATTAACTGGGGCTCTGCCAGATGATTCTTCTGCTGGTCTCACGCGAGGTCTCTCATGCAGCTTCAGTCTGTGACAGAAGGGGCTAGAATGGCCACAATAACTGCATTGTGGCCCCTTAATTGGAAGGCTGGGCTCAGCTGGGACACCAGGACAACTGAGCCTCTCTTCGTGCAATCTCTCAGCATGGTCTCTCCAGCAAGCTAGCTGTTATTTTACATAGCAACTCGGGAATTTTTTTTGAAAAGCAAAAGTCCTGGCTTAGTCCCAGAGCCACCTCTGCCACATTCTCTTTTCCATTTCACAGATGTTACACAGGGCATGCATACTGGAAGGCCATATTGGGGGCCATCTCTGGAGACTAGCTGCTACAGGAATCATGTTTTCCTTTTCTGCCACTAAGACCACAATTCCTTTCTGTTCCTTTTTTAGTTCCCTGTGTCTCTGGTGGTTTGCCTAAACCTGCAAACATCACCTTCTTATCCATCAACATGAAGAATGTCCTACAATGGACTCCACCAGAGGGTCTTCAAGGAGTTGAAGTTACTTACACTGTGCAGTATTTCATGTAAGTTTCTTCTTTTCCTTTTGGCTAGCTTGCAAACACAAGATTCAGACTCCTGTGAATTGTGCAAAGATAAACTCTCGGTGGTATTAAATGTGTTTGAAAAAGTGAAAAGTTTTAGATATTTCAGGTTAAGTTTTCTTGATGTTTTGTAAGACTAAATTAGAAAACAGTTTCTTCATGGAGACAGGCATTGGGGGGCTCAGGCAAGGCGAGGTTATTTAGACAGAGAAAAGAAGTTTCTAATAATAAAACATTATTAGGTGGCTGAGCAAACAAGGCAATCCATCATCTCTGAAATTTCTAAGCTGTTTGGAATTATAGGCATCCTTAGACTCCTTGACACAGCGTGCACATTTTGTGTGATCAGCTGTTGCACTTAAAGATAGCAGTGAATAGACATTTCGTCTGGCCCTCAAAACTCATTGCAAGCAGGAAAGAATGCAAAACAGATAGTCAGTGTCCATCTTCAGAGAAACAAAGGAAATGGCCACAACCCTGACCACAAACTAGGAACCATCCAAGCCAAATCCTGTGGAATCTGAAGAAAAACAGCTGCAGAAACTGAAAGCAAACCTATACCTTCCCAGCTCCAACCACAGGAAATGATTTCACAAAATAAGTGTCACAGTACGAAGAGGCCCACCTAACAATCTGAGAGCATGGAAATCTAAGGATTGCCACCACCAGAAATTAAGGAAATGTCCCCATGGAGCCCCAGTTGGGTGCCACAGAATGTCAGAGATGGAGGAACTGAAATAGAAATCAGGCACACAGGACATGTCCATTGTGGAGGCCCTGTCACGGCCCAGGGAGAAGCTGGGAATGAGCCGGGGTCAAGAGGAAAGGGAGGTGGCACTGGCTGGGAGGCAGCCCAGGAAGGCTACAACATCAGCCTCCTGCAGCCCAAAACCTGAGGGCAGACAGGCTTCCCAGGGAGCAAAGGGAATAATAGATTTGGTGAGAGGGTGTTTGATGGAAACAGAAGTTTAAAATTATGGAGAGAATTGGCCAGACACAGTGGCTCTCACCTGTAATCTCAGCACTTTAGAAGGCCGAGACTTCTGGATGGCATAAGCTCACAAGTTCAAAACCAACCTGGGCAACATGACAAAACCCTGTCTCTACAAAAAATACAAAAATTAGCCGGTCATGATGGTGCATGCCTGTAGTCCCATCTACTTGGGAGGCTGAGGTGGGAGGATGGCTTGAGCTGGAAGGTGGAGGTTCCAGTGAGCTGAGATCATGCCACTGCTCTCCAGCCTGGACAATAAAGCCAGGTCTTTTCTCAAACTAACAAACAAACAAACAAAAATTATGGAGAGCAAAACCTCATTCTCTGAGCCCTATTCTTATATCCATTTGCCTGTTCAACAAACAGCTGGCCCCACTCAAAGAGTAATAGTCCCAAGGGAACTAGCATAGCGCCTATTCATAATTACTGGAAGGGGCAAAGAGGAAAAAAGAATACAAGTTTCCAGAAAGCTTTGCTGTGGAAGTAAGGAAGAATTAAAATAAATAACAGTTCATAATTTTGTTAGAGTGCATAA
This sequence comes from Pongo pygmaeus, assembly GCF_028885625.2. Classification (NCBI taxonomy): domain Eukaryota; kingdom Metazoa; phylum Chordata; class Mammalia; order Primates; family Hominidae; genus Pongo; species Pongo pygmaeus. The sequence continues at coordinate 137,374,542 of NC_072378.2, read as the reverse complement.
ACAACAGGATCTGTAAAGGTAAAACTCAAAGAAGAGAAAACAGTGAAAGAAGAGATTCTAAGACAACAGGGAGAACATGCTTTTTTTTAAGGAAGTGTGCAGAACTTAGGAAAATGCTGGAATATAAAAATACTGTATCAAGATGAAAAACCTGTTAGAGCTAAGTGATAGTAATGGTTGAACAGGTAATAAAGACTGTTTGGAACTGTGTATCATAAATGTGTGGTATGTCTAGAAAAAATTTGGTAAAAACAATAGCAAGACATATCCTGGTGAAGTTATTGGGCTTTCAGATAATTAAATGATTCATGGCCATTTTAGCAAAAGCAGAACTCAAGTTGGAAGAAAGGGAGAATTTCAATCTGGCAACACTCAACAGAATATATTTTGTGAGGAAAAGACAAGTGTAACCTAAGACTCTAACTAAGTTCAGTAGACTGGTGTTTGGAAGCAGGTGGGAACTCAGGAGATCACTTTTCTGAGACCTTCCTGGAGGATGAGGTGGAGCACTAACTAAAGATGACCTCCAGCTAACAGAGAGATAAAGACAAACCCAAAAGAAGAACTTAGTGATGACAAAAAGACTGGTAGCATGCATGGAATTCATCTAAATGTAGAACTAAGACTAAATAGTGATGGAAATGTAATTATAGAAGTTTCTTAGAAATAATTTGAATTTAAACAATAATATAAGGTGGAAAAGGGGGGGGAGCTATAAGTGTACTGATTTTCATAGCCAGAAGCCATTAAATGTCATCTAAAATGACAATATTTTATTATTTTAATAATTAACCTCTCAATATTTTTCACAAGCCATTTTCTTAATTTAAAAGCTCTTTTAGGAACAAATATCTCTTGTGGTGACAAACATTTGCACTTCTGTAGTTCCTTTAATCTCACTTCAATTTCTTTTTTCTATCAAAGTTCAAGGCACATTGAATTGACTACTTTTATTAAAACCATATGTATGGTATAATCTAATTTTTGTCCATCTATTCTGCTATCATATCGTCCTTCTGTTTATACAGAAGCACAATGAGATATCCAGAATCATACACACCAAATGTTCCAGGGTAATGGGTTTTAGGATGATTTGTTTCTCTTTTGATGATACTTTCTGAATTGTTTGATTGTTTGAATTAAAAAACATTTACCATATTTTCAAAAAAGAATAAAGTCAGTTTTGTCTTTGAAAAAATTTCAGATCACTAAAACCAGTGAAAGACTTCAGCAGTGACTCACAGTTGACCTCATTTATCTAGAACCTCATTCTCATTTCAAAGGAGTTTCTCAGGAGCCAGTGTTAGAGGAAAGAAATCACTTTGCAAAGAGAAAAGGCTCGTAAGCATGTCCTTGCCTCCTTATCCATTAGGTGGAGCAAAGAGCTTGCTCTGTCCTTTATGTTTTATGTGATTCAGAAAGGGATTTTTAAAAAATAGACAGAGTCATCACTGCTCTGTGTGAGCAGATCACTCAGATGGTGCAACTTTTAAAAATATGTGTTTAAAAAGAAGCTTGCCATGTTGGAGTTCTTACATGCCTGTGCGTGTGAAAGAGGGACAGGAATATAGGGCAATGTATTTCACTGCCAGAGGGCTCCAAGCTCAGCTCTGGAGTCAGACAGTCCCCAGTTCATACCCAGGCTATGAACCTAGCTGGGAAGGTTACAGATTATACTTTTATACTTTTGAGTGAAGTTTGTTTCCAAGATGAAAATTTATCAAAAGTTTAAATTCTATCCACCAAAACAATTAATGCAAAAAAAAAAGAATGTAGCACTAAAAACAGAAGTTTTGGCATCAGGGAAGAGTGGTTCAAATCCCAGGAATGCCGTATACTAGTCATGTGAATTTGAGTGGATCCCTTAATCTCCCTGAGCCTCTGTTGTCTCATCTGTAAAATGGGATGAAAATAAGAGCACCTACCCCCTAGGGTTGTTATGATAATTAGATGAGATAAAGCTTGTAAATCAGAGACCACTGAGGGCCCCATATGGCTGTTTGCCATGCGTGAGTGTCATTACTGGAATATTTGCTGAGTGATTCTGGTCATCATTCATTTATTTTGTTGAAAATCTTGTAAAGAGCCTTTTCTCCTGCATCAGCATCTGTCATGGGACGCTGCCTTGCCTTTGGCAGAGTGAGGAAGTTTGAGGAGGGAGGGGTCACATAGGCAATGGCAATAGTCTTCAAGCCACAACTCAGGACTCTTTGATGACTCATGAAATGAATGTTGAGGGACATTATTTTTAATAGAAAGGAATGGAATGGTGTGGAATGGACTGGAATGAAAAATAACTGAATGCAAGGCATGTGGTAAAGTTTAAATATTTTCTTGTACAATTTTTGTTTTAATATGTTAGATAGTTTTATATTTTGTGAGCTGAATCACAATGTAAAATGTATTTTTTTCCCCTGTGGATCATGGTCAAAAAAAAAATTGAAAGCCCCTAAGTAACAATGATCACTTGGATGGAGAGGTTGATCAGTAAGATCTGACTATATTTCTGATGTCTTTTGGTAGGTATGGTACTTAGGAGATGAGAAACATTTACTTTCAGAAATCTGTTGTCATATTCCGAAAAGAGAAAATACCCTTAAGCTTTGGCAATACATGGACATATCCTCTTTCTCAAGACGCACTCTTCCCTTGACCTTTATATTTTTTTCTCATCCCTCTTTAGTTGCTACTTCCAGGTCTTCTTTCTATCCAACCTTTAAATCTTGATGCTCCTGAAATTTTATCCTAGACTGTTTTGTCTCCATGGATCATTCATTCATGCATGTGCCATCAATGAGCAGTTTGATGACATTGACTCCAAAATCCCTACCTCCCACGCACATGTCTCTCCTGAGACCCATTGCCCACTGGGCATCTGCAGTGGGATATCTCTAACATACTCAGGCTCAAGGCATCAAAAGTGAACATCTTATCTTCCCTTCCTGCTCTGCCTCCCCATCCATTTCCCAAATCTGTTCTGTCTCAGTGCTCTTTATCGTAGTAAATATCACCACCATTCCACCCATCTGCCCCAGACAGAAAGAGACAGCATCCTTAACACCTTCATTTCCCTAATCTGTTACATGTTTTCTATCACCAAGTCCTATCTCCTAATATTTCTTGCTTTTGTCCTGTCCTTATTTATCCTACTGCCCCCGCCCTTGTCCACGCGACCTACATCTTCCCCTGGACCACTGTAGTGTCCTGTCAGCTGCTCCCTAGGATGCCACTTGTAACCCATCACCTTTCCCAAGCTGCCTCCCCTGTCGCTTTCACTGGCTTATCACTTGTTACCTGAACTCTACACTTCAGTCTCTCCTACCTGAAAAGGGCTGAAAATATCACCACCTCCCTATTTGCTATGGGGGTTGTGTTTTTAATAAAGAAAAGGAAAATCAGTATGACCAACCTAGTCAATATTATCATCATCACTATAATTATCAAAAACGCAAATTTCTGTATGCACTCCAGCCTCATGTATTTTCCCTAGAATCATTGATCCTTAGATTTTTATATGCCATGAGAACGTCAAAGTAATTTTTCTTCCAAGAAAAAAAAGACAAACTGTTCTTCAAACAATCCGTCAAACTGACCTCGTGTACATAGTAGACTAAAAACCTACACAGATAATTACTAGAAGAATTGATCACACAATATGTAAAAATCTCACTGTAGCCAAAGAATAACAATAAAATATATGCTTTCAAAATATACTATCCACATTATAATTCACAGAAAGAAGGGTGATTACAGAAACTCTGACTCATGTTCCTGACAGCTAATGAAAAAAATTGCCCCCAGCAAAAGTGGATTCTTTTTTATCTCAATGACAGGCACTTTTGTTTTTCTGAAGAGAAGGTCGTCAGTTCCATTCAGTTTTATAAAATGACTGAGTTTTTTTATTGTAAAGTATAGAGGGCACCTCATTATTAATTCAGCTTCTTTCTTAGCAGATATGGGCAAAAGAAATGGCTGAATAAATCAGAATGCAGAAATATCAATAGAACCTACTGTGATCTTTCTGCTGAAACTTCTGACTACGAACACCAGTATTATGCCAAAGTTAAGGCCATTTGGGGAACAAAGTGTTCCAAATGGGCTGAAAGTGGACGGTTCTATCCTTTTTTAGAAAGTAAGTAATGCCATTATTGCAATGGTCAGTTAAACATGTATTAATATCAGGTTTAACAGTCTCAGGCTCATAGACAGCCTTGCCCAGAGGAAGGTGCTCTGCTTGGCTCTATTCTGGACCAGTGGGTTGAGTGAGCAGGACAAAGTCCTTAACCTTGCTGGCTCTGAGTCTCACCTTGATTGACTGATTGATTGATTGACTGTAGAGACAGGGCCTCATTATGTTGCCAGGCTGGTCTCAAACTCCTGGGCTCATGCTATCTTCCCACCTCAGCTTCTCAAAGTGTTAGGGTTACAGGCATGAGCCACCGCACCCAGCCTGAGTCTCATCTTTAGAGTGAAAGGTTTAACCAAGTGGTCTCTAAGATCTCTCCCAGATCCAAAATTGATACTAGATGACAATGATATCAAATTTTGACTTTGTCTTACTACTTAGCGGAAGCTATGTAATTTGAGGAACAAAACGACTTTATTTAACGTGGGTTTATGGACTATTAATGTCTCCACAAGATTGATTAAACATTGTCCTGATTATCCAACTATGCTTCTTCTTATATGAACTTGGTAGTGTGATGATGTAATTTCCAAGTGTAACTCAGAATTAAGGCAACTTCTTCCTGGTATTTACTTTTATAATGTTGCCATCCCCTGAGCTATGGCTGACTCAGTCATGAAGGACCCACTCAGGGCTGCCATAATGAGCTCTGCAAGTGCTCCGTAAGTCCAGGAGCCCTTCCGGATCAGAGGTCAGAAAACGACCCTTGGGACAAACCCAACAACACCCTTTCTGTTTTTCTACAAGCCAAGAGTTAAGAATGGTATTTATATTTTTAAATAGTTTCTAAAAATCCAAGGAATATTTTGTGACATTGGAAAAGTAAAGGAAATTGAAATGTTGATGTCTATTCATAAATAAAGTTTTACTGGGACACAAGCCACACTCATTTGTTTACACAGTTACCTTAGATTGCTTTTGCAATACAACAAGAGTGGAGTAGTGCAGCAGAGATCACATGGCCTGCGATGCCTGAAATATTTACTGTCCAGACCTTTAGGATAAAAGTCACCTGGTCTCTGTTCTAGATCATTCTAATCACATCTCTGATTTTCCACTTATCAAATCATGTTGTTGTCATTTATCACCAACTTTTCAAGTCACAGAAATGTTACAAACAGTTTTGATTGTATTAACCATCTACTGTTTATGCATGTGACTAAGGAAACAGAATACTTGAGTTTGCTGTTCTAACATTGGATCAGGCTGTGTGAAATGGTTTCAAGATTTGGCATAACTCAGGCCCACCTTAGTACATTTTGAGGCATCTCCTGTAAGAAGGTGTCTTTTAAGGCTGGGCGTGGTGGCTCATGCCTGTAATCCCAACAGGCTGAGGTGAATGGATCACAAGATCAGGAGTTCGAGACCAGCCTGGCCAACATGATGAAACCCCGTCTCTACTAAAAATACAAAAATTAGCTGGGTGTGCTGGCGGGCACCTGTAATCCCAGCTACTTGGGAGGCTGAGGCAAGAGAATCGCTTGAACCCAGGAGGCAGAGGTTGCAGTGAGCCAAGATCGCGCCATTGCACTCCAGCCTAGGCGACAGGGCAAGACTCCATCTCAAAAAAAAAAAAAAAAAAAAAAAGGATGTCTTTTAGGGCCTTGATCCAAGTAGGATTATATGGTAGCTTTATCTAAGGTAATTTTTCATCTGAACATGATAATACCCTCTTTCTCCCCCTTTAAGCACAAATTGGCCCACCAGAAGTGGCACTGACTACAGATGAGAAGTCCATTTCTGTTGTCCTGACAGCTCCAGAGAAGTGGAAGAGAAATCCGGAAGACTTTCCTGTTTCCATGCAACAAATATACTCCAATCTGAAGTATAATGTGTCTGTGTTGAATACTAAATCAAACAGAACGGTAAGCCTGAAATGGAATGGGGCATACATTCATGTACCACTCTGTAGCTAATGTGGGAACAAACAACCCTGTTGCATTGATTCTCTGCATGTGAATCTGGGAAGTCATGATATTCAGAAGATACGCCGCACAAAATAAAGTTCTATATACAGAAATTTTACGGAACTAACTTCGGATCTTCTTTACAGAAACTCTGTTGACAGGATATGGTGTTGTTATTGGAGTGTAGAGAGATTGTACACTTCACTTTGATGAAGAGCTTTCACTTGCACAGTCTTTCTCCGAGAAGAAAAAAAAATGTGAGCAAGGACCCAGGACAATGAATAAGAACTCTATCCATGTGTTGTTTAGAATTGTTCTCAGCATTGGTCCAGTACCTGACCATGCTCTGCTGAGCTAAAGGAAAAGAGTATATTGAAACTGTTGCTGAAAAAAAAAAAAAGCTTATACTGATAGTAAAGAATTAAATGGTGCCTTGGTCTTTTATTTCCTTCTACAGTTATTTGTCTGGGGTGGTCCCAGAAATGTCTGGCTCTAACCAGTGTTTGCAATTCCCTATCCTAGTGGTCCCAGTGTGTGACCAACCACACGCTGGTGCTCACCTGGCTGGAGCCGAACACTCTTTACTGCATCCACGTGGAGTCCTTCGTCCCAGGGCCCCCTCGCCGTGCTCAGCCTTCTGAGAAGCAGTGTGCCAGGACTTTGAAAGGTAAGCTTTAAAAAATCTTTGCTGGTCTAGGAAGGAGATCTGCTAAAACTAGTAGTCGGTATGACGGTTTAGACAAGGTTTTGACAAATCCGTGTCTAACAGAAACAGGTTGAGGCAAAGGCAGAAACAACTACCACCAGAAATGCGTGGAGCAGCCTGGGACTCTGCCATTGAGGTTGGCCGACGTTCGGAAGTGTTCTCACACCGTCAGAGAACTCATACAGGTTCCGTGTCCACTGCCAGCTTCTTTCCATGGTCCTTCGGCCACCTGCCTTGTGAATTAACAATGAAGAACTTTTACACATGCCTTTTTTCTTCTTTAAAATCATAATCAGGCTGGGTGTGGTGGCCCACACCTGAAATCTCAGCACTTTGGGAGGCCAAGGAGGGAGGATGGCTTGAGCCCAGGAGTTTAAGACCAGCCTGGGCAACATAGTGAGACCTCATCTCTACAAAAAATAAAATCAACTAGGCTTGGTAGTGCATGCCTGTAGTCCTAGCTACTCGGGAGGCTGAGATGGGAGGATCACCTGAGCCCAGGAGAGGCTGCAGTGAGCCATAGATGCACCACTGCACTCCAGCTTGGGCAACAGAGTGAGACCTTGTCTCAAAAAATAAAAAACAAAATCATAACCACTCTGATCAATAGAAATTCTGTGGTCTTCAAGAACATCAGACAATTTTATTGCTAGAAACAGCGTTATTCTAAAACCACTGTAAAGCAGAATTCATTTTTTACTTTCCCTGGGGAATACTAATTACAGGTGCTTCCAGTTGTGTTCAAGTGCCACTAATTGGCTGCATGAGGGTCTGGGATCCACAAATCAGTGATCACTTCCTTATCCTTACAGTTGCTTCTCTCTGTTTCCTTTTATTTATCTCCTTCTCACATTTTCTACACTGGGCTGCCAAGGAACCGTGATTGGAGATACCCATTCCTATGAGAAGACATAGAGTTGTGAGCTTGGCATTTGTTTAATTTTTCTGCCTTCACAGTGAGAGGAGCTTTAACTCAAAACTTGAAAATTGAAAAAAAAAAATCCTAAAGTTTGCCTGCATCAAAGGGCTCTTCGTCCATTATTCCTCCGCTTCTTTTCCAAACAGCTGGTCTAGAGACAGAGGCCCATGACCTCCACCCCATGCCTTGGCTCTATCACCAGCCATGGATAGGAATCCATAACCCCTGCTTTCCTCCTCCCTCACCCCTCCCACCTTTCAAGATGAAACTGTCCCAAAGTAAAGAAAGGGAACTTTGTGAGTACATATGAAAAGCGCAAGGCTTTGCCTTTGACTCTCTGTCTTTATCATAGCTTTTCTTTTACAATGAAGCTTTTCTTTTACAATGATTTCTACCATATATCAAATGAAACTAAAATGCCAAGCAAAACAAAGCATATTGAAGAAATCGTATTTGTATTTGGGAGAAGTGCTCTCTTTACTAACACCTTGATCAGTGCCAGCTGGTGGGAATGAATTTCCGGTGGAAATCATTAACACAATTGGAGCAAAAGCAACAAAATGCAGATTAAATTCAAAACTTCTCAGTAAGCAGATGAAGCCCACTTTCTCACTAATATGAAAAAAGTGGCCAAGTGCAGTGGATCACGCCTATAATAACAGCTCTTCAGGAGGCTGAGGCAGGAGGATCACTTGAGCCCAGGAGTTCAAGACCAGCCTGGGCAACATGGTGAAACCCCATCTCTACTAAAAATACAAATAGCCAGGCATGGTGGCACACACCTTTAGTCCAAGCTACTTGGGAAGCTGAGATGGGAGGATCACCTGAGCCTAGGGAAGTCAAGGCTACAGTGAGCCGTGATTGTGCCACTGCACTCCAGCCTGAGCAACAGAGTGAAACCCTGTCTCAAAAAAAAAAGAAAGAAAGAAAAATTAACAGAATAACAAGGCTCTATTTCTGGTTCTGAACCCCTGCTATCCCAGCTGTTAGATCACCAGAGATATCTTTCCAACACACTGGTGTGAGTACCTGCTTTCCGAATAATCAGTATTAACCTCTATTGGAACTATTCTTTAAAACATATTTCTGCTTTCTAGTCCCCCATCCCTAAAATACAATTACAGCTTATTAGGTTTGTTGTAGTAAACATGGGTTAGTGTATACTAAATGCTATCACTCATTGTTATGACTTTTTTCAATTAGGACAGGCTCAATCCAGGGACCAGGGATTATATTCAGAGGGTTGGACTGAGTTATAGGCTACAAGCAGGGCAGGTGGTGTTCTGACACCCACAGCATCCGCATTGCAGCATTGGCACGTCTCTGTGCGGAACCTGGTGATGAATGTGCTCCTTGGGAATTGTGCAGGGTAACAGGCCTGCATGTGGAACTTTTCCCACCAGCTCTTGTTCACCACCCTCATCAGCCATGACACATCTGTTTCCAGGCTCTCAACTGGATAGTTAACCAGATAGTGACTTTGCTGCTTTCTCTTGGGCCCAAGCATCAAGAGCATCCAACATTCTCCTGGATTAGAATGCTCCGGTCACACTCCTGCTGGTTTTGTTACTGTGTAAGGAGCACACTCGGACTTTTGTCATTTGTGCTGAAGCTGCTCTTTTTCCTATGGCTGTATCAGTCAGGATTCTCCAGAGAAACAGGACCAATAGAATACATATAGATGCACATATCAATATATTTATTTGTTTAGAAATATTGATTTATTTTAAGGCGTTGGCTCACAGGATTGTAGAGGCTGGCAAGTCCGAATTTATAGGATAGGCAGGCTGGAGACCCACAGAAGGGTTGATGTTTGCAGTTCACACCCAAAGGTAGTCTGCTGGCAGAATTCCCTGTTCCTTAGGGTCATCAAGACATTTTTTATGAAAGTCTTCAATTGATTGGATGAGACTCACCCACATTATAGGTAGTAATCTGCTTTACTCAAAAACCTGCTGATTGAAATGTTAGACTCCCATTAAAAACAAAACAAAACAACAAAAAAAACCTTCACAGAAAGCTCTAGAATGTTTAGCCAAATATCTGCATACTGTGGCCTAGCCAACTGGACATGTAAAATGTACCATCACAACTTCCAAGTATACCACAGTGGCTTAACAAGTATGAGCTAGTCACATTGAGCTCTAGTCATCAGCTATATGGCCTGATCAATGGTGTGGGCCAGGGCTGCTTTTATTAAAACAATTTCCCAGGTCTTTTCATTCCTCTGTGGACTTTGACTCATCATGAGCCTACAGCACAGCAGGCCCGGGAAGGGAGTTAACTGCCATTCGCACTGTACCCTGTCCAGCCACCTCCCTACACACATCCCCAGGCTCCAGTCCTACCCAGAAAGTCCAGCCAAACAGTGCAAGAACGGTTCTGCTACTCACATAAAAGTGGTGTCATGCATTCGTGTCATTCAGTGAACATGCAGAAAGACTGAGTCAAACAGGTGGCGTGGAAAAGTGGAGCAATTCAATGGGATCTTCACTGGAGGGTTTTGTTGTTTGTTTGAAATTCTGTGACTTACTTGAATATCAAATACACTTACTTTCAAATATAGGAACCTGCATGAATCTCTTAGCCAGACATACGATGGTGGAATATGTGCTGACTTGGATGATTGATGTATTCTTAGTGTAAACATTTGAGGTACACTCAGATGATTCCTTCAGACCATCTCTTGTCAGGGAGAGTAAGAATTCTGAGACTGCTTATAACATTTAGCTTAAGCTTCTCAACGTAGAGGTGAGAAAACTGAGTTCCCAAATGTAAGTGATCTGCCCAGAAGCAGCTTAACGATACCAGTTTCTTCCCATCACATCAAATCACAACTATCTAATCCCTTCCCCCGACTTCCCACCTTTTTTTTTTTACAGATCAATCATCAGAGTTCAAGGCTAAAATCATCTTCTGGTATGTTTTGCCCGTATCTGTTACCGTGTTTCTTTTTTCTGTGATGGGCTATTCCATCTACCGATATATCCACGTTGGCAAAGAGAAACACCCAGAAAATTTGGTGAGTACTTGGTGTGGCAGGGATCTTTATTATAATAGTACACCTCCAGGAGGACAAGAGAGGAGGTTCTAGAACAGATTCAGTTCCCTTTAAGGGCAGAATGAATTTAAAGTTAAATAGCTGGTGAATTAAAAAACACTTTCTGGGCTGGACATGGTGGCTCACGCCTGTAATCCCAGCACTTTGGGAGAGCAAGGCAGTTGGATCACTTGAGGTCAGGAGTTCAAGACCAGCCTAGCCAACAGTGTGAAACCCCGTCTCTACTAAAAAATGCAAAAATTAGCTGGGTGTGGTGATGCACGCCTATAATCCCAGCTACTCAGGAGGCTGAGACAGGAGAGTCACTTGAACCCGGGAGGCCAAGATTGTGGCAAGTCGAGACTGCGCCACTGCACTCCAGCCTGGGTGACAGAGTGAGACTCTGTCTCAAAAAAAAAAAAAAAAAAGCTTTCTGGATTAGCTCACTAACAGAACGTTTTTCCTTAGCTTTGAAAAGATGTTCTATTTAATGACCAGATTATACAAGGTCCCACAGATAAGTTCAGTCGTGATCCCTGCCCTGCCCTTCTAGAAGTTCAAGCCTAGTCGGGGACTAGAATTTCAAAATAACACGTGAAGGCTAAGATGAGAGTAGGCACTGGAAACTCTGGGGGTACAAGGAGGGCCCCGAAACCCTACACAGGGGCTCAGCTCTCATGCCAGGGCTTGGCTATGAGACGTGAGTAGGAGTTAGCATCCGTAGTGCAGGCAGAAGAAACAGCAAGGTGGATGTGTGGAAACTGCGTGACATCGCTAAACCAGGAGGCTCCAGATGAGGAGCTAGAGAAGAAGATGAGACTGGAGAGTGGGCAATGGGTCCAAGTAAGGGGAGAGCTGGGGTGCTGTTCTAAGGAGCTCAGCCTCATTCTACTGGCGAAGAGAAATCTCTATAGGGTTTTAGGTTAGGAGCATCATAGTGAGTATCAAGGTTTAGCTCCAACCAGATATTAGTTCCAGGACAACTTGGAGTGGAGTAAGACTAGAAACAAGAAAAGCACCTAGGGAACTGTAGCTTTGTCCAGAAAGAGAAGATTCAAGGCTAACAGGCGAGAGTGGGGTATCAGGCTAGAGAGAAAGACATGGAATGGAAACACACTTAGGACGAACATGGCCGGGACTTAATCCTGCACAGTAAGAAGAAGCAAGAAAGAAGAAAGAATTAAACCCACGGAGGTGGGACCATGTGCTGAAGGGTTCTGAAGGGCTGAGCAGATTTTTAACAATCAAAACCATTTTCTTGGGAACTATTAAAAGATGTGCTCATGTGTACATGATAACATACCTTGGTTCCTGTTAGTTCAGTTTATAAGTTTTTCTGATTCTGCCTGCATTCAGGTTTCAGAGTTGGCTTCTTAATGGCATTGGGAGACCTTTTCTGGAAGGAACATTCACAGGAGAGTTGACCACCTGTGATTTTTTTGAAACTTAAAATGTTGTAAAAGAATGAGGCTGAAGGTTCTGTTTTGTAAAGTTAAATGAAATCACATGGTAGAGTGACAATGAGGATTGTAACTCATGTTCTCTTAGATAACAGGTATCTTTCATGGTACCCACAGCAATATTTTAATCTCATCTGAGCTTCCCTGACATGATTTAGAGTTTCTCTGTCTACCATAAACTGGCAGATGAATTTCCTTTTTTGGCTGTATTATAGCATGATAAGAATGGTGTAAGGGGTAAAAACCATCCCTGCTCATATATTTCCCTCCCTTTCTACATCCGGTTCTCATGCCTGTCTGCATTTCAAATATATCCAAAAACAAGGCAGGTAGCCCGAGTAACCACAGCTTATTAACAAGTACATAGCAAACTATAAATAAAACAATGTCACAAACTCTGCCGCACTCAGTCCTTGCTACTCTTCATGTGGCTGAGATTCTGACTTTACAGAATGTAAAAAAGGTCAAGAAATGAAGCAACTCCTCTGTCAGTTAGAAGAGGGAGCACCAACGCCCCAGCCCCAGCCGTGGACTGGAGAAATACCCACCCAGCGAATCACTTCTCGCTTCCAACTATCTTTTGTGTGTCTTGGGTCTCTTGCCTCCCAGTGAGTGAGGTTTTCTGTATATTGCAAGCATAACTTTCATTTACATGAGTTGGTAATAGTAGGTCTTTAAAACTATCTGGTGACAAGATATTCTACCTAACAGCTGTTTTTAATGTCTCTCTAAAGTGAAAAGGTGAAAAACATTCTCTTTTCTCTTTATAGATTTTGATTTATGGAAATGAATTTGACAAAAGATTCTTTGTGCCTGCTGAAAAAATCGTGATTAACTTTATCACCCTCAATATCTCGGATGATTCTAAAATTTCTCATCAGGATATGAGTTTACTGGGACAAAGCAGTGATGTATCCAGCCTTAATGATCCTCAGCCCAGCGGGAACCTGAGGCCCCCTCAGGAGGAAGAGGAGGTGAAACATTTAGGATATGCTTCCCATTTGATGGAATTTTTTTGTGACTCTGAAGAAAACACAGAAGGTACTTCCCTCACCCAGCAAGAGTCCCTCAGCAGAACAATACCCCCAGATAAAACAGTCATTGAATATGAATATGATGTCAGAACCACTGACATTTGTGCGGGGCCTGAAGAGCAGGAGCTCAGTTTGCAGGAGGAGGTGTCCACGCAAGGAACATTATTGGAGTTGCAGGCAGCGTCGGCAATCTTGGGCCCGCAAATGTTACAGTACTCATACACCCCTCAGCTCCAAGACTTAGACCCCCTGGCACAGGAGCACACAGACTCAGAGGAGGGGCCAGAGGAAGAGCCATCGATGACCCTGGTCGACTGGGACCCCCAAACTGGCAGGCTGTGTATTCCTTCGCTGTCCAGCTTCGACCAGGATTCAGAGGGCTGCGAGCCTTCTGAGGGGGATGGGCTCGGGGAGGAGGGTCTTCTGTCTAGACTCTATGAGGAGCCGGCTCCAGACAGGCCACCAGGAGAAAATGAAACCTACCTCATGCAATTCATGGAGGAATGGGGGTTATATGTGCAGATGGAAAACTGATGCCAACACTTCCTTTTGCCTTTTGTTTCCTGTGCAAACAAGTGAGTCACCCCTTTGATCCCAGCCATAAAGTACCTGGGATGAAAGAAGTTTTTTCCAGTTTGTCAGTGTCTGTGAGAATTACTTATTTCTTTTCTCTATTCTCATAGCACGTGTGTGATTGGTTCATGCATGTAGGTCTCTTAACGATGGTGGTGGGCGCCTGGAGTCCGGGGGCTGGCCGGTTGTTCTATGCAGAGAAAGCAGTCAATAAATGTTTGCCAGACTGGGTGCAGAATTTATTCAGGTGGGTGTACTCTGGCCTCTTGGTTCATTATTTTCGAACAAGCACACTTGTACAATTATTTTCTGGGTACTTCCCATGTGCACACAGCACTGTAAAAAATATTTCCCAAAGATCATTCATTTTATAAATACCACTTTTTCAGAATTGGGTTTATTGCGAGCAGGAGGAGATACTTAAAACATGCACATATACCAGGTTGGTGGTAAGTTGGTCACATGTGAAAACCTCAACTATTTAATCATCATGATTCATATTTTGAGTGAATACATCAGGCACAGACCTTCATGATATCACACACTCTTGGCTACTTTAAGAGGCTATCTTTAATACTTTATGAGTAGTTCTGGAGTGTAAACATAAATGAGTATTCTTTTGTAGTCAGAAAAGTGTCCTCTCAATAATTTAGTAGGGGCTTATTGTCTCTCAAAACTAACCTAAAAGAAAATGACACATTTTATAATAGAATATTATGTTTATTTCTGGAAGTGTGTTTTCAAAAAGATATTTACATAGTCTGTAAACTAGAAAGTGTTCAGTAAAGCACTAGGTTACTGTGTTACTATTATAATATTAAACATTAGAATAGGCAGTGGTTCAAAGACTCTTTGGAATATCTATGAATGAATATCCTCTATTCTTATAATATTAAAACCCATAAGTAAATATAGGACATACAAGAGAAATAAGTTAAATGACTACGTAAGGGAGAGTTTATTAAAATTTGATGAAATTTACTGTAGGAACTAAACTATGCCATAAAACAATAGCTTTCTAGTTCAATTCCAGTAACTGTTCCCATCTCCTTTACCACTTATTAAGAAAATTAAATTCTTCAGTCACGCTGCCTTAAAATGGGACAAAATCTATTAAGTTGAACCATATATAATTGTTGATATTTGACTGTATTTAATCTGACAAGCAGTAACTTCATATGGTTCGCCTTAATAAATATTTGTTTTAATCATGAACTCATAATCCATTGATGCTCTTTCAAGAGAACAGATATCACCCGTATTTCCTTATTGATATTTTTGGTACAGGCAGACAACCCTGGTAGGAGAGATGGATTCTGGAGTCATGACCTTTCGTGATTGTCCACAAATGCAAACAGTTTCAGATCTAATGGTTTAATTTAGAGAGTAATTATATTAATCAGAGTGTTCTGTTATTCTCAATCTTTATAGAAACGATTCTGCTGGTTTTGAAGAACAGATGTATTACGCTAACTGTAAAAGTAGTTCAAGAATGAGAAAGAATAAATTGTTATTAAGAGCAAAAGAAAAATAAAGTGATTGATGATAGTTCTGCTTATTAATTCCATTCACAAAATATTCTCTAAGCACCTAATATGTCCTTCAGTGTCCTCATCTGTGCAATAGAAACAAGAGCTGCCTCAGGGCTGTTTTGAGGATTAAAAGAGTTGGACTATAGAAGGTACTTAGACCTGTGCTGGGCACATAGTGAGTGCTCCCTGTTTGTCATCATCATTAACTGCCAGGTCCCATTACTAACTGCCAGAAAGAAATGCCATTTAGACATACAGCTATAGTGATTCAAAGGCTGACCTTGTCTAACTCTGTTTTTCTTACTGGAGAGTAAATAGTAATTTGCTTCCTACTTTGTGCCCTCAGATTGAAATCCTTCAGTGGTTCAGCCACATTATCTGGCTTCGTAAAAGGGGAATCTAATTCTGAGTTGCTTTTACATCTCCTGTTATTCCAAGCATGTCAGAAATATTGAGCATTCTCTAATTTTGCTGTTTCAGTTCTTTGCAACATATGTATATATTGAATCTATATATATATACACACCCATTCAAACATGAGCATACAGTAGATATTTCTCGTGGGGGTGGTGACATCTTCTTAGATGCGGTATATCTGTGTGGGAAGCAGCTGTCATGCATCCTGTTCCTCCTGTGGCCATGCCTCACCATCTCCAAGAAGCCACCCTCTGGTCCACTTCAGATTCCATCTCTATGCCTGAGGTTCAAGTGGAGCTGAGAAGTTGAAGTTTCAGAGTCTGACAAGTCCAGTTGGTCCTCTGTATCTATGGGTTCAGCACCCATGGATTCAACCAATAGCAAATCAAACATTCATTTTTTAAAAAATCCACAAAGTTCCAAAAAGTGAACCTTGAATTTGCATCACACTGAGTACTACACCAAATGCACTTAAATGAAGTGATGTCTAGGCCTATTGGGCATTACAAGCAATCTAGAGACGATGGAAAGTATACGGGAGAATGTGTGTAGGTTATCTACACCATTTTATACCATGCACTTGAGCACCCATGGATTTTGGTATCCTCAGGGGTCCTGGAACCAATCCCCAATGAATACCAAGGGACAACTATACTGTTCATCTTATCCCTGGTCATTCCCAGGATTTTATATACCACTTGAACATTAGTTAAGTTTTCCTTATCTAATAGAAATAAAAAACATCTATTAGCAGCTCCATTTCCACACCCCATAAATCCTAAACAACTGGTGAACGAAAATACCACCTCTACAAAGTAAGTGAAACATAGTGCCATGTCTTCCTCTCAAGAAGGAAGTGAGGGAAGTGAACTTGTCACTGGAGCCCATAACATGGGAAAGATCTGGTGCCTGCCCATGCCAAGCCCAACTGGAAGGAAATCAGTGCAGAGAAAAACTATTTGTACAGCCCAGAGCACAAGACCGCCAGCTTGGTAAATCTAATGAGAACATTAAACAGAGGATTGGTTGTCATGGATGGGTACCCCTGGGTCATTAATCAAGTTATTTCTGGCCCACACATTACCACCCCGACATCTTGCAGATTAATTTTTGCTAAATTATCTTGGAAGAACTTTTCCTTTTTAATTCCCCACATTATATCTTCCATAAACCTATCTACAGATATTTTTCAAAGATTTTGCTCAAAAGCATGTACCTATAATTTTTAAAATAAATAGTGCTATGGTTATGGGTATTTTAATAATAGCTTTTATTTTTATTATAGAAGACATATATTAAGATATATGTACACATATTCATTGTAGAGTAACTAGAAATAAATAGGGGAAGAAAGAAAAATTACCTGTAATACTGTCACCCAGATTTAACCACCATAAACATATTTGAATAGAGAAATGATTCTCAACTGGGAGAATTTTTGTCCCCCAGGGGATATGTGGCAATGTCTAGAAAATTTGTGATCATCACAACTCAGGAGGAGGGTGCTGCTGGCATGTAGTGGCACAAGGCCAGGAATAAATACTGCTAAACATCCTACTATAACAAAGAGTTCTCCAGCCTAAAATGCCAATAGTGCCTCAGTTCATAAACTTTGGTGTAGGACTTTCCGGACATTATCATTGCACGTATGGAAATATTTTTGCCAAAAGTGGGGATTATATTGGATTATTTTATAACTTGCTCCTTTCACTCAAAAATATGTAACTATCTGATTTTAACTACAGATTAAGTTTATAATGCACCAATCTTATTCAAGCTAGACCATTTGAAACAACAGATTGGGAATTTTTTTTTCCAAACATAATGCTTTAAAACAGTTTTAGGCCAGGCATGGCGGCTCCCGCCTGTAATCCTGGCACTTTGGGAGGCCAAGGTGGGCGGATCACTTGAGGTCAGGAGTTTGAGATCAGCCTGGGCGACATGGTGAAACCCCATCTGTACTAAAAATACAAAAATCAGCCAGGCGTAGTGGCATGTGCCTATAATCCCAGCTACTCAGGAGGCTGAGGCGGGAGAATCACTTGAACCTGGGAGGCGGAGGTTTCAGTGAGCCAAGATGGCACCACTGCACTCCAGCTGGGGTGACAGAGCGAGACTCCGTCTCAAATAAAATAAAATAAAATAAAATAAAATAAAATAAAATAAAATAAAAATAAAAATAAAATAGATTTAGCCAAGCAGCAACCAAAAATACTGTAAGTCCTTTAAAGATAACTGAACCTCTCAAAAACACTATTTCCTGAAAATTACTACCTCTCCAAACTGGCTGGATGACTATTCTGGTCACGTATCGTCCCTTATTGGAGTTAGACTCTCTGTGCTTAGTTCCTACTACCGCTTCTCCTAAGCCTTGGGTCCTCAGTGACATGTGCTTGAAGGCAGCCTTGGCCATGCAGGCCATTACTTTGACCATCTCAGCGGGACTCATGTTCCTCCAGCCTCCTTGGCCCGTTTGATGGCTGCAAAACTTCAGTCCTACTAGTTTTAATCTTTAACAAATTTTCCCTTTGATTTTCACTTCTGGTTTTCATGCCAGTGAGTTACGATTCTTTCGGCATTGCTACGTGCAACCCCTCCCTTGAGGGAGGGGTTGAGGGC
The DNA here is from genome assembly GCF_028885625.2 of Pongo pygmaeus. Lineage (NCBI taxonomy): Eukaryota > Metazoa > Chordata > Mammalia > Primates > Hominidae > Pongo > Pongo pygmaeus. The sequence goes on along the minus strand of NC_072378.2, from coordinate 137,356,149 downwards.
TGGTGTGTGAGGCTGTTTGGCGGTGCTTTCTGTTGTGCTTGTGTTGATGGGTGGAGGCTCCTTCTGTCCCAAGGAACTGATGCCCTGGCTCTTTGCTACAACTGGAAGCAGATGAGGCATTTTCTCCCTTACTCTCTCCAACAGATCTCTTTAGATTTCTCAATCTGTCATTTTCTGGATTAGGTGGTATTCGGAGGGTTTCCACCAACTCAGAAGATGGACATATGGCTCATGTTTATGTTTTCATGCACAGGCCACTGAGACAGATGAGCGCTGATGGGGATAAATACCATTGGTCATTTGCCTGTCCCTGGCACTCACTTTTGAGGGGTATATGAATTAGATACTGCTCTTAAAGGTCTCATACAGTTAAAATTATTTACATATTATTCTTTCTTCTCAGGCAAGTGCATTCCTTCCCATTCTGAAATTGATTTGACATGCAAAAACATCAGGATATTAGATATGAGAGGAATTTAAAAATGATAGAGATTTTAACCCCAAGCCCCCAAAAAGGAGGTGTGGCGTATTGGATCTTTATTAAATTTGTTGACTTTTTGCTTTAAAAAGAATTTGCCAGCATTTGATTAACAAGAGGATATATGGACAAATGGAAACACACCTTAGAACTTTTCAGATTGACTGATTGAGAGATGGATAAGCCAAAGAAGAATCAGTATGGTGTACTGATTGCGAGGATAGACTCTTGAAGCTGAGAGGCTTGGTCTCTGTAGCTTCCTAGGTTTGTCACCTCAGGCAACTTAACTTAACCTCTTTGGACCAAATTCCCTCATCAGTGAAATGAGGATGATAATTTTACATACCTCAGAGGGCAGCAGATTTAAATGAATCAATGTATTTGAAGCTCTTAAAACCGTGCCTGACACAAAATAAGTGCTCAATAAATAAAACAATAAAAACAGCACCAGATGCACATATAAGAATGTTCATAGAAGCATCATTCATTTTTTTAATCTGCAAAAGAACACAAAGGCTTATCAGCAGAAGAAAGCTTTGAAAATGAACTACAACTTCACAGGGTAACGTGAATGAACCTCACAAACATAATATTGAGCAAAAAGATTGATTTCTAAAAGAACACAGAGAGAATAATTCCACTTGTATAAAATACCCAAACATAGAAAACTAAACACTATATTGTTTAGGGATACATATATATGTGGTAAGACAAGGAAATGACTAAAAGTTTGAGATTGTGGTTCCCCCTTGGGAACCAAGGACAGAGGTCACATTGGAATGGTAACGGTCTCCTTAAATGTTGGTGAAAACAAGAGTTTTCCTTTGGTTATTCTTCTTTAGACTGAGCATGTATAGTATACATGCCCTAATGTATGTCTATTTAATTAAGCAAAACAACAATGGAATCCCAAAGCCCCTGAATTTTAGTGTCATACTCATGGGTTCCATAATCAGTATTAGCTTTGTGACATTGGTCAAGGCATTATTTAAAATTATGAGAGCTGTCATACATTTTCCCTTGGAATTCAGAAACAAGTATATTAATGGTCATATTCTGTTTATAAAAGCTCTTAGTTTGCAAACTTTTTACCAAGTCTAAAATTCTGACAGGAAAGAGCCGTTGACAGATTAGATTCTATGCAGAAGGGCATGAGCTTAAAACCTTAGCTTTACTGAGAACTGTCATTATTCAAAACAAACAAATACCTGAACTCTGGTAGGAAATGAGGAGGACATGTGATTCACACAAACTTCTGAAATGCAAGCACCTTTTTCTTACTCACAGGTAATAATGCATTAATAAGTAATAAGATCTCAGGCAGGCAAACAGGCTGTCCCACTGATAAAAATTACGTAGTGTAAACAAATCCCTTTTTTAAGAACCAGCTAATAGTTTATCTCTGTTAGCTGATTTTAGCATGCAGGGAAGAAGGGTTAGGATTTTTCAAACGCTCTGCCTTTACACTTCAGCTGATTGTTCCTTTCTGTAATAAGCTTGCCTTGGTTACAATCGCTTAGTGACCATTAGCAAATAGAATGTGTTTGCTTTTCCTAAGGTCCATGTTTCCTGCCAGCTTGTTGCCACCAGCTTCCAAAATAAAATATTGTGAAATTACAGATTGAAACAACACTTTCACGTAGAAGCATCTTTAGTCGAGGCATAATGAGGAACTTTAAACATTTAACCTCTGGGAGAAAAAAGAGTATAAACGTATAAACAGAAGTATAGGTAAGACATTCATATAAACAGAATTATAGTTAAGTATAATTAAGGTGTTTCTTGACTGGGCACAGTGGCTCATGCCTGTAATCCTAGCACTTTGGGAGGCCTGAGGCGGGAGGATAACTCGAGCCTAGGAGTTCGAGACCAGCCTGGGCAACTAAAAAGACCCTGTCTCTACTTAAAAATCAAAAACATTAACCTGGTGTGGTGACAAGTGTCTGCGGTCCCAGCTACTAAGGAGGCCAAGGCAGCAGGATGGCTTGAGCCCAGGGGTCAAGGCTGCAGTGAGCCATGATGGTGCCAATGCATTCCAACCTGGGCAGCAAAGCAAGACCCTGTCTCAAAAAAAAAGTTTCTTGTTAGCAACCCACATCAACTAAACCCTAGGCTCAAATACCAGGAGTGTTGTGTTAATTTTGAGCAGCACCTTTAACAAGGGCTTTAGCCAACCAGAAAACAACTTTAAAAAGTCTCGAAGCCAAGACTTAAGGGGAAGTGCGGAGAGAAAGAATCCAGGACTTAGTGAACCCCCGATAACCATATGCAAAGGACTTTCTTGCAAACGAGGACATTAGATATATATGTCTGTTGTTTCAGAGAATAAAATTAGGACACATATTTGGGAGTCTCTGGAAAGCAGAGTTCAGTTCTGAGTAAGGGAGGGTCTTATATAATTAAGTGGCAGCTCTGAGGTACTGAGTTTCCTGTGACTGGAAAGGTTCAAGTACAGGCTGGTTTCTGCTACAGCTTTTGTAGACGGATTCCTCCACAGGGTTGGGAGTTGGGATAGATGATCTCTAAGGTCCCTTTTCACTTCTAAATGCCTAATATGAAGTATGAAAAAACAATATTTGAAATCTTTTTTTGTTGTTGTTTTGAGACAGAGTCTCACTCTGTCACCCAGGCTGGAGTGCAGTGGCGTGATCTCGGCTCACTGCAACCTCCACCTGCCGGGTTCAAGCGATTCTCCTGCCTCAGCCTCCTGAGTAGCTGGGACTACAGGTTAATACCACCACACCCGGCTAATGTTTTGTATTTTTAGTAGAGATGGGGTTTCACCGTGTTAGCCAGGATAGTCTTGATCTCCTGACCTCATGATCCACCCGCCTCAGCCTCCGAAAGTGCTGGGATTACAGGCGTGAGCCACTGCACCCACCCTGAAATTACTTTTCTTTCCTTTTCCTTCCACGCAATTGACTAGCTTGCAACTCATTCTCTATTTTTCATATACTGCCATAGACTTGCCCTTTGTGTACAGTGAAAAGGAGCCAAGTAACACTCATCTGATACGGCTTGGCTGTGTCCCCATTCAAATCTCAACTTCAATTGTATCTCCCAGAATTCCCATGTGTTGTGGGAGGGACCCGGGGGAGGTAATTGAATTATGGTGGCTTGTCTTTTCTGTGCTATTCTCGTGATAGTGAATAAGTCTCTTGAGATCTGATGGGTTTATCAGGGGTTTCCACTTTTGCTTCCTCCTCATTTTTCTCTTGCTACCACCATGTAAGAAGTGTCTTTCACCTCCTGCCATGATTCTGAGGCCTCCCCAGCCATGTGGAACTGTAAGTCCAATTAAACCTCTTTTTGGGTATGTCTTTATCAGCAGCATAAAAACAGACAAATATACCATCTTTGAATGGGACACACAGGAGCCCAGAAGCTCCCCGCTGAGGAGTCAGCACCAGACTGACACCTCTGAGTTCTCATCCTTACAAAAAATAAGTTCCAGTCTAGAAATGTCCTCTTCCCCTCCGCCTTCTTCATGGCTATGATGCTTAAGCAAGTCCTTTTTACTTCCTTCTTTTTTCCTTAATGAAGTTTTTGGGTTGCCAGAAAAGGAAATACTGTACAAATGAGACTCAAAGCTAACTTATTTCCGTAAATCTCTTTCTGACTCCTAGATATGTTCCCAGTACCTAAAACAGTACTGATCATATAGTAGTTGCTCAATGAAATATTTGCTGATAGAATGTTTGAATAAAGGAATCTTTAAATTTATATTAATTAGTCCTCAAAAATAGACCCACACAATAGTTAAATGATCTTTGACAAAGGCCCAAGGCAATTCAATGGAGAAAGGGTTGAGCATTCAAAAAATGATGCTTGAACAATTGGATAGATAATGCCAAAAAAAAAAAAAAAGAATCTAGACAAAGACCTACCTTTCACAAAAATTAACTCAAAATAGATCATAGACTAAATGTGAAATTCAAAACTATAAAACTTCCAAAAGAAAATCATATAGCAGAAAATCTAAATGATCTTGGGTTGGCAATGAGTTGTTAGTTACAACACCAAATACATAATCCAAAACGGTGTTCTGGCCAAAGTCTCTGAGATGCACATGCCCTTGTACTTTGAAGAGAAGGTCAGAAAGCAGGCAGCTGATCATAGAGAGGCAGGAGGAGCCTGGGAGAAGATCTGGGCAGGAGGCAGACAGAGGCCAGATCACAGAAGCCTGACGGTTCCTGTAAGGAGTTTGAGTCACACTTTAATGGCAATGGGGAGCCACTAGAGAGTTTTAAGCAGGAAACTGATATGACTTGATACAGTTAATAAATGTCTATTCAATCTAAATCAGAATGACCCTTTGATGGTGGATCAGTGGGCACCTTCAGCTTTAGAAGAGAGAATATGGAAGAAGAAAATGAGTTCTTTTGTTTGGGAGGTGGGGTTGGTTTTGTTTTTTATTTTTATTTGTTTTTGTTTTGCTGGGAGTTTGGAATAAAGCATTGAGTCTGGGGAATACTAACTTTAAGACACTTGCACTATCATCATGGGAAGATGCCAAGGAATATATGGGAATACACATCAAAAAATTGGGGAAAAGGATAGAGCTTAAGGATGAATCATTCTCATAAATAGAATCAGAGGACAAACTAGCTAAGGGAGAGCATAGACTACAAAGAAGGGAAGTCAAGAATAGAAATATGCCTAGATTTGTGGGCATTTAAAGAGAAGGCAGAGGAAGGATGTTGAAAGATAAGGGGAAATGGGGAAATTATAAAGACTGCTTTGGCCAAGCTCCATATAGTCTCTCGTAAAGGAATAGAAAACCCAAAGTGAGAAATTTTCAGAGAGACTGTAACTAGAATGAAGACTCGAGTCAGAGGAACTAATATGAAGAACCCAGTAGAGGCAATACTATCTTCTGTATCAGCAAAATCAGCTCCCATTGAAGGCAGCAGGTTGAAGCCATAAGTAAAAGCTCTGGTAAAAATGAAATTGGGTCCCAGAAAATTTATCTTATAAAAATAATTGGGCAAATGCACAAGAATATAAGATGTTCATTGCTGTATTTCTGATAGCAAATATTTTTCAGTAATTTGCATCTCCAACAATAAAGAATTAATTGAATTGATTTTATTACATCTGTATGGGCAAAATTAAGTAGCCATTAGAATAAAGGAGAGTATTCATGCTTTATTTAGCAGAAAAATGTTTTTAAAATGGAATGTATCATATTTTCATAAGTATGTATACATTTTTATATATTCATATTTCTAAATATGTACATATAAGTGCATAGTTTTTATTTCTGCTTACCTGTTTTCGGTTTTCATCATGGATATATATTACTTGTGACATTTTAAAAGTATTTTTAAAAGAAAAATGTGGAAATTCTATTATGAGCACATTTACTCTGTTACTGGCGCCACCCTCAGGATCAGAGAAGCCTCTAAGCTATTGTATTTTAAAGACCAAAGCCTCAAAGAGAAAGTAATTAGGATGGAATGGTGAGAATTCAATGAACAGTATCTTTCCAACAGTGTTATTAAGGACAGGCACAGCATATAAGCTCAGATGGAAACATTCAAAATGCATTTGAAGCGAGGAAGTAAAACCAGTTGAGTACAGCTGAAGATGAATAATCCCATGAGATATCTATCTAGCTGAAATTAAGGAACAATAAGACCAGTGTAAGGAACGCTCTTCAACCCAGTCACAGAAAAGGGAGCTCATACAACCTGTGAACCATTATGATTTAATTTTAATTGTTTAAAAGAACCAGAGGAAACTCGGTAGTTGCAAGTAGTGTGTGAATTTTTAAAATATTTTAATACTGTTAGATAGAAAACAGATGCTGACTTATGGAAGCCGTTTTTGTTTGTATAGAATCCGAAATACAAATGTGCAATCGTATAAGCAAATGTCTCAACCTTCAAGTTTGCCTTTTAAATACTATTTGAGGCCCATGGTATGTAGAATAAAAATTATTAAAGTTTCAAAGTTTATAAGGATTTTATAAAGACCCTACATATCTGATGGGAGAGGGAGCTAGTAAACAAATATTTCTGTGTCATATCTCTATTTTCAGGGGAAGAATGGAAGGCAACGCCTCCGAGTTAAATTTTGGGACCCCCAGTAAAATTTCAGGAAAGCCCAGAATTGATCTCAGAAGGCACAAACTCGGCATGTCTTTGGCAGAGAAGGCTCCGGGATTTCAGCGCGTTCATTGCCCTCCACTAAGGAGCTGCTCAGCAAAGGGGCTTCCCTCTGCTCTGCTCTCGGGTTCGGAATCCGGAGCGAGTTTCCAGTGAGCGGCGCCCGCTGAGCGAGTGGGAAAGCATCGCGCGTGCCTTTCCCCGCGCGCGTCTGCCGATCAGCGCAGGCGAGGTGGGTGGGTAAGTGCAGGGGAGCGGGGCGGAGGGCGGCAACGCGCAGCTGTCAAGTCTTCCTTGAAATGCTGCAGGCAAAGCCAGACATTTACATCAAAAAATGGCTCGATCTGATTCCACAGTCTTGCCAGGAAGGTCTGTCATTTCTTCGTGACCCTCCTCTGAGGGCTAGGACACGTTCTTAACAGGGAGGTTTACATTGGCAGCGCCCCCGCGTGCGTTCAGAAACGGGGTAGGGTTACTCGCTGTGCCTGGTGCAGCCCCCTACACGTCCTCAGCCTGCCAGGATGCAGGCCACATCTTTCCCGGGGTGGCTTTGGACCGACTGCGTCCCTTCATAGTCACCATGGCCCCTGGTTGGAGGCAGCAAGGCTAGGGACAGGTGATGAGAACCCCATCCCCCCAGACGGGCTCCTCCCACATCCGCCTCCCCCTTACTGGGAGTCTTGGCCCCCATACCAGATAAATGCTTCCAGAGTGACCTCCCCATAAAGAGGTGGCTGAAATGGAAACAGCTTACCTCGGGTTCAGGCTTGCAGAAAATCACAGCTGCTTCAGGAAAATTCAAAAGAATTTTCACACACACAACCATGTCTCCTCCAGCCAAGGGACATAAATCTCCACCCAGAAGACCCACTGCGCAGTTTAGTTTTAGTTCTAGCACCCATCCCCTGCAGCACCGTGTTCATCTTAATCAGAGATTTTGTAATGAGAACATCTGCTATTCAAGCTCACAAATTTGGCAATCTGATGTAATAACGTATCTTTCATATGCAAGAAGGAACATTGTTGGGAGTGTTTTTGGAAGTGGGTTTTCCTTGTGCAGTTTCATTATTTTGTTTTTCTCCCCCACTTAACAGCCAACTGAGATTTTAAAGCTGAGAAAAACTCAAGACATATAAACCATGACTCACAGCTATTTGTAAAAGATAAAATGCTTCTATTTCTCAGGCTTTAACTTTGAAAATTAAATATTCAAATAAAAAAATAACATTACTCCAATAGATGTCGATGACAAAAATCATGAAAACAGTTTCTGAAAAGCTTCATAACACATCCAGATGGTTCTTTCCCCCTGTCCAATTCTGACCTAATTCTGAGATTTTCTTTTTAAGTGGATCTTGACTTAATTGTTTACAAGTTGCCTCTTAAGCTTTTTTCCAGCAGAAGCCCCTGAGGAACCTTCTAGGGGTCTAAAGGTTTCAGGGGACATTTTACTCCCCAAGGTCAGCCGAATGAGGCCTCCTTTTCTTTAGGGTATGACAGCCCTTTTCCGGACCTGTCAGCATGCAGAGTGCCTGTGGGGACAGAGGGCTGCTCCGGTGCCCTGAGGTGCCACCACTTGCCTCTCTCCACACCCCAGAGCCAGTCAGGAAGCTAATTGGTGTCTGCTACTCTCGAAGCAGCTGAAAACCTGAAGAGATGGAAAGGTTGCTTGTCAGGGTCTTAAGATCTGATTCAATAAGACAACTACGTAGACTTTTCAATTCTCCTAAGAAAAATTCTTTTTGAAAGAGAAATATATCTAGAGCCAACCGTTATCTGCTCAAGGACAAAAGACATCTATAAATTTCCTCAGTTTTATCTTACACCCTAAAGGGAGATGACTAGAAAAGGTCAAGATGATCTAAATTAGTTTCTATAAATCCAATATAGACGTTGTTACCAAGCATCTACTGTATTGGGGCACTGGGGATGTAAGGATAAATGTTGGGTGCCTTGCCCTCAAGGAACTTACAAAACCTCCTCCATATACCAGTCATTTAAGACGAGGTGTTTTCTTCGCCAGCAGAGAAAGTCGCTACTAAATGGATTTCGTACTTCTCTGACCTTTTGTCAGTGATTCCCAAGTCTTCATTTAAAATGTCAGCTGTAATGAGGTGATGCCCTCTGGAGAGACTGGAGCCTCTAACTCTTTCTTTACAACATCTGGAAATCTGAGTGACATCCTGGACTCTTTTTTCTCCCTGGCCCTTCACCTCAATCCGTCATCCGGCAGTGCAAATTCTACCTCCATCATCTTTCAAGTCTGACACATTTCTGCATCCCCACTACCCTGACCTTAATTTGGGGTTTCAGATGTCTTACCTGAAATACTTGAAATGCATTTTGGCTTATCTTCTGATTTAAGCCGAAATCAGGCACTTAATCATTCTCCACATTATATTGTAATTGCCTTTTTATTTGTCAGCCTTTCTGCTAGATTAGAAGTCCCTTAGGGCAGACACTAAGTCCTTAATTTCTGTATCCTGCGCACCTAGCACAGTCATAGGCTAATAACTGGCATTCAGCCCACGTTAATTAAATGTATGAAAGAAAGGTACATGGACGCACGTATGCATTGAATATCTCCAAACTGGTTTGACAGTTCCTCCTTTCCCGTTTCCTCCCTGATGTCAATAATCACTCTCTATATTTTAGCAGCACCCTGCTACCCTAGTAAATTGTTGGTTTCAACATGCTGTGGGTGGCAAACTGGATCATCAAAGTTATTTAGACAGTGAATAGTAAGGGTGAATAGGCTCTGACTGAGTCCCTCTTCTACAACTAAAACAAATGAGCTTCGGTGAATTGATTTTGTGAAAACTGGTTCAGTGCCTTAGGGAACTTAGTTCCGTTGCTGTATTCCAGATTGCAGGAGTTGCCCTTAAGTCCGACTTCTAGGTAACTAACGTGTTACTATATAAAATATTTTACTATTCAATGCTTTTAATTTCTACTTTTATTTCAACAGGAATCTTTCAAATTTTCTTTCAAAAATGTATAGCAAGTGTTTTGCTTTCACTGCTTTTTAATGATAAATATGTCTTATCAAAAATGTGTTCTTAAAATTTGTCTTGGTAGAAAATATTTCTATTTTTATTTATATCTTTGTTGCTTAATTTTTGTTTGTTTGTTTGTTTGTTTTTGTTTTTGTTTTTGAGACATAATCTTGCCAGAGTGCAGTAGCACGATCTCAGCTCCCTGCAACCTCCACCTCCCAGGTTCAAGCGATTCTCATGCCTCAGCCTCTGTAATAGCTGGGATTACAGGTGCGTGCTACCACACCTGGCACTAATTCTTTTGCATTTTTAGAAGAGACGGGGTTTCACCATGTTGGCCAGACTGGTCTCGAACTCCTGACCTCAGGTGATCTGCCCACCTCAGCCTCCCAAAGTGCTGCTGTTTAACTTTTTTGAAGCATGGTTTAATATTAAGTGAGACAGGGTGTCACAAATCCATGCTCAAATGAGTTTAGAGTACTCTTAACTAAAAACCTATGAGCATTTGCATTATGCTGTTGAAAATCTCCCCCAATCCTGTTCTTAATGGGTTGTCAATGGAAAGCTGGGCAAGACAGCCCTAAGATACTTCTGAGGACAGGGCACTGGTTTCTGCTTTTTAAGCTGTGATTGGTTATATTTATTTTTTGGAGTGAAGCTGCTAAACACCTTGTAAAAGGAAGTGGAGCATCAAAGCCAGACAATCCTCCGTGAAAGCATCGTAAGTGCCTCAGTTGGAAGTACAAGTCCAGCCCATGCCATCTCCTCTGAAACTGCCTTCCACCTGAGCCCCAGCAAAGTGTGGGCCTGGACAACCAGATGTCCTCAGCCCATTGGAACAGGGCACCTGACCCTGGACTAGCAAATGCATGGGCTGGGCTAAGCCAATTAATTAGATTCTTTCTCTCAGAAATGGAGACAGAATTAGGGGGTGGATGTTGTGTACTTGAGTCAGGGTGGAAGCAGCTGATCTAGAGAGAGAGGAAGCAGAGAGAAGCAGGGAAACAACTGCTCTGAGGCCGTAGGGGAGGCACAGAGTGTGACCTCAATTCAGAGTACGGTCGCCTATGTAATTTGTGGGGCCCGGTGCAAAATGAAAATGTTGAACCCCTTGTTCTAAAGTTAAGAGGAAAATGTCATTAAAGGCACTAAAATATAAAGATTTTTTTTTCATTAAAAATATTTTCTGGGCCGGGCGCGGTGGCTCACGCCTGTAATCTCAGCACTTTGGGAGGCCAAGGAGGGCAGATCATGAGGTCAGGAGTTCGAGACCAGCCTGACCGACATGGTGAGACCCCGTCTCTACTAAAAATACAAAAATTAGCTGGGCATGGTGACGCATGCCTGAAATCCCTGCTACTTAGGAGGCTGAGGCAGGAGAATCACTTGAACCCAGGAGGCAGAGGTTGTGGTGAGTGGAGATCGTGCCATTGTACTCCAGCCTGGGCAACAAGAGCGAAACGCCATCTCAAAAAAAAAAAAATTCTTATTTACAAAATGTAATAGGGGCATACATATTAGTTAGCTTACATTGTCATAAAATACCGTAGATGGTGGCTTAAACAACAGACATTTATTTTCTCACAGTTCTGGAGGCTCGAAGTCCAAGAGGAAGGTGCCAAGAGAGTTGGTTTCTGCTGAGGGCTCTCTTCCTGTCTTGTAGACAACCACCTTCTCACCGTGTCTTCACATGGTCTTTCCTGGTGTGCTTGCTGAATGAGCTCTCTCTCTGGCATCTCTTCCTCTTATTAGGACACCAGTGCTATTGAATTAGGACCTACCATTAAGGCCTCATTTAACCTTAATGATCTCCTTAAAGGCCCTATCTCCAAATACAGTCACATTAAGGGTTAAGGATTCAACAGATGAATCTTGGGTGACCACAATTCAGTCCATAACAAGGGGTAATCATGATACATAGGTAACAACGTAGAACTACGAATTGAAGAAAATATTTTTGATGTCCTAATCTTATATAACATAATAAATAACATGCTTATTATTTCTCTTCTGTCTATGAGTTTCTTCTCTTATTTTTGTAACAATATCACTGCTACCACCACCGCCAATGCAGTCATCCCTTGGTATCCAAGGGGAATCAGTTCCAGGAACCCCCTTGGATACTAAAATTCTCAGATGCTTAAGTCTCTTATATAAAATGGCATTGTATTTGCATATAACCTACATATGTCCTCCTGCATACTTTAAATAATCTCTAGATTACTTATAATACCTAATACAATGTAAATGCTATGTAAATAGTTGTCATATTGTATTTTTTACTGTGTATTGTTAGTTATTGTGGTTTTTTTTATTGGTTATTGTGGTATTTTTTTATTGGTTTTTCTTTTCTGAATATTTTCCAACCTCAGTTGGTTGAATCTGTCGATGCAGAGCCCGAGGATGTCTATATTTTATTAGTATGGTATCTTGATTGATCATGAGGTTTTTCTGGCTCACTTCTGCAAATTTGTTTACTAGGCCATCAAAATTTATACTTTTGGCAACTTCATTTTTAATTGATATAATTGAAAGCCACATGAGTTGCTCTTGGAATATGCAAGATTGCAAATAAATTTGGTAATTTTAATTTTAAGGAGGATCTTTCTGCTGATGTGAATGTTACTGGAGCTGTTAGGAGTATTTTATAGGCTGTGACGACATTAGGATAAATGTCTGATAAATTATATATATTAATACATCGAGAGCTGACAATTCTTTTAGAATAATTTTTCTAAAAAGACTTAACTCTTCATACAAACCAGTTTCGTGTAAGTCTGAATTTTATTTCGAATGCAAATTGTACAATGGTTTTTTATTTCCTCTTACATTTTCTGTAACTTGTGGAGGTTTTACAAGAAACTGGCTTTATGATTTGTTGAAAATGCAAACACCTGTTTATGCATTCTATCACTGTATCTTCAATTACAAGATAAAATTTAATTTTAAATGTCTTCTTCATCAATAATTGATTCATCCATTGCTTTATATGAAAATACTGGTTTTTTTTCACCAAATGAGACTGTCTTTAAATTTAATTTCTGTTTCTAAGCTTGTGAATATTTGTTTTGCAATGTTGTGGTAGTTTCCAAAACCAGGGATTCTAAATTCTGAAGACTCTTAATAACTCCCCGACAGGTTTTATTGCAATGTCTATGTGTACATTTTTATTTTTGTAATAGTTTACTGATAAAGTTTGACTGCCTGACAGCCAGCAGTTTCTAGCCAAGAAGTTATGGTTTGTGCAGATGCCCCAGGAATGGGCTCCAGGGATAGACCAGCAAACTGACCTCCCAACATGAATCCTAACACTGCCTTCATATGGAGCTTCTCCTGTCTCCAGGGCTATGGCTGCTGTCTCCGCGGTTGCTGCTTCTGCTGCTGTTATCACCATCATCACTACCACCAGTCTGGGCCCAGGTCCCATCCCAGCCTGTGCAGCTGAGCTAACTGCTTGGCATGCACGTTGCTCATTGCACGCTGTACCACGAGCCTGAGCCAACAAGGGCATGTGCTGCCACTTCACATATGCTCCATTGTCCCAACAGACTTAATAACACAAGTCCAAAAAACACATATGCTCCATTGTCCCATCAGACTTAATAACACAAGTCCAAAAAACACATATGCTCCATTGTCCCATCAGACTTAATAACACAAGTCCAAAGACAGAATGTGATTGCTCAGTGACAGCATAGCATGAAACCAAACACAGGGCCCTTCCACACGCCCTGTGCAACTGTACAGGTCATCGCCCATAAACCAGCCCTACCTCAATTACTCATTGGCAAGTTCTGGCACCATCCCTCAGATATCTAAGCTGTCTGTACTTAAATCTTGTCTTAGGAAGCTCCTAAAGCCTACTATCATATTTTTACCAAAAAAAACAAATCCCATATTGGGTAGACACCACTGTATGCCCAGTCATTGCCCATTCTCTCATCTTCACTAAAAAAAAAAAAAAAAAAAAGCAAAGAATGAAAAGTTATTCTTTTCAAGGGAACCATATGCCACCTTCCCAGAATTCCATACGTCTAAAGGTAATTACGTGATTCAGTTATCGACAATGGGAAAGAAACCAGAAGTCTACTAGAGATTTCTGGAAAATACCTGCTTTCCTAGTAGACATACAGCCTTTTCTGTTCTGTTCCTCTTCTTCTTCCTGCCAGGAATGCAGATGTGAGGCTGGAGGCAGTAAAGCCATCTCGCAATCATGCAGCAACAAGCAAGGCAGAGCTGGCATGTGGTTGACCGATAACATCGGGAAGCTGCTATATTAATCCTGGACTGCCAGTCTCTGAACTTCTTGGTATATTGGGAACATAAACTCTTTTGGTTAGGCACTGGGTCAGATTTCTATTACATGCAGCCAAATGCAATCTTAATTGAGATACCCCTTTACCTAAGTTAGCTTTAGCTGTTCTCGCAACTTGCTGTTTGTGCTCCACCCACAGATTATGAGATCCCTTTTGCCCACAGCAGCCTCCCTCAGTGTGATGTCGTCTCCCAACCAGTATTTGCAGGTTTTTTGCTTTTTTTTTTAATCAAAAAATGCTCTCAGGCTGCCAAATCTGTTGGCCCTAGAGCCAGAAGTGCTATCTCCTGGGATTTTTTTTTTTTTTTTTTGAAACAGGATCTTGCTGTCATCCAGGCTGGAGGGCAGTGGCACAAACTCCTGGGCTCAAGCGATCCTCCTGCTTCAGCCTTCCTAGTAGTTGGGACTATAGGTGAGTGCCGCCTCTCCCAGCTAATTGTTTTTATTTTTTGTAGAGATGGGGGTGGGCAGGGTTCTCACTTTTTGCCCAGGCTGGTCTTGAACTCCTGGACTCAAGCCATCCTCCTGCCTTGATCTCTCAAAGTGCTGGGATTACAGGCATGAGCCACCATGCCAAGCCTGGGATCTATTCTTAACCCTTGCCCTGGTCAGGGTGGTCTTCCTGCAGGATTAAGAGTTAGACTCTTTGAGACTCTGATATCACACCCTGGCTTGGCCTTCCATTCCCTGTCCTACCTCCCCACTCCACTACCAGTTTCTTCTGGAGATATTTCCTGAGAGACTACAGTAGTCCTCCCTTACCTGAGGTTTAACTTTCTGCAGTTTCCTACCTCCCCACTCCGCTACCAGTTTCTTCTGGAGATATTTCCTGAGAGACTACAGTAGTCCTCCCTTATCTGAGGTTTAACTCTCTGCAGTTTCAGTTATTGGCAGTCAACTTAGGTCTGAAAATACTAAATAAAATATCCAGAAATAAAAAATGTATAAGTTTTAAATTGCATGCCATTCTGAGTGGCATGATGAAATCTCAAGCCATCCTGCTCTATCCCACGTGGGACATGAATCCTGCCTTCATCCGGTGTATCCATATCATAGATGCAAACCGTCCATTAGCCACTTAGACGTCGACTCAGTTATCAGACCAGCTCTCCATATCACGAGGCTTGTGTTCAAGTCATCCTTATTTTTACTTAATAACGGCCCCAAGGTGTAAAGGTAGTAATGTTGGTGTGTTGTTATTTTACTATTAGTTATTGCTGTCAATCTCTTGACTGTGCCTAATTTATAAATTAAACTTTATCTTAGGTACACATGCATCGGGAAAAGCAAATTATATATAGGGTTCTATCTGCAGTTTTGGGCATCCACTGGGGGGCTTACCTACCCAAGGAAGGTAACCCCCATGGATGAGGGGGGACTACTGTACTTTCACATGAATTTTTCATCTCAGGGGCCACCTCTGGAAATTCAACCTAAGACACAAAGATCCCTGAGTAGAATAGGTATTAACAGGAATTTAAAAAATCATTTAAAACTCAATCCATTTTGATGTTTCTTGTACATTTGAGGCATCAGTAGGAAAAAAGGTATGAAATCCTCATCACTCTTCATATATCCCAACTGATAGCCTAGGAATTTTTTGACAGTTCAATCATAATTTGATAGTTCAAATACATATACATTTATTTGTTTAAATATACCACAGATCAGGCTGGGTGCAGTGACTCAGGCCTCTAATCTTACCACTTTGGGAGGCTGAGGCAGGACGATTGCTTGAGACCAGGGGTTCAAGACCAACCTGGGCAACATAGTGAGACCCCTCTCTACAAAAAAAAGAAAACTGTTTTAATTAGCCAGGTATGGTGCCACACACTTATAGTCTTACCTACTTGGAAGGCTGAGACAGGAAGATCCCTTGAGCTCAGGAGTTCAAGGCTACAGTTAGCTATGATCGCAACACTGCACTCCAGCCTAGGCAACAGAGTGAAAGACCCTGTCTCTTTAAAATACAGATAGATAGATAGATAGATAGATAGATAGATAGATAGATAGATAGATAACTCAAATATAATTGCCATAAGAAGAGAATGTCACTATTTTTATGCCAACAAGATGAATAAAACACACAAAAAAATATAAAATATGTATCTGTCAAACTTTTTTAGGGCTCTCGTTCACACCTGAGAACAGCTTTAGTGGAAAAAACACCCCAGCATGGGGCTGGCTCCTTGGGGACCATAGTTTGTCACTCTGAGCCTCCTCATTACCTTCTAAGACTATAGTTTCCTAATCCTAAAATCCTGGTAATTTTGCTGATCTTTTCTGTTAGTGATTTGAGAAATGCATTTCAGGGCTTTGTTTTGCACGTAAAATAAAGCTGCTTTTTTTTTTTTTTTTTTAAGAGATGGGTCTTGCTCTGTCACCCAGGCTGGAGTGCAGTGGCAGGACTGCAGCTCACTGGAGCCTCCAAATCCTGGGCTCAAGCAATCCTCCCGCCTCAGCCTCCTGAGTATCTGTGACTACAGGTGTGCACCACCACACCAGGCTATTTATTATTTTTCTTATTATTTTGTAAAGATAGGGTCTCACCATCTTGCTCAGGCTGGTCTTAAACTCCTGGGCTCAAGCGATGCTCCTCCTGTGGCCTCCCAAAGTGCAAAGAAAACTTAACAGCTTAATCCACAGTGTGATTTTCTTTTCTCTTGATGCTGTGAATTATCCCCTTGATGTCAGTGAAGCTGGGGTTGTTTTGAAAGACTTAAATCAATACTTTCATTGAGAAAATTGGACCTTGCTGGCTAAAGATGAAAAGCTGGAACCCTTTCCAACAGCTCACTTCTGTGGGCTGAGATCAGGGGCAGATGGCTCAGTGTCCCTTGAGGTGATTTGATTACCCGTCATGGCCGGACGCCTGGTCTGGGTACGTGAAGAGAAGCACAGACAGGCAGCTGTAGTTACACTGTTTAAAAAAGCAGAGGTACTTTTTCAATTCAATGACAGGAAAGCAAAATGCCCCTTCAGGTTTGAAGGAAAAATGATTTTTTTCAAAATGGAAAATTTCTTCCTGTCTTAAAGGGTCTGTTTCAATAACACATTCCCTTCAGGCTGAATCTTTGTCCTTCTAGAGTTCCATCAAGCTTGGTTAAGAAAATGTCCCAACAAAAAGCTCCATTAATTCCAAAGACTCATAGAACTAGAGGGTTGAGGGAGAAACTTCAGGATCATACAATGCTGAATGCAACTCTTTTGTTTTTCAGTAGGAAGCCAGTGACCTCCTGGCATTTTGGTAGCACATAACCATGCACTTTACCCAGTGGGGTGGATAGGAAGGTGCATGAGTGTCCCATGAAGGCTTTTTGGTTGCATAATCAGAAACCTACTTCAACTACTTTAAATAAGGAAGAAAAATCAAGAGGAGGGCATGTGATGGAGAGAACCCTGGGGGCTCTCACAGAATCCAAGGACAAAGTGTGCATCTGAAAAATCACTGGAAACTTGAGAAACTCCAGAGACTTCAGGAACCCCCTGAGCATCTTCCACCTCTCAGAAACCACAGGGCTTCTTGCATACCTGCTCCTTCATCTTGCACCTGCCCGCCCCATCTGCAGCCCCATCTCTCTGGCTTCAGCTCTCAGCTCCAGTGCTCACCACAGACAGACTCAAACTCCCAAGTCCTCAAGAGGGAAACCCATTTGGTTCTCTCTCACTGTCATGCCAGCCTGGCCACTGGTGAGTCTACTGAGGGAACCCTCAGGTCAAGTGTCCAATTATAGTGCACTCACCAGAGGCTTGGAGCTGGGGAGGCAGGGCCACTTATTCAGCTGTGGAAGTGACCCAGAGGCAGGAAACAATTGGCATCTTTTATAACTTGAGATGGTTTGTTCTTCAGTCATTTTCAAATGACTGTCAAATACGAACAAAATTGTAACATGTCAAAGTAGTTTACGGAATACAAAAGTAGTCTGGCACGTTGTTTTATTGTTATTGCTGCAATATCTCACGTCTTTAAATTTAAAAATAAGAAAACATATCAATAGATACCAATAAGACATTTGGTAAAATTCAATAACCATTCATCATTTTTAAATGGAAAAAAGTTGTTAAAACACCATTTGAAAAGCAAATAGCAAGCTAATTAAAATACGTACTAGACAAGAGGTTAATATCTTTCATATAGAAATATTTCTTTCAAGATTGTTTTTTAAAATTATCTTCTCAATAGAAAAAAATGGACAAAGCAAGTGGGCAAAAGGCAATTCATACATCCAAAAATACTCAGCCTTATGAGAGATTAAAATACAAAAACAATACTAAAGTATTATTGGTACTCATCAAGTAGGCAAAGATTGAGATAATGATTATACTTAAGGCTATATAGGGTATGGCAAAATACACATGCAATGTTTTTGGAAGCACATATTGGTAAAACTTTCTGGCTGGGTACGGTGGCTCATGCCTGTAATCCCAGCAGTTTGGGAGGCCGAGGCAGGCAGATCACTTGAGGTCAGGAGTTTGGGACCAGCCTGGCCAACATGGTGAAACCCCGACTCTACTAGAAATACTCTACTAGAAATACTAGGTGTGGTGGTGGGCATCTGCAGCCCCAGCTGCTTGGGAGGCTGGGGCAGGAGAATCGCTTGAACCTGGGAGGTGGAGGTTGCAGTGAGCAGAGATTGTGCCGCTGCACTCCAGCCTGGGCGACAGAGTGAGACACTGACTGTCTCAAAAAAAAAAAAAAAAAAAAACCTTTCTGGATAGCCTTTTGATATTATTCAGCAAAATCCTTAAAATCGATTATGTGATTTTACTAGGAATGTATCAGATGTATTCTGATACTTATGTAAGTAGATTGTACTACAGTATCCCTTAAAATAAAGGAAAATTATAAACAAAAATGCGTAACAATTAGGAATTTCAATAATTTATGGTATCATAACAATAAAGATGACATGAGAAGCTGGATAGAAATATACACAAAATAGTTTACAGTTTTATTTTTAGGTAAAAATTTTCATATTACCTATGATTTTCATTTTCTTCTTTGTGCTTTTTTTATATGTTCCAAAATTTTTCTAATGTATAGTAATCTGTCATCAAGAAAGAAAAAAATGCAAGCATTTACAGAGATGCAAAAGGAAAATAAAAAATTTAAAATAGCGACAAATGGGGAAACATTGGAGCCAACCTCCTTGAAATCAGTACCGAGAAAAATGAGAAATGTAGCAATTATTGTTTAATATTTTTATATCCTGTCACTGTGAGAAATAAAAAGGAACAAAACAGAGATTAGTCCATGGAAAACAGTTTAGAAAAACTAGCCAGATGCAGTAAAACAGGCTTCTTGAATGTATCAATCACAGGCCAGAAAATGTAAAATAGTAATGAGGAAAATATGCAAATCTGTGATTCATAAAAGATAATCATATCTAACTTATATTCCTAAAGTTGTTGTAAGGAGTAAAAAAAAATAACAGATTTGAAAGCCTTTTGGCATTTTGTAAAAAGTGGTATAATGGTAGGAATAATAATTATATGGCTGCGTTATTTTTTAAAAATTATAAAAATTATGTGATCCCTTCCAAACAATAGTCACTATTGCCCCTCTTGCCAAAAATCACACTTCATGATATTAATTTGTTCTCATTATTGATGTCCAGCAGAACAGAGCTGTAAAAAAACAACGGCGTATGGCAGAAAAATGGTCACTATCCCTCTGCCCATGACCCTACACCTTTCTGAGTTTGGCACATATAGAAGCCCAGATATGAAGAGAAATCACTCAGTAGCGCAGTTCTAGAGAGAGCAAAGGACTTGGAGCATAAGAATCCACAGGAGATCCACTAGGGGTGAATGTGCTCTGATTGTCTTGTAGATACCACACATGCAGTATCCAAGATCATTTCCCCCAACCTCTATTCAGAAAGGGTGAGGGAGAGGAATTCTTCTCTACAGGCAGCAGAGGTCACAGGGGCTAGGAGAAATAACAGAGAGGAGACAGAAGGTTCAAGAAGAAATCAGAATGTCTAAATAGAAAGGGGTGTGCAAGAATGGGGCCCTGGCTCTAAGGGCCAAGCCTAAAGGACCAGCCCTCACTTAGGAGCTGGGAGACCAGGTGAACAGTGTATAGGAGCCACCTCTAACCATTAGCCCCCATCTCCACTCAGCTTCCTCTTTGGGCTCTGAAATGGTTGAAAGACAAAGCTCAAACCTGAAGTTGAGAACTGTTTTGTGCCTGATTAACTCACATCCTGAATCAAGAGCAGTATCTCAAATAGAGAATAATTAATACATTGATTTAAAAAAAAAAAAGTTTCTGAGGACCTATTTCCAAATGTGTTTTACTTATCTGATACTCTCTCCTGCTTCTCCATCAATATCAGGATCAAAATTTAATGTCCTTCATCCCTCCATATATGTATGTCTATGCCATACCAAAAACCCAACTACTAGGTTCAAATCCTAGCTTCATCACTTTTAGATGCATGATTTTTGTTAGACCATTTAACTTCCTTGTGACTCATTTTCTTCATCTGAATAATAGGTAGTAGAACACTTATTTTATGGGGTGCCAGAAGGGTGAGTAAGATCAGGCAAGGAAATCACTTGAGAGTGCTATATACTGGAAATTGCACCATAAGTAGTGGTCTTTAAAAGAATCAATTAACATTATTTTGTTTTTAACATGATACTTTGCAAGTTTCATAACACCACTGTTAAAAATGTAATGACCTGTAAGCCCAGCACTTTGAGAGGCCAAGACGAGCAGATCATTTGAGACCAGGAGTTCGACCAGCCTGGACAACATGGTGAAACGCCATCTCTATTTTAAAAAAAAAAAAGAAAGAAAGAAAAGAAAAAGTGCAAAAAATTAACCAGATGTGATGGCATTCACCTTAATCCCAGCTACTCCGGAGGCTGAGGCAGGAGAAGCCCTTGAACCCAGGAGGTGGAGGTTGCAGTGAGAGTGAGCTGAGATCGCACCACTGCACTCCAGCCTGGGCAAGAG
Source organism: Pongo pygmaeus (assembly GCF_028885625.2). Classification (NCBI taxonomy): domain Eukaryota; kingdom Metazoa; phylum Chordata; class Mammalia; order Primates; family Hominidae; genus Pongo; species Pongo pygmaeus. The sequence goes on along the minus strand of NC_072378.2, from coordinate 137,335,283 downwards.
AGAGACCTTGTCTATTAAAAAAAAAAAAAAAAAGATGTAATGAGACAGAGAAACTTTTATTAAATGAGATTCCTTGAGGAAGTGCTGTATTTTGGTTGGGTAGAAATATTTTGATAAACTGATTGGCATTGAGGGTAAGACCTCAGGGTCATGCTTCAGGTGAGAAAAATGCTAAATTGAGATTCAAGACGCAAGATGCAGAATTCATTCTACTTCTGAGAAGGAAGGAAGAGAAGAAAAGCAAAATGGGGTGGGGATTGGGGTGGGAGAGAGAGAGAGAGAAGGAGAAAGATAGAACAAAAAAACTTTAGAATTTTATGCCCGGGTTACCTAACCCAATCACAGGGAGAGAGGATATCCATGGCTAGGATGTCTAGGAGAAAACCATTTCCTCTTGGGATTTAAGAGGGGCTTTTCATATAGTTTTGTGCAGTCCTCTCATTTTTCAGAGAACAAATGCCCTGGCATTTGTCCCCTGGAGGAACAGTTAGTTCTCATCTAGACCCTGGCTAGGTCTAGATGAGTTCTCATCTAGTTAGTTCTCATCTAGACCCTGGCTAGATCTAGATGAGAACTAACTGGCTAGGTCTAGATGAGAACTAGCTGGAGAAACAGGATTAAGAACTAACTGGAGGAACAGTTAGTTCTCATCTAGACCCTGGCCAACAAACTAGGTTATGTCTCCGGAACTACTAACAGGGCACTGTGAGTTATGTGAGTGTAGGATGAGAAGGGGTACTAGTTTGAAATATCTGCTTTCATATAGAGATGGCCAATAGATTTTTCACTCAATGCTGCCCTTTTTTGTTTTCAGTCTCCCAAAGACCTATCACTTTAGGGAATTTAAGGTGTTTCACACGTCTACACACCCAGTTGGTCTAGGGTTCGCTGCACTTGCTCCTGTGTCTTCCGGTGTTGGTTTCTCCACCCCAGCATATTTACTTGATTTCAACAAAGGCTAAACTGTTGGCAGTTTCACTTCTCTTGCCATACATACCAGTAGGCCCATTAGGAAAAATGAGCTTCTGTTTATCAATTTACATTTAAATGTGTATGTCTTTAAATTTCTGTTATACCTAGTATTATAGCATTCAATTTCTTCATATCATTATATATGTTTTACCTATAAGATTTTAATAAATTGCATAATATTTAATCATATGTATTTATAGTAATTTATGTAACTAATCCATAATGGGTAATGATCATCCTCCTGTACAACTTTTGTTCCCATCTCACTTAAAAGATTTCCCTGATCATGCACTCAGAGAACACATACACTATTAATGTTCTTAACATATAGTTTCTAAGTGTTTTCTAGGGGGAAAATGATACCAATTTATAATCTTACCAGATGCCACTATCAGCCCTGAGTGTTATCAAGTGTTTTAAACTTTTAAGTTTGCCAGGCCTGGCGTCGTGGCCTATAATCCCAGCACTTTGGGAGGTTGAGGCAGGCAGATCACTTGAGGTCAGGACGAGTTCAAGTCCAGCCTGGCCAACATGATGAAACCCTGCCTCTACTAAAAATACAAAAATTAGCCAGGCATGGTGGCACATGTCTGTAATCTCAGCTACTTGAGAGGCTGAGGCACAAGAATCACTTGAACCTGGGAGGCAGAGGTTACAGTGAGCCAAGATTGTGCCACTGCACTCTAGCCTGGGCGACAGAGTGGAAAAAAAAAGTTTGCCAATTTCATGTGCAAAAATATTTTGTTTTCATATTTTTGTGTTCACTTTATTTTCATTATTCATTTATTCGGTGAATATTTATTGTGCCACCATATGCCATGCACAGCTGCAGGCCTTGAACATACAGTAGTGAGCAAAATGCCTCCCTCGTGGAGTCTGGGTGTGAGTGAGGGTGCCATTTTACATTAGGGGGTCAGGAAAAGTCTCTCTGATATGGTCACATATGAGCAGGAACCTCAGTGAGTCCCCTCCTGTCACCTTGGAGCCTGTGGAGGCCTGCTGGGAACAGGACTTCTTAAAAGGAAATATGTCTGGAAGGCTGTGGTCCAAGTCCTTTTTTTTGCTGGCTATAAGCGGAGCCTCCAGAACCAAAGGGAGCATACAGCTCTTCTTAAAATTGAAGGTGGTTATGCCCAAGATGAAACTGAATTCTATTTGGGCAAGAGATGTGCTTGTGTATACAAAGCAAAGAGCAACACGATTCCTGGCAGCAAACCAAACAAAAGCAGAGTAATCTGGGGAAAGGTAACCCGGGCCCACAGGAACAGTGGCATGGTTGCTGCCAAGTTCCATAGCAATCTTCCTGCTAAGGCCGGCCCGGCACAGTGGTTCACGCCTGTAATCCCAGCACTTTGGGAGGCCAAAGCAGGTGGATCACTTGAGGTCAGGAGTTTGAGACCAGCCTGGCCAACAAGGTGAAACCCTGCCTCTGCTAAAAAATAAAAATAAAAAAATTAGCCAGGTGTGGTGGCGTGCACCTGTGCTCCCAGCTACTCGGGAGGCTGAGGCAGGAGAATTGCTTGAAACCAGGAGAAGAAGGTTGCAGTGGGCTAAGATCACACCACTGCACTCCAGCGAGAGTGACAGAGTGAGACTCCATCTCAAAAAATAAAAATAAAAATAGAGAGAGAGAGAGAAGAAAAGAAACAGACACAGAGAGGAGAACACCAGTTAAAGACAGAGACACACAGGGAGAAGACAGCCACATGAAGATAGAAGCACAGATGGGGTTATTTGCCTCAAACCAAGGAACGCTTGGGCCACCAGAAGCTAGAAGAGGCAAGGAAGGAGTCTTTCCTGTAAACTTCAGAGAGAACATGGCCCTGCCTGCACCTTCATTTCAGACTTCCAGCCTCCAGAGCTGTGAGAGAATAAATTTGTGTTGTTTGAAGTCACACAGTTTGTGGCACTTTATTATAACAGCCCCAGGAACCTAATATACCCTCTTTATTATATATTAAATTATCTCGTTGAGTGGAATCTGTCTCTTGATTCCCTTCATTTATTATATCCATATAACACTATTTTATTACAGTGTTTTAATGCTTCATACTTTTCCCTCATTACTTACCTTTTCTAAATTTTCTTAGCTAATCTCGCACATTATTCTTCACAATAAGCTTTATTTTTAGAATAGATGTGTCAAGCTTAACTCTGCGTCTTGCACTTGTAATCCCAGCTACACAGAAGGATCCCTTGAGGTGAGGAGTTTGAGATCAGCCTGGGCAACACAGCAAGACTCCATCTATAAAATAATAATAATAATAATCAGCTGGCTGTGATGACAGGCACCTGTAGTCTCAACTACTCAGGAGGCTGAGGCAAGAGGATTGCTTGAGCCCAGGAGTTCAAGGCAGCCATGAGCTGTGATCACCCCACTGCACTTCAGCCCAGATGATAGAGCGAGACCCCATCTCTAAGAGAAATTTCAAAATAAAGAACAAATGTATCAAGTCCTGTTTCCTCCAAAACATAAACCTAATAATTTCCACATACAAAGTAATTCATTATTTAACAAAAATAAAAATTTACAATATGATTAAATTGAATAACAAAATTTTCTGTTTATTTTAAATTATTTCAGCTTTTACAATTGATTTACATTTAACAATTATATTTACTCCAGATAATTTGATCAATATGTGTTTTTAAAACATTTATGTGCTGAGCTTTGGGCACAAAATAAAAAGAAAAAAATTATAGGTCTTAAAAAATAATAAAAAATGCATACTGCCTATAGTTGAAGAGAACTATTTATAAATAATAATTAGATTTATAGTTATTATTATAGATAATGATGCATGTCTGATTTCCAAATTATTTAAAATTTTTAAAATTCCTTCCCATCACTTATTTCAAGTAAACAGTAAAATAGACATTCTGCCTCAAGGAATATTTCCACATTCACCACCCATGCAGTCCAGTGCCCCAATTCCAATCATGAATGTTTGTCCAAAACATTCTGCTTTCCCAAAATCTTCCTCTTCCCTATGTCATGAATGCTTGGATCCCACCAATCCTTCAAGAACCCCTCAAGAGCTGCTTATACCATGCTAAACGCCCTGAAGCCGTCCGAGTTAGAAGCAATTCTTCCCTCTGCTCAAGTTTTTACTTTTTGTCTATAGCTCATTTGGCACTTATCATTTATTGTATAATAATGTTAGTTATCTTTCATTTATGTTTATGGTTTGGACAATGATTTATTAAGTCATATTAGTTTGAACAATATCTTTTGTTTTATTGTGTCCTAAAACTTTTTAAAAATCAGATTGGCTGATGCCACTTACTCCCCCTGAATTTGTGCTTCCAAATAACCTGTTCTTATATGGAGAAGATGATGAGAACGGGCCTCACCTAAGACATTTTTGTGATAAGGAATTCCCAGCATTTAAAATCCATTTTTATATAGGTCAGGGTTGGTCCCTGTGGCTATTTCTCTGATTGCCAGATGCAGACATCAGTACTACCGTGATGTTTTCCAGTGTGCTTCAAATCTAACTTTCTCAATGTGATAAAATAAGCAGTGGGCAAATGGGTCCGAAAGACTGGACTCAAGCTCTGGCTTTATTCTTTTTTTTTTTTTTTTAGATGGAGTCTCGCTCTGTCGCCCAGGCTGGCACAATCTCGGCTCACTGCAACCTCTGCCTCGCAGGTTCAAGTGATTCTTTCACCTCTGCCTCCCAGGTAGCTGGGAATGCAGGCACGCACCACTATGCTCAGCTAATTTTTGTATTTTTAGCAGAGATGGGGTTTCACCATGTTGGCCAAGCTGGTCTCGAACTCCTGACCTCAGGTGATCCACCTGCCTTGGCCTCCCAAAGTGCTGGGATTACAGGCATGAGCCACTGTGCCTGGCCTAAGCTCTGGCTTTGTTCTTTTACTTCTCTGGGCCCCAGTTTCTTCATCTATATAATGATGTTATTGCACCAGATCACTAAGAGGTGAGGTTGGAATTCTTTGTTTTATTTTCATTTCAACAGCAGTGGAGACTTTTTTGAAAATTGAAGGGGGAGGAGGGGCAGTGGATAACAGGGAGCTGCTCTTGTGGTAGCTGGGAGAAGGGCTGGGAACCTGCCTCTACTTCCCTCACAGCAGCCCTGGAATCTCCTCTTCAGCTGACCCCAGGATGGCTCCTAAGAACACACTTTGAAACCATTAAACTAGGTCCAAGTTTCCTAAGCTTCAGGCATTCACATGCTACCTTGCGATTTTTGCTGGAATCAGCATATATTGTGTGCTATTTAGCCATTCAACACGGATTTACTGAGGACCTACTCTGGGACGGAGATCCAGCTAAACAAAAGTCCCTCTGTTGGGGGTGTGGCTACATTCTTAGAAAGCCATATCTCTCGGTGGTTAGGAGTCTAGGCTCTGAATTCAGACAGGTCTATGTTTGTCTGGATTCAGACAGGTCTGCCCTTTAAAATTTTGTGAATTGGACAAGTTATTATGCAACTCCTCTTTGCTTCTATTCAGTTTTCTGTAAAACAAAATTTAACTCACAGGGCTATTGTGAGGATTAAATGAGGAACTACATTCAAAGCACTTAGTACAATACTCAGCACACAGCTGTTATCTACTTATTTTTTTAACTAATTTTTTTAGCCTCATTCTGAGCAAATAAACTTAATACACAAGATGTATATTTCTAACACACTTGAAGATATATGCACAACAATTTCATCTGAAAATGTTTTTCTTCAATTAGCTGGGCATGCTGGCATGTGCCTATAGTCCCAGCTACACTGGAGGCTGAGGCAGGATGATCACTTGAGCCCAGGAGTTCATGGCTGCGGTGAGCTATGATCACCACCACTGCATTCCAGCCTGGGTGGGAGAGCAGGGCCCTGTCTCTAAAAAAAAAAAAAAAGAGAAAAAAAAAATGTTTGTCATCACACATCATACCTATGGTACAGGTGACACATTTGGGAAGCATAATTACGTCATTTCTTCTACTATGACCAGTCCATGCTTGGGCTGCATGGACTGTAAGACCTCATTTTGCTTTGTGTACTGCTATCACTCCTATTCATCTTAAGAAAACAGTCATTAGATGTGCTTAATTGCCTCAGCATTTCGTATCTAGGGAACGGCCTGCACCCACTTCTTTGTCATCCAGATAATGATCACAGTTGCACAAGGTGTGATGAAACCAGGCCCAGATCATGCATGTAACTCAACAAAGACAACAAGCCAATCCACGGAAAGATACTAAAATATTTATACCATACAGTGCTTAGGAAGGATTTTTCAGGGATGGAGACAAGAGCAAAGCCCTATGAAGTTAGCGATGTTCAGCACACAAGCTCACCCATCTCCCCATAGTGCTGCTCCCACCCCAGAGGGCCTACGGAAGCCTGCAATACTCCCTCTCCTGTCTCCCTTTTCCCCAAGATGGAGCCTGGGGAAAGGTCAAGGACACCAGGCAATCCCGAGCCAGAGACCTTGCTAGCCTCCTATTCGCTGCCACATAAAAGCAGCCTTTTCTAAGGCCAGACACCAACTCCCTCCTCCACCCCACGCGCTACACACAAACTTTCATCACCACAAATTACCTGGCAGTTATTAAGAGAGTCATATGGCACACAAAGATAGAGTATGCCAGAGGTAAACACAGACGTTTTCCAGTGACTAGGCTGGGGCCAGCCCTCTGGGCAATTCAGGAACTCTCTGGACACCCAGTTTCTGCTTCAGCACTAAACAGAGGCCACCACCTTCGTTACCCTCCTCACCCAACCTATAGCTTACAACCTGATGGATGACCATATTTGGATATAGTCAAAGGGCTGTGTCCTAGTCCTTTGTCTGTCTGTTACCAGTCAATGGTGTGACCCCGGAGAAGTGTCACTCTCTCAGCCTTATTTTCTTCTTTTGTAAAATGAGGAGTGTGTTTGATGGGATTCCTAACGTCCCTTCCAAAACTAGCATTCTAGTTCTAGTTCTTCCGATCTGATTCTAACGACCTCTCTTCTCCATGACAACCCTTCCAATATTTAACTGTAGTGTTCAAGTCATCCCTTCCTCTGCAAACATCCCCTTCCCTTCCACACGTCCCTGTCACTCCTGGTTTCCAGATCCCTCTCTGCTCTGGTCATCCTCCTCTGGACGGGGGCCAGCTCATCAGCTCAGTTCAGATAAGGGGCACAGCAGAGCTTGCCTGGGACTTCTTCCAGAGCACCTGCTGATTGCCAGAACCAAGGCTGACTCAATTAGAACATCTGGTCACCTTCCCGTCCCCTGGCGCCTCCTCATCCTGTGGCAAAACCACTGGCTTCACAGATATAGTTAGATTTAAATTATTAGCCATTAGGAAAAGACAGAAAGGTAATCGCTGGCTAGGCATGGTGGCCCAAGCCTATAATTCCAGCACTTTGGGAGGCTGAGGCAGGAGGATCACTTGAGCCGAGGAGTTTGAGACCAGCTTGGGCAACATCATGAAAACCTCAACTCTACAAAAAAAAAATAGAAAATTAGCCGATATGGTGGTGCACACCTGTAGCCCCAGCTACTCAGGAGGCTGAGGTGGGAGGATCACTTGAACCTGGGAGGTTGATGATGCAGTCAGCCAAGATGGCGCCACCGCACTCCAGCCTGGGCGACAGAGTGAGCAAGTTTTTGTTTTGGCGACCCTGCCTCAACACAAAAACAAAAGCAAAAACAAAAGTTACCCACTAATGCATAACCTCATATTTTCCGAGACATTCATTTAAGGAAAAAGAAAAACATGAAGAAAACTCTTTGTAATAAGTGCTGTGAGGCATCTCAGTTCCTCAAAGAGCAACTTGAAGTCCCAGCAGGGAGAAAGCCATGGCTTCTGCAGTTAGAGAAAAAGCACCCACTAGGCTAGGTGAGCACAGCCAAGAGGATATTGCTGCCACCGTGTGGCGACAGTTGTTGTATTACCTCTGTCCAGCCCCGGAAGGACTTAGGGATGAACGGCTGAGGAAAATACTTATTGGCTGGTTTCCATATTAGGAATCCTGAGACCGAAAATTAATGAAGACAGCACACTTGACCAAAATGTCACCAGATTGGTTCTCCTGTCCGCATTCTTCTCATCTCTCAGACCACTCACCTTCCTCCCAGCCCTCTTTAACATCAGGAACTAAATGTGCTTTGGACTAGACCTTGCGGCATGACGGTCATCCCTATGGTAGCAAGTGTGGCAGCATCTGACTTCCAACCTCCGACTCCCACCAGAGTGGGGAGTGATTTCTGAACCACAGAACCCATCTCTCTATCTCTCTCCATCTCTCTCTTTCAATTCTTAACTTTCTGTTATGCTCCTGGGACAGATCACATGTGTGAACCTTCTTATCTCTTTGCCCCTACCTGAAGGGGGTGTAAGCAGTGGCTAACTGAAGGGATTGTAAGCAGTGGCTAACACCCTTTCTTGGTCATTTTGCACATCCCTTCAAGCTAGTTAGCTTAACCGCCTGGTCCCGTGCCCCAACTAACACCAATGTAGAGAAAATGTCTTTGTCCATAATCTAAGTGGAAGATGGAAATCTGACTTCCATCTCTGCAGGAAGATGAACTGCCCCCTGCCCCCTTTTTAATAGTATTATGGCCATAGATTGCTGTCCTGTGTGATCTCCACCAAGAACTCTACCTAGAGATCTCCAGGCTGGATGGTGGCTCCAAGGAGGCACAGTCATAGCATAGTGGCTCTAGGGGTGCACACCACAGCTTCCTATGGTTGGTCCCTCCAGATTCGGACTCTATGTGCCTGTGCCTGTGTCTATGCCGGTCAGCAGCATCATCTTCTTCCCTCACAGATGTGTCCCTTTTCCTTCTGCATGCCCCACTGCAGGGAAGTGGAAGGTTGGAGGACCAATGTACAGGAGCAGGGGTGATTATATATATCTGGTCTAGTGTAATCCCTGGGTGTGATTCTAGGAAGTTAGTCAACCTTAAACTAACTTACTTCCCCATCAGTAATTCACGAGTTCTACTGACTGAACAAAAAGTGCAAAAAAGAAGGTAGTGAATTCATCAATCATAGAAAAGGGCTATATTAAGCTTACTGTACAGCTCAAACTGATATTTACCTAAGCACCTTCCCCAGACAGCTATAAAAATAACTGTTGCCATCACAAAGAGAAAGAAAAGGACCTAACTGTTCTGGTTAAAAGGTGATGAGGGACCAGGTGTGGTGGCTCGCGACTGTAATTCCAGCACTTTGAGAAGCGGAGGTAGGCAGATCACCTGAGGTCAGGAGTTCAAGACCAGCCTAGCCAACATGGTGAAACCCCATCTCTACTAAAAATACAAAAATTAGTTGGGCGTGGTGGCACATGCCTGTTGTCCCAGCTACTTGGGAGACGGAGACAGAAGAATTGCTTGAACCTGGGAGGCAGAGCTTGCAGTGAGCTGAGATTGCGCCACTGTACTCCAGCCTGGGCAACAGAGTGAGACTCCATCTCAAAAAAAAAAAGACAGAGAAGAAAAAACAAGGTGATGAGGAGAAATCATCTAAAGAAGGGAAAGAGATGGACACATAAACAAAATGAAACATACTAAATATTCACCACATGATCTGGACTTTCTGAGGAGAAGGATTTACAAACTAACCCATTCCCAAGTGAGGCTGCTTAGCCACATGCAAGATGTAGCGTCACGGGAATTCATCTGGGCAGTCGCCTCCCAGGTCTTGTGAGCACCACCATCCTGTTCTGGTCCCTCATGTGCAGTGAGGCACAGATAGATATATGAAATTTCTAGAATAAGGTCTGGAAAGAGCCACATCAAATGGTGACAGTGGTTACCTTGGGGAATGGAGGTGGGGAAAATAAGAATAGAGAGACATGATTAATGGGAACATTAACCTATTACATCTTTTTTTGCTTGCAAAGAGAATGTATTCATTTATCACTTGTGTGATTTTTTTTAAATACATTAAAGATATTACAAAATCCGGTAGAAGGAGTATGGACGTAAGTTGTACTACTTGGCCTACCTGGGCCCCAGCTCTGTCTATATCTTACTGGTGGGTCTAGCTTTGGGCAAGACACTAAAATTCTTGAGCCTCCATTTCCTCACCTGTAAAATGAGGGCATTAATATGTAACTCACAGGGTTGCTGTATTGATTGAGACTATAATAGAAAGCAACTGAAATACAGTTGGTCCTCAATAAATGCTTAAGAAAAGAGAGATTGTGGTTGGACACGGTGGCTCATGCCTGTAACCCCAGCACTTTGGGAGGCCGAGGCAGGTGGATCACCTGAGGTCAGGAGTTTGAGACCAGCCTGACCAACATGGTGAAACACTGTCTCTACTAAAAATACAAAATTAGCTGGGCGTGGTGGCACATGCTTGTAATCCCAGCTACTCGGGAGGCTGACGCACGAGAATCACTTGAACCCAGGAGGTGGAGGTTGTAGTGAGCCAAAATCGCACCATTGCACTCCAGCCTGGGCAACAAGAATGAAACTCTGTCTCAAAAAAAGAAAAGAAAAAGAGAAAAGAGAGTTTGTTACCCAGATCAGAGGTGATGAAGGCTTATGAAGATGGTGGCAAAGAAGATGAAAAAGAAGAGAAAGATGGAAGAGACATTTCAGAGACATGACAGAAATGAAGGCGATTTGCCAACAAAGCCAAGGCTTAGGACCCTGCACCCCCTTGCTATCCCAAGCTGAACTTTGTGCCTCTTTTCTCCTTCCAGGCTGCTAGGATGTTGCTGTTGTGTGAGAATATGAAGAGGGATGAGAAAAAAAGAAAGGAATGGAATGAATTTGAGACCAAATAAAGTCCGTGGTGAGACTTTTAAATATTTACATTCGGCAATGGCAATTTTGTAAAAGAATTTGCAATGCCCCTACTTTCTGTAAATGAGTGGGTGCCCCCATCCTACAGATATCCTTATCCTAATACCTCTCATTAGGACAGCCTTTCTCTCCCTCTAAGCCATTCTTGGTGGAGATAATATCATCCTCCAGAAGACAAAAATTGTTCTTGGGAAACAAAAACATCTTACTATGTTAACGTGTAAGGTACGGATACACACAGAATGCACACGCAGATAAGCAGTATGTTTGTGGTATTGAATTTTATGGGGAGAATATCAGAAAAAAAATCTAAAAAGGTTCTTTAGAGCGGTGACAAAGAAAAAAAGCCAGGAAACTCTAGTCTATACCCTAAGCACCTTTGGAGCAGGGATTCTGAATTCACATTCACTGTGGAATTCTCCATTGGGAATGTCTCCATTGTGGAATGTCTCCATTGGGAACATTCAATGGGCTTAAATGATAAATAATGTGAGCTCGCTTCCTTGGAATTCAGTTAGATAGTGAGGTGTTGTGGCCAATCTCAGTCCTCATGAAGTAACCTTAAAAGAGAGCACCTTCTGGAAGCTCCCCTAGGCCTCCCCTCCACTATCGTCTCATCTGCCTGACTTGAGTGAAGTGCCTTTTCCAGAACCAATCACAAGCAAGGGACTGAAATACCCCTGAGACCTGCAGGACCTGGACCTGGAAGTGTTGGCTTCCCCTGAGGCACAGATGCCGCCCAGGGGCAGGGGAGTGGCAGGGACCCAAATAAAATGAGGGTTCTATAAGGAAGGAAAGAGGAATGAATAGACGTTGGTCTTGGTGTGGCAGACAATGGTGTCCATGTAATTACTGACTCAAATGTTCCCAAACAGTTTGTTAAGAGAAACAGGCTCCTACCTTGTTACCTCCATATTTTATTAGCTTTTGACAGAGCAAACAGTTTTTAAAGTTGTGATTTTGGTCACATTTATTTTGGCTAGCTATTAATTTAGACACTCGAACCATAGTTGTATCTTTTCATGTCATATGCATTTCACAGTATGTTGTGGTCTCTTATTTAAGCAATGTGAGAGATGAGAGAGAGAGCACGCGTGTGTGTGTCTTAGGATTTTTCTGGGGACAGGAATAGTATGTTAAATAGGGAACATGGATCTGAGAACCGGGGGACTAAGGCTATTTATTGCCTTCGCTTTACTGAGTTAAGTGGGTGACACCAGGCAAGTTAAGTGGGTGGCACCCAGTCCTCTGAGCTTTGATTTTCTCACTTCTTATGAAATAAAGAAAAGATTATCAAAGTCTCTGCCATCTCCCAGATTCTATGTCTTGGGATTTGCTTTTTTCTTTAAGCTATATTATAGATTATAGAGGTTTGTAGGGTTTTACTTATATCGTTGCTTTGGCTAAATATTTGGAAGCTTATTAGTAATTATTTCTGATATTTTGAACAGAAGCAAGCTCTCAATTATAATATTGTTTTGATGGAAAAATATAATCTATTTAACTATAAAACCTTGCCACATCACAGTATCCAAGAAGAAATATTTGCACCGTCAGATGAAGCCTGCTATATTCAGTTTTAAATGAACACATTCAATCTTTTGGCATGATGGATGGATAGATGGATGGATGGATGGATGGATGGATGGATGGATGGATGGACACACAGATATCTGAATGAATACATGTTCTTGCTGTTTGATCTTAGGTATAATTCACAGGTGACACTGAGGCAATTAAGTGGCAGGTGTATGTCATTCAGCAATTAGGAACGGTTGGACATTGTCCCTATTCTAATAATAGGCCTATGGATGGTCTGCAGCTTGAGTCCACATCAGCAGCACACTCTATTTGTCAGCTTCCCAAAGGACATTCTGGCATTCTCATTAGACTCTGCTTTCTTTCTATTAACACATCTGAACTGAATGTGCCCTTGAAAAGGGAGGCCAGTGACAGCATTTAAGTCTGTAATGTCAAAGAAAATCTCCAGTGGTAGATACACTTCCCTGGTCTCTTTTCCCTTAAGGATTATGAGATTTATATACCTAAAGAGTCAGAGTGTGTTTTCTTTCTATGCGGTATCCCATATCCAAATAAATCATGAAATAAATACATAAGCACAAACACCACATGCACCTTTGCCATTTACTGAGTCAGTAAGATTTTGACATTAGTAAGAGCAGCAATGAATTATGAATGTTTCTAAGAGAAATTTTTAATCCAGGAGGACTTTTTAAAAGGCACTTTTCGATTCTGACCTAATAGATTAGTATAATCAAATAGCTGTTGTTTAAATTATTTATTTATTCCCAACTAATATATAAAGCCCAACTGACAAAAACCAATTCTAAAATCCAGGCTGAGAAACTCCACTGTCTACGCTTCCTCATACTCCCCATTCAGTGGAAGATCTACACTGTCAACACCACATTGTGATTGTTGCTTTAGCTGCCACTTCCTGCAGCTGCCATCTGGCTGATTAGAAGTGGGGAAGGCCTATGGTGACAAGCCCTCGGGGCATTTTTCCAACCCTTTAGGAAACAGAAGGAAACGCTTGGGACTCTAATTACAGACTAATAAATAGTTCAAGCAGCCTTAAAAAGAAGAGGTTGTGGGTCTGAAAGGAGTTGATCCCTTCATCTGCCATATTCCACACTCTCTCTTAGTGCCCCTTTTTCATTTTAGAAGATTCCCTATTCTTTTCTTTTTTGTCTTTCCTTTTTTTGTTTTTTTAAGATGGAGTCTCACTCTGTCCCCCAGGCTAGAGTACAGTGACACAATTTCAGCTCACTGCAAACTCCACCTCCCAGGTTCAAGCAATTTTCCCTCCTCAGCCTCCAGAGAAGCCGGGATTACAGGCGTATGCTACCATGCCCGGCTAATTTTTGTATTTTTAGTAGAGATGGGGTTTCACCATGTTGGCCAGGAGGGTGGTCTCAAACCCCTGACCTCAGGTGATCTGCCTGCCTCAGCCTCCCAAAGTGCTGGGGTTATAGGCGTGAGCCACTGCACCCGGCCCTTTCTTTCTTTCTTTCTTTTAATTACAAATCTGAATGGCCAACCCATGACCCCACTCTTAGAACCTAAGCATTTTTGCTCTGCATCACGCCTATGACCCTATCCAATGATTCATTTATGAGTGTCTATTATGCACCGGGTGTGTAACTAAATGATGGGAATTCAAAGACAAAGTAAAATCTTGCCTTGAAAGTACTTAAAACATAATCGATCCAATACCCTTCACTATCTTTATTTATCTGCATCTCTCTCTCTCTCTCTCTCTCTCTCTCTCTCTCTCTTTCTCTCTCTGCCACTGTTTATTTTTGCTCCATGTAGCCCAGAAGTTAAAAATACAGGGTCTGCTCTCAAATGGGACTTGAATCTCAGTTCCACCTTCCATCCCCACACGTCCAGAGTTCTTGTCCTGTTCATATGTTCAGTAACTTACTCATGGTCACACAGCTTTTAAGAGGTGGAACCAGAAAGGGACAGAGCCATGATCCAAAGCTAAGCAGTCTGACTTCTGATTCCATGCACCAAACCACAGTGCTTGTTAAAAATTGGGGAAAATATTTCAATATCTGTATCAGATGAACGGTTAATATTAAAACCTTTTCTGCTTTTCCAAAATACACATGCTATTTTTCACTTAAAAATATATAATGTAAAGTTCTTTCCAGGTTCTTACTATACTTTTTTTTTTTTTTAAGACAGTCCCACCCAGGCTGCAGTGCAGTAGCGCAATCTTGGCTCACTGCCACCTTCACCTCCCGGATTCAAGCAATTCTTATGCCTCAGCCTCCCAAGTAGCTGGGATTACGGACATGCACCACCATGCCTGGCTAATTTTTGTATTTTTAGTAGAGACAGGGTTTTGCCATGTTGGCCAGTCTGGTCTCAAACTCCTGGCCCCAAGTGATCCTCCTGCCTCAGCCTCCCAAAGTGCTGGGATTACAGGTGTGAGCCACTGCACCCAGCCTTAATATACATTTATATAATTATTTTAATAATTTAAAAATACTATATGCATGTAATCCATATAGTCCAGGTATACATATATGTATAGCATACATGTATGTATATATGTATAGCATACATGTATACATATATGTATAGCATACATGTATGTATATATGTATAGCATACATATATGTATATCTACAAATACATATGTATTATATCATAGTATTTATTATTTATATGTTTATAAATATATATTTATATATTTAACCAATCTCCATTGTTGAGCATTTAGGCTGTTAACAATTTTCACTATTATAAATCACAGTGGCCATACTCCTGATAAACACAGGTATATCTATGTCTATTTATTTCTTCAGGATAAATACCTACAAGTAAAATGCCAGATCAAAGAATATTCATTTTCTAATACTTTTAAGAGCTGAAGCCCAAACGCCCTTCAGGAAGCCTCAAGCCAACAGGATGTGAGAGCATCTGTTTCCACCACACCCTTGCCAATGCTGATAAAATTTTGTCAGACTGAGAAGTAAAAGCTTTTCAAGTATCTGTTTCTATTGATTAATAGTTGAACATTTCTTTGTTAGGTAATAATAATCATTTGTAATTCTTTTGCAAATTGCCCTCCTGTTTTTTTTTCTAATAGAGTTTTGAAATTTTTCTTATTGATTATAATTTTTTCCTTATGTATTTATATTAACCTTCTGTCTGATACAGATGTTGAAATATTTTCCCCCAATTTTTAATAAGCTTGGTAATGGAGAATTTTTTTGCCCTATAAAAGTTATATGTGGCCAGGCACGGTGGCTCACACCTGTAATCCCAGCGCTTTGGGAGGCTGGGGTGGGCAGATCGCTTGAGCCCAGGAGTTCGAGACCAGCCTCAGCAACATGGTGAAACCCAGTCTCTACAAAAAATACAAAAATCAGCTGGGTGTGGTGGCATGCGCCTGTGGTCCCACTACTCCTTCTAGGGAGGCTGAGGTGGGAGGATCACTTAAGCCTGGGAGATGGAGGTTGCAGTGAATCATGATCCCACCACTGCACTCCTGCCTGGGTGACAGAGTGAGACCCTGTGTAGCAGGACGAGCCACAGACAAAACTCCTCAGACACTGGGTTAAAGAAGGAAGGAGCTTTATTTGGCTGGGAACTTCGGCAGACTTGCATCTCAAAAGCCGAGCTCTCCTCAGCAAGCAATTCCTGTCCATTTTAAGGGCTTACAACTCTAAGGGGGTCCGTGTGAGAGTGTCCTGATGGATTGAGCAAGCAGGGGGTACTGCATGCACCAGTAATCAGAACAGAACAGGACAGGGATTTTCACAATGCTTTTCCATACAATGTCTGGAATCTATAGACAACATAACCGGTTAGGTCAGGGGCCAATCTTTAACTACCAGGCCCAGGGCATGGTGCCGGGCTGTCTGCCTATGGATTTCATTTCTGCCTTTTAGTTTTTACTTCTTTCTTTGGGGGCAGAAATTGGGCACGAGACAATATGAGGGGTGGTCTCCTCCCTTACCTGTACCCCACCAAGAAAAGAAATTATATGTGTGTGTACACGAAGCAGGATATTTCCCTGACCCCTTTGTGGGACTCGAGACAGGGGTGCATCGTTTACTCAGCCCACAACTCTCCACTCCTCACAGGAGGGAGTGCATGAGCAAACGAGGCGGGGACTGGAGTGCACGAGGCCTGGAACTGTCCAGCCGCTTCGGCACCAGCAGGAGCAAGCTCTGTGCCAGCCCCATGGCAACATCCAGGTGGGGGTGCCTGTGACACCTGGAGCCCCAGAGGGCGTGTTACAGTGCTCTTTTAGCTCTGCTGTCCTCTGATGGCTTAAGTGTTAACAGCTCAGTGAGCCCTTTGCCTCGTCGTGTGAGACAACTGCCCTCCACCAGCGAGGGCAAAGGGCCAGTGTGACAGCCTTTTATGTCCACACTTGTGGCTCCCAAGCTCTTGTCTGGTGTCCAGGAAAAATTAGGTCGCACGAACGAATTGAAGGATGGTAAATGCAGGGGATTTTATTGCCAAGGAAAGTGGCTCTCAGAGGAAATGGGAGCTGAAAAGGGAATGGGGGGTAGGTAATCTTCCCCTGAAGTCCAGCCGTCTTTGGCCAGATGCTTCTCCAAATTCTTCTCTGAAGCTCAAGCTGTCCCTCTGAAGTCAAGCTGCTTCTCTCCAACTTCCAGCCCTAGACCCCAACGCCCAGCTGCTTCTCCTCTCTGTTGGCTGAGTCTGGAGTCTTCTATGCACAGGATAGAGGCAGGGTGGGCCATGGGTAGTTTAGGGAAAGGCAGCATTCACATGGGAAAACAGGGATAGAAGTTCTCAGTTTGGACCATGGGTTTCAGGCTTTTTGGCTTGAGGGTGAGATTTCATCAGGGACCACACTTTTCTGCCTAGAATTTCTCTGCCCCCGTCCCTATCATGCATATAAATGGCATTCTCAATGCCAAGATTATACCTATATTCACTTATATTAGGATTGTCGTGCAACCACCAGAAGCATGACTGACATCAATAGAGGGAAATAAGGCATTGTAACCTAACCAGATAGAAATATGACTAAGTTGAAGTATTTCCACTTTTTAAATAATAATTTTATTTAATTTTTAATAACTGAAAAGATGGGAAAGAAGCAAAATATCAGACTAATCAAGAAATGATCCCACAGATCCTTATCTGGCAGCTCAGAGTAATTGAGTGACTTGGCCAAGGTCATGGTATTAATGGATGAAATGGATTTGAACCATGACCACCTGGCATCAGAGTCTAAGCTCTACATCATTTAACTTCTCTGAAAAACTAAGTCCCTTATTCCATCTCCACACCCCGTAGTTCATCCTTACTCTATTCATGGCTTTTAAGAGCTGAAGCCCAAGCGCTAGAGCCCAGAGCTAAAAGAGCACTGTAACAAGCCCTCTGGGGCTCCAGGTGTCACAGGCACCCCCACCTGGATGCTGCTTAATCGCCTAGATGCTTACTCTGGCCGGAGAAACTTTGACTTCACCTGTGGATGTCAGGCTCCTGCAGGTTCTTAGGAGCGTTCTGGCTGTTGGCAATGTTGCCTTCCTTTGGGCTTTTTGAGTTGCCGGCTTTGGTGGTGAACCAGTGCATTGGCTCCTGACTGCTACCTACTTTTCAGGGCTTAGTGCAAAATGACAATGTGGGGTCCCTTTTTCAAAAACCAAGAGAAGGATTTTTCTTTCTCCCCCTCACGGTTTCTCTCTTGCCCCTTCCTGGTGGTTGTTATTTGCTATGTAATGCCACACGCCCACGGGCACAAGCATACTGCAAGGTGAGTGCAGATCCTCAGAAGCAAGGGGTTGGCATGGGGGGCGGGGGGTGAGCATGTGCATGAGACCACCAGGGCCTGCACTGGGGCAGGGGGTGGTTGCAGTGGGGGAGCCTGGGACTGTGTGGGTAGGTGGTGGGGGAGTCTGAGAGTGGGTGGGTAGGTGGTGGGGGAGTCTGGGACTGGGTGGGTGGGTGGGAGGGGAGTCTGGGACTGGGTGGGCGGTGGTGGGGGAGCCTGGGACTGGGTGGGTGGATGGTGGGGGAGAGCCTGGGACTGGGTGGGTGGGTGGAAGGGGAGCCTGCAGCCAGGGCCAGGAAAGGCAGGGAGGTGGTGGGAGGCTCCAAGGTCCCAGCTTCCGCTCCATCATCCCATTAGGACTTCACTTAAAAGACACCATGTATTCAAAGATAAATCAGAATTCCAAGATGGCGACTGCAGACATTGGGAGTGAGGGGCCCCCTTCTGGGCTCAGAGCCTGTGTGCCAGCACTAGTTGCAGGGCTATGGAGCCAGCCCTGCCCCAGCTCCACTTTCTCCATTGCAGTGCCTCCTCCTTGAGCTCCAGTCTGCCTGCATTGGGCCGTAATTAATTTTTTTCTTCCTCCCCTCCTAACCGCCCCAGCCCACAGCCCACAGCCCACTACCCACTACCCACAACCACTGAGCTGGCTGAGATAAGCACAAACAGCCACAAGGAAAGCCAAGAGGCCCTTCTGTGTGAGGCCGACTAGAGTCCCAGAGTGCATTCCACTTAATTACTGGGAGAAATTCTCTAGAACTGCTTTGGATACTATTCCTAGAACCAATTAGCCCGAACCTTTCATTTACATGCAACTTGAAGATGCAAAAACAAATAACTATGGTACTGTATTTTAACAGCTTAAACAGCTCTGTTTGTTTAGCTAAAACAGATGAATAGCTTTCCAAAAATACACAGAAGAGCACTTCCGGCCTGGTGAATGCATAACAATGACAGCTGCGAAGTCCCAAAGGAAGTACCATTTAGGTGGCATTTGCTAACAAGTTGTATTTTAGGAGAGAAAGAAAAAAGTTAACATAATTAAAGTCAAAGCCAAAGTAGAAACCTTTTCCCATCTACTCGATTTTATAAATTAACAACTTGATTATCAGTTTGAAATATGATCTGGTTGCCATCAGCCAGGAACAGGGTAGAGCATTTCATAAGGGAAGGCTCCGTCTCAGAGGACTTTCTTGACTTTACATTTAAATAGAAATTATATACACGACATTATTCTATAATTGTGTGACTATAACATTTGTTTTTGCTTTCATAAAGATATATGTTAACAGTGGGATACAGGCCGGGCATAGTGGCTCACACTTGTAATCCCAGCACTTTGGGAGGCCAAGGCAGGTGGATCACATGAGGCCAGGAGTTCGAGACCAGCCTGGACAACATGGCGAAACACCATCTCTACTAAAAACACAAAAAGAAAAAAATTAGTCGGGAATGGTGGCGCGTGCCTGTAGTCCCAGCTACTAGAGAGGCTGAGGCAGAAGAATCGCTTGAACCTGGGAGGTGGAGGTTGCAGTGAGCTGAAATTACATCACTGCACTCCTGAGATCACGTCACTGTTTTTTGAAACAGAGTGAGACTCTGTTTCAAAAAACAAACAAAAACCTATCAGTTACATATATATGCTTAGGAGCCATATTTAGAAAGCAGAATTTCTACAAATAGGCAGGTGAGTTTCTCAATTCCAGTGAACAGTTAAAAGCTATGCTAAAAAAATATAAAACCAATTTTCAAATATTTTTTAATTTTAAAATTATGTGCTCAAAATAAGTTAAGAGTTTCATGAACTTTGAATTCATGCGAAGATTTTAAATTTTTATTTTGTTGTTTTACTTCTCATGTCTCATTCAAAGATGGCTTTTAAATTTTAACTTAATTAATTTTCCATGCAAAAAGCCTAATCTTACCAAGGATGATTTTGAATTACATTGGTAACAATGTAAACCTGATAGCAAACATTTCCTGCTATTAATAGAGATCTGTCAATTTGCAAATGAGTAGACTGATCCGAGAAATGGCCTGTTTCTGAATGACACTCGAAATGTTCATGTGTATTACACACAAAATAAGGTTACACACAAAATAAAGACCCTTAGCCATTTTGAAAGTGCTGAGAGATAGTACACTCCAGTTTAGAGAGAACTGAACTACATTATTCCAGCTCTAAGGACATTTTAATTTAATTTGGGAAAAGGAAGCAACATTTGCAGCTGAAACAATGTTAACGATGAAAACCGGGGACACAGAATCAACCTGCCCAGGCTTTATCTTTAGTCCTCTCTCCTTTTTCCAAATTATCCCCTTCCTATCTTCTAATCTTCATCTGATTTATAAATCTTGAATTCTAATCTTAATTCCTTTCTTGATTAAACCCCTGAATAAAAATCAGCCCCTCCAACACACTGTCTCACAACCAAACATGTATTATTATTTAGCCTGCTTTGGTGTTAATAGACAAAACAAATCCCAAGACAAAAACACTGGGTTCTAAATTTTGTGCTGGTGAGAGTAAGTCGATGGTCGGTTTATAACACAGAGGGGCCAGCCACAGTCAAAACTGAATTAACTCTTGTGTGCTCTTTCAGTTCTCCCTTATTTCCCTACTTGACTGGTACTCCCTTCCTCTTCTCCCACAGCCCTCTCTACACCCTACTCCCATCCTTGCTCATCCTATCGTTCAAAAGAGTTCTTACCTCCTTTTTCATTAATGCATCCATCATGCCCTACATTGGTGATCCTCAAAATAGGCACATGTCGTATTATGGAAATCACTTCCCAGATCCTCACCGTCCTTAGGAGCTTCTGCCTAAAACCATTCTCCCTGAGAAAGAGCCTGTGTGGTTCAGGTGTCTTGCTGGTTCTCTGTTCCCATCTCCCCTTTCATAGGCACCCTTTCTTCACAAGAATAAAAAGGAAGGCACCCATCTCATCTACCAGGACTTGCCACCATGGATTGCCTCAGGGCTTAAAAGCCTCTGAGGTAACCCAAATGAAATTAATCTGAAATCCTTGTGTTGGTGTTGAGACCATAAAAGACTCCAACAACTGGGTAACAAATCCTTTTCCAAGTCAAGTGGCTTCCACCTATTTGGAGGAAGGGCTGATAAACCATTAAAAATTTTTTGGCTGGGTTCGGTGGCTCATGCCTATAATCCCAGCACTTTGGGAGGCCGAGGCGGGTGGATCACGAGGTCAGGAGAGTGAGACCATCCCGGCTAACACAATGAAACCCCATCTCTACTAAAAATACAAAAATCAGCTGGGCGTGGTGATGGATGCCTTAGTCCCAGCTACTGAAGAGGTTAAGGCAAGAGAATTGCTTGAACCCGGGATGTGGAGGTTGCAGTGAGCTGATAGCACAACACTGCACTCCAGCCTGGGCAACAAGAGTGAGACTCCGTCTCAAAAAAACAAACAAACAAAAAAATTCACAATATATCACCATATGATTTTGTTAGGACATAACTTGGAGAAGTGAATGGCTTTCCTACAACAAACACTTCTCATTTCCAACTACTTATTTTAGTGAACAAAGTTTCTCAACACTTACATATGTAAAAATGACAAATATGATGAGAATTGGAATGTAACCCTATGCCTTTCTGATTTTACTATCATTTGGTCTACTAACTAATGCACTAGCAATATACCAATGGTGATGAGATGTTGTCTGAGAAAGCACATTTCAAGGTCACTGCACACTGATTGTTCAAAAAGACCCATGACACAGAATACTTCTCTTTATTGTGTCAGAAATTTTAAGAGAATTGGAGCTGAACCCTGTCTTTTTCTAAGTAATATTCATCCATGAATATATAAAATAACTTTGTTTTTTGCTTTTTTAATCCTGCTCCTCCTGTAATGAAATAACTTTTTAAATGCCCTATCTCGTTAAGAGATGTGGTTCTAATGGAATTGTATCTTTATATTTAGTAACTACTACTACTTGTAATATAATGATGTTGAGGACCTATGAGTACTAATAATAATTGTAATGACAACTAAATCCAAAAGAAAACCTTTAAACACTTGGAGTCCTATGGTCAAAGAAAATAGAACATCAATTTCAATTTATATACATATTTTTGTTTCAGAAACATATTTAATATTTTCAAGCATAGAAAACACTAGGATAAAATTCTATTGGAGAATGAAATTGAAATATGATTTCAAAGAGTTTAAGGAAAAAGGATAGGATATAAAATTTCTCTCTCATGTCTACCTATGCCTTTCTTATCATTATGCTACCCAGCCTCCATTGAATACATTAAAAATAATTTATCAATGTTACTTTAAAGCAAAAGTAGAAATTACCATCCTTTGCAATTGTGTAGATTTAAGCTGAATTTTTTTAATATCAATTTTAAAATGTTCAAATAATACATAGAATTTAAAAATCCTCTTTGGGGACACACAAGCAAAAAATTTTAAGCCTACTGCTCCACCTCATTCCAGTGCACACCTCTTCCCTCCCCAGCGTTGCCATCCATAAGGTTCTGCTTTCAGCTATGGTGCAGTAGTTAGGAGCACAGGCTTTTGAGTCAGAAGGACGTAGGACCAGGACCAGGTGAGGCAAGCGAGGACCAAGGGTGCAAATCTTGAGACACTCATCTCCGGTTCAGGCTCACATCAACCCTGCACACACATGCACAGATCAGAGAGTTTGCCTCCCTAAGTGTTG
This sequence comes from Pongo pygmaeus, assembly GCF_028885625.2. Classification (NCBI taxonomy): domain Eukaryota; kingdom Metazoa; phylum Chordata; class Mammalia; order Primates; family Hominidae; genus Pongo; species Pongo pygmaeus. The sequence goes on along the minus strand of NC_072378.2, from coordinate 137,312,550 downwards.
CACTCTAGGTGCCCCTCTTGCCTCACCCCAGTCTCTTCCACTTATTACTGAGTGATCTCAGTAGATTATTTAGCTCCTGTGAACCTCAGTGACCCCGTTAATAAAATGGGGGAAATAATACTATTGTCCAGAGTTGCAGGAGAGGATTAAATTAGAGAGTATGCAGAGAACTTGGCAAAGTGCCCATCTGTGGTCGCCAGTCAATAAGTGGTTGCTCTTTATTCTGACACCAAGGAAGTGTCTGATAAACAGTTCATAATGAGACAGTGATCACTGGATGACTTAATGGATTATCATTCCCAAAAAGGTTGATTTTAGGAGGCCTTTGGAGAGGCAATATTCTCTCTCTCTCTCTCTCTCACACACACACACACACACACACACACGCAGAGCCAGAGTGGCCTACCAGTGAAGTCTGTAGGGATAAAAGATAATATATCTTTTCTTCACCACTGTGAGGTTTTCGACTGACACCCCCATAACAAAGGACAGATTAACAAGATAAAAGCATAACCAATTGTATTTAACCTAAGTTTTATGTGACACAGGAGCCTTCAGAAATAAAGACCCCATGACCTAGGAGACACTGTGTGTTTTATGCTTAGGTTTGATGAAGAATTGACAGCGTGTAGAAATGTGATTGGACAAAAGGGTGTGATCTCATGGTAATAGACTGAAGGGGGGATCCCAGTAAGGCCTGTTTGTTTAGATTTTTCTTGATCCGGATGTAGGGCAGGACCCTTCTGGAATGAGGGTTTTGTGGCCCAGTGTCAGGCAAGGTAGGTCAGAGAATCCCCTATGACCAATGCTTCCGGGGAGAAGGTGGGAGAAGCCAGAGTGACCTTCTTGCTTCAGTAGTTTTCTCCATCGCCAAGGTGCCATATTTTGGGATACGTTCTGAGCCTTAACAGGGCTCTCCTCCTTTCCTCCTATCTGTCTTCTGCTTACACTCCTATGTGCCCTCTCTGTGCTTGGGAACATCTCTGTCTTTCAAAGCAAACTCGAAAAGGGCGGGAACCTTGCCTTTCCTTTGCAATTAGCATAGACATAGATTATAAGCACTCAGTCTGCATAATACTTTAGCATAACTATATTATAGTACAATATAACCTAACAGCATGATCTCCAAAAAGGCACTATTATGGAAATAACTAACATGTGCAGAAAGGGTTGGCCTCCACGTGGGTTCAGTGAATAATTCTGTGAAAAGCCTAGTGAAGATTTAATAATCTCCTTTCCTGCCCAACTATTAGCATCTGCCTATAGAATCTCTACCCACCCTCAAGCTTCCAGTTACCAAACACTGAGTGTGGATCAGGCAGGGCAACCTACAGCATGCAGAGCTGAGGAAACCCAGTGCTTGCCTGCAATTACCTTAAAATTGAGAGGATATATTTAATTTCTTCTCTTGGCTCTTTATTTTCTCTTTTCTAGCTTCACAACATCAAAACTGGTATTCTGATTTGTTTGTTTGTTGTTTGGTTTTATATGTCCGGGGTCACAGAGATACCAAGGGTTCACTCAACCCTGCTGTGTAAGGGAATTTTACTCATTCAAATATCCATTAGCAAATATTTTTGAGTGCCTAGTCTATGTCAAGCAACTGTTGTAGGTGCTAAAGACGTAGCAGAAACAACAACAGAAAAAAACCCTGCTGTTAAGATGGGGTGAAGGAGATGTCCTTTTTAATAAATTAAAACTGCAGCTGGATGTGGTGGCTCATGCCAGCACCTTGGGAGGCCAAGACGAATGGATTGCTAAAGTCCAGGAGTTCCAGACAAGCCAAGGCAGCATGGTGAAACCCCATCTCCACAGAAAATACAAAAAATTAGCCAAGCGTGGTAGAGCACACCTATAGTCCTGCTACTCGGGAGTCTGAGATGGGAGGATGGCCTGAGTCCGGGAGGCCGAGGCTGTAGTGAGCCATGATCACGCCACTGCACTCCAGCCTGGGTGACAGAGTGAGACTCTGTCTCAAAAAAAAAAAAAAAAAAAAAAAAAAAAAAAATTAATTAATACCTAAACCTTCAAGGCTTAAGCAGACAGTGAGAGCCCGGTCTCTCTCCTGAACCACCTGCTCCTTAGGCTTCTCCCACTTCAATTACTTCTGCCATCATTTACCTCGGGCCCCAGGGATGGGCCAGACCCCTTTTAACTGTCTACTGTACACTGAGGCCAGGAGGCCAAAGCTGCTAGCCCTGTGATTTTGTAAATAAAGTTTGACTGGAACCCAGCCACAGTCATTCATTTATGTGTCATCTGTGGCTGCTTTCCCACTACAACAGCAGAGTTGAATAGTGGCTACAGAGACCATGTGGCCTGCAAAACCTAAAACACTGAAAATATTTACTATCTGATCCTTTAAGGAAAAATAACAAAAGACTGGTCTAGAGACCTAACCCAAGCCTGCACCTGCCCTGAGCTCCTCAGTGTATCTGAAAAAGGCTTAAACTTTCAAAAAGACCTTACTAAATATATACAGAAAACAAAAATGGAAATGAATGCAGAGAAGAAAATAAGCATGCAAACATTCTGAGCCTGGGCTTTGGTCTCTGACCCTGTCATGGCTGACTCAGCATGGTTCACTACTTGTGTCTTCAGTTCCTATCTTCTAATCCAGCCCCAACGGCAAACCCAGAACTGCAGATTCCTTCTCCTGCTCCCAGCCTGTTCTGTGTGGAGATCATCATCTCATGGTCCAACATTTGGGAACTACCTCCGGGACATCTTGATACCCTCAGGTCAGAACCCCGGCACACTTCCATTCCACAGTCGTCCTGGGACTCTTTTTTTTTAAAAAAAAAAAAAAAAAAAAAAAAAAAAGACTTTTTTTTAAGAGCAGTTTTAAATTCACAACAAAATTGAGAGAAATGTACAGAGATTTCCCATTTATCCACTATTCCCACACATGCGTAACCTCCCCAGTATCAACCAGAGTAGTGCATTTGTTACAACTGATGAGCTTACATTGACACGTCATTATCCAAAATCCATTTACATTAGGGTTCACTCTTGATGCTGTACATTCTATGGGTTTGGACAAATGTAAAATGACATATATCCACCGTTTGTTGTCTCTTGTTGTTGTCGTTGTTGTTGTTGTTTTGAGTTGGGGTCTTGGTCTGTTGCCCAAGCTGGAGTGCAGTGGTGCAATCATGGCTCTCTGCAGCCTGGAACTCCTGGGCTCAAGCAATCCTCCCACCTCAGCCTCCTGAGTGGCTGGGACTACAGGCATGCAACACTGGGCCCACCTAAGTTTCTTGTTGTTTGTGTTTTGTTTTGTACAGACAGGGTCTGACTATTTTTCCCAGGCTATTCTCTAACTCCTGGCTCCAAGCAATCCTCCTGACTCAACTTCCTAAAGTGCCGGGATTATAGGCATGAACCTGTGCCCAGCCTGTAGCCACAATGATAGTATAATATGGAATCATTTCACTGCCCTTAAAATCTGTGCTGCACCCATTCATACCTCTCACCACCCGGTCCCTGGTAACCACTGATCTTTTTAGTGTCTCCATAGTTTTGCCTTTTCCAGAATGTCATGTAGTTGGAATCACACAACATGTAGCCTTTTCAGATTGGCTTCTTTCCCTCAATAATATGCCTTTAAGTTTCCTCCATGTCTTTTCATGGCTTGAGTAAAATTTTAGGCCTGAGTAAAATTCCATTGTCTTGATGAACCACAGTTTGTTTATCCATTCACCTACTGACGAACACCTTGATTGTTTCAAATTTTGGCAATTGTAAGTAAAGCTGCCATACATATCTGTGTGTATGTTTCTGCATAGACATAAGAATTCAATTCATTTGGGTAAATACCAGAGAGTACAATTTTTGGATAATATGGTAAGAGTACGTTTAGTTTTGTAAGAAACTGCCAAACTGTCTTCCAAATGGCTGTATCATTTTGCATTCTCACCAGCAAAGAGTGAGAGTTCCTGTTGCTCCACATCTTCATCAGCACTTGGTGGTGTCAGCGTTCTAGATTTTGGCCATTTTCATAGGTGTATAGTGGTATCTCATTGTTGTTTTAATTTGCATTTCCAGAGTGACATATGATGTGGAGCATCTTTTCATATGCTTATTTGCCATCTTTATATCTTCTTTGATGAGGTTCCTGTTAAAGTCTTTGATTTCATTTTTTAAATCAAGTTGTTTCTTTTATTGTTGAGGTTTAAGAGTTCTTTGTATATTTGGGACAACAGTCCTTTCTTAGATACTTTTTCACAAACATTTTCACCTAGTCACTGGCTTTTTTTTTTTTTAAATGAAGTTTCACTCTGTCGCCGAGCCTGGAGTGCAGTGGCGCAATCTCAACTTACTGCAATCTCTGCCTCCCAGGTTCAAGCAATTCTCAGCCCAACGAGTAGCCGGGATTACAGGCCTGTGTCACCACGCCTGGCTGATTTTTGTATTTTTAGTAGAGATGGGGTTTCACCATGTTGGCCAGGCTGGTCTCGAACTCCTGACCTCAAGTGATCCGCCTACCTCCTCCTCCCAAAATGCTGGGATTACAGGCATGAGCCACAGCACCCAGCTCAGCTTTTCTTCTTATTCTCTTGACATTGTCTATTACAGAGCAGAAATTTTTAATTTTAATAAAATCCAACATATCAGATTTTTTTTTCATGGCTCATGGCTTTGGTGTTGCATCTAAAAAGTCATCTCCAAGATGGGCATGGTGGCTCACACCTGTAATCTCACACTTTGGGAGGATCACTTTGGCCCAAGGGCTTAAGCGAGACCAGCCTGGGCTTTAAAAAGCTAGCCAGGCATGGTGGTACATGCCTGTAGTTTCAGCTACTTGGGAGGCTGAGGTGGAAGGATCACTTGAGCCCAGGAAATTGAGGCTGCAGTGAACTGTGATCTCTCCACTGCACTCTAGCCTGGATGACAAAGCAAGACCCCATCTCAAAAATGAAAACAAAAATAGCAAGTCATTGGCAAACCCAAGGTCAGCTAGATTTTCTTCTGTTATCTTCTAGGAGTTTTCCAGTTTTGCATTTTATATGTAGGTCTGTGACCCATTTTGGGTTAATTTTTGTGAGGAGTATAAGGTTTGTGTATAAGGTTTGTGTTTAGATTCATTTTTTTACATGAAGATGTCCAGTGTTTCAGCATCATTGCTGAAAAGACGATCTTTGTTCCATTATTTTGCCTCTGCTCTTTAGTCAAAGATCAGTTAACTATATTTATGTGGGTCTATTTCTGGACTCTCTATTCTGTCCCATTGATATATTTGTTTATTCTTCTACCAATACCACATTGTATTGATTACTGTAGCTTGACAGTTAGTTTTGAAGTCGGCTAGTGTCATTCCTCCAACTTTGTTCTTCTCCTTCAATATTGTGTTGGCTTTTCTGGGTCTTTTGCATCTCCATATAAACTTTAGAATCAATCTGTTGACATCCACAAGATAACTTGCTAAGCCTCCCGGAACTCTTTCTCTCTGATATTTTCTATAAATATCAAGTGCTGCAGTTTTTTCTCCAATTACTGACCCTATCAATGACCTCACCCTTCATAAAAGGGCCATGTCCAGACTACAAAACCAATAATATTAAAATTTCTGATAAAGATGATATCCCAGTGAAAGAGTAACCTTCATGTAGTAGCAGTTGGTTCTATCACCTCCCAATTTCAGAAACCCCATCTCTTAGAGAGGCTAGAAATTACCTGAGGAAATCAAACCTATTGATGGACAATAATCTGAGAACAACATGAAAAACGTCCAAACATAAATGTAGGTATAAATGCAGTTGCTGAGTGCTCTGGAATGAAAGAATGATCAGAGGAGTGGAAAGAAGAGTCAGGGAAGGCTTCTTTGAAGGGGTGGAACTTGAACAAATGTGGAATAGGAACGGACAAGGAATATCTGTATCACTGAGAAACTCTGCTATGACTGTGCCGCTCTCCATTTCCCCCTCTGCATGATTTCTTCCCTTTTCAATTGTCTCAATAGCGACAGCCACAGCAGCGGGTGGCTAGGGGCCTGGTCACAGCAGCAGAAGTATTAATGGCTGTATTTACTGAAAACAAAACAACGGGGGCTGGTGTGGGGGGAGCGGAGAGCATCAGGAAGAATAGCTAATGGATGCTGGGCTGAATACCTGAGGGATGTGTTGATCTGTGCAGCAAACCACCATGGCACTTGCTTACTTATGTAACAAACCTGCATATCCTCTACCTGTACCCCAGAACTTAAAATAAAAATTGAAGAAAACAACAACAAAAGAAGATTTGAAGAGATCGTAATGCTATGGAGATAATTAGGACTTTGGTAATCAAGAGTAAAATGGAGTTTCCTCAAAAAAAATCACCATTTCATTCCCATTTTGTTAGTAAAACACCCACTAAAAATAGAGGCAGTAACTATAAGAGGTTTTCTCTCATCTAGGCAAGATGAATTTTTATAATTGTAAGGTAGCTGCTTACAGAAACTGATTTCCACAAAAAATACAAAATTTCCCCAGTATTGCACACTTCCCCCAACTCAATAACTGTTTTTTAATTCAATGATTTTCCTTCATCACACAGTCATGGAATAAATATTCTTTTCCTTATAAATTAAGTAGATGTAGACTTTGATGTAAGATAACAATGAGGAGAATTATTAATAAAGACAAGATTAAGTTTAATCATTTGCCTTTGGATTTTTATCTTCCACTCTATGTTAGTATTTCTAAGAAGCAGATGAGGTCAAAAATATATTATGACTAACATTTACTTTACTTCAAAGGAAAAAAAATTCTTTGTTTCTGTGGAATTGTTGGGCCCCTGTTCAGCATCAATTTCATTCTAATGGGCACTCTTTTCCATCTTGCAAATTACATTTGAATTCCATATATTTTACTTTGATACATTTCCAAAGGAAGATTCAAATTGTGTTTTTTCTTTTAAGTGTAATATTAAAATCCCATCCTATGCCACTCCTCTAGATGCCTTGTTAAAATTTTTTAAAAATCATTAACTTTCTTCTATCTGTGGAGGTTTATTGGGGTAGAGGGGGTTGGAACAAGATGAAGGGGCTGCGTTCATTAGAGAATTGTTCCAGGATGACAAAGCTCCCAGGAATATATAATGTGCTTCAGAAGAATTAAGAAGGAAAAAGCAATGGTTGGAAGGAATCTGATCTTGTGGGTGGCAGACGCACAGGAGAGACTGCTCATGCATGACATGTTTCAGATCTTTTGACACAGTCATGCAAGCAACAGAAAGTTATATGGTTTTTAGTCTTCTAGATAGCAGTGAAATGAGAACGTGGGTGGATCCGGAAAAAAATGAACTTCTCCATATTTTTTATTTAAATGACTTTTGAGCTAGTTCTAGACTGTGGAAGAGTTGATAAACCACCCAGTTCATACACACTTATACCACCCTACTCCTCCACACTCACATCAAAGTTGTCCACAGACCTTCCCTAGCCAAATCATCATTTGCTCAAATTGCATTGATGCAATTTGACTGATACATGTGGTCATCATGTTTATGCCCAGGGAAGATAGATGAAAGAACCCACTATTTGCCTCTGATGAGAAAGTCAGACAAGTAGATTTAAAATGACACACAGAGCCAGAAGTCCACTGACAGGAGCAGGAAGTTAGGAACTAGGCACCTAACCCAGTTGGGGATGAGTGTGCAGGGGCTAAGGAAACCTTCCTAGGAGAGGTAAGAGCTGACTGGATTTTGAAGATGGACAGGAGTTGTTCAGGAAAAGGAAGGACATTTCTGGCATTCTCAGCTATGCAATTCCCAGATGTAAGACATGGCATGGGAAAATTGTGTTTTGAAAAGAAAGTAGAGAAAAACACAAAGAGTGTTGGAGGCTACAGTAATTTTGGACATCATACTGAGGTTGATGGGAAGCAATGACTAGGATATTTAAGAAGGGAGTCATCTGATTTGCATTAACAGCATCAGTATAGTCTGTCATCTCCTCCCCAAATGACTCGAATCAGGGAAACCAACTAAGGCAGGGCTGGAGAAGTGAGTGTGAGGACGAAGAAACACATATGATTCAAGAGATACTTATAAGAAAGAGGTGTACCAAATGAGCTGGATGTGGGTAGTGAGTGAGAGCTAAGGCAACCACGTAGATGGTTGCACAATTCAGGGCTCAGGAATAGGGGGCTTCATAGAGGAGGAAGTAGGGTGGGGGACAATGGTAGGCACAGTTTAGAGGAGGTGAGTTCAATCAATGGAACTATCCCATGGGCAATTGGATCTGAAGCTCAGAAGACAAGAAGGGTAGAAAGAAATATTTGGGCGCCTTCCAGGGGATAGGAGCAGTCACTGTTGGGGACGAGATGGTCAAGGAGAGATACGGAGCCCACAACATTTACAAGGAACCCTGAGAGAGAGAGAGACTGAGAAGGGCAGATGGGCAGAAATAAACCATGAAAGCTATGTAAAAGCCAAAGCGAGAAATGTGCTTTAGAAATAGAGTGATCTACCATAGAAAAGTAATGAGATCAAGCTGAAGAAAGGACTTGGCTTTTGTAAGCCTGACATCCTTGTGGATCTTGGCAGAGCAGTTGTAGTGCAGTGGTCAGGGTAGAACCCAGACCTCAAAGACTGAAGACCAAATAGAGATGGGAATGCAGAGAAAGGAATAGCAACTGGAATCTCAAGAGGAAAAAAGGCAAGTAGGAAGAAGGGACAGAAAAAAGGAGGAGATCCAGGCCAAGGCGGGGATAGAGTGAGGTAGAGAGAGAAATTTGAGGTTTTCTTTAAGAAGATACCATCTCCTCTTTCCTGCCCACTGAGAACTCCAGCACTAATCTAATCATATTCTCAGGTAAAAATAAATAAATAAATAAATAAATAAATAAATAAATAAATAACAGTGTGTATTGTCCAGGAATCAATACACATGGAATGCTTACTGCATGTCAGAAGCTTTATGTATTTTTTTCCCTTTTGTCACCCAGCAGCTCTACCCCATGGACATTTTTATATTGTCTCACTTTGAACTTCTGAGGATACTAAATCAGGAAGTTTCACTGATTTGCCCAAAGGCCCACTGTAGGTAACGGTGGAGTGGGAATTTGGTTCCAGGTCTTCCTGAATCTAAGGCACTGATGGTAGTGAGAGAGAAGGCCAGCCACTCTACAGCAATTTCACCCCCTAGGGTCGGTTTCCTTACATGTGAAATGAAAGCATTGGGCTGGGAGGTCACAGTGAGGTACTTGCTTACTCTCTTTTGTGCACCTTGCAGTCAGGACTCAAGAGTTCTATTGAAGAAGCAAACCATTTGGCAAACAAACCATGTGAAAATCCATCTATTTTATTTTGCCACTCTGGCTTCCATCTACATACCTGAGCACACAATTCTATTATTTTCAAACTCTAATTTACGTGTAGGAGGAATTGATGTGGTTTTAGCACCGTAAGTGGCTAGCTCAGCATGCCGAAAGCCCATTACACTAAACACAAATGCCTTTGGTAGGCAGTTTCAGAAGAGTTTTTCTGGGAAGGATTTTGTTGTGTTTTGTTTTGTTTTGTTTTTTGAAACAGGGTGGCACTCTGTCACCCAGGCTGGGGTGCAGTACTGCAGCCTTGACCTCCTGGGCTCAAGTGATCCTCCCACCTAAGCCTCCAGTGTAGCTGGAACCACAGGTGTGCACCATGACACCTGTGGCTAATTTTTTTATTTTTTTGTAAAGATGGGGGGGTGTGTGTGGGGGGATCTAACCATGTTGCCCAGGCTAGTCTTGAACTCCTGGGCTCAAGCAGTCCTCCCACCTCAGCCTCCCAAAGTGCTGCGATTATAGGCATGAGCCACCATGCCTGTCTGGGAATCTTTTTTTTTTTCACTTTATATCAGGTTTCTTAATATATATATTTAGATTTTAACTTTTCATGGATATGTGATATACATTTACAATAGTGAACACACCCTAAGCATTCAGCTTGAAAGATTTTCACAAGATGAACACACTGTTGTAACCAGCACTCAAATGGTTGACTCTTTTTGAAAATTATTTGTTCTTTGTTCCCACAGTTATAAAGCTTGCTTGGTAATTCAACTCTCTACCTCACAGTGAATTTAGAAGGGCTAGCTAATTATAGCTTTAAATGTAAAACACTTTGACAAACTTGAAGTAGGTAGAGAGCTGCTTAAATTGATTATAATGTCACATGGTTTCTACTTAAATTATTTCACCTGGGAGAATGTCAAACTGTCCTCATTAGCAGATCATGAAAGAAATGTGTTGGAAATTCACTTTAATGGAGACTTGCGAATTGGCGGCTCATTACCTGAAATATTCCTGTTTAAGTTCTCTGAGTCAGCCTCCTTCTCTTCCCATGCCTTTTTCTGTATTCCCTTTTCTATAGCAATGGGAAACTTTGCATTTGAAAATAATAGGGGTCCCTAAAACCTCCATGTATTATGAGTTGGTCATATATTGGCTGCCACTGATCTCCAGCCACAAGTCTTAGATTTCAGGTGTTAATGATGTTTTATGCAAAGTCACATTCAGATTCTAACCATCTCCAAGCGTGGACAACCTTTCAGAGTCCGATCTTCTTGTAGGTCATTTCTAGTCTGGAGGAGCATGGTTTGAAACAGCTAAAGTATCCTCTTCTCGGTGTAGAGGGAAGGAAACAGGAAAGCAACTGACGTGTTTTGAGGACTCTATTTCCACTACCTTAATGGGCAACGGTGGGGACAGTGAAAGAGCCCTCTGTGACAATGATTCTGATGGTGAAATCTAGAGTCTCAGAGTGAACATCAAGAAGAAAAGTTCATTAAACTGTGCAATATTTTCATCCAAAAAAGTCAACAGTGAATCAGCCATTGTGGGAGAAAGACGTGAAGTGCTGGGGTTCTGAAAAATGATATCTGAGAACATTGAGCTTTGACATGCTGAGCTAAACAAGCAGCGCTAGCATCTCTCTGATTTTCCCACACCTCTTTGTTTATCTGATCCTCTTTCCAGAAGCACCAAGAGGCACTCTTTCTGGACATTTTCTTATCTGACTAGGAAAACTTCTTTCCAAAACAAATGCCTTGTCTTAAGACCTTCTATGTAGAAATCTCATCAAATAACCATGAAATATTAACCACTTGAGAAGAGAAGACTCTGGGAGTCATCACCATGCTCAGACAGACTTTTCTTCTAGTTTCCTGAGGGCAGCTCCCAGAGATTACCTAGGAGACTTTATGTAATAAGACAGCCTTTGTTCCTATGCATTCAGTCCCTCACCTTCCTATAACTTGTTCATCCCATCCAGCTTCCAAAGAGAAACATTTACAAAATAATGTCTGCCTCACATGTCCATATGACTCTCCCATGAAGAGAGTATTCAGGCATCAAACATCTGCCCCTCTTTGAGTCTAATGCTTTGTGTATGGCTCTTATGTTCATATGCACTTTTGTAAATTTTGTGTATCTTTTCCTCCTATTAATCTGCCTATTGTAAGTTCATTTTCAGTGAACCTTTGGAGTGAGGAAGGGAAGCTTTTCCTTGGTTCCTACGGATTTGAAGAAAAATAATGCTTCTTGTGGCACATAAAAAGGAGTCTCCTTCATATTATTTAGTTACGCTGTTTGTGTCCAATAATTCCAACATGACTGGGAACTGCTGGAATGATTGGTTCCTGTATTAGTGCATTTTCATACTGCTATAAAGAACTACCTGAAACTGGGTAATTTATAAAGAAAAGAGGTTTAATTGACTGATAGTTTCACGGACTGTACAGGAAGCATGGCTGAGAGGCCTCAGGAAACTTACAACCATGCCAGAGGGCCTAGAGGAAGTGAGCACCTTCTTCACATGGCGGCAGGAGAGAAAGAGAAAGAGAAGGGGAAAGTGCTACACACTTTTAAACAACCAGATCTCAGGATAACTCACTCACTATCATGAAAACAGCAAGGGGGAAGTCAGGCCCCATGATTCAATCACCTCCCACCAGCCCACACATAGGGATTATAATTCAACATGAGATTCCAGTGGGGACACAGAGCCAAACCGTATCAGTTCTCTTTCTGATAATTATTTTGATAAATCTTTTTACATAATCTCTAGGAAATAAATTTTTCTTTTTTCTTTTTTTCTTTTTTTTTGAGATGGAGTCTCCTCTGTCCTCCAGGCTGGAGTGCAGCGACGCGATCTCGGCTCACTGCCAGCTCCACCTCCCAGGTTCACGCCATTCTCCTGCCTCAACCTTCCGAGTAGCTGGGACTACAGGCCCCCGCCACCACACCCGGCTAATTTTTTTGTATTTTTAGTTGAGATGGGGTTTCACCGTGTTAGCCAGGCTGGTCTCGATCTCCTGACCTCGTGATCCGCCCGCCTCGGCCTCCCAAAATGCTGGGATTGCAAGTGTGAGCCACCGAGCCCGGCGAGGAAATTAATTTGTCTTTACTTGCTACCTGCCTGGAAGATCTAGCTCACAATCTAGATTTGTCTTCACTGTAGATAGATAGTTCCCATTCCCAAATTATGTGCCTCCAATCTTTCAAGCTTAGAGATTTACCAGGGGATTGAAATTTAGCCCAGCTTTGGAAGTTACTAACTTTATTCTCTGTCTTGGAGCAAGCATCTATAGTTAGCAAATTCAGGGTCTATTGTTATTTTTGTTTTGCTTTGCTTTGCCTTTGGAACTGGCTTATGTACTATCTTGGATTATTATATCACTTGTTATGAATATGTCTTATCTTCTCAAAGAGAATGATAGTTTCTTGAATGTAGAAAGTAAGTCTTATAATTCTTTCTATGCCCAAAGGGCCTTACACAACGTAGTGCTAAAAACTATTTGTTAATTGGATGGTTGGTAAAGGGAATAAAAAGCCTAATAGACCATATTAATATTTTTTACATTTAGGAATATGCTACCTGATTTTGAGGTTTTTCAAGCTTAAATTACTGTTGCAGACAATCAATGAATCAACATCAAATAGAGTATCACAAGCAACAGCACCTTTCCTCTTACAATTCTAATGATAGCTTCAGATAAGGACCGTAACCAATTCTGACCCACCCTGGAAGAGCTAAGGCTTTTTGCCCACAAGCAGCTAACAAAGACATCACAAATAAGCTGAATGCCTCCCTACAAAACATTTTAGATTATATTCTTCCTCTCATTCACCTCGATCAATTTGTACAATCACAAGAAAACATCATTTTACATATCTGACAATGAAAATTATTCTCTCAGCAAGTGTAACACCCCTCTTAAGCAATCCATGCAAGTGACATGAATAGAAGGAAATAAGAAAGGTACTTCTGAATGCATGTAAATGAGCAATGTAGGGGCTTCCTTGACCTTCTCAGAGAAGACAGTCTTTATAAATCCTGAAGAGTGGTATTATTAAGTATTTTAAATGCAAAATATGAATATATCTGTTTTGCTAATTAAGATGTCTGTTCAACCAAGTACCTGGCATCTCATTTAAATAATTATCTAGTAGAGTATATTGCACTTCTATTTGGTATATTAAGAGTGTTCAATCAGGAGAAACCCTAGCCTGCTTAGGAAAGTTTGTTAATTAAAAGATTTGAGGATTTAAATAGAGTACCTCCAGCTTTGGGAGAATCCTCAAAGTTAAGTCAGTAGAAGTTATAGCTCTTATTGTTCATCTGGAACTAACAACAAGCTCTGGCAGGCATTTGAACACATCCTCAGACAAATAGAAGTGGCTCCATTGAATAGGCCACTTTAGAATGCCACCTTTGCTATCCTCCCAGAGGTGGACTCTTCCTGCTTCTCCAGTTTGCTCGTCTCCCCAAGGATCCTTTTCCATTACTGAATCTGAAAACAAAATCAAAAAAAGTTTTTTGGCCCTAGCTGTTCAACTTATATAATAATGTCTTGCCCAGGTTTGAGGACAGCCTAATTTTCCAGTAAGAGATTAAGAGCCAACTTAATAAAAAGAAAAGAAGAAACTGGATGTCTGTGCTATTATTTGGTTTTAATATTTTGACAACAATCCAATAGCAGGAAATTCTGGAAGGATTTTCAAAGAGTTACCTGTTTTCAAGCTCTGCCATCGAAGGGTCTATGAATCCCCTTGTAGCAAGTGTTTCATTCATTTTTATGATGAATGTTTTTTGGAAACTAAATTTAGTTTGGGGAAATAGTTTCGGGCTGGGCACAGTGGCTCATGCCTGTAATCCCAGCACTTTGGGAGGATGAGGCAGGAGGATCACTTGAAGCCAGGAGCTTGAGACCAGCCTGGGCAAGATAGCAAGACCTTATCTCTACAGAATTTTAAAAAATAGGTGGGCATAGTGGCACACACCTGTAGTCTCAGCTACTAAAGAGGCTGAGGCCGAAGGATTGCTTAAGCCCAGGAATTGGAGGCTACTGTGAGCTATGATGGTGCCTCTACACTCTAGACTGGATGACAAAGCAAGACACTGTCTCTTAAAAAAAAAAAAAAAAAAAAAAGAAGAAGAAGAAGAAGAAAAAAGAAAGAAAAATTGTTTCAAGAAATCAAAACATGTTTTCAGTGCACCAGAAGGAATTCATGCATTGAGTAAGCACTCACCAAATGCCTACTCACAAGGAATGCAGAGATGAACAAACTCAAGCCCTGCTCCTTGGCAGCTCAGTCTAATGGGACCACAAGCACAGAAACATAAATAAAAATACAACACAGGATGCAAGAACTATGCCAGGTGTTGAATAGACCCTTCTAGATAAGCTAGAGGAAATTGACTAGGCTCTCCAGAAAAACTGTTTAGAATACTTCTGTAAAACAGGCTGGGTGTGGTGGTTTATGCCTGTAATCCCAGCAGTTTGGGAGGCCGAGACGGGAGGATCACTTGAGGTCAGGAGTTCAAGACCAGCCTGGCCAACATGGTGAAACCTCATCTCTACTAAAAATACAAAAATTAGCCGAGTGTGGTGGTGTACGTCTGTAATCCCAGCTACTTGGGAGGCTGAGGCAGGAGAGTCGCTTGAACCTGGAAGGCAGAGGTTGCAGTGAGATCACACCACTGCACTGCAGCCTGGGCAACAGAGCGACACTGTGTCTATAAAAAAAAAAAGTTCTGTAATACAAACTATCTCTTCTATTAGAAGTTCACATTTTAAGCTTTAAAAAAAACAACTGAGATGCACACATCATTCTAAAAAAGTAAAGCATGTGCTCCTGGCTTCCAGTCTTCATACAACTTCCTGCTGATATGACTGAGAACTTAGTAATTCGACTTGCTTCCTATATCAGCGATTAGGCAGTTGTCTTCTAAAGAAGACTTCTTTAACTTTTCTTATGGAACCATTAAACTTAAAAATCCTTCTGGACTGGGCATGGTGGCTCATGCCTGTAATCCCAGCACTTTGAGAGGCTGAGGCAGGTGGATCACTTGAAGTCAGGAGTTTGAGACCGGTCTGGCCAACATGGTGAAACCTCATCTCTACTAAAAATACAAAAATTAGTTGGATGTGGTGGCGTACACCTGTGATCCCAGCTACTGGGGAGGCTGAGGCAGGAGAACTGCTTGAACCTGGGAGGTGGAGGTTGCAGTGAGCCGAGATCACACCATTGCACTCCAGCCTGGGCAACAGAGCAAACAGGCAACAGAGCAGCCTGGGCTCCTTTGCATTTGAGTCAGCAACCACATACTTTTTTCTCATTGTTTTATAATCCGAGGTTCTCTTGGGCATGACTTAGATTGTGTTGGCACTGGGATGCACACTTTATAACACTGGCTCCCCTGAAAGCATCTTAGATATCGTCAGAGTTACTGACTCCCAGCAAACTCTTAATGCTATCCTTCATAAGACCCCCTTGCTTTCTCCTCATTCACCCTCTTCTAGGACTTCTCACACTCATTTGATTCACTTTCTTGCCATCTCTTTTTTCTTATCTTTTTTTTTTCTCTTTAGGTATTGCCTAACTCTGTTAAGATAGCGCAGCACTAACTTAGTACCCTCTAACGGCTCTGTTAAGACCCACATTCCTCCAAACTTGGATGAGGTTGACCAGTTTCCCAGGATGTCTTCTGCTGTGCGGCCCTGTTAGGGAGACTGCTGGCCTCCAGTGGGTTCAGCCTAATCATTCCTATTTATTAGTTATATTGATTACCACCCCCAGAGGAATGACAGAAATCCTGGCACAGATATTAACTCCAAAATACAGAACAAATTTCATCTGCCAAAAGCTATTTCAAACACTGTTCAAAAGATTAAAGAAAGGCCAGGACAGCTTCACCCTTCATTTTTTGTCTGACCTATTTCTACCTTCCCTGACTGAATTGTTAACAATGTTCTGTATTATTTTTCAAGACAGGCATCCTAGCCAAAAAAAAAAAAAGTTTCTTTATGAACATTTTTATTGGATTGAGCCAGGACAAGCCTCCTAAAACTTGCCTGTAGGGAGCTCCTGGGTGCCAGGGGTGCTGGTGAGAGCACTTTTGACTAAGTGAATGTCCAAACACATGCGCCAAGCCTTCCTGCTCCTCTGCATTTTTTTGTTTGTTTGTTTTAAGACAGAGTTTCGCTCTTGTAGCCCAGGCTGGAGTGCAGTGGCGCTATCTTGGCTCACGGCAACCTCCGCCTCCCGGGTTCAAGCGATTCTCCTTCCTCAGCCTCCCAAGTAGCCGGGATTACAGGCACCCACCACACGCCCAGCTAGTTTTTTGTAATTTTAGTAGAGACGAGGGTTCACCATGTTGGCCAGGCTGGTCTTGAACTCCTGATCTCAGGTGATCCACCTGCCTCGGCCTCCCAAAGTGCTGGAATTACAGACATGAGCCACTGCACCCGGCCCTCCTCCACCTTTTATGCAGACTCTACCCAGCCCATTTCTTACCCAGCAGATCTAATTTATAGCATTTGATTTTCTAAGAATGGCACTATAGGCAATTCAGACTTTTCTATCAAGCCATCTTCAAGGGAGCTGTAGTTGCCAATTGAAAGAGAAAACTAAAGTTAGTCTTTGATTTCATGACTTTGATTTCTTTTGTCAAGCAGTCAACTAATATTTATTGAGCGCCAGACCAAATTCCAGGCACAGTGTTGGGCACCAGGGAGTACTGAAGAAGATAAGATAGCAGGAATGCCTGCCTTTGTGAGGTGTACTGTCAGGCCTCTGCCTCCCTTTCTACAATCATCTCTCCATGTGGGTGTGGAATTAAAGAGGACAGTATTTGCTCAAAGTCATTCATCAAATGAAAAAGGCAGTGCTATCCTATGATTACAGCAGTGCTCTGGAGGGCTTAGGTAATATTAGGCAAAGTGAATTTCCCTTTATACCATTGCAATGATAGTAAGTGCATACAGAAATGGCCGCTTACCAAGTCAGTAATAACGTTTATAAAATATATTGCAGATTTTGGAAGACAGCCACTAGGTGAATTGCAAAATGTAAAACTTTTCTCTATTTGCCTACCCAATTCATCTGAAAATTGAATGCTACTCCTTAAGGAAAAACAGAAACTAGCCATTTGAATTGGGTTGCTTATTATGGACTGCTTTATGAGTGTAGCAGTTATTGACAAAAAAGCATAGTCGCCCTCCAGAGAGCCAGCAATCAGCGTGGATGCACTCTACATACAGGCAGGGCTTTTGAATTCCAGTTATGACCTGTGTTAACTCTCACTAATCCAAGGCAGGGATGCTATACAGCAGAGATTCACAACTGGTCGTGTTCTATTAAATTATACAATATATTAGCATTCTAGTCACACCATAATTATATGAAAAGCCAGCCCCAAGACCAACAGCACCCCACATTCATTAAGAGTCTTTGATACAAGGAAACACACACACACACACACACACACACACACACACAGAGACAGACAGACAGACACAGTCTACATGAAGCTGAGTAGCCAAACAAAAATCAACAAATTTGGTCTGCTGCCCAGATATCTTGAAATTTGATGCTCTGCATCAAGCCCCCAAAACATCAAGTTGAATGGGTTTTTACATTTTTTTCTAACTAGGCTTTTTGGCATCAAATGATTGAAATTAAACTTTCTTCCATCACACCAAAAGAGAGGGTTGATTCAGAGGCAGGAATGGATCCAACCCATTTGGAATAATATCACATGGAGGGATAAAAACCAATGGCATGCTTTTTTCTAATAAGTAATTGTTCTTTCCGTGGCAACAAGTTTATTTTATGGATTTTTTCAGAACATATCACAGAGGTTAATCCATTGTTACATTCTTGGAAGCTTTGAAGGTCTACCAAAGCTTACATTTAGTTTACATTTAGTTTACATTAAAGGAGGGGTTTGAAAAAATGATGGTTTCTCTCCTTTAGCTTTCATGGTCTCAAATCTTTTCTATGATGAGATAAAAGGAATAGATGACAAATACGCATGCTTTCGATGCCTTTTTTGAATATATCTATTATATTCAATTGACTCTCTGTTGGCATAAACCATGAACTCATCCTTTTTTTTTCCTTTTTTAGGCTAGTCAAGTGAAGTAGTGGGAATGGAGAAGGAGCAAAGAAATCTGTAACTGGTTGTGATTAATTAGTTGTAAACACCACTGCATTCAGGCCACCCCATGAACTAATTCTTATTTGAGTTATAATATAGGATATTGTACTCATCAAAACTATCAACTATTAATAAAATCAATGAAAACATTAAATGATAGCAGCTTACCCTCATATACAGTACTGTGCCTTCCACAGTTCAGTAAATTAAAAGCAAAGTAACGTAGAGGGTACTGGGAGTGTGGAATCTGGGACATGACTGGTTACAAGCTGAGGGCTGGTCAGGATGACGGAGGAAGAAGAAGAAATAGGGCAGGTAGAAGCCCTCAATTACTGTCTCTTTGTCTTTCTCATGAAAGGTGAGGTGACAGTGGATTCGTTAGAATACGGGCCACACAGTTGAACTAAAAAGAACCCTACATATAAAAGCTCAACAGACAAAAGTGTATTTTCTCTCCTAATAGTCTGAAAGCAGGGATGGGGGTAGAATGGTAGAAAGCCTTGCTCAAAGGATGATTCAGGGCCCCAGTTTCTTTCTGTCTATGCTGTGATGTCTGCTGGAGCATTGTCATGGCTGGGCCATTGCCACAGCCACCGTTGGGCTGTGGGACTGGAAAGAAAGGAAGGAAAGGACAAGCAGGTATCTTTTTTTTCTAAAGTGGCTTTATTAAGATAGAATTCCCATACCATACAATTCATCCATTTAAAGTGTACAAGTCAACAGATTTTAGTATTACATTATTAATATTTTTAACTGTGGTAAAATATATGTAACACAAATTTTGTCATTTTAACCATTTTTAAGTGTACAATTCAGTGGCAGTAATTACATCTACAGTGCTGTACAACCATCACTACTATCTATTTCCAAAACTTTTCATCAACAGGCAGTTTTAAACAAGTGATACGGATGTTGTCCATGTTCCTTCCCTTCTGCTTCCCATTGCTGCTTGTACCTGAATAAATCTGGAGTTCTGAGTGCAAGGAAGAATTGGTGGGTGGAGGGCGGGGGGGTGACAAATGGGCAGACAACCAACTTTGCATTGGTTGTAACATTTTCCAGGGTAAGTCTCCACTCAGCATATGAGTTTTGCATAGTGGGACGGAAAAGGGGTGATGTTTTAATAACAATGACTTTTCCACATTCCGGGAAGTGATGAAGAATTATGTCAGAGAATGTCTGTTCTTTAGTTTTAGAGAACACTGTTATAGCCTTTCTGGTTTCTTCTTGAGAAAATGAAGAACTGGGGTCCTTGAGTCTAGAGTAAGAGTAATTATGAAAAAATCTGTTCTAATTTACAGAGGGCCCAGTCACATAGCAGCAGGCAGGGCCCAAGGAGGGAGGACCAAGAAACTCCAAGCAGAGACTTCTGACATTAGCTTTCACGTTTTCCTTTTCTACATTGAGATGCCCTTATAGTGGTGGCATCAAGCATTCAGTAAATCTTGTCAACTGTATCCCAATGCCAGCTTTGTTCTGCAATGCTTTGGGTAAAAACAGGAGTGCAGGAGTAGGTTAAGAAAAGCAGGCTGAAAAAACAATTTAGGATACCAAGAAATGATCAGTCCATATAGGCAGATCCATGGAGACAGAAAGTAGGTAGTAATTGCTAGGGGCTGGAGGATTGGGAAGAAATGGGTAGTGACTTCCAATGGGTATAGGGTTTTTTATTTTTTGAGGTGAAGGAAATGTTCTAAAATTAGACAGTAGTGATGGTTGCACAACTCTGTAAATATACTGAAGATCACTAGTTGTACACTTAAATCAGGCAAATTTTATGGTCTCTAAATTATATTTCAATTACTTTTTTTTTTTTAATTTTTAAAAATAGAGACAAGGTCTCATTATGTTGCCTGGGCTGGTCTCAAACCCCTGGGCTCAAGTGATCCTCCCACCTCAGCCTCCCAAAGTGCTGGGATTACAGGTGTGAGCCACCATGCCCAGCCTCAATGAAGCTGTTTTTTTTAAAAAGTGATCATCAGCACAACAGCCTGGAGCAGGAAGTAACCAGCAGCACTGAGCTATGCTGCTAAGATAGGGCAGTGGTGCTCAATGACTCCTTTGAAATCCTAGTGCAGGTCTGTGCTTTCCAAGGTTATATAAGGTGAAGGAATAGGTTATATTATTTGAATATTAAAGGAGATATTGACTCAAAAGTTTGGATAGCTTGGGGCTATTGGTTATAATAACAATTGAGACCTTTCTCTACTCTGCTGTTCATGGTCCCTCAACTGCTTTCTTGGTTCCTAAGCTCTCACAAACAGAAAACTACACACACACACACACACACACACACACACACACACCACGTTGCTTCTAATAGCGTTGTATCCTCTTCCCTTCTGAGGACAGCAGAAAGGAGTGAATGCTAGAGCCAGGATCCTCATGGAGCTGCACAACTAACAAGCCCTGGAACTCCCTACTGCCACTTCCACCTCCAGCTTTACGATATCAGGCTGAATGCTTCTCACTGAGAGGCAGAATGGCACGGTGGGGAAACATGGGCCCTGAAACCAGATTACCAGGGTTCATGTCAAATCCCAGACCTACAAGTTACTAGCTGTAACACCTAGGGCAAGTTATGTATCCCCTCCATACTTCAGTTTACCCCTTGAATGATCGGGCTAATATTCATACCAACATATAGGAATGCTGTGAGAATAAAATGAATTTGTAAATATAAAACATTTAGAACTGAACCTAGCAAATAGCAGGCATACTAATAATAAGCACTGGGTATTATTGGTATTATTATTATATTATTTATAGTAGTATGCAATTTATAATATTCTGCAATCTCCAGTGAATTTGTGAAGCATAAACATAGGAATCAGTTGACTTTTGCAAATAGAAGAGGAAGAGAGTAGGTAAACTCATGGGTTATTTAGGACTTATGGGTGGTACATGCTAGACAGTGATTTGCAAGAGACCAAAGAGGCCTATCTAGTCCCTAGTTGGGTGCAAGGGACAATGGGGAGCCAGCTTGTGCTTTGCTCACATCCCTGGAGAAAATCAGAACCAAAAACAAACAATAACTTTCTTTTGGTCCTCTACCCAACCCTGCTTGATAAGAGCCATTAATTTATGTTTGTGTCACTTGGGACTCTTTGGGTTGCAAGTATCAGGGGTCCCAAATCAAAATGGCTCAAGCAATTAACAACAACAACAAAGACTTTGTTTTATGTAACTGACAATCTGAGGAAAAGTGCAAACTCAGGGTGAAAGTCAGCTTAATACCAGGGCCAATTAAGATCACTAAGACTCAGTCTCCCCAGAAACCCGCACTCCACCCCATTCACCTTTCTGTGTTGTTTCCTTCCTATTACATCTTTTCCTTGCGGCAAGATGGCAACAGCACCTCTGCTTCACCCTACTCCATTCTCCTATGTACAAATCCAGTGAGAAAAAAAAAAATGCAACCTAATTAAGTCTTGCCGAATGCATCCTTGCACTTCATTGGCTCTGACCAGGTCCCATGACTGTCACTGAACTAACCTTGGTAGCCAAGTGGAGGACATACTTTGGATTGGCTGGAATCTCATTCTGAGGGTGCAGGGATGGAGTCAACACCATATGAACCACCTGAGCTCAGAGTGGGAAGGGGATGGTTTCCCAGGAGGGATTTGGGATTCTGTTTTATGGGTTGTGTGTCTTGGTATTCTGTTATACTCTGCTCTGCTCACAGGCTCTCTTCCAAACCCTACTGTTTTATCTTAGAAGCAGGACAAAGCTGACAGGGAGAGAAATATTTCAGAATTAGAAGTACTTGTGATGTATGTAAGGAGGAGGGGACATAGCCAGGGAGAGGGTACTGTTTCAGTAGATGCTGTGATGAAGTCCATCCTGGCAGATCTAACATGGTTTCTAGAGACTAAAGCAACAGATGAGTCAGGCTAGCAGTCATCACTGGGAAATTAACATGAAAAGTACAAGAGTCAGAGAAGATGGTTGAAACATGGTAAAAGAAAATCCAGAAGTGGAAGAGGCTTGTGTTATGCAGAAGTGAAGCACTCCAAGAAGGAGAAGGGGTAATTGATACTAATTACAGCTGTCGCGGCACACCAATCTTAATATGCATGGACTCTTGCTCACAATGCACTTGGATTTGAATGTTACCCACATGCATATGTCACCATGGCTGAATGCAGAAGTGGCCAACACTCAACATGCGGTATGGGAAGGCGGGAGTTACAAGAACGGCCAGTAGCTTTGGGCACTTTTGTTTTCTCTTGGGAGCTTCCTTAGGAACGTCTAGGTTCCCTTCACAACTTCTGTTTTTAGAGAAATTGAGCAGACTTTTCAAAAGTCTTCACCCAGGACTTCTGGTTACAGCTCCAATATATGAAGAACTTAGAAGTGGTTTACTTCCATCCTTATGATAAGAAAAAAGATGAACAAAAACTGAAAATCAATGACATTTCTTGGACCAATCAGAGAACTGAGGTCATGGGGCAAATTGCCACCCCTAAACCTGGAGAGAGGTAAATCCAGAAAGTTTATAGCTGAGATCTCCTTACCTGGAGCAGAGGCCACTGGGGCCATTGGTCAAAAAAATGGTAATTTTGATAAATTTCTGGAGTCTGAATATGGACTATCAAGAGAAGGAGAAATTCCTGGGGATCACGTTTTCATGGGCCTGACCTCCAGGAGCCCCACAGGTGGTGGAGAGCTGAGAAGGCACCCCTTACCCTTTTGATGGGGGAGGGGAGAGTAATCACTGTGATTACCAGAGCACTCCCCATGACAATACCGGGGCCAATTTTACTAAGACTCGGCTGGGCGCGGTGGCTCATGCCTGTAATCCCAGCACTTTGGGAGGCTGAAGCAGGTGGATCACCTGAGGTCAGGAGTTCGAGACCAGCCTGGCCAACATGGTGAAACCTCATCTCTACTAAAAATACAAAAATTAGCTAGGCGTGGTGGCGGGCGGCTGTAATCCCAGCTATTCGGGAGCCTGTGGCAGGAGAATGGCTTGAACCCGGGAGGCGGAGGTTGCAGTGAGCTGAGATCACGCCACTGCACTCCAGCCCGGGTGACAGAGTGAGATTCCATCTCAAAAAAAAAAAAAAAAAAAGAAAGATTACTAAGACTCATGCTAGTGACTCCCAGGGTCAAAGGCTCACCAGAGCCTTATCCCACCTGGGGAAAGGGCATCTCTCCCATTCTAGGCTCCTCTAGCCTTCCTGTCTCATGTAAGGAGAGGGGGAAACAAGCCAGCAAACACTTGTGAAGCTCAGAGACTAGGGACACAGGCCCACTGAAAGGCTGAAGTTTAATAAAATTGCAGAGCACTTCCCCTCCCCCACACCTTACCACCACACCCACAGTGGATTCCAGCTGAAAGAGTGGCAATGTGCCTAGCTCTAAGGAAGGAGGACTTCTCAGGGAAGCTCAAAGACAACAGGGAGACAAAAACAAGGACATTAGAGGAAGTTAGTAGCCTCTGGCACCTACAGTCACAGCAAACATTCAACAGAACCTGACTTCTAGCCAGATTAGCATGAAAATTCACACTAGAGGCCTGTTTGCCTCAGTTTATATTTTCTAATACAGCATGTAACTGCCAATTAAAAAAACTATAAGGCATGCTAAATAGGTGAGGAAAAAACACATCTGAAGAGACAAAGCAAGTGTCAGAACTAGATTGGATATAACACAGTTCTGGAATTATCAGATGGGGAATTTAAAATAACTGTGATTAATATGATCAGGGCTCTAATGGAAAAAGCAGACACATCCAAGAGCAGATAGGTAATATAAACAGAGAGAAGAAAAACTAAGAATCAAAAGGAAATGCTAGAAGTTAACAATGACACTGTGACAGAAATGAAGAATGCCTTTGATGGGCTCATCCAAAGACTGAACACAGCCAAAGAGACAATCAGTGAGCTTGAACATAGGTCAATAGAAAGTTCCCAAACTGAAATGCAAAAAAGTTTTCAGTCAGTTAAGGACTTAAGAGTTTCACCCACTTTTGTCTTCGTGAAGTATTGCTATTAGGTGCTTAGACCACTGTGTCCTCTGACAATGAGTGACTGCTTTTGTAGGACTGCTGGTCTTACAAGAGTTCAGGTCAGTGCTCAGCTCTGCTCAGCAACCCCGGTAACATACATGCATCCTCTCACCTACACAGTTCTGGCAGTCATTGCCTCATTGTTTCTTTACTATTTATTTATCTATTTATTTATTAAGACAGAGTCTCACTCTGTTGCCCAGGCTGGAGTGCAGTGGCGCGATCTCGGCTCACTGTAAGCTCCACCTCCCAGGTTCACGCCATTCTCTTGCCTCAGCCTCCTGAGTAGCTGGGACTACAGGCGCCCGCCAACATGCCTGGCTAATTTTTTGTATTTTTAGTAGAGACAGGGTTTCACCGTGTTAGCCAGGATGGTCTCGATCTCCTGACCTCATGATCCGCCCGTCTTGGCCTCCCAAAGTGCTGGGATTACAGGCATGAGCCACCGCTCCTGGCCTATTTATTTATTTTTGAGATAAGGTCTTACTCTGTCACCCAGGCTGGAGTGCAGTGGCATGATCATGGCTCACTGCAGCCTCAACCTTCCTGGGCTCAGGTGATCCCCCAACCTCAGCCTCCCAGGTAGATGGGATGATAAGCACACACCACTACACCTGGCTAATTTTTTTGTATTTTTTGTAGAGGCAGGGTTTCGCCATATTGCTCAGGCTGGTCCTGAACTCCTGGGCTCAAGTGATCTGCCCACCTCAGCCTCCCAAAGTGTTGGGATTACAAGTGTCAGCCACCGTGCCTGGCCATTCCCCAGTGTTTCTGATTGATCTATTTCTCAATAATCGAAAGCTAGGCCCAGGCACAGTGGTTCATGCCTGTAATTCTAATGCTTTAGGAGGCTGAGGTGAGAGGATTGCTTGAGACCAGGAGTTCGAGATCAGCCTGGGCAACATAGTGAGACTTCATCTCTATAAAAAAAATTTTTTAATTGGCCAGGCATGATGGCATGCAGCTATAGTCCCAGCTACTCGGGAGGCTGAGGTGGGAGGATCACTTGAGCCCGGGAGTTTGAGGCTACAGTGAACTATGATTGCACCACTGCACTACAGCCTGGGTGACAGAGCAAGACCTTGTCTCAGTAAAATAAAATAAGGCTAGACAGCATTTAGGGGGAGGGGGCCAGCAACAGGCCCAGCGTTGAGAAGGTCTGTCTGACATTATGCTGTGTTTTAGAGACAGATTCCAGTTGGGAAGTGACAGGTAAGCATGAGGCTGGGCCTCAGCCATGAAGAATTGATATAGGAACATGTTGTCGAAGTGGGGGCCCAGTTGGGTACCAGGTAGGGGTGTAATCTCAGAAACAAGGGAGAATCCAAGTTGTCAGAATGGGATAGACTGACAAAGACTGGATCAGTCTAGCAACAATGATGAGTGACTTCCAGTGGAGTCCCACCCATATGGATATCCTGGAGCTCCTCAGAAGCCCCCTGCCTGCTTGATGCAAGGCCCTACGAGAGCCCGAAGGTCAGGGTGGACCAGAGTCTTGGATTGCCTCCAGTACTACTGACAGTGGAGGAAGGATTACTTTTATGTGTCAACTTGGCTAGGCTGTGGTACCCAGCTGTTTGGTCAAATAGCAGTCTAGATGTTGCTGCGAAGACATTTGTCAGATGCGTCATCCAATTAGTTGAAGGCCTACAGACCAAAGAGCGAGGTTTCCAGAAGTAGCAACATCAATTCTGCCTCAAGACTGCAACATAGAAACCCTGCCTGAGTCTCCCACCTGCCAGCATGGCCTACAGACTTCAGACTGCCCTATCATTACCACTTACTTAAAATCTCACCCTCTTATGGGTTCTGTTTCTCTAGAGAAGTCAAATACGGTGTCTCTACAAGTTCATTGACAGGAAAGAGTTAATCCTTTTGCTATAAATGTAAACTCACAATTTTTAACCAAAGGACATTTTTTTTTCAGTGAAAAACAATCATTCCACTTATCTGGCAGTGATAGCCACAAGAAATATACACTTCATCCAACTTTGCTGCTTTTCATTAATTCTCAGCTTTATATAGTTGCAACGTGATGTTGCCCTTTGGCATGTTAGCATTAAAATTAACACTTATTTTTGAAGAAGTCATCATAACCCTGGCAAACCATTTCTAACTGCAGTATGTGAGGTCTCCTGCATCTTAAATGGCTTGTGGTGGCACCTCTGGAAATAGTCAATTGCCTGTGGAAACCAGCAAACCAGGGCCAATCACAAACCACAATTACACTTGCTCAGCCACTTGTGGAGCCAAACTGATGGAGCTGAAACTTCATTTTTGCTTCTGCTTTTTGCTTTGATTTGATTTTTAGAAAAGAAAGAAAAATATAAGATGCTACTATCTGAGAATCTCAGCAACATGCTGGCAGATCTCAGTGCCCCCTCACTGTCAAAGTATCTCTCCTGCCTGGAGCTCACAGACGGCTTCCTCCTTGGTGGACATGACCATTTATTACTTCTCAGACTCCATGTTAACTGAAGTCTGGTGTGGATGGCTTTCGTACCTCAGTGCGATGGAGTGTTTTATAATTTTCTGTTTGTTTGTTTGTTTGTCCTGTTACCAGGCTGTAGAGCAGTGGCGCGATCTTGGCTCACTGCAACCTCCACCTCCCAGGTTCAAGCGATTCTCCTGCCTCAGCCTCCCGAGTAGCTGGGACTACAGGCGCGTGCCACCACACCCTGTTTGTTTGTTTTTGAGACAGGGTCTTGCTCTGTTGCCCAGGCTGTAGTGTAGTGACACGATCAGAACTCATTGCAGCCTTGACTTCCCTGGCTCAGGTGATCGTCCTACCACAGCCTCCTGAGTAGCTGGGACTACAGGTGCACACCACAACGCTTGGCTAATTTTTGGTATTTTTTGCGGAGATGGGGTTTTGCTACGTTGCTCGGGCTTGCTTGAACTCCTGAGCTCAGGCCATTTGCTTGCCTTGGCCTCCCAAAGTGCTGGGATTACAGGCATGAGCCATTGTACCACACCATTAACAGCTTCCTTCACTGGAAGATGTGTTTCTGTTTTTGTTGTTATTTCAAACCAAACAGCTTTGTTAATTTAGGAAGTTTCCGATGGTGTGGCCCCTACACACCAGATACCATGACCACACATTGGAGGCAAACACAAACAACTATACAGCAACAATAGAACATGTGTCTAAAATAAATTTCTAACAATGTATCTTTTAATAGTTAGACTCATACTTTATTTTGACAAATTTAAGATAGAAAAATATCATAATGTGAATATAGCAGTTGCTCTTTTTGTAACATGGTTTGGGATGTGCAGTGCAACTTGAAAGGACTTGCTTTACAGGTGGTCCCTCTTCTGGCTGGGTTTCAGTTAATTCTGAATTATATTCCAGCCATTGCATTTGCTTGAAAGAATATTGGACACAGTAAAAAAAAGAACAGGTCTGGCATTCAATAATAAATATTGTAAAGCAATGAACCAAAACAACTTTTAAAATAATTACTAAAAGCAAACTTCAAACTTCATGATTAAAGCTAAGAACTCATATTTTCAAAATAGCTTTAACAGTTTCTATCAATATATAATACAATAATAGAACACTTATTTTTAAAAAACAAGTAGTAGAATCAGAGTAAATATGATATTTCAGATGACTATAAACAGTAAACATCAATTCAATATATTTATATATCATTTCAGCAATATACTCTTTGCCCAGCTGGCGATAAAAACTGTAGTTCTATCATCAAAAAATGCATCCCTGAATGTCATCTTTGAACTTACTAAGTGCTGTCATCCTTTCTACACTCCATCTTTGGAGGGGGTGGCTTAGGGACTCTTGGTACATGCAGATATTTAGTTATGGTTATAATGACAAAAAGTAAATGTGCCAGGAGTCTGAAGCAGAAACGTTGCCTTACTTTGTTAAGTAGCTTCACATTCTTTTGTCTCCGTGATGCCTCAGGTGAAGTCACACTAAATAATTCACACAGGTGCTAATTTTGTTGCTCTGTGTCAGTACCTTTCAGCTTCTTTCTTTTCTTCCCTTTCCCACTCCTCAAAGAATAAAACGGGGAGGCCTCTCATTAAAACATGTCATTTCTAACATATAAAATAAGTGTATGCACATAGGTACGTACATGCACCTCCTTCTCAAGGACTGGGTAACTCCTCGTTTTCTATCAGATAATCCTTCTTCATATACCTGGTTCCCCTAACCAACCTCCATACCTCGAGGTAAGCATCTTTTAACGACCTCCTGCTCCCTTCTTCAGAGCTCCCAGCCACCAGCGGGACTCCTCGGGGGCTGCCCCTGAACTCTTGCCTGCTCTGCTGAGCGGGGCCACCTGCTGCCTCCCCACCTTCTGACAGGCCATTTCCTCCCTCCCCGGGCAGCTCCTCCATCACGAACGGCAGCTGGTCTCCACTTAGCTGCGCCTCCTCTCCCCGGGGCTGGGCCTCCAGGTCCTCGTAGTTGCTTTGCTTTCTGGTCTCCATGAACTTGGCCACACAGTAAATTATGGAGCCCAGGGTGTTCACCACCACGCCAGCAATGAACAGAGAGGTGGGCTCCACGTCGCTGAAGGCCACCATGCCCACCGTGATGGTGGCGATGCTCTTCACCACGCCCACGAAGCTGGTGGTCACGGCCGAGTTGATGTAGGTGCAGTGCAGCGTGGTGAAGTTCATGGCGCAGCCGATCAGGATGCAGGCCACGAAGATGCAGACCATGGCCGGGTCCTTCCAGCCCGGGAAGGTCCAGGCGTGGATGGAGTCGGTGCTGGCGAAGGAGCAGATGACCAGCAGCGGGGTGGCAGAGACGGCGATGACGTACTGCGCGGTGAGCGGCCCGTGCTCGGTGTCTGCGCTGGCCTTCTGGATGAGCACCAGGTAGGCAGCGTGCACCAGCACCGCCAGCACTCCCGTGACGTACCCGATGGGGTCGCCCGTCAGGTCGCCGGCTCCTGCGGCGCACGAGGAGGACGGCCGAGCCCGGGCGGGAAGGAAAAAGAGAGAAGACAGCAGGTTGGCGTGGGCGGGGACCCACGGGGAAAACGCGTCGGGTAGGAAAAGAGACTGGGTTCGCGCCCCAGCTCTGCCCACCGGATTCCTGAGTGACAGACGCCCGCAGTCCCTCAGCCACACGTGTCAAATGCGACAGCCAAACTCAGTCAGTGCTCAGAGCGCCTTCCCGCCATATCCCCGGGTCACCCCATCTTCCCCTGTCCACGACAAAGGCCCCGGAGAGCGCAGATGCCCTCGGGGCAGGTGCTGTGGCTTCCCCGAGCTGGCACCGAGGTCACTCGGGCTCGTGGTACCTGCACCCCGGAGCCCCTGTCCCGTGGGGCACCAAAAGGAGAGGGAGCCCCAGCCAGTGGCCTCTAACCCGGAGCGGGCCAGGCGCGGGGGAGAACGCCTGTCCTGGCCCCCAGTGAAGCTTCCCCCTGCCCAGGCTCTCGTCTCGCTCAGCACCTGGGTTGTCTGCCTCAGGGCCGCAGCCCCCTGCGCAGCACGAGACACCCCGCAGTAGCCCCGGGAACCTAAACTTCGCCCCCATCCCCCACCTCCATTCCAGCCCCTCGTGACCCAAGGAAGTTCACGGCCCCCTCCTTCCGGCTTGGTCCAGGCTTGGAGGACTCCAGCTCCCAGGCTCAGGAGGCCCTCCCACCTCTCCCGGAGAATGGGGTGACAGGGGAAGAACAGAAGAGGGGGCGACAGGAAGGGCGATGCCGGGTGAAGCAGGGGCGAGGGTCGGAAGCCAGGACATTAGGGGGGCAGGGGGACTTGGTGGGGCGCTGGGGAGCTCTCTGGGTCTCGGAAGTCCCTTTTGCGAGCTGAGCGACCACTCTCAAAGCTCTCCGCCTCTCTCTGCCTCAGTCTCCCCATCTGGAAGTGAGGTCGTTGCACTCAGTGATCCCCGCGGTCTCTGCCCGACGGAGCGGGGTGGGTGGGGTCGGCTGGGGGTCGGCGCGGGGCCCGCTCACCTGCCAGGGCGGCGCCGCAGGTGGTGATGAGCACCGCCGCCAGCACCCCTGGCGAGGGCGCGCCGTTCTTGAGCACCAGGACGCCGATGAGCATGGTGACCAGGGGCAGGCAGCGCTTGAAGACCACGTACATGGGCAGGCTGAGGCCGCGCAGGGACCACAGCGTGAGGCTGGACTGCAGCGTGGAGAGCACCGCGACCGCCGCGAAGGAGCGCGCCAGGCTCAGACCGAAGGGGGGCACGGCGATGAGCCCGAGGCGCCGCAGCAGCTCCAGGCTCAGCGCCGCCGTGGAGCTGGTCAGGCACTGCACCAGGGTCAGGAAGGAGAACTGGTAGCGGCTGATGAGGAACTTGAGCAAGATGTTGAGGGAGCCCGAGAAGACCCCGTGCGCGATGGCCACCGAGATGCCCAGCACGCGGCCCCGGCACAGCTGCCGCATCGCGCCGGCCTCGCCGCACCCAGCGGTGGTGGAGCTCCGCGACCTGCGCGCGAGGAGCCGGGAGGAGCGGAGTGAGGGCGGCGGGGGCGCCCGCCCAACGCGGCGGCAAAGGGCAGGGGGCGCCGGCTCGGCTGCAGAGGGCAGCTCTGGCCAGGCGTTCTCGCGGTTCGGCAGCTCTGCGTCCGACTGCCCCGCAGCTCCGGGGAGGCAGTGACGAGGGCGGGGGACTCCGAAAAGTGGCAGAGGTGGCGGGCGGGGGGGGCCGGTCTGAGAGGAGTGGCGGGAATCCTAGCGACAGCTATTTGTAAGTGGGTGATGAGCCGCGGTGGGTTGTGTCCCGCGCGGTTTCACCGTCAGGGAAGACGCTCTGCGGAGGGAAGCGGGAGGCTGGGCGCCCCGGGGCGGCTGCCTCAGGGCGGGACGGGGGCTCTTGGGGCGCGGCGCCCGTCTTCCCCAACAGAGCCAGAGGCTCTCGCTTGCCCCTTCCTCCCGGCCGAGGGGCTTGGGTTGGAGGGATCGGGACACAGCTAAAGATTTTAGAAACAGCGCATCAGGATCGAGCGCCGTTTATTGGTCGCAACAAGTGACGGCGCCCCCAGCCCCCTCGCCCCGGCGCTACAGCGGCTTTTTCCACCCACTGTCCCTCCCGGTGCAGCGGAGGGACCTCGTCCAGCTGCCCGCCAGGGAAGCGAAAACCGTCGGTGCCGGCGGGCCCCCGAAGCTCCTTATCCCGGCGCCGACGCCCGGGCATCGGAGGAGGAACCCGCGGCCCGGGGCGCTGTCCAGGGGGTGCCTCGGAGCCCGGAAGCTGGCTCCTTCCGGTGCCAGGCCACGCGCACCGCTCTCCGCGCGCCTTCCAGAGAGGGTCCCGGGATTATGCGCGCGGCTCCGGGGAAGCTTTCAGGGGGTTCAGTGGTCTCGCCCAGCAGCGGGGCCTGGTGGCGGGGACACACATTCGAATTGAGGCAAGATGAAAATAAGCAAACGCGCAGAAACGAAGTCACTACCGCGAGTAGCCACCACTAGGAACCGAGGAGCTCGGGGGCGACGCTTCCCGAAGCGTGGGAGGGGAGGCTGGCTGCGCTCGCAGAATGGGGGAGTAGAGGGGGAGGGGGCGGGAAGCCGGGGCCCCTCACCCTGCAGGGAGACTCCGCGTAGCGTTCTCCGGATCCCAGGGAACGGATCCCAGGGAACCCTCACCCTGCGGGACCGTCGTGGGTTGCTTTCCGAAGCAGGACAACCGGGAGGCGGAGGGCGGGGAGAGTCACCACCTCCCTGGGCCAGGGTTCACACCTTTGCACCGCAGGACTTGTGAACTGTGTGTTTCCTATATGACTAAGAGAAAAAGGGAATTCTAATTTTGGAGAGGGAGTAAGGCTTCGGTAACTCTTTGTTCTGAATTCAGTTCCCTGGAAAGTAACTCGCGCAGACCTGTAGTTAAGTCAGCAGCAGCCAAGGGTTTCGCTCAGCCGAGGTAACCGTTAAGCGCCAGACAGTTTGGTTTTCAGGCGATCTGAAATTTGTGGCCTTGGCCAGGGTTTGGCTATAAGGGAAAGGTTCGAGATCGCTGCGCTCCAGCACCCCTTTCGTTCACCGCCAGCAGTTTATTTCTCTCAGCCCCGGGAATCGCAACCTCCTAACCTTTTAACGCTGCATCACGTTGCCTTAATAGACAGGATGCATTTCTCTCGCGGTTCTTCTGTTTTCTGCCTCTTACTTCCACCTCTGTGCTGAACGCGACACTTCAGCCAAAGTGTTGAAGTCGTGATTTACCGCAACAGGGGAAGAAAAAAAAATTACAGCAGGGATCAGCAGCATCACAGCAGCCCTTCATTTGTGCCAGCATTTGGGGCTCTGGATGCTCACTTTGGTGAGCTCTAGAGAGCTCGGTGTCAACCAGTCCACCAGCTCATGTGTCCGGTGCCTAGGAGGACCACCTCCCTGCTCCCGACAGGTGGGCACTCAAAAAAAGTTTGTGAATGGCCCAGGGTGCCAACTTTCCAGGAATAGCTGGAAAGCATTATACTGAAACACGTGCTTCCGGTTCTCTGGGGAGCCCTTTGTTTTTGTTGCTAAAACTTGTGGTTACACACTATTGGCTGTTTAAGTGACTCTGTTTTTGTAGAGTTAATGTTATTTAGGAAATAATGAAGTCCGAAGCACCAGTTCAAATTATGTGTGTGTGGTATAACTGTATATTCAAAATATATTGATTAAAAACTCTGAAAATTAACTTTTTACAGACATCAGCAAATAACAGATTTCTGCTTCTACAGACTATTCCAGTGAAAGTATGGCTGCTTTAAGCCATCCTAAGTGCATATTATTAATATAAAGAAGTGGCTGCACAGACCTACTTCTGGAATGATTCATTTCTGCCCGCAATTATAATTGCATCCATTTGTGATACTAACATTAGGTAAAAGATTTGGGGCTGATTCAGCTATCTTACTCTTCTCATTTAGGCAAGACAATTTAGCTTAATATTTGAAACCTACATAAAACCGCACATTTTCTCCACTTTGTTGCATGTAATTCTTTTGGAAAGAAAAAAACCTTAACCCCCATCTCCCACAAAACCAGATACTAGATGAGCTCCTTTTAAAAATTGTGAAAAATTAAGAATACCATGTTTAGCAAGGTTAAATGATCTAGATGAACAAAAATGTAGATCTAAAGGTCAAATAGCTATTTGACCTATTGGTATCAGGGTACCAAGGGTCTAGACTCAAGCATATCACCTTTGGAGCTACTTAATATATATTAATGACATTAAATAAATCCTTGTTTATCCATTCATTCAACAAACATATAGTACAAGTATTTTGTGCTAGGTATTCTGTTAGCCACAGAGGACTCAAAGATGAACACAGCGCCTTCGTCCTTAGCAACAGTGGGATTGTGTGGCCGAAAAGGGGGGAGCGCCAGGAGGGCAAGTACATCAGCTTGACAGCAGTAGCAGAGAAAGCTTCCTGGAGAAGGAATTACAGTCTCTTTGAAAACTTATTTCATTATTTCTAATTATAAAAGTAACACATGCTCATTGTGGTACATAAAAGAAAAACAAATTTATAAATAAGTAAATGTGCTCTCTTCAGTGTTCACCATCCCCAACCCTACTACACAGAGCTTGCTGTGTTCAGTGTGGAACTTTTCAGTCTTTTTTGTATGTATGTTTATACACACGCAAACTCCCCCTTTAAAAAAATAACAAAACTAGGATGTCATATATATTTGTCTATAATTTCCTACTTTAAAAAGTGTATTATGGTAATTAGCCTTCTAGATAGTCTCCAGTGATACCTGCTTCCTGGTATTCACACCCTTATGTTAACTCCTCCCACGCTGTATCAGGGTTGGTCTGTGTAGCTAACAGAACCTGGCAGAAGTGATGGAGGTCACTCCTGACTTTAGGTTATAAAACACTGAGGCTTCCATCTTGTATGTCCTTTTTTCTCTTGTATCATTGAGTCTGGGGAAGCCGAATGCCACATTGTAGGGACATTCTGTCTATGGAGAGTCCCATGTGGTTGAGTAATTGAGGCCTGATAACCATGTGAATAGCTGTGATGTCATGAGAAAACCTGAGCTCAAACAACTCAGTTGTTTCTGGATTCCTGGCCATAGAAACTGTGAGATGATAAATGTGTGTTGTTTTAAACTACTAAGTTTTGGAGTGATTTTTTACATAGAAATAGCATATTTTTTCAAATGACTTATTCTTTTCAATAACTGTTCTACAGTATAACCTTTCTGTAGACAGGCATTTGGGTTTTAGCAAACGACGTAATGAATACCCTTGGACATAGCCATACTTCTACAGGTATTTCGGGAAAGGGGGAGAGAGGGAATCCTAGAAGTGGAATTGCTGGGTCAAAGGGTAATTTAAAATTTTGGCCGGGTACGGTGGCTCACGCCTGTAATCCCAGCACTTTAGGAGGCCAAGGAAGGCAGATCACTTGAGGTCAGGAGTTCAAGACCAGCCTGGTCAACATGGTGAAACCCTGTCTCTACTAAAAATACAAAAATTAGCCAGGTATGGTGGCGCGTGCCTGTAATCTTAACTGCTCTGGAGGCTGAGGCAGCAGAATCACTGAAACCGGGAGGTGGAGGTTGCCATGAGCTGAGATCATGCCACTGCACTCCAGCCTGGGTAAAAGAGTGAGACTCCATCTCAAAAATAATAACATAAAATAAAATAAAATCTTGATTTATTGCCAAATTGCCTTCTAAAAAAGCATATAACAGTGTTCTCACTTTAACCAATACTAGATATTATCAATATTTTTAATGTTTGCCAAACTGATAAGCAAAAATAAAAAGGGGTCTCATTGTTAATTTGCATTTATCAGTGAGACAGTCTGACTGAAACTTTTTGAAATGTATTAAACATTTGTCTCTCCACTTCTGTGAATTATTTATTGATATCCTCATCCGATTTTTGTTTGGTTGTCTTCTTAGTGCTTTTTTTTTTTTTTTTGAGACGGAATTTCGCTCTTGTTGCCCAGGCTGGAGTGCAATGTCTCGATCTCAGCTCGCTGCAACCTCCGCCTCCAGGGTTCAAGCGATTCTCCTGTCTAGGCCTCCTGAGTAACTGGGGCTACAGGCGTGCACCACCACACTCAGCTAATTTTTTATATTTTTAGTAGAGACGGGGTTTCACCATGTTGGTCAGGCTGGTCTCGGACTCCTAAATTCAGGTGATCCACCTGCCTCAGCCTCCCAAAGTGCTGGGATCACAGGCGTGAGCCACCATGCCCAGCCTTCTTAGTGATTTTTAAGAGCTCTTTGTAAAGTTTGGCTATTAACCATCCATTCTATATATGTTGCCAGTATATCCTTTTTTTATGTCCTCTTTTAGCTTTGCTAGTGATGTGTTTTGCAATTTTAATTTTTGTATGTTGTCAATCTTATTCTTTAGTTATTTAATGGGACTTTTATTTATTTTTATTTATTATTGTTATTTCTTGAGATGGAGTTTCACTCTTGTTACCCAGGATGGAGTGCAATGGTGCAATCTCGGCTCGCTGCAGCCTCCACCTCCTGGGTTAAAGCAATTCTCCTGCCTCAGCCTCCCAAGTAGCTGGGATTACAAGCACTTGCCACCATGCCTGGCTAGTATTTTGTAGTTTTAGTAGTGACGGGGTTTCACCATGTTGGCCAGGCTGGCCTCAGGTGATCCGCCCACCTTGGCCTCCCAAAGTGCTGGGATTATAGGCTTCAGCCACCACGCCCAGCCTAATGTGACTTTTAAATGATGGGTAAGAATTTACCAAGCCAAGAGCAGGGCAGTCCAGGCACATGGACCAGCTGAAAACCTGCATCACTTACATGAGGAATTTGTGAGCACACTGGTTTTGTGTGAAGAGAAGTGGTGCTGCAGACAGAGGCAAGGGCTATCCCCAGAGGACCCTGGCTGCTTGGTTAGTAAGCTTGAATTTTTTCCCATAGGTAATCCTATAAGCAGAGAAAGGTTTTATACTGAAATTGATGTAATCAGATTGCATTTGAGATCTGTCTCCGGCAGCTGTGTTGAGGAGGATGGTTCTGAGGACACAGAACTGGAAACAGACACACCATTTAGGAAGCTGCTGCAATTGTCCAGAGAAAAGCTAATGATGGCTTGAACTGGGGCAATGGTGGTTGGATTGAGGGGAAGAGATATAAGGGAGCAGTGTTTAGGGGGTAAAAAGGATCTCATTCGATGTGTGTGGAGAAGTCGGAATAAGGGAAGGACCAAGGATGGTGTTTAGGTCTTTAGCTTGACCCAAATGGATCTTTTATAACAGCTTGACTTTTGACAACAAATGAAAAGGCATGTGTAGGAGTAAAAGCTGGGTTAGTAGGCAAGTGAGTTTGGTTGGAACAAAATGAATGCAAAGGCTTGTGGGAAACCCAGGTGGGGAAGGTAGGTGTACAGATTTGGGAATATTCAGTATTAACATGAAAGTAAAAAACATTTAAGTGGATCAGCATATACAAGGAAAAGCCTGTTAAGTAAGAAATTCGAGGCCAGGCGCGGTGGCTCATGCCTGTAATCCCAGCACTTTGGGAGGCCGAGGCAGGCGGATCACAAGGTCAGGAACTCGAGACCATCCTGGCTAACACGGTGAAACCCCGTCTCTACTAAAAAATACAAAAAATTAGCCTGGCGTGGTGGCGGGCGCCTGCAGTCCCAGCTACTCAGGAGGCTGAGGCAGGAGAATGGCGTAAACCCAGGAGGCGGAGCTTGCAATGAGCCGAGATTGCGCCACTGCATTCCAGCCTGGGCGACAAAGCAGCGAGACTCC
This sequence comes from Pongo pygmaeus, assembly GCF_028885625.2. Classification (NCBI taxonomy): domain Eukaryota; kingdom Metazoa; phylum Chordata; class Mammalia; order Primates; family Hominidae; genus Pongo; species Pongo pygmaeus. Next base: position 137,275,449 of record NC_072378.2, on the reverse strand, counting down.
GTCTCAAAAAAAAAAAAAGAAATTCGAGTTCATTTTTGGAAGAGCCAAATTATTGCTAAGATACACAGTTAAGAAGTGCCAAAGGCAGAAAGGATAGCTGACTCTCAGCCTGGATCTCCCTGGGCGTGATGGACCTTCATAGGGTCACTCCAGACTAAGGTTCAGCTTAGCTCTTGAGACTTGGAAACTCAATTCTGTCAATTCTCTCAGGAATAATCAGGTAGAACCAGAGAGTTCTACATTTTAACTATTTCTCAGTATGCTAATTTCTGTTATTCCTAAGAAAAGGAGGCTATGTGACAGGACCATGGGTTTGGATTCAATCATTCCAGATTTCAAATTCGTTTCATTATTTTTTGGCTATTATGACTCCTGAGAACGTTGGCTTCCTTGTCCTGAAAACAAGGAGGGCTACCTTGCAGGGATGTTATGGAGATTAAAAGTGATAACATATATAAAGCATCTCACATGGTGCCTGACCACAAATCAGTAACTGAGTTCCCTTTTCCTTTATCCAGTCTTTAGTGCTGTTCTGTCACTGCACGTATAGGAGGAGCTTGTGGGGAGGCAGACAAGATGAAAGCTAAGAGCTCAGCAGCCAGGAGACAAATGCTGATTTCCCAACCCGGAAAGAACGACTGGTCATCCTCTGAAGCCCAAAAGCTGCTTAGCTTGTGAGCTACCAAGGATTCAAAAATCTTGCACATTGTCTTTCAGGAGAGAATCCAAGTCTGCTCCTCAGAGTTTTCCAATTCTAGTTTCAGGGAACCAACTCGATAAGCATTCACCCACTCTCATATTGATAGACTCCAAGAACCTGAGTTATATATTATGAAGCCAATGATCTAAATATCTCTAACATCCCTGGAATAGAGGGAAAAGAATAAATCAAGGGAGAGGTTAATTTTTAAATTACAAGTCTTTGTTTCGAAAGATACGTGATAGAACATTTTGTTAATAAAATCTCTTGCATTCTATAAAGGAAAAAATTTCATTTCATTGTAAATATTATCTGTGTTAGATATTTTTTGAGACAAGGTCTGTCACCTAGGCTGGAATGCCTTAGTCTGGGTCACTGCAGCTCAACTTCCCAGGATCAAGCGATCCTCCTGCCTTAGCCTCCCCAGTATCTGGGACTACAGGCATGCGCCACCATGTCTGACTACTTTGGGTTGGATACTTTTAAGGGTCTATCACAAATTCTGCTGATACAGAGAACACCCATTGTAGACCCACTTTTACTGACCACACCTTGGTGTAAAGCCATTAGTTCATACAGAGGCAAGCAGCAAGAAAAAAGGCTGTCAAACTCATCAGTGTGACAACTCTAAGGATGTGGTTAAGCACCATGTTCATTGCAGTATACTTAGTTAAGCACTGTCCTCTTTACGGGACCTCTCAAAAGCAATCTGTATTGCTGATTCAAGAACCAAAAAAAAGCTGGGCACTGTGGCACGTACCTGTAGTCCCAGGTAATTGGGAGCCTGAAGTGGAAGGATGGCTTCAGCCTAGGAGTTCAAGACCAGTTTTGGGCAACAGAGTGAGGCCCCATTCTCAAAGAACAGAAAAAAAAAAAAAAGAACCAAAAAGAGTTGTATTTTCTCTGAGACCATTCATTCATTTAACTAACAGTTGCTGAGCCCCTTCTGTTGCCTGTGCCAGGCAGGGTGGTAGGGCCAAGCCTGGCACAAGGACAGAGTCTGCCCTCTAGGCTATAGGCACTGAACTGTGTAACTGATCAGATTTCCTATTTATGAAGCTAGAAACCTTAGCAGCAAATCTTTGGCCCAGTCAGTAGTAACTTTACAGGACTTTGAGGTATGTATACTCAAGCCCTACTCTTGGCTCCACTTTCTGTCTTTGGTTCCACTTCTTAATTTATGCTGTTTTCTTTTTATATCTTAAGCTGTCTTAAATTTTTTCTGCAACAAGTAAATCTATAAAGAAGACAATATACATATACTTTATTTTTGCTCTGATTATTATGAGCATATTTTGTTCTTTAAAAAGAACTTAAGAATTATAATCTTTGCCATTTATAGCATATCTTAATATTATGTAGAAAATATAAGTGTTATGCAAAGTAGTTTGTTTTGCTGATTTTTCCTCTTTAACCGACTTTTTTTGTTTTTTTCAGTTCATCTGCACCTAGAGCTTTTTCAAGAAAACTTACGGAGGTGGCAAGGAGCATGTATAGCAGTACTTAGGCCTGGTTTCAAGGTCAATAGCTAGAAGCCTTAGTAGGACGTAAAACTTTTTGTTTAATTGACAGTTTAAAAAATTTTTGATATTAGAGAAGTGGGAAGACAAAATTATAGAGTCATGGGTACAATATCTAAAAATATGTGAATAAATGCTAAAAAAAACAAAACAAAACAGTAAGCTCTTAGCTCATAGCATTCCATGTTCTTAAAAACATGGCACCAGTCATTGAGAGAATCTTATTCAGTCTATGTGTCAAGCACTGAGTAGATGCTCAATAAACAGCTACTAAATAAAAGAATAAATTAAATATATTCTAGTGTCCTGTTACTGAACCACAGATATATCTATATTATATATAGTACTGTATTCACATATACAATGTATTAGAAAGAGCAGTCTTTTGGGGGAAGTTATAAAATGATAAATTATCAATAGATCCAGTTTATTTATTTATATTTTACATCAAAAATGACAAATTAAAAATGAAATATATCACTATCTATATAAGTATAATCTACTGATCTCCCATATTTTAATCCATTTTATGACCCAGAGACTACATTTTAATAGATATTACAAGATATACCATAACATTAATTATTTCTTAGAATTTTAAGAAATATGGCTTATGTATCAGGCTTAACGAGTGAGCCAAAGTTTTTATCAGCTCCCTCAAAACTGATTCCAGGGTAAATTGGAAAGATTTGAAATCTGAATAGCATATAAAAGCATAATGTCTATGTTTTTCATAGTTAATTTATTTGCTGTTAGGCAGTTCTTCAGCCAACATCCTCTGTTTCTGACCAAAGTAGTATATGTATCTCAAGCAGGAATGCTAAGACAAGCAGGGTCATAGATCTTTATTGTTTCATCCCAAGAACAGTCAGCCACCTAGAAAACAAAAATGAAGTAAGAAGAAACGTATTTAGACATACAAAAATTCAAAATTGGCAGCAAAAACCCAAGTCATTTAGAGTGTCGTAAATCATCCACTAGTAAACATATTTTTGAACAGGGAAAACATAGGGCTAAGTTTTTGATAAAAGGTCCATATTCCCTTTTTAGGATATACCTCAGGGTATTCCAACTGATTCCCATTGATTGAGTATATTCCAATTGGTATATTTCAATTGATTGAGGTTTCCTATAAGAATGTCCCCCACCTTCACTCCACCCAACAGCTACATAATTCCCTACTATCTGAGATAAATGTAGAAAAGATACATTCCAGACTGTGAACAAGATGCTGTGCTCAATATTGTGGGACTGAAGAGGAAGATAAAGTAAAGCTCTTGCCTTCAAAAAATGGCTCATTCAAGACTGAGTGTGGAAGGTGCACTAACAGAGACTCTTAGGGGGACTATACGATTCCAGCTGGGACAGTGTCAGACAACTTCACAATGCCATGGCATTCCCACTGGACCTCTGTAGGAGGCAGACATAAAAGACAAGGACCTTCACATCTACAAAGCCATAGGAAAACATGAAGGGAAGAAAGTCCAGGGTGTTCAGGAACTATGCATTAAAAACTTAGTGAATATAGCAATGTCTCCGGGTATAAAATTAATATATGAAAATCAACTGTATTTCTATATACTCGTTTTTTAATAGAAATGGATGAGGCAATTTTTAAAATTTATGTGGAAATGCCAGGACTTAGCCAAAAGAATCTTGAAACGAAACAACAAAGCTGCACTACTTACACTAGCTGACTTCCAGACTCAGCATGATACTGTAATCAAGACCGTGCAGGATTAGGATAAAGACAAGTAGATCAAAGGAAGAGAACAGAGTTCAGGAATAGGCCCCATACTTGGACAAATGGCTTTCAACAAAGATACCAAAACAATTAAAAAGCAAAAGGAAAAAAATAGTCTTTTCAATAAATGGTGGTAAAACAACTGAATATCCATAGGAAAAAAAGTGAATCCTGACCCCAACTTTGCACATAAAAATGAATTTGAGATGGACCACAGACCTAAATATAAAAGCAAACAGTATAACCCTTTTAGAAAAAAAAAATAGGAAAATATATTCTCAATACAGAGGTAAGTAAAGATTTCTTAGGGATACAAAAAGTAATAATCAAAAATTTGGTAAGTTACACTCAATCAAAAATAAAACTTTTGCTCATCAAAAGACACTGTTAAGAAAATGAACAGGCAAGACACAGTTATATAAAATATTCATAAAATATACACCTGACAACTTGTATCAAGAATACATAAAGAGCCAATACAACTCAATAATAAAAGACAATCTAATTAAAAATAATGGGCAAAAGTAAGCACACAAAAAGTGCTCAACATCATTAGGGATTAGGGAAATGCAAATAAAAATTACAATGAGATACCACCATATACTCACATTATGGCTAAAATTAAAGATTGACAACACCAAATGTCAGCAGTGATGTGGAACAGCTGTGATCGCATACATTGCTGGTAGGGAGGTACATGATACCACCATTTTGGAAAACAATTTGGTCGTTACTTACCAAGTTAAACACATACCTATCTTTTGACCCAGTAATTCCACTCCCAGATATTTGTCCAAGAAAAATGAAAACATGTTTGCAAAACAATGTATACACGAATGTTCATAGCAACTTCATTCACGATAGCAAAAAATCGAAAACCAAGGCTGGGGGAAGTGGTTCACACCTGTAATCCCAGCATTTTGGGAGGCCGAGGCAGATGGATCACCTCAGGTCAGGAGTTCGAGACCAGCCTGGGCAGCATGGTGAAACCCCACCTCTACCTAAAATACATAAAATGAGCCAGGTGTGGTGGCACACACCTGTAATCCCAGCTACTAGGGATGCTGAGGTGGGAGAATCGCTGGAACCTGGGAGGCAGAGGTTGCAGTGAGCCGAGATCATGCCACTGCACTCCAGCCTGGGCAACAGAGTGAGACTCTGTCTTAAAAAAAAAAAAAAAAAAAAAAAAAGGAAAACAACCAAAATACCCACTAACAAAAGAATCCATAACAAATTGTAGTAAATTCATACAACAGAATGTGCTCAGCAAAACAAAGGGAGGAATTGCTAACAGGCTCAGTACCATGGATGAAGCTCACAGGTTAAGAGGCCAGAAACAAATGAGGACATACAGAAGAGTTCTTTATAGAATTCTAAGACAGGCAAAACTCATCTAAGGTAAACAAACAAACAAAAATCAGAACAATGTTACTCTTCTCACCTGGAGGGAAGGGTGGGGATAGGGGAGATTGGAAAGGGGTAAAAAGGAAACTAGGGGAAACATCAAATAACTGGGATGATGTGAATTTCACAGGCATATCTATTTGTCAAAAATGTATATCTAAGATTTGTAAATTTCAATATGTTAATTATACCTAAAAATAGTAAAAATAATGTTAGCGATAACAATTAAACGATGTGTGAGAGTACAGGAATAAATAAAATAAGAATGTTGATAGTTGTTCAAGCTAAGTAATGAAGTTCATTATCCGATTCTGTTACTTTATATGTTTTCAAAATTTTCCACAATTAAAAAAAAGAAAAGAAACAAGGTAGGCAGTAAAATGAAAGATGAAGTAGCAAGAGAGTGCTTTTAACCAAAAGTATTTGCACTCCATTTCCCAGCCTTTCATGGTTATTACAAAGGCTGAAAATTACACAAAAGAACCCTCGTTTTGACTAATGTAATTTCTTGGCTATCACTAATTTTGAATACAAGAACCATTCAAATTAATCAGAGTAATATTAGCTCCTTATCATTCACTAGCAATATTCTGAGATCAGAGTCCAAGCTACAGAAAGCATTATAGACTTTTTAGTCAAACTTTTAAATTTAAAAACCACACTCTTCAAGATCTGGTTGTTCCTACTTCATTTCTCATTGCACCGGGCTCACACCTCAAATCCAAGCATGCTGTTTATGCCTCTTCGCTCTTGTTCTTTTACTGACTGCTTCTCTTTAATAACTCCTCTTCTCCCTCCCTTTCTGTCTGCTCCTCTGTCCCCTTTGCCTTGCTCTGCCAGAGATGTCTCTTTTTTAAAAAATCAGTTTAGGTATCACCTCCTCTATGAAGTCATTCACTGTACCCATAATACTTGATTGTACTTATTTTACCGACTGAAGACAAAGAGTTGTCTTCAGCTCTTTGAGGGCATGGACCATGTCTTATTAGAACAACATAACTCAATGAATATTAGCTCAACAAATCAATTTTATAGATTACAATTTCAGAGGTTAACTCTGTCCTCATGTTCACACTAGAGTAGCAGAGCTACAGCCAGAACCTAAACCTGTTAAATGTACTCAGTAAAAACAGTGCCTTGTAGAAAAGGCAAACTGAAAACTACTATTTGCCTAATCTTGCAGTTTTCGGTTTTTATACCATAGGACACAAAGATCATTATGTTAAATTACCCCTGTCTCATCTATGCTTATTTTTTTCAAGTGCTGGGCCTTTCCACATGTTAAGCATCCGCTACTGGAGAGAAGAGAATCAGAGAAATAAGACTTAGGTTTCTAGTGCAAGGTATCTATAAATTATGTTTCTGAAACTTTATTCAGCACTCTTCAATCCAGCTTATTTATTCAGGATTTATAATAACTACCAAATGTCAAGTCCACTGATTCAGCAAATGTTCATAAATCTATACTTAATTGGATTAAGATAGATCTAAAACTGCAATGATATAGAATTATGAATAGATTAATTCAAATTGATGAAAATAGTATTCCCCTATTTGTTAATTAAACCCTATCTGGTTCTACAAATTTAAGCAAGCTAACAATAAAGAAAATAATAATAAGGTAAGAAAAAAGCACTTTACTAACTAACAAAGAGGCTCTAGATTCTCCAAGGTTGCTATGTAGGAACTTCCTGGTAAGGAAAAACTATTGTGCCATGTGGTCCCCAGGGGACCTCTTATTAATTATCACCACCACTGCAATGGCTTCTGGTAGCACTGCTTCCCCTCTAATTCTAGAACTGAAAGTAAACATGGGGTTCTTTCTTAATGCCCCATGGTACCTATCTGTGGCCAGCCTAAGAGACTTTTTAAAAAGACTATACTAAAAATAAGGGCTAACAAAAAGACACATATTAAAAAAGACTTTGCTAAAAAAAAAAGTGTTAACAAACAGAAAAAATAAGTAAAGAAAATGGCATGAAAATAAATAATCTGCTTTATAGGATGAGATACACTCGTTCTTTAGCTTGTCAAACAAAGAGGCATCTTTCCTGGCTCCCAGCCTGCTTCCTCGTGACAAATCCTTCCCCTCCCGGATGGAGGAATTGCAATGCAATTCCACAGGAACGCACGCCTGGCCATGAAGACCCCTTCAAGGCCAGACTCAGGATAGAGAATGAGAAAGATGGTAATAGGAATCTCCTTTTCCACCTACCCAAGATTCTCTTTCTCAGTTTCAGTCCCTTATATGAGAACCCCACTTATTTGCCCATTATCTTGCTATCAGAAAAATTGTAAATGATTGAAACCAGAAAAAAAGATGACTAAGTGTTCTTTCAGTGGGAGGCTGGCATTGTCTTAGGGACCATATGGGTTACCTGTTTCTCCAGAGCTCTGTGCGTTTCACTTTCTGACTAGATTACTTTACAACTCTGTAAATTATAGAAAACCGATAGCAAGGCAAATGATTCCCATTCATAAAAGTTGCGAGGGAATTCTGTCCTGTAGAGATGCAACTGATGCCCCCCTTACCCGCTGCAAGAGATGACTCCAAACCTTAAGTCTTATTGCCCTGTGGATAGTGTCCAGTTTTACACCTATTAGTAAATTCATTTCAGCACTCAATGATTGCCTGTGTCTGCTCTTTAGTTCCTTTAAGCTAGCTGTCAAATCTTACATGAGTTACATAAATTAGTTAAATAAAATCTTTGACACATGTTCATACTATGAGAGTCATGTCACCATTTTGAAAATTATCCTTTAACATGGCCACACACAGGGATTCAGTTTACTGTCTCAAGAGGGTAACCATTATTTCAATGAAACATAATAACTCTTGCTTTCTTATAGGACATACATAGTGAGTAACAGAAAAACCACTTCATTAACAGAACAAACATTATGAAATGGGGAAAATGGGTAGACGTTATATTTAAAAAAGAGGCTGAGAATAGTTGCTAAAATTGGGCATGAAATTAAAGGCAAACAATAATATAAGAGTATACAGATATGATCAATTTACCAGCTCATCAGAGGATATAAAAGTTTTTCCTAGTTCTTGACTATAAGAGAAATATATAATACGCCATTACAAAAATTATTCGGTGCCAAAAGAGTGACTTTATAAAAAATACATCTTTCTTCACATGGCTGTAAAAAACCCAACATCTCAACCCTCCAGTAGGCCAAAGGCATACATTAAACTATAGTTTACTGGAGGCACTTCTAGAAGACGGTGGTTCTCAAGCTTTAGTGTCCATGAGAATCACCTGGAGGTCACACAGACGGGTCCCCATCTCCCTAGCCTCAGGCTTCAGAGTGGGGTCCTGGGATCAGTATCACTGGCTCCACTTTGGGCTGACACAGGCTGGGGTCTTGAAGCCAAGGTCCACAGATAGGTTTCAGAAAGTCCATACATACAACATTTTGTGTATATTTACATTCTGGTGGGAAGGGAGAGAGAATCCATAATTTTCTTCAGAGTCTCAACCCCTGACCCCAAACATGAATCCAGAGTATTCTTCAGCTGGGCATTGTAATCGTCTGCCGCCCTTTCCAACACTCAGCTAGGACTGAGGACCTCTGAGAAACAGTATAACATGTATCAATTTTTTAACTGGGTTTCTGTCATGTGAACTAAGATGGGGTACTTGTGCAGGAACTTTTTGTTGTTGATTAAAAGAAATTCAAAACTTGGCAGGACTGAAGTATTCTTAAGGAAGAATTCTCTTCCTTTCCTGAGGAGAAAGAATAAGAATATGCCACTAATACAACGGAAAACACCTTGTGCCATATTTTTACATTTTTATTTAAAATTTAAGTTTCAAATCTGATAGGTTAATATGAGATAGGAGGAGACAGAATTAGTAGGAGGACTAAGAGGAAACATGATTGAACCATCTTTAAACAAAAACCTAAGTCCTCCCTGAAGCATTCCTAAATCAAAAGTTTATGTAGCTTTTCTACATATATAAGCCAATATCCAGAATTTCTACTGAAAGGCATGAGAAAATTTTATTAATCATTTAAGCTATGGTTAATAACAATATTTTTATTTACTTTCCTTGAGATTTGTATCCTGCTGAGTTCTAAATGGGCTGATGTGGTTTATAGATTAAACCACAAAGCCAAATAAAGATTAATTAAAAAAAAAAGAAAAGCCAACTCCAAATAACAAAATCTGTTCTAAAGGGAACAAATGGAGCAAAATATTTCAGGCATCAGAGCTGAGCACATCGTAATACTGGCAAAATAACTTAGGCTCTATGCTTTATAACAATGAACGAGGAAGCAAAAGCATGCTGGGTAATATAGTATCTGTTTTCTAGTAACATTCATGCACGTTTATAAAAACTAAACCTCAAGATAATTTTTTTTTAGAGTCAGGGATTGTATCTTGATTAAATCTGTAAATCTATATTCCTTGTGTTCTACATACAGTAAACCTTTGATAGATGCTTGTTGACTGAATGATTCCATGTATTAGCCATAGTTTTCTGCAAGATTTTGTTGAGTAGAGAGAGCCCCTCACATAATAAAAAGCATCCAATTAGGTGTGAGGTCAGAGATGTGGGTAAAAGCAACAAGTTTTATGGGATTTGGAGGATATATATTTTGTTTGTTTGTTTTTAATTTCAGGAATATTTAGAGAAGTTTCACAGGGAGCTTGCCTTTGTGTCCTAAGAACTGTTTGTCAAATATTCCTCAGCATTACAAAGCTATCTAAAAGATAATTTATGTATACATGTATTCATCCATTTATTCAACAAAGACTTATTAAGAACCTCCTCTGTGTCAGAAGTATGTACAGGTTATGACAATAAACACAAGGGTCCTGGTCTCTGGCTCCACAGATCTTGATTGTAATGGAGAGAGAGGTAAGCAAAGAGACACCTATACTGTAGAGTAACATGTACAATGACAGAGGAATTACAGGGTCCCATAAAAGTAGGCAAGGGGCCATTATAATCGAATGTGAGGGAAGTGCCTGCTTTCAGGTGGAAGTAATATCTAAGCTGAGGCTTAAAGGAGGAGCCCGCCAGACAGCATTTGTTGTTGTTTTTGGGTCAGGGGCACAATGGAAAAAAGGAAAATGTTCTAGGCAGTGGGATACATCAGAGTAAGTGAAGAACTGAAAGTTTTAGTTTTAAGGCAATTTAAAAGTTATAATTGCATTATAACTCCTCTGATGAAACTCAATCTTTCGAGAGGCAGTTTTTTTCTGAATCCCAACTAGGGTTTTCTGAAGGCTGGGGCATCTCTTGTTTGACCCTCTTCCCTTACAGGATGAGTGTGCACGTGGACACTCAAGGGCAGAGGCCTCCAGGCTCTACTGCTTCTGCCCAAGGATATACAAGTGGAAAATGTATTCCTTTACTCACAAGCCCCTGCTGTGGTACATTTCATCCCTATGCCCTTCTGAATTTCCTTTAAGCTAAGACCAACATGCTAATCTTTTCATCAAAGTCAGAATTAAAATTACTGACATTATGGAAAAAAAGATGGTTTGTCAAAATGTTATATTTCTTAATGTAAAATTTGAAGAGAGAATCAATCTTATTATTTTAAAAGATGCTATCTACTAGGGTAGTAAAAAAAATGAAACTAACAAGGTAAGATGCCATATAAGTTCTATTTTTAATTATTTCATTTTCACTTTAATACAGCAAAATAGGCATTTCTGTTATAAGAATAAGCACACTAATCAGAAATATGAATTACTTGCTTTGAACTAATGTGTCAGTTTCTTCAAAACATACAATAAAGCTTGAAAAACTGAACAGAAATTTATGTCAATAAAGCCTATTAATTTCTAAACAGAGGTATGTATGGCGTATACATTAAGACATCTTCATACATGGAATGCCAGAGAGCAACTCTATCAAACCAGTATTTTAGCATTTCCTATATGCAAAATACCGGACTAAATGCTATATAAATCCAAAGATAGTAAAGAAACATGCATTCACTAAGAAGACTATAATAAAAATTTACCAATAGTGGATCAAATCACATGTATTATAGAACATCTTCAATAATAATGGTCCCATAAATGTGGATTTTAGAGAAGGAAACATTAAAATGGAAATACAACACTTTAAATACGTGTAAAATTTAGAAAATGAATTTATATCCCTTAATTGCGTCAATTCTCTCCACTTTATTAAAATGTTTACACATGCAACTGATAAGGTAACTTATCTCAAATGATTTAATATGATTGTTAATAATAATCAGGAATTCCAACTGACTCATTAGGAGCTTTACTTTATTCAGAAGTTTTCCATTTGCTATTTATCATTATACCCTTTTTTTCTCTATTTCGTGGACAATTGCTTTTGCCCTTGGGAAACTTGTTCAATCTACTGTAATTATCTTTATGACACATGGCCTCTTTAGCAAAAATGAATAATAGAAACAGGCAGAAAGATACAGACAGAATGAAAAAAAAATCATAGTTAACTCTACATTTTGAAAAAGCAGCCAAGACATTATACTGTAGTATATTAAATTTGGAACTAAAGGAAGAAACATGCTTTACTTACTCAACCAGCTTACAATAGAAAGTGACTACAGGAGAGAATATGGTTTATTATGATAATCATTACGGAATTTATGCAAAAGCAAGGAAAGAGTTGACCAATAAACTAAAAAAATCCTTTTCATTAATTCATTGAATAGCTATTTAGCACATATGTATCAGGTGGTTGACATTAATCCACTGTGTATTTCTGGGCACTCAAGATATTTAGTTGACACAAAATATTTACTGAAGCAGAGAAGGAAAGAAGAGGAGGAGAGAAGGAAGAGAAGAACTTAATTCTGGAGTCAAAAAGGCAAAAATAATTTTCATAGGCAGAGGCAGAGGAGAGCAAGAGAAACGGGTAAAAACATGGATATGACAAATAACAAAATGTAATTGTTCTGCAATAGAGGATTACATAGGATGGTGAGAACTAAAATTAAAAAGGAAAACGGATTATATTGAATCCTGAAAGCAAGATTAAGAGTTCAGACTCTACACTGAAGGGAACGAATGGGCTTCCTCTTGAAGGTTTCTGAGTAAAGATGACAATGATAAAAACGACAATTTAACTGGATTGATTTGCAAATTAAAATTAGTATTTAATAGTATGGCAGGAGGTTAATGGTCAGAGCGGTTTAAAAGCATCACAGGAGTGACTGACCAGGAATTCCAAAAAGAGAAAGATAGGTTAGGAGGCAAATATAGTAGCATCTGTATTGGATGACAAATGCCTTAAAAAAGGGACAGCAATAGAAAAAATGTATTCTGTTGCAGGCACATGATGTGTCTGTCCATTTATTCCAGTCTTTTTTCAAAGGTCTCTTAGCAAAGTAACATAATCTTCTTAATCTAGAGTCCTGTATATTTTTAATTTTTTTCTTTGGGAATACTACACCCATACACACACACACACATACACAGTTGTTGCCTTGTAAAAGTAATTTTTCCCATTTTATTTTCTAACTGATAATTGTTATATCTATAGGTTATTCAATGTTATACATTTATTTTAACTGACTTTCTTATTGGACTCTCTTATTATTTTTAATAGGTTTAAAGTTGATATATTTAATACTTATTCAATTTGACAATCATATGAATTACAAATGACAATAAAATGTTCTACCTTTAAAAAATTTACATTCTATTTTGTTTTCTCCTATTTCTAACTGGCCACACAATTTTTAGAACCATGTTCATTTACAGTGGTGATGGTGGCAGTTCTCACCTTGCTCCTTTCAGGTCAAGCACTAACAAAACCAGATTTGCATTATGGAAACCTCTCCCTGGAGGCAACATGGAGAATCAATGGGATGATGGAAAGAGCTTAGAGACCAGGTTTGAGATTGTTGCAGTAATCCACGGTAAAGGTACAAATAAGTGCTTATCTAAGGCAGTGGAGGTAGAAAGGCATTGTCTGGATTTCAGAGATATTGGTGAGAAACAACTCATAAACTCAATACCAAGTTGAATTTAGGAAGTGTGAAGAGACAGGAAAACTAGGATTATTTCCCAGCTCTCTAGTATGGCCCCGAAATGCAATCAATTGACCAGGTTAGGAATACTGAAGGAAAAGCATGACATCTACTCAGATCTCACAGTAAAGTCCGCTGGATACACAGGGCAAGTATCACTAGCATAAAATTATATGACAGCTTTAAGGGGAAGTTGCACCGAAGTAAGAGGGCTAAGATTGAATATTGGAGAACATCTACTTTTGGAGGGATGGTGATGAAGACATTTAGCAAAGAGGTAAGGAAGAAGAGGTCAGCATGGTAGCACTGAAAAAGTAGGACAGGAAGATTTTTTTCAAATATAAAAATTATATGGCTAAATAAGAAAAAAGTCTGAAAAAAGGCTAATTCGGGTTTCAGGAGTTTACTGGTGATCTTTTTGGGCTTAACTTCAATTGAATGATGAAAGGAAGACAGGTTTAAAAGACAGTGTAGATTCTGAGAAACTAAAAGCAAGAGGTCAATTTACTAATTCTAGATATTTAATAATAGAAGAGAAATAGAACTTACTGATAGTGTGACAGGACAGTGGGGTAAGCCCCACAGAGCTCTGAAAACAGAAGAACCGATTGAAGATCTAAAAACAGTGGATAAGTGAAGAAGCAAAGATGTGGATGAGGAAACCAGCGAGAAAATTAGAAACCCACTGGAAGGATGGGAAAAAAATAGAGATAAAATGCAAACATTTTGGGGTGACAGAGATGGAAGAAGATGCTCATTCCTGGGAACTCTCTTTTAACAGTAAGTAGAACATAAGGTCAAACGTCCAGATACGGACACTGAAAAAGGTTGAGGAAAGATACAGTGGAGAATGGGCTAAAAAAATAAAAAAGACTTCAAAGGTAAAATCAGAAAGACTTCAAAGGTAAGTTGAGTAGGACCAAGAGCCCAAATGAAGTTTTTTAAAAAGTAATCTGAAGTGTGCCTAGTCAGTATGTTTGGTGGGTTTTCAGAAGCAATGCTTCATAATCAAGAGAAAGGAAACTGAATAGGAAAGTGAGTGATTCAGGAATGAAAGATCAGAGGCAGATGTCAACAGTAATGGGATGCTATAATTGCAAGGGGTATGTATTAGTCCATTTTCACGCTGCTGATAAAGACATACCTGAGAATGGGAAGAAAAAGAGGTTTAATGGACTTACAGTTCCATATGGCCGGGGAGGCCTCACAATCATGGCGGAAGACAAGGAGGAGCATGTCACGTCTTACATGGATGGCAGCAGTAAAAAAAAAAAAAAGAGCTTGTGCAGGGAAACTCCCCCTTATAGAACCATCAGATCTCATGAGACTCATTCACTATCATGAGAACAGTACAGGAAAGACCTGCCCCCATAATTCAATCACCTCCCACCAGGTTCCTCCCATGACACATGGGAATTGTGGGAGTTACAATTCAAGGTGAGATTTGGGTGGGGACACAGCCAAACTATATCAGGGTGTCTACGTAGTGCAGAGGGCAGCAGACGCAGCCTAATACCATCCATCTAAGGAGCAAACTGATATCCTACAGAGCTGGAACTGGGAAATGTTTTATGGCTTAGCAAAAACAACAACGACTTGTTATATCATTGAAAGCTAAAAAATTACACAATTATGAAAGCATAAATGAGGAAACAGCAGAGACTAATGCCTGAGGACACCGACTGCTTCTGGCACTTGTTCTTTTTAACTCTAAAGCTAGTCTGTGACAGATGCAGAAAATATCACCTGACATAAAAGGTGAACAGGACACAAATATCCTAACTACCAATAATGCTTGCCATCTTCTAAAATCCAATTTTCTAAACTCATTAGAGAATTCTTAAATACTTTTATCTACTGTCAACCATTAAACCTGGTAACGAAGACTATGGGAATAGAGATTTGAACCAAAACAAGAGCTGAATTTTTAAATGATATCTAACCAGGCACAGCGGCTCATACCTGTAATCCCGGTACTTTGGGAGGCTGAGGTGGGAGGATCACTTGAGCCCAGGAGATCCAGACCAGCCTGCGCAACACAGTGAGACCTCATCTCTACAAAAAATTAAAAAAATAAAAAAGTGGTGCACACCTGTAGTCCCAGCTACTCAGTAGGATAGGGTGGGGGTGGAGGCTTGAGGTGGGAAGATTGTTTGCACCCAGGAAGTTGAAGCTACAATGAGCCATGACGTACCACTGCATTCCAGCCTGGGTGACACAGTGATCCTGTCTCAAATAATAATAATAATTAAAAATAAAAATACATCTAAAGAACTAGTTTAAATCAGAACCAAATCTAATCATCTTTTACTGAAACAAAACAAAAATATACAAAACTACTTCTACTCTATTAATATTTTAAAGAAAACTCATTATATAGGAGCTATGTGTTCCTAGCATGGACAGATTCAGATATTCATTCATTAAAGATTATCTTAGGTGGGGCATGGTAGCTCATGCCTATAATGCCAGCACTTTGGGAGGCCGAGGCAGGAGGACTGCTTGAGCTCAGGAGTTCTAGATCAACCTGGGCAACATAGCAAGATTCTGTCTCTATGAAAAAAAAAAAAAGAGAGAGGGAAAGAAAGAAAAGATTGTTTACCCAAACTTTGAAAAATACACACACAGATAGAGACTGGAAGGGTAGCTATCATTGGGAAGGAGGGGTTCAGATTTGGGAAGAGGCTTCTGGAATGCAAGCGATGTTCTGTATCTCAACGTGGATAGTGGTTATACAGGGGTAGTCACTTCTGGATAACTAATTGAGCTGTACACTTAAAAATATGTGCATTTTAAAATATAAATTTACATTTCAATTAAATGTAGAAAACATAATAATATGGTAAAACAGAGATTTTTAAAAGAAACATAATAATATGGTATAAGAGATTCTTTCTCAAGTGGGGAAACTATAGGTAATCTTTTTTCTTTCTTCTAAATGTAATTTCCAAAATTTTGTCATGAGGAAAACATTAAAGCTTATTAAACACACAGCGGCGACATCTGAAAGTGGTAGCATTTACTTTAAAAGAGATTGAAATAATAAATAACTATGCCCCAAAAGAATGTATAAAGTAATGTAAACTTGTATCCAGCTTATAAATACTAAACTAAACATCACTGAGCATTTGGAAGAGCAGAATTGATACTGCAGAACACAAAGTCAGGAATTCTAAAGATAAACTAATATAGAAATTCCAGTTATATAAATAGGTGTATTATAGGTCTAGAATCACAAACGTACAAAAAGAAAAAGAGTATCCAATTTAGAAATAATAAGGATAAGAAAGAAAAGATAAAATGTTCGAACTGTACAAATCGTGATCAGAAAAAAAAAAATTTTTTCAAAGAAAATGATGCCTTCAGCCTGGTTAACAAGAGAGGGCGTAGAGCATTTCTCAGCAATTATCCTTAAAGAATGACCCCAGACATTTATTTGTCAAGTTTTAAACTTTTAAAGACAAGATCTTACATTCTGTTAAGAAGAAAGGTGGTGTAATATAAGAATGCCCTTGACCTCATTTCTCAGATCTCTAAGAAAGGAGAAGCTAAAAAGAAAAAGAATTATACACAGAAGAACTCAGATAAATCTCTTTTAAGACTGAGAATATATAAAAACACAGAGCCTTAAAGTAACATTAGCAAGGTCCTACAGCTGCTAAGATCACAGAAGACAATAGGTATATGAAAGCAGATGGAAAGACACTAAGAGGTGAGAGAAAGATACTTTCTAAGGCAATAAAAAATGATCAAAGAGTAAAATTAAATTAATTTACAATCTGTAAATCTGACACATTATGAGACTAAAGGATAAATATAGTATATTAAAAATAACTTGGCTGGGCGCAGTGGCTCACGCCAGTAATCTCAGCACTTGGGGAGGCCGAGGTGGGCGGATCACCTGAGGTCGGGAGTTTTCCACCAGCCTGGCCAACATAGAGAAACCTCATCTCTACTAAAAATACAAAATTAGCTGGGTGTGGTAGCACATGCCTGTAATCCCAGCTACTCGGGAGGCTGAGGCAGGAGAATTGCTTGAACCCAGGAGATGGAGGTTGCAGTGAGCCGAAATCACGCCATTGCACTCCAGCCTGGGCAACAAGAGCAACATTCCGTCTCAAAACAAACAAACAAAAATAAAACTTAAACCACCTACTATACCAACAAAGGTTAGTGTGGCAGATTTTAAGTGACTATGAATTCTTCACAGGTCCTCCCATCAAGTGGTAGAGTCTATTTCCCACTCTTTGAATCTGGGCTGGCCTCACAACTTGCTTTGCAACAGAAGGAATGCTGTGTGGCTTCCAAGTCCAGTTCTCAAGATGACTTGCAGCTTTTGCTCTTGCCCTCTTGGAAAAACACAACTGTTAAGTGCAGAGACCTGGGCACACCTAGAGACACACGGCCTGGAAGACAACCAGCACTACCCACCAGACACATTGAACGAGGCCTAATAGGACCACCCAGACCTAGTTAAGCCACCAGATGGCTGGAACCACATGAGTGGCCACAGGAAAGACCAAAAGAAGAACTGCTAGGGTGAGCCTGGTCCAAATTGCTGCCTCACAGAATTGTGAGCAAATAAAATTGTTGTTTTAGGCCACTAAGTCCTGGGAATTGTTCATTACACAGTGATAGATAACTGAACAAAAGTGAGAGGAAAAATATGGAGATACACGTAGAACTTGATTCGTATCTCCCCTAGAAAGGAGTTTGATGTGACTTGTAAAAATACAAATTATCTCTCTCCTATAGCTGCCCAAGATGCTGAAAGAAGACCAAGGGCAAGACAGTGGCCCCAGCCCCTGCTGTCTTGAAGCAACAGGCCAAGAAAGTGGTGAATCCCCTGTTTGAGTAAAGGCCTAAGAATTCTGGCACTGGACAGGACATCCAGCCCAAAAGGGACCTCACCCACTTTGTGAAATGGCCCCGCTATGTCAGGCTGCGGCAGCAAAGAGCTATCCTCTACAAGAGCCTAAAAGTGCCTCCTGTGATGAATCAGTTCACCCAGGCCCTGGGACCACCAAACAGCTACTCAACTACATAAGCTGGCCCACAATACAGACCAGAGACAAAGCAAGAGAAGAAACAGAGACTTGGCCCAGGCCAAGAAGAAAGCTGCTGGCAAAGTGGATGTCCCCACTAAGAGACCACCTGTCCTTCAAGCTGGTGTTAACACCGTCACCACCTTGGTGGAGAAGAAGAAGGCTCAGCTGGCGGTGACTGCACATGATGTGGATCCCATCAAGCTGGTTGTTTTCCTGCCTGCCCTGTCTCATAAAATGGGGGTCCCTGACTGCGCTGTCAAGGGAAAGGCAAGACTGGTCCACAGGATGACCCACACCACCGTCACCTTCACACAGATTAACTCGGAAGACAAAAGAGCTTTGGCTAAGATGGTGGAAACTATCAGGACCAATTACAATGACAGAGATGATGAGATCTGCTGTCACTGGGGGGGCAATGTCCTTGGTCCCAAGTCTGTGGCTCACACTGCCAAGCTGGAAAAGGCAAAAAGGCTAAAGAACCTGCCACTAAACTGGATTAAATGTACACTGTTGAGTTTTCTGTACATAAAAATAATTAAAATAATACAAATTATCCTTTAAAAAATATATAAATTAATAATATACACAACTCAAATGTTTGTGTTTAAAATACTGGTTCAGATCACCATCTTAATTTGAATAAAATCTATTACTTAGGGATGTGTGTCCTCTGATTTAAGTCCTCTCATCACAAAGTTGCTTTTAATAAGGTAGGCCTACTATGTGTGGAGGATTTAGAAAACATTTGGTATTCTTCAGACCTGGGCGAGGAAGCACCATAGCTGAGGAAATGGAGGTGCTGCAGCTGCTGCCACAGGTTCTAGTCTGGGCTCACAGAGGACAGGTAATAGAAATACATAAGGATGAGGATTTAATGAATATTTACTTAGGATCCTTTGTTTGGGGGTGCCATGTTTCAGTATGTACACTGCAACTTTTTAAGACTAAAATAGAAAACAGGTACAATTATTTTATTAAAATCCATCTATAATAAATGTATCAGAAAAGGAACTAGTTCATTTGAAACACATTATATTTATGCTGAAAATAATGCCATTTCACTCATCATTATTTCAGTTTTTTCTCTTCTTATATCCTATTAAGTCATTTTAAATGAGTATTTCTAATGTTAATGGGAACATTCTAATACCAAATGAGAATCTTTTAAACTCAGAATTACATCTTTAATTCCTAAAATGAAAAACTCATAGGCTGAGAGCTCACGCCTGTAATCCCAGCACTTTGGGAGGCCGAGTAGGGTGGATCACTTGAGGTCAGGAGTTCGAGACCAGCCTGGCTAACATGGTGAAACCCCATCTCTACTAAAAATATAAAGATTAGGCCAGGCACGGTGGTTCATGTCTGTAATCCCAGCACTTTGGGAGGCCAAAGCAGGTGGATCACTTGAGGTTAGCAGTTTGAGACCAGCCTGGTCAACACGGCGAAACCCCATCTCTACTAAAAATACAAAAAATTAGCCAGGCATGGTGGCATGTGCCTGTAATCCCAGCTACTCAGGAGGCTGAGGCAGGAGAATCACTTGAACCTGGGAGGCGAAGGTTGCAGTGAGCCGAGATTGCGCCACTGCACTCCAGCCTGGGCAACAGAGCAAAACTCTGTCAAAAAAAAAAAAAAAAAAATTAATTGGGTGTGGTGTTGCATGCCTGTAATCCCAGATACTTGGGAGGCTGAGGTGGGAGAATTGTTTGAACCTGGGAGGTGGAGGCTGCAGTGAGCCAAGATTGCACCACTGCACTCCAGCCTGGGTGACAGTGTGAAACTCTGTCTCAAAAAAGAAAAGAAAAAAAAAAACACTTTCATATTTATTTAAATTTCAGAACACATTAATGTGAAGTGGGATTTTCTTTTTGTTTAACTTATGAGAGTTATCATAAAAGCACAATTTCACAGTCATGCTCTAGAATTTCCACATATTATTTTGTGTTTCATTGATATGCTGGTTCTTTCACACACTCTGTATTTAAAGGGCCTTATCACTCAACATATTGTAGTGTTTCTGATTGACTTTACAATTTCTAAAATGAAAAAGCTTTTTTTTAAAAAAAACCTGAGGGATATTTAAAGTCCAAAGTGTCTACTCTCAAGTCCTCAAGAGAACAAAAAGGGAGATATATATTGTTTATTAACTTAAATAGCAGACATTCTCCTTTTCTTGTTCTCCATCAGAAGCCTCCCATTCGACATGTGGTGTGAAGACAAGGGCGACAGTCCTGAAAGGGTAGTGACCCGCCTGCCCATGGTCTCAACTGTCTAATGGGACAGCTGAGTCAGGACCACATGCTCCTGACTCCTGCCAACCCGTGGCAACAATCCTGCCGTATTCCATCTTTCTCTTGTCACTTTTCTGTTGGGAGAGGCCTAGAGAAAGCCTTTAAAATGTTAGGATAATACCTCCTGGGAAGGTTCCTTTTTCTCTCAGGGAAATCAGTCTTTCAAGAGGAGAAAGGTATGTCAACTTTCTTGATACCTCTTATTCCCTAGTAGTTTAATGCTCAAACGCTCCAGCTTATATAGCTAAAATGGCAACAATTTTATTCATAAAAGCAACGCATGCCACACAGAGTTGGCTGTGAACTTGGGCAGAAGAGAATATCATGAGATTATATCTGTTACCTGAGTGGGGCTCTGAAGACTGAAGTCTAAACCACAAGTAAACTCTGTATGATGCTCCACTGTTTCAAGAAGAGAGTCAGGCTTTGAAAAGTTCCAGAATCTGTGAAGATAAATAAAAGGGAATAATTTAAATGCTAAAACTACCAAAAAACTTATATTAACAAAAAAATAGATATTTGACATAGCAAAGATTTTATCCAAACAGGCTCAACCAATTCATAAATACAGAACCCCACTATTAAGCCCTACATAAAAAATCCAATAAGAAAAAAATGTACTCCATCCTATTATATATTTTAAAAAAACCCTACATCAATCTACCCTTATAAAAGATTATTCTACTCCCATTAGTATACCTTTTAGGACAGAAGCTTAACAAGTTTTAATTTAAAAAATGTTTTTATATCGCACAAGGACATTGAGATGATAGTCAGTATGCTTTTGTAGCAATTTCTAAAAGCATTCATGGCTATAAAATAAGGATATTGAATTAAATGAACTCTAACATTTTGTGATTTTAAATACGACTTCATTTCTCAACAACTGACATAAAAGATCTTAGGCTTAATTTAAATTTCAACAGCAATTAGAATTCTTTGAAAAAAATCTGTTCTCTTATGAAAATCTCTGTAATTCTGAAACTATCTTTTTTCTTTTTTGAGGCACAGCCTTTCTTACAGATTCCACATCAATATAATTCCTAGAATCAAGAAAAACAGAAATGTATTTTCCTGTGCCAATATTACGTATTCTACTTAACCTCCATAGACTGCAAGTGGTAATATTTACCATAATCAAGCTCTCATTTGTACTGTGCAGACAAGAATTTGGTCCTGTTTTCAATACATAACATAGCACTTTATTTCTAATGCTTTATTTGCTCATCATCTTTTTTATTTGACTCTAAACATACTATAAAAATGGCACATTCAGGATCACAGAGTCATATCCTAATTCAGCTTCTCTAATGATCTACAACATGGCACACTGAAGGTTTAACAGATCCCTTTGAAAGAGAGTAAATACACAGAACCAAGAGCCACAGTTTGTTTAACCTGGTGGTATTATTTCCCCAATAAATACAGAGTTGGCCTTATTAAGTTTTGAAAAGGGTTGTTGCTATGGATAATCCACTGTGTGGGTACCAAAGAAACAATGAGTAAATAGCTCATTTATCAGATTATCGAAATCTACAAAATATTTGAGAAGAGTGATTTTACTTTTGAAAATTTGCCTGTTCAACCAAATGAGGGAACAAGCTGTATGCATTCTCAGAAATCCTAATAGTGGTCTCCACTGTCTTTGCATATTTGTTTCTTTGAATTCTAGAGACAGTGAATTATACCAAAATCTAATTTTCTGGGTCCCGATAATGTTTAGAGAAGCAAAAGTAAACACATAATTTTGTAATTTCATTTCTAAAACATGGTTATTCACTGATTTGCATTATCTGAAATAATAATCAAATGATTCTGCATGTGGCTACTATGTTCCAAAAAATACTCAAAATGATTTTAAAATAGGCATTTAATATGGCAAAAAATAAGTTAAAGGAAAATCAAGGGTAGGAAAGTAAGATGGCATCTGCAATGAAATTGGTACATTCCATGAAGTTCTATGTCCTTGACAGGGAAGGACCTCAAGATGCTAAGCTTTCTAGCAGCCAAAGGAAAAAGGGAGACAATCAAGACCCAAATGCATGGTGTCCACAACCAAATTGCTCCTGGAAAGCTCAGAAGGAAATTCTCCCTTGGGAGTTCAGTGACAAGAAACCCAATGTTTATGTAATAAGAACATCCTCAACATCTGTGAGGAAACATACAGATGCTTTGCCAGCTGCTGCTTATGAATGAATGGCATCACCCTAAAGGGCAGTTTAAAAGAATGGCTCTAAGGGAAAGTCAATTTGATGTAATCCGGGTATTTAGCTCTCTGACTTCATTTGAAATTTAGGTTTTACTTCAGCAGAATGGATAGGCTAAATATTCTTTATGTAAACCATAAAAATTGGTTTCTTTTAGAACATAAGGACAATACAAAGCAACGAGAATTTATTTATACTCTCCTGATGAATTCCTGTAATGCGGTTTCTGTTGTTTTGAGCCAGCTTAGGACAAAGCTGCATTGAGATAAGATAAGGTGGGCCTTATGAAAATTAAGATGCCTCACAAAGACACATGTGTGCAGCTATCCAACTTCAGCCTGAAAGTGTGTGATGAGGGAAATCACACATTCAGGAGAACTGTGATTCTATTCAAAAAGTCCATCTGAATTTGCTCTAATATAGAGCTAATGAGTAGTCAAAGCCTCACAGAGTTCTACACCACAGAATCACAGACATAATTTTAACCTGGGAAAAACTATCCAGTATTTATCTGCATCTTGCAAAGAGTTCATCAAAGAAAATACATGCTGAAACTCTTTGGTGAAGGGAGGGCTGGTCTACTGAATGGCATAAAGACACTTCATTATACCATTTCACAGCTCTGGTAGAAATTACGTAACACACCAAGTGTATACATTATGGTGCATAAACTAAGAGAGGTTCATTTCCAACAGAATGGCTGACCTGGTTTCTAGACCAACATTTTAAAAACTGAAAACCCTGGATGAAACATAAAAACAAATAACCACCTTAAAACTTCATTAAAGCATTAGTGAGGAACACTATAGTAAAAACCAAGTAAAGACTGGAACTCAGAGCAGTAAATGGAAAAATGAAGCCAGCTTTTGCCTTGAGAGGATTTGCTAAACAGAGACAACCTAAGCTTCAGATTTCTTCACCTCAAGGGGATCAGGAGTCAGGAAAATTTTTTCAATCAATATTAATATGCATAATTTAAAAATAATATTCAGTAGTAAAATATCAAAAATATTGTTAAATACAGTAAATTATACAAACTAAGTTGAGAAAACCAAATGCTAAATGGTATGTCAATATACTATAATTTATTATTTAATTGCTAATGGCTTTTTAATAACAAAAGAAATATATGTATTTCTTTCCCCATTCTCACTCTCTAATTAGCAACCACTGTTAACAGTTTAATGAGTATACTTCCAGAGTTTTTCTATGTATCTCTATTGAAGTTCCAGCCAGAAACAGTGAGTTGAAAGGAGGGGCTAACAGGGAGAAAGTGGGTGTTTCTCCAAGTTTTCTCAAGTTTGCAATTAAGGGAGTGGGCATGGTATCTCCTTGCAACCTTCTTCTGGATTCAAACATCCCATAAGTGCTATATATCCAAGGGTCTTCATGCATCTATCACGTAAGTAAAATGAGCTCCTTTTTGCTGGGAGAAGTCATACTATAATATATCATTAAGTGGTCAAATAAGGCACATTATTCTTAAGTGAAATGTTTGTTTTGATCCAGCATATATACTACTTGGTGCCTTTTTGTCTCTTTCCTGATGAAATCACTGACTATTTAATCTCCCTCATGGGAAGTAAATATACTGGATAAGCCTCCAATGATTAAAAATATTACAGAGCTGTAGGAACATTTTTCATTTAAATTGTATATCATAATATAATGTCTTGGTTGAGTTATTTTTTGCTTTTGGTTCCACAATTCTTTAACAATGCAAGTATACAGCACTGTATTACATCTCTCTTCTTTAAACATTTTATTATTACTTTTATTTTTTTTGAGATGGAGTCTCACTCTGTCGCCCAGGCTGGAGTGCAGTGGCGCAATCTCGGCTCACTGCAACCTCTGCCTCCTGGGTTCAAGCGATTCTCCTGCCTCAGCCTCCTGAGTAGCTGGGATTACAGGTGCACGCCACTATGCTCAGCTAATTTTTGTATTTTTAGTAGAGACGGGGTTTCGCCATGTTGGTCAGGCTGGTCTTGAACTCCTGACCTCGTGATCTGCCCTCCTCGGCCTCCCAAAGTGCTGGGATTACAGGCATGCGCCACCATCCCCTGCTAATTTTTGTATTTTTAGCAGAGACGGGGTTTCACCATGTTGGTCAGGCTGGTCTCGAACTCCTGACCTCATGATCTGCCTGCCTTGGCCTCCCAAAGTGCTGGGATTACAGGCATGAGCCACTGTTCCTGGCCTATTATTACTTTTTTTGGAGACAGTGAAATCATAGGGCACTGCAGCCTCAAACTCCTGGCCTCAAGCAATCTCCCCACCCCACCCTCCCAAACAGCTGGGACTACAGGTGGGTACCACTATGCCTGGCTCATCATAGTCTGTATTAAATACAACGTCAAAATCATTTCAACAATTAAACTGAAATTACTTACTTTCTACTTTAACTAAATGTAATTTGAAATCTCTATACTAACACGTTTGAAATTTAGCCAACAGATGAATTCAGCAGAAGGTTTAAAATATTTTTTTAAAGTTTTTTCTTTTCCTTTTCTGTACTCAACTTACGAGTTAGTCATGAATTACTTATAAGTCTTTCCTTACTATGAGAAAGGGACAATGTTCTGGCTATTTTTCAATGTCTTACATGTACATTAATTTTTGTTGTGTTTTTATAATTTTAAGCAAATTCCACTATTATACTCCTCTCCATTTGCAGTGCTTGGGCACAGTAGTCTTTAGAGCAAGGAGCAAAAATGTCACAACACTTACTTTCACCTCATTTAGTTACTCATTCATTCAACAATTGATGAGTCCTTCCATGTGCCAGGTAGGTGCTAAGCACCATATGCAAGACAGACATGGCCTCAGCCCTCCTGTGCAGCTCATAGTTCATGGGATCAACTGACATGTTTTTAAAAATCACCAAAACACAAATGTAATGACAATTGACAAGTGCCCCAAAAGACAATGCAGGATGACTTAAGAGGACATCTTGAGGAAGTGACATCTGAGCTGCAAATCTGAAGGTTGAGGAGTTAGCCAGGGAGAGAGCAGAAGAGCAGCTTGTCCCTTGTTTGCAAGGAGCCTGACAGTGTGTGACCAGAAGGGCCCATGAGGCTGGCGCAGGGAAAGGGAAAAATGTTCCAGGACGTAAGCAGGGCCAGGTCAAACAGGTCTTGAAGGTCATTTGAAGAATTTGGGATTTTCTCTTTAAAAAAAGAAAAAAAAGCCACTGAAAGATTTTAAGCAGCAACTTAAATTTGTGTGGTCAGTTTACCTTATTTTAAAACATTTTAATAAACATTTTTCATTTAGAAAAGTTCTAAATTTACAGATAACTTGTGAAGATAGTAAAGAGGGGTCCCATACACCTCAACAACCAGATTCCCCTACTGTTAACATCTGTCTATGGTCAGCTTTGCCTTAAAAGGTGTCTCTGGCCACAGTGAGAAGAATGGACTTGAGGGCTTGAGTGGGTATGGGAAGATCAGTGGTCCAAAAAGAGGTAATAGCAGCTTGGACTTAAGGTACTGACTGTGATGATGAAGAAAAATTGATGGATTGGAGATTTATTTAGGCAGAAGAATTAATACAACCTAGTGGAACAGGTTGTATTATGGAACAGAAGACATCAAAAAAGATTCTCATGTTTCTTGTTTCATTCATAGTACTCATAATACTTCCATGCATTTATTTATTTCTTAATACAAATCTATCCTCCTTTAATAGGCAGTAAGCTCCTTGAATTCAGGGACAGTGTCCTATTCTTCTTTGTATCTTTTGCATGTATAGAAGTGTCTGCCACATGGTCAACCAAAGAATTTATGGGCACTCATGAATGAATGAATGAATGAGCAAATAAATATACAATGGGTATAATTCTCATTTCAAAGGTGAAGACAATATGGTCCAAGAAATTAAGCAATCCATGGTTATAGAGCTAATAAATGCAGCCCCAAAACACAGACTCTCCTGACATCATGTCTAGTACTTTTTCTACTAAAAAAGATGGCACCATACATTTTTTTCTCTAGGCCTAGGTCATGCCAGAAAATTTTAAATATAGGTGGGCAGGATCTGGAATTCTTCAGGCAGTTTTGATTAACACCCTGAAAGTTCAAATAGGCCCAGACCAAGTCAGGTATCCCCCAAACTCTTCAAACTACAGAAAGAATTTCATAAGCCAAAGCCCATGCCAAGAGTCCATTAGTCAGCCACTTACAATAAAAATCCTAAGGAAATTATGAGCCAGAATACATCTGAACTACCATGGCAAGGACTCTGGGAATTTTCTTTTCTCTCTTTTAATATTTTTTATATGCACTTACTGCATCCTCTAGTCTACTCTGCTGTCTCTTTCTAACTTATGTATCACTGAACTCTCTTTCTACAACCACTCAGATTTCCATCCTTTTGCAATGAACCCCCTATAGAACACATGGACTCATGGGCCTATTACTTTATGATCTGTAACACTTTTGGAAGGGATTAAAAAATAGAAGTGGTCGGGCCCGGTAGCTCATGCCTGTAATCCCAACACTTTGCAAGGGCAAGGCGGGTGGATCACTTGAGGCCAGGAGTTCAAGCCCAGCCTGGGCAACATGATGAAACCCTGTCTCTACCAAAAATACAAAAATTAGCCAGGCATGGATGGTGGTGGATGCCTGTATTCCCAGCTACTTGGGAGGCTGAGGCAGGAGGATCGCTTGAGCCCAGGAGGTAGAGGCTGCAGTGAACCGTGCTCTGCAGTGAGCCTGAGCAACAGAGTGAGACTCTGTATCAAAAAAAAAAAAAAAAGTTGTCAAACAATTTTATAGAGTTAAACTATTCATTCACTCAAAAATATTTATTGATGGTAACATTCATTTATTTGCATGACTGGATTAAAAACTTTTTTTGGTTTTGGAACTTGTATTAATAATAACAAAAATAAAGTTTAAAACAGAAAAAAACCCTAACTACCTGCTAAATGAAGAATACATGATCAATTGTGAAAAACTACTGAACAATTTTCAAAGGTGTCTCTTGGAATGCTCAATCACTAATACTCAGAAACCCCACAATTACAAACTTTGAAGGTTACATATGATAAAATTCTAGACTTAAGCTTCCTTCTCCAAATGAGTCCATCACAATATTTCATCGAAAACTTTAATCAGATCAGTATTTTAGAGAAGCAGACTTTACTTCATCACAATAAACATTAAGCCTGGGAACCACATACCACAAAGCCTAGCGAACTTTGACAAATTAAAGAAAATCATCAGGCTGATGGAAGGCCTGCTCTGAGAGTATTTATGGCAGAGATCCACAGGGATGCTGGATGACTTTCTGAAGAATGCCACATCTCAATAAGAGGAGATAAAGGAAAAGATGCAAAACTCCTATGCGGTTTGTGTATTGCTTACTGGTACAAATCAAAGAATCATGAAATAATTTTTGCAATACAGTTTCAAATAAATACTTGACTAAAAAAGAAGTAAAACTGGAAGAACTCTACTCATGAAATAGTATCACTATCCTAGGGATAAGAATAGTCTGTGTACATCTGAAGCGTAACTGGTAGCACCAAAATGTGCCCACCTAGAGCAAAAGAGCATTTCACCGATGGATAATGTGACCACATGGGGTTGCTTTAGAACTTCACCCCACACCTAAATGTTGACAATCATTAAGCTTACAGCAGCTGCCTATGCTTTGGTCATTTATTAGTGACATTACCATGAAATACTTAATGTCCTCATCTCTGCAGCTAAGCATTTATGAATAAACCTACTCAGGCTGTCATGTAGTGGAATGTCTGCACTGCTTACAATCATCTCCTTTATTTAACAACTCTCTCCTCAGCAGAGGGTGGACACAGTGATGGGGGTGACAAGGGGGAGAAGACAGACACCGACAAAAAGAGAAAAAAACAGAAAGAGCAGACCAAATAATTCTGTTCCTTTTCTTGTAACTGGACATGAAAGCTTGAGGTAAAAAAAGAAAAAAAATCAGCCTGCAGGAGGAGGAGGAGGAATGACAAAGTACAGTTTCAATGCCTTCCACAGGCCACACTGCACACCGTGCTCCTGCCTTTGGGCTCTGAGGGACCCCACAGTCTGAGAAATATTTCCCTGTTTATATTTAAGCTATCTAAGGATGGTTTCTGTTTTACACATGTGTGCACAGACACACATACTGTAAATAATATAGTGGAGAAAGATAACGGACTTTACTGAATTTTATTTAGGATGAAAATAGATGAATAATTACAGTTTTTTAAATCTCCACATGGTTCATTCCACTAAGTCCAATCTCTTAAGAATTCCATTTTAGAATATTTAGTGTCGCCACACTCTAGACTAGAGTTTCAGGACAGACCTCAAAGGGTGTATTATTCATCCTTATGCTCCCTGGGAACTGTGTAAACTACTACCAGCTGACTGGCAGTACCCAGTTGGTCTAAGTAAATAGGCTTACTATGTGTGCAAATAATGGAGAGAGGGAAAGACAGGTTTTTCTGCTCAATTATCTTTTTCCTAAAAACTATAATTGCACACATTAGAGTCAACTAATTTTACAAGGTTTGTAACAGAAAACAGCAGCTTCCTGCTGTACTTCCTCAATCTTTCACCTCAGAGGCAATCACTCTAAATTCTTTTAGTTGCTTCTTCTGATATTTTACTCTATATTTCTAAATAATATGCTCATGGAGCTCATTTATTTTGTCATTTTCAGATATTATCTTTTGACTTCCTACTATGAAAAATGAGAAAAAGCAATATCTACATTTAAAAAATACAAATACATGCAACAAAATCTACTCAGTTGCCTTATTGAAACCGCACAATAGGATTTTTTAAAAAGTATGATGCAAATTAATTTACAAAGTCCATAAATTTTCTGTTGGAACTAATCAGCACAAAGTTCAAAGCAGTGACTTATACTGCATTAAGCTAAGGCTTAACATTCCTTGTTCCTTTTAGATTTATCTATTTATTCATGTGCTTGCATTCGGTTATGAATGAGACACAGATCTGGTTTGATTCTTAAAGAAAAATGTTAGTAACAAATAATTCTGAAAATGCTCTGCAGTTATAAAGCAAGCTATTTAAAATCAAAAGTCTTACAAGTTTCTTTCCAACTAATGTATGTTGTTTTATTTTATAGGAAATTATTTTCATTTTCATCTGGTACTTAACTTACAAAAGTATACTTCACTTCATGAAAAGATCTTTCCAGTATGACAGTAATTAACACAAGAATTTTCTAATTTAAGCAAGTCAAATGGAAAAACTCTTTCGGGACATAAAAAATGAACATATCAACAAACTTGAGAGTTATTGCTTCATACATATAAATATGTATCTTAACCCAAAGGTATATGAAGCTTAGAGATTTGTCAGTATATTGCATATTACACTTGATTTGTAGAAAAAAATAAAAATGTTTATCTGTCACTTTAGTTAACAAATACAATGGTTCCAAATGTGCTAAATAGTAACATTCTATTAGTTAGTCAGTGCTGACTTAACCACAATTGAACAGCAAGTTTTCTCCTTGGAAAAGATTTCTCATCCCAACAGGACTTTCTACCTTAAATTGTTTTATTAATGACTGCTTCAGAAATATTTAAAGTGGGAACCACGTTAAAATACAAGTGTTTGAGCTTCTACAGTCAGAGTGACCAAAGGGTATCACAATTTTTCATTTAATTCAAATTCACTTATATTTATAAACATGTACTTAGCATATCCACATCCCAGCAGCCAGGGACAAAACAATAAAACAGACAAGTCCTACCCTGTCATCAGGCAATGTGCTTTATTAACATAGAATAAATTCAGTACTAAAATATCCTTGCAAGGATTACACCAATCGGGGAATGCAAATATTCCCGTTCTTAAAAGGAAACCAAAGACGACTACATTAAGATGCTTTTCTAAAGTCATTGGTGAGGTGTGGTGAACCTATCTCACAAAGCAAAAAACGGTGACAGGGTTACAAAGACATTTCTAGCTAAGATATCTGAAAGCACGGAACAGTTTAAAAATCTCTGATCATCCAAAGAATTTAACTGTAGTTCCTGCAAATGTTAACAATCAGTATCGTATCATTAGCCACATGATTTCTTATGGTTTGATGAAGAAAAGCAGAGGAATTAAAAACAACTATCTTAAAAGATGAAGTAAAATGATCATTTGAAGCTGCGTGGCAGCTCATATTCGGCCACATTTCTTATCTGTTTACTCTGACTGACCTTTTTTTGTTGGTAAGGGGGACTAGGCAAAGTTGAAATGAAAGGTTTGTGAGGCAGAGTACATATTCAACTATACTATCTGTTTACTTTGGCTGACCTTTTTTTAAGGGGAAGGGGAAGAAAGAGAAGTATTTGCCTGTGGAAATCTCTGTGCTAATAAACGTAAGGATCAAAAAAGCCCATCAGCCACACCAAAGTTAAGACACTTACTAGATAAGGGCAAATCCCATGAGAGTATCTGTGACAAAGATAAAAGGTATTTCTGCATCCTCTGCTTTAAGAATTTAAGTTTACTACAATCCAATTAAAGATCATTTTCCCACTTAACACAATATAATAAAGCTAGTTATCTTATTCTACAATTAAACTAATATCATTAAATAATAACATTAACTAGAAGGTATTTTAGGGTCTTATTTTGCATGAGTAAATAGTTTGCTTTTTTCTCAAATGTTTTTATTTTGAAAATTACCAACCCACAGTAAACCTCAAAGAATAAAATGAACCCCCATATGTCCTTTGTCTAGTTTACCAACTGTTAAAATTTTGCCACATTTGTTTTATCTTTCTCTCTCTACACATACGCATATGAAGGAATATTTTTGTTGAACCATTTAAAAATAAACTGCAGACATAATTTGTCTTTGTCATTTTGCTGGTTTTCAGCAACTTTGATCAGAAATATAAGAACATATTTATAGTGACATGACAACAGGTACAAAGTCTGAAGAATATATATGGGAATAAAAAATAAAATTCTGAGTGCCAGATATGGGCCAGGCTCTATGGGAACAGCCTTGCATATATTGATATTTAAATCTTGTAGCAGTACATCTTATGACTGAGGAAACAAAGGCTCAGGGAGGTTAAGTCACTTTATAAGACAGTAAATGCAACTAAATTACATTAATTATATATTAAGTAATATACAATTAAATTATGATATAGCTAGTAATGGCAAATTCAGGATTTTAAGTTGTATCTCTTTTTCTATTACATCACGCTGCCTCCTTATGACATAATTTTTTCAACAAATGTGTGTAGGTAATACATAATAATTTAGGGGAAAATTTCTAAATAGGTTGAAATGAAGTAGAAGTGGTCAGCTGGTAACAGGTTTTTTTTGTTTGTTTTTTTCAAGACAGGGTCTCACTCTGTTGCCCAGGCAGTACAATGTTGCAAACATGGCTCACTGCAGCTTCCATCTCCTGGGCTCAAGTGATCCTCCTGCCTCAGCACCCAAGTAGCTGAGATCACAGGTATGTGCCACCATACCTGGCTAATGTTTTAATTTTGTAGAGATGGGCTCTCACCATGTTGTCTAGGCTGGTCTCGAATTCCTGGGCTCAAGAAATTTTCCTGCCTTGGCCTCCCAAAGTGCTAGGAATACAAGCATAAGCCACTGCGCCCAGCCCCTCTCGTAACAGATTTGAATCAAATGCCCAAATATATCCAACTTTGTATGGTGACCATTGTCCTGGTTCATGCTTCACCATATTCACTACATTCACTCACCTACTTCACCTTCACAGTGCAATGAAAATTCCTATTCACAAAGCTCCTCAGTGGCTGTAAGCAATGTAATTGTTATTAATGTAATGCTAGGTAAGGCATGAATGATTAATATCTAACTCTCCCTAAAGTACTTACATTTTAAAATGGGAAACATTATTACTACTAGTATTCTCATTTAAAACATCTGCTATTTTTTTGAGCTCTTATTATGTGCCAGAGTATTTACAGATACTATTTCATTTAGTCCTCTGAACACTCCAGCAAGGTAGATCACAGTATCATTTCCCATAATTCACAACTAGTAAATAGAGGAGTCAGCTTTTCACTTCAAGTATGACTCACTCAAAGGTCTACATGCTCACCCCACTACATAATAGATGTCTAATCTATAGAACGTTCCTAAATATCTCCAAAGAACCGGGATGTGGAAGGACAGAGCTGATTCTAGATAACTTCCTATTCCCAATTCGTACTTCTCTTTTACCTCCAAGGAGCAGAGGACAACAAAAGGCTAGATGGGGCTGCTTGCTCTTGCTGCTGTAAAATAAAATTACCTCACTCTTGAAGACTAGAGCGCTGAAATGGCCTCAAGCCCAAGGAGACAGCCTTCTGTCACCATCCATTCTAGCCTTAATAATGACAAAAGTAGCAAACACTTACATAGTACTTACTATGTGCCAGCATTTGTGTATATTAGCTCTTCTAACCATCACAACAATCCCATGTGGTGGGTACTACTAGCATCTCCATTTACAGGGATGGGGAAACTGAGCCATCAAGTTTTAAAATAACTTGCTCAAGTTTATATAGCTAGTAGAAGGCAGTCTGGCTCCAAAGTCTGTGGTCCCACTATGTTACCTGGGAATGTGCCAACCCATAATTACTCCATTGAATATATATCTTCCAGTACTCCCTATTTACATTTGTGACTCCATATGTCCCACGATACCAACAAAACTGACAGGCTTAGGGTTCTCCTAGGTGTGTTACTACTTGTCTCCAAGCCTTCATTTTTATCATTTCCTCAAAAAGACATTCCAAACTGTCTATTACAATGGCTGGCAGATAACAGACATTCTGTAAATATGCATGAATTTTAAAGCAGAGTACAGTTGTACAATTTTGTCACCAAAAAGTAGCTTAACAGTTGAGTTGGAAACATTAATGTTGCTGACATAGGCAGAGAGAGACTCACATCACGCAAACTGTGGCTGAATACAGTTTGACAACACTGAAATTAAAATTCACTTTATATTCTTCTTGCCCCTAAATCCATGTCTAAAAAAATTAAGCGCTTGGTTTGGCTTATTATTATCAAAGGCCATTAAGACCACTGATAAAAAAGTTTTAAAGGTTATAATATTTATAAAAGTATCATGAAACTGGAGTGTTACTCTGAGGCTAAACTGGTCATTTTAGCTTTATCAATTAAAATCTTCAAATATCTGAGAATTTACTGCAATGTGGAAGACATGGAATGCTGCTCTTCCTAATGAAAAAAACCACAAATTATAACAGCTTTTACTTTTGTTTGGTTGTCACACATACCTGGCTTGCTGATTTCTGTTTATGAAATGATCTACTTGGTATGAAACCAAAAACAAGCATTTACAACTCAAATAATGCTTATGCAGGGTTGGCACAACAAATGTGGCTTGGCAGGAAGAGAAGTTAACTAATTTAAGGGACAGTATGTAGGAAAAAGATAACATGCTAAAATCTATGATGAGAACATTCATGGAAAAATAGAAATAATCTACTATGAAACATTTTAACTTTAGTATTATCTTGAGTGAAGTTTAGAAAGAATCAAGATGTATTTTGATGTATATTGTCCACCAGCTGCAGGGAGTTCTGGTTGGAAGTTTTTATTTAACATAAACCATACTAAATAATTTCCAATGCTATGTTATATATCCCTTCTTAGATCTTCATTAGTTATTCTGTGAAATGTAATGAGCTACTATAGAGGTAAAGGTCTTAAAGCTTCTATTATATTTGGTAAATAGCAACATAAAATAGAAATATGAAACTTACATTTTCTAAAATATCCACCATATCATCAGTTTTGATATAACACCCACCATATAAACAATTTTAAAATTAGATTTGAAAAATTTACAAACCTAAATGTAACAATGGGCAACTAATTAAAAACTTATATTAGCCATCCAGAGAATCTAAAGGTAGTATCTGTATAGTTATCAGTCCTAAAAATTAAACAGGTTACTGCTGGTCTTATATCTGAAATCTTTTTCTTCTTGTTAAAATGGTTTTCTGACACTAAAAATATCATCAATCCAATCAGATTTAAAATTCTTCAGAGGATAAATTTAACTCATATCACATGGAGTAAAAATCCACCAAAAACGCACCTTTTCTGACCTTTCCAATCAGTGGTCACCACATTCAAATAATGAGACTAGACTCACACAGGCATTAGAACGATTAAAGTCTTATTCTCGACATGTGTTGAGAATTACAAATATACATACATGTAATATAGTCAAAAGTGAAGGGTTTTCAAATGATTTTGGCTTCCTTTTCTATTTATTTTCCTTGTTACAAGAAAGTCTTCAATAATCCTATATTGGAATATGCAATCACCAGCCTCCAGTTACATTTAGTATGGAGGTGAAACAGTAATTTAGTAGCTACAACGTATGTTAAAATTAAAGTTATATTTCTAAAAAAAATGATGTTGCTTCTATATACTGCCTGTGAAGCAACGCTCCACTTCGTACTGGGAAAATGTTTACCAATTTTTCAAGAAAAAGGAGAATTCCAGGTTTTTGGCTTGTTTGAAGAGGGATAAGGTTCCCATTAACTGAGATAAATAACACAGATAAACAAGCAAAGAAGGAGTTCAGTGTGAGATTCCTGTTTGGACACTCAGGTGCCTGTGTCCAGAAACAGCTGAATATGCAGGCCTAAGGCTCTCAAGAAAGGCCAGACCTGACACAGGGGTGGAAATTATCACTTAGAATAGGCATGTAAAAAAAGTTCTAAACCAAAGGGAGATGGCCAAGTTTAAGGGGAAGAGCAGGAGACTGATTCTATGATGAACCCTAAGAAGGAAGGGTCAGAGGAGAGTAAGAAAAACAAATAAACAAAAAAGAACACGGAATCCCTAGGATAAGGAGTTTCCAGAAGGGAAGGTATGATCAACAGTGCAAAACAGAAAAAGGTTCAGCATGACAAATGCTGACAAGTGGACTGGATTTGGTTGTACAGAGGTTGCTAGTGGCTTTTGCCAGAGCAATTTCAGTAAAGAAGTAGGGACTGAAGCCATTTGTGCCATTAGGAAGAACCATAAGTGCCTATGCCTATAAGCTTTCAAAGGTCTACAAAAATGCCTGAGAGCTGAACATTTAAACTTTTAAAATAATTAAATTTAAAATTAATAAATTAACATTACTAATTGATAACCCTGGCACTCAGAAACATTTCATTCCACTTGGAAACAATTTCTAGGTTGGGGTTGTTTCTTTTTTACTTCACATGAATTCCTTAGCAAGCAAAATGATTGCCAAGAAATCATAATCAATCATAAGTGAGTTGCTCAATCCAAATCACTTCAAAAGCAAAAGCCACAAATCTTTTCAAAATAATTAACCCTATTTAATCAGTGATGTGGATCCACTTTATAGGTTCAAGTGATCCGGGGTAAGACTTCCAACACAGAGTACCCTGGGACAGTGAACACCTTAAAATGGCCCTAGTGAATGGAAGTTTATGGGGACACTAAAAGCTTGCTAAGAAAAAAAGAGAGATGTAAGAGAGGAGTTAAAGGCAAATGCAGGATGAAGGAAAATGTTATAGGCTGAGGAAAAAGTCACTAGAGAGTTGGAGACTAAAGATATAGAGAGATATGCGGGGAGAAGAGGTCGCTTCACGGTGTAAAGTCCTGAAGAAAACAAGTACGAGGGATCAACAGCACGCATGTCTAAGCGTTCTAAATAACAGGAGGAATGAAGAGGTACAGATCTAGAGAAAATCTGCAGGCCTAGCTTAGAAATTAAGACAATTTGTGCTTGAGTCCCACAATTATTATTACTATTTTAAAGGTAAGATCTTTTGCTGAATGTGAGGGAATAGGGTTGGAAAGATGGCTTTAGAAGAGAGGCAAAGGGCTAGGTGCAGTGGCTCACACCTATAATCCCAGCACTTTGTGAGGCTGTGGTAGGCAGATCACTTGAGGTCAGGAGTTCGAGACCAGCCTGGCCAACATGGTAAAACCCCGTCTCTACTAAACATACAAAGATTAGCTGGGTATGGTGGTATGTGCCTGTAGTCCCAGATAGTCAGGAGGCTAAGGTGGGAGAATCGCTTGAACCCTGGAGGTGGAGGTTACAATGAGCCAAGATCGTACAACTGCACTGCAGCCTGGGTGACAAAGCGAAACTGTCCAAAAAAAAAAAAAGAAGAAGAAGAGAGGGAAAAGCAATTAAGAATTATCACAGTATTTTCAAGAATGTCTTCTCATATAATTCTTGTAATCACACTGTGAGCTTGTGAGCACAGATATCACTAGTTGCCATATCACATATTAATAAAAGAAACCTGGACTCTAAGTTATATAGGATCATTGCTTTCAAATATCTTTTTAACTTTATGTTTAACTTATGTTAAAGATCTCCTATTATTGAACTATAAATCTCAATTTTTCCAAGTGCTTACAAATATAGCTACAACACCTTTCATCTGGTCTCAGGACCATAACCTAAGCCACCTCCCTCCCCAGGGGCACTAAATATCTATCCCCCACTCCCTTTCCTTGCTTAGGACTCAGCACTTAACAGTGGAGAGAAAAGTAAGGCTGAGAGCCAAAAACTGTGATGATTCTGATCATGGTTCGATACTCCCAAGATTTTCAGAAATGTAGTTCACATCCAGTCTTAACAAACATTCCTGAGACAAACTTACATCTACAAAAGCAAGGCATTTTCCCACAGGGCATTTAGGGGTACTTAAATACATAAAACAGGGAGTGGTCAGTCAGTAGGATTAAGATCATAATGACAATTCTGAGAAGAAAGTCTCAGTAGTCATTAGATTTTTCTCTTTAATCAGAAACAAAGCAATAAAATGGATTTAAGATGTCCCAATTAAAACTGTTAAGAATACCAAATATGAGATCACCAAAAGATTAATGTCGCATCTCAGCTTATGCCTTCTTGCTTCAAATGCCAGAAAGGTGTTCGAATTCCAAGAACTAGATCCTATATGTGAAAATCTTTTTGAACCCGTGAGTGACAATATGTAAGAGAAGATTCCAAGTTCTCTCTTCATCCTGCTTAACCTATCTGGTGGATCTGACATTACTGGCCATTCACACCTTGTTGAAAGCCCCTCCTCCCACAGCTTCTGTGACTATTGCATGCTCTAAGGTTGCCTCCTGTTCCTGGTGGACTGCTTCTTCCTGTTTTCCAACATTAATTCCCTCCTGAAGGAGGGAATTTTTTATTCTTTCTCTATACTTATCTCTCTTTGGCTTATTCATTCTTATGGACTGAATTATCAGTAAGCTAACGGTGTCCAAATCTACATGCACAGCGTTAACCTCCAGCCAATGATCTAGCTCCACAGTTCCAGTTTCTTCCTTTCTGTTGTGTTGCCATTCGTTGGTTCCCAAACTGAAAACTCTATAATCACTACTTATTATTTTATATAGAATACTAAAAACAAACAAAAGCCTGGTTACAGTACACTTTTGAGAGCTGGGAGCCTCCATGTGATTATGCTTCCCAGCTATCTGCCTGCTTGTATTGAATGAATCAAGAAAACCAAGTTAAGGCATGAAATACATCTCAAGGCATTGTTGTAATTTATTCTATTAGAGGAACATTTTATACAAACAAAGTTATATAGACTGGGCCATATCTAATACGGACTCAGAAGTGAGGAGAGAGGAGATTTGGGTAGTCTAGGCAATGAGACCGTGTAAATCCAAAACTGTTACTGTATTCTTAAAAACAACCAATACAGAACAACAAAGAGAACAAATAAAACTACACAAACCTCAGGTCTTCCACACATCCAAACTTCAAATTAACTGTAAGAAGAAAAATCAAAACAGAATCCCTATCAGCTCTCTTCCTTGTTCCAGCTGCAAGCCTGTGTGAATGGCAAGAACAGTTTGGGGAACACTGAGTGGTACAGAGAGGGCAGGAGCTAGGACTAGGTCTAACGCTGACCTAAAACCATTATGAGAAAGAGAAAGTGCATCCTGTGAGTGAAAATACTGGAAAAAGGCATATACAGATTTTAAAGTACACTGGATACAGGGAGGTGATCTTGGAAAGTTGAAAGTTTAGGGGGGAAAGATAATTAAAAGGAAGGAAAGGTGCCAACCTCAAACCATCAACCTTGTCCATAGATACAAAGAGACAAAAAAGTCTTTATTTATTTTTAAAAACACACAC
This sequence comes from Pongo pygmaeus, assembly GCF_028885625.2. Lineage (NCBI taxonomy): Eukaryota > Metazoa > Chordata > Mammalia > Primates > Hominidae > Pongo > Pongo pygmaeus. Next base: position 137,236,394 of record NC_072378.2, on the reverse strand, counting down.
ATACACAAATAAATGGTTACAAGAATTCCAACAATTCATCTGACAAAAACTTCCCTCAAAAAAAAAAAAAAAAAAAAACAACAGTGAAGTAGAAAACCATAACATATTCTAAACCGAATCAAATATCTTCAAGCAAGCATTTAGGGACATGGAAGAAAAAGCACAACAAACCCTTGATCAGGAACTCAAAAACAAAGAAAATCAGGAACTCAAAAACAGAAAGAACTGAAACAGACCTGACTGAACTCAAGAAAGAAACACAAGAAAAAAGGCAAAATCATTTCACAAATAAACACAGAATTACACTGGGGCCCAAGAAGAGCAGATTCACACAAAAACATAATAAGGGCATTGAGGACAACAGGAAAACCACCAAAAGAATGAAAATGAGATAAAGAAGTAAAGAAGGAAAACGTATCAGACAGAAAGTACCTGATAGAGAAGACAGGTAAAGGAGAGTCCTTTTATACATAATGGGAGTTCCACAGACAATAAAACAATAAGTAGAACTATTATTTAAAATTATAATCCAAAAAACTTTCTGGGAATAAAAGAAGACCTGAATCTATATACTTAAAGAGCTCACTGAGCCTGCAGCAGAAAAACTGAAATGCAACAAGGGTTCTTTTTCCCCAGGGTCTCGAGGAGGAGGGAAAGGGTTGATGGTTGGGGTGGGGGCGGTGCCAAACAACTTACAAGTACAAGAGAGTTAGATTGGCATCAGAATTCTCAAAAAGACATAGAAAGCAAGGTAAAAACATAGTAGCATTTTCAAAAACCTCAAAGAAAGAAATGTAAATCAAGCAGTTTATATTCAGCTAAACTATCCTCCAAGTAGGAAAGCGACAGAAAAATAGTTTTAAACATACGAGAGTTTGTGAGAATTCTGTGCCCATCAGTCCCTCTTGAGAAATCTATGGCATTTTCTCAAGATAAACTGCATCAGATAATGGGGGAAACTTAGGAATAAAAAATTGATAATGAGCACTTAATATATTTAATTATACATTTAAGACTAAAACAAAGGTAGAAACTAAGTAAAAATATATCATATGATATGCGCTGTATGCTACATGTTGCATGTTCTAACAAAGCATAAATGAAACAAAATTTGATGGAAAAGGGAAAAATAAAAAGCAAAAGTAGAACAAGTTCACTGGTTATTATATAAGAAATAGGTGGGATTTCACAAAAATATAATGAAAAACTAACAACCAGGCAATAAATGGTTAATTTTTTTAAGAAAACTTATGAAGGCATTTAAAAAGTTCTAACACCAAAGGCAACCACTAAAACACATAAAAAGTTACCTAAATGTCAAAAAAATTTTAAGTCAAAGAAAAAAAACAAAACACAACAAAAAAAATCACACACAGAAACATAGCAAATAAAATACAAATAATCATAACAAAATATGACACATTCGATGCTAAACATTTTTATCGAGAAATATGAACGAGTTAAACTTACATATTCTAATGAAAAGACTATTTGTTCACTAAGAGAGATCCTAATATATGCTCTATACAAAAACATACCTAGAACAAAATGGTTCAACAAAATTGTTTAAAAATAAAGGTATGGGGGTTCAACATACGCAAATCAATAAACGTAACCCACATAAACAGAACCAATGACAAAAACCCCATGATTATCTCAACAGATGCACAAAAGGCTTTCAACAAAATTCAACACCCTTCATGCTAAAAACTCTCAATAAACTAGGTATTGAAGGAACATATCTCAAAATAATAAAGAGCTACTTATGACAAACCCACAGCCAATATCATACCGAATGGGCAAGAGCTGGAACCATTCCCTTTGAAACCGGCACAAGACAAGGATGCCCTCTCTCACCTCTCCTACTCAACATAGTATTGGAAGTTCTGGCCAGGGCAATCAGGCAAGAGAAAGGAATAAAGGGTATTCAAACAGGAAGAGAGGAAGTCAAATGGTCTGTGTTTGCAGATGACATGACTGTATATTTAACAAAACCCCATCATTTCAGCCCAAAATCTCCTTAAGCTGATAAGCAACTTCAGCAAAGTCTCAGGATACAAAATCAATGTGCAAAAATCACAAGCATTCCTATGCACCAATAATAGACAAAAAGAGAGCCAAATCATGAGTGAACTCCCATTCACAAATGCAACAAAGGGAATAAAATACCTAGGAACTCAACTTACAAGGGATGTGAAGGACCTCTTCAAGGAGAACTACAAACCACTGCTCAAGGAAATAAGAGAGGACACAAACAAATGAAAAACAATCCATGCTCATGGATAGGAAGAATCAATATTGTGAAAATGGCCATACCACCCAAAGTAATTTATAGATTCAATGCTATCCCAATCAAGCTACCATTGACTTTCTTCACAGAATTAGAAAAAAACTACTTTAAATTTCATACAGAACCAAAAAAGAGCCCATAAAGCCAAGACAATCCTACAAAGCTGGAGGCATCACGCTACCTGACTTTAAACTGTACTACAAGGCTACAGTAACCAAAACAGCATGGTACTGGTACCAAAACAGATATATAGACCAATGGAACACAACAGAGGCCTCAGAAATAACACCACACATCTACAACCATCTGATCTTTGACAAACCTGACTAAAACAAGCAATGGGGGAAGGTTTCCCTATTTAATAAATGATGTTGGAAAAACTGGTTAGCCATATGCAGAAAACTGAAACTGGACCCCTTCCTTACACCTTACACAAAAATTAACTCAAGATGGATTAAAGACTTAAATGTAAAACCCAAAACCATAAAAACCCTAGAAGAAAACCTAGGCAATACCATTCAGGACATAGGCATGGGCAAAGACTTCATGACTAAAACACCAAAAGCAATGGCAACAAAAGCCAAAATGAACAAATGGAATCTAATTAAACTAAAGAGCTTCTGCACAGCAAAACAAACTATCATCAGAGTGAATAGGCAACCTACAGAATGGGAGAAAATTTTTGCAATCTATCCATCTCACAAAGGGCTAATATCCAGAATCAACAAGAAAAAAACAACCCCATCAAAAAGTTGGTAAGGATATGAACAGACACTTCTCAAAAGAAGATATTAATGTGGCCAACAAACATATGAAAAAAAGCTCACCATCACTGGTCATTAGAGAAACGCAAATCAAAACCACAATGAGATACCACCTCACAACAGTTAGAATGGTGATCATTAAAAAGTCAAGAAATAACAGATGCTAGGGAGGATATGGAGAAATACGAAGGCTTTTACACTGTTGGTGCAAGTGTAAATTAGTTCAACCACTGCGGAAGACAGTGTGGTGATTCCTCAAGGATCTAGAACCAGAAATACCATTTGACCCAGCAATCCCATTACTGGGTATATACCCAAAGGATTATAAATCATTCTACAATAAAGACACATGCACACATATGTTTATTGCAGCACTGTTCACAATAGCAAAGACTTGGAACCAACCCAAATGTCCATCAATGATAGACTGGATAAAGAAAATGTGGCACATATACACCATGGAACACTATACAGCCATAAAAATGATGAGTTCATGTCCTTTGCAGGGGCACGGATGAAGCTGGAAACCATCATTCTCAGCAAACTAACAGGAACAGAAAACCAAACACTGCATGTTCTCGCTCATTAGTGGGAGTTGAACAATGAGATCACATGGACACAGGGAGGGGAACATTACACATTGGGGCCTTTTGTGGGGTGGGGGACTAGAGGAGGGATAGTATTAGGAGAAATACCTAATGTAGATGACTGGTTGATGGGTGCAGCAAACCACCATAGCACGTGTATACCTATGTTAACAAACCTGCACGTTCTGCACATGCATCCCAGAACTTAAAGTATAATAAAAAAAAATTTAATAAAAGAATTGAAAATATGATAAAACAAAAGAAATAAAGGTATGGGGAAAAGTATATCTGGAAAGTAAACACAGTATGAAAGCGAGGGCAACGATTCTGATATGAGACAAGGCATAACTGAAACAAAAAGCATTAACTGTGACAAAGAAGGATATTCTTCAATGCTAAAAGTCTCAATTCACCATAATATCTACATACCAGAAACACAGCATCTGTTTCTATAAAATCAAAACTACAAAACATGCAGGGAGATATAGAAGCCTGCTAATGATAGATTTTAACATACCACTCTCAGTAACATACCATTCTCAGACTAAGTGGACCAATAATAAGAAACGATACAGAAGGCCTAAACAACATAATCAATTTGTAAGCTTATGATTATATACTGAACTTTACAGCCTGAAAATGGAGAATATACGTTCTTCTCAACTGCAAATGAAACATTCACAAAAACTGATCATTTATTAGGTTCCACTTCCCCCAAATTTCAATATGTTCCATAAAACAGAATGACTAAAGTAGTATTCTCTGATTTTAATGCAATAAAACTAGAAATTATTAACAAATTTTTTTAAGTTAAAAGGCATTTTCATATGGAAACTAAATAATTTTCTATTATACAACTCTTGGAAGAAAAGGCAAGCATAAACAGAACTTACAAATTTTTTTAAATGATAATGAAAACATTATATATCAGAATCTATGGTCTACAGTTTGAACAATAACCGGAAAAAAATTTATAGCCTTAAACACTTTATTAACAAAATGAAAGAATAAAAATAAATTCCCATCTCAAGAAGCTGAAAAAAAGAACAAAAAGAAAGTACCAAAAAGGAAATAAAATAAAAGCAGTGATTAATTAAAAAAAAAAAAAAAAAAAGTAGTTCTTTTTTTTTTCTTTTTTGAGACAAGACTTTTGCTCTTCTTGCCCAGGCTGGAGTGCAATGGCACGATCTCGGCTCACTGCAACCTCTGCCACCTGGGTTCAAGCAATTCTTCTGCCTCAGCCTCCCCAGTAGCAGAGGTTACAGGCATGTGCCACCACGCCCAGCTAATTTTGTATTTTTAGTAGAGATGAGGTTTCACCATGTTGGTCAGGCTGGTCTTGAACTCCTGACCTCATCCACCCGCCTCAGCCTCCCAAAGTGCTGGGATTACAGGTATGAGCCACTGCACCCAGCTGAAAAAAGTAGTTCTAATTAATAAATCAAAATTCTGCCTGCTGAAGAAAAATAACAAACATACCACTAGATATTGAAAGAACTCATAAAGATAACAAAATCAGAAATAACAAGAGTAAAACAACCAATGAAAGAGAAGAAATCCTACAACATTCCTTTACAGACTTTTTTTTTTTTTTTTTAAGGCAAAGTCTCACTCTGTCACCCAGGCTGGAGTGCAGTGGCATGATTTTAGCTCACTGCAATCTCCGCCTCCTGGGTTCAAGCAATTCCACCCCAGCCTCCCAAGTAGCTGGGATTATAGGCACCTGCCATCACACCTGGCTAATTTTTCTAGTTTTAGTAGAGACAGGGTTTCACCATGTTGGCCAGGCTGGTCTCGAACCCTTAACCTCAGGTGATCTGCCTACTCGGCCTCCCAAAGTGCTGGGAATACAGACATGAGCCACTGTGTCCACCCACTTTACAGACACCTCTACAAATAAATTTGAAAACCTAAAAGCAAGGGACAATTTCCAAACTTGATCCCATTAGAGATACAAAGTTTAAACAGACTCATTTCCACAAAAGAAATGAAGTTATCAAGAAAGTACTCCACAAAAAGCACCATGCTCCACTAGTTTTGCAGAGCAATCCTACCAAGGATTCAAAGACCAAATAGCCTCAATGCTGTACAAGTTGTTCCAGAGCTTTGGAAACAAAGGAAAATTTCTTAATTCTTTTTTATGAAGCAAGTAAAACAGACACATAAAACAAAACGAAAAAAGAAAGAAAACTGCAACTAATATCACCTTTGAATACTGATGCAAATGCTTTAAATAAAATATTAGCAAACACAATTCAACACCATGGTGAGAAAATGATACACAAAGAACATGAGAGACTTACTCCAGGAATGCAAGGTTGGTTCAATCCATTAATATAGTACATCATAGCCATATCTCTAAGAAGAAAAATCATGATTATCTCCACAAATGCTGGGGAAAAAAAAGCCTTCAACAAAACTTAAGATCCATTCCTGATTTAAAAAAAAACAAAAAAACAAAAAAAAAACTCAAGAAAATAGGAATTCATGCATACTTTCTTAGTATGACAAACAAGTAAACATATATAATTTGCATTAAAGTCAGAATCTTATTTTTAATAGAGAAATACTAAAGGCATTTGCACTCATATCAGGAATCAGACATTCTCTATAAACTATTTAGCACTGTATTAGTGGCATTTGTGAAGGGAATTTTAAGAAAAATCAATTAGAGGCATCAGAATTGGAAATGAAGGTGTAGAACCACCTTTATTTGCAGATGATAAGATCATACATCTGGAAAACTCTAATGAATCAACAATCTTTACATGGCAGAGAAACAGGTACTCTCAAACATTGTTGCTGAGTATCAAAATTGGCATATTCCTTATGGATGGGAATTCTGTAATATTTAACTAAAAACTACATATGTTTACCTTTTAACTCAGCAATCCCACTTCTAGGAATACCAGACATTAATTCTCTAGTAACACAAAGCTATCATTCACTGTGGCACTGTTTATTTACAAAACATTGAAAACAAGCTAAATGTCCATAGATACGAGGGTAGCCAAATACACTACAGCACATCCACACAATGGTGTATTATGCAGAATGAGAATGATCTCTTTGATACAGAATGATTTCCAGGATATATTCTAGTGAAAAATGCAAAATTTAAAGGAGTATGTATCCAAAGTACCCCACTCTTTGTGTAAGAAAGGGGGAAATGAGAAAATATATATCTGTCTATGTATATTAGCAAGACTAGTTACCTATAGAGTATGGAACAGAATAAAACAGAAAGGCCAAGGAAATAGAAGGGGGAAATGACACCTTTCTGAATATATCTTTATGTACATCTTGACTTTTGAAACCATGTCAATGTTTTGCCTAGACAAAATCAACAAGGATCGGAGGAAAACCCTAATATTGAATACAAACAGAAACAAAGGAATCAAACCATGTTTCAAGTGAATAACATAACCACACTCTAACAGAGAAGAGGAGAATTAACCTAAGTAACTTCTGAATATAGTATTCGAACTAAAGACAAAAAAAAACTCTAAGCAAGTGCTGAGCTCTAATTAGTAAGATTGTTTTTTTCAAAGGTATGGCTTTGCAATTCTGAAACTACTTTCTAAGCATTACAGGGTTTAACACATAAGAAAATATATTGTGAATAAAATGGAAGTCAAGAGTTAAAAATTTGGAAAGGGAAAATAAATCCTGTGTGGTGTGGAACTGTAACTGGAAGTATAAATAGAGACACACACCCACACACACTCTTATCTAGATATACATGCACATATATACACATACACGTTCATATATCTACATTCACAAAAAATCATACACTCATGTTCACTGCTTTTCATCTAAGCAATCTTAGCCTTAAGACTCATATAATTAGACCTGAAGAAATGAAATTTCCAAATTTCTAAATCTAAATTTAGAATATATTGGCTATGCAATCTATAGTGCAGGAAAGTGTTACCATAGGAACATCTATTATAAAAGACAGCTTTTAAACAGAATAGCCAGGCTAATATTTGAAGGAAAAAATTTACTCATATATGTGACTGGATCATGAAAACAGGAAAAATATAATATTAATCCTAGTAAATATTTAAATGTACCCATCTCAGATTATTTTCATGTTAGTAAGAGTAATCATATTATCTTTTATAAAAGTTGCAAAGATGCAAATGTTACCTGGTATTTCACAATGAAATATATTAAAAACCACTGTACCTTACAGTAAAATCATACGAGCAAGAGGCCAGCACAGAAGCATGAAATGGCGAAAACTACAAAAAAAAAAAGAAAAAAAACCCCTTTTTGAAGTCAGCTGTGATTATAACACTGCTTTCTATGATCATTCCATAAACATTATAATAAATTTGAGTCAGAGCTGTCACTAAAAATTATGCTTTTTCAAAGCATATATGCTATAATTTGAGGCAAAAATCTGGCCTTTTAAGTATCCATCTTCAGGAAAAATATTTTTACATTCTCCAAAGAAAATTATCCCTCAAGCTTTTTAGAACTCATTTAGAATAAAATATTCCCAATATGTTGCTATTCTGGAAAAATTAAATACAATTTCATATTGGCTATCCAAAAATGATTCTTACAGGCCAGATGCAGCAGCTCACACCTGTAATCCCAGCACTTTGGGAGGCTGAGGAGGGCAGATCACCTCAGGTCAGGAGTTCGAGACCAGCCTGGCCAACATGGTGAAACCCCGTCTCTACTAAAAATACAAAAATTAGCTGGGCATGGTGGCATATGCCTTTAATCTCAGCTTCTCGGGAAGCTGAAGCAGGTGAATTGCTTTAACCTAGAAGGTAGAGGTTGCAGTGAGCCGAGATCATGCCACTGCACTCCAGCCCGGGTGACAGAGAGAGACTCTGGCTCAAAAAAAAACAAAAGCAAACAAAGTAACAAACAAAAATGATTCTTACAAATATAAGGGATTTAAGTATATAATAGTACAAATATATAATTATATAATTAACCAATTTTACAAATATGATTGCTATAATCACATTATCAAAATAAATATTTAAATGTTAAAAACACCTTTAAGATATTTTTATGTTATTTGTATATTACAGCTAATGGAAAATGATATCAAGGATAAAAAGCAAATTTATAGACAAGTAACGTCTTCTAGATGAGTAAAAATGTACTTAATAAGTTGACCTTTGCAATTACATTTCTTCAGTGTTTTGTCTTACCAGTACTTTAATAGTTAAATACACATATATAACTACATTTGACCAGCGCTTAGTTTGCAAAGTACTTTCACTACATTACCTTATTTCATTCTCAGAATCACTCTGAAATATACATAGAGCATATTTTTCAACTGCTAAAACTTGTCCACATAAAACAAATTTTTATTAAAAAATAAAACAGAGCACTGTGTCTCCTATGTTGCATTGCAGCCAGTGAAACTTAAAATATTAACTTAACTAAAAATTTAGAATTTTTGGCCAGGCACAGTGACTCAGCCTGTAATCCCAGCACTTTGGAAGGCTAAGGCAGGCGGATCACCTGAGATCAGGAGTTCAAGACCAGCCTGGCCAACACTGTGAAACCCCATCTCCACTAAAAATAGAAAAAAATTAGCTGGGCATGGTGGTGCACACCTGTAGTCCCAGCTACTCAGGAGGCTGAGGCAGGAGAACTGCTTGAACCCAGGAGGCAGAGGTTGCAGTGAGCCGAGATCGTGCCTGGGTGACAGGGCAAGACTCTGTCTCAAAAAAAAGAAAAAAAATTTAGAATTTTTAAAATAGTAGGAATAATGTAATTATCTTATTAAAATAATCAATAAGGTACTTTTTTACCCTTAACATTAAAAAAAAAAAAAAGATGAAATTGGGAGATGTCAGTTAATAAGATGCTTTCCACAGTCATTTAGCAGAACCTGCCTAAATGAAAGTCAGGAAACTAACCTAAGTCATCTTATAACCCAGATAAATTTACTGGGACCATCATTAAAAATTTACCTCATCCTCTGCTGTTCACAGAGTAGAAAACTTTCTATATCCCAAACATCTGTGAATAGTCATGTATGTTGTCATGTTAGGAAAAAGAATTAACCATCTCTTTACACCTGTTTCAACAAAGTAAAGAGACTCTCACTAATTAGAAACTTAAAAAGAATATAATACTAAAAGTGAATTACTATAGTTAAAAAAATAATATTAAAGGAAATAACAGATTGGGGGTGAAAGAATGAGAAAAAGATCCTTATTTAACCTCAAGTATTGAATGTCTACATTACCCAAATTCATTCAATAATTATTCAAATATTTTTATCTAATTTTAGCTTTCACTATTAATTGGGTAACAAAAACACATATAAAAAAGAATTAGTAACTCTAATCCCTAAACCCAGAATACTTTTTAATATATGCCTCATTGATTATATTTATATAATTTTATTCTACATATAAAAGAAAAGATAAAAACTTACTTTCACCCTCCTAATAGCATAGGTATGACCAAGCAGTTCAAACACTGGTTGCCGTACATTCCTTAAGTCCCAGCCTCTCAAACTACAGTCAACCGCCCCTGTCACCAGCAAATTCTAAAAACAATTCAGAGAAACATAAACTGTGACATCTTTGCAATTAAACAGTATACAGGCTTTCCAACTAGAAACAACATCTATTTTCTGACAATTATTTAACATGTACCCAGGAGTCATTTTTGAGAAGTTGTATAACAAGTACAGACAGGAATCAATATAGACATTAATAGCAAAAAACTAATATGACTTGTGAGAAAAAGAGCTCAATATGCTTTATGTACACAATGGAACACTACACACAGCTGGAAAAGGCATAGTTCCAAATAGCATTGTGGATTTTCTAATTCACCTTTAGAAGTGGCAGTAAGTACACAGGGGATTAAAAATTTTTATCTGACAAATGAGCCCAGCTTTCTCTTCAAAAGGTTTTCCCTGGAATCCCAGCACCTTGGGAGGCAAAGGTGGGAGGATCACTTGAGGCCAGGAACTTGAGACCAGCATAGGCAATAAAGCAAGACCCTGTCTACCCAAAAAATTAAAAAATTAGCCAGGTGTGGTAACACACACCTGTAATTTTAGCTATTTGAGAGGCTGAGTGAGGCAGGAGGATTGTGTGAGCCCAAGAGTCAGAGGCTGCAGTGTGCTATGATCACTCCACTTTACATCAGCCTGGATGACAGAGCAAGACCCTGTCTCAAAAAAAAACTTAAAAAGGGTTTTCAAGGCTGGGTGCAGTGGTTCACTCCTGTAATCCCAGCACTTTGGGAGGCCGAGGCCGGTGGATCACTTGAGCCCAGGAGTTTGAGACCAGCCTGGGCAACAGTGAGACCTCGTCTCTAAAAAACAAACAAACAAAAAGGGTTTCAACATACTCTGAGGTTTTTCCAGGCATTAAAAGGCAAGAGGTCTGTTCATTTAGGCACATCTGAAAAAGCAAAGGCTATGAATTAAATTTTTCCATGCTCTCTAAATCTAAATTAATCATTGTTTCCAACTCTCTTGGACCAAAATTCTTAATATAATATCTAACCATATCCAAGAATGTAATCAAATAGTGGTGAGTCTCTTATCTATTCCGGCTTTACAAATTCTGCTATCTAGAGCCCCAAGTGAACCCAGAGGTCCTGGCTGAATAGGCCAAGTGCTAGGTCCACACTCAGTCCACCCCACATAACCCAGAACAGCAACGGATTTAAGTTGGTGCAAAAGTAGTTGCAGTTTTTGCCACTGAAAGTAACAGCAAAAAATGCAACTACTTTTGCACCAACCTAACATTGTCTGACTATGTTGGGCTTTAGTTTAAGCTAATTTGAAGAAAAGTTTCAGTTATTAGAAAATAATTTTTGTAAACCACTCTCAAATGTCTATCAGCATCTTTCTTTAGAGTTCCCAAATATCTAACATACAGGCCATAATTAAATTTCCAATATGAAACATTCATTTATGAGTTTGAAACTAGTCATCAGCATTGAAATATTTAGACTGAGTAATATCATTGCATATATACTGTAGTTTAACTTATTTTACTTATTTTTATTTAAAGAACTCTGCCAATACAATGTTCTTTTAACTTTAATTAATTTAAAACTGGGAAAAAAACAAAGCATACATTTTACCTATTTGTCACGGTCAACAGACCACTTCAGGGACATAAATACAGTCATGCATCACTTAATAATGGGGATATGCTCTCAGAAATGTGGCATTAGGCAATTTCATCTTTGCGTGAACATCACAGAGTGTACTTACACAAACCTAGGTGGTACAGCCTACTACACACCCAGGCTAGATGAAACAGCCTATTGCTCCTAGGCTACAAGCCTGTCCAGCATGTTACTGTACTGAATACTGTAGGCTACTGTAATACAATGGTAAGGATTTCTGTGTCTAAACATAGAAAAAGTATAGTAAAAATACAGTATGGAAGATAAAAAATGGTAGTAGGGTACTTACCATGAACGGAGCTTACAAAACTGGAAATTACTCTGGGTGAGTCAGTGAGTGAGTGAGTGAGTAGTGAGTGAATGGAAAGGCCTAGAACATTACTGTACACTAAATTTATTTTTTTATTTCCTTTCAATAATAAATTAACCTTAACTTACTGCAATTTTTTGCTTCATAAACTTTCTAATTTTTTTTAATTTTGTTGTTGTTGTTGTTGTTTTGAGATGGAGTCTTGCTCTGTCACCAGGCTGGAGTGCAGTGGCGTGATCTTGGCTCATTGCAACCTCTGCCTCCCAGTTCAAGCTATTCCCCTGCCTCAGCCTCCCGAGTAGCTGGGACTACAGGCGCCTGCCACCACTCCTGGCTTTTTTTACTTTTTGACTCTTCATAATAACAAAACTTAAAACACAAACACATTGTAGAGCTTTACAAAAAAATTTTCTTTCTTTATATCCCTATTTTATAAGCTTTTTTCTATTTAATTTATTTAATTTTTTTTTTAAACTCTTTTTTTAAAAACTGAGACACACACATACTAGTTTAGGACTACACTGAGTCAGGATTATCAATATCATTGTCTTCTACCTCCACATCTTGTCCTGCTGGAAGGTCTTCGGGGGCAATAGGAATTTTTCAGCTCCATTATATCTTATGGGCCCTGTCACATATGCAATCGGTCATTAGCTGAAATGTTGTTATGCAGTGCATGGCTGTAGTATATGAACACATATTTAATGCATTTCTATCTCTGATTCATATGCTCATGTGGTTAACCGAAGCTTTAAAAAAGTTGCACATGGACACATCTTACAGAGGCATGAAAATTGGTTAGGCTTAAAGAGGAAGATGAAACAGAAAAATTTAAAAACTGATGGACTGTCAAATTAAAAATCAAATTACAGATAGTTCAACAGCCTGACTAGCAAAGTGAAAAAGAAATAAAAGCAAAAGATGATACAAAATTGCAGGGTTAAGAGCGATAAAGAAAAGAATTACATAAATTGGTAAGGCAGCTTCCCAAAACAAACAAGTAAGGCTGCACTGTTGAACTTGGAGAATTTCTGTTTCTTATTTTGCCCGTTTTATGAGCACTTAAATCCAATTAATGCTAATGCAGGTCAGTCACAATCATTAATTAGAAAGGAAAGGGACAGAATTTAACTTAATGGTCCAGGAACACCACCAAAGTCCACATAAACGAAGATCAATAAAATTCAGAACATTTTAACATTAGGAAGGACAGCAGCTTAGGATAGAGCCATACACTATACCTCATTGTATTTACACCAGTCACAACTCAAGATTTCTGCCTGATGTGCGGGAATCACGATTCTGACTCCTGCTGCCTTCACATCCCATATTCTCAGAGTCTGATCACCTAGTAAAAAGGAAGACTTGTTCATTTCCCATCACACCACTTGAATGTGCAGTGACATAATATGTTCATAATAATAAGTCAAGTAAAAATACACTGCTTTCAGTGTTAGGATATTGCCACCTTTAGACTTATTTTTTAAACCATAATAATGTATAGGAACTATTCAAATGAAGGAATACAAAAAGTGACGTTGCACCGTGATAATGCTATTAGGAGGAAAATTTGAATCTCACACTGAGATAAACACAGTATTGACTAAACACACACCTGGTGTGTGTTCGAGGCAGGAAAGGCCCTGAAAATTCTCGTGTTAGGAAATAAAGTGATCACTCTGTACCAGTGTATTGTACTAGAAACCAACGATAGAGTAACAATTTTACTGCTAAAGGCAGGCAAAGTCTACCAAGCCAAAATGGAGAATTTTTTACTTTTCATTGTCAAGTATACTATATTTTAATGGGCCAGCTATAAGTGTATTTTTCTCCTCAAAAAAAAAAGCTAAAAGAAATTTATTTATTTATTAATTTTTATGTATTTATTTATTTTGAGACGGAGTCTCACTCTGTCACCAGGCTGGAGTGAAGTGGTGCGATATCGGCTCACTGTTAATCTCCACCTCGCAGGTTCAAGTGATTCTCCTGCCTCAGCCTCCCGAGTAGCCAGGACTACCGGTGCGCACCACCATGCCCAGCTAATTTTTGTATTTTTAGTAGAGACGGGGTTTCACCATGTTGGCCAGGATGATCTTGATCACCTCACCTCGTGATCCGCCTGCCTCAGCCTCCCAAAGTGCTGGGATTACAGGCATGAGCCACAGTGCCCGGCCTATTTTTTTATTTTGATTTTTTTTGAGACAGAGTCTTGCTATATTGCCCAGGCTGGAGTACAGAGGCACGGTCTCGGCTCATTACAACTTCCACCTCCTGGGTTCAAGCAATTCTCATGCCTCAGCTCCCCAAGTAGCTGGGATTACAGATGTGTGCTACTAGGCCCAGCTAATTTTTGTATTTTTAGTAGAGATGGAGTTTTGGATAGGCGTGGTGGCTCACGTCTATAATCCCTACCCTTCGGGAGGCCAAGGTGGGCAGATCACCTGTGGTCAGGAGTCTGAGACCAGCCTGGCCAACATGATGAAACCCTGCCTCTACTAAACAAAAAATTAGCTGGGCATGGTGGTGGCGGGCACCTGTAATCCCAGCTACTGGGGAAACTAAGGCAGAAGAATCACTTGAACCTGGGAGGCAGAGGTTGCAGTGAGCCGAGATTGTGCCACTGCACTCCAATCCAGACAACAAGAGTGAAATTCTATCTCAAAAAAAAAAAAAAAGAGTGAGAGAGATGGGGTTTCACCATGTTGGCCAGGCTAGTCTCAAATTTCTGACCTCAGGCAATCTTCCTGCCTCAGCCTCCCAAAGTACTGGGATTACAGGTGTGAGCCACCACGCCTGGCCAACAAGCTAAAAACATTTAAAGATTACACTTTGCATTAGTACAAAAACAGTTTGCATTACTTAACTGCACAGATACCCAATTAAATGTTTTACATGTTGTTTGCCTCCAGTTTTTCTAAACTATGAGGAAACAGAAGATGACAAGATGAATAAAATCCAGAATATATATACCTACCTCAAAAGTAAAATATAAACAACTGATGATGGGAGAAAACCAGTTCCATGTAATGAAAATCATGTAGTTTCTGGCATGATAGCAGGTGGGGTCTTGAATGCCATTTTGCGGTTATAGGATACATACCCTGCATAGGGTATGTAATATCTCTGAGACTGATTCATTCTAAAGGAGACACAGAATGCCCAACATGCAGCGCTGTCTAAGAATTTCATCACGTTTCTGTAAAGCACCTGGCATGGTCTCTAACACATAGTAGAAGCTGCCAAATACGGTATATAAAAATGCTAAATTTTTAAAGTATCTTTTATTTATCTACATATATTTTCCTATATTCCCAATTCTAAATCATATATTGTTAAGCTAAATTTAGCTATCCTAGGCAATTTTTTCCTGGCTTCTTTGGAAGTTGCTTAAGAAAGATAAGAAATGTGTTGGCAGTAATGAAATGCAGAGGTTAAGAACAGGGCCTTTGGAGTTCCTGAACTTGGTTCTAATCCAGCTCAATCATTTGGTGGTCACTGATGCTTAATCAAGTTACTTCGCTGATCTTCAGTTTCCTACCTACAATAAAATAACTGCCTTGTAAGGCTGAAATGAGACAAGGTAGTAGCATGAGTACGGTGCCAGATATGCAGTAAGCTCTCAATATGTGTTTTTTTAAATGAGAAAAAATACCCATGATTAGAAGTTATTTCTGTCCCCCCAATAATAACAACATGAATAATAGTTAATATTTATTGAGTGCTTCCAATGTGCCACATACTGTTCTAAGCATTTTATATATTTTTTTTCTAAAAACATCACAACTACATAAAGTAGGAATTTGGAGATATAAAAAGTAATTGTATAGTATTATACAAATGAGGAATATAGTACTATACAAATGCAGCATATAGAGATGAAATAACTCACCCAGGATAGTAAGCAACAGAACCAGGACCTGGAACCAGAACCCAAGGAGTCTGGGTCCCCAGCATGCGCACTTTACAGCTTTACAACTACACTACGCTGCTGCCTCCTTGTGTTGCTGGAGGACAAATGCCATACAATCAATGTTGGCTAATTTTGGAGGAATTATTTTAATTCTTTTAATTTCCAGGCTGGAGTGCAGTGATGCGGTCTTGGCTCACTGCAACCTCCACCTCCCAGACTCAAGCAATCCTCCCACTTCAGCCTCCCAAGTAGCTGGGACTATAAGCGCACACCACCATGCCCCGCTAATTTTTCTATTTTTGGCAGAGACGGGGTTTTGCCATGTTGTCCAGGCTGGTCTCCAGCTCCTGAGCTCAAGCAATCCACCTGCCTCAGCCTCCCAAAGTGCTGGGATTACAGGTGTGAGCCACTGCGTCCAGCCCTGTATTACTTTTTCTATAAATTGGAGAAAAATCTCTATTGTATTTTCAATACCACTTCCCATCCTCCCTGCCCCAGAGACCACAACAGTCATGAATTTGGTCCGCAGCCCTTTAGTTTGTGGTAATAAAAGTATTTGGTAATAAAAGTATTACCAAATACTTTTATTACATTTTTATGGATCCATAAATATGTACTACTACTGCTTTGTATGTAGGATTTTTTTTCCTTTTTTGATTTAAAAATACTGTCCTGCTACATTAAAAAAAGGCTGAAAACCACTTTGACAGATGAGAGTAACAAACATTTTTGGACCCAGCTAAGGATGGTACCTCCGTCCATAGCACCTCATTCCTTGCTCAGACCACAGCTGATAGGCCAAATGGGGGTACTTGGGATTTCTCTGAACTACAACTGAAAAATAATGTCAGTCCCTCTTCTATGGCAGAATTGACAAGTTATAAAATTCAGGACCCACTGGAGACAACATATCTCATTGTGAAAAATGAACGATGAGTTTGAAAGTACCAAAAGGAAATTGTTCAGAATTGGTACAGGTTAGAGCTTCAAATAACTCCAAGGGCCCTCATTATAATCACTGTCTGTGGTCTAGCCACCAGTCAGTAGAATCTGCTTCTAGAATGCCAAATAGCTTTGATGAAATGATCTCTCATGACTTTCTCCAGCCTTCAGTGTATAATGTAGGGTGACGTGGATGTCTAGTGTTTGGCCTGCCCAGAAATACCCTTTTTCTAGGAACAGCATGTCCTTTTCTCACCAAGTGATTCTATAAAGACTTACACCTCAACACAATTGACTGACCAAAGGCAGGTTCAGGCAAGACCAACCACAGTACCTCATTCCCTGCTTTGACTACAGCTGAAAGGTCAAAGGTAGGTACTTGGGATTTTTCTGAACTATAACTGAAAAAATAATGTCTGTCCTTCTCTTATGGTAGCATTTACAACTTATAAAATTCAGGAGGCCGGGCATGATGGCTTACACCTGTAATCCCAGCACTTTAAGGGGCTAAGGCAGGAGGATCGCTTGAGCCCAGGAGTTCGAGATCAGCCTGAGCAACATAGTGAGATTCCATCTCTACAAAAAATTTAAAAATTAGCCAGGCATGGTGGCACACACCTGTAGTCCCAGCTACTCCGGAGGTTGAGGTAGGAGAACTGCTTGAGTCCGGGAGGTCGAGGCTGCAGTGAGCCATGATCGCACCACTGCACTCCACCCTGGGTGACAGAACAAGACCCTGTCTCAAAAATGTAAAAATATGGCCAGGCACAGTGGCTCATGCCTGTCATCCCAGCACTTTGGGAGGCTAAGGCAGGTGGATCACTTGAGGCCAGGCGTTTGAGACCAGCCTAGCCAACATGGCAAAACCCTGTCTCTACTAAAAATACAAAATAAATAAATAAATTAGCCAGGCATGGTGGCGCATGCCTGTAATCCCAGCTACTCAAGACGCTGGGGCATAAGAATTACTTGAACCCCAGAGGTGGGGGTTGCAGTGAGCTGAGATCACGCCCCTGAACTCCAGCCTGGGCAATGGAGCGAGATTCTGTCTCAAAAAAAAAAAAACAAAACTATATATATATATCATATGTTATATGTTATATATATAAATACAGAAAAAAATATATATATATAGCTTTGATGAAATGATCTCTCATGACCTCCAGCCTTCAGTGTATAATGCAGGGTGACACGGATGTCACGCTGCATTATACACCGAATATATATATATAAACAGAGTGAATTTATCTATATTTACATATATATATATAAATTCAGGGGCCACTAGTGGCCATGTGTCTCACTGTGTGGAGAAAGCCAGTCCGCAGAGTCAAGTCAACAAGTGGAGAAAAGTCCAGATGAGAGACAGAATGTGTTCTGGGGCCTTTCAAACAGCCCTTCCCTTTCTGGAGTATGCTTTTTAACACATTTCACAAAGATCTAACATAGTCCCAGTTGTATCACTTGTAGGCAAAGGAAATCGCTCATTATCATAAGGCAGCGAAGGGTATTCTCCTGAAGCTTCAATCTCCTAAAACTAGTTCCAAAGAAAACCATTTGATTACGCAAGAGGCTTCCATTAAAACATACAAAATGCCTAAATAATATATACTAACTTTCAGGAATTTATATCTAATACTAGGTTAAAAGTATAAATTCTGCTATAGCTATAGCATTGCCTCAAGATCAATGAGCTTGTGTTCACCCTAATAAGATATGAGTATGTGAATTGACTTAAAGTACCAAAACAGGCCAGGCATGGTGGCTCACACTTGTAATCCTAGCACTTTGGAAAGTCAAGGCAGGCAGGTCGTTTGAGTTTAAGAGTTCCAGACCAGCCTGGGCAACCGTGAAATCCTGTCTCTACCGAAAATACAAAAATTAGTTGGGCTTGGTAGCATGCACCTGTAGTCCCAGCTACCCAGGAGGCTGAGGTGGGAGGACTGCTTGAGCCTAGGAGGCAGAGGCTGCAATGAGCCGAGATTGTGCTGCTGCACTCCAGCCTGGGTGACAGAGCCAGACTCTGTCTCAAAAAATAAAAATAAAAATATTTAAAAGTACCAAAACATTACAATGAATGCAGACTAGGAGATTAAGAACTGTTATTGTAGGAATAACATGAATGAGTCTCACAAGACATAATGTTGCATGAAAGAAACCAGTAACAAAGGTATGAAAATGGGCAACATTAATCCATGTTATTGGAAGGCCACACAGTGGTCACCTGGGGTGGGGGTTGGTGAGAAGTGACTACAAGGATGGGAGGAGGCCCTTTGGGAACGTTCTGTTTCTTCACCTGGGTGCCAGTTACAAGGATGTGTTCATTGTGAGAATTCACCAAATTGTACACTAAGATTATGCACTGTTCAATATGTGTATCACACTTCAGTAAAAGATTAAAAAACACAATAACAAAGGTTGGGAGGTTTTGTTCCACACCACCACTTTCTTTTTTTTTTTTTTTTTTAATTATACGTTAAGTTTTAGGGTACATGTGCACAACGTGCAGGTTTGTTACATATGTATACATGTGCCATGTTGGTGTGCTGCACCCATTAACTCGTCATTTAACATTAGGTAATATCTCCTAATGCTATCCCTCCCCTCTTTCCCCACCCCATAACAGGCCCCAGTGTGTGATGTTCCCCTTCCTGTGTCCATGTGTTCTCATTGTTCAATTCACACCACCACTTTCACGCAATATTTAAAAAAAAAAAAACAAAAAACCATGGCTTGAGCTGTCTTCTCTTGCAGTTAATTTAATGGGCACAAAAATGTAAAGACTGCTGGGCAGGAGCTGAGAATTCCACTTCCTTGACAGCAACTCCTGACGTAACCATTTGGCACTTTGTCCTCGCCATTTTGTTTTCCAGGTAGGAAAGAGACCTAATGACCAAATGGTACAATGACTCATTCAGCTCTTTCAGCTGCCAGGACATCTGTATTTATGTTGTTTTTTCAATTGAATTTTCTAGACAACTGGTCTTTCATTAACAGGCAGACATTTATCAGGGCCCTGTGATGGTGCCATAGACTCACCTGAATTGCCAGCTTCTCTTATCAATTGCAGACCTGCCACTGACAGAACCAGTGAATTTTTTTTTCTTTTTTTTTTTCTGAGACAGAGTCTAACTCTGTCACCCAGGCTGGAGTGTAGTGGCTCACTGCAACCTCTGCCTCCAGGGTTCAAGCGATTCTCCTGCCTCAGCCTCCCAGTAGCTGGGATTACAGGTGTCCACCATCATGCCTGGCTAATTTTTTTGAGTTTTTAGTAGAGATGGGGTCTCACCATGTTGGTCAGGCTGGTCTCAAACTCCTGACCTCAAGTGATCCGCTCATCTTGGCCTCCCAAAGTGCTGGGATTACAGATGTGAGCCACTGTGCCTGGCCAGAACCAGTGAATTTAAATGTACAATATGGGCGAGGAAGTGCTGGCTGTTACTATGTCTAATTTCAAATTGCAGCAGGTACGAGGAAGTTGCATAAGGAGAATGAGTGTAAACATAGAGTCTAAAACCGGGAAGTGAACTGAGTAGCAAAAGGGTACTTTGGGGCCAATATAATATAACTTAACCGAAACGCCTTATGCCTCTCGGATGTAATATGACTTTTTCTTACAGTAGAATGAGATTTGCTTTAACTACTGGATCCCACACATTCAGGCATGGTTATGACTTACGCAACTAGATGGAGTCTGTGACAGCAATAATTTAGTTTTCATGATTCCAAAGATAATTTACTTCATATTAATCCTCTTCATAAAAAGAGCTCAAATATTCTTCCCTTCTCTCATATAATTTAGAAATATGATTTCTGTACTAATACAACTATCATGAATTAGGCAAACTGCAATGTCTTTAGGCAACTCTGCTATGGAAGGTAAATCTAGATCTATTGGTAGTTCTCTAAAAACTTCCCCCATTTTGGCCTGTCTTAGCTTAGCTAATGATAAATAATTTGATGCTAGATTTGCAAAACTATACAACTTTGAAGGTGACTAAATTCTTGGAGCAAACTAAATGCTACGTTCTCATATATTATCTTAAAATATAAATTGTTGTAATCTGTTGAAAGATATACTTAACTATATGTGTGCAACAGGATTAGACATAAAAATACATCTTGACTGCCTATCACATAAGCTTCCACTATGAAAAACAAGTATTTTACAACTATGGGTTCCACACTACAAACTTTGCAGTTGGGATTACTTTATGCAAAGATTATGTTATGTTTTATAACAAGCACTCATCTGTAAGCAAGAAGACAAAGCAAGAGAATTAATAAAGATAAACTCACTAGCAAAACTGAGAAAAAACTAAGCAGTTCTCCAACTAAAGCAACCACTTCTCTGAATTCGGCACTGAAACCATTCTGTAGATTTTTTAAAAAAGAGTTGAGTATATTCCTTTGAAAACAGACATGCAATTCCCATTACCTCAAATAGAACTAAGCTGTCAATTTGGCATCTCAAACAGAGCTATTCCATAGACTAGTACAGCACTTCCCAAATTGCGCTGCTCACTAGATTCAGCTGGGATTTAAAAATATACCTCCCAGGGGTATTCTGTCTTTTTATTCAGCAAGACTTAAGATGAAGCCCACAATTCTGCTGCTGTTTTTTAATGCTCTCCCAATGGTTCTGATGATTAGCCAGATTCTAGAATCACTGGACTAGTATGTTACTATACAACCATGCATTCCAGAGTCTACCTAGAGCAAATTACTCTAGAGCTCTAAGAGTTTTAGCACTTAGATAAGCACTAACTGTCCACTGTTACAGCATATACACTGCAAAGTCCTCAAATATGCTCTGTTCTCTCCACATTCCAGCTTTTGCCTCCCACTTCCCATTTCCTCTTACTTGTTCATAAGGCAGCAGGTTAGACTATTTCTTCAGGGAAGTGACCTGACCAGCCAACCCTGACAAGCTCAGGAATCCATTTATACATTTCCACAGAATTCTGGACACACGTCTTAATAATAAGAGGTAACACTTAAGGTCGGGTGCAGTGGCTCATGCCTGTAATCCCAGCACTTTGGGAGGCTGAGGCGGGAGGATTGCTTGAGCTCAGGAGTTCTAGACCAGCCTGGGCAACACGGTGAAACCCTGTCTCTACCAAAAATACAAAAATTAGCTGGGTGGTGGCGCATGCCTGTGGTCCTAGCTAGTAGGCTGAGGTGGGAGGATTGTTTGAGCCCGGGAGGCAGAGGTTTCAGTGAGCTGAGATGGCACCACTGCATTCCAGCCTGGGCAACAGAGCCAGACCCTGTCTCAAAAAAAAAAAAAAAAAAAAAAGAGGTAATGCTCACAGAGTTTTTACTTTGCCAGTCACTGTTCTAATTAAGCCCTTTATGCACATTAGCCACTTAATCCTCCTCAAAACTCCATGATGTGGATACCATTATCACCCTGATTTTAGAAATGAGGAATGAGGAGACAGAGGTTAAATAGCATGACCAAAGAAAGTCTCCTAACAGCAGGAAAGTGAACTTGATCTGAAGCAGTCCAGCTCCAGAATCCTTGTTCCTGACCACTGTGCTATATTACCTCTCCTTAAAGAACTTCACAGTCTTCATCACTAGCTGCTTCTAGATTTTGTCTTAGCATTCCTCTTTCCTACTGGACTATATGCTCTAGGAGGGCAGGAACTCCATCTGTTGTCTTCCTCACTGAATCTCCAGTAAATGATGGACATTCAATAAATATCTGACTGACTCACTGCAGCATCCTTCTCAACAATCAAAATGAACTCAGATACGTTTTAAAAATTCGAGTAAGATGGTTACTCCCATATCTTATATAATAACAATCAAAAATATTTTCGTGTTTGGCTATGTAAGGCATTTGGCTATGCAAAAGAATACACAAGTGTTATAGGCAATGTATGAAAACAAGCGAAGCAAAGAAGATCTAAGCACTGCATTTGCTTACAAATGCATGGTACACAGCTCAGTAAGTAAATGTTCTTGTCTCTGAAATGGCTAAGGAACAGTGAGAGTTTTGGAACTTGCCTTGACTTTTTACTATACCCCAACTTCTTCCAGTATTTTTGCAGAGTGGAAGAAGAACTCTGAATCTTTTTAAAAGTACTAAGTAGACTAATATTTGTAAATCACCGCAAAGGATTATTTCAGGAAAATGGCAAATGTTTGATAAATCAATCTTCCAATGAGTTCCCCAAGTCATAAAAATTGGCAGAAAACAGCTTTACTGTATCCATTTCACAAGGACAGTTTTTAAAGAACATATTTTAGAGCTTACAGGTCCAGTACTTGATTTTCATCAAATCGCCTCTGATTTATCTGAAGCCTTAGATGTGCAGCCAATTTAGTGAATACTGGCCCCTTAGACTCCATCCACCTACTTTCACCTAATCTGGATTCACTCTTTCCATCCTCAATCCATGTTGTTTGTGTAACACCCTCTCCCATTTTCCATTCCCAACTGCAGGGACTAACCAGGCCTAAGCCAATCAACACATTATATCCCCCTCACCCACACACAGTGATTAATTCAGGAACATCCATGAGGACCCATCAGAGCCCATGACAGAAAATGAAACTGTCTGGATGTCTGAGAAGGAATCTTTCACTTTTTCCTACTGGACAGAAACCAGAAAGGATGCGGGGGTTGGAGTTACTACCATCTTGCCATCATGTGGTGCCTGATACCCTGATTCTGAAACTAACACAACAGAAGACAGAGCCCTACATCCAACCATGCCTATAAAGCCAGATTTAATTCCGAACTTTTCACTTATGTAAGCAAATAAGTTATCTTCTTCCTTAAAGCACTTTGGGTCAGAATTTTTTTTTTTTTTTTTACTTTCAACCACAGAAGTCCTGGCTGATATGACCAAGATTTATATTAATTTCTAACATAACATATGAAGGTAATGTAATTAAACAGGGGTCTTCTCTTCTACAGAAGCAAACAGTCATTCTGTTGATAAAAGATTGCTTTTCTACTACCCACTTACACTATACGGATAGTTTGAAAAGTGAAGTGTTGTGATTATACTAACACTCTACAAACAATTAATCTTCTATTATTCAGTCTCATACACTGCATATTCTACAGCACTATCCACAGTCAATGCTATCTATTCCATGCTACACAAAGACCAATGTAAAAAGAAGAAGTGTGTGTGACTCAGCTCAAATGAAGGGCTAATACACACAATTCTGACTGACGTCTAAAAAATGCAGCTGTATTAGTTTGTGATTTTGTCACTATCAGATTTATATTTGGTCATACGCATAAAGAGAACAATGATTAAAAACAAATCAATACCCTCTTTCCACTTTGCCAACTGGATGTATGTCTTTACTGGTCATTCCAGTGGGGCAAAGGAAATATCCTTTTTAAAACTCAGGCAAACTGGGTGTTTGTCATGGTCATGTATCCTGTCAGAGAAAACAAACTGAAAACAAACAAACAAACAAAAATGCCCAAATCAAGGCAATTTTAGAATCTTAAATAGGCCAGGCACAGTGGCTCGCGCCTATAATCCCAGCACTTTGGGAGGCCGAGGTGGGCGGATCATCTGAGGTCAGGAGTTCAAGACCAGCCTGGCCAACAAGGCGAAAGCCCGTCTCTACTAAAAATACAAAAATTAACCAGGCATAGTGGCACGTGCCTGTAATCCCAGCTACTCGGGAGGCTGAGGCAGGAGAATCGCTTGAGGCAGGAGGTGGAAGTTGCAGTGAGCTGAGATTGCACCATTGCACTCCAGCCTGGGTGACAGAGACTCCGTCTCAAAAAAAAGAAAAAGAAAAACAAGAGAACCTTAAATAATAACAAACATCAACAAGATTACATAAAATAGAAAGGTAAGGAATTTTTTTAAGACCTATCAATTGTTCAAGGAATTGTATTTACTAATACTTTTTCAACTATACAAAATTATATTCTCATTATTAATTTTAGTTTACTGTGTATGTTGCCAATTAGAGCTCCCAGCAGATAAGTCTTCACTGTTTCATTAGAAGAGAAGCATGCTTCGGTTCTTTTTTTTTCTTTTTTCTTTTTTTTTTTTTTCTGAAACAGTCTTGCTCTGTTGCCCAGGCTGGAGTGCAGTGGCGCTATCTCGGCTCACTGCAATCTCCACTTCCTGTGTTCAAGTGATTCTCCTGCCTCAGCCTCCCAAGTAGCTGGGATTACAGGTGTGTGCCACCATGCCCGGCTAATTTTTGTATTTTTGTAGAGACAGGTTTCACCATGTTGGTTGGCCAGGCTGGTCTCGAACTCCTGTTCTTAAGTGATCCATCCACCTCAGCCTCCCAAAGTGCTGGGATTACAGCTGTGAGCCACCATGCCTGGCCTCAGTTCATTTTTGAGGTGGATCGATTCTACACCACTAATTCAATCTAGAGTTTGAAATGACTCCTTTGAAACTGTAGGATATAAGGCCAAAAGGCATCCCTCCCCTAAGAAAATAATGCTAATGTCAATCTAATTCACAACTTTACAAGAACTTTAATTCGACTTGGACTAATACCCTCTGTGGTAGAACCTTTCACCAATGGTAAAATTACAAAATGGTAAAATTATAAACCAGTAAACTGAACTGTGGTGAACTTACAGATCCGATTCACTATAAGCACAAAACTCTTTACCATTTATACTAAATTAAAAACATAGGCCAGGCGCAGTAGCTCACACCTGTAATCCCAACACTTTGGGAGGCCAAGGCGGGTGGATCACCTGAGGTCAGGAGTTCAAGACCAGCCTGGCCAACATGGTGAAACCCCATCTCTACTAAAAATACAAAAATTAGCTGGGTGTGATGGCGCATGCCTGTAGTCCCAGTTACTCAGAAGGCAGAGGCAGGAGAATTGCTCGAACCCGGGAGGCGGAGGTTGCAATGAGCTGAGATTGTACCACTGCACTCCAGCCTGGGCGACAGAACTAGACTCTGACTCAATAATAATAATAAAAACATAAAAGATGATTAACTCAAGTTATATATGTAAGTGAAATGGTTAATTGATTCAAATTAAATATATTAATATAGCTACCACTGACTTAATACACACTTAGCCTTATGGTTAACTATGTTACAGAAAGATAAAAGACCAAAGAAGGAACTCAGGCTTGGAAAAGGCAACATAAGAAGAAAAAATATATTACTGGTCCCACTCCAAAAGACTTCATATATTAGAAAAGATTTAATTCAGATTATGGACAAAAAAAGCTATGACTTAGCTTAAAAACTCAAAAAATAATAGTTTATAACCTTATAAGTTGACAGTGTGTACTGCTCATCATTCTAGAAAAGAAAGCTATTAATTTTTATCAGAGAACAAAAATATTTTTTCTTAAATTAACTATGCCTCTATACATAGGCATTACTAGTATTCATTATTAGGATCTCAAAAAATTACACAATCTTTCACCTCAATCATGCTCCCTGTAAAAAGAAAGCTGCATAATCTAAATGGATATACTTGGCTGTATATAATTTACCTGAAAGTTTCCATTTCTGAGTATTTTCAACCTAATAGTACTTTCACAATTAGGATGGTTTGGTCATTTTTTACTTTTAAAATTAAAAATAATGAAATAATGGGAAAAAAGTGTGTGATATATATTTCCTAAGAAAGCCAATCAACATAATTCAACAACTCAGGGCACTGATATAGTTTATTAGCAAGAAAGGAACAATTATCCTACCTATTGTCTATCTTTGGATGCTGCATAACTGAAAGAAGAGACACTATTAAGAGCACCACCTCTTCCTCTAGCTAATGTCTTCTGTTCTCTACTAAACAGCCAACTGCACAAAAAAGTTTCCACTTCTTTCTCTCTCCTTGAGGATTTATACCAGAGGTCAGCAAACATTTTCTGTAAACGGCCACAGGCAGTAAATATTTTTGGCTTTGAGGACCTTTCAGTCTCTCTCACAACTACTCAACTCCACCACTGTAGTGTGAAAGCAACCACAGACAATATGTTAATAAATGGGCGTAGTTGTACCCCAATGAAACTATTTATAAAAACCATCAGTTTTGATCTGAGGGCAGTAGTTGGCCAACTTGTGCTCTATTCCAAGGTTTCTTTGACTTAGTCTTTCCTAGGTACTCTGATTTACTGCAATGGCTTTAGTTACCAATTCTAAGCCAATGATACAATTTTTATTCACAAGGTCAGAGTTCTCAGCTCCAAGCTCAACCTGCTCATTGACAAGCAGATGCCTGTCTCACAGGTTCTGAAACAGTGTTCTAAAACAAAACTCAAGACCTTCTCTTTCAAACATGTATCATATCTCAGTTATAACATTGCCACCCATGAATTTGTCCTTGCCAGAAATCTAGGAATTATTCTTTAGCAGTTGGAATCATTGAAAAGTTCTGAACCACAGCTAACTCTTGTCAAGAGGTCGATGAAGTAAAGTCCTAAACATGGAAAGGAACAATCGGTACCAGCCACTGCAAAAACATGCCAAATTGTAAAGACCATCGATGCTAGGAAGAAACTGCATCAACTAACAAGCAAAATAACCAGCTAACATCATAATGACAGGATCAAATTCACACATAACAATATTAACCTTAAATGTAAATGGGCTAAATGCTCCAATTAAAAGATACAGACTGACAAATTGGATAAAGAGTCAAGACCCATCAGTGGGCTGTATTCAGCAGACCCATCTCACGTGCAGAGACACATAAAGGCTCAAAATAAAGGGATGGAGGAAGATCTACCAAGCAAATGGAAAACAAAAAAAAAAGCAGGGGTTGCAATCCTAGTCTCTGATAAAACAGACTTTAAACCAACAAAGATCAAAAGAGACAAAGAAGGCCATTACATAATGGTGAAGGGATCAATTCAACAAGAAGAGCTAACTATCCTAAATATACATGCACCCAATACAGAAGAACCCAGATTCATAAAGCAAGTCCTTAGAGATCTACAAAGAGACTTAGACTCCCACACAGTAATAAGGGGAGACTTTAACACTCCACTGTCAACATTAGACAGATCAACAAGACAAAGTTAACAAGGATATCCAGGAATTGAATCAGCTCTGCACCAAGCGGACCTAATAGACATCTACAGAACTCTCTACCCCAAATCAACAGAATATACATTCTTCTCAGCACCACATCACACTTATTCCAAAATTGACCACATACTCGGAAGTAAAGCACTCCTCAGCAAATGTAAAAGAACAGAAATTATAACAAACTGTCTCCCAGACCACAGTGCAATCAAACTAGAACTCAGGATTAAGAAACTCACTCAAAGCCGCTCAACTACATGGAAACTGAACAACCTGCTCCTGAATGACTACTGAGTACATAATGAAATGAAGGCAGAAATAAAGATGTTCTTTGAAACCAATGAGAACAAAGACACAACATACCAGAATATCTGGGACACATTTAAAGCAGTGTGTAGAGGGAAATTTATAGCACTAAATGCCCACAAGAGAAAGCAGGAAAGATCTAAAATTGACATCCTAACATCACAATTAAAAGAACTAGAGAAGCAAGAGCAAACACATTCAAAAGCTAGCAGAAGGCAACAAATGACTGAGATCAGAGCAGAACTGAAGGAAATAGAGACACAAAAAACTCTTCAAAAAATCAATGAATTCAGGAGCTGGTTTTTTGAAAAGATCAACAAAATTGATAGACCTCTAGCAAGACTAATAAAGAAAAGAGAGAAAAATCAAACAGACGCAATAAAAAATGATAAAGGGGATATCACCACCGATGCCACAGAAATACAAACTACCATCAAAGAATACTATAAACACCTCTACGCAAATAAACTAGAAAATCTAGAAGAAATGCATAAATTTCTCGACACATACACCCTCCCAAGACTAAACCAGGAAGAAGTTGAATCCCTGAATAGACCAATAACAGGCTCTGAAATTGAGGCAATAATTAATAGCCTACCAACCAAAAGAAGTCCAGGACCGGAAAGATTCACAGCCGAATTCTACCAGAGGTACAAAGAGGAGCTGGTACCATTCCTTCTGAAACTATTCCAATCAATAGAAAAAGAGGGAGTCCTCCCTAACTCATTTTATGAGGCCAGTATCATACTGATACCAAAGCCTGGTAGAGACACACACAAAAAAGAGAATTTTAGACCAACATCCCTGATGAACATCAATGCAAAAATCCTCAATAAAATACTGGCAAACTGAATCCAACAGCACATCAAAAAGCTTATCCACCATGATCAAGTGGGCTTCATCCCTGGGATGCAAGGCTGATTCAACATACACAAATCAATAAACGTAATCCAGCATATAAACAGAACCAAAGACAAAAACCACATGATTATCTCAATAGATGCAGAAAAGGCCTTAGACAAAATTCAACAGCCCTTCCTGCTAAAAGCTCTCAATAAACTAGGTATTGATGGGACGTATCTCAAAATAATAAGAGCTATTTATGACAAACCCACAGCCAATATCATACTGAACGGGCAAAAACTGGAAGCATTCCCTTTGAAAACTGGCACAAGACAGGGATGCCCTCTCCCACCACTCCTATTCAACATAGTGTTGGAAGTTCTGGCCAAGGCAATTAGGCAGGAGAAAGAAATAAAGGGTATTCAGTTAGGAAAAAAGGAAGTCAAATTGTCCCTGTTTGCAGATGACATGATTGTATATTTAGAAAATCCCACCGTCTCAGCCCAAAATCTCCTTAAGCTGATAAGCAACTTCAGCAAAGTCTCAGGATACAAAATCAATGTGCAAGAATCACAAGCATTCTTATATACCAATAACAGACAAACACAGAGCCAAATCATGAGTGAACTCCCATTCACAATTGCTTCAAAGAGAATAAAATACCTAGGAATCCAACTTACAAGGGATGTGAAGGACCTCTTCAAGGAGAACTACAAACCACAGCTCAACGAAATAAAAGAGGATACAAACAAATGGAAGAACATTCCATGCTTATGGGTAGGAAGAATCAATATCTTGAAAATGGCCATACTGCCCAAGGTAATTTATAGATTCAATGCCATCCCCATCAAGCTACCAATGACTTTCTTCACAGAATTGGAAAAAACTACTTTAAAGTTCATATGGAACCAAAAAAGAGTCCGCATTGCCAAGACAATCCTAGGCCAAAAGAACAAAGCTGGAGGCATCATGCTACCTGACTTCAAACTATACTACAAGGCTACGGTAACCAAAACAGCATGGTACTGGTACCAAAACAGAGATATAGACCAATGGAACACAACAGAGCCCTCAGAAATAATACCACACATCTACAACCATCTGATCTTTGACACACCTGACAAAAACAAGAAGTGGGGAAAGGATTCCCTATTTAATAAATGGTGCTGGGAAAACCAGCTAGCCATGTGTAGAAAGCTGAAACTGGATCCCTTCCTTACACCTTATACAAAAATTAATTCAAGATGGATTAAAAACTTAAATGTTAGACCTAAAACCATAAAAATCCTAGAAGAAAACCTAGGCAATACCATTCAGGACATAGGCATGGGCAAGGACTTCATGTCTAAAACACCAAAAGTAACGGCAACAAAAGCCAAAATTGACAAATAGGATCTAATTAAACTAAAGAGCTTCTGCACAGCAAAAGAAACTACCATCAGAGTGAACAGACAACCTACAGAATGAGAGAAAATTTTTGCAATCTACCCATCTGACAAAAGGCTAATATCCAGAATCTACAAAGAACTCAAATAAATTTATAAGAAAAAATCAAACAACCCCATCAAAAAGTAGGCGAAGGATATGAATAGACACTTCTCAAAAGAAGACATTTATGCAGCCAACAGACACATGAAAAAATGCTCACCATCACTGGCCATCAGAGAAATGCAAATCAAAACCACAGTGAGATATCATCTCACACCAGTTAGAATGGCGATCACTAAAAAGTCAGGAAACAACAGGTGCTGGAGAGGATGTGGAGAAATAGGAACACTTTTATACTGTTGGTGGGACTGTAAACTAGTTCAACCATTGTGGAAGACAGTGTGGCGATTCCTCAGGGATCTAGAACTAGAAATACCATTTGACCCAGCCATCCCATTACTGGGTATATACCCAAAGGATTATATATCGTGCTCCCATAAAGACACATGCACATGTATGTTTATTGCGGCACTATTCACAATAAAAAAGACTTGGAACCAACCCAAATGTCCAATAATGACAGACTGGATTAAGAAAATGTGGCACATATACACCATGGAATACTATGCAGCCATAAAAAAGGATGAGTTCATGTCCTTTGTAGGCACATGGACGAAGCTTGAAACCATCATTCTGAGCAAACTATTCCAAGGACAGAAAACCAAACACTTCGTGTTCTCACTCATAGGTGGGAATTGAACAATGAGAACACTTGGACACAGGATGGGGAACGTCACACACTGGGCCCTGTAGTGGGGTGGGGGAAGGGGGGAGGGATAGCATTAGGAGATATGTCTAATGTAAATGACGAGTTAATGGGTGCAGCACACCAACATGGCACACATATACATATGTAACAAACCTGCACGTTGTGCACATGTATCCTAGAACTTAAAGTATAATAATAAAAAGAAAAATAAAAATAAAAAAAGAAGGAAAGTCTTAAGAGCACAAAAGAATAGTAATAGTCTCCTGTTTTCTCTCTGAATCTAAGGTACACAGCGCCACCTAATGGTAAAAACAAGGCCACCATTCACTACAAGAAAGGCTTTTGGTAAATACAGAATTATTTACCTGAGGCTGAAGCAAAACAACCAGGGATGTGGGGAGACCAGATTGTGCTATAAATAATACTTTCATGGCCTCTAAAGGTGCACAGAGACTTTCCAACAGTTGGATCCCACTACAAATAAATGAATAGATCAATTACTCAAGAGGGATAAATTCAAATTTATGCTTTTACATATACTATATACACCAATAAACTATATACATTTATATATACACATATGATATATATACAGATCTCAATGATTTTTAAAGATCTATTTTTATATAAAGCAAGATGGTATTTAAGGGCCAAACTAATGCTGAGCTACCTATTAGTTCACAGCCAAAAGATTAGAAAATTTTAAGTTCTAATATATGTTTTAATTTTTTTTTAAAAAGAAAGCTCAGCTGTCCAATCATAGAGCTACAGAAGTATGTTGGGAAAAGAAAATTTAGCGGAAGCTCTAGAGAAGGGAATATTTGTTTTTGAATACAATAATGCTAACATACCAATTTGACAGTTTGATCCCATGAGCCAGACACCACAAGCTGTTCACCTCTGGTTTGGCTCCAATCAACACTATACACCTAAAAACATTGAAAAGCGTTTAGAAAGCAAAAGACCATCAAGTTCAACATTGCATTTTATCTCTTGTTATATAACAATGAGAGGCAGAACAACTAATTTACTATGTCAAAACATCAAATAATTCCTATCCATCTCAACAAGGTGTCTGAGAAATGAAAAGTTGATCTTGTCCATTCCTCCAGATTTATTCCTTACAGATAAGACTCCATTCTGCTTTCATAGAATTCTACAGTATACTTCCAAACCTTCTTCACTAAAACAAATTATACATATTTTAAAACCTACCAACATATCACTGTTTGCAGCCCCACGAAGAAATGTCAAAGCAGATTAGAAAGTTAGTCATCTAGAAAAGCTTGCTGGGTCAATGTTTATTGGAAAGCATTAAAATTCAATTAATATCCCTATCTGGCCTTTCTTAGAAAAAGCTTGCAGGAACCAGGTGATCCTTCCAGATCTCTTGGTAAACAGTTTTAGTTATCCAATGCTGCTATTCTAAAGTATATGCTTCACTGCCATCAATGAACCATTTCAAATGAACTATTTGAAAACTTTTGGAAATGTTTTCATTCTTTCATTTTATACAACAGATTATACACAGATCACTGCTGTAAACTAAGTTCAACAAAATATGTGCATAATTATACTTTATGAAATTAGTCCTGACAAGGACCTGAGTATATGCCATTGGTATATCACATTGGTGATCAGCCAGCAGGTTACTTTGAATCTTATTACTCTCTCCCACATATATGTAGGAAGTATGAGTATCTGGGCTTAAGCCGCTTACATGTGGGTTACTTTCTCTCTGCTGCCCAGTACTATGTTAAGCCATGTTGGAGGCTGAGGAAAAAAAAACATCAGTAATACTGATCCCGTCACTTATAGGTGGAATCTAAAAAAGTCAAACTTAGAGAAACATACAGTAGAATAGTGTTTGCCAGGGGCTGGGGGTGGGGGAAACGGGAATATGTTGGTCAAAGGATACAAACTTTTAGTTATAAGATGAATAATTTCTAGAGATTCAATGTACACCATGGTAACTATTATAAATAATAATATATTACTGAATACTTGAAATTTGCTAAGAGAGTAGATCTGAAATGTTCTTATCTCACACACAAGAAAATGGTAACCATTCAAGTGACGGATATGTTAATTAGCTTGACTGTAGGAATCATTACTGAAGATATATTTAGATCAAAACACTAAGC
The DNA here is from genome assembly GCF_028885625.2 of Pongo pygmaeus. NCBI lineage: Eukaryota > Metazoa > Chordata > Mammalia > Primates > Hominidae > Pongo > Pongo pygmaeus. Next base: position 137,202,944 of record NC_072378.2, on the reverse strand, counting down.
TGTACAACTTAGATTTCTTTTTTTTTTTTTACCGAAACGGTCTTGTGCAGTCGCCCAGGCTGGAGTGCAGTGGCACAATCTCAGCTCACTGCAGCCATGACCTCCTGGGCTCAAGCGGTCCTCCCACACCTCAGCCTCCTAAGTAGCTGGAGTCACGCTTGCGTGCCACCACACCCAGCTAATTTTTTTCTTATTTTTTGTAGAGACAGTGTCTCACCATGTTCCCCAGGCTGGTCTCAAACTCCTAGGCTCAAGCAGTCCTACCGCCTCAGCCTCCCAAAGTGCTAGGATTACAGGTATGAGCCACCGTGCCCAGCCTACAAATTTTTATTTGCCAATCATAATAAACCTGGAAAAAAGTTTAATAAAAGTTTAATAAAAAGTTTAATATTAAGCTTCCAAAAAAGTAAAATATCGATATTTTGTTCATAATGGGTTTTTTGTATTAATTTTTATTTTTAAAAACATTAACAAATTATCTTGATTATCAAGTTTTTCGGGGCCCCCTTAAATTGTGTACCTAGAGTGAGTGCCTCACACATCCTACCCTAGTCCTGGCCCTGCGTCTGCCCATGTTCACGCAAAAGACAGAAGAGTAGTTGGAACACTAAAGGAAGCACAATCCAGCAACAGACAGCAGCTATGAAAGGAAAAGAATAGAAGAGCCAGTGAAAACGAAAGAGCTGCTGTGGCCATCTGTTAGTTATGGATAGAAAAAAGGCTGGTTTGGAAGCAATCACCGAAGATCTTGAGAGCTAAAGAGTTTGATTTTATCCTCTAAATTTCTCCTACAAAGGACCATATAGTAAATGGTAAGTTTCTTCAAAAAAGGTACATTTCTTCTATAAAGGGCCATATGGTAAATACTTTAGATTTTACAGGCGATTCGGTCACTGTCACAACTACTAAACCCAGCTCTTATAGCACACACCAAGCAGCCATAGCCAATACCGAATGAATGGGCATGGCTTGATTCCAAAAAAACTTTATTTGTAAATCTAAGTGCAGGCCAGATTTGGTCCTGGCCCACATGACGTAGTTTGCCAACCCCTGCTCTAGGCTGATGTAAGCAGTCAAAAATAAAAATAGCAAACCTTTATTGAACACTCTGAGCGTCAGATCCTGTTCATAAGCGCTTTATATATTTTATTTAATCTTCATTTATATGAAGTAGATACTATGTCAAGGCCCAGAGAGGTTAAGTAACTTGTCCAGAGTCCCAAAGCTAGTAAGGTGCAGATATGAAATCTGAACCTGGGCAGCCTAATTGCAGAGTCCACTCTTAATCGCAAGGCGAGGCTATCTGTACAGCATGCTACTTGAGGGCGCTGCTGAATCAGAACTTCTTGGCTACCTTAAGCCATGATATCAAGGAACTAAAGCTCTACCCCTGCTGGTATCACCCTTTACTGGAGCTACATTTGGGCCCAGATTGATTCCATTGTGTTTTCATGAATTACCTATACACAGATCTTAAAGCCCCTGTCCACTTGTGAATTTCCATTTAATTTCCATTTAATTTAATTTAATTAATTAAATTTCCATTTAATTTCCAAGACGTGCCCCCTTACATCCCTTATGAAATAAGCCTCCCCTGATAAGCCCTTCAATGAGTCATATACTGCTGTCAACAGCAGCTCACATCTACTTCTAACTCAGCATTTACCATATTTTATTTACTAAAAAGAATGTTACACAACTCACATACCTGTTAGATTTTGGAGACCCCTAATGAGCAAAACATCTTGTACATCTATGTTCATCACAGTAAAATAGGCACTCAAACGTTGGTTAAAATAATTTAACTAATTAAATTTTTCTTTACAACCTGAATCACTGCTAGGTAGGTACAGAGAACTACTAAGTAAATACTAGCATCATCAGCTCAGACTCCACTGCCTCCACACACTTCCAGTGTGATGCAGCAGGTAAGACCTTATGACTACTCACCTTCTAAAACTGCAGAAGCCTCCACCAGCTCAAGAGAATCCAGCCTGAATCAACATCAAAGATAGGAGGTAAGAAAATCACGCTGATGGCATTGCTGCTGTCAGCTGTCTTCTGTTGCACAACCAAGCAGCAAGCATTAGGTCTCTATGACAGAGCTAAAGATAGGACACACATGGTGGTGAAGTTAAAAACGGGATCATAAAGAAGGAAATAGGCTGAGTGCGGTAGCTCACGCCTGCAATCCCAGCACTTTGGGAGGCCGAGGCAGGCGGGTCACTTAAGGCCAGGAGTTCGAGACCAGCCTGGCCAACATGGTGAAACCCCGTCTCTACTAAAAATATAAAATTTAGCCAGGAGTGATGGCAGGCACCTGTAGTCTCAGCTACTCAGGAGGCTGAGGCAGGAGAATCGCTCCCAGGAGGTGGAGGTTGCAGTGAGCCAAGATTGTGCCACTGCACTTTAGGCTGGGTGACAGAGTGAGACCCTGTCTCAAAAAAAAAAAAGAAAAGAAAAGAAAGGCGACTCAATACTATGTTTAAAATATTAGGACATGGGAAAGGAACTAACAGATCAGGAGACTGTGTGGGTTTTGTTTTTTTTTTTTATTTAAAAAAAGAGTAATTATACCAGGCATGGTGGCTGATGCATGTAATCCCAGCACTTTGGGAGGCCAAGGCAGAAGGACTGCTTGAGGCGACAAGTTCGAGACCAGCCTGGAAAATATGGCAAGACCTCATCTCTATAAAAAATTTAAAAAATTAGCCAGGTGTGGTGACATATAACAGCAGTCCCAGCTACCCAGGAGGCTGGGGTGGGAGGATGGCTTGAGCCCACAAGGTCAAGGTCAAGTCAGCAGTGAGCCGTGATCATGCCACTGCACTCCAGCCTGGGTAGCAGAGTAAGACCGTGTCTCAAAAACAAAACAAAACAAACTATAGACATAAGTACAAAAGGGGTGCTTGGATGGTAGATTCAGCTTCACGCTCAGAAGAGAAAGATTGAGGCGGGGCCCTGAGGGCTGGCCAAAATGTCAATAGGCAAAAAAGCAGAGGTGAAACAGTAACCAGAAAACTTCCCCAAACATAAATGGGAATATACAGCACCCTAGGGATCGGGGGTAGTGAACACTGCAAGATAACACCAAGGTTTTGTGCCTGAGGACTGTCAGTGATGGCAGCATTAACAAAAGTGAAAGACAGGAAGAAGGAAAATAATGTAATTTTATATATACTGAGTTTGAGGTGACAGCAAGACAGGGTTTGGGCATTAACCTCAAGCTCTGAAAAAAGTTCACAGCCAGAGAGATGTTTGAGAGACAGCTGAAAAGGGAAGAATGAATTCCATTACCCCACCTTAAATCAATTCACTCATCTATTCGACAAATATTTATTAAGCACCTACTATGTACTAGGCATGGGGGGAAAGGAGGTTACAACTTTAGATAAGACCAGCCCCCATGGATCTTATATTTTAGCAGCAGAAAGCATGCTATAAATAGATGTATAATTTCAAGTTGCAATTTTTTTAAAAACTACAAAGAAAAAGCAGAGTAAGGAGAACAGAAAATAATGACAAGGGCAAGGGGTCACTTCTCAACAAAACGGCCAGGAAAGACTTCTCTGTGCAGAGACTTGAGTACAGTTAAAGACTGAACTCTGCAGACCCGAGATGAAAGGCTCAGGTTACAGAGAACAGGGAAAGACCTTGAACAGGGAACAAGCTTGCCAGATTCAGGGAAGAGCAAGGTTGAATAGTTGGGAGGGATAAGATCCTAAAAGGCCATGGCTAAGAATTTGTCTATGATTTCTCTTAAGAGGTTACAACCATCAACCATAAGTTACCACTTAGATTATAACATCCTTCTAACTGCTCTCCCCATCCATTTTTGTTTACCTCCAATCCATTATCCACACTGCATAAAAAGTAATCTTTAGAAAATACAAATTAAATGTCACTCCCCTGTACAAAGCCTTTCAATGGTTTCACACTATATGTAGCTCCTACAACTTAGCATCTTCGCTCAACATTATGTGAGATTCATCCATGTTGATTCTTATTACCCAAAGGTCAAAATCATGCAAAACTATGCATGACTTAGGGATGCAAACATATGTAGTAAAAATAGAAAGAAAAGCAAAAAATATATAAATAGAAAATTCAGGCTAGTGGTTACTCCTGGGAAGAAGGGAGGAAGAAAAAAAAGCAGACAGAGGAAGGATAAGACTAGAAAGGGTAAGCAGGGGACGCTAATGGTATAGGTAACGTTTCATTTCTTAAGCTAGATGGTGAATATGTGTGTTCAATATATCATTTTTACATCTTACATGTATTTTATAATGTATAAAATATTTCATCGATTTTTAAAATCTGCAATGTCTTTCCACTGATCTTGGCACAATGGCCAAAATGCTGACAGCTCTAAGCACACAGGCTCTATCCTTTCTGGTCAAGCGTGCTCTTTCATTTGCCTCTAACACTACTACCCTGGTCTCTCCACTTGAATCATTCATTCCAACTCCCCCTTAGACCAATTGAATCATTCATTCCAACTTCCCCCTTAGACCAATTGAATCATTCATTCCAACTCCCCCTTAGACCAATTGAATCATTCATTCCAACTTCCCCCTTAGACCAATTGAATCATTCATTCCAACTCCCCCTTAGACCAATTGAATCATTCATTCCAACTTCCCCCTTAGACCAATTGAATCATTCATTCCAACTTCCCCCTTAGACCAATTGAATCATTCATTCCAACTCCCCCTTAGACCAATTGAATCATTCATTCCAACTTCCCCCTTAGACCAATTGAATCATTCATTCCAACTCCCCCTTAGACCAATTGAATCATTCATTCCAACTTCCCCCTTAGACCAATTGAATCATTCATTCCAACTCCCCCTTACACCAACTGAATCATTCATTCCAACTTCCCCCTTAGACCAATTGAATCATTCATTCCAACTCCCCCTTAGACCAATTGAATCATTCATTCCAACTTCCCCCTTAGACCAATTGAATCATTCATTCCAACTCCCCCTTAGACCAATTGAATCATTCATTCCAACTCCCCCTTAGACCAATTGAATCATTCATTCCAACTCCCCCTCAGACCAATTGAATCATTCATTCCAACTTCCCCCTTAGACCAATTGAATCATTCATTCCAACTCCCCCTTAGACCAACTGAATCATTCATTCCAACTCCCCCTTAGACCAATTGAATCATTCATTCCAACTCCCCCTTAGACCAATTGAATCATTCATTCCAACTTCCCCTTAGACCAATTGAATCATTCATTCCAACTCCCCCTTAGACCAATTGAATCATTCATTCCAACTCCCCCTTAGACCAATTGAATCATTCATTCCAACTCCCCCTTAGACCAATTGAATCATTCATTCCAACTTCCCCTTAGACCAATTGAATCATTCATTCCAACTTCCCCCTTAGACCAACTGAATCATTCATTCCAACTCCCCCTTAGACCAATTGAATCATTCATTCCAACTCCCCCTTAGACCAACTGAATCATTCATTCCAACTTCCCCCTTAGACCAACTGAATCATTCATTCCAACTCCCCCTTAGACCAATTGAATCATTCATTCCAACTTCCCCTTAGACCAATTGAATCATTCATTCCAACTCCCTCTTAGACCAATTGAATCATTCATTCCAACTTCCCCCTTAGACCAATTGAATCATTCATTCCAACTTCCCCCTTAGACCAATTGAATCATTCATTCCAACTCCCCCTTAGACCAAATGAATCATTCATTCCAACTCCCCCTTAGACCAATTGAATCATTCATTCCAACTTCCCCCTTAGACCAATTGAATCATTCATTCCAACTCCCCCTTAGACCAATTGAATCATTCATTCCAACTCTCCCTTAGACCAATTGAATCATTCATTCCAACTCCTCCTTAGACCAATTGAATCATTCATTCCAACTTCCCCCTTAGACCACTTGAATCATTCATTCCAACTCCCCCTTAGACCAAAGGATGCCCTCCCTGCCCCTTCCCCAGACAAACCCTCCCTTCCCATAACACCGCATACATTCACAGCGCTTACCACAGTAGACATTAGACAACCAGAAGCCTGCCTCCTCAGACAGGGCAAGGACCCCAGGAGGGCAAGGGCATGCCTAAGGGGTTTGTCTTCCCAGCTAGCCTGGTACAGTATCTTGCACATAGTAGAGTTAATAAAAGTTTCTGGAATGAATGAAGGAAAAGAGAAACAAATCTAAATGGAAAGCACATCTTCTATTAGTCTCCTCTTCCATCTCTTCCTTATTCCCAACCTCCCTGTCCACTCCCACTCAAATAGTGGGCATGGCAAATGGTCAAATTAAATATAAAAAGGAAGAGAGATAGGCAGTGCCTGACTTTATGCTTTAAGAGCAGGGTCCTCTAGAGGCCTATCTGATGAAATTACTCTTGGCAGTGGTGAAGAAAATTAACCAGGAAAATGGAAAAAGAAAAAAACCCACTGCACAATGTTTTGTGCTGCTTTATGAAATCTGAACCTCATCAAAACCACAGTTTGAGAGGACAAATTTTATTACTGAAACCAATTCCCAAAGAGCTCATCTTTAATCTACTGTAAAGCATTGCCCTTTTTAAGTTGGTCTACTTAATTAAAAATTGTCAAATAAAAAACTATGTCCAGAATTTTTATTATCTGTATGAATACAAAGGAAAGGGTCACTGACTTTTAATTACTGAGTGATTAGAAAGGGCTATATATTTCTTTTAAGGTGAAACTTAAATTTTCTCTTTTTTTTCTCTTTTGAGACAGGGTGTCACTCTGTTACCTAGGCTGGAGTGCAGTGCCACGAACTAGCACAGCTCACTGCAGCCTCCACCTTCTGGGCTCAATTGATCCTCCCACCTCAGCCTCCCGAGTAGCTGGGACCACAGGTGCATACCACAACACCAGCTAATTTTTTAATTTTTTGTAGAGACAGGGTTTTACCATGTTACCCAGGCTGGTCTCTAAATCCTGGGCTCAGGTAATCCCCCTGCCTAGACCTTCCAAAGTGCTGGAATTACATGCATGAGCCACCACACCCAGCCCTGAAACTTTAAATTTTCAAATTTTTCTCATTATGGAAATTTTAAAACATGCATAAAAGTAGAGAGAATAGTATAATAAACCCCCAGGCACCCATCACACACCTTCCATAATGATCAACATGTTGCCCATCATGTTTCATCTGTCCCATTATTGACTGAATGACTGACTGCTGGAGTATTTTAACAACAGACCTTTTACTCCTAAATACTTCAGCAGGTAAGGCTGGTTTATCTTTTTTTACATAAGCACAGGCCAATTTCACCCCAACAAGATTAACAATGGCTACTTAATATCATTTAACACTCAGTCTTTACTCATATTTCCCTGACTGTCCCAAAAATGTTTCTTTTACAGTCGGCTTATTTGAATCAGTACCCAAACAAGACCCACATTTTACACTTAGCTGTTATGTCTCTTAAGTATCCTCTAAGCTAAGACAGTCCTCCTCCCGACACCTTGCTCTTTCTGCCCCACATCCCATAACATTTATTTGTTGAAAAAACGAAGTTATCGGTCTTGTAGAATGTCTTGCCTTCTGGATTATCCCAAATGTTTCCTCATGGTGGTAATTAACTTTTTTCTCTACCTTTCCAATTTCCTTTAAATTAGAAGTTAGATCTGGAGGCTTAATCAGATTCAGTTCATTTTTTTTGGCTTCCAATTATATTAGGAGGCATATAATTGCTGGTTGACCCACTTTTAGTGATCCTGAGATTGTTCACAGAATGTTTCAATCTTAAACTAATGGTTTTAGCATCCACATGATCCCTGCCTAGTCATTATTTCATTAGGGGCTACTAAATAGTGATTTTCTAATTCTGTTATTCCTTCTGCATTTATTAGCTAGAACTCTGTTATAAAGAACTTTTCTTATCAACTATTTTATAATACCACCATAAAACTCATACAAGAAAGGGAAGGTAAATGCTAAATGCATTGATTCCTTACTTTTGTTTATCAATTTTCAGAATAATGAGTTGGATGTCCTAATAATCTTCAATGGTGACTACATTTTTCCTAATCACAACTCCATCTCCACATAAAGACTGAAAATACACGTGTGTGTGTGTGTGTGTGTGTGGTGTTTAAATTCATTGCTTTCATTCTTTTGGTTGTTCCAATAGTCTCATCTTCGGCCAACAACAGTCCCTTCAAGTTGTACCTTCTAAACCTTTGATATGTCTCCAGCGGCCTTTCATAGCTTTCCTGCTTTCTGACACAAGAAGATGTCTTGCATTCCTGCCCAGCTCTGGAATAAATGACTTCTCCAAAGACACTATTCCTGTTAGTGGCAAACAGTATTTAGAGGCCATACTCAGGGCACTAAGAATATTCACTGCTACTCAGTTGTCACTGCTTCTAAATCTTTACTGTGCAAAAAACTAAAAAATATGTACTTTTTTCAGACAGAGAAAAATAAATCACAAGTTTATATGACTATTCCCCATTCAACTTTAAGATCGCTTCTACTTCTTTATTCTCATAACGCTTTTCTCTCACTTTAAAACTTTCAGTTTCTTCTTTCTTTCTTTTTTTTTTTTTTTTTGAGACGGAGTCTCACTCTGTTGCCCAGGCTGGAGTGCAGTGGCGCGATCTCGGCGCACTGCAAGCTCCACTCCCCGGGTTCACGCCATTCTCCCGCCTCAGCCTCCCGAGCAGCTGGAACTACAGAGGCCGCCACCACACCCGGCTAATTTTTTTTAATATTTTTAGTAGAGACGGGGTTTCACCGTGTTAGCCAGGATGGTCTCAATCTCCTGACCTTGTGATCCGCCCACCTCAGCCTCCCAAAGTGCTGGGATTACAGGCCTAAGCGAGGCTAAAACTTTCAGTTTCTAATGACATAATTACTGATATGCCTTATCCTACAATGTACATATGAGTTTCAAAGTAACAATGTTAATTTTTTTGAATGTAGTTTCAAATTTCTTTCCAATTCTTTGTTTTTGTTTCTAGTGACAAGAGTCTCACTCTGTTGCCCAGGCTGGAATGCAGTGGCATGATTTCACTCACTGCAACCTCTGCCTCCCGGGTTCAAGCGATTCTCCTGCCTCAGCCTCCTAAGTAGCCGAGATTACAGATGTTCACCACCACACCCGGCTAATTTTTGTATTTTTAGTAGAGATGGGGTTTCACCATGTTGGCCAGGCTGGTCTCGAACTCCTGGCCTCAAGTGACCCACTCGCCTTGATCTCCCAAAGTGCTGGGATTACAGGCGTGAACCACTATGCCCAGGCCTAATTATTTTTGTTTATTAGACTGATCTTATTAGGAATGTATAATCACAATACTGGGTTTTTAAAGTCACTTGAATAATTATTTTCAATACCTAGTTATGGCACCAATTTGATGGATCTTTAGATTAATGTGCTTGTTTTCAATTTTTAGCAATTGCTTTTTCTTTCCAACTTATTAATATATTGGGATTCTTAATTACATAAAACATTTCAATGGTTCCAAGGTCAAAATTATAATACAAGTTATATTTGAAGAAATCTTATTTCCATTCTGGTCCCCTTTCCCCTGCTTTCTACCTTACCCTCTTTTTCAAGGTAACCATTTTTATTAGTTTTTGAATTATTTTTCTGTTGTTTCTTTTTGAAATGTATATACACTGTATATATTTATAATATATAACAGCTATAGTTAAATATTATGCTTCTATTCCTCTCCTTATGTAAAACAAATTTTACATATATTTACATAGCTCTGCCAATAATTTCACTTCACATTAGCTTGCAGCAAAACTAAACATAATTTCCAGTTTCATATAAGTTCTCAAATAAGATTCCATAATTCTCCTACATATGCTTTTTAATAGATTCTAAAATCAGAGATGGGGATTTTAATTTCTATCTACAATTCACTCACTAACTCACTTCAGAGACATGCATAGTGTTGACACCTACACTGTGTGTATGAGAGACTACAGATATAGTAGCAGTAGTCATGCTTGAAAGTCCTTCTCTATCTGAACATAGTCTATTATAGTTTCCATCTGTTTAAAACTATCATTTTCTCTTCTTTAAAAAATTTTAGAAACTTTGAGGTTAGATAATGGGTTGGGAATAATGATTTTGCAAGGTAAATCAAATCGCTCCTTTTATTAAAGATTTTTTAAATCTACATTTTGAATATTGCAATCTCCAAATTATTAGATAACACACGTATCAAGGTCATTAGAACTGAACGCTTACCAAGTCAAGGCAGTGGCTTCCAAACAATGCTGCACATTGAAATCATCTGGGAATCTTTAAATAATACTGATGTCTGGCTCCAGCCCCAGACACTGTGATCTGGGCATGAAGATATTTTAAAGCTCCTGGCTGGACGCAGTGGCTCACGCCTGTAATCCTAGCACTTTGGGAGGACGAGTCAGGCGGATCACGAGGTCAGGAGTTCGAGACCAGCCTGGCCAACATGGTGAAATCCTGTCTCTACTAAAAATACAAAAATCAGCCAAGCATGGTGGCACACGCCTATAATCCGAGCTACTCAAGAGGCTGAGACAGGAGAATTGCTTGAACCCGGGAGGTGGAAGTTGCAGTGAGCTGAGAACATGCCACTGCACTCTAGCCTGAGCAAGAGAGGAAGACTTTGTCTCAAAAAAAAAAAAGAAAAAAAAAAGATTTTTATAAGCTTCCAAAGTGATGCTAATCTGTTGCAAAGTTTAAGAACCACAGACTTAAGGCCAGGGACAGTGGCTCAAGCCTGTAATCCCAACACTTTGGGAGGCTGAGGCGGGCAGAACACCTCAGGTCAGGAGTTCAAGACCAGCCTGACCAACATGGTGAAACCCCATCTCTACTAAAAATACAAAATTAGTCATGCCTGTTAGCCCAGATACTTGGGAGAGTGAGGAAGGAGAATCACTTGAACCCTGGGAGGCAGGGCTGCAGTGGGCCAAGATTGCACCATTGCACTCCAGCCTGGGCAACTCCATCTCAAAAAAAAACAAAAAACAAAAAACTACAGAGTTAAGACAAGCCTTTGCACACCTTTTTTATGTTAAGTATTAAAATTCCAAATGCCTGAATTGTAGTGTAGTCCTACCTGACAGCTAATACTTGAAAAAGTAGGTTAAGTAGAAAATGGGTAATACTTACCTATCCATGTATGTCCTGTTTTCTGCCCACAGTATGTGGCCCAAAATCTACACAATCCATCTTTCTCCTGAATTTTCAAAGCCTAAAGTCCAACCCCCACCATCCAGGTATTCAAGGCCCATCAGGATATGATCCTTACCCACCTCCATTACACCATCTCCTAGTACACACACTCTATGCTCCAGGCACATCAAAGGACATCTGGTTGTATGGACATGCCACGCTCTTTCACAAATCTTATCTTTTGTAGAGGCTCTTCTCCATCAGAAATGTCCTTTTCAGTTGGGTGTGATGGCTCATGCCTATAATCCCAGGACTTTGGGAGGCCAAGGCAAGTGGATTGCTTGAGCCCAGGTGTTCGAGACCAGCCTGGGCAACATGGAGAAACCCCATCTCTACAAAAAATTCAAAAATTAGCCAGGCATGGTGGCACACGCCTATAGTCCCAGTTACTCAGGAGGCTGAGGCAGGAGAATTGCTCGAGCTCAGGAGGACAGAGGATTGCTTGCCTCAAGAGTCAGAGGTTGCAGTGAACTGAGATTGTGCCACTGCACTCTGCCTGGGCAACAGAGTGAGACTCCATCTCAAGATAAAAACAAAACAAAAAATGTCCCTTTCCCTTAGGGCTGCCTAGCAAACTACTAAAAACTACTAACTGCCCAAGACTCAGGTCAAATAGCAACTCTTCTGTGGCAGTCCCTGGTTCTCCTCTCTGTGTACCTTCTAGATACCTCTTTTCAACATCTATCATGTTGTACTGAATGGTTGTTTTTTTTGTTGTTGTTGTTTTTTAATTTACATGGGACCCTTAATGGTTTGTTTGCATGTCCCAAATTACAACCAGAGAACAGCACATGAGTCTTATTTATACCTGCATCTTCAGTGACTGGCACATGCCTGGCATATAATATGTGCTACAAGTAGAGACAGGTCTGCCTTTTTTAATACAAGTCTAAACTTTAAAATATAAAACAAAGCCAAAAGAAGGTAAATGCTTTTAAAACATGAGAATTGAAAAGTGATGACATATCACATCCTAATGGCAGTAAAATCCAAAAAGGGAGAATTGATTCAAGTGACATCTAACTAGAAACTATTTTTCTGTACAATCACAATCTTTACAGGGAAAAGCTTTAAATGGCTATTATAAATTGTAATAAAATCTTACTGCAGTAACCTACTCCAAAATGAATGGCTGGGCATGACTAAATATGCAAAAAGAAATATATAAAGTCCAACTATTTCCTCAATTTTTAAAAAAGAAACAGGATGCAAAGAAAAAAAATGCCTTCAGTTGATAAATCCGTTGTGTAGTTTTAAACATAAATGCATTTCTGAAGAAAACACACTAGTTTTAAATGCAGGACTGGTTGTCATTCTGCATTAATATTTTTTATTGGCACCTGATATGGATCTCATCTTGAACTGTAATTCCCACGTGTCGAGGGAGGGACCTGGTGGGAGGTGACTGGATCATGGGTACAGTTTCCCCCATGCTGTTCTAGTGATCGTGAGTTTTCATGTGATCTGATGCTTTTAAAAGTGGCAACTTCCCTTGCTCTCTCTCTGCTCTCTCTCTCCTGTCACCTTCTGAAGAAGATGTCTGCTTCCACCATGATTGTAAGTTTCCTAAGGCCTCCCCAGTCATGCAGAACCGTGAGCCAATTAAGCCTCTTTCCTTTATAAATTACCCAGCCTCAGGTATTTCTTTATAGCAGTGTGAAAAAGGACTAATATAGAGAATTGGTACCAGAATAGTGAGGTACTGCTATAAAGATTATCTGAAAATGTAAAAGCAACTTTGGAACTGGGTAATGGGCAGAGGCTGAAACAGTTTGAGGGCTCAGAAGAAGACAGGAAGATGTGAGAAAGTTTGGAACTTCTTAAAGACTTCTTGAATGGTTCTGAACAAAATGCTAATAGTGATATGAACAATGAAGTTCAGACTGAGGTGGTCTCAAATAGAGATGAGGAACTTATTGGGAACTGGAGTAAAGGTCATTCATGTGATGCTTTAGCAAAGAGACTGGTGGCATTTTGCCCCTGCCCTAGAGATCCATGGAAGTTTGAATTTGAGAGAGATGATTTAGAGTGTCTGGTGAAAGAGATTTCTAAGCACCAAAGCATTCAAGAAGTGACCTGGTTGTTTCTAAAAGTGTATAGTCACATGCATTCATGAAGAGATTTGAATTTGCAACTTATATTTAAAAGGGAAGCAGAGCATAAAAGTTTAGAAAATTTGCAGCCTAACCACGAGGTAGAAAAGAAAAACCTATTTCCTGGGGGAAATTCAAACCTGCTGCAGAAATTTGCATAAGTAACAAGGAGCCAAATATTAATAGCCAAAACAATGGGAAAAATGTATCCAGGGCATGTCAGGGATCTTTGCAGCAGCCCCTCCCATCACAGGCCCAGCGGCCTAGGAGGGAAAAATGGTTTTGTGGGCCTGAGTGGCCCTGCTGCTCTATGCAGCCTCAAGACACGGTGCCCTGCATCCAGCTGCTGTAGCTCCAGCCATGGCTAAAAGGAGCCAAGGTACAGCTTGAGCCATTGCTTCCGAGGGTGCGAGCCCTAAACCTTGGCAGCTTCCATGTGGTGTTGGGTCTGTGGGTGCACAGAAGACAGGAAGAGTTTAGAAGACAAGAGTTTAACCTCCACCTAGATTTCAGAGGATGTATGGAAACACCTGAATGTCCAGGCAGAAGTCTGCTGCAGGGGAGGAGCCCTCATGGAGAACCTTTGCTAGCGCAGTATAGAAGGAAAATGTGGGGTTGAAGCCCCCACACAGAGTCCTCACTGGGGTACTGCCTACTGGAGCTGTGAGGAGAGAGCCACTGTCCCCCAGGCCCCAGAAAGGTAGATTCACTGACAGCTTGTATTGTACAGCTGGAAAAGCCACAGGTACTCAATGCCAGCCAGTGAAAGCAGCCATGAGGACTGCACCTTTCAGAGCTACAAGGGTAGAGCTGCCCAAGGCCATGGGAGCCTACCCCTTGGATGTGAGATATGGAGTCAAAGGAGATCATTTCAGAGCTTTAAGATTTAGTAACTGCACTGCTGGGTTTCAGACTTGCATGGGGCCTGTGGCCCCTTTGTTTTGGCCAATTTCTCCCATTTGAAACATATAGCTAATGCCTATAGCCCCATTGTATCTCAGAAGTAACTAACTTGTTTTTGATTTTATAGGCTCATAGGCAAAAGGGACTTCCCTTGTCTCAGATGAGACTTTGGACTTGGACTTTTGGGTTAATGATGGAATAAGTTAAGACTTTGGGGGACTATTGGAAAGTCATGATTGGTTTTGAAATGTGAAAAAGACATGAGATTCAAGAGGGGCCAGGAGTGGAATGATATGGTTTGGCTTTGTATCCCCACCCAAATCTCATATTGAATTGTAATCCCCATGTGTCCAGGGAGGAACCTCATAGGAAGTGATCAGATCATGGAGGCAGTTTCCCCCATGCTGTTCTTGTGATAGTGAGGGAGTTCTCAAAACATCTGATGGCTTTAAAAGTGGCAGTTTCCCCTGCTTTCTCTCTCTCCTGCCGCCTTGTGAAGAAGGTTATCTGCTTTCCCTTCACCTTCTGCCATAATTTTAAGTTTCCTGAGGCCTCCCCAGTCATGTGGAACTGTGAGTCAATTAAACCTCTTTCCTTTATAAATTACCCACTCTCAGGTATTTCCTTATAACAATGTGAAAACAGACTAACACAATACCTATCATTATTGACTTCTCAGCTTCTATCATTATCAAAAAGTAAATAATTGATTCATTTTTTAAAGTAAACAAGATTTTAACTCTTAAAATGTATAAGCAAATACATTTCCTCCATAACAGAACACTAATAGTTGTATACTTAGGTAAAAATAAGTTTTTATAAGCAATGCTCAAAAACCTCAATGGATCAAATATGTTATAAAAATTCAGTGAATTGATAAACCATGTTATTTGACAATGAGAACAAATTTTAACTCGTTTTTAAATTCTGATAAGCAAACTTATTAGTTTGAAAATTAGAAATTAATATATTACATCGATTTATGTCATCTTTAAAGTCACTTTAACTCACTCTCAGTAGCACAGTGTTTTAAGTCAGAAAGCGGTGAAATAAAATTGTCAATTCACTCTTATTTTTCTATTCTCACCGAACTTTTAAAAATTTTTATTATATATTCAGCAGCATTAGAATAAGCAAAGCCAAAGGCATTTTATGGGACTCAAAAGACATAGTGACCTCTGCAGACACCAGTTAAACAATAGACAGAAGAATTTGATTCCTACTTCGATGCTAGGTTTAGCAACCATTCACACAGATAATGCCCATGTTTTTCTTTCTTTTCATTTCACCAAGACCTTCATTCCTAAAAGCCTAAATTATATCTAAATCTTGGATTTCTCTTTTTTGCTTCATCTGACAACTTGAAAATTGACTGTTGGACACACAGCCATCAAGTGGTAAAGTGGGTAAGTGGAAAAGTTCTAACTTGTTTTACATTTTTCAAACCCTATTATAATAAGAACAAATAATAATACTAGCTCATATTTATTCAATGCTCGTCTGTGATACAGACTACTAATAAACTTAGTCTGCAAATAAAAACACTCAAGTTTAGGAAAAATATGTGACATATGCAACGTCTCACAACAGGTAACTTACAATGCTGGGATTCGAATCCAAGATTGACTAAAACCATGCTATACATCTTTATTATATACTCTCTTCCATAGAAGAAAATGACCCATTAGTTGCTCTTCTATTTCACAACATAGCTTCCCTGAACATACTGGTGGAAAAAAAAAAAAACGAAAACAGAAATTGGCTATGTTCATTATCAACTTTTTTTTTTAATAACTTTTTTTTAAGACAGAGTCTCACTCTGTTGTCCAGGCTGGAGTGCAGTGGCACGATCTCAGCTCACTGCAACCTCCACCTCCCAGGCTCAAATGATTCTTGTGCCTCAACCACCAAATAGCTGGGACTACAGGTGTGCACCACCACACCCAGCTAATTTTTGTATTTTTAGTAGATGCGGGGTTTTCGCCATGTTGGCCAGGCTGGTCCCAAACTCCTGGCCTTCAGTGATCTGCCCACCTCGACCTTCCAAAGTGTTAGGGTTACAGGCATGACTCACCACACTCGGCCTCATTTATTAATTTATTCAACAAATATTTACTAGCTCCTTAAAACTCTTGTTTGAGCTTAAATCCTTTTAAGTATTTTTGAGTATCTGGCATATGCAATGGACTGAATATGTCCCCACAAAACTCACATGTTGAAATCTTAACCCCCCAGTGTAATGGTATTAGGAGGTAGGGCCTCCGGGGGGTAATTAGGTCATGAATGTAGAGCCTTCATGAATGGGATTAGTGCCCTTATAAAAGGGATTTCCAAAACCTCTCTCATTCTCTTTCCACCTCCTGCAGATACAATGAAAAGACAGTAGTAGTCTTGGACCTGAAAGAGGGCCCTCATCAGAACCCAAACATGTGGGCACCCTGACCTTGGACTTCCAACCTCCAGAATAGTGAGAAATCAATTTCTGTTCTTTATAAGGCAACCAGTCTATAATACTTTGTTACAGCAGCCTGAACAGACTGAGGCAGAAACTGGTGCCAAGAATTAGGGGTGCTGCTGTAACAAATACCTAAAAAGGTTATCTTCATTTATTTTTCACGTAACCAAGCAAAATATGTGAGACAGTAAACTCTGACTGTTGAAGCCACTTAATTGTTTTCTATTATACTAACATTCAAGGCATCCTGATACAAACGCTTACCAAAAATTGCATTTGAAAAGAAAACGAGGAAGTCTAACTAGAATAGCAGTACGCAAAAACAATTTAAAAAATTAAAAAGCAGAAGTGTGTCTTCAATAAATCAGTTGCAAAATTATAGAATGATGTAAAACTGGTTTAATAGCAGTTCAAATAACAAAAGAGGTAAGTGTGTTACTAGTAGACTCAAAGTAACCTAACACTAAGACATGGCTGAGAACAATGTATAGCCACTTTAGGTAATATTATTAGAACTAGGGGCTCAAGGCTATGGTGGTAAAATCTTATAAAGCTTAGCCCTTCATCATATTTCTGGAATAAATTAGGTATATATTGAAAGGGGCATTGAAAAACAGGATTATCAAAGGAGGCTATCAGAAGGATGAAAGATGTAGAGATCATGTCATCTGAGGACAGGACAATGAAATGACAAATGCACAGTCTGGAAGAGAGCACAATGGGTATTTTCAAGAGGTTTCCTGGACAAGAGGGGCTGGACTTGGTCTTACCACTTCAGAGAAAGACACTAAAAGCAGCAGTTGGTTGCTATAGAAGGTAGAGTTGGGATTACAAGAAGCAGTTTCTTAAAAATCAGAACAACCTAAAAGTCAAATAAGTTATCTCAAGAGAAAGTGAAATTTACTTTCACTGAGATGAAGTAAAGACTGAGTAAGCATCCATCCAGGACATCCTAGAACAGTATTTCCCAGAGAGTAGTTACACTAGAGATTATTTTAACTGGTACATACATTTATTTTATTCATTACTTATTTATCTCAATGTACATTAAAAACAAATAAATGTACATACTAAAGTAGACATCAACCCCATTGTTTCATGAACATTACTGTTTTAGGACAAATGAAGCAACAACTTTAGTTGATTGAAAGAAAAACATTAAGTCAATATATTGAATTTACCTTAACTAGCTATATTATTTTATGATGTTAGTTATCATCCTTGAATTTATATAGATAATAAAAGGCACCAAAGATTTAAGAAAAAGGAAAAAAAAAAACTTCTGAAAAGTATTTTTTGAAAAAGAAAGAAGGAAAAGAAAAACATTAAATTATAACACAAGTGGTATAAAAAGATGTCAAACATCACAAAAACTAGCCTGGGCAACATAGAGAAACTCCATCCCTACAAAAAAAAACAACAACAACAACAAAAAAAACACACACACAAAAATTGGTTGGGCACGGTGGCTCACGCCTATAATCCCAGCACTTTGGGAGGCCAAGGCAGGTGGATCATGTGAGCCCAGGAGTTCAAGACCAGCCTAGCCAACATGGTGAAACCGTCTCTACTAAAAATACAAAAATTAGCAGGGCATGGTGGCGCACGTCTGTAATCCCAGCTACTCGGGCGGCTAAGACATGAGAAAGGCTTGAGCCCATTCCAGAAGGTGGAGGTTGCAGTAAGCCAAGATCGCACCACTGCACTCTAGCCTGGGCAACAGAGTGAGACCCTGACACATACACACACACAAATTCACACAGGTTCCACAAAAGTATCTGAATTTTGGACATACTGTTCTGTAGAGATTCGTGCATTGATCATCCTGAAACTAAAATTTCTCCTTTACCAAAATTGTCTTAATATTCAGTAATTCCCTGAAAACATAGTAATTTACAACTACATTTATTCAAATAGCTATCACAATTAAAATAGAAGCTAAAATTTTTTATTATTTCAGTAACAATCTTAGAAATCTTGATTGTCAATAGCTATAGCTATAAAACATCTGGACCCCTCACATAACTAATCTTTACCACCAAAGACTGATATTCTTGCATCTAATAAGCATTTATTGAGGGCCTTCTCGGGCCAGGCACTGTGGTGGACAAAAATTTGAAAGTAGATTAGCAAGTTTTCATTTGAAGGATGTACTGCTACCTTAAGGAAAATCTTAAAACATTTAAGGTAAAAACACAAAAAGAGGATGTCTTTATGTTCACTGAAAATATACATGTATGTTAGTACAACTGAAGCCCAAACTATTTTCTATGCTATACATACACACACACAAAATCTAAACACATGAACCAGATTTAGATATAAAATCCCTTCAGTAAGTTCTGCCTCATACTCAGTATTTTATGCTCTTGCTCCAATATACTCTGAAACACCTCGGGAATCTCACCGAAGCCCCAAAGGCAATCTTGTGATGTCTATGTGAAAAGTCCACCTACCTCTACCTTAAGGCACCACATGGCAAGCACATTCTCAGAGCACAAAGAAAGTGTTGGGCCTCTCAGGAGGAAATGGTGCCAGAGTACACTGCTGGAGGTGTTTTTTCTGCCTAATGAGAAGACTGACCTTTTCTTTTCTTTCCCAGCTCCTTAGGCCAAGAGGTACTTTATGTTTGAATAATCAAATAATAAGTGACATCTAGTATGTATAAGAAATGCTAAAGTTTAAACTTGTCCCCTGAAGATATTTCTCCATGTGTCCATCCCCAAATGGATTTCAACCAAAGTCGAAGAAAGAAAAATAATCAGCCCAGAAAGATTCCCCTCCTACCTCCTGAGTGTGTTCTTTATAGACTTGCAGTGGCCCCGCAGCTTTGGCAGTGTCCCAGAGCTGCAGCGAGCCATCGCCACTACAGGTGATGAGGACATGTTCATTGTTCTCACTCCAAGTCACATCGAACAAACCATCATTCCAGTCAAAGCTACACTAGGAAAAAACAAACAACAAAAAAATACAACACTTACATAGGCAGCTACACAACAAAAAAAATAATTATAATTATGGTTTTTTTCTTACAATTTATCACATATTTTAACACATATATCTCATGTAATCTGCACAACTTATGGGAGTTAAGTAGAGTAGGTACTTGACAAATATGGAAATATGGCAACAGATTCAGAAAGGTTAAAAAAACAGTCCAGTGGAATGTAATAGTCCAAAAATGTAATAGTACATAGTATACTGCTCCACATTATTTTATGTTTAAATTTTTTAATTTACGAGTGGACACTAAGAGACAGGCTTCAGATTTGTTTTGTTTTTTATTTGAGAGAAAGAGTCTTGTTTTGTCATCCAGGCTGGAGTGTAGTGAACCAATCACAGCTCACTATAGCCTTGAACTGGACTCAAGCAATCCTCCCACCTCAGCCTCCCAAGTAGCTGGGGCTACAAGTGTGCACCACCAGGACACAGCTAATTTTTTTAAAACAATTTTTAGGCGGGGCCCAGTGGCTCACGCATATAATACCAGCACTTTGGGAGGCCAAGGCGGACAGATCACCTGAGGTCAGGAATTTGAGACCAGCCTGGCCAACATGATGAAATCCCGTCTCTACCAAAAAATACAAAAATTAGCCGGGCGTGGTTGCGGGCACCTATAATCCCAGCTACTTGGGAGGCTGAGGCAGGAGAATCATTTGAACCCAAGAGGCGGAAAGACTGCAGTGAGCGAAGATGGCGCCACTGTACTCCAGCCTGGGTGACAGAGCCAGGCTCTGTGCATAAAAAAAAAAAATTCTTTTAGAGACGGAGTCCTCCCATGTTGCCCACGAGGCTGGTCTTGAACTCCTGGCCTCAAGTGATCCTTCTGCCTCAGACTTGGGAATAGCTAGGACTACGGGTGCGCACCACCACAACCAGCTAAAAATAAGCTTCATCCTATACAAACGCCAAGGTTCCTTTTATACCGTACATTAAAACATTAATCAAAGAGTCAAAACCTAATTCTATTAAGGCTTTAATAGCAACAATATATACCTTTAATAATTTCAGCCCCCTTACCTTCTAAAAAGCCTTAGCCCAGCTTCATCTGGATCCAATATTAGTAGGGTTCCACAGCCTAAAGAGAAAAAAAATCAAGGTCATCCCTTTGAACCTGCCAGGGTAACATCAAAAGTGAAGGAGTTATCAAGTAATTGGTACCTGATTTTAATACCACAAATTTCTCCCCAAAGTTTTTGGGACCTTGAATACCAAACAGTCAGGTGATCAATTTCTCCCTAAAGTTTTTGGGACATGAATACCAAATGTGTTCTCTATTTCTGTTTTTCCATATTGTACTTCAGTTACTAAATATTCAACTTTCCATTGCACCTATGATTGGAATCCAGACATGGACCTAACAGGTGGGTGAAATACTTAAGGGCCTACTCTGTAGCCAGACAAGGCACCAGAGACACAAACCTTCCAAGTTGGTGTTATCACTCCTACTGACAGATGAGAAACCTCTGGCTTACAGACCCCAGGGACTGCACTCCTCACCAGTAAATCTAAAATACATCTCACACAGGATTTTAAAGCAAAACATGAATGCGGAGATATCTGGTGGGATTTACCACATAACTGGTGGTAATAAAGTGCTGAAAACAGTATTAATATGTTACCTGTCAAAGATTATTTTACCAAAGGGCCATTGTATTTTAAAAGTTATATGTACTTTTATAGAGACCAAGGGAGAAAATCTCTTCTATTTAAACATGACTGAATTTTTTTTTTAAATACCAATTCCTTTTAAAGAGTTTTTGCATAAGATTTTAAGTAGCATTACAGACGAGTCACAGTGGCTCACGCCTGTAATCCCAGCACTTTGGGAGGCCAAGGCAGGAGGATCGCTTGCACCCAGTTCAGGACCAGCCTGGGCAACATAGTGATACCCTGTCTCTACAAAAATAAAAAATCAAAAATTAGCCAGGTGTGGTGGTACATGCCTATGGTCCCAATTACTGGTGAGGTTGAGACAGGAGGATCATTTGAGCCCAGGAGGTTGAGGCTACGGTGAGCCGTGATTGCACCACCACTCTACTCAACCTAGGCAACAGGGTGAGACCCTGTCTCTAAAAAGAAAAAGAAAACTACTACCATTATAGACTCCTGAGTCTTCAATCTAACTGGTGGGTCATGTAAATCTGAATGTGCAAGCACTAAGAGCTAATAATGAAAATAAACCAAGTATTTCTCTGAGTTTTAGAAGTAACATTTTTTTCTACTGTAGGACAAAACAAAAAAATACAATAGACCACTGACATTATGAAATGAGTTGCTGCATCTCGCTTCAGTGCGTATAATAGCTAGGACATGAATTAAGTCAAAAGCGAGAATGAACCCACGCCTTTTCATCTAGTCCACGGACTAGATGGACTCTTTTTTTTTTTTTTGAGACGGAGTTTTGCTCTTGTTGCCCAGGCTGGAGTGCAATGGCGCGATCTTGGCTCACCACAACCTCCGCCTCCTGGGTTCAAACTATTCTCTTGCCTCAGCCTCCCGAGTAGCTGGGATTACAGGCATGCGCCACCACACCCGGCTAACTTTGTATTTTCAGTAGAGACGGGGTTTCTCCATGTTGGTCAGGCTGGTCTGGAACTCCTGAACTCAGGTTATCCGCCCGCCTCGGCCTCCCAAAGTGCTGGGATTACAGACGTGAGCCACCGCACCACGCCCAGCCTTTTTTCTTTTTTTTTTTAAGACGGGGTCTCAGTCTGTCACCCAGGCTGGAGTGGAGTGATGTGGTCTCAGCTCACTGGGCCGGGGCAAAGTGATGTGATCTCAGCTCACTGTAGCCACGACATCCCGGGCTCAAGCGATCCTCCCGCCTCAGCCTCCTGAGCAGCTTTAACCACAGGCTGAGCCAATGCGCGTGACGGAGACAATTAACTGGAGTCTGTAACACCTACTTGCGAATGTGTGCATTCCTTGTGAGACAACTACAGGTGAGAACTGAACTTGATATATTTCATGGTGTCACCCGTGGGACTCCAGGCGTCCGTTCAGAAGCATCCTCCTTAGGAAGGCCAGCCTGCAGGTCGCGGCTCACGGCTCGAATGCAGACTAGGAATTGTGGGCCAACTCGCGAGCCCTGGGGCGGTTCTGGCTCAGACCGTCTTCCCCGTACTGCTGTGCCGAGCGGACCGATCCGAGGGACCGTGCAGGCTCCCCCGGCTCTCCCTACGGGGACGTGTGACAGGTGGTGGAGGCAGCGCGGTCTCAAGGAACAAGGACACGGACTACTAGGCTACACCTATATGCACTTGCACACAACTGGAAGAAGATCGACTCCCGCTTCAGACCAACTCCTCGCGCTGGGCAAAGAAGGGAAAGGCGCCGACCAGCGCCTCTTCTGCCCCCTGGCGTGGACCCGCGAAACCGTCTACGCTCAGAGAGGCTTTCCTCCAGCGCGAAGAGCTGGAGCCTGGCTGACCTTGGCCCTGGCCCTGGCCCCCGCCTCCGCCTCCGCCTCCGCCTCCGCCTCCGCCTCCGCCCCCGGCCCGGGCTGCGCGCCCCCGCCCCGGCTGCGCGGCCCCGCCTCACCCGCGATGCCGTAGTGCTGCGCGGTGGCGCAGGCCAGGCGGCCCGGCAGGTACGGAGAGAACTCGGCGGCGTAGCCGTGGCGTCCCGGCGTCCGCAGCGTCCGCGCCGCTCCACCGCACACCGCACTCATCCCGCCCGCCGCCCCCGGCCCTCGCCGCCTCGGCCGCGGAAGCCGTTCCGAGTCGGAGGCACCCTGGCGCGGTTAGAGAAACCAGGAAGATCGGCCGGAAGTGCCGGCCCTGTGCCCTGTATTTGAGATTCTGATTGGTCCGCACCGGAAAGGGCGGTGACTCCGACGGAGACCGTTTTTGTTTTGAGTGAAACCAAAGTGAATTGCGCCTGCGGCAAAGATACAGATCTATCGAGGGAGTGATCCAGGTTAGGTATTATTAATAATTACGACAGCTTTTGTCGTTGCATCTCAGCCTCCTGTGCGGTACTATCTGGTTTTTATTTCATTGAGCGTTTGGAAGACTGGCATCAGGAACTTTTCCTGATGATTATAAAGTGAGACAAGTTACAGCCGACTCTGAAACCACGCAGCGCGTCCAAAATTGCGTGCTGCGTTGCCCAAGGAAACTGGAAGCAATGATAACTTAAGTCCGTGGAGTCATTGCGGTCTTTAGAAATAAGAGCGTGGGCTGGTGGGCTACTTTCACACTGTAACTGGAAAAGATGAGACACCAACTCCAAACCAACTCCCCATGCTTGGCAAGTGAGAAAAAGGAGCTGGCCAGTTCTAATGAAGCTAAGAAAAAAAGCACACCATCATAAACAACTTTTTTAAAAAGTATTACTATACATATATATAGTATGGTAATAAGTGCTCAGATGCTGGTGCTCATTCATTGCCAAGCATGTACTATGTGGAGAATGACCAAATATAATTTATCTGCCAAACCAAGATACTTTTGAGAGAAAAGAGGGTGTAATTATTAAGCCAGGTCAACAGGCACAAACCAAGTCATATGATAATCTTAACCATATACCAAGAACAGTACTAGGCATTTGGGATTCAAAATAATAGGATATGGTCCATGGCCTCAAGAGATTAGAGAAGAAGACTAAAAGAGAAGTCATGTAATTAGTTAAGTGCAATCAAAATACTGTAGAGGCTATGATAAATATATATGGGGTATTTTTAAAAGGTGATTGTCCGTGCCAGAGGTATGGAAATTGCAGGAAAGGCTGCAGAAGAGAGATAGTCTTTATGGTGATTGCACACAGATGAGTAGGTTTTCTTTAGGTAGACAAGAAGATGGAGATCTTTGTAGGAGCAGGAATAACATGAGCAACCCAGGAGATCTAAACCAGCATGATCCATAGGGGATCGTGGCTGCCAGGACTCAGCCTGGCCAGGTGGAAGGGATACGGTGAAAAAAATATTGGGTGGGGAGACTATAGAGTGTTGTACTGGGGCTAGATCATGAAGAGTCTTATATACCATACTAAGATAATTGGATTTCTACTGTAAACAATGAAAAAGAGTGGAAGTTTTCTAATGTGAGAAATGAAATGACCAAGGTTTTATTTTAAAAAGTCCTGCAACACTAAAATGGAGGATAGAGTTTGGAGATGGGGAGGCCAGTTAAAAGACTTTTGCAGGCCGGGCGCGGTGGCTCACACCTGTAATCCCAGCACACTAGGAGGCCGAAGCAGGCGGATCACTTGAGGATCCAGACCAGTATGGCCTCTATTATTTTGGATTTTTATCATATGTAGTCACTGGAATGTATGCTGCATGAGGGCAGAAATTTTTGCTTGTTATGTTCGCTGGCGTATCCCAAGGACCTGGTATTTAAGCATTCAGGAAATGTTGAGTGAATGCAGCGTAATACAATGCCTAAATGATCACTGTGTTTTTCGTAATACTACAAAAAGTAACCTGGAAACATTCTGGAGTTTATTGAAATGCTAAATAGGTGTTAATAAAATATCAAAGTAAGCAAACATGAAGCAGCTGGGACCTTGGCAAAGAGTTGTATATGAAGACTTATCCAACGTAAGCTAAAAATAGTGTGGTATCTCTGGGAGAGACAAAGGCTGGTTCCAGCTGGGGTAAACTATTTACAGTGACCTTGGATATACACACACACACACACAGACTGAGCTATTACCTGCTCCTTACCTAACCATACATGATTACAGCATTGTAAAATATTTCATCCCACCTGTGAAGCTTTCTAAAATATAAACAACTAAACATATAAAAAATAAACCATATTCTTACACTAGATTTTGAGCATCTTGAAGTAATGTCCAAGTCTAATTTGTTTGTGTCTCCAGTACCTTGAAGAATGTCCAGTATATAGTAAACACGGCACAAATGTTTGACAACTTGAGCTGAACTGGAAAATTAAGGAAAAGGAACATGAAATGCTCCTTAGATTCTCCTTGTCCCCTGCCCTTGCTCCACACCCCTTCCTGCACCCATATTTTATCAAGTGGAGTCCAAGTTTGCCAGGGGTATGGATAGAATTGGAGTTAAGAATTGCCTGGAAGGGCCGGGCATGGTGGCTTATGCCTGTAATCCCAACAATTTGGGAGGCCGAGGCGGGCAGAACACTTAAGAGTTTGAGACCAGCCTGGCCAACATGGTGAAACCCTGTCTCTACTAAAAATACAAAAATTAACCAGGCATGGTGGTGGGCACCTGTAATCACAGCTACTCTGGAGAAGGCTGAGGCAGGAGAATCGCTTGAACCCTGGAGGCAGAGGTTGCAGTGAACTGAGATCACACCACTGCACTTCAGCCTGGGCGACAGAGCGAGACTCCGTCTCAAAAAAAAAAAAAAAAAAAAAAAAAGACTCTCTTTGTTGTCTTCCACCTGTTCTTGTCATTGTTTAGGAGTACTTGGTATTTCCCAACTAAGACAGAAACCGTTTTTTATAAGCATTCATTACACCTCAGAGTTGTGTAACTTCTAAACTTGGCCAACTCTGTGGAAGACCATTTAACTCTGTGGAAGGCCTAATAATGTAGGCGGACATGGCTACATGTCAGGTTTCTGTAAGGATCTACAATTATATTTAGATTGTTTTGTTTTATAACTGCTATGGTGACCTCACAAAGACTCTAACTGCAAATATTTACCAACCCACATCATTTTTAAAACTAGTTTATCATTCCCATGGAGAGAGACCGGAAGTAAAATAATAGAAATACGTGGTCTTTCCACCCAGGTGAATCATTAACCTAGGTAAATCGACAGGTTGCTATGTTAAAGGCTGCATATGGTAGTTATGGGAAATAATTCCAAGAAAGGATGGATAATTTCATTGTTCCTTTTAGCTCTGCACAGCATTGTGCTGGGTACCTACTTAGCCTTTAATCAACGTTTGCCAGAGAGTTAATGTAATCATCATCCAAGAACTTTAAGCACTATCTTCAAATATATGATGGATACTTGGACTGATGCACTTTAGAGACCCTTAAAGCTCTGAGAGTCTCTAATTATGGGCTAATTGTCTACCTTGCTCATTTTACATCATTCATCACTTATTATTTTAGTTATACTTTCTTGTTAAAAATTTTAGAATCTGTGGTAATGTAAAATGGTGCAGCTGATATGGGAAATAGGATAGCAATTGCTTAAAAAATTAAACATGGAATTACCATATAATCTCGCAATTCCACTTTTGGGTATATATCTAAAAGAATTAAATGCAGGAATTCAAACAGATATTTGTACACTCCTGTTTGCAGCAGTATTACTCATAATAGCCAAAAGGTGAAAGCAACCCAAGTGTCCATTGGCAGATGCTATGGTCTGAAAGTTTCTGTTCCCCCCAAATTCATATGTTGAAATTTAATCACCAGTGTGATGGTTTTAAGAGGTGGGGCGTTTGAGATGTAATTAGGTCATGAATGAGATGAATACCTTTATAAAAGAGGCTGGAGAGACAGACCTCTTACCCCTTCCACCACGTGAGGACACGGCAGGAAGTGAACATCTATGAACCAGAAAGTGGGACCTCACCAGACATAAACCTGCTGCTGATGGCTTGATGATGGACTTTCCAGCCTCTAAAACAGTGATAAATATATTTCTGTTGTTTGTAAGGTACCAAGTTTATGACAGTTTGTTACAGAAGCCTGAATCAACTAAGACAATAAATGAACACATAAAGAGAATGTAGTATATGCATACGATGGAATATTATTCTTCCCTAAAGAGGAGGGATATTCTTACATGGATGAACTTTGAAGACATTATGCTAAGTTAAATAAACCGGGCATAAAAGGACAAATACCGTATGATTCCACTTATATGAGGTACATAGAGTAGTCAAATTGATACAGATAGAAAATAGAATGGTGGTTACCAGGGGCAAGGGGAAGTGGGGAATGGAGAGTTATTGTGTGATAGGCATGGAGTTTCAGTTTAGGAAGATAAAGTTCTGGAAATAGATGGTGGTGATTGTATAACAATGTGCATATACTCAACATCACTGAAGTGTCTGCTTAAAAATGGTTAAAATGGTAAATTGTATGGTATGTATATTTTGCTACAATAAAATTAGAATCTTAATTAGAGTGTTGGTTTAGGACATACATTTACTGAACTTCTATGTAGAAGAAGAGAAAAAAAATATATGAGCAATTGGTATAATCTGATCATAGTAGAAAATCCTTTAAGTCTTTTTGTCTTTTTCTGGAAAGACAGCAATTAAGAGCATGGTGTTTAGAGTCAGAAACCTGGGATTGAAACCAGGCCTTATGCTTTTTAGCTTGTGTGGTGGAAAGTGTGTGACATCTATTTATCTACTTCCAGCTCTTGGGTAGATTAATATTTTAGGTGATGCTGCACATGTACTGACAGCTCCTTGATTCCCCACATGGCTGGATAGACAGGTGCCTCTTCTGCAGGCTCAACTCAACAAAACAACATGAGGTGTGATATATTGGCTCTTTCAAATCCCTATGCTGGTAACATCTCCCTCAAAAGGTTGTTGTGAGGATTAAATGGGGCAGGTATCATGAGTAACTATAAGCCCTTAATTGGCAGAGGCTATTATTTTAGTTGTGTGCATTCTAACTTGGCTCAAGTATTAAAATTACTTCTTCATGGCAGAAAATTAAACCCTCTAGTTCCCATTTCACTCTTTTTTTTTTCTTTCTTTCTTTCTTTTTTTTTTAGATGGAGTCTCACTCTGTCACCCAGGCTGGAGTGCAGTGGCATGATCTTGGCTCACTGCAACCTCCACCTCCCAGGTTCAAGCAATTCTCCTGCCTCAGCCTCCTGCGTAGCTGAGATCACAGGCATGTGCCACCATGCCCAGCTAATTTTTGTATTTTTAGTAGAGACAGAGTTTCACCATGTTGGCCAGGCTGGTCTCAAACTCCTGACCTCAAATGATCTGCCTGCCTTGATCTCTCAAAGTGCTAGGATTACAGATGTGAGCCACTGTGCCTGGCCCCATTTCACTCTTGATCCTCTCTCTTTTTTTTTTTTTTTTTTTCTAATTTCTTTTTTTTCTTTTATTATTATTATTATTATTATTATTATTATTATTATTATTTAGGTTTTATGGTACATGTGAGCAATGTGCAGGTAAGTTACATATGTATACATGTGCCATGCTGGTGCGCTGCACCCACCAACTCGTCATCTAGCATTAGGTATATCTCCCAATGCTATCCTTCCCCCCTCCCCCCACCCCACAACAGTCCCCAAAGTGTGATGTTCTCCTTCCTGTGTCCATGTGTTCTCATTGTTCAATTCCCACCTATGAGTGAGAATATGCGGTGTTTGGTTTTTTGTTCTTGCGATAGTTTACTGAGAATGATGATTTCCAATTTCATCCATGTCCCTACAAAGGACATGAACTCATCATTTTTTATGGCTGCATAGTATTCCATGGTGTATATGTGCCACATTTTCTTAATCCAGTCTATCATTGTTGGACATTTGGGTTGGTTCCAAGTCTTTGCTATTGTGAATAATGCGGCAATAAACATACGTGTGCATGTGTCTTTAAAGTTCATATGGAACCAAAAAAGAGCCCGCATCGCCAAGTCAATCCTAAGCCAAAAGAACAAAGCTGGAGGCATCACACTACCTGACTTCAAACTATACTACAAGGCTACAGTAACCAAAACAGCATGGTACTGGTACCAAAACAGAGATATAGATCAATGGAACAGAACAGAGCCGTCAGAAATAATGCCACATATCTACAAGTATCTGATCTTTGACAAACCTGACAAAAACAGGAAATGGGGAAAGGATTCCCTATTCAATAAATGGTGCTGGGAAAACTGGCTAGCCATATGTAGAAAGCTGAAACTGGATCCCTTCCTTACACATACAAAAATCAATTCAAGATGGATTAAAGACTTAAACGTTAGACCTAAAACCATAAAAACCCTAGAAGAAAACCTAGGCATTACCATTCAGGACATAGGCATGGGCAAGGACTTCATGTCTAAAACACCAAAAGCAATGGCAACAAAAGCCAAAATTGACAAATGGGATCTAATTAAACTAAAGAGCTTCTGCACAGCAAAGGAAACTACCATCAGAGTAAACAGGCAACCTACAAAATGGGAGAACATTTTCGCAACCTACTCATCTGACAAAGGGCTAATATCCAGAATCTACAATGAACTCCAACAAATTTACAAGAAAAAAACAAACAACCCCATCAAAAAGTGGGTGAAGGACATGAACAGACACTTCTCAAAAGAAGACATTTATGCAGCCAAAAAACACATGAAAAAATGCTCACCATCACTGGCCATCAGAGAAATGCAAATCAAAACCACAATGAGATACCATCTCACACCAGTTAGAATGGCAATCATTAAAAAGTCAGGAAACAACAGGTGCTGGAGAGGATGTGGAGAAATAGGAACACTTTTACACTGTTGGTGGGACTGTAAACTAGTTCAACCCTTGTGGAAGTCAGTGTGGCGATTCCTCAGGGATCTAGAACTAGAAATTCCATTCGACCCAGCCATCCCATTACTGGGTATATACCCAAAGGACTATAGATCCTCTCTCTTAACCTCTTTTACTATCACCAAGAAATAGGGATTTCTCAATGCTGTTAGTACTTTGCTAATTTTTTGGCTCATATACTTCCTAAAAGAATTGATAATCATGATGAAGCATATCTACGTTTTAAGTTGCCCTCTAAAATGTTTTCTCATAACTTCAAATAGCTGCAAATGACATAATTTCAGGTTTGTTAAAAATTAATGTCACTTTAAAAGTAAAAATATTTGATCACCCTTGAATGTATCATATGGATTCTAAAAACAATAGGCTTTTGGTACTCATCATTATTATATTAGTTATCTATTACTGTGTAACAAATTGTCCTTAAGCTTCACAGCTGAAAACAACCATTTATTATCTCACGGTTTCTCTGGGGCAGATAAAAGTCTCTCACAAGACTGCAATCGGGGCCAGCCAGGGCTTCTGGGTGATCTGAAGACTTGACTCGGGGAGGATCTACTCCCAAGCTTCCTCACATAACTGTTGGCAGGATTCAGTTTCTTATGGACCATAGGGCAGAGGACCTAAGTTTCTTGCTGGCTAGTGGCTAGTGACCTCCCTCAGTTCTGTGTCACATGAGGCTCTACATAGGGTAGTTCATAATATGGCAACTGGCTTTCCTCAGAGCACGCAAAAGAGAGAGCGCGCAAAAGAGGAGAGCAACATAGAAATCATAGTGCTTTGGTAGCCTAATCTCAGAAGCCTCATCCCATCACATTTGCTGTATTCTCTTTGTTATAAGCAAGTCTTTAGGTCAAGCCCACTCTCATGGGGATGAGATTACACAAGGGCATAAATATTATACCTGGGGGCAAAGATCATTGGGGGCCATCTTAAAAGCCTGCTATCCACTACTATCAATTTTTTAAAAAACATTCAAACAAGGTCATTTTTAACTGTTAGAAAAATTTGTCATTTCTTTTTCTTCTTGAACTTGTAATTCCATTCTACTATTCTCTTGTAGAATTTTCTCTAATGTAATATTCATTTATGCCTGAAATCATTTTATTGATCTCTTTATCATATATATCACATTAGAAAATTATGTACATAAACTGACATTTTAATTTAATTTAATTTAATTTTGAAACAGGGTCTTACTTTGTAACCCAGGCTGGAGTGCAGTGGTGCAATCATAGCTCACTGCAGCCTCAACCTCCCAGGCTCAAGTGATCCTCCCACCTCAGCTTCCTGAGTAGCTGGAACTACAGGCACCAGCCATCATGTCTGGCAAATTGTTTTATTTTTCATACAGAGGAGGGGTCTCACTATGTTCCCCAGACTGGTCTTTAATTCCTGGGCTCAAGTGATCCTCCTGCCTTGGCCTCCCAAAATGTTAGGATTACAGGCATGAGCCACTGTGCCCAGCCTGAAATTTTAATTTTTAAAAAATTTCCTGGGGCCGGGCGTGGTGGCTAACACCTGTAATCCCAGCACTTTGGGAGGCTGAGGCTGGCGGATCACCTCTGGTCAGGAATTTGAGACCAGCCTGGCCAATATGGTGAAACCCCACCTCTACTAAAAATATAAAAATTAGCTGGGCGTGGTGGCAGGCGCCTGTAGTCCAGCTACTCAGGAGGCTGAGGCAGGAGAATTGCCTGAGCCCAGGAGGCAGAGGTTGCAGTGAGCCAAGATCGCACCACTGCACTCCAGCCTGGGTGACAGAGCGAAACTCTGTCTCAAAAATAAAAATAATAATAATAATAATAAATAAATTTCCTATAACCATATGGCTCTAAGGATTATATTTTTCTAGACATAGAGTTATCATTAATGTGTTGTTATTAGTAGTAGTATGAATAGCACTATTGATTAAAACTACATAAACATTTAATAAAATTTGATAAATGTTGTTAT
The DNA here is from genome assembly GCF_028885625.2 of Pongo pygmaeus. NCBI lineage: Eukaryota > Metazoa > Chordata > Mammalia > Primates > Hominidae > Pongo > Pongo pygmaeus. The sequence continues at coordinate 137,170,884 of NC_072378.2, read as the reverse complement.
TAAATACAAAAAGTAAAGTGCCACTGGAAATACATTGCTTAATGTGATAGGTTTCTTTTCTGTTAGTTCATTCATGCTCTCTTCTGTATAACTTAGAATGAATGAGGGCCACTAATAAATGAGGATCTAATGTTCATTAATGACGGTTGTTAAGTGCCTTATTTTCAGGATAATTCACATTATATTACCATTAAACTAATCCAAACTTAACAGATATATGGGAGGAATAATAAATGAGCAGAGAAATAGTTGCTGCATGAGAGAGCACCAAAGTAAAAACTAATATGGATTTAGGGTATCCAATAAGCTTTTGGAAAAAAAATAATGAAAATGTTTCCTTTGCAAACCTTTATAAATGTTTATGTAAATACAAAACACTGGCCAAGCATGGTGGCTCAGGCATGTAATACCAGCACTTCAGGAGGCCAAGGCAGGAAGCTCGCTCGAGCCCAGGACTTCAAGAAAACACCAACTTACTTCCTAAAAAGGAAAAAGAATTCTGAAAACCTTTTCTCTACTCTAGCAATACAGCAAAGATGTATTTTTAAAAGGCACAAAAGAGAAAATTTGTAATGGGGGAAAACATATTCCAGAGTTTCTTTTTTTTCACAAATTCATAATCACCAGGAAGAATGGAAATCATCACAACGTGAAGTGCATTATTTTCAGGGTTCTTCTTTATTGAAACCACGTGCTTTGGTTCAAAGTATGAGAGACTCTATTCAGCAGAGATACACATACATGCGGAAGTGATACAGTCAGCAAGATCATAGCAAACTATAATTTCTGCATTTGGTGATAAACGCCCATAAATATTGTGATAAAGATGCCTCAACTTACTGGGGGAATAAACACAAAATGCTTTTATTTTCCAGTTATTACCACCAACTATTCCTTATCTAATCTTCTTCATGCTGTAGCAGGACTACTGGCAAAAACATAATCTCTCTTATGTGATTATGACCTTGAGTAACCTTGAGTACTGTATCTCAGACAGGTCTCAATCAATTTAGAAAGTTTATTTTGCCAAGGTTAAGGATGTGCCTGTGACACAGCCTCAGAAGGTCCTGATGACATGTCCACAAGGTGGTTGGGGTACAGCTTGGTTTTATACATTTGAGGGAGACATGAGACATCAATTAATACATGTAAGATTTACATTGGTTTGGTCCAGAAAGGTGAGACACTCAGAGAGGGGGTGGCTTCCAGGTCATAAGTAGATTTAAAGATTTTCTGATTAGTGATAGGTTGAAAGAGTCATTATCAATAGAAAGGAACATCTGGGTTACTAATAAGGGGTTGTGGAGACCAAGGCTTTATCATGCAGATGAAGCCTGGAAATGTTTCCTTTTTAAAAAATTTTATTAAAAATTTATTCAGGATCCAAAGCAGTATGTAAATGTTTCTTATCAGATTTAAAGAGTCTGTTCTATCAGTAATTCCAAAAGGGAGGGTATAATGAGGCGTGTCCAGCTCCCCATTCCCATCATGGCCTGAGCTTATTTTCCAGGCTAACTTTGGAATGCCCTTGCTTAGAGAAGGGGTCCATTCAGATGATTGGGGCTTAGAATTTTATTTTTGGCTTACAGTACTTACAAAGGATTACTAGTGTCACAAAGGCTGAGGATTCAGGAAAAGCTGATGGGAATAATGCTATGGAATTCATGCAAAAGCAGGTTATAGCAGATCATTCCTTTCAGACCACAAGAAGTGATTATAAATCTTGGTAGACGCTATTGAGCCAGTCTGCCCAGCACCCCTGACTTCTCTGGAAGCTAACATCTGCTCCACCTAACCTTCACTACACAGGCCTGTGCTTAGGACTGAGCCTCTCCTAACACCCCTACCTAGATACCATGTTGTCCCAGGAGTACACGTGACCCAAGCCACATTAGTCATAGTTAGTCCCTGGGACTTTTGTAATTACCTTCTCCTTTGTTGTTGTTGCTGTTGTTTGAGACATGGTCTTTCTCTGTCACCCAGGCTGGAGTTCAGTGGCACAATCGCAGCTCACTGCAACCTCTGCCTCCCGGGTTCAAGCAATTCAGCCTCCTGAGTAGCTGGGATTACAGGCACACACCACCACAGCAGGCTAATTTTTATATTTTTAATAGAGATGGGTTTTTGCCTTGTTGGCCAGGCTGGTCTTGAACTCCCGGCCTCATGTGATCTACCTGCCTTGGCCTCCTGAAGTGCTAGGATTACATGTATGAGCCACCCTAATTATCTTGTACTTTGATGAGAAGCTAGCCTGAGAGAATAGTTTTAGGATCACCAGAGTATGTACCTTATAAAAGTGCTGTACTACAGTGGAGTTTGTCCCATCTCTCTTAAATGGACTAAAGGCACCCCTCCAGGAGAGTTGAGATGTATTAAAATCCACCTCTTCATAGTCTAAACCATAGAATTTCAGAAATTGCAAATCAAAATAAGCCTAGACTACAAGGGTAAAGGAATTGGCTACATTTGAGAGAAAGAATCCCAGTGAATCAGAAGGCAGGAAGTAGATGCTATATTTTAAATATTCATAAATGTTAAGACTGGTTTAGAGTATAAGGTAATCTGTTTTACAGATAAAAGTTTCTGTTCTTTCCAAAAGGAGCTGGGAGCACTGTGAATCACAGAAACGTATTAGAAGCCTCTTGAAGTGGAATTGGCATTCAGGGAACTCAGGGCACAAGAATGAGATTCGTATATTCCAAAGATGATGAAATTGAAATTAGATTGGTAAAATGCATGATACACAAGGAACTGGAAGTTGAATAGTTCACCTGAAATTATTTTTAATCCAAAAAGGGTAAATATAAATGCATTCATATAAAGCTAAAAGTGGTATAAAGTTTTAAAAACAATGTATTTTTTCTGAAATTAGTTGTAAGCTCACAAAAAATGAAATATAACAGGCTACAAGAGAAGAATGAAAACTTCAAAAGGACTTCAAAGATAGAAAATAGGCAAGAAACTTCAAAGAAAGAAAGGGGAAAAAATGGCAGTTTTAAATCATGTCTAACAGCAAAGTCTCTGGTTTTACCAAGATGGGGATTGAACCAACTACTCCTCACCCTTTTCTAAGTAAAATAATGATTTATGAATATCAGTTTCTTTAAAAAAATTCTAAATTTGGGTATTTTTATATTAAATACATTTTAAATATCTAAAGGGATAACATTCTACAATGAATCAGGGAGATTTAATTTTACCTTAATTTTAAAGGAATATAGTTTTATTACAGATTTTCTCAATAATGATAAGTACAGTTACTAAAGAATATAAAACTGGTAATTGAGGCATAGAATGGCGTGTTTGTTTGTTTGTTTTTTCATTTTGATTTGTTTTAAGACAGAGTCTTAGGGCTGGGCACGGTGGCTCACGCCTGTAATCCCAGCACTTTGGGAGGCCAAGGCAGGTGGATCATGAGGTCAGGAGATCGAGACCATCCTGGCTAACATGGTGAAACCCCGTCTCTACTAAAAATATTAAAAAAAAAATTAGCCGGGTGTGGTGGCGGGCGCCTGTAGTCCCAGCTACTCAGGAGGCTGAGGCAGGAGAATGGTGTGAACCCGGGAGGCGGAGCTTGCAGTGAGCCGAGATTGTGCCACTGCACTCTAGCCTGGGCTATAAAGCGAGACTCCTTTTTAAAAAAAAAAAAAGAAAAAAGACAGAGTCTCGCTCTGTTGCCCAGACTGGAGTGCAGTGGTGCCATCTCAGCTCACTGCAAACTCCATCTCTTGGGCTCAAGCGATCCTCCCACCTCAACCTCCTGAGTTGCTGAGTCGCTGAGTCACTGGGACTACAAGCGTGTGCCACCACACCTGGCTAGCATTTTGTATTATTATTGGTAGCGACAGGGTTTTACCATGTTGCCCAGGCTGGTCTCGAACTCCTGGGCTGAAGTAATCCTCCCACCTCGGCCTCCCAAAGTGTTGAGATTACAAGCATGAGCCACTGCACCTGGCCAAGTATGTTTGACTGAATAAATAAATTTAGAATTGTGCACTAAAATTAAATAGTCACATTTATGTAAATATGATTTTTTAAAGAAATGTATGTGATTTAAAATGGAATTTATTGTGCTGGAAGTGTATAGGCACATGTATATTTTGTGAGTTGGTTTTAGCAAGGGTTAGGAAAGTAGAAAATTTTCTGAATCTATAGACCACTTTGATACTGAGTAAAATTGCAATGTTTAGCATTTGACACTTTTTTTTATGAGTGATTATATCAGTCAGGGATACAGAGAGAAAGAGATTTATATTATGGTTGGCTCATGGGATTGTGGAGGCTGGCAAGTCTAAAATATGTAGGGTAGGCAAGAAACTTAGTCAGGATTTCTATGTTACAGTCTTGAGTCTTATTTGGGAAACCTCAATCTTTGCTTTAAGGCCTTCAACTGATCAGATGAGGCCCATCTACATTATGGAGGGTAATCCTCCTTATTCAAAGTCAACTGGGCTGGGTGCAGTGGCTCATGCCTGTAACCCAGCACTTTGAGAGGTTGAGGTGTGAGGATCACTTAAGACCAGGAGTTTGAGACCAGCCTGGGTAACATAGTGAAACCCTTTCTTGATACAGGTTTGGCTCTGTATCCCCACCCAAATCTCATCTTGAATTGTAATCCAAATTGTAATCCCCATGTGTTGAGGGAGGGACCTGGTAGGAGTTGACTGGATCATGGGGGCAGTTTTCCCATGCTTTTCTCATGAGAGTGAGTAAGTTCGCAGGAGATCAGATGGTCTTATAAGCGCCAATTTCCCCTGTGCTATCTCTCTCCTGCTACCGTGGGAAGACGTGCCTTGCTTCCCCTTTGCCTTCCATCATGATTGTAAGTTTAATGAGGCCTCCCCAGCCAAGTGGAACTGTGAGTCAATTAAACCTCTTTCCTTAATCTTTACTCAGACTCAGCCGGATGCGGTGGCTCATGCCTGTAATCCCAGTACTTTGGGAGGTCGAGGTGGACCGATCACCTGAGATCGGGAGTTTATAGACCAGCCTGTCCAACATGGAGAAACCCTGCCTCTACTAAAAATACAAAATTAGTTGAGCATGGTAGCACACACCTGTAATCCCAGCTAACTCAGGAGGCTGAGGCAGGAGAATCACTTGAATCCGGGAGGCGGAGGTTGCAGTGAGCCGAGATCGTGCCATCGTACTCCAGCCTGGGCAACAAAAGCAAAACTCTGTCTCAAATAAAAAATAAAAAATAAATTACTCGGACTCTGGTAGTATCTTTTTTTTTTTTTTTTTTTTGAGATGGAGTCTTGCTCTGTTGCCCAGGCTAGAGTGCAGTGGCTCAACCTCAGCTCACTGCAAACTCTGCCTCTTAAGTTCAAGCAATTCTCCTGTCTCAGCCTCCCAAGTAGCTGGGATTACAGGCGCCCGCCACCACACCTGACTAATTTTTGTATTTTTAGTAGAGACGGGGTTTTGCCATGTTGGCCAGGCTGGTCTTGAACTCCTGACCTCTGGTGATCTACCCACCTCAGCCTTCCAAAGTGTTGGGATTACAGGCATGAGCCACTGTGCCTGGCCAACTCTGGTCATATCTTTATAGCAGAGTGAAAATGGACTAATACGTGTCTCTACAAAAAATTTAAAAATTAGCTGGGTGTGATGACACATGCCTATAGTCCTGGCTACTCAGGAGGCTGAGGCGAGAGGATCACTTGATCCCAGGAGTTTAAGGCTGCCATGAGCTATGATCATGCCATTGCACTCCAGCCTGGGTGGCATAGCAACACCCTGTCTCTAAAAAAATAAAAAATAATAAAATAATAAAGTCAACTGGTTATAAATATTAATCACTCTACAAAATACCGTCACAGCAACATCTAGACTGGTGTTTGCCCAAACAACTGGGCATTATAGTCTAGCCATATTGACACGTTAACTATCACAGTTATTAATTTAATTAACTAGTCTAGATAAAATCTGATTTTAAAAAGTTTCTTTGTTGGCTTTTGGAGGTTTTAGTTCACAAACCACTAAAACAATAAATGTTTATATTTATTCAAAGGCCTCTTCTTAATTGGATTTCTATACTAGAGATTAAAGTTACCTGTAATTAAAATAAAGGTAGTAGAAATATATATGACATTTTGGCCCATACATCAAAAGAGGAATTTAAATAATCTCAAGGGTAACTGATATTTACATGCATCAATATTTCCTATTTACATGGAATTCCAAATACCAAGATCATCTTTGATTTATAAGAGATATTGGGTTAAGATATTACTAATTGGGAGAGTTGTTTGGATTTATACAAAGCAAACTTCAAAAAATAATAATACATAGCATAATATTATATAAAGTTGATAGGGGATGTTTTGTCTTTTAAAAGAAGAAAAACTAGTAACTCAGAAAAAAGAGTAAAGTAAATGTAAAGGCTTTGATAACTGGCCAGGATTTTGTAAAATTAAAATACTATCAAATATATAAATATACTTTTATATATTTATAAACACGTGGGAATTATAAGAGCTACAATTCAAGATGAGATTTGGGTGGGGACACAGCCAAACCATATCCCCTTACATCTGTCTTCTTTTGCTTTTGTCCTAATATTGCTAGAATTTAGATAATAGGAGAACGGATCAAATTGTTTAGCCAGAACTTTATATATATATATATAAAAGTTTATATACACGAGTCTTGCTCTTATAATTATACAGTAAGATATTGAAAATGGGCTAGATGACAGTAAGATGACATCCATCAAATCATAGAGTGACAAGGCTATACAGAACCTTAAATTGCATTAGTTTCCCTATCAACTCAAAATGGAATATGTAGATGTTCCTTTCATTGTATGTGCAGATGTAAAAATATGTCCACATCCTTTCTTCCTTTCTAACTCTATCCACTTGAGTGAACCCCAGAGTTTCTGGCTCCCCTGATGGGATGAACCCAATAGGCAACCCTAGTACTTGAAATATGGCTTCTTATACCAGTCAGTCACTAAAAGGCATGAGTCTCCCTAGAAGGCTAGCTGATTTCATGTTTGTGGCAGGGCTAGACTGAGCCTGGAATATCTTCTTTTACCACAAAGCAAGGAAACTTTCAAAGATTAATGCAGTGGTATCAAAAGGAAAAGGGTGCTACTTAAAAAAGGGCTTCATTGGCCAAAGTTGTGACTTTGAGCATCAAAAAGAGAACCAAGGCTGTAGTTGATTAAAATATATCAAATCTGCAAAAGGCCCTAAGTTCACAATGACATGCCAAAAGAGAAAAGCATTCTCAAGGAAAGTGAATGGAGGAGAATATGGTATTGTTAATGGTCATACTGGTCTTATCCACATAGTTGAGAAAATAGATATAGAAATTAGTAAATATTCAATTACATCAGTTAAAAGATATTTTTGGCCCGGTGTGGTGGCTCACACCTATAATCCCAGTGCTTTGAAAGGTGGAGGCAGGCAGATCACTAAAGGTCAGGAGTTCGAGACCAGCCTGGCATGGTGAAACCCCGTCCCTACTAAAAATATTAAAATTAGCCGGGCATGGTGACACTGGCCTGTAATCCCAGCTACTCAGGAGGCTGAGGCACCAGCATCGCTTGAACCAGGGAGGTGGAGGCACTGTGAGCCAAGATCGTTCCACCGCACTCCAGCCTGGGTGACAGAGAGAGACTGTGTCTCAAAAAAAAAAAGAGATTTTCTGACACAAGAGCATTTCAGAAGAAAGAACATACTTGCTCCTCCTTCCCTATATTTTACTCTTTTCATTTCTAGGAGTAAATACATTTCCTAGAATAATTATGAATCCTTTTTGTCCATGTTTGTCTGCCTTTTACCGCACATACATCTATCCATAAATAATACACAGTATTATTTGGTTTGTTTTTAAAACGGACACTTGTCCTTTTGCAACGTACTATTTTTCTCTCTCAGAGTTTTATTTTTTGATATTTATTCATGTTGATGTACATACTTGCTCCCTTATGTGCACGGGGTCATTTCTGGGTCTGTTCCATTGGGCCATATCTCTGTCTCTGCATTAGTATCATTCCGATGTTATAAAACCATACTTACCTTTGTAAAATGTCTTGATTGATGTCTACATTGAATCTTTCCTTCTTTACTCTTCAAATATTATCCTGGCTAGTCTCAATCATTTAGTTTCATATAACATTTAGGATCTACTCATCAAAAATTTTGAGTTTTAAGTTGATTGGGTTTGAAATGGATTGAATTTATAAATTAAGTTTGCTATGAATTAATATATTTTAGGAGCCGGGTGCGGTAGCTCACGCCTGTAATCCCAGCACTTTGGGAGGCCAAGGCAGGCAGATCACTTGAGGCCAGGAATTCGAGACCAGCCTGGCCAACATGGTGAAACCCCGTCTCTACCGAAAATACAAGAATTAGCCGGGTGTGATGACCCCTGCCTGTAGTCCCAGCTACTCGGGAGGCTGAGGCACAAGAATCACGAACTCAGTTGGCAGAGGTTTCAGTGAGCCGAGATTGCACCACTGCCCTTTAGCCTAGGCAACAGAGTGAGACTGTGTCTCAAAATAATAATAATATATTGTGGCATTCATTTTTCTCACAGATGTTTATAGCAAAACTCTCTATCATTTAAATATTGTTTGAAATCTTTCCAGATAATTTTTGTTTGTTTTTATAGCGGAAAAATTTAATATATGCAAAAGTAGAGAGATTGCTATAATAAACCCTCATAAACTCATAATCCAGTAAAACAATTATCGATTTGTGGCCAATCCTATTTCATCTGTATTTCCATATACTACCCTCCTGTTTTATTTTGAAGCATATCCCAGACATCGTATCATTTCATCTATAAAAATTTCATAAATATCTCTAAAAGATAAGGACTCCTTAAAAATATATCCACAATACAATTATTACCACTAAAAAACCCAATAGGCCAGGCTTGGTGGCTGAGGCCTGTAATCCCAGCATTTAATGAGACCCAGGCAGGAGGACCATTTGAGCCCAGGAGTTGGAGACCAGCCTGGGCAACATAGCAAGAGCTTGTCTCTATTAACTGGGTGTAGTGGCACATGCCTGTGGTCTCAGCTACTCCAGAGGCTGAGGTGGAAGAATCCCTTGAGCCCTGGGGGACGAGGCTGCAGTGAGCCGTGATCATGCCATTGCACTCCAGCCTGGGCAATAGGGCAAGACTTCACCTCAATTTTTCTTTTTTTTTTTTGAGATGGAGCTTCACTCTGTCAAGTGCAGTGGTGCCATCTGGGCTCACTGCAACCTCTGCCTCCCAGGTTTCAGTGATCCTCTCACCTCAGCCTCCCCAGTAGCTGGGACTACAGGCAGGCCCGATCATGCCCAGCTAATGTTTGTATTTTTTGTAGAGACAGAGTTTCACCATGTTGCCCAGGCTGTTCTTGAACTTCTGGTCTCCAGCCATCTGCCTGCCTTGGCCTCCCAAAGTGCTGGGATTACAGACCTGAGCCACTGTCCCCAGCCTATTATTATTTTTAATTGACACATGACAATTGTATATATTTATGGGGCACCAATCAACATAATGAACAAATCTATCATCCTCAAAATTTCTTCATGCCCCTTTGTCATCTCTCCTTCCTGTGCTCCCCTCCTCCTTCCCCACGTAACCACTAATCTGCTTCACTTTAAATTAATTTGCATTTTTAAAGACTTTTACAGGCCCTCACGGTGGTTCACACCTCTAATCCCAAGGCTTTGGGAGGCCCAGGTGAGAGAATGCTTGACTCGAGGAGCTCAAGACCAACCTGGGCAAAAAAGTGAGACCCTGTCTCTACAAAAAATCAAAAGGTTAGTTAGCCAGGCATGGTGGCCCATGACTATGGTCCCAGCTACAATGAAGGGCTGAGGCAGGAGGATTCCTTGAGCCCAGGAGGTCCAGGCTACAGTGAGCTTTGATGGGGCCACTGCACTCCAGCCTGGTCAACAGACTGAGACCCTGTCTCAAAAAAAAAAAAAAAAAAAACCCAAAAAACTTTCTTTCACCTTGTTTTCAGCTTGTTTTTACGTGTATCTGCAGTCCATTATTTTTATTGTGTACTCCTTTTTGTTGTATGCATATACCACAATTTGTGCATTCAGTCACCTAATGGTGGACATTTGGGTTCTTTACAGGTTTTGCCTATGACAAAGCTTCGATAAACATTAATATGCAAATGTTTTTATGAATATATTCTTTCATTTATCTTGGCTAAATATACCAAAGTGATATGGTGAGTCACAATGAAGATGTGTGTTCAAGTTTTAAAGGAACTGTCAAACTATTTCCAAAGAGTTCTACCATTTTACATTCCCACCAGCAGTGTAAGAGAGTTTCAGTTCCTCCATATTCTCACTAACAGTTGATATGGCCAGTTGTTGTATTTCATTGTGATTTTTAGTACGTGTTTCCTTAATGACTACAGATGTTGAGTATATTTTCTTGTACTTATTTGTCACTGGAGAAATATCTGTTAAAACCTTTTGCTCATTATTTACTGGATTTCTTGTTTTCTTATTGTTGAGCTCTGCAAATTATATATTCTTGCAAGCCTTCTGTCAGTTATGTGATTTGCAAATATTTTCTTCCAGTTTGTGGTTTGTTTCTTCATTCTCTTAATACAGTTTTCCAAAGAGCAGAAGTTTTTAATTATAATGACATCCAGTTTATTGATTCGTTCAGTTATGGATCATGCTTTTGGTGTCTTATCTAAGAAATCTTTGCCTAATTCAAAGTTGCAAAGGTTTTCTGCTTTTTTTTTTTTTTTTTTTTTAGACGGAGTCTCACTCTGCCTGTCACCCAGGCTGGAGTGCAATGGCATAATCTTGGCTCACTGCAACCTCTACCTCTGGGGTTCAAGTGACTCTCCTGTCTCAGCCTGCTAAGTAGCTGGGATTACAGGCACCCGCCACCACGCCCAGTTAATTTTGTATTTGTAGTAGAGACAGGGTTTCACCTTGTTGACCAGACTGGTCTTGAACTCCTGACCTCAGGTGATCCACCCGCCTGGGTCTCCCAAAGTGCTGGGATTACAGGCGTGAGCTATGGCGCCCAGCCCTCTGCTATGTTTTCTTCTAGAACTTTTCTGGTTTTAAGTTTTACATTTAGGACTATGATAATTTTGAATTAATTTTATATAATGTGAGAGGTATGGATCAAAGTCCATATTTTTGCACATAAATAGATGATTGTTTTTGCATATGCATATCTATAGTAACCAGATATCCATACACAAACAGACTCTCCTTTCTCTACTGAATTGCTTTTGAAACTTTCTTCAAAGTCAGCCATCCATATACATGTACTATATATCTATTTCTGGACTCCATTCTGTTTCATGTCTCTATTTATCTCCCAAGTAGCTGGGTATTGATGCCAATACCACACTGTGTTGATTACTACAGCTTTATAGTCTTAAAATAAGTAATGTTTGTCCTCCAACTTTATTTCTATTTTTCACAGTTGTTTCAACTATTCTACGTCCTTTCTATTTCAATATGAATTTTAGAATCAGATTTTTGATTGGAATTATGTCAAACATACAGTTCAAATTCAGGAGAACTGGCATCTTAACAATATTGGATATTTCCACTTATTTAGCTTCCTTCTTCCCTCCCTCCCTCCCTCTCTCTCTTTCTTTCTTTCCTCCCCTCCCTCCCTCCCTCCCTTCCTCCCTTCTTTTTTTTCTAAGTCTTGCCCTTGCAGTGGCACACTCTCAGCTCACTGAAACCTCTCCCTCCCAGGTTCAAGCAATTCTCATGTTTCAGTCTCCCAAGTAGCTGGGATTACAGGCACGCACCACCAAACCCAGCTAAATTTTTGTATTTTTGGTAAAGACAGTGTTTCACCATGTTGACCAGGCTGGTCCTGAACTCCTGACCTCAAGTGATGTGCCTGCCTCAGCCTCCCAAAGTGCTGGGATTACAGGTGCGAGCCACTGCACCTGGCCAACCAAGCCTTTTCATTTTTATACAATGTCTAGGAACTGCATATATTTTAATTTTGATTAAGTCCAATATATAACATTTTTATATATTTATACATATTTATATAACATTTATATATAAGTTACATATTTATAATTTATTTTAATTATTTTAGGTCATATCTAAGACATCTTTGCCTAACCCAAGTTCACAAAAGTTTTCTCCATTATTTTGTTCTATTAGGTTTGCAGTTTTGCTTTAAATTTAGGCCCACGATCAATTTTTAGTTATTTTTGTGAATAGCATAAGTAAGGATTGAGGTTCATTTTTTTTCTTTGTGGGTATCTGGTTATTCAAACACTGTTTTTGAAAAGACTGCCCTATCCCCATTGAATTACCAAGACACCCTTATTGAAAACAAATTGAACATGTCTATGTGCCTATTTATGGACTCTATTCATATTCATTCTTTTCATGTTGTCAGGTTACCAGAGTTTTATAACAAGCAGTATAAGACCTCCTTTCAAAATTGTTTAGCTACACAAGTCCCTTTGCTTTTCATATGTTTATATATGTATTCATATCCTTTAAAAGTATATTTTAGATGTAGCTTATCAATTTCTACAAAAAATAAGCCTGCACAAATTTTGCTTGACATTGTGTTGAACTTTTAGATCACATTTGGGATATCTAAATTGGGACTACTTACTAGTCCTAGTATTTTTTATTTTTGGTGATTTTTTAAGATGTTATACATACACAATCATGTCTACAAATAAAGGCAGTTTTACTTTTTTAGTTCCAATATTTATTCATTTTATTACTCTTTCTTGCCTTATTGCACTAGCTAGGACTCTGATACAAAAAAAAATTTTTTTTTTCTTTGAAACTGGGTGTTGCTCTATCACCTGGTCTGGAATACAGAGACACCATGATAGCTCACTGCAACCTTAAACTTCTGGGCTCAAATGATCCCTCTACCTCAGCCTCCTGAGTAGACTGGATTACAGGCACATGCCACCATGCTGTTTTCTTTTTTTTTTAAGAGATGGGGTCTGGCTATGCTTTCCAGGATGGTCTCGAATCTGGCTGCAAGTGATCCTCTTGCCTCAGGCTCCCAATGTGTGAGGATTATAGGTGTGAGCCACCATACCCTACCTAAAAGTTATTAATCAGGCTAATATACTATTAAATAAATATATTTGTCCTTGACAAATATACTTGCATAAAGGCTAGGGAGGTGAATTTTGAATTTACAATTGAACTTCTTGGAGTTCCACACCCAAGTGCGGTAGCATGGAGAGAGTGATCTTTCTTGCCATCTTTAGCTCTACAAGATCTTATAGACATTTTTGGAGACATCCCAGCCTCAGCAGCCAAACTCCATCTATAGCCCTCACAAACATGCTCTGAAAATGGGCTTGATGATGCTTGAGCAGATAATCCTGGGGTCTGGGGTCTCCAGAGGGCAAATTAGAAGAGGGGGATTTTTCTGTGGATTCATACCTCTGATTCTCTGAGAAAGGGATGTGGCTGGGCCCTCTAAAACATAGGGCCCAAGGGAGGGGCCTCTCTTGTGCAAGCAGTACTGCAGGGCAAACTGAGTCACTCTTACCCTGTTGTACTTCCATCTGCAGGCCACTCTCATAATGATTTACCATTGCTGTTTCTTTCCTTGGGGTTACTGACCTTCATAAGGCTTCTCTATTAGCCATGAGCTGATTCTCCTGGTGGACTCTTCTCTGAGTCTTCTACATATGCCCAGGCATGGCTTAATTTTCAAAGTAAAAACTGTTTAGCCTCTCAATAGGAACACTCACCACATTAAAATAGATATTAATTAGGCCGGGTGCGGTGGCTCACACCTGTAATCCCAACACTTTGGGAGACCGAGGCAGGTGGATCACCTGAGGTCAGGAGTTCGAGATCAGCCTGACCAACATGGTGAAACCCTGTCTCTACTAAAATACAAACATTAGCCAGGTGTGGTGGCACACAGCTGTAATCCCAGCTACTTGGGAGGCTGAGGCAGGAGAATTGCTTGAATTGGGAGGTGGAGATTGCAGTGAGCTGAGGAGCTGAGATTGTGCCACTGCACTCCAGCCTGGGCGAAAGAGTCAGACTCCGTCTCAAAAATATAAAATGAAATAAAAAGATGATTCACATGAGACTATACAAATGTTCTTTTGTGGTCAGAATGTTAAAACATTTTTCATATGAAAACGTTGTCTTACATTCTTTCTGTTTCCATGGTTTTATTTTATTTAAACTTCTTATTATGAAATATTTCAGGCACATACAAGAGTAGAAAGACTAGTATAATGAACCTCTTCCATGTACCCATTATAAAAAATCATTAGTTCGGGGCCAATCTTCTTTCGTCTGTATTCTCACGCATTCCTGTACCTCCTACTATATTATTTTTAAGCCAATCCCAGAAATCATTTTACCTCATTTATAAGTATTTCTGTATGGAGTCTCTGAATACGAAGACTCCCTTTTTAAAATAAGCACAATATTATTATTATATCTTTACAAATTAACAATCTTTTAATCTCAACGTTGCCCTCTTCCACCACTGCAATTTATTTGTGCAAGAAAGTGAGCCATTTGTCTTATAGAGTTTCCCACAGTCTAGATTTTACTCATTGCATCTCCAGAGTATTTGACCCTGTTTTTATGACTTTAATATTTCCTGAAATTTACTGTTGAACCCAGGCCTTGGGTTCTGGGGCTTTGAGAGATTCATGTCCACTGTTTTTGAGATGACTACTTCATGATTGGTGGTGTGTTCTTTCATCAGGAGGCATGCAATAATCTGGTCATCTCTCTTTTAATGATATTAGTGACTATTAATGATTGATATGTAGGCTGGGTGCAGTGGCTTATGCCAGTAATCCCAGCACTTTGGGAGGCTGAGGCAGGAGGATTGCTTGAGCCCAGGAGTTCTAGACTAGCCTGGGCAACATGGTGAAACTCTGTCTCTACCAAAAATACAAAAATTAACTGGGTGTGGTAGCACATTTCTGTGTCCCAGCTACTAGGCTGAGGTAGGATGATTGCTTGAGCCCAGGAGGCAGAGGTTGCAGTAAGCTGAGATGGAGCCACTGCACTCTAGCTTGGGCAATAGAGCCAGAAGCTGTCTCAAAAAAAAAAAAAAAAAAAATTGATATCTGAATCCAAATTCATTAAGAGTTACAAAATGGTGATATTATAATGACATCAGGCTTTTGTATGCATTAGCTGGAATATTTCTGTAAAGAAAAAGTTCCCTTATTACTATTTGGTTGCCCAGCGGTATTTTCATTCTTTACACATTTCAATTCAGTATAAGAACTGGAATCTTAACTAAATACTTAAAATAGCACATTGGAGCTTCAAAGGATTTTCAGTGGAATCTAATTCAACACTGTGTTTTGTGGATGAAGAAACAGGTCCAGAAAGGTTAAACTAGTTTTCTAATTTCTAAATGCTCATTAGTAGTTATCAGAGTCCCAACAGGAAACAGGTAGGATAATTTGAAGTGGGTTTATTTACAAAAAGACTAATTACAAAGGTGTGGAAGGGTATAAGAAACCTTCAAGGAATTGTGCATGAGCTTGGGGCTAGCAACTTTATCATTTCTAGGTGCCAATAAAAAACAAAGCACGGGACAGTTATGAGACCCTGTAAGAAAGTGAGTCCCATAGGAGCTGTCACCTTGGGAAGAGCAATAACCTTCTGTTGAAGAACACAGCCAGCCTGTAGTGACTCATACAGAGTGAGTCCAGGAGAGAAATACCCAACTCCCAATGTCCTTCCTCCTGCAGATCCCTGCCTGGACTCCCCACTGACAAAATCCAACTGATAAACAGAAAGGAAGGGAGCCCATTGACTTAATTCATAGCCTCCCAAGACAGACACTCTGGGGGATATAAATGGAGAGTGGATCTAGAGGGGAAAAATCAGAAACAGATGGCAAAAATTTCAGTTCACATTCTTGCTCCGATTCCACCATTCTACCGTGCATTCAAATATTTGCTTACATTTACAGGTCTTATATTTGTAGAAATAATTCATGGCCCAAGATGATATTATCTTCCTCTGGAGTGAATTTTGTTTCTCAAATGCAGGGAGCTACCTTAATACAATTTTAGGGTTTGAGACTTCTTTCTGGGTTACTCAGATGTCTGGAAGCAGGATTGCTATCCACATATGGCCCATCTAACCTATAGTTCACTCTTACTTGTAGGGTATATCATCTTTAATTTTGTCCTCAATATGTTATCAAGAATTCAGTTCAGATAAACACAGGCACAAAAATCCTCAACAAAATACCAGCAAACTGAATCTAGCTGCACGCTGAAAAGTTAATTCACCCTGATCAAATAGGCTTGATTCCTAAGATCCAAGGTTGGTTCAACATATGCAAATCAATAAATGTGACTCACCACATAAACAGATTTAAAAACAAAACTAGATGAATATCTCAATAGGTATGGGAAAAGCTTTTGATAAAATCCAACATCACTTCATGATAAAAACCCTCAACAAACTAGGCATCAAAGGAACATACCTCAAAATAATAAGAGCCATTTATGACAAACCCACAGCTAACACATACTGAACAGGCAAAAGCTAAAGACATTCCCCTTAAGAACAGGAACAAGACAGGGATGCCAATTTTCAATATTCCACATAGTACTGGAAGTCCTAGCCACAGCAATCAGGCATGAGAAAGAAATAAAAAGCATTCAAATAATAACAAAAAGGAGTCAGATTATCTCTCTTCCCTGAAGATAAGAATCTTTTTTTTTTTTTGAGACAGAATCTCACTCTGTTACCCAGGCTGGAGTGCAGTGGCATGATCTCGGCTCTTTGCAACCTCCATCTCAAGTAGCTGGGACTGCAGACTACACGTTCAGCTAATTTGCTTTTTAGTATTTTTACTAGAGATGGGGCTTCACTGTGTTGGCCAGGCTGGTCTTGAATTCCTGGCCTCAAGTGATCTACTCACCTTGGCCTTCCAAAGTCCTGGGATTACAGGCATAAGCCACTGCGCCTCATCCCCTGAAGATAAGATTCTATACCTAGACTCCACCAAATGGCTCCTAGAATTGATAAACAATGTCAGTATAGTTTCAGGATACAAAATCAATGTACAAAAATCAGTAGCATTTTCATATACCAATAACGTTCAAGCTGAGAGACAAGTCAAGAACACAGTTCCATTTATAATAGTCACACACACACACACACACACACAAAATCTAGGAATACATCTAATCAAGGAAGTGAAAGATCTCTACAAGAAGAATTACAAAACACTGTTGAAGGAAATCATAGATGACACAAACAAACGGAAAAACATTCCATGCTGATGGATTGGAAGAATCAATATCATTTAAATGGCCACACTGCCCAAAGCAATCTACAGATTCAATGGTATTCCTAAGAAACTACCAACATCATTTTCCACAGAATTAGAAAAACTATTCTACAATTCATATGGAACCAAAAAGGAGCCTGTAGAACAGCAGGAAAAAATAAAATAAAATAAAACCCCAAAAGAGCCTGAATAGCTAAAGCCAAAGCCAGAAGAATCATATTACCCAACTTCAAACTGTACTATAAGGCAACAGTAACCCAAACAGCACGGTACTGGTACAAAAACAGACACTCAGACCAATGGAACAGAATAGAGAACTCAGAAATAAAGCCGTACACCTACAGCCATCTGATCTTCAACAAAGTTGATAAAAATAAGCAATGGGGAAGGACTCCCTGTTCAATAAGTGGTGCTGGCTAGCCTTATGCAGAATAAAACTGGACCCCTACCCATCACCATATACAAAAATTCACTCAAGATGGTTTAAAGATTTAAATGTAAGACCTCAAACCCTAGGAATCATAGAAGAAAACCTAGGAAATACCATTCTAGACATCGGCCTTGGGAAAGAATTTATGACTAAGTCCTGAAAAGCAATTTGCAGCAAAACGAAAAACTGATAAGTGGGACCTAATCTAAACAGCTTCTGCACAACCAAAGAAACTATGAACAGAGTGTGGTGTTATGATACATATTGGTTTTCATCTGCGGTTTCTGGCTTGTAACTCCCATAACCCTTGTTATAGTCTTTTGTTATGTTGAGTGTGTTAGGCCTCAGAGGCAGGCCTCTAATCTTTTCCTGCTCTCCTTTTACCTGCTAACAACCCCCCACCTTTCTGATTGTGGGTCTTAAGACCTTCCCAGGAGAGGGTCCCATTGGATACACATGGACACAAAGATGGGAACAACAGACACTGCGGATGGGAGGGAAGGAGGGAGCAAGGGTTGAAAAACCAACTGTTGGGTGCTATGTCTACTACCTGAGTGACAAAAACAATCGTACCCTAAACTTGAGCATCGTGCAATATATCCATGTAACCTGCACATGTACCCCCGAGTCTAAAATAAAACTTGAAATTACTTTTAAAAAAGCACTATTTTGCATAGCTCAGTGATTTTTAGGAACTCATATGTGCCTTCACAGTGGAAGTGACTGTACTCCTCCCAGAGTATTTTCTTCATATACTTCTTCAAATACCTCCTACACTTCAGAAACTTCTCCAGATTTTCTTCATACTCTTCAACCAAAACAACATGCTGCAACAGCATGAATGTAGAAGCAGAAATGAGAATCCACTGTCATCTATTAAGCCAGACATTAAAAAGATTTGTGAAAATGCACAATGGTGTCACCATTCTTTTTGTTTTGTTTTGCAAAATACTGTTATTTTTCATTAAAGAAATTCACTTCAGCCTTTCAGCTGCCTAATTCAGATCCACAAAAAATCCCACAGCCAAAGGGAACCCTAACTGTAGACTCACCCTCTGGAATCCTGTTCTTTCTTCCAGAATCTTGCCAGCTAGTTCCTCATTATCTCATAACCCTATGCTATGGAAAATAAATTACCTAAACCGTGCCTTTTAGGTAGAAGGAGAATCTCTGGACCAGCCAGAAGCAGCATTTCAGCATTGTATTGGGGTTTGGGTGCCTAACATAAAAAATATATTTAAAGTTGATACATCAAAAAAGCCAGCAAAGTAAAACAAAAAATAAAAATTGTGTATGAAAATGGCTCTGAAAGGATCTGGAAGGAAAGCACAAAGTGAAAGGATATAAAAAGTTATGGCTTTGGAAAATAGCTTGATATATAATCTCAGATTTTGTATTTCTACAGTAAAATGCCACTTGAGCATTTAGGCATTTTGGTTTTCCACACATGACCCTCATCGATTTCCAGAGTTTATGGTTTTTGGTGAGGATAGCAGGGAGGATTATCTTACTCCTACAAGGTTTTGGAGGTTTGACAAGTTGTTGAAAATATTAAAAGGCACATAGCTATTAGTAGCTCACCAACGTTTTGTTTCAGTATAATCACTGATTCACTACCTATTTTACTATTGATATTAATTCCAAAAGCTAGTGTGGCTCACATAGATTCCATTTTACATGAAGAATATAAAGTTTCCTTACTAGAAATTTACTTCTATTATTTTATACACCTTTAGAAAAATCTAATGTCACATTGATTCATTGATACAGTTGTGTAGCGGCGAGGTGTTTTTCCTTATGACTATTTCCTTTGTTCCTTTATTATTTTTTTTAAGATGTGGGTCTCACTATGTTGTCCAGGCTGATCTTGAACTCTTGGGCTCAAGCGATCCTCCCACCTTGGAGAAAATTAAAGAACTCTTTCCTTTAATTCTTTTTCTTTTCTTCTTTTGGGGATAGAGTCTCGCTCCGTCACCCAGTCTAGAGTGCAGTGTCGCCATCTCGGCTCACTGCAACCTCCACCTCCTGGGTTCAAACAATTCTCCTGCCTCAGCCTCCCGAGTAGCTGGGATTAGAGGCGGCCGCCACCACGTCCGGCTAATTTTTGTATTTTTAGTAGAGACGGGGGTTTCAGCATGTTGGCCAGGCTGGTCTCGAACTCCTGACCTCAAGTGATCTGCCCGCCTCGGCCTCCCAAAGTGTTGGGATTACAGGCGTGAGCCACTGAGCCCAGCCTTTCCTTTAATTCTTTACTATTCAACTATTTTATCCTTCCTTCTTACCTAGTTTGAAATGTAATTCATGGCTGGGCTCGGTGGTTCACGCCTGTAATCCCAGCACTTTGGGAGGCCGACGCGGGCGTATTACCTGAGGTCAGGAGTTCGAGACCAGCCTGACCAACATGGTGAACCCCCCCCCCCGTCTCTACTAAAAATACAAAATTAGCCGGCCGTGGTGGTGCATGCCCGTAATCCCAGCTATTCGAAAGGCTGAGGCAGGGGAATCGCTTGAACCCGGGAGGCAGAGGTTGCAGGGAGTCGAAATCGCGCCATTGCGCTCCAGCCCGGGCAAGAAGAGGGAAACTCCGTCTCAAAAAAAAAAAAAAAAAGTAATTTACATTTTCTTCTCCCTTTTTCATAGGACTCACTAGTCTCAGTTCCTGAAGATGGGAAGTACAAAACCTGTTTCTTTATTCAGTTGCAACTTGCACTGGCTTTCCTAACAATTACAGCATTCTGGGGTTCTCTGGGAACTGACACGTCTGTTCTTTGCTCCCCAAATAAGCAGATACTTTTTTTGATTGCTCTTAAACAATCTGGGTATTTCCCTCCCGGCCTTGCATGATGCAGTTTAAAAAATAGACTACGTCACGTTATTCCCCTGTTTCACCTTGTTGATAATTTGTGGAGTCGGGTACAGACTCCATCTTCTATCTTAAGTAAGTATCTGGCGCTTGTGGGGGAATTAAGATCCTAAATGAGAATGCTAAGTCCTTTGGCAGTTGGCACTAATCAATTACTCATTACTGATAACGGAACGAGCCACTGGAAATTTTAAAAGTAAAAGTACATGGGAGAACCTGATCAATTTAGCCAGCCACTTCTGGAGTCCCACAGTCGCTAATGAAGCACCCTTCAGTGTAGGCCCTGGCTCCAGGGCGCTATGTGCAACCACCTGCCTCGCGCAACGTGGGTCTCCCAGAGTCTGTCCTGCCAGCGCCGCGCACGGTCCCAGTCCACCAGGCCGCGAAGGCCCGGAGGGGGGCGCCCTCGTCGCGGGGAACACTGGAAATGCTTCAGGGGCGGACTCCTAGGACCCAGTATTGGCTGGAGGGACTTTTTGCGCCACCCGTAATCGCTTGCGCTCCAGGCCTTCTTAGGTGGGGGCCGGGTGGGTGAAGACTGGGACCCTATACCGCGCGCGGCACTCAGAAGGGCTGGGGTCCGAGGGCCGCAGCGCGGTCAGTTCCGTCCGGGCTCGAGCTTCCTAGCAGCGCCCTCCCTGGGGGCGGGCCCTGACCCTCGGTGCCGCGACGAGTGGGTTACCAGAAGCTGGTGGTGGAAAGGGAGAGCGGCTGCAAGGAACGACGAGGCTGGCGCGGGGACCACGCCGCGGAGGCGATCGAAAGAGAAACGAGGCCAGGCAAGGAGGAGGAAATCCAGCCGATGAAGGCGAGCTGCCGCGGAGGAGGGAGGAGGGTCCTTTCGGCTGCAGCTGCTGCTGTTCCGGGACGCCGTCCGGGGAGCCAGCCCGCTCGTAAGGTGCGCGCCAGGTAGCTCCGCACCCAGGGGGCGCCCTTCCTGGCCCCTCCCAGAGCGGCCGGGACGGAAGAAGCTGCGCGGCGCGGCGCGGCGGGTGGCGAGGGCGGGCTGCACCCCGAGCGCGGCGCCCTTGAGCTGCACCGCGGCGCAGGTTTGCGAGCCGACTTGTCAGCCGGCCAAGAAAAGGAAGCTCCGTCCCTTCCCGCTCACCCGGCTTCCCCACCCCTTGTACTCTAAACCCTGCAGAGGGCGAGCGGCGCGGCCACGGAGGCGCCGAGGAGGAGCGAGCCGCCGCCGGGCAGCGGCGTGCCCTCGGGGGAGAGGGCGCCGGAGAGGAGGCGGCGGCGCGGCGGCGAGGGCGCGGCGCGCGATGGCAGCTGCTTAGCCCGGCGGGCGCGGAGCAGCCCCGAGCTGTGGCTGGCCAGGCGGTGCGGCTGGGCGGGGGACGCCGCCGCCGTTGCTGCCCGGCCCGGAGAGATGAGCACGGAGGCGGACGAGGGCATCACTTTCTCCGTGCCGCCCTTCGCCCCCTCGGGCTTCTGCACCATCCCCGAGGGCGGCATCTGTAGGAGGGGAGGAGCGGCGGCGGTGGGCGAGGGCGAGGAGCACCAGCTGCCACCGCCGCCGCCGGGCAGCTTCTGGAACGTGGAGAGCGCCGCTGCCCCTGGCATCGGTTGTCCGGCGGCCACCTCCGCGAGCAGTGCCACCCGAGGCCGGGGCAGCTCTGTTGGCGGGGGCAGCCGACGGACCACGGTGGCATATGTGATCAACGAAGCGAGCCAGGGGCAACTGGTGGTGGCCGAGAGCGAGGCCCTGCAGAGCTTGCGGGAGGCGTGCGAGACAGTGGGCGCCACCCTGGAAACCCTGCATTTTGGGAAACTCGACTTTGGAGAAACCACCGTACTGGACCGCTTTTACAATGCAGGTGCGTGTGTGACCCCTTTCCCATCCCGCGCGGTTGGGACCCGCGTTTAATCTGGCCGTCTGCGGGGCATTTCATTTTTCTGGGCGGGAAGCATTTACTTCTTGCCCCACTTTGGGGGCAGCGAGCGCCGCTGCGTGACTGCTCCTGTCGCTCGCCGCTCCGGAGAGAGCGTGTGTGCTTGTGCAAGAGTCTGTGTGTATTTGTGCGAGAGACCCATGGATCCACCCACCACCCAGCGCTGGAGCCCTGGGTCCATGCGATCGACTTGAACTGTTCTCCAGCAGTGTGAGGTATTTGCCCCAGTCAGTGTTTCTCCTTTCAGTGTCTCGGTTTCGCTTCTGTGAGGTTTGGTCCCTGTTTTCTTTCTGCATATACCTGTGACCGTTTTAGATGAGGTTCTCTTTTTCTCTGTGTAGTTTTGAGAGTACGGGAACGATGACATACCATGCACGCAGAGTGTAACTATGTTAATTTGCATGCCATGTGATGATCTTCCCAACTCACCTTACCTTCAGTAAGTTTTAGTAGCTTGAATTTCCTCTCACCAACCCAGACTTTGAAGTAATTACAGTGCTTCCAAAGGCAATAACATTACAACTTACACTGAACTTGTGTGGTATCTTTGTAAGGATTTTGGTGAAAGAACCAGGGCCTGTTTTTTATTACCCCATAAACCATGGTGGGCTAGAAAGTTTATAATTTAACATTATCTAAAACACCTGTCTGCTATCCTAATAATAAGATTAGTTTGGCCATTAAAGTGATTGCTAGCATAATCCATGAAAGAAATGTATCTTTCAACCTATCTCAAATTTCAGAAAATGTTAAGGCAGTTCTAGTAACTGAAGCAATTAGCCGTTAGCAAATGTTAGGAATAATACCATGTTATGGAAATTAACCTTTAGTTCCCTGTACGTCCAGTGTTGAGAATATATACATATTTATGTTTACATTTGTGGGTAAAAACTTGGTTTAATAGTTTCAAAACAATACACTTCTTGCATTTGTGATCACATAAAAGGCTTTATTTCCCAATCTTGTTTTCAATTCTGATTCTCTTCAGTGTCTTCTAAACACCTGAAGTAGGCTTATGTCAGTTTTGGAATTCAGCCAAAGCTGAATATTTTAAGAACAACAAGAACTTCATGTTAAGGAAGCCAGACTAAATAAACTAGGACTTTCTGGTTCTGGTATTTTTAAAATAGTTTTGGTCTTCATAACTGAGCATGGCTATAATATAGCTTGATTCTTTGGGTAGCTTGCTATAAAAGTTACATCAACATAACTTTTCTAAAAATTGTAGCACTCTTATTTTTGGATTATAATTTGGAAGAAGCTTCAAAGAATTAAAAGATATGAGAGGAAAATACCCAACTGAACACTTGAGCCTATTTTTATTGCACTGATTGGGCGTTTTTTTCTAGGGCTCTAGAAAAAGAAATGTTAAACTCTAAGCTAATTTGAAAGAAACTTTCCTAACAAGGCTTGGTTTCTGTTATTCTCCAAGTACTGTCTCTGGGAAAGGGAGAGAGAATGATTCGAAGGGAGCTGAAGTTTGAGTGTATTTCATTGAATCCTCCAAACAAGCCTGTGAAGGAAGTACTTACTTACCTTCTTAGGTGAGAAAACCCAGGGATCCCTAACTGGCCCTAGGATTCATAGGGAGTAAGTGGCCAATGCAGGATTCCACTTCAGGTGGCTGACCTTAAAAGGTAGTGCTTGGGCCAGGCGTGGTGGCTCACGCCTGTAATCCCGGCACTTTGGGAGGCCAAGGCGGGTGGATCACCTGAGGTCAGGAGATCCAGGCCAGCCTCCTGGCCAACACGGTGAAACCCCGTCTCTACTAAAATGACAAAAATTAGCCAGGCATGGTGGTGCACACCTGTAGTCCTAGCTACTCAGGAGGCTGAGACAGGATAATCACTTGAACCTAGGAGGCAGAGGTTGCAGTGAGCTGAGATTGTACCACTGCACTACAGACTGGGTGACAGAATGAGACTCTGTCTCAAAAAAAAAAAAAAAAAAAAAGGTCGTGCTTGGCCCTTGCTTCCTCCATTTAGGTGGGCTGAGTTACTCTCAGAATCAAGGGAAGCTCCCTATCTTGGAATCATATGAGTGAGCTTGCAAAGATCTTACCAGGCGTTTAGGTGCATATGGAATAGTGGGGAGGGCGTGCTCTCGGAAGCCTCTTGTTCCTGGGCCCGCTCTGTCCCTTCGTACTGCTTCTTTCAACCTAGACAGGTCTCGGTTTAACCCCTGCCCATCTGGGTGGCATGAACTCCCAGGATGAGTGCCCTCTCAGTCAGCATGAAAGCATGAAAATGTGACAGAATGAAGGTAGTGCATCAGTTTTATCCAAACCCTTTGTTTTTGTTTTTATTTTATTTTATTTTATTTGTTTTAGAGACAGGGTCTCACTCTGTTTCCCAGCCTGGAGTGCAGTGGCATGATCATGGTTCACTGCTGGCTCGAACTCCTGGGCTCTAGTGAGCCTCCTGCCTCAGCCTCCTGAGTAGCTGGGACTATAGGCATGAACCACCATGCTGGGCTAATTTTATTTTATTTTACTATTTTTTTTTGTAGAGACGGGGTCTTGCTATGTTGCCCAGACAGGTCTCAAACCTGGCCTCAAGCAGTCCTCCCACCTTGGCCGCCCAAAGTGTTGGGATTACAGGTGTGAGCCCTGCACCCAGCCTCCCTTTGTTTTTTCTAAACTAAGGGCCGTGGAGTTTGATGGTAGTAGAACTTACTTTCTTCTGACTTCTAAGTGGTCTTGTTCTTCCCCACTAGGGGTTGACAAACTTCTGTAGAGGTCCAGATACCAAATATTTTAGACTTTGCAGTTTTTAAAAAACTTTTATTTCAGAATCAGAGGGTGTTTGTGCAGGTTTGTTTAAGAAATATATTGTGTGATGCTGAGGTTTGGGGTATGAATGAAAAAAATAATTTCATTGTACCCAATAGGTAGTTTTTCAGCCCCCTCTCTTTTCTCCTTCTAGTAGTCCCCACTGTCTGTCGTTCCCATCTTTAAGCCTTTTTTTTTTTTTTTTTTTTGAGACGGAGTCTCGCTCTGTTGCCCAGGCTGGAATGCAGTGGCGTGATCTTGGCTCCCCATAACCTCTGCCTCCCAGGTTCAAGCGATTCTCCTGCTTCAACCTCTCGAGTAGCTGGGACTACAGCCTCACGTCACCATGCCTGGCTAATTTTTGTATTTTTAGTAGAGACAGGGTTTCACCATGTTGGCCAGGCTGGCCTCGAACTCCTGACCTCACGATCTGCCCACCTTGGCCTCACAAAGTGCTGGGATTACAGGCGTGAGCCACCGCGCCCAGCCTCCCATCTTTAAGTTTACTTGTACCTAGTGTTTAGCTCCCACTTACGAGTGAGAACATGCAATATCTGGTTTTGGTGTCTTTTTGGTAGAACAATTTATTTTCCTTTGGGTATATACCTAGTAATGGGATTGCTGGGTCGAACGGTAGTTCAGCTCTTAGTTCTTTGAGAACTCTCCAAATTACTTTCCACGGTGGCAGGACTGATTTACATTCTCACCAACAGTGTGTAAGTGTTCCCTTTTCTCTGCAGCCTCGCCAATATCTGTTATTTTTTGACTTTTTAACAAAAGCCATTCTGACTGGTGTGAGATGTTATCTCATTGTGGTTTTGATTTGCATTTCTCTGATGATTAGTGATGATGAACATTTTTTCGTAAGTTTGTTGGCTGCTTGTATGCCTTCTTCTGAGAAGTGTCTGTTGATATCTTTTGCCTACTTTTTAATGGGGTTATTTGTTTTTTTGCTTGTTGATTTGTAGACCTTTCTTAAATGTGTAGTTTGTGAATATTTTCTCCCATTGTGAGGGTTGTCTGTTTACTCTCTTAATAGTGTCTCTTTAGTTGTGTAGAAGCTCTTTAGTTTAATTAGGTCCCATTTGTCATTTTTGTTTTTTTTGTTTTTTTTTTTTGTTTTTTTTTTTTTTTTTTTTTTTTTTTTTTTTGAGACGGAGTCTCGCTGTTGCCCAGGCTGGAGTGTGGTGGCGCGATCTCGGCTCACTGCAGGCTCCGCCCCCCGGGGTTCACGCCATTCTCCTGCCTCAGCCTCCCGAGTAGCTGGGACTACAGGCACCCGCCACCTCGCCCGGCTAATTTTTTGTATTTTTAGTAGAGACGGGGTTTCACCGTGTTAGCCAGGATAGTCTCGATCTCCTGACCTTGTGATCCGCCCGCCTCGGCCTCCCAAAGTGCTGGGATTACAGGCGTGAGCCACCGCACCCGGCCTGTCATTTTTGTTTTTGTTGCAATTACTTTTGAGGACTTAGTCATAAATTCTTCCCCAAGGCTGATGCAGAATGGTATTTCCTGGGCTTTCTTCTAGGATTCTTATGGTTTGAGGTCTTACATTTAAACCTTAATCCATCTTGAATGAATTTTTGTATATGGTGATAGATAGGTGTCCAATTTTATTCTGCATATGGCTAGCCAGCACCATTTATTGAATAGGGAGTCCTTTCTCCATTACTTACTTTGTCGACTTTGTTGAAGATCAGATGGTTTTAGGTGTGTGGTTTCATTTCTTGAGGTCTCTTTCACAACTTCTCAACTCTGCCCTGTTACTCAAGAGCAGCCATAAACAGGACCTAAACAAATGATCGTGACTGTGTTCCAACCAAACTTTATTCATGGACACTGCAATTTGAACTTCATATACCTCACAAAGTATGATTTCTTGTTTTATAGCCATTTTAAAATGTAAAAACCATTCTTAGCTTGCAAGCCATACTCAAAAACAGGTGGCCCACAGGATTTGGCCCCTGCGCCATGCTGACCTTTGCTCTACACCCACGACCTATACTTGAAAGTTGAATTTTTATGAGATAGTGGGAAGAACATGGTCCCTCATATTAGATCCGAATTTTCATCCCAGCTCTGCTGTGAACTATGTAATTGTGAGAACGGCCCTTCATTGCCTCCAGTGGTGTTTCTTTGCCTGTAAAATTGACCAGGGTTAGAAATGAAGGGGGAATTGAACACAATTTTTAGGATTCCCTTATTTAATCCTGTGAATTTACAAAGGCAAGGCGGCATGGGATGCAGGCACAAAGTATTAGAATAGCATTTTCAAGGTTTGACTTCGGGTCCTGATTCTTTTCTAACTTGGAGCAAGTCATTTAAAGCCTCAGAAAAGAGTGGAGTGTTGGAATAATTGGTATCTGAGATTCCCTCCAGCTCTCAAATTCTGTACTTTAAAATGACAACATTATTAAGACAAATGAATCATTTCAGCTTGTAGAGATTAAATGAACTGCTTGTATATATCATATTCCTGCCCCTGAAGAGCTCAGAGTTGGTGGGGAGGGCAGGCCAATGCCTTTGCCTTAGCAGTGCCTCTGTGCCAGGATGCTGGGCTCCCAGGAATCAGCTTCAAAAATCAGATTGAGGGTGCAGGGGGTTCAAGGGTAGCGTCTTATGCTTGTTTTTTGTTTGCTTTTTTCCTTTTTGTGGAGAATGGGGTCTTGCTATATTGCCCAGGCGGGTCTCAATTTCCTGGGCTCAAGCTATCCTCCTGCCTCTGCCTCCCTAAGAGCTGGGATTACAGGCATAAGCCACCACACCTGGCAAGGGGTAGCTTCTTAAAGGAGGTGACACCTGAAGTGAAATGGCAGGGTAAGCAAGGAGAGCCTAATGAAGGTCTCAGCGTTTACATGGGAAACAGTGATGTTCGAATAGCTCAACCTAATGGAGTGAGTAAGAACTTAGTCCCAGCTACTCGGGAGGCTGAGGTGGGAGGATCCCTTGAGCCTGGGAGGCTGAGGCTGCAGTGAGGTGAGATCCTGCTACTGCAGTCCAGCCTGGGTGACAGAATGAGACCCGGTTTCAAAAACAAAAAAAAAACAAAAAAAGAAGAACTTAAAGTTTGGTAACATTTTTAATAAACTTTCCCAATCTTTGTGTACTGGTGTCTTTAAAAAGAATAGGTTGCAAGTTAAAGGTTTTCACTGATTTTTTCTCGATCTGTTTACTATTTAACTATATTTTAATTTCTTCTTTGACTACAGTTGTCATTTGCTTTTTCATTTTTTTTCTGAGGTGAAACTAATGCTCTGTCAATGCTTTTATGAAAATTCATCTTATTTACGTATACAAGAGACTGTCACTCAGAGACAGCAAAGCCAAGCTGACAATACCCCTTCTTTGTCCTCTGCATTGTAGGCAGAAAATTCCGTAAAAGCTAAGAGATGTCAATACTGTTGTGTTGCCCTGTGTAGGTGGACAGATCCCAAATGGGAAGCTTTCCAAATTTTTTTTTTTTTTGAGATGGAGTTTTGCTCTTGTCGCCCAGGCTGGAGTGCAGTGGCTCGATCTCGGCTCACTGCAATCTCTGCTTCCTGGGTTCAAGTGATTCTCCTCCCTCAGCCTCCTGAGTAGCTAGGATTACAGCCATGTGCCACCACATCCAGCTAATTTTTTTGTATTATTAGTAGAGACAGGGTTTCACCTTGTTGGCCAGACTGGTCTCAAACTCCTGACCTCAGGAGTGATCCGCCTGCCTTGGCCTCCCAAAGTACTGGGATTACAGGCGTGAGCCACCGCGCCCAGCCCTAATTTTTTTTTTTAAATACATCAATTCTGTTATTCTCTCGTTTTGCTTATGAAAACACTGAACCATAAAGAGGTTATATTCATTCATTCAGGTTAAATGTTTGAAGGTTCTTGCTTGGAGCACACTTTTCTTAGAAACAGTATTGCACATGGTGGTCAGATTCTGGGACTAGCCTATAAGAAGCCTGGTTAACACAGTTTATGGAACCATTCACCATTTTAAACATTCGGGAAAATTCTGTTTCTAAAACCTAAAACCGGGACTTTTCTTTTGTATTAGAGCAGTGACTTTTGCTTTCATCCAGCTCTGAGTAGCATCTTGGCCAGATGTAGGAGAAGCATCAACTTGGAGTGGTGAAGGTGGTGGGGCTGTGGTGAGGAAGGGGACAAAGGGAAGATCAGGTGGCTTCAGGGAGAACCGGGATGCTGTGTGAAGGAGGAGGCAATGCCAGCAGGAGATCCAGCAACACTTTCACTTCCTTTAGGCTTCTTCCCCTTCTACTTCCTGCCGATTTAAGACCCAGGGATGCTGCTGTGCTCAAGGCCACCTCACTCCCTCAGTGGACACAGAGTTAGCTTGGCTGCCTGCTTCCCATTTCCTTGCCACCAGCCTTCACATCCGCCCGGGCCTTTCAGCTTGGCTCACTGCAGATTGCAATCTCTTACTCAGCCTTTCACCCTGTAGCAATCATAGGTAACAGGAAGGAAGCACATGCTAGTTAAAATTGCAAGAACTTAGCTTTTCTATTCTCATCCATGGTATGTTCCCACTTTACTTGAGCTTGTGACAAAAGTCGCCCATGTGTTAATATGCCATCTCGCTGGAGAGGCATCTGCCCTTGCCAGGCTTTGGCTCCAACTTGCTTCCAGCAAAGCTCCTTAGGACTTCTAATCTTATTTGGTAAAACAATAAAACAAAACAGAACATAACCTTGTATCCCATCTATCCCAGATGGAGAAGTTCTTGAAAATTTTCCAGCCCACTTCTGCATTTCTACTTTCAATATACTTTCCAAGTATATCATCTCATATATTTTGAAGGAGAGGGTAAAGTCTGTATGTCCTAAATAGTGGTTCCCAAGAACCAGTTAAAAAAATATGGAGGACTGACATGTGTTTGCCAACATTTAAATTTTTCCAAGTAAGAGTATTATAAGTAGAGAAAGTGAGGAAAATTGAGAGAGAGAAAGAGAGACAGAGAGACCAAAGAAAATCAACAACCAGCCACCTATTGCCATGATTTCTTATAAAGGAAAGTTTTATGTTAAAAAAAAATTAGGGGGGGACATAACCTTAGAATGAAGGGCAGATCTTCACATACAGAAAATGTATGGAAAAACTCATGACTTATTATTTATTTTTCCCATTTCTCCATGGATGAGTGAAAACTTTATCACACCAGTCAACAGAGTTGTGTTTGAGAGCCTCTGATTGGAACTGCCCTGCAGCCCCTTCCCACCTTTCAGCCACTGCTTCACGTGAGAAACGAACCTTGGTAAAATTATCAAAAGAGCAAACGTAGATAAACTCATAAGGGAAAACTCTGGTTAGGAAAGGATTTAAAAAAAAATCCCAGTGGTGTCCAATACATGGTTTTTCTCTGAGCTGTTCACGTTCCCTGGCACACCATTGCAGCAGCTGCCACCCACCCCACACAAACTGACAGCACTGCTGCTTCTTGCTTTCTTGGATAATGGGTCAATTAAGGCAAAACCATAATTTTTTTAAAAGAGCTTAACTAGAAAATTGGACGGAAAAAAGCAAAATCAAAAAGAAAACTCCAGAGCACAAAAATAGTTTTTAGAATACCAATTTCTTACCCCACATCATCAACTGCATGTTGTCATGACCGGCTCTGCTTCCTGGGCTGCCAGGATCCTGGTTTCTTTCCTTAATTTGGTCACCTTTTGTCTGCTTGAGACATTATCAGTTGGTAGTTCGAGCTGGTTCCATCTCTGGGTGAAGCCTGTGCGTTTTAGAAGCGCATAACACAGGCTTGTCTCACCAGTGGCCTTGGCTGGAGCCAGGCTTTTGGGAGTTCTCTGTTTATAGGGCAGTTCCCCTCTGGTGGCAATAAGAACTGTGCCCTACTTCTTGTTTCAGAGGTCTGGTTAGAGGCCCATTCAGTTCCTGTTTCTGGTTTGCAGGATAAAATTGGTTCACACTTTCTTTGTGGAGTGGTGGGAGATGGACAAGCACAAAGTCCAGGAAATGTGCAAGTCTCTCCAGCATGAGGTACCAACCGTGCCTGCTTTCCAAGTACTTCCTCCAAGTGGTCCCTTCAAACACCACCCCAAGCCAGGAAAGTAGAGAACTGTAGGAAAATACATCATTGGCTACTGACTCCACGGCTGACAGTGTGCTGTGCAGTGATGGCCCCTCCCAGGAGGCCATTCGAGGGCCTTTTATCACACACTCCCCTTTCTGTCACCCGTGGGACCCTCACTTTGGCTGTAGAACATGCCAGCATTTGCCCCACTCCACCTGGGGCAAGATGAGAGTGGGAAATGTGGTGGAGGCGGGCAGTGTTGCAGGAACCCACAGCTATGTGGTTATCAGAAGAAACTGGGAACCCACAGCTTTGGGAAAAATATATCTTGAAGACAGCCTCATCTTCCTGTAATTTGGATATAGGTAGTTGGGGAAACTCGCTAGATATGAGAAAGATACCCTTATTTTCAGGGAGTAAAATTAAACTTGAAAATTTTATTAGTGGCATAAAAGGGAAATAAAAGAAATCAAGGCAAAATGATAAATTAAAAATCCATTGGTGACTCTGATGTATTTGTTTCTGTAGTTGTGGGTTTTTTTTTTCAAGAAGATCTTGCTCTGTCACTCAGGCTGGAGTGCGTTGGCATGATTTCGGCTCCAACTGCAACTTCCGCCTTCTGGGCTCAAGAGAGCCTCCTGCTTTGAGCACAGCCAAGCCTGGCCAATTTTTGTATTTTTATGTAAAGATGGGGTTTTACTATGTTGCCCAGGCTGGTCTCAAACTCCTGGACTCAAGCGATCCTCCTGCCTCAGCCTCCCAAAGTGCTGGGATTACAAGCATGGGCCACTGCGTCTAGCCTAGTTGTTTCAATGTATTAGTTTTTCTCTTTGGCTAAAGGTATTGACTAGAGACACTAATCGAAATACGTGCCAGGTTAGTGGAAAAGCAGGAAGGATATGAGACAAAGCTGATTTTCAAAATCTTGTCTAATTGTTCAAAAAATGTAAATAATTGATCACTTACATTTCATATGAATTTTATTTTGTAGTGTTTTTGGTTTTCCAAAGGAAAACAGAAATAATTGAAACTACATTGTGATAATTTTCTTAGGGGAGACAGAAGAGAGAATTTTAAATATTAAGGGCATTTCCTATTTAATAAAATCATAGTAGAGCAGATCTGTGTAACTTAAATGCCACAGAAGTTGCACAGGGTAACAGAAAACATTCCACTATAAGCAGACCTTTTCTGTTACAGTAGTTCATCAACAATGAGGAAAGCAATTGCCTTTGGTATATGATTCATACAGGAAGTAAGTTATATTCCTTTGTACAGGCAATCTCTAAAAATGGTTGAGACCAGTTATACCAGTACTTTCCAATACTTGTAGCCTCTTCTACACCCGTGAACTCTTAAGAAACAGAAACATGGAGGAGAGCTGCCCTAGTCAGTATCAATCAGCATCAGCTTATATGTCCACTGACCCCAAGCCATATAAAACCAAGTCTTTGCCTAAGCCAGAGCATTCTCTCTCCTTTAAAAATGTTGATTACTTCTATTTCTTTTGTTTTTTCTTGTCTTTTTTTTTTTTTTTTTTTTTTTGAGACAGGGTGTCACTCTGTCTCCCAGGCTGGAATGCAGTGTCTCAATCATAGCTCACTGCAGCCTCTAACTCCTGGACTCAAGGGAATTTCCCACCTTAGCCTCCCAAAGTGTTGGAATTACAGGCA
The DNA here is from genome assembly GCF_028885625.2 of Pongo pygmaeus. NCBI lineage: Eukaryota > Metazoa > Chordata > Mammalia > Primates > Hominidae > Pongo > Pongo pygmaeus. Next base: position 137,137,975 of record NC_072378.2, on the reverse strand, counting down.
TGAGCCCCTGTGCCTGGCCTTATTACTCCTATTTATTATTTTGAAAAAGTCATCCAAAGCTATTACATGTCAAATACCCTTTTTTTTTTTTTTTCCAGTATTGACAGGGTTTCGCCTTGTTGCCCAGGCTGGTCTTGAACTGCTGGGCTCAAGCAATTCACCTGCCCCTGCCTCCCAAAATGCTAGGATTACTGGCATGAGCCACCATGCCGGGCCATGTCAAATACCTCTTAATGTCACACTCATGTTTTGTAATATGGTCATTGTGACAAATGTCAGCTTAAAGCTGGGGCAACCAGGACAGGAGTGCTATTTCTGCTGTCCAGGGGCCACCGCTTTGGCCTGTAGCTAGATATTTCCCAATTTATAATTTGATCACTCTGAGGTTCGGGTGATTTTATGCAGTTGGGTCAGAATGATAGTATCAGTGAATCAGTTGTTCAGTGCTACTCCTCCTCCTTTGATTATCTTACTCTTCAATAAGATGATCCTATTTCTTATAAAATAGTAGGCTTGGCAGTGTAATTAACTATATCTTACAATTGGAAAGGCTATGAGAGCGGCCAAATTAAATCAAGTGGTTGAATAGGAGGTCTTCCGACTTCCAAACAATACAGATGTTTCGTTCGCTATACTACCGTTTCCACCTGCAATGAAAAACATTTCAAAACATTTTGAACTACATATTCTGTTTAAGAGGATCAGTTCTAATATTTTGGTCCACGATGGCAGTTATTATTATGAGGAAGAGTCATAGTAGTCACACAACTTCTGATCCCCTCTTGCTAGCAGATTTTAGTGACATCTTAATCAGAAAACTGACTTACCTTTTTTGGTCAGTGTCAACAAGGGAGCCAACTCAATAGTGGTTGCCAGTTGCTTGGCCTTAAGTTGTAAGTTGGGCTTTCTTCAGGCAAGTCTTGGGCTGTTTTCTGGGCATGATGGTTATATGGACTGCGATAGACCAAAACCAGCGTTTCTCTAGAATGATCCAGAGAGCTGGGTTTACAGCACAGCCTGGGGACAGTTCTTTCCTTGTTTCCCTGAGATGTGCTGGCTCTGGAGTCTGATGCAGTTTCCCTTAATGTGATAGCATATTCCTACTAATTAAATTTTGTAAGCATTTATTATTAATTGCCTATAGTATGCCTCTTACTGAATCAGGATGTATTGAAGAACTAAGAAGCAGAAGAAGGCATAAATCTTCAGGAGTATAAAGGTTTGTAACGTGTATCTGTTTACATGGGAAAAACTGAAGCTAAGGGAAGCAATCAGGAGGAACGACCTAGATTCCCCATTCCTCTCTACCAGACTCATTCTTTTTAGAAAAAACGTTAAAAAAATTTATGAAACATTTTAGTCATAAAGAAAGTATATAAAATAGTTTAACAGACACTTATGCATCTACATACTATCTAAAAGTAATAGCTAATAGCAGTTAAACATTTTGACATACTTGTTTTACTTCTCTTTCTTTTTTAGAAAAATAAATCATTCTGGGCAAAACTAAAAGCTCCTTTCTAACTCATCAATTTCCCTTCCTGAGAAAGTGCATTCTTCATGGGAAGCGCCATGTTACAATGTTCTAAACTATAATTTACAACAATCTAAAATAACGACTCTCTACAAATATAAACATATGCCAAATATTGAATTAATTCATTATGTAATGAGAAAAACCAGAAAGATATTAAAACTGGTTGAAAGGAGAGTTCGAAGAGCAAATATTATATATACACATACAAAATCAGGAATGGTGAAATGCATTTGCTAATAGATGCAAAATTGGCTAATATTATATAAGGCAATTCTGTAAGTATAAATGTTGGAGTCATCTATTCTGAAGGGTAGAAATCAGTTGTATCTCTACCAAACCATATTCATTTGTATTGCTGTGGACAAAAAATATTTGCATTACTATCAGTTTTGCATAAGGTAATATTTACCCCAACAGCATTGTAAAATAGCCAAATCACTAGGAGGACAATCAAAGATACACACCCCTTTAAAATCTGATAATTCCCAGAGGGAGTGCTGCACTAAGCCCAGCCCTCCACTGAAAGGATACTCAGTACCTTTAGACCTTTTCCAAGTCTTTGACAACTCTTCCCTGCAGAAGGTTGGTCATTCTCAGCAGGCCCTATGCCTGTCTCTCCAAGTGCTTTTAACTCAACCTGACTTAAGGGACCTGTTGTCTCTGCTAGTCTGCCATCTGAAGCCGTTTGCCCTGAGAGGGTCCCAGAATACCTTGCTTTAACCAGGGTTCCTAGTCATGGTTATTTTAGGTCAGGGAACATGTACAAATTGAAAACAGGATGTCAGTCCCCTAGGTTTTGGATGTGAGAAAAGATATAAGCCATGTGGCCATAACCCAGTCAGGAATATGACAGTGGGATGCCTGTGGTGTCTGGAAACCCAACTTCATTCTTATACTAGGAGAATGTAATTGTTACTATGGGACCCTCAGTAGTTTAGACTGTTCCAAATAAGCCTATTTTATGAAAGAAAAAGGTCCTTATTATATTTTAGAGGGCTAGCAAAGTGCTGTAAGATTACATAAGCTGACAAGCTGAATATATGACACTTTGGTCTCATAAATTAAAGCAAGCCATACACAAACAGCATGCATTACTGTGTACTAGGTGTATGTGCTAATCACTCTATCACTCTATATGTGTGACCTTATTTAGTCTTTTTTTTTTTTTTTGAGACAGGGTCTCACTCTGTTGCCCAGGCTAAAGTTCAGTGGCATAATCATGGCTCACTGCAGTCTTGATCTCCCAGACTGAAGTGATCCTCCTGCCTCAGCCTCCCATGTAGCTGGGACTACAAGCATGTGCCACCACACTGGGCTAATTTTTTATGTTTTTATTTTTTTTTTATTATTTATTTATTTATTTATTTTGAGACAGGCTCACTCTGTACCCAGGCTGGAGTGCGGTGGTGTGATCTTGGCTCACTGCAACCTCTGCCTCCCAGGTTACCATGCCCAGCTAATTTTTTGTGTTTTTAGTAGAGACAGGGTTTTGCCATGTTGGCCAGGCTGGTCTCGAACTCCTGGCCTCAAGTGATCTCCCCGCCTTGGCCTCCCAAAGTGCTGGGATTACAGGCATGAGCCACTGTGCCAAGCCTTATTTTTATTTTTTGTAGAGACAAGGTCTCACCATGTTACCTAGGCTGGTCTCAAACTCCTGAGGTCAAGTGATCCTCCCTCATTTGTCCCCCAAAGTGCTGGCACTGGCATTACAGGCGTGAGCCACTGCACCCGGCCTATTTAATCTTTAAAACAACTTTATGAGGCAGATAGCATCAGTTGATCAGTTTTTTTGTTTGGGGAAACTGAGCCCCTGAAACTGTTACCAACAGTGGTCTCAGTGTCACATAGCTACTGAGGGGCAGAGTCCAATTCTGAACCCAAGTCTGTCAGATTCCAGAATCTGTTCACTTATAACTTATGTTCTCCTGTCTCACAGAAATACATTTTCTATTTGAAAAGATTGAGATAACTATTAATATCATGATTACAGGCATCACATCAGCAGACATTTTTTGGCTACTTAAAATCTGCAAGATAGCTAAGGTCTATATAAAATTAGGTTAAAAAGGTGTAATTTCTGCCTTTTATGATTTTACAGTCTATTTGAATTCAGCAATTTAATAAATAATTGTTGGGAGCCTACAACATGCAGGATTATATAGTGAACTAAGTAATGAATAAGTAAAAAATCCGAGGGGCTATTTTAAGGACTTCATAATGTAGATCATTTCATTGAACTGTACACTTGAGAACAGTGTTTATTACTGCTATAAAAGATGTGAAAATGCATCAAAAATAAAAATCTTACACAATAGTATAATATGCATTAGACCCCCACTTATTTTTTTAATGAAATCAGTATCATAATGAAAATTACATATATAAATTCCAAGATTTTATTAAAAACCTTTCAGATCTCTTTTAAATGCAGATAAAATATTATTAAATTTACTTCCAAGAGGGGTATTATGATTCTTTAATTAAGAAGAACTTGTTTATACTGACTCTTAGGGAAACAAATAAGAGTTATTGCCTGAGATTTAGAAACTTTTAAAAAATATATTATTTTCCTAGTAGTGGAATTTGAAGTCCTTGGTATTAATCTTTTCAGCTTGTGAAAAAATCTAGGTTGTTTTAGATAATTAAAATATACCAACAACATAATTTCAATTTAGTATTTTTCTTACCTCTGTTACATAATAAAATTGTGTTGCTTGCTTGTTGATGATGTGTAGAGTGTGTGGTTCTTGGCTGACAGAAAATTGTCAACCTGAATGCCAAGCATTCAAATGGCTGGGCCAGAATAAGAATACAAAATAAACAAACCAGGTTCCTTTAGATAATAAAGGCAGATGTAGTAGATGCGTTGTCAATGCAGAACCATATCTGTAATTTGATATACATAAAACATGTTCTAAGGGAGAAATCTGGGCTACCTCTGAAAGTTCTAAGTAACATTAATGAATGTATACTTTATATAACATTTCTTTTTTAAACATTTATGTAACATTTCTGATTGTTTTTGAGTCACATACATACAGTTGATGTGTGTTAGTTCTTCCATGACATCTCGTAGATGTTTAGGAAACTGGTCTTGGGAAACTAGCTTTGGTTGATCCAGGGAAAATTCAGGTTTCAAATATGGACAGTAGGATTTTAATTTTTCAGGCTGCAGTGAGCTGCAATTGCACCACTGCACTTTAGCCTGGGCAAACGGAGACCCTGTCTCAAAAAATTAAACAACAAAACACCTCCTGGTCAGTTTCCCAGATATAGTGACCCAGTGTTTACTGTATACATAGAATTTGAGTAAAAAAAGATTTGTGGATACTCTAGAGGAGACTGGAGTCTGGTTTTAAAAACTGATATATCTCTTAGCATGTGTATATTATTGCAAAGCAGGGTTGGGGCACAAGTTGCTTGACCTAGAGAACAAGGTTGTAGCTTGCACGTGAGTTATGACAAGAATAGTTGGCTTGACTTTTCTTGCTGGGCAACTCAGTGCTACCAATATTTTATGTGCTTGAAGTACACTTGGCAGTTGGTAAATCTGAAATAAAATTGGAAAAGAAATACTATCCTAGACTGTTAAGAGAGTTCCAGATTCTTCTTTCCCTTATAAAACCAGTAGTATAGAAAACTCATTTAGCCATTAAATATGACGTATGAGTGGGTTACCCAAGGACCGATCCTGCCGTGATGATTAGAATGTCATTTTGCAGATCTGCGTTGTTTGTATTTCCAAAGTCTGAAAGTAAGGGCTGTCAGCATTAAGAAATCTTTGCAGTCACTTACAATTTTGACTTGATTACAATTTAACTTACAGGACCATTGCTGTTAGTCTTACCAATCCATTCAGCATATATTCAAATAAAGGTCAACAGAGGGCAGGCAAAAGGCAGACAACTCCAAGCTAAAAATTTGTCGGTGTTGGAGGTTTGAGCTTAAGTAACCTTCTAGGAGTATTATGGTTAAATTTATAACATCCTCACCTGTGGCTCATTTGGTGCCCATTTGTGAAATCTTTAAGAAGATTAAACCTTAATAGCAGCTGGGTGCAGTGTCTCATGCCCGTAATCCCAGCACTTTGGGAGGCAGAAGCTGGTGGATCGCTTGAGCACAAGAGTTCAAGACCAGAATGGGCAACATGGTGAGACTTCATCTTTACAAAAAAATACAAAAATTTGCTGGTTGTGGTGGTACACACCTGTAGTCCCAGCTGCTCAGGAGACTGAGGTGGGAGGATCACTTTGAGCCAGAGAGGCAGAGGCTGCAGTGAGCCATAATTGCACCACTGCACTCCAGCCTGGGTGACAGCAATGTCCTGTTTCAAAAATAAATAAATAAATAAAAATAAAGGACAACCCCAAAACCTTAATAGCATACAAGTGACACTCTTCTACTTTAGACGAATCGTGTATACACTTGGAACTAAAATTAAGATATCAATGTATCTCCTTGGTTTACCTGGAGAGACATTTTCACTGCTGGGTGAAATATACATAAGTAATGAGAAAGTACAGCCTCACAATTTCCAAGCTTCATAGAACTCAGAACTCTCCACTTACTGTAGGTTTTATTAAAGAAATAGGTTTTTATCATGTTAAATAAATAATGAACATTCTTCTTGATGGATAATCTCTTGATTATTCAGGATCGGATCTTCTTATCATTACCTGTTTGCGGGCAAGTTAACTTCTAATTTGAAGTAGCCCAAGAAGGGCCAGATCTCATCTTCAAGTGATCCCAGAAGGGAACGTATTGTACACACAAAAGCTATTGCCACCGTGTTGTGACATTGCTTGAGAATTTTCAAGCAAAATTGCACTGTGGTATTTGTATATTGCCATGCCTTAATGTTCCCAGGCCACAACTATTTAATAGGCTTGTATGTTCCTCTAAAAACATCATTAGACATATTGGACTAAGTTTGCAGGAGTGGATATATGAAGCAGTCATGATTTTTCTGTTTTCACACTGTATGTTCTTAGGGTTATTCTCCATGGTTTATTATCAAGGGAGTTAGGAGCATGTTACCTAAAGAGTTCTGTGCCAGAGGATATGCCACATTTAATATGAGGAGGTTTTCTGAGAGCATAGAAGAAGAAAAAGGCTATGATAGGAGAATTCGAGACTCTCATCTGCTTCCAGTTTTCAGTTACCTGGTCTACGTGCCGAAAGCATAATTTGAGACCTGGACTAGGTTACAAGCTTCTGATGACTTAATATTTAGTCTATGAGAATTAGTTTTTCAAGACTTGTCATTGTCCCATTTAGCCACAGCAAAAAGTATTACCCAACTTTTGAGCCATAATCTATACCTAATATGTGGTCACCAGGTAAATTTCTTCCTGAATCCAGCACATTGCATAGTTGCTTATAAGCTTGACCTTAGCATTCTTTTTCTTTCAAGGTACGAATAATCATGGAACTATTTATCCTTCTATTTTTATTCTCTCTTTAAGATCTGAATTTTTTTAATGCATATTTCTGTTGGCAGCCCTATCTGTTCCCTCTTGAAATGACCTCTGAAGTCTGTTAAATAAATTTTGATTTGCTTTAAGGATTCAGTATTCAAATCATGCTTGATTCTTGGGAGATATAAAAAAAGCTGTTGCTCCATAGGTCTTGCATCATATGTGATATGACTAAGAAGGAACAACTGAAAAAGTCAAACCCAATTTACACAATAATGAAAAACCTTTTGTTAGAAACATCTGACAAACAAGGAGCAGTTTCTGGTTTTTTAAAGAATCATTAGAATATAGTTCCATGTCTCTTTTTCTGTCTTGTTAACCCTGCACCTCTAGTACCTAATGGAGTGCTTGGCACTTGATACAGATTGATTGATTGAATGAATATCACACTTTCCCCCCAGTGGTGTTTTAGTTATTGGTTTTGATGTCTGCTTTTTCTGCTTAAGTGTGAGTTAATGACAAAGATCACATTTTATGGTTCTTGACATCCCCCAGGTCTTCTGTATCAGTGTGTAACCTGTAGATGACAATGATGTTTATAGAATCCAATTCAATGATGTCATCCCTTTCCTGGAGGGGCTCACAGTCTGGTAAGGGAGACCAGCCTATGAACGTATTATATATATAGTGCTAATTGTTTGTTGTTGTTGTTTTTTAAAAAATTTGAGACTGAGTCGCTCTGTCACCCAGGCTGGAGTGCGGTGGTATGATCACAGCTCACTGTAGCCGTAACCTCCTTGGGCTCAGGCGATCCTCCCACTTCAGCCTTCTGAGTAGCTGGGATCACAGGTGTGTGCCACCATGCTGGCTAATTTTTTAATTCTTTTTTTGTAGAGATGGGGTTTTGCCATGTTGCCTAGGCTGGTGCTAATTGTTATACTAGAGGTTTATGTAAGGTTCTTTGAGAGCACAAATCATGGAGGATTCTTCAGGGGAAGAAGGAAGTGTGGAGGAGGCTGGCTAAGACATTGGACAGGAGGTGACATTTGAACTGGGTTTTGAAGGATAATGATGAAAGCTAACATTTATTGAGCACTTAATATGTGCCAGGCATTTTATAATAAAGCATAGAAATAAATGAGTCTGTCCATAAGGAAGGGGTAGGATAAAGAGAAGACCTATGATAGAACTAAGGAAACACTGGCATTTAAAGATGGACGGCCAGGCATGGTGGCTGATGCCTGTAATGTAACCCCAGCACTTTGGGAGGCTGAGGCAGGCAGATCACCTGATGTTTGAGACCAGGTGTTTGAGACCAGCCTGGCCAACGTGGCGAAACCCCAACTTTACTAAAAATAGAAAAATTAGCTGGGTGTGGTGGCACGTGCCTGTGGTCCCAGTTACTTGGGAGGCTTAGGCATGAGAATCACTTGAACCCAGGAGGCAGAGGCTGCAATGAGCTGAGATTGTACCACTGCACTCCATCCTGGGTGAAACAGCCAGACTCTGTCTCAAAAAACAACCAACCAACCAACAAAAACAACAAAAAAAATGGGCAGAGGAAGGCATCATCTAGTGAGAAAGGGAAGATGGTAAGATGGCACAACAGATGAGAGAAAGTTCAGAGAGGGAGAGAGAGAAGGGATTAGCTCTAAAAGCGATGCAAAGAGGGCTTGTCCGAAGGTCAGTGAAGTTGAATGTTTCAGAGAAATAACTGGACTTGGAGATCAGAAAACCCCTGATAACTTTGCCAGAGCAGTTTCAGGAAAGCAGGTGGCGGTAGATGTCAGGTACAGTGACTTGACTGATTTCTGGAGAACAACAGAAGGCATGTAACAGGGAATGTTATTTAAAGAAATGTGTTCACGGGGGAAGCAGAAAGAAAAGGCAGTCTCTGGAAGCAGTGCAGGCTACTCCCAAGGTAAGGCACGTGGCCTGGCTGCTGGTATTCATGCCTCAGACGGGATGAGGTCAGTAGGCCTTTGTGGGCTCAGGTGTTATTTAACAGGGTTTCCATGGGAACGTGGAAGGCAAATTCCCAACCACTTTCTTACGAGAATAACTTCTGGAGCATGACCCTTTGTAAATGTACTTGTTTTCTTGCTAATTTTAATTTGCTGAAAATAGAGTTGTTTTTCCTTCCAAAAATCTAACTTAGAGAAATTCGAATTCACACTGGTACAGCTTAAGTTGAGAATTCTTGACTGGTTTGAACCCAATTTACAGAAGTGTAGGACTTCAGGAAGGGAAAGTGCCCATCTCTCAGGCCAGGTAAGTCTTCCATGCATCTGTCCTCAATGGCCAGATTTCACAGGCTTTTGAAAGCTCAAGAATAGGAACTGGAACCCGAAACACCTTTCTTGTTTTCTCAACCACTCGAAACACTTAATTGCTCATAATGGTGGCTGCATAACAGTGAACATGATTCATTTTTAAAAATGAGATTTTTTTTGCTCAGTTTGCCACCTTACTTTGTAAACTTACAGTGGAAACAGTTAACATTTTTTCAAAACTCTGCTTGATTTTTAGGTTTTCTTCATCTTAAGCTTCCTAACCCCTCCTCAGTGGAGGGCTGCTGTCAGTAGATTACTGAAGTAAACCCTGGATTAACCTGCATTGTCTCACTACTGTGTGTGCATTCATTCATTTTCATTGTCTGTTCATCCATTCCAAAAAGAAGCCCCCTGCCACTGTCCCCAACCATCCTTTTCTGAATTATTTTACTGCACATCTTGGAATGAACTCCCTTCTGCCTTATCTGTATACAGAGAGGTGCACAGTATTGACTGCTGTTTCTGATGATATCTTCTACAGGGTCTTCTGTGCCATGCTTACCACAGTTGGGTAGGAGGGAACACATTTGCATAGAAACATTTCATATACTTAATATGATAGAGAATTACTTTACTAGGGACTAAGGTCTCTCTCTCTCTCTCTCTCTCTCTCAAAATAATGGGAGACCACAGGCTGGGTGTGGTGGCTCACGCCTGTAATCCCAGCACTTTGGGAGGCTGAGGGGGGCAGATCACCTGAGGTTGAGAGTTCGAGACCAGCCTGGCCAACATGGTAAAACCCCCCCGTTTCTACTAAAAAATACAAAAATTTGTTGGGCGTGGTGGCACACGCCTGTAGTCCCAGCTACTTGGGAGGCTGAGGCAGGAGAATCGCTTGAACCTGGGAAGCAGAGGTTGCAGTGAGCCACTGCACTCCAGCCTGAGTGATGGAGCAAGACTGTGTCTCAAAAAATAAAAAAAAATAAAAAGGGAGACCATTATAAAGCCAAATATTTTGAAAACCTATTTTGAAAATCAGCTCTCAGGTTGGAAACATGAATTTTGCAAAAAGAACATATTTTAAAATATCGAGTTGTTGAGATAGAGCTGCTGCAGGGTAGGCGAGACCCAAAGTGGAGCTTAGCCCATGAGGGTTCTTGGCTTTGCCCAGGAAAGAATTCAAGGGCAAGCCAGAGGTAGAAGAAAACAGCTTTATTGAAGAGGCAGTGTTACAGTTCTGTGACTGCTTCTTTAGAGCATGGCTACCCAGTAGGCAGAGAGTAGTAGCTCAGGGCAGCTTTGCAGTCATATTTATACCTACTTTTAATTGCATGCAGATAAGGGGTGGTTTATGCAGAAATTTCTCAGGAAAGGGTAGTAACTTTTGGGTCACTAGGTCATTGCCATGGAAAGGGGCGGTAACTCCCCGGTATTGCTATGGCAACAGTAAATTGACATGGCACACTGGTGGGCATGTCATTTTGTTGTTGACAGCTGCTTCTGCTCTGGCTTTGTTTTAGCTAGTCCTCAATCTGGTCCGGTGTCCAAGCCCCATCTCTGGAGTCAAGTCCTGACTTCTACCTCAGTACAGAATGGTTTTTGATGACAGCAACAATAATGATAATAATAATAATGAGATTAGTGTAGTAAGTTTTCTATTTGCAGTAGGGGGAAATCAGCTAGGTTTCATTCCTTTGGTTCATGTGAAATGAAGAAAATGCCTTTTTGATTATCAGATGACTCCCTAATACATATTTGAAGCCCAGACCTCAGAGCTGTAGGTTAAGCATCTGCTCTACTCTCCATACCTGCTGGCTGGCCCACAGGAGCCTCAAATGTACTTTCATACAGAAATTGGTTTCCATCTCTAGTTCCTAACATCACATTAAATGACATGCAGTGTTTAAAACCAGAAATGTGCTTTAGATTCCTTTAATATAATAAGGAGTTGTATACATATTAAGAATATTAATCCTTTGTTTTTAAAAATTTATTATATTTTTCCTTAGTTTTGTGTTTATGATAATTTTTATGTGAATTCTTGACAGATTTTTTCATTAGTCAAAATTATCCCTTTTAAGTGCAGATTCTTGCTTCATACATATATCCGAGAAGTATTCATTTGTATTTTATTTTATTATTTTGAGAGACAAAGTCTCACTGTGTTGCCCAGGCTGAAGTACGGTGGTGCCTTCATAGCTCACTGCAGCCTTGAATTTCTGGGCTCAGGTAATCCTTCTGCCTCAACCTTCCAAAGTACTGGGATTACAGGCATGAGCCACTGCATCTGGCCTATATTTTATTCTATAAAGTTTAATATATTTTATTTTTACACTTGACTCTTACCTCCATCTTGAATTTATTTTGTATGATATAGGAAAAGTAATATGTCTGTATTGAAATGTACTATGATTGATGAGCAGAAACAATTTTTGGGCTAAGTGAAATTTATAAACTTAACATTTCTTTAAATAACACATAGTATTTGGTCATGGCATGGTCTGAAATATATCAGTTATTTGTATGAAAAATCTTTTCCCTTGCTTTTAAGGATCATACTGAAGATAATTTAACCTTTTCTACTTTGCCCAGAATTGCTATTATAAACATTGCACTGTTCTGTATGTATTGTATTACACTGTAATATAATTTGTGAAAGGGGCTTAGCGTTCCCTTTTACCATATGCCTCAGTCCATCCATTAGGGGAGAGATGCCCCAGCATGGTCTCAAAAAAATAAACACGGTCTCTGTCTCAAAAAATAAAAATAAATAAAAATAAAAAGGGAGACCATTATAAAGCCAAATATTTTGAAACCTATTTTGAACATGGTCTCCCCTTCTGTTGCAGGAAGAGGCAAACTTAGTAGCAGTCTTTTAGTCACTTTTAGTGTAGCATAGGACTTACTGATGTATATAGTAGCTGTCTATTTTACACTTCACTTTTTCCTTCCTTCTTCCCACTGTCTCTTTTTCTCTTCCTCCTTCCCTCCCTCCCTCCCTCCCTTTCTCCTTCCTTTCCCTTCCCTTCTCTCCCCTTCTGCTTCCCCTTCCCCTCCCTCCCTCCCTCCCTCCCTCCCTTCCTTCCTTCCCTCCCTCCCTCCCTCCCTCCCTTTCTCCTTCCTTTCCCTTCCCTTCTCTCCCCTTCCGCTTCCCCTTCCCCTCCCTCCCTCCCTCCCTTCCTTCCCTCCCTCCCTCCCTCCCTCCCTCCCTCCCTCTTTCCTTCCTCCCTTCCTTCCTTCCTTCCTTCGTCCCTTCCTCCCTTCCTTCAGTGCACATTGGTTGAGTCAGCCTTGTGTGCCAGTGCCAGACGCTAGGGATAGAAAGTGAATGTGACATGGAGCCTGCCCATTGAATACTCAGTGGTGGTGGGCTTCCCTCTTCCATCTCCTCACTATTTGTTTTTCTGTTTATTGTTACCCCAACCCAGTTCTGTATACCTCTCTCTTCTATTTTTAAATTTATTTTAAAAATTGAGAGATAACTTATAGACCATAAAACTAACCATTTTAAAGTACTGTGTACAATTTGTGGTTTTCAGTAGACTCATAAAGTGTGCAACCATCGCCAATATCTAATTCCAAAACATTTTTAGCACCTCAAAAATAAACCCTGTACCCGTTTGCTGTTACTCCCCATATCTCCCTTCACCCAGCCCTTGGCAACCACTCATCTGCTGTCTCCGTGAATTTGCCTGTTCTAGGTATTTCTTAGAAGTGGAATCATGCAATATGTGGCATTTTGTGACTGGCTTCTTTCACTTAGCATAATGCTTTCGTGCTTCATCCATGTTGTAGCAGGGATCTGTACTTCATTCACTTTTCTGGCTGAATACTATCCTGTTGTATGGTGCTTGAACACCTTTTGTTTATCCATTCATCAGCTGATGGGCCTTTGGATTGTTTCCACTTTTTGACTGTCATGAATAAACCATGAATATCCATGTCAAGTTTTTGGGTGGACGTGATTTCAGCTTGCTTAAGTATATATCAAGGAGTGGAGTTGCTGGGTCATACGGTAATTCAATGCTTAACTTTTTGAGGAATCACCAAGCCATTTTCTTTCTTTCTTTTTTTTTTTTTTTGACATGGAGTTTCACTGTGTCACCCAGGCTGGAGTGCAGTGGCATGATCTTGGCTCACTGCAACCTCCGTCTCCTGGGTTCAAGCGATTCTCCTGCTTTAGCCTCCCAAGTAGCTGGGATTACAGGCACCTGCCACCATGCCTGGCTACTTTTGAATTTTTAGGAGAGATGGGGTTTCAGCAAGTTGTCTAGGCTGGTCTCGAACCCCTGACCTCAAGTGATACACCCACCTCGGCCTCCCAAAGTGCTGGGATTACAGGCGTGAGCCACCATGCCCGGCCACCAAGCCATTTTCTAAAGTGTTTGTACCATTTTGCAGTACCAGCAATGAATGAAGGTTCCAGTTTCTCCACATCTTCACCAGTGCTTGTTATTATCTTGTCTTTTATGAAGCCATCCTAGTGGATGTGAAGTGGTACCTTACTGTGGTTTTGATTTGCATTTATGTAATGACTAATGATGTTGACATCTGTTCGTGTGTTTGTTGGCCATTTGTATATCTTTGGAGAACTGTCCGTTCAGATTCTTTGTTTATTTTTAAATTGGTCATTTTATTCCTGAGTTGTAATAGTCTGTATCTATTCTGGATACAAGCCCCTTATCAAATATATGATTTGCAAATATTTTCTATCATCTTGTGGGTTATTTTTCATTTTCTTGATAATGTCTTTTGAAGCACAAAATGTTTTAATTTGGATGAAGTCCATATTTATCTGTTTTTTCTTTTGTTGTTTGTGCTTTCATTGTCTTACGTAAGAAAACATTGCCCAATTCGATGTCACAGAGATTTACACCTATGTTTTCTTCTAGGAGTTAGATATTTTTGCTCTTACAGTTAGGTCATTGCTCCATTTTGAGTTAATTTTTATCTATAATGTGAGTTAGGGAGCCAGCTTCATTCTTTTGCATGTGGATATCTAATTGTCCCGGCATCATTTGTTGAAAACACCATTCTTTTGCCATTGGATTTTCTTAGCACCCTTGTAAAAAAATCAATTGACCATAAATGTATGAGTTTATTCCCATAGTCTCCATTTGATTTCCATTGATCTATGTTTGTCCTTATGCCAGTACCACATAGTCTTGATTACTTTTGCTTTGTATTAAGTTGTGAAATCAGGAAGTGTGAGGCCTCCAGCTTTCTTCTTTTTCAAGACTGTTTAGGCTATTTTGGTTCCCTCGTATTTCCATATGAATTTTAGGCTTGTTAATTTCTGCAAAAAAGGCAGTTAGAACTTTCTCCTATTTTTAACTGTCCCCGATATTCTTTCTTTTGTCATGATATTTTTTTTTCCTTTTTGTTTCGTTTACATTTCTTGATTTTCATGACAGCTGGACTCAAGTTTTGCTTCTTACCTAGTGACTACTGAACTGATCAGTGAATTGTAGATTGCAGTTTTCAGGTTTTGGGATTTATTGTCATTTATTAGAGCCCAGCGGTGAGTGGTTTTCCCTCCCTGCCCTCCTCTCTTCCTTCCTCATTCTCTCACCCCTCTCCTTCTTTACTCCCTTCCCTCCTCCTTCCTCCCTTCTTTCTCCTTCCTTTCTTCTTTTCTTCCTTTCTTTCTATTCTTTCTCCTTTATTTCTTTGCTCCTTCCCTCCTTTATGTTGTCTTCCTTCCCTCTTTCCCGTGGGTTTAGTGCTTATGAATTATGGGTGTTAGTAGACTCTGACTTTGAAATAAATGAGAATCACTACTTACCTTATCTACCTATTACCTAAAACTTAAATATTTCAATGTGGAAAATCAAAATGTTTTTTGAAAGATTTATTATAGAGATAAACTTGTCCTTTGTGATTTAGTTTCTTATGCAAATATATATACATATATGAAATAGAACTTTAGAGGTCGTATAATTTATCACCTTATCTAATGCATAAATCTACCAAGTCGCTTTTAAATGTGCTTTTATTATGTTTCTATATTGCCTTGTAAATTTGATAGTGGAAATCTAATGAAACTTCCTAATTTTTTTTAGGATACTGTGTAAAAACTCTGATTTTTGTAAGAAAAAAACTTATAAAAAATTATTTTTCCTGTAATATACTTACTAGTTCATGCTCTTTCTGGAAGTAATTCCTATCTGTAAATATTTCTAGGGTGCATAGTTTAGCATCCTGTGTTTTGCAGAGTACATTTTAGCATTAAGATACAAGATGAAGAAATGGAGTTTATTATAGATTTAAATTGGTCTTATGTTGATCTAATATGAAACCTTCTCTGAAATGTTACCTTGAATTTGGAGATCACACTGACATGCTCTTTGCTGTGTAAATCCTTTAATGACCTCTGTTCCCAACCGCAAATTCTGGCTTGTTCAGTTTTGTTGAGCCAGATGTCCTTGTACTCAGTACCCTAAAACCCAGTTGTTGGCTGGTATGTCTGGTAATGAAGGGAAGACGTCAGAACTTCAGATAACCTACCCTTCTATTCGTGACCCTGAGTAAATTCAGATAAAGCAGATATGAATGTGTAGAACTGGCAGGGGCCACAGCCTTGACCTACTTGGCTGTGGGATCAGTGGTGCCCAGCTATTCTGGTTTTTAAATTATGAAGTGTTTCCAGAGGTCATCCTTGTAGGCATTTCTTTACAGAGTTATTGCTTGGCCTTGTTCTGAAACAAAAACTAGAGATGCAATTCAGAAATTTATTCCACAGAACAGTTGGTGCAGATTTGTAGGCTTAGTGTTTATACACTCAGTCTCCAACTTCTCCCCAGGGTGGGAAGTGAAAGTTGGCTTGGGTTCTGGCTTTACCTGCAGCTTCCATGGTTTTATGCTGTACCAGATAGATTCTTGCACGCCTCATGACTTGTGGTACAGCTGGGATGGCTCTTTGGGAGTTGGACAATTTCTTGGAATATGTATAACCCAAGCAAGTCCACAAATTATGTTTCCTAGTGCAGGAATGGAAACTGTATATTTTATGACAAAATTTAGACTGTGGATCTGGGAGACCTGTAGTGTTTAATCTTGGCTCTGCCACTTACTATTTCAGTGTTCTTGCTTCTCTAAGCCTTAGTTTTCTCATCTATAAGGTGGAGATAAAAGCAGTTACTGCCGGGCAAAGTGGCTCACGCCTGTAATCCCAGCACTTTGGGAGGCGGAGGCGGGCAGATCACCTGAGGTCAGGAGTTCGAGACCAGCCTGGTCAACATGGTGAAACCATGTCTCTACTAAAAATACAAAAAAAAAAAAATTAGCCAGGCATGGTGGTGGGCACTTGTAATCCCAGCTACTTGGGAGGCTGAGGCAGGAGATTTGCTTGAACCCAGGAGATGGAGGTTGCAGTGAGCCGAGATGGCGCCACTATATTCTAGCCTGGGCGACAGAGCGAGACTCCGTCTCAAAAAAATAAAAAATAAAAAAAGATAAAAATAAAAAAATAAAAAATAAATACATAAATAAGTTAAATTAGCTGCTCACAGTGGTGTGTGCCTGTAGTTCCAGTTACTCAGGAGGTGGAGGTGGGAGGATGTCCTGAGTGTAGGAGTTTGAGGTTAAAGTGAGCTGTGTTCGCACACTGCACACCAAGCAGGGTAACAGAGTAAGACCCCAAAGACCTCTAAAGAAAATAGCTTCTGCTTTATAAGTATAGGCTTATTGAGAAAGTTAAATGAGATCATGCATGTAAGGAATTTTGCACAGTGCTTGGCAGGTCATAGATTGCTGGAAGAAAAAGGACTTCAGAGTTTGTATAATCCATCATCTTATCTGATGTATGAATCTACCAAGAGGCTTTTAGATGTGCTTTTATTATGTTTCTGTACTGTCTTATACATTTGATTAGGGGGAATCTAATGATGACTTCCTAATTTTTGTTAGGATACTTTATAAAAAGTTCTCCATTGCCTGCACATTAGTGGCTACATGATAGAGGAACATGATCCTGAAAACACATATGGTAATACTGATCTCCAAAGCAGATACATGTTCAGAGAGCTGAGAATTGACCCTGCAGAGTCACTTGTCCCAGCTTCTGAGATGCAGTGAGACAAACACATCAATTAGGGCCAGGAAGTGTGCCTTGAGTTTCAGTTCTGCCTCTTACATAATCTCTCTGCCATGAGAAAGCTGATATCTTAGCATAGTTTTGAGCATTAACTGAGAAAATATATATTAAAGGAGCAGGCCCATAGTGGGTGCTTTGCTAAAGTTTATATATTCACAGTGTGGACTTGTGATTTTGAGAGGTCTGTGTTTCATTTTTCTGTTGCGGCATAACCACAAAAAAGTGTAGTGGTGTCAAACAACAACCTGTTATTATCTCTCACAATTTAGTGGGTTGAGTGGGTTCAGCTGTGTGGCTCTTCTGTTTCACATAAACTTGGTTGGGTCTGAAGCCATCTAGGGGTTTGACAAAGCTGGAACATCCAATAAGATTCATTCCCATGACTGGAAGGTGGTGTGGGTTGTTGGGCCTCAGTTCTTTTCCATGTGGCCTCTCCACATGACCCGGTTGGACTTCTCGCATGGTATCTGTGTTCTGAGAGGGAGCATTCTATGAGTGAGTGTTCCAAGAAGAAGGACATGGAAGCTATCAGTCTGTTAGGTTTTGATCTCGAAATTCTCAGAACATTATTTTTGTCTGCATCCTATTGGTAAAAGCAGTTACAGCACCAACTCAGACTCAAGGGAAGGGGAGTAACTGAATGGGAGAGGGAGCATGTGCATGCACGGGGTAAGGACTTGATGGGGACCATCTTTGGAAACATCTACCATGGTCTGAACATTCTTGCATATGTCATCTGGGTGTGCACATGTACAGGTGGCTGATCAGCAGGGCAGTAGCTTAGTCCATTTGCTGTCGCTTATAACAGGATTTCTGAAACAGAGTAATTTATGAGAAATGAAATTTAGTTTTGACTGTTCTGGAGGTGGAGAAGTCCAAGGTCAAGGGGGCGCATCTGGTGAGAGCTTCCTTGATGGTGGGGACTGTCTGCAGAGTCTCAAGGCGGTGCAGGGTATCACATGGCAAGGGGGCTAGCTTAGGTCTCATTTCCTCTTTAGTCACCAGTCCCACTCATGCGATAACCTGTTAATGGATTAATCCATTCATGAGAGCAGAGCCGTCATGACCCAGTCACCTCCTCGAGGCCCCACCTCTCAATACGCCCATATTGGAGATTAAATTTCACCATGACACTTGGAGGGGACACCTGTTCAAACCACAGCAGTAGCTCTGCGCCTGTTTTGCATCCATCAGATAGCCAAGTCATAGAGGGAAACTGAGGCCTTGAGAACAGTTATCAGATTTTGAAAAAGTAGCAATTGAAATTCAAAATAGAAGGTACCTGAATAGATTCAGCAAGAATAAGCTTTGCGTGAAAACTTTTTTTTCCTCTGTAAATTTTCAGTTTCTATAGATAGGGTGGGTAGAAAACATGCTGTCAGAATACTGCACCTGAGACTTTTTGCTAACCAGTCAGAAGAGCATATGCTTGTAAACTGACCTGTTTCCCCACATCTTTGGGCATATTGAGATTAAATGGTTGAACAGAGACAAGACAGCTAAAGATCTACCCTGCTGATGTTTGAAGTAGAGAAGGCAATGAACAGTCTTGTAAAAATCCTGTTTACTCATCCAATACTTCATCTCAGATGACTGGTTATGCAGGAAAACAGAGATGGTTACCTTTTAAAAAGATACACCAGGAGTTTGAGACCAGCCTAGGCAACATAGCGATGCCCCATCTCTACAAAAAAATGCAAAAATTAGCTGGGCATGGTGGCGTGCACCTGTGGTCCCAGCTATTCGAGAGGCTGAGGTAGGAGGACGGCTTGAGCCTGGGAGGTGGAGGTTGCAGTGATCTGTGCCACTGCACTCCAGCCTGGGTGACTGAGTGAGAGCCTGTCTCAAAATAAATGAATAAGTAAATAATATAAAGTAAATAAAATAAAAGATACATGATGCTAACATGCATCCGGTATGTATTATTTCATTGCAGCCTTGGAAATAGGCAGCATTTGCCATTTTTATTGTCTAGCTGTGAAGAGGGCAAGGCAATGAAGGGGTGGATTCACAGAGAGTACAAGGATAGCAATGGTGCTAGAAACCTCCAGGAGACTGGGAGGAAGAAGGGGGAGAGGACTTTCCCCAGGGGCAATGCAGACATTGGCATGTGGTTTATGGACTGCTTTAATTCACCTGCAACCTGCCTGTCCCTAGAGGAGCTTGCAGCAAGCATTCTAGTTTCCAGATAAAGACAGAGGACAGGAGGTGTACTTTCCCTGGTATAATTTCCCTCGATGCTTTACCCTGTTTAATTCCACTTGGCTTTAGAAACTCAACTAGGAGTTTATTTTTCTTTTTGTACTTTTCTTGAACTAAGCCCTCTTCCCCCCTTACCCTCACACACTCACTATCTTATTTCTGATGCTGCCCATTGCTGAACCAGTTGAGGCACATGAGCCACCCTCTCTCCCTAATCTTTGTCCATGGAACACCTGAGGGTCATGTGCAAGCATGGGCAGACAGCTCTTGGCTGTGTATCCTATCAAATGTACTGTCTATATTTGGAAAAAGCATGGGTTCCTCTACTTGGTGAACAAAACATTTACAGCTTTAACCATACAAAGTCAGGAGCTCTGTTTTCTGTGTGCTCATTCCCATACCCTCTCCCTTCCCATTTACTTCTCTGTCTCTTCTCTATCTCTTTCTTCCAATTTTTCCCTGGCTGGGCATCAGGATAGATTTCCCTTTCTTATTTTTGTCACTTACTCCAGACTGACAATGTTGTTCTCTGCTAAAATTAGAAACAAAAAATATTTGCATAACTTTCTGTAGGGTCATGGATTTTAAATTTTAAAAGGCTGCAGAGTTAATTTCAAGATTATGTTGTTTCCTTTTTCTAATATTTGGTTGGTGAACAGACACTCTACTCATTTTAATTTTCGGCAGGATTGCTGCCTGGTTAGGAGAATGCCCAGTCCTCCCCAAATGCGTTATATCTGCCTTAAACTTTTGACCTTTTCTGGTCTCAAGTGGGCCATTCAGTGGCTTTCCCTTCTTCCCTTCCTTCTCCATCGCTTCTCTGTGCTGTCGGAGTAGTTGCTATGAAATTACCTTCTGATCAGTGCAGTTTCCTGCTTAGAGTTCACTGGGCTCCTGACCAGCTATGGGAGGAAACTAAATTTGCTAGCACAGCCTGTTGAGGTTTGGCATCCATCTGCCTTCTCGCAGCCCCTCTCACAAGGCCCCCTTTCTGTGACCAGCCCCAGCCTCAGGGTTGCCAGTCTTTTCTCTAATAAAGAGGTCGGGATCTCCTCACCCTGGTGCACATCTGTCCTTCTGTGCTTATTTTCCCATTTTCCCCTTTCAAGTTCTGTAGTTTTATTGTCTTGACAGTTGCTGGAACCACTATTTGGGATGCGAGAACAATTCCCCCAGGCTCCTGGCTTCTTCCTGGGCTGCGTGGCATCCTGCAGGACAGCTCTGGGAACCTTCTCTCCTCCACACAGCCCTGCCCAGACACCTGGGATCTACTCTTCTGTCTTCCCACAGTGCCTGCTGCATGCACTCTTGCATTTTAGTGGCCAGCCTCCTGGCTGACTGTTCTTTTTTTTTTTTTTTTTTTTTTAAGTTAGGGTCTGTTTTCTTTATTCTTGTACCCATAGTGCTCACATGTAATAGGTGCTCTACAAGCATTTGTCCTATTCAGTTCTGGCTGCCATAATCTCCCATAAGCGAGGTGGCATATAAACATCAGCAATGTATTTTCTCACAGTTCTGGAAGCTAGAAGGTCCATGATCAAGGCACCAGCAGATTCAGTGTTTGTGAGGGCCCACTTCCTCATAAATAGCTGTCTTCTCTCTGTTATCACACGGGGCAAAAAAGGAGAGGGATCTCTCCTCTCTGGAGCTTCTCTCTGGTTTTTTGTTTTGTTTCGTTTTGTTTTGAGACAGAGTCTCGCTCTGTCACCCAGGCTGGAGTGCAGTGGCGCAATCTCAGCTCACTGCAACGTCTGCCTCCCAGGCTCAAGCCATTCTCATGCCTCAGCCTCTCGAGTAGCTGGGATTATAGGCATGTGCCACCATGCCTGGCTAATTTTTCTATTTTCAGTAGAGACAGCGTTTCAACACATTGACCAGGCTGGTCTGGAACTCCTGACCTCAGATGATCCACCTACCTCAGCCTCCCAAAGTGCTGGGATTACAGGCATGAGCCACAGTGCCTGGCCTGGAGTGTTTTATAAGGGCACTAATCCCATTCTTGAGGGTTCCACCCTCCTAACCTAATCACTTCCCAAAGCCCTCACCTCATAATATTATCACCTTGCGGGGTGAGGATTTCAACATATGAATTTTAGGGAACACAAAAATGAGACCTTAGTAGTATTTTTTGAATCAATAAATTAACAAATAATACCATTAATTACATTCACTGAACATATGTGAATTAAGGATTTGATCATTTTCATAAATAATACCTCATGTAAGAGCTTTATTCAGAAAATCTTTTGCCTTTTCTTCTAGTTGTTATGGCTCAAAGAGAGAGCTAATTAATATATAAGATGGCATGTGCCTTGAGATTTATGATAGGATTTACTATTACTAAATGGCTTTATGTTTGTTGTTTCTATAAGGAAAAAATTGTAGGCTGGTGACAATTATATATACAACTGACTGCTGACTAGTCTTTACTATTTAAGCATGAGACAGCATGTTTATGCCACCTTATTGCAATTGGACTATCCTAATTGAAGAAATTAAAAAATACTCTATCACTCTCCACAAGATGACAGAGGACAAATCAACAAATTGAATAGTGCAATGTGCATTCTGTCTTGCTTTCTTTGGTGTCTGTAAGAACAGGATTCAAAAATTATTTTCATTTCTCTCTTAAACTATTATGGATATTTACCATGATAATATTAGATAGAACCTATTCTTTGAAAATAAAGGGCTGGGTCCCTTGAGAATGTACTTTGTGAGATCCACCCACTGCCCCCAAAACATTGCTCTTAACTCCACCACCTATCCCAAAACCTATAAGAACTAATGATAATCCCACCATCCTTGCTGACTCTTTTTTCAGACTCAGCCCACCTGCACCCAGGTGAAATAAACAGCCATGTTGCTCCAAAACAAAAAAAAAAAAAAAAAAAAAATAGAGGGCTGGGTGCGGTAGCTCACACCTATAATCCTGAGGCGGACAGATCGCTTGAGCCCAGGAGTTTGAGACCAGCCTGGGCAATATGGCAAAAACATCGTCTCTACAAAAAATAGAAAAAATTAGCTGGATGTGGTGGTGTGTTCCTGTAGTCCCAGCTATTCAGGTGGCTGAGGTGGGAGGATCGCTGGAGCCCAGGAGGTAGAGGTTGCAGTGAGCTGTGATCGTGCCACTACACTCCAGCCTGGGTGACAGAGTGATACTCTGTCTCAAACTTTTAACATATATATATAGTTTTAGTATAAAGGTTATTTTAGGAAGCTTTCTTCTTTGAAGATTTTCTCAGGATCATATTATTCTTAGGTTACAATGTGGGTTTTTGTTACTGACTTTTGCCTTTTATCTTTATTGGAACATGGTACACTCATGAATCAACTTCTTGTTCATCTTTGCCTGTATTGTTCAGCGTATGTTCAGGCACATAATACTTAGTCAATAAACATTTTTTGAATGAATAAGGCTATATAGAGTAACATTTTACTTTCAAAAGTCTATTCTTTTATTTATTTTTAGACAGTCTCACTCTGTTGCCCAGACTGGAGTACAATGGCGCAATCTTGGCTTACTGCAACCTTCATCTCCCAGGTTCAAGTGATTCTTGTGCCTCAGCCTCCTGAGTAGGGATTACAGGTGCCTGCCACCACACCTGGCTAATTTTTTATATTTTTGATAGAAACAGAGCTTCACCATGTTGGCCAGGCTGGTCTCAAACTTCTGGCCTCAAGTGATCTGCCTGCCTCGGCCTCCCAAAGGGCTGGGATTACAGGCATGAGCCGCCATGCCTGGCCAAAAGTCTATATTTAATACAGGTTTGACACATAGAAACATAGGCAGAAACAGGACTCCTACTGTGAATGTAAGATGTGCAAAAACTCAAAATACATTTTAATTTTCTCGGATAGACTAACAATTTTAATCAAGGCAGAATACACTGAAACCTAATAATTGATTCTTTGTAAATTATTAAAGTATAAACAGAGCCTTCACTTATGAATTTGTCATTTGCTTCCTGCTAGTCTCTATTTTATTGATGTTTCTAATCCATAGGTAAAGGAGGAGTAAAGATGATTTGCTTCTGAAGTCTAAGAATTTAGATCTGGATTGACTGCCCACACTGCAAAAATGATTTGGCATGCCACTTGAAAGTGGTTGAGGGGGTGGGCAAGGCCCATGGCTTTTTTAAAAAAGTGGGAAACAAAAGATGTATTTATGAATTTGAAGTCCTGGAAGAATGTCTCTGAGAGGTATAAATGCAGTGTAAATTCAGAGACTGTTTTCATTTTCGTTCAGTCTTCATCATATGTAAAGTTATGAGACTAAAAATTCTATCATGGGAACATCATAAAGGATAAAAATTAGTCAAAATAATAAAAATGAAAAACTGCAGGGCTTTGTTATGTAATGATTTTTTGTAGTGCTCTAAAATATTATATAAGAACAAATTTGCAGGGGCAAAGAAGATTACTTTTAAAAGGCATGAAGATTGTTGAACCTTAAATTTTAGTATGACGTGATGACATTGATCTGCAGTGTATCTAAGAGAAAGTAAAATCAAAATAGCATTTGTTCCTAAATTACCAGAGTGCCTAATGTACTCTCAATATTTTAGCAAAAGTCGTGCATTGGGTGCTGGTATTAAAATAAGCTTTAATTATTTACAGAAAGGCTATTTAGTTCTAATACTTTTATATAACTCCCCTATTACCACTTTGCCACTTTAAATGGTTTTATTTTTCTGTTCCCTAAAATATATTCAGATATTTCAGGTATGAAAAGAAGTCTCTAAGATCTATAAAATGAGGCTGGGCACGATGGCTCATGCCTGGAATCCAGCATTTTGGGAGGCTGAGGCAGGTGGATCATCTGAGATCAGGAGTTCCAGACCAGCCTGACCAACAAGGTGAAACCCCATCTCTACCAAAAACAAAAAATAGCTGGGTGTGGTGGGGCATGCCTGTAATCCCAGCTACTTGTGAGGCTGAGGCAGGAGAATTGCTTGAACCGGGAGATGGAGGTTGCAGTGAGCCAAGATTGCGCTATTGCACTCCAGCCTGGGCAGCAAGAGCGAAACTCCATCTCAAAAAATAAATAAATAAATAAATAAATAAATAAATAAATAAATAAATCTATAAAATGAGTTCTCTGATTAATGTCTGTTGATCTTCTCATATTTCTAATTGGTAAACACAGTAATAGAAAGGAATCTTGCTAATTATTATGAACATTATTTACAAATCTGTGATGCTATCTGACTAGATAGACAGCTTATAAATTCTTGCTTCCCAATACAGAAACATCTCCCTTGAGCTTATTTCTCCAAAGACCCAGCCCTGACTCTCTTACTTCCTGTAAACTGTGTTGAAACTGAGTTGCTGTTATAGTTGTATTTGGCTGGGTTGCTAAGGAATAACACAGTCTTTCCCTGGAACTTATTTTCTTGAAAAGTCCTAGAGGTAGGTATGTAGTCAGAAAATAAACCAAGGCAAAGCATCTCTTGATTATTACACGGGGCTCTTGCCCCACGTCCCAGTGTAAAACTCTGGTGAGCCAGGCTGGAACCCTACGACACCTTCCCTGGGCTAGGTGACTTGAATGGTCTAGAACCAAAGCAGGCCAAAGTCTTCCTATCAATTTCTACTGCAGCACTGAAACCTGAGTTTTCTCGGGAGTTCACCTTGATTTGCTGGAAAATCATAGAGATGCTGGAAAGCCAAAATGAGCTTTGCTTCTGAGCCTCATGTGGTTCTGAAGAGAAAGCCTATGCACACTTGAGAAAGTGTCTCTTGGAGTCTTGGGGTCAGTCTTCCTAATGAGATGGAAGAGGAAAAGGAGACTTTATCCACATGCACCGGGCCATCAGCCCCTCAGTGCTGACAATGCTCTGATAATCTAGAAAAAGTGACTCATGTTACTCACCTAAGTCTTGCAAGTGTCTTTCTCGCATCAGTTTGTGGAAACTGTCTTCTGATGAATCGGCAGGGCCTTTAAGCGTCCAATAGTATGACCTTCAGTCTTAATTTTCCGTGACAGGAGGGTAAAGGGGCTGACCACTCCTTTTCTCTTGAAGAATTGTTCTCTCATTATTTAGGACACTTATGATAAAGAGGTGAGTACAACACAGGCAATACCCTTCCGGGAGGCGGAGGTTGCAGTGAGCCGAGATCGTGCCACTGCACTCCAGCCTGGGTGACAGTGAGAGAGACTATCTCAACAACAGCAACAAAAAGGCAATACCCTTAAGGAGCTTCTAGTCTACTTGGAAAGACATATTCAAAGAGATCATTTCATTGCACTCTGACTTAGCCGTATAGCATCCATGCCCAGTTCAATGAAAATGACCTACAATTTTGTTTTTTTGAGACAGGTCTGGCTCTGTCGTGCAGGCTGGAGTGCAGAGGTACCATCTCAGCTCACTGCAACATCCACCTCCCGGGCTCAAGTGATCCTCCCACCTCGGTCTCCTGAGTAGCTAGGACTACAGGCATGCACCACCATGCCCGGCTTATTTTTGTAGTGTTTTTTTTTTTTTTGGAGAGACGGGGTTTTGCCATGTTGCCTAGGCTCATCTTGAACTCCTGGGCTCAAGTGATCTGCCCATTTTGGCCTCCCAAAGTGTGACAGTGACTTTCAAGTACATATTTCTAGCCCATTCTTCTCTCCTTAGCTCCATTTCTACTTTTCCACCAATCTGCTGAACATATTTTTCAACTTCCAATTTTAATGTCATAATTTTTTCCTTTTAACTTACACCCCTTTGCTTACTAGTGATAGTGTTTTCTCTCTAGTCACCCTGACTAGAAATCTCAGTGTCATCTTTGACTCCTTGCTTCTTATTCATCTGTTCATCTAATGAGTGCCTTCTGTATATAAGATACTATTCTAGCCTGTATGGTTATGGTAAGCCTGGAGCAGAGGGCACTTGTCTAGGGAAATTGTCATTAAAAAGTAGCTTTTCAACTTCAACTTTTTTTTTTTTTTTTGGAGACAGAGTCTCGCTGTGTCACCCAGGCTGGAGTGTGGTGGCAAGATCATGGCTCACTGCAGCCTTGACCTCACAGGCTCTTAGCTGTGACCACAGGCGTGTGCCACCATGCCCAGCTAATTATTTCATTTTATTATATTTTTTGAAGAGTCGGAGTCTCACTATGTTGCCCAGGCTGATCTTGAACTCCTGGGCTCAGGCGATCCTCCTGCCTGGGCCTCCCAAAGTGCTGGGACTACAGGCATGAGCCACTGCACCATGGCTGCTTTCCAGCTATTGAATTACAAATTATGTGCTCAAAGGGAAGTTTAGAGGGCTGGGAGAGGAGACCCTATGTCTGAGGGCCTAGGTGAAGAGTGAGGGGCATTTCTTTGGGTGGCGGAAACAGGGAAGAGCTGAGTTGTGCATGAGGATCTAGGAGGAAGCCAGGGGGCAGAGAGGAGCTGGATGCGGCTGGAGAGAGAGGCAGGAACACAGTTAAGCAGCGCATTAGAGACTAAAGTGAAGGGTTTTCAGCCTCTTTCTAAGCCATTAAAGGTTTTTTTCATGTAAGAGAATGCCATTATCAGCTTAGCATTTTTTAAAAGATCAACATGAATTTTGTGTTGCGAATGGAGTGGAGTTGCATGCGTTAGGAGACCAGATAGGCCATATAGATAGAGAGGAGTAAATGGACTCAACAGGAAGTAGAATTGATGGGACTTCATGATTCAGTGGATTGAGGAGGAGACGACAGCCTCATATTTCTGGAATGGGCAACTGCGTGAGTAGAATAATGGTTTCCCCAACATCTGAAGCATCGAGATCTTGTCAATGGACCCCAGGAACGTGCCTCAGCCCTGTTTCCTCCGTTCCATCTGCACTGCCATCATTCTTCCCTAGGCTGCCAAGGACCTCCCTTGAGGCATCCTCTGCAGATTTGCTCCTCTCTAGTCCAGCATGTGGGTGTCCTGTTCTTCCGGAAGCATTTTTCTGGACATCTTACTGTGCCCATGCAAAACCTTTGATCAATCTCCCTTCTCTGCAGATTAAACATAGGGTGGGAGAGCCCTACAATCCACCTTCAAACAGGATTTTCTTTTCTTTCTTTCTTTTTTTTTTGAGAGCCATCTCTCTCTGTTGCCCGGGCTGGAGTGCAGTGGTGCATGCCATCACCACTTGCTGCAGGCCTCGACCTCCCCAGCTCAAGTGTTCCACCTGCCTCAGCCTTCCGAGTAGCTAGGACTATAGATATGTGCCACCACATCTTGCAAATTTCTTGTATTTTTAGTAGAAACAGGGTTTCACCATGTTGCCCAGGCTGGTGTTGAATTCCTGGGCTCAAGCAGTTCCCCCGTGTCAGCTTCCCAAAGTGCTGGATTACAGGCATGAGCCACTGCACCCAGCATGGGATTTTCTTTTCTTTTTTTTTTGAGATCGAGTCTTGCTCTGTCGTCCAGGCTGGGGAGCAGTGGCACGATCTCGGCTCACTGCAACCTCTGCCTCCCAGGTTCAAGTGATTCTCTCCTGCCTTAGCCTCCTGAGTAGCTGGGATTACAGGTGGCCGCCACCAGGCCCAGGTAATTTTTGTATTTTTAGTAGAAATGCGGTTTCATCATGCTGCCCAGACTGGTGTTGAACTCCTGACTCAAGCGATTCTCTGTGTCAGCCTTCCAAAGTGCTGGATTACAGGCGTGAGCCACTGCACCCAGCCTCGGATTTTCTAGTACTCCTTCTCTTCCACCAAACTGAACTTGCTGCTTCTCACTAGCACCTTTCAGTTTCCCGCATCTGCCTGAAATGCGCTCATCACTTCAGCAGGGCTGCGTTCTCCCTTCACTTCAAAGCCCTGTCTGATGCTGCTGTTCTCCTTGTGCTGAAGCACCATCTACCCTCAAGTGCATCCTCTTTGTCTGTCTTGTGGCATTTGGGGCTTTCAGACAGGCCTTAGCATTATTTATGATGATAAGCTACCTGAGGTCTGATTCATCTTTGTATTTCACTCAGACCTAGTACAAATGCCTGAATGAGACATGATGGAATATTCGTGGAGAGCGAATAAGCGTTCAGTGGATACTTTTTCACCTGACCCAAGAATAATTAATTTTCAGGTAATTTAGAGTCCATCAATTTAATACCATGCCTTTTTAAAATATTTTAACAAGATTATCAAAATGCTTTCTGGTCCTTTTAGATTCTGGGAAAAAAAAAAATACTATCTGTGGTGATGTTCCCCTCCTGCCACAGAATTTCCCTTTCCATAATTTATAACTTGGCAAGGCCAGGAGAGATTCATGCCCCATCCTTACCATTCTGCATGCTGTACCAAAAAAGGTGTTTTCATTAACACCATGGGGACCCACACTGTTGCTGCCTAATGCTAGGTTCATATACTTTTGTGGTAAAAGAAAGTAGGGAATTCCTGTGTTCACTTGAAAAAAAGCAGTAAAGGCCTATTATTGTTTTAATGGACTGACAACTCAGATGTATTTAAATACAGTCTTCCCATGTTAAAAACAAAAGTACTGAAAGTGTAGACATTCTTTTTTTATAGCGTCTGTGGGTCCTGAAGTGTGTGTTAGAAAAATGCCATGCAATAAACAGGCAGAGAAATGAATTAATAATGGGTTCCTGTTGGGATAAGTACAGGAAGGAAAGATAAAGTGTTGGAGGGCACAGAGGTAGGCTAGAGCTAGGGATTATAAATTTGGGGGTGGGGCATGTGGGCAAGAACTATGGGGTGGTGGTGTTGGTAACCAGGCCTGAGTGGTGTGAAGGAGCCATGCAGAGATCTGGGAGGAGCATGTACCAGGCAGAGGGAGCAGAGTCTGCCTTCTAAAAGCTGACCTTTGCACTTGCAGCCTGACCCCTTTCTCTTTCCCCTCCAGCCATTGTCCCAGCCACGCTGAACTTCTGCCCTTTCACAGCTCTGTGCTTTTGCATAACTGCCTTTGTCTGGAGTGCCCTTCATCTTCTTCCTGGAGTAAAGTCACACTCAGAACCCAGCTAAAGGCTGTGCCCAGTGGCTCATGCCCATGATCCCAGCACTTTGGGAGGCCGAGGAGGGCGGATCACCTGAGGTCACGGGTTCGAGACCAGCCTGGCCAACATGGCGAAACCCCATCTCTACTAAAAATACAAAAATTAGCTGGGTGTGGTGGCACGCGCCTGTAATCCCAGCTACTCAGGAGGCTGAAGTAGGAGAATTGCTTGAACCCAGGAGGTGGAGGTTGCAGTGAGCCAAGATCATGCCATTGCACTCCAGCCTGGAAGACAGAGCGAGACTCCATCTTAAAAACAAACAAACAAACAAAAAAACCCAGCTGAAATGGCAGATATGACCCACCTGCCCACCCACCTCCCAACCTTCCTCCTCAGGAAGAGCTGGGCTCTCTGACTGTGTTGCTTCCTCGGCGCCATCCCTGTTTCTAATACAGCCCTTATTGATTTGAATGGTAGGTGGTGTGCTTAAAAGTCTCCTCCCCCGCGAACTGTAAGTCCTTAAGAACAGGGACTATGACTTGATCATCTCTGTAGTGCCAGGGCCTAGAACCTTGCCTGGGACAGGGTAGATGCTAACTCACTGTGGAGTGCATGAATGAATGAGGGAGAGAGGGAACGGGGGAAGGAGGGATGGAAGTAGGAATGAAGGGAGGCAGAGAACAAATGTAAAAATTTTTTTTTGAACTCTGAAGCACACTGAGAAAAAGGCTCTAGAATGAAAAGTAAATTAAGATGATTTAAAAAATAACACCAGAGATGTTTCTATAAATTTAACTAGAACCCAACTGATTACTGTGGTCACTGGGATTCTATCAAGCCATAAATCAAACTGAAAGTTCACCTATGTCTCAAGGGTGGCAACCTTCCGAAAGTAGGAGTGGCTTCGCTGCGTTCTTTTAAGTTCATGTGTTTTCGATATTTTACATGTTTGGTGGCTTCGATTACAAGAATGCAAGCCTAAATCTACTTTCTGTATAACCACATCCCTTTAGCAGCCTACATTGGCAAATCATACTCTGGGCCAGAAAAAGAGAAGCATACCAATATGCTTTCTTCCTCTTAAGCAGTCTTCACAGTTTTTCTAGGCTGAGGTCACATCTTTAAACTTCATAAAACATTACTGCCTGATTGTTGAGTGGGATGGGAAGGGAGCGTTTAATTCAGCACCTGCAAGCTGCAACTGCCAGCAGATTTCTGCATTCAGAGGCATTTTGGTGTTTATGTATGCATAGGATAGAAGGAAGAAATAAGCAGGCCTTTATCAGTATGTTCTTTTCTAAAGATCATTACTAGATTTGACCAAAGTTCTCATAACTATATTTAACAGTCTATCAGTGCTTTCTTGAGTGTTTCCTTAATGCTAGTAAATTCTAACTCTCACAAATTCCCATGGGCTACAGCAGTGCCATCTGGAATTTAGTTCCTTTTACTAATCTGTGATTTAAACATCAGAAAGATATTGC
The DNA here is from genome assembly GCF_028885625.2 of Pongo pygmaeus. NCBI lineage: Eukaryota > Metazoa > Chordata > Mammalia > Primates > Hominidae > Pongo > Pongo pygmaeus. The sequence continues at coordinate 137,107,065 of NC_072378.2, read as the reverse complement.
CGTAATCCCCAAATAAACACTTAACATGTGTGGGAAGGTCCAGGATAATGGGCCTTCTGATGACCTAATAAAAAATGAAGGTGGTAAAATCATAAGCCAAAAAAGCAGCCAGAGCCCACAGAGAAGCAGAGATTATCAGCAGATTTGTGCAGAGAAATCTGCATTAGAGCAAAAGAATGCTACTCGGGGATGAAGTGGTCAAAAAGTGGGGAAAAAACAACTCATTGGGGTTATATGTCATGAGAAAATTTGACCTCAGAAGGGTCCCAAAAGAGAGGAACGTATTCTCTGGTTAGTCATTCCGATGAGCTGAGTTGAAAAGTTATTTCAGAAAAAATTTCTGAAGAAACTCAGAACTTTTAACATCCTGAAATACTAAGTAGGAATATTCGTGGAAAATTTTGCATTTTGTAGTTGATCCTTAGGAGCAGGAGACAATTGTGTAAACACACTGCAGGACTAGGACTCAGGATGACTTTCTTTAGAAGGAGGAAGAAGATGAAATGTGTGAGAATGACAGGATTTTTCACAAGTTTAAGACCTTTCTCCTATTGAAACGAAAGATAAATTAGGGGAAAAGGCTGAACTTTTTCATCTAGATTCAGAAATACTTTCAAAAAGCAACACATTCTAAATCTATCTAAAGATGCCACATGATCTTGTCGAAGTGGTAATTTGACAAATTATTTTTAACAACAAAAATACTCAAGTGCTACATGAACAATTCACCCCTTCATTGTTGAAGAGAACTGTTGGTTCTCAGCAGTCCTGTAAAACACCTTACTGGCATGAGAAGAGGTATTTACGGTCTTTTAGAGATCTACAGGAAATGTTTTTGAACTAATCTGTATTAACTACTGAAAAACTGGAAGGACAAGGCCGGGTGCGGTGGCTCACGCCTGTAATCCCAGCACTTTGGGAGGCCGAGGCGGGCGGATCACTTGAGGCCGGGAGTTCAAGACCAGCCGGGCCAAGATGGCGAAACCCTGTCTCTACTAAAAATACAAAAATTAGCCAGGCGTGCTCATGCACGCCTGTAATCCCAGCTATTCAAGAGGCTGGAGCAGGAGAATCGCTCAAACCTAGGAGGCGGAGGTTACAATGAGTCGAGATCGTGCCACTGCACTCCAGCCTGGGCGACAGAACAAGACTCCATCTTAAAAAAATAACAAAACTGGAAGAACAGAAGGCCAATGGGGTGTGGAGAGAGGGTGACCACACCTTGTCTCTAATTTCTGCTTTGATGAGTACCTTGGGCAAGGGCATTTGGATAATGACTGGTTGTTTGCGGGTTTATATGTTGGAGGAGGAGGAATTTGAAAGCAGCATCAGTAGGTGGTTTACCGATATAGCTGCTCACTGTGAGCACTAAATACTGGGTGGATGAGTGTTGCAAAGCACAGCCTGCCCCAGGTTCCTCCATGTGCTTCCTTGATCCCTGGCTGCTGACTTCCAGCCTTATTCATCCTGGCCCTCAGTCTTTCAGTCAACGTCCATGTGGGCTTATAGACATCAGATGAATTAGACTTGCCCCCTGCCTGAAAGTTCACATTCTATTGGACAACACTGATAAAAAAAAATGACAGATTTTAAGTTCGTGGTAATTGCAAACTAGACGTGGTGCTGTGGGTGGCAGGAAATCTCATAGGAGGCAGTGTTTGAGCCCTCTGTTTTGAGAGATGAATGAGCATTCCCTAGGTGCTGATGAGCATTTCATTTTGAAGGAGGTTATCTGGCCATGGGTGTGACAGTGGTCCTGAGATATTGGAGTCATATTAGACAGCAAAACTGGCCAACAGAATATCATGGAGGCATTGTATTTTCACTGGCGACCTTAACACACCCTAATGGAGCCCTCATAATTCCTTTTTTTTTTTTTTGGATACAGAGTTTCGCTCTGTTGCCCAGGCTGGAGTGCAGTAGCATGATCTTGGCTCACTGCAACCTCTGCCTCTCAGGTTCAAGCGATTCTCCTACCTCAGCCTCCTGAGTAGCTGGGATTACAGGCGCGTGTCATCATGCCTGGCTAATTTTTGTATTTTTGGTAGAGATGGGGTTTCACCATGTTGGCCAGGCTGGTCTCAAACTCCTGACCTCAAGTGATCCGCCAGCACCCCTGACATTTTCTTCTCCAGGTGACAAAAGCTTTGGCCTCTCAAAAGTACTGGGATTATAGGCATGAGCCACTGTGCCCGGCCAGTCCTAATATTTAAGGCAATGACTATAACTTTTGAGCATATTATATAATTTTCTTTCTTGTTCCAGTTTTATTTCTTAACTAAAATCAGGAATTTATCTATAACTGTATCTGAAAGATGCTGAGTAAAACAACAGCCACTGGCTGATTTTCTTCTCCTTAATTATACAAAATAAATTGCATATGCAGGTATCCAAGAGCCTTAGTCAGTGTTAATCTAGTTAAAGCTACCTAGTTAAAGCTGTTTTAAAATATTTTACACTCATTTCTTAGAAGTTATTCTCTTACCTTTGACCACAATTTCTACAAAACATGTACTTCAACTTTTAACTTCTAAAAATTTGCCTTCAAGTTTTAATTCTTTATTTCTAAGGTATCTTATTGTACCATGCCAGGTGTTAACTTCTGTAATTTAATTGCATCTTTATTCTTCAAAAAACTAATCTTATAGTCTTTTATATATTTTCTCAGGTTTTATTTGCCCTGTGTCTTTTCTTTGCATATGTTTTGTGAAGAACGCTCCCCCATATTTTTAGAACGATTTTCTTCATTTTTTTTTCTGAACAAATACATATTTGTGTGAGCATACACATATAGACATTTTGGGGGATTTTAACCCATTTATGACTGAGGTTGCAATTTTTTGAATTTTTGCAATCAGACCTTGGCAATGATCTTGAGCAGTAGGATACAAATAACTCCTACATGTTTGGTGTTCCAATAATGGAACACTAGGTATAAATATGAGTCATTACAAGGTTCAAATGTGACTGTGTAGTGATAAATATTGACATTTTTCCAAGTGCCTTCTTTATCTGAATACATTTGAGAAGCTTGTCAACCAAGATATCCACACCTGATTCAGAAAGGTGGGATTAAGTCAACTGAATAAGGATGTGAAATGGATAATATTGTACACTCTGTGCCTACATGGACACATTTACAGCTCTACAAATGACTCGAGGAATACTGCTTTATTTAGGATTTCTCACTTTGGGGCAGAAAATGGAAATTTTGTTTTTATTTAGAGATCATTTTGAAATCCATCTCTTAGATCATGGTAATAAATAATGGCCTCCAAAGAACCACCATATATCTGATAGACCTAGGTTTTTAAATATAGCAATATTTGCCCTGTTGGCTACAGTTGGCTTCATTGTATGCTGAAACCATTCCTTTTTACCCTGTTTATGGATTTACAATATGGCCGCTGCTTGGAGATCACTTGACAGTAGTCTACACCCTTGCTACTCAAAATGTGGTCCCTACACAGCAGCATGAGCATCAACTGGGTGCTTATGAGAAAGGTAGTCATCACCCCAGTGTCACACAGCTCAATCAGAATCTGTTTTTTGACACAATATCCTGGTGATTCATGTACACATTAAAAATGAGAACACTAGTCTGAACTCACAATTTTTGCCTCATAACCTCCCACTTATTCTTCAATCCATTGTTTTTAATCTGCCAATCTTGCAGAAGACACTCATGACCTGTTAATAGCTAAACATGCACAAGGCTTCTCAGCCTTTGCTGTACATTTCCAGTGTATACTATTGTGGTGGGTTTTCGGTTCTGTTGGTTCCTTTTAGAGTTATACTTTGTTTCGCCCCAGAAAATTCTTTTAATGGGTATTGGCTCCCTGTACATTCTTTGGCCAGAGTGTATCTAGACAGCACCCATATTAACAGGACTAGAAGCCCTGCTGCCCTACGAAGGGACCAGAGATGTTGTAACCTGGAGAAGAAAATGTCATGGATGCCAAGATTGCTGTTCTTAAGTGTCTGAAGGTTTCTGGAAGAGAAGGAATTTGAGTTTTTCAGTGAAGCTTTAGGAAAGCAGAAAATAGAAGCAGTGGGCCAGACATGGCAGCTCAAGCCTGTAATCCCAGCACTTTGGGAGGCCAGTAAGACCAGGAGTTCAAAACCAGCCTGGGCAATGTAGCAAGACCCTGCCTCTACAAAGATTTAAAAATTAGCTAGACATGGTGGCACACGCTTATAATCCCAGCTACTGGGGAGGCTAAGGTGGGAGGATCCCTTGAGTGCAGGAGTTTGAGGCTGCAGTGAGTTACGATCGAGAGACCAAGACCCTGTCTCTAAAAAAAACAAAAGAAAATTGAAGCAGTGAATCAGTAGAAGTTAGAGAGAGACAGATTTTGCATTTGTATAAAAAATATATTTTTAAAGAATTTGAATATTCTAACAAGAAGTGTAATTCTTCCAACTGTATGTAGCAAACTGACCATTCTTAGAGCACAGATGGTGTTCAAACCATGGCCACCAGAGATACTGAAGTGTAGGGGGTCAGAAAGAGGACTGGGGGATTTCCCCTAATCTTTCTCACTAATCCTCACTGCTTTTTTATTGCAAAAAGGAAAGAATATTGTTGTGCATACTCAAATTTTTTTTTTCCCCTGTTAAACCATGATTATACATAGATTTTGTCTCCCTCTCTCATGGATATTAGAACTCTGCATGGTTTTCTCTGTGTGGTGGGGCCGTAGCTTTCTTCTAGGATAGTTATTAAAATGCATGCCACTTTCAGTTGTGTATCCCGTATTCTTTCTGTGATGTTCAGTGCCTTGCTAGTCATTTTCATTTAAAGAGACCCAAATACCTCCATAGAACAGTACATAGAAATTCCTGGGTCAATAATTAAGTTGTAACTAGCTCATAGTCAGATATCTTGTTATTACAGGTAAGATTATCTTCCACCTGTATCATTTTTCACAGACCTACAGACACGAACGTATTTGTATTTTCCTGCCCCCCTCAAAATTTTATTAAATTTATTTCATTTGATTCCTTTATGTCTAGTTTTTTCATTCTGTAAACCTAGAGAATACTTATTAACTTGAACATTAAGCCATAAACCTGCTGTATTTACCATAGTTGGTATTTGTTCTATTGGGGAAGTCAAGAGTTAAGATATTAAATCATTTTAAGTATCTGATACTCTTCCAAAACTGCCACCATCCTAGTTCAAACATCATCAGCATTTCGCACCTGGTCCCATGCAGCTGCCTCCTAACTAGTCTTCCTGCTTCTTCTCTTGACCCTGTTTCCAGGCTATGCGTGCTCCTTATCAACTTACATCCCATAAGCAGATGTTACAGAATCAATCTGGGTTTAAGGGAGAAGCAATGTTAGACATTAAGCTAACGTTAGGATGAGACTTTGGAACGTGACTAAGAAATCTCTGGGTTATGCTGACTTTCCTTGGAATTATCTAGATTAAATTTCTTGCTACCAAAAAAGACATAATCTATGCCTTTATTGAAAATATTGTTAAGTAGCAGATGCAGATGTGAGCTCTTTTTCATGTCCATGGGCCCTTTTTCTATGTGTGTAGCTGGAAAGCTTTGAACAAACAAGCAGCGGAAACATGCAGAATGCCTGCAGAAAAACTGAGGCACAGGCAGCGGCACAAGGAATTTTATTTTTAGAGTCCACCCTGTGAACAGGGTTTTGTGATGTTCATGGGCAGAATGGTAGGTGTGCTGGGAGTCACTGCATTCCTCTACTCCCAGCTCAAAGAAGGGGAGAAAGAGCCATTCAGTGGGGAGAGTTCCCAGCATCCTCCTCCCTGCCACAGCAGCCAGAGGCAGGGAGCTGGCCGGCCTTTCCTTTAACTCTTTGAGTGCCCTGACAAAACCTCTTTTCTAGGTCACATCAGTGTTCTTGTATTTTCAAAAAGTGAATTCGTGTGTTGAGAGTTGAAAATGGAGGGAAAATTAATTTTCTTCCCAACAATTTGTGTGTTGGTGAAATACATGATTATATTTATCCCATTTTTAATACTCTGATATAGGAAAGGGAAAAATGGTCGTCTTTGTCTGTTCAATTTAAAGGAACTTTTCTAAACAAGATATATAATAGATGCAGAAGCTCCAATTAAGTTGCTCAAAAAAAAAAAAACCACTTTAATAACTGCCAAGTGTATGCCCGCTGCTGCCCTGTCAGCATTCTGAACAGGAAACATTATGTTCCAGCCAAATACTACTTACACTGGTCCTCATTTTAAGAGCTATTTATTTCCGTTAATGTGAAAATGAATATTTGTTGCCAGAATTTCTAAGGAGCATGATAATGGATCAAAATGCTAAAATAAGCAGTCCGTGCTCTGCGGCATGGTTGATGGATGAGTGTCTTTAAATCAGCTTCCAAATCTGTGGTTCTTAGTCTTATTGAAAATTAGAATCACCTGATTCCAAAAATCCTGATGGCCACCCTACACCCCAGACCAAGTAAATTAGGATCTCTGGGGTGAGGACTCAGACTTGCTGCTTTTCAAAGCCCCCAGGTGATTGCAGTGTGCAGCCAAGGCTGTGAATTATTCTTTAAGTGACTAGGCTTTGCAGCTGCACTTCATTGAACCGTAATTTCTCTAACCAGAACTCCCTGGTGTAGAGGTTGGTGAGGGGTGTGCAAGGTGTGGACACCTGTGCATGTTGGAGTGCATGGGGGGTTGGAGGTTCTACTTTCTGCTACTGGATTTGGAGCTGCTGATTTCCAAACTGTGGTGGCATGGACTAGGTCCTCCTTCCAGCACAATCTCAAGATATCTGTGGGAGTTCTTTGGCTTCTGTCAAAGTGTCAGGAGCCTTCCTTATAACCCTGACACCATGAACAGAGACTTTTCTGGGCACGGGAGAGTCAAGGGTTCTCATATATACATATATATATGTATATACATATGTACACACATATATACACACACGTGTATATTTATACGTATATATACGTATATACATATACATATATAAACATGTATATGTATATTTCAGAGCGGTTTTAGATTTACAGCAAAACTGAGCAGAAGGTACAGAGACTGCCCATAAACTCCTTACCCTCCCACAAACACAGCCTCCTCTGCTGTTAATATACTGATCTAGAGTGGTGCATTTGTTACAGTTGGTGAACCTACATTGACACATCATTATCACCTGATGCCCATAGCTTACATTAGGGTTCACTCTTGGTGTTGTATATTCTATGGGTTTGGACAAATGTATAATGACATGTATCCACAATTATAGTAGGATATTGTACAGCATAGTTGCACTGCCCTAAAAATCTTGGTTCTCTGCCTATTCCTCCCTCCTCACAACACTTGGCAACCACTTATCCTTTTGCTTTTTCCATAGTTTCTCTTTTTCAGAATGTCGCAGCCTTTTCATACTGGCTTCTTTCACTTACCAGTGTACATTTAAGTTTCCTTCGTGTCTTTTCGTGGCTTGATGGCTCATTTCTTTTTAGCCCTAAATAATAATGAATTGTCTGTCTGTACCACAGTTTATCCACTTACATCCTGAAAGACATCTTGGTTGCTTCCAAATTTTAGCAATTATGAATAAAGCTGTTATACACATCTGTGTGCAAGTTTTGTGTGGACATAATAATTCACTTCATTTGGGTAAATACCAAAGAGTGCAAATGCTGGGTTGTATAGCAATAGTATGTTTAGTTTTATCATAAACCACCAGACTGTCTTCCAAAGTGGCTGTATCATTTTGCATTCCCATTATCAATGAATGAGACTTCCTGTGGTTCCACATCCTTACTGGCCTTTGATGGCGTCAGTGTTTTGGATTTCAGCCATTCGAATAGGTGTGTAGTGGTATCTCAATTTTTTTTTTTTTTTTTTTTTTTTTTTTTGAGACAGAGTCTTGCTCTTTCACCCAGCCTGGAGTACAGTGGTGCGATCTTGGCTCACTGCAACCTCCGCCTCCCGGGTTCACACCATTCTCCTGCCTCAGCCTCCTGAGTAGCTGGGACTACAGTTGCCTGCCACCACGCCTGGCTAATTTTTTGTATTTTTAGTAGAGACGGGGTTTCACCGTGTTAGCCAGGATGGTCTCGATTTCCTGACCTCATGATCTGCCCGCCTCGGCCTCCCAAAATGCTGGGATTACAGGCGTGAGCCACCGCGCCCAGCCGTATCTTAATGTTTTAATTTGCAATTCCCTGATGACAGATGATGTTGAGCATCTTTTGTTCTTTTTCTTTTTCTTTTTTTTTTTTTAGAGACAAGGTCTCTGTCACCCAGGCTGGAATGCAGTGGCATGAGCATAGCTTACTGCAGCCTTCAGCTTTCTGGGCTCAGGTAGTCCTTCTACCATGACTCCTGGCCTTAAGTGATCCTCCTGCCTAGGCCTCCCAAAGTGCTGGGATTACAACAATGAGCCACTTTGCCTGGCCCCATGAACATGTTTTCATATGCTTACTTGCTATCTGTATATCTTCTTTAATGAGGTATCCATTCAGGTCTTTGGCCCATTTTTTAATCTCATCATTTGTTTTCTTATTTTTTAGTTTTAAGTATTCTTTGTATATTTTGAATAACACTCTTTAACAGATATGTCTTTTGCAAATATATTCTCTCAGTCTGTGGCTTGTCTTATTCTCTTCACAGTCTTGACAGTTTTTTTCGCAGAGCAGAAATTTTTAATTTTAATAAAGTCCAGCTTATAATTCTTTTATTATGCCTCTGATATTGTATCTTAAAAGTTATGATGATACCAATGGTCATTTAGATTTTCTTCTATGTTATTTTCTAGGAGTTTTATAGTTTTTCATTTTTTACATTTAGAACTATGATCCATTTGAGTTAATTTCTGCAGAGGGTGTAAGGTCTGTATCTTTTTTTGTTTGTTTGTTTTGCATGTAGAGGTTCAGTTGTTCCAGCACCGTTTGTTGAAAAGATTATCCTTGTTTCATTATATTGCCTCTGCTTCTTTGTCAAACATCGGTTGACTATGTTTATATGGATCTATTTCTGGGCCTTCTATTCTGTTCCGATGATCTATTTCTGTAGTCTTTCACCTGTACCACACTGTCTTGTTATAGAGCTTTAGAGTAAGTTTTGAAATCAAGTAATGTCAGTTTGTTCTCCTTCAATATTGTGTTGGCTCTTCTGGTCTTTTCCCTCTCTACATAAACTTAAGAATCAATTTGTCAATATCCACCAAATAACTTGCTGGGATTTTGCTTGAGATTGCATTGAATATATAGGTCAAATTTTGAAGAACTGACATCTTGACAACATTGAGTCTTCCTATCTGTGAACATGGAATATCTCTCAATTTATTTAGTTCTTTTTTGATTTCTTTTATTAGGGTTTTATAGATTTCCTCATATAGTTTTTATCCATATTTTGTGAGATTTATACCTAAGTACTTCATTTTTGGCGGTGCTAATGTAAATGGTATTGTGTTTTTAATTTCAAATTCCACTTGTTTATTGCAGGCATATAGAAAAGCAATTTACTTTTGCATATTAATCTTGAATCCTGAAACCCTGCTATAATTGCTTATTAATTCTAGGAGGGTTTTTGTTATTGTTGATTCTTTTGGGTTTTGTGCATAGATGATCCTGCCATCTGTGAACAAAGACAAGTTTTATTTCTTGTCTCCATCAGTATACTTTTTATTTTTTTCTCATTTTATTTCATTAGCTGGGATTTCTAGTATGATGTTGAAAAGGAGTGGTGACAGGGGATAACTTTGCCCTTTTCTTCACCTTAGTGGGAAAGCTAGTTTCTCACCATTAAGTATGATGTTAGCTATAGGGTTTTTTTTTTTTGTAAGTGTTTGAACACTTTTATTATTTTGATTTGACTGCAAATTATCAACATCTTATTCAGGCTTCTCCAGCTGTGAAATTAAAAATTAGAAGTGGTTGTGATTGAAACATTATCTATAATTCAATTTTGAATTGATAATATATAAATCAATAATTTGAATTTTGCTCCCATACCAAATGGGCATGTATATGTTTATTTATATGCATAATAAATTGTATAGGGAAACGCTAAGAGTGAAATACCAAAATGGTTAGTATCTCCGTGTGCTAACTAATAACAGGTCATTTTAATATGTATATTTCTTTGCTACTAAGGACTAAATATATTTTTGAGGGTTGTCAACCATTAAATTGTTTATCATTTGCCTGGATATAGTTTCATTATTTCTTATGTTTAGTTAAGAGGCTCACATTGCTAGTGTCGTGGTCTATATCGACAACCAAGACAGTCTTATTGATGGAAAAGCAAGTGCATATATTATAATGAAATGTGGTGAGAACTATTGGGAATTCAACATGAAGAAGTAAGTAGTCTCTCCAGGAGAGAAAAAAATTCACCATCTTAATGTAAACCTCATTTTCAAAACAAGTAAAAAATCTAGCTCTCGTACAGAGCAGTAGGATCCAATTAAATGGCAGAAAATTGCCGCTTTGTTATTTAGCACTCAAGCTCCTTCTCAGAAGTCTGGTTTATTTACAATGACAGGCACAAAGGGAAGATTCAGAGCAGCTTAAGAAAATAACTTGTGTAGCACTTTTTCTAAAAGTAAACTAACATAAAAACTCACTCGAGAATCCAAGGAAAAATGTCATTTGGTTAATGGTGGGATTATGGATGGTGGAATTTCAGGTAACATTTCTTCTTTTTTTAAATCTTTCTTTTTTTTATTGTCTCAGTCTTGCTCTTAAATAAATCACATGGAGGTAGAAAGAGCTGGGGAGAAGTCTTTCAGATATGACCACCTGGTTTAAACCAGTTTCCAAAGAGTATTTGGAACTTTTAGTCCAGGACTCAGGGGACATGTGGTCTGCATTATAAAACCAGCTCTGGCTTGTTGATGTCTAAAAGAAATTTGATGTGACATGAATATTTTCAGTAAGAAATCATAAGTAAACAGCAGAAATTCAAGAAGACAAAGATCAGCCCTTGGAGGAAGATATAGATTCCAAAAAAGGAAAACCAAGATTAAAGGTGAAACAGGGGGAAGGTAAAAAGAAGGGAAAAACACCTCACCTCCCCCGTCCCCAGCCCCGCTGTGCACACTCCCACACAAACAAGAAATGACCAAAGAAAAGATGAAAAATTGCAGCAAGATGAAATGCGATTTACTGCGAAGAGCAAGGGCTGGAGTTTAAAAGCTGTCTGATTCTACTCCATGCCGTTTGTAAAATTTCCGTCATTACCTTGGCTGGGAGATTTGGAAAAAGCAGCTTGTGTCTGAGAATAATTTGAAGAACATGCAGGGCTGAGGTCTTCATCCTATGAAAGCCCTGGGGCCAAGCCACCTAGAGTAGCAGCTGTAAAGAGGGGCTCCTGCTGAGTTTCTTGGCTACTGCAGGCCCCTGCTGCCACTGCCCGTGGAAGGGACAGCTAATGGTGCAGGAACTGCCGCTTGCTTAGGGCCCACCCAGGACACTTGAGAATGAATGGGGGAATCTACTAGAAATGACAATGAGATCATACACATCATGGGATAACAGACATCTAAGATTGTTTGAAGCAAACTGGAATATGTATTCAGCTGGAAAATTTCTGCACCTTCTACAGGGCTTGCCATTAGCTGCCCTGGTCTGCCCCCTTCAGACCCCCAAAATAGTGACTGCAAATGTTGGTTGTGTCCATATGGTCTAGGACCTCTCTTGAAGATGCTCTTTAACTACAGACTTTTTTAAGACACTAAAGGGTCTACTGAAAAGAATGAAACTCATCTTACTGATTCCATACCTCCTGTTTATCGAATAGGAAAAGTACGGGAAATAAGTACAGGAAATAAGAAAAATGTCTGTAAGTGATTGACAGTACCCTGGGGTGGGAGTGAGGGGTGAATGTCCCCCCCACCCATGGCCCACTCTCTAGTCGTGGCTGATGTTCATTGACGCCTCTTTGTTGTTAAGCCCTTTCTGTGACAAGGACTATTGTTATTGTTGGTTGACAGGTGAGGAAATGGGCTCAGGGTGTTGAGGGCTGCACAGAGCAAGTGTGGATTTGGGCATTCTGACACCAGCCAGCTACACCCCAGGCATAGCAGGCAGGAGCGACACCATGGTCATTTGTAATGCCTGGTCAGCACTGACTACTGATAGGCCACATTTACTTCTACATCCCTTTATTTCTATATCTCCTTCAGACACCATTACTTTGTCAGGGGAGCTCCACTGACGAATCAGTTCTGTCTGTTGTACTGTTCAAAATGCCCTGTGTCATGTCATCAACACACTTACCACAGTGTGCATTTGTTTTTGTACGTTTATTTGATTGTCTCTTCTCTCGCTAGATCATCAGCTTTCTGAGGGCAGGAACCTAGTGTGCATGGGTGTGTGTGTGTGTGCGTGTGTGTGTGTGCGTGTGTGTGTGTGTGTGTTTGGATGACTTTTGTATCCCCTGGACCTTAGTACTTAGTATCCCTTGGCACTTAGTAGGGATTTCATGAACATTGGTTGCACTGATGACTGAACCGGTCCCTGCTTTGGAGCTGACGTGGCTACAGGTTCCTCAGGCCGTCAGCCGTCTGTTCCAAGTAGAGCTAGCTGTATGTGGTACCCTGACTGTTCTCACCAGCACTTTGGCTCATTAGCTCTTTCTGTTTCTGATGGCTAATATACATATAGAAGCAAATGTTACAAATTCAGGAGCTTATATAGTCTCCTTGAAATGAATTAATTTTGGTAATGCCTTTGCCAGATCTGCATTTTGTGCTCCTCATAGCCTCCAAATACTGTCTGTTGCTGTGGTGATGATCTGCAGACTCTTGGGCTGAGTGCCAGTTGGAAGACTCTTTATTATTCAGAAGCCTTTTCCACAGGTTGTCTTCTGTTTGTTTGTTTGTCTCTCATTTTAGCAATGTGTATTAGAAGCTGTCTCCTTACCATCAAATGCCTGCTCTGCCGGGTATTTCTGTTAAAACAGTCAGGTCCCTTGGAGGACACAGACAAGCAGGTCCGCAGCTATAAGGTCTCAAGTAGAGAGAGCTTTGCCGGGAAAAGGTACCGAAACTCCCCTTGAACCAGGGAAGTAGGGGATCCAAGTGATACGTTACAGGAGAGGATGCATTTAGTTGGTCCTGGTAGAATGCATAAAGACACAAGTAAAAGGAAATTTCTCTCTCCCTAATAAGAAACATTTTTACTGAAAAGTGTTCCCAAAAAATGATTGTGCAATTTATTTTTCTCCCTGTAAACTTCCTGTGGAAAGACCAGCTGGGCAGAGTGATAAGCCATTTCTCATTCGGTGGGTGGTGGTGTACATGTCCATTCTTAGGTAGTGGAACAATTTTTTCTGGTAAGAAGAAACTCCTATATTATGCAATTGCAAAGCAGCCAGGAATGTCCCTTCTTCCCAGGCCCTGCGTCCTGAAATTCTACCAGTTCTCAAGGCTTACTGTGAAGCTGTTGCCCTGAATAGCCTTCTCCGTTACTCCTGTAAGAATCAGCCACTCCTTGTCCTCTGCTCCCAAAGAACATTTACATCTATTTCATTTGACTTTGCACTTCTGCTGCTCACATGTCCAGCCATTGCACTTGAAGATTATCAGCCCGTGAAGGGCTGGTGCTGATTTCTTTGACCCCTTCTCAGTACTTTGCACAGAATAGACAATCAAGTGTGTTAAAATCAACATGTGGGAGAGCAGAGTAAAGGGAGTTCTTACTTCCATTGTGCTATGATGGTTGGAAGCTGAGGCGAAGAAACCGGAGCCTCCTGGGCAGCGTGATAAGAAGCCATCAAAGGGCTCCTTGGAGGGACTTAGTATGTGATACATGGCAGGGGCTGCCCTTTCCTTTCCTTTCTGGTCTGTTGTCTCTGTTCAGCAGGCTTATCTCATTTTCCCCATTGCGGGGCTGGTGAGGGTCTTTGGTTCCCTGTCTTCATCTCTGTGTGGCTGGCCTTTTTTTCAACTTTTATTTTAGTTTCAGAGGATACATGTGCAGGTTTGTTACGGGGTGAATTGAGTGTCACTGAGATTTGGTGTATGAATGATCCCTTCACCCAGGTGTAGTGAGCATAATATCCGATAGGTAGTTGTTCAGCCCTCACCCCCTTCCCACCCTCCTGTCTCTAGTATCCCCAGTGTCTATTCCTATTTTTATGCCCATGTGTACTTAATGTTTAGCTCTCATTTGCAAGTGAGAACATGCCGAATTTGGTTTTCTGTACTTGCAGTAATTTGCTTAGGATATTGGCCTCCGTCAGTAGCCTTCTTTTAAAGAGACATTTATATAATCACATCTAAGTTTATATATATATATATAAAATATGTAAAATTAATTCATCACATTAAAAAAAAACAACATGGCTGGACACAGTGGCTCATATCTGTACCTGTAATCTCAACACTTTGGGAGGCTGAGGTGGGAGGATCACTTGAGTCCAGGGGTTTGAGACCAGCCTGGGCCAATTAGCAAAACACTGTTTCTAGAAAAAATGTGTAAAACATTAACCAGGAGTGGTGCTGCATGCCTGTAGTCTCAGCTACTTGGGAGGCTGAGGTGGGAGGATCAGTTGAGCCCAGTGAGCTATGACCATACCATTGCACTCCAGCCTGGGTGACAGAGTGAGACTCTGTCTCTAAAACAACAATAACATAGTTTTCCTAGAGTATGCGAATTCCTTTACTGATAGATTTAATCAATTGGAAGAAAGAAAGAAAGAAAAAAGAACCAGACTATTTCATTATAGTCAGCGAAGTCCAGCCACCTGTCTGTCAGCAGTTAAAAGATCAGTTAACAATGAATAGTTTTAATCCTATTCATTTCCTCTAATCATTCTCAAGAAAGAAGTCTCAAACCCCCTTAAATGGATTGGTGGACTTAAATGGAATGTCAACACGTATGCTAGGAATGAAATTATTTACTGGCAGAATCATTTATACATCTGTCCTGTCAACAGAATTACAGATACTATTAGAAGAAGTAAATTTGAACAAAAACTATTGCACATTTTGACTAGATGAAATTATTTATTAGGTGTCAAAAGTGAGTTTAACAGTAGAAAGAAAGGGTATGGCATCTTTTAGAGATGTTGAATCCTGACTGTGAGAGGTTTCCATTTGTTGACACATTAAGAATCTTGGAGCACTGTGGAGCTCCCAGGCACTCACCCACACTTCTTAGATCCAATTGGGTTTAAGACCACAAGAAATGACAGCCATAATTACAAGAGGAAAACCCTCCAAACTAGCTTGCTTACCAGGACGAGCAACAATTTCTTCCCATAAGTAGTATGCAACTGGATTTCATTTAATTTAGTTTCTACAGGAGTAGAAAAAAAAATACTGATTTTCTTTCTACAGCAATAATGGTATAGTGTTTCTTGCTTACAATTATATTTCTATGGCATGGAAGATAATGCTTTTTTTGATAAGGAATGCATACATCATGTGGTGCCAGACATTAGCATTCTTTATTTTTTAACATAAGATGAAATTATCATGCTTTTTTTGTTTGTTTTTTTAGAGATAGGTTCATGCTCTGTCACCCGGATTGGAGTACAATGACACGATCATAGCTCACTGTAACCTCACACTCCCAGGCCCAAGCCATCCTCCTGCCTCAGCTCCTGAGTAGCTGGGACTGCAGGCACACACCACCACACCCAGCTATTTTTAACACTTTTTATAGAGATGGGGTCTGACTATGTTGCTCAGGCTAGTCTCAAACTCCCGAACTCAAGCGATCCTCTTGCCTCAGCCTCGCAAAGTGCTGGGAATTACAGGCTTGAGCCACCTCACCCGGCCTATCATGCTACATTTTTCTTCTCTAAAAG
The DNA here is from genome assembly GCF_028885625.2 of Pongo pygmaeus. NCBI lineage: Eukaryota > Metazoa > Chordata > Mammalia > Primates > Hominidae > Pongo > Pongo pygmaeus. The sequence goes on along the minus strand of NC_072378.2, from coordinate 137,091,302 downwards.
ATACGGACTCCTACCACAGTACCTTATCGTACTTAAAATAATTCATTTCTTGATATCATCAAATATCCTGTCAGTTTTCAAAATTTTGATTAACTCATAAATGCCATGATTTTTTAAAGTTTGCTTTTGTAGAATCCAACCAAGGTCCACATATTACAGTTGACTATGTTCCTTAAGTCTCTTTTAATATCTAATTTCTACTTCTGTCTCTTCTTCTCCCCTGTGATGTTTTTGTTAAGGAATTCAGGTCATTTTTCCTGTAGAATTTTCTAGAGTCTTAAGTTTTTCTGTATCACCATGTTACACTGCTTTAATAACTATTAATGCTTATGTAAACATAATTCACATAAATGACAGTTATTTCTCTAGCCAGAGTGAGAAATACCTCCACTTAATCAGAACAACCTCAAACATCAGTTAAACTACCACAGCCATTTTTGCTACTGAACATCATCAGAGAATGTGAAGTTCTCCCTGTCCTCTTTCTGTTTTCCGTGTGAAGAGGTTGTAAAGGTATAGAACGATTAGGTAAGAGTACGTCACTCAGCATCCACATCTGTGAGAACAGTTGGATTTTCTTCAAAAATTATCACAAATCAACTTGTATAACCTTATGTAACTTAAACAAGTGCCAATTAAATGAGGCAGATTATTGGTTTGGGTTGTGAGGGAGGATGCTCCCATAAGAATCTTACAGTTACAAAGGGCTACTCTGTGTGCCTGAGGAACTTCACTGAAGCATAAATGAATGAAGCTTTGATGGTTTAATTAAAACTAAATATGAGAGACCAAAAAAACAAATGACATAGACCTTAACCACAATAAAACTGTAATAAGCTTCACAAAAGCCTGTTCATGTATTCATGAGCAGCCTTTTCAGTATCTAATTAAAATAGATTGATTACTTAAGGACTGAAATGTGTTATACAAAATGAGTTTATAGAGATCTAAATTTATGCATATAGACTCAAACCCAGCACACCTTCATGAAATATAACCATTTCAAGGAGAAAAATAGTTTGCCGTGGCGATACAGAAATTTTTACCAACAAACCAGCCTCCTATCCCATTTCTTTCCTTTTTTTTTTTTTTCGAGACACAGTCTCGCTTTGTTGGCTAGGCTGGAGTGCAGTGGCGTGATCTCTGCTCACTGTAACCTCCATCTCTCATGTTCAAGCAATTCTCCGAGTAGCTGGGATTACAGGTGTGTGTCACTGCACCTGGCTAATTTTTTGTATTATTAGTAGAGACAGGGTTTCACCATGTTGGCCAGGCTGGTCTCGAACTCCTGACCTCAGGTAATCTGCCTGCCTCAGCCTCCCAGGGTGCTGGGATTACAGGCGTGAGCCACCGCGCCCAGCCCTCATTTCTGTTTATAATGTATAGCATGTCCCTGTCACATAATAAACCTTACGGTTTATTTTGACTTATACATTTCTTATATACTCTTTATAGGTCATTGACCTGTTGTATTGCTGTTACCATGACATTAAAACATACATTTTTAAATGGATAGGCAAAGCCTGGAGGATTTTTAGGGTGTTATGGTCTCATACTCTGTATGATACTATAATTATGATACTATAGTGGTAGATACATATCATGATAAATTTATCCAAACCCAAAGAATGTACAGCATCAAGAGTGAACCCTAATGTAAACTATGGACTTTGTGTGACTATGATGTGTCAATGTAAGCTCATCAGTTGTAAAAAATGTACCACTCTGGTGGGGGATGTTGACAATGGGGGAGGCTGTGTGTGTGTGAGGGCATCAGGTATATGGGATATCTTTGTACCTTCCTCTCAATTTTGTCGTGAACCTAAAACAGCCCTAAAAAAAAAGGTTTTTTTGTTTGTTTGTTTTTTGTTTTTTTAACTTAAAGACAAAAAAAGTTAAGGCATAAATCAGGCTCTGTTTTAACTTGGAAGGAGAATAACACTTTTTTGAGTAGGACCTATTTGTACTTTTCTAATAAGCAAAATTATGTAGGGGACTGCTATGCTCATATCAGGAAAATATCTCCTCATAAAGTACTTGGTATGCACCAGAAGATATAAATTGTGATTTACCCACTTTTTTTGTGAATTGATGTGAGGGATTCACTTGAAGACAACGCAGTGACAGTATTTGCAGGGCTCCCTCAATAACACTTACTAAACCATCATTGAAATGCTATGTGCTTGAAGCTGGGCGTGGTGGCTTATGCCTGTAATCCCAGTACTTTAGGAGGCCAAGAAAGGAGGACTGGTTTTGACCAGGAGTTCAAGACCAGCCTGAAACATAGTGAGACACTGTGTCTACAAAAAATAAAATTAGCTGGGCATAGTGGTGCATGCCTATAGTCCTAGGTACTTGAGAGCTGAGGTGGGAGGATCGCTTGAGCCCAGGAGGTCGAGGATGCAGTGAGCCATGATTATGCCACTGTACTTCAGCCTGGGTAACAGAGCAAGACCCTGTCTCAAAAAAGAAAAAGTACTATGTGCTTAAAACTGGATTTTTTGTTAGTCCAGTCCATTTTGTGACCAAGAACATTCATTTGTAAGATTGGGATTTTAATGTCTATTTAAGGCTTTTGCCTGTGGCCACTAAGCAGAATAAAGTTCAAATCTAGTCTAGATCTTCCCTGTTTTCATATTTTCCTTTAACTCTATTGTAGGCAGATAAGAGTTCAAAAAATGGTGTTTTTGATGCTTAGGAGGCTTACAGCTTGCTTCTGTTGCTGTAGTTGTAAGCGTTGTTACTATCACAAGTAAAAGGAATGCTAAAATGAATTCCTTTTAGTGAAAAAGAACACGAATTGGGGTCACGACATGCAGAAGCTCAGGTGGTGCTACTTTCAGGCACATTTCCAGTGATGTCACTCAGGCGTGTTTCAGCTGTCCCTGGAGAGGGCTTTCCTTTCTGTTGGCTACCGGCTGTCTATGAGCAAGTCACTACCTGAAGTGAAGGAGGAGATCGTTGTTCTTCCTTTCACCTCATCACTTCCTTGTCTTTGCCATTAGTTACTTCCCTCCTTGTTTTCTTTTTGTTTGTTTGTTTTGTTTTGTTTGAGACGGAGCCTCGCTCTGTCACCCAGCCTGGAGTGCAGTGCTATGATCTCGGCTCACTGCAACTTCCACTTCCCGGGTTCAAGTGATTCTCCAGCCTCAGCCTCCCTAGTGGCTGGGACTACAAGCTCCCGCCACTGTGCCTGGCTAATTTTTGTATTTTTGATAGAGACGGGATTTCACCATGTTGGTCAGGCTGGTCTCGAACTCCTGACCTCAAGTGATTTGCCCACCTCAGCCTCCCAAAGTGCTGGGATTACAGACGTGAGCCACTGCAGCTGGTACTTCCCTCCTTCTTACCTTTAAAGTATCCCTTTTCCCCCATGTTTGACTTTTCTCCCCTGTCATAGAACCCAACCCATCTGTCTCATCTGAAAATATAGAGATAGCCTCCATTAATTAGCACCCCCTTTAAAATCTTTCTCTTTTTTTCTTCTTTCAGCTTGACTTCAAAAATGTGTACAGTCTCCACTTGTTCTAATAATGTTCAAGTACATCATTCTAACACTAAAAACCTTTAGATCCTTCTGTCCCATTAAAGTATTGTCTGATCTCTTGCTTTCCTTACTGATTGTAAAGGTGCCTGCCATGGACCTTGGAAAACGTCAGTCACCTTTTGTTCTTCACCAGTCTTTGGAGAATCCTTTGGGCTCATTCCCTCCATTTCCTCATCTTGTATTCAGCACCTTTTGTTCTGTTGTACTTACCTTCGTTATCATGCAGCTTCTTTGTAATCCTTGTGGTAAGCTAAAATTTGTCCTTCACCTCCCCTGCCACCCTAATATCTATGTCAAAACTGGAACGTGTGCATGGTACCTTATTTGGAAAATGGGTCTTTGCAGATATGATGAAGTGAAGGATCTTGAGATAAAATAATCCTGGATCAGCTGGGCGTGTCCTAAATGTCATCACAAGTGACCTTATAAAAGAGGCAGAGGGCAATTTGACACCACATGCATACACATCACAAGCCAAGGAGTGCCGAAAACTTAGAATCTTGAAGGGGCAAGGAACTGATTATCTTCTAGAGCCTCTGGAGAAAGCATGGCTCTGGCCCTGCCTACACCTTGATTTTGGACTTCTGGCCTCTAGAACTGTGAAAGAAGACATTTCTGCTGTTTTAAGGCATCAAGCTTGTAATAATTGGTTACAATGGCACAGGAAACTAATGCAATTCTCTTTTAACATTCTGGGCAAAATGATCGATTAGAAATGAGTTAATTTTCACAAGGCAAACATGCTGGAGTAACCAGCACCTAGATCAAGCAGTAGAACTTTACCAGCACCCCAGAAGACCCCTTCAAGCCCCCTTTAGCCATGGCCCATCCTCTCCAAGGTGTGCGCCATTGTGACTTTTAATATTGCAGAATCACACGGTGCCTAGTCCTTTGTACCTGGATTCCTCCTCCCAACAATGCGTTTGTGAGATTCATCCATGTTGTCATGTGTGGCTGTAGATTTTTCATGCTCATTACTGTATAGTATCCATTGTCTCTACATAGCATGCTTTTTAATTTCTTCTGCTGTTAATGGTTTACAAATAGTATGGCTATGAACATTCATTACATGAGCACATATCTGTGTTTCTATTGGGTATATAATGAGGAGGGGAATTCCTGAGTCCAGGAAGCCTCATTTCTTTCTGTACTCTAAGTTGACAGCCTCATCTACATTCACTGTTTCAGTGGTCACTCATTGCTGTGACTCTTTTTTTTTAGGCAGAGTCTCACTCTGTTGCCCAGGCTGGAGTACCGTGGCGCCATCTTGGCTCACTGCAAGCTCCGCCTCCTGGGTTCACGCCATTCTCCTGCCTCAGCCTCCTGAGTAGCTGGGACTACAGGCACCCGCCACCACGCCTGGCTAATTTTTTGTATTTTTAGTGGAGACAGGGTTTTACTGTGTTAGCCAGGATGGTCTTGATCTCCTGACCTCGTGATCCACCCGCCTCGGCCTGCCACAGTGCTGGGATTACAGGCGTGAGTCACCATGCCCGGCCTGCTGTTACTCTTAGATCTTTCTGCTTTTGATCTTTCTGCTGAGATTCAGAAGGACTGCTATCAGTAATATATTCACCCCCACTCCCCAATTTAGTGTGTTCCAATTTGAACTCAAGCTCCTATCAAAAAAAAAAAAAAAAAAAGTTTGGCCAGTTGTGGTGGCTCACACCTGTTATCCCAGCACTTGGGAGGCCTAGGCGGGTGGATCACTTGAGCCCAGGAGTTCGAGACCACCCTGGTCAACATAGTGAGACCTTGTTTCTACAAAAAAAAAAAAAAAAAAAACCAACCAACCAAACAAACAAAAAAACAGGTATGGTGGCATGTACTTGTAGTCTCAGTTACTCAGGAGGCTGAGGTAGGAGGATTGCTTCAGCCCAGTAGTTGGAGGTTGCAGTGAGCCATGATTGCATCACTGCACTCCAGCCTGATGACAGGGACCCTGTCTCAGAAAATACCACAAAACCTCCCTGTGTCCCTTACTATGTTAATGGCAAATCATTATCCTTAATTATCCATGTTCAAAGCAGAAACATCTTTAATTCTTTCTTTGCCTGTAGCCACCAAGTCCCTGAAGCCTGTTGAGTTTCCCCACGTGTTGTCTGTGTTAATTGAGGGACACGCTCTCTCGGATGACTCCCACACAATCTCCCAGCCCCCAGTCTGTGTAGTCTATCATCCATCTACAAATATCTTTCCAAAGTGAAGCTTAGATCCTGACATACGTCTTCTCAAACCTCATGGACATGGATGGATCCATCCATTGATTATAGGATCAAGTCAAAATTCTTGATGTTGTTTTTCTATGTTTTCATAAGTTTGCCTTCAACATCATTTCTATGAGAAATTACTCATATAAGGCTTTATCAGGAGGTGTTTAGTTGTATAATAGCATTATCTTCGATCACATTTTAATGATACATTGCTCAAAGGGTCTCCTCTGGGCATTTCTTGTCCTGGCTCTATGTGATTACCATTCATGGTGAGTTTACTGTGCCTAGCACACATGTAATCCTTACAACAGTTTTGTGCAGTAAATACCTATGTTGTTATTCCCAATTTATAGTTGAAGAAACCACAGCTCAGAGAGTTCAAGGTATTGTCTGACGTCATCCATCCAGAAACACAACTGGGATTCAAACACTGGAAGTCAAAGAACGGCTTGTCTGTTATTTACATGCTCATTACTCTTCTGGAGATGAGAGTGTTTCCTTTTCCAGCTCTTCAGCTCTGTGGAGTGCTTTACTGAGGCTGCGTGTCCTCCTGGCATTGAGCTGTGGCTCTAGGTCCTGACCTTCTGGTCTGGTCACCTCCGAAGGATGTGTGCTTTCTCTGCCTTCACATTCTCTAAAGCTGAGCTCTTGCAGCTATTGCCCGGGTAAGGGGTCTTTAGTTATTATAACACCCATCTTAGTTTTGCACCCTCCTTTGTCTCTGTTTCACTCCTCCTTCCTCTCCCTCTTTTTCTGTTCTGTCCCTCCCTCCACACTAGGTTTCTCCCTTTTCCTCTCTTCCCTTTCCTTTTGTAAGTGTAGTGGCTCTCAACTCTTTTTAAGGCCAACCTCTGGAAATGCAAAATATCCCTCTGATTACCTCCCTACCAGGCCTCACTTAGCAGATTAACAACAACAACAAAAAGCCAGCAAAACACTTCAGTGTAATACAATGTCACCAATAAGAAAATTAGGGCTGGGTTGGGGAGGTTAGGTATAATTTGCTTTAGCAATATAAGAATGATTAATGTTTGAATCACCATGCATACATTTATTAGAGTTTAGTGATGAGGAAATTATGGACCAGAATATACTGTTGATATAAATTTGCATCATTTTACATGGTATAATTAACCAAATAACACACAAGAAATTAAAGGGAGGCTGATGAAGCTAAAAGAGTAGTCATTTGTAGTAGGGATTGCCCAACTGTGACCAATTCAAGACTATGATGATAGATGATGCTTATGTCCTTCTTGAAAATTTCAACAATCCTAGCTGTATAACAGGACTTTTGCAGTTTCCCGATGTTATTTACTTGCCAAACTTTAGAAAACTGACTTGGAGTCTTTAGGAGACTCTAACAGGACATGACTTTTAGGTCAAATTTCAGCAAATACCAATTAACATCTTCCCTCAACTCTTCTCTTCACAAGCAGCAGCAACTCATGTGAGATATTTAACTAACAGATACCTTATTATGAAGGGAAATTCAATTTAAAAACCCCACAGACTACCAGCCACTGCCATTCGATGACCAAAATGCAATTAAGCTTAATAGTTTAATGTTATTACCCTAAAAATTTTATTATGCTTTAATAAACCCCTGGTAAACCTCATGTTATCCTCCACTTAACATTAACTCAATCAGAACGAGGAAACAAATTACACCTTAGGTAAAAATGTAGGAGATTTTTGTGTCTTTGTCTATACTTTTAAATGACTAACTTTCTTAAATTTCTTTTTTTTTTTTCTTTGAGGCAGAGTCTCGCTCTGTCGCCCAGGATGGAGTGCAATGGTGCTATCTCGGCTCACTGCAAGCTGCGCCTCCCCGATTCATGCCATTCTCCTGCCTCAGCCTCCTGAGTAGCTGGGACTACAGGCACCCGCCACCGCACCCGGCTAATTTTTTTTGTATTTTTAGTAGAGACAGAGTTTCACCATGTTAGCCAGGATGGTCTCGATCTCCTGACCTTGTGATCCGCCCGCCTTGGCCTCCCAAAGTGCTGGGATTACAGGCGTGAACCACCGTACCCGGCCCTAACTTTCTTAAATTTCTAAATGTGGCAGTTTTACTCACAGTATTATTACAACAACTCAGATAATTATTAAGTACATTTACTCATGAAATATATAATAAGACTGGTATGATTTGATCCCCAAATCTATTTTCACATCTCACTTGTGTTCTGAACTTGTGAATTTCTGTCTCCTGTAAGTTTAGGATGTGAGTCAGTGAAGAGTTAAAAGAGCTTGGACTCTAGAGCTGGATTGCTTGGGTTTGAATTCCAGTGGCAACACTTTCTAGCTGATTTTTGGGAGGTACATTCTCTGCTTTAGTGTCCTGAAATAATACCACCAATCACAAAGGGGTATTAGGAAGATTGAGTTAATATTTGAAAAGCATATACTGTCTGACACATAGTAAGTACTGAATATATGTTTATAAAATGAAATGGATAAACTGTTCCTCCTATAAATGGGGCTCAGGAATTCTTGAGTATCAAGTGTTTGTTTAATTTATTATAATTACATCTTCATTTGTATTTTTAATATGTCTTAGGATCATTTCACAAGGAAGATAATTTTCACCTGTTTATTTTACTACTTTTGAGAAGGTACCCAGCAGAGTCAGAAAGTAGCCACGGATAATATTTTCTTTAGTTAGGTAATGAAATATTACTGTTTAAACAGTGCTGTGTTTCTGGAAGTCCTAGTGAATATAACAAGGCAAAAACAAACAAAAAACAAAAGGCATACAAATCGGAAAGGAAAAAACAAAATCACTTCTAGTTGCAGATGATGTGACTGTCCATGTAAAATAATACATATAAAATAATATATATGAAAAAAGCTTCTAGAACTTATAATTGAGTTCAGTTAAATTTCAGGATACAAGATCAATCTACAAAAATTATTGTATTTTTGTATGCTAGCAATGAGCAATTGTGATTTGAAATTTTTAAAAACAGTACCATCTATAATAGCACCAAAAAGAGAAAACATTTAGGTATAAATTTAACAAACTATGTGCAGGATCTACATGTTGAAAATTATGAACTACTAATAAAAAAACGACGGCCTAAGTAAGTGGAGAGATATTCCATATTCTTTTTTTTTTGAGGCAGAGTCTTGCTCTGTCACCCAGGCTGGAGTGCAGTCATGTGATCTTGGCTCACTGCAGCCTCTGCCTCCAAGGTTCAAGTGATGCTTGTGCCTCAGCCTCCCAAGTAGCTGGGATTATAGGCATGTGCCACCATACCTGGCTAATTTTTGTATTTTTATTAGAGACAGGGTTTCACCACGTTGGCCAGGCTGGTCTCGAACTCCTGGCCTCAAGTGAGCCGCCTGCTTCGGCCTCCCAAAGTGTTGAGATTACAGGTGAGATATTCTATATTCATGGATTGAAAGACTCAATATTGTTAAGATGTCAGTTCTTTCTAAAGTGATTTTTTAGATGCAACACAATTCCAATCAAAATCCCAGGATTTTTTTGTGGCTATCAGTTGATAGATATCAACAGCCAGCTGATTCTCAAAATTTACATAGGAAAGCAAAGAGAACAACTAAAACAGCCAAAACAAATTTGAAAACAGAATAGAGTTGAAAAACAGAATAGAGTTGACCTACCTGATTTTAGTAGCTACCTTAAAGCTCCAGCAGTCCGAACAGTGTTGTGTTGACAAAGGATAAACACATAGATCAATGAAATAAAACAGAGAATCCAGAAAAAAACCCACCAAAGTGTAGCTAGTTAATGTTTGATGAAAATGCAGAGGCAATTCAATGGAGAAAGGACAGTCTTTACAACAAATTTGAACCTTGACCCATGCCTCACACCATATACAAAAATCAACTCTAAATGGTTCATAGACTTAAATTTAATATAAAGCTATAAAACTTCTAGAAGAAACCATAAAAGAAAACTTTTGTGACCTTGGGTTATGCAAAGATTTTTTTCAATACCACACCTGAAGCACAATCCATTAAAGAAAAAGTTGATGAACTGGACTTAATTAAATTTAAATACTCTTCTCTTGTAAAGACACACTTAAGAGAATGAAAAGACAAGTCATAATCTGACAGTATCTGCAAATTGCATATCTGACAGAGGAACAATATTCAGAAAATATAAAGAACATTCAAACCTCAACAATAAGAAAACAAACTCAACAATAATTTTTAAATGGGCAAAAGCATTGAGTACTTAACCAAATAAGATATACAGATAGCAAATAAGCACATGAAAAGATGCTCAACCTCATTAGTCATTAGGGAAATACAAATTAAAACCATAACGAGGTACCACTACATACCTATTAGACTGGCTTTAGAAGAAAAACGGACAATACCAAGCGCTGACAAAGATGTTGGACAGCTGAGATGCTCCTCATACTTTGCTGGCGGGAATGCAAAATGTTTGAGTCACTTTGGGAGAGCTTGGCATTTTCTTATTAAGGTAAACATACCCTTACCTATGACCCAGTAATCCTACTCCTAGGTCTTTACTCAAGACAAACGAAAGCATGTGTCTATATAAAGACTTGTACATGAATAGCAACTTTATTCAAAATTGCTCAACCTGGAGACAACCCAAATGTCCTCAAACCTGTGAATGGACGTCTATGGATGATTCTCACGTGCATTTTGCTAAGTCAAAGAAGCCAAACCCAAAAGGCTACATACTGTATGATTCCATTTATATGACATTCTGGGAAAGGTAAAACTTTAGGGACAGTAAATAAATCAGTGGTTGCCAGGGACTGGGATTTGGGGTGTGGAGAAGACTAACCTCAAAAGGACAGCATGAGGGAGATTTTTGGAGTGAAGGATCTATTTTGTATCATGACTATGGTGGTATGTACTCATTTTTCAAAACCCGTTAGACTGTACATCAGAGACAAAGAGAATGAATTTTGCTCTATGACAATTAAAAAGTAAATTTAGAAAAGAATAGAAATGTCTTAGAACAAGTCACTTATTTGAATTTGAAATAGAAAAAAGCCAACCTTTTTCTGAGTTACCATACTGTATTACTGTATTTTAAAATTATACCAATAAGCACCTTTCAGTGTTCTTTATAGCATCCAGAAATGGATCTGTTCCTGTTTAGATGTTCAGAGGTAATAAATATACCTTACTTTGCTTGCACCATTTGTTTTAAATGTCTAGGCTGGGCACAGTGGCTCGTGCTTGTTATCCCAGCACTTTGGGAGGCTGAGGCGGGCAGATGACCTGAGGTCAGGAGTTCGAGACCAGCCTGGCCAACATGGCGAAACCCTGTCTCTACTAAAAATACAAAAATTAGCTGGATGTGGTGGTGCACACCTGTAATCCCAGCTACTTGGGAGGCTGAGGTAGGAGAATCACTTGAACCCGGGAGGTGGAGGTTGCAGTGAGCTGAGATCGTGCCCCTGCACTCCAGCCTGGGAGACAGAATAAGACTCCATCTCAAAAAAAAAAAAAAAAGTCTAGTTTCTCTCTTAATCTGAAAGTTTTCTGCAGTGTTTTTATTTTATTTTAGCATCTAATTCCACATGTCAGTTCTCTGGAAAAATTTATCCCCTCCTTTCATTACTTTAACTTAGCTAGTATTTTTCTTTGCGTGTCTCTTATTTTTCATCAGTAAGTGTTTTATTTGGTTTCTTACAGCCCTACATTACACAGCTTCTTGATTTTAAAGCAATGTGATTGACTGCTGAGTGGCTGGCACCTGTGGGAGGAGGAAGCTGTGTGGGTGCAGGAGGCAGCTGGGCTGTGTGGGTAGGATGCAATGACTCACTTTTGTCATGTGTTGATTTTTGATGCAGAAATGTTAAGGACCCCAAAAGAAAACTCTTTATTTGTATTAAAGAGTCCTTAAGTCATTTTTAGCCTTGAGGGGGGAAAAAAATCTTCTGAAGCTCCTTTGACCTGTCTTCCCACTTCATAAACTTCTGTGTCTTTTACCTCCATTTCATCTGATTGATTTCTCATTCACCAAAGTTTAATGCTAATTTCATGCTCATTAGACAAGGTGGACTCTGCACCAAACAGCTTCTCAAGCATCTGCGGTATTTTTATGTGCTGTACTTTGGTTTTATATTCCATCACACAGGTCTTGAATGTTGTTCATTTCATATTTTGATAGGTTCCTAAATTGTGAAAGTAATCAATGTTCATAATAGAAATTGTGGGAAATATAGAAGGTATAAAATAGAAAAATAAAATAATCCATAATCCCTATAACACAGCTATTACCAACAAAAGTTGGTGTACAACTTTTCAGGTATTTTTTATGCACATGGATATATACATAGAATGTAAACATCATAATGCACTCATTATAATGTATACATTATATTTTTAATGTATATGCTATACATGGCAGTATGTATATTATATTTTACTTTTTATTTTTACTTAATATAGTTTGAATTTATCCCCTGTTGCTAAGTATTCTTCTACTTTTTTCTTTTTCTTTGGTTACATGATTTCCCATTATTTGAAATTATTATATACATATATATCATTATTACATGTATACACACACACGTATATAAACATTTTCTTACTGATAGGTGTTTAGACATTTTCCATTATTTTATTGTAAAAAATATTTTTTCAATGGACAGGTAAATCTATTCACATTTATAATAATTTTCTCAGAGTAAATTCCAAGGAATGGAATTATTGGGTCAGAGTGTACATAATTTTTAGGATTTAAGCCTTCTAGAAGTTTATACTTGGCTAGGGTGTGGTGGCTCATGCCTGTAATCCCAGCACTTTAGGTGGCTGAGGCAGAAGGATTGCTTGAGGTCAGGAGTTTGAGACCAGCCTGCACAGCATAGTGACACCTGTGTTAACAAAAAATTTAAAAAAATTAGCCAGGCATGGTGGCACACGCCTGTAGTCCCAGCTACTCAGGAGGCTGAGGCTGAAGGATCGGTTGAGCCCACGATTTTGAGGCTGTACATATATAGTGAGCTATGATTTTGTCACTGCACTCTAGTATGGGCAACAAACTGAGAACTGTCTGCCTTAAGAAAAAAAAAAAAAGGAAAAAAAAGAAAGAAGAAAGTTTACACTTCCCACAGCATAAAAGAGTGTCATTTCTCTGCATTTTCATTGACTCCTTTACTTTGCCCATTTCTTAGGCAAAACAATTGACATTTTATAGTTGGTTTAATGTGCATTTATTAGAAGCAAGATGTAGAGTAATTTCTCACATGTTTATTTACCATTTTAAATTTCTGTGAATTTGCTTGTTGATGTCTGTAGCATGATTGTCTAATGTAATGTTTTTATCATTGCCGAGTTATTTTAAATTGATCATAAGAGATGATTTATAAAGATATTAACCTTTCATCTCTCACATATTACATATATTTTTAAGAAATCATCTTCTTTTAAATTTGTTATATATTAACATTTTCATTGTAATTATGAATGGCTTCTGTTTTATATTTCCTAAATATTTATTGCAATTACAAAGGAAGCTCTTTATTTTCATAATAGTTTTGCATCTTGATGCCTTACTAAATTGTATTATTACTTCTAATAGCTATTCAGCTAAGTCTGTTGGGGTATTTGGTTGACATCCACAACATCTGCAAATAGAGATAGTTATCTATTTTATTTTCTAGAATTATATCTTCTTACTTTCTAGAAATCTTATTGCAGTGGCTGGGATTTTCAGAAAGCCGTTATATAGTAAGTAGTGGGAACAGTTGACAGCCTTTATTTCTGATTTTCATGGGAATATCTAAATGCACAAAGTTGGAAGTTGTTATGAAATGTATATTATTCTCTATGTTAAGGAAGTGCCTTTATATTTTTAATTTGCAGTTATTATTTTTTAATTTAAAATTTTTATTCTTCTTAGAGCTAGGGGTCTTGCTGTGTTGCCCAGGCTGGCCTCAAACTCCTGGCCTCAGGTGATACTCTCAACTCAGCCTCCTGAGTAGCTGAGATTACAGGTGTGTGCCACTATGCCCAGCTCAGCAATTATTTTTAATGAGAAATGGATTGAGAATTTTAATTAATGCACTTGGAGCATATTCAAGATGCTGATGAGTTTTTTCCATTGAGCTATCCTTGCATTCTGCAAATAAATTTTAAACTCACGATCTAGGTCTTATAACACTTGGTACATTTTGTTAGTTTTTCTTTCATATTTTTGTTTATAGCCATAAAGGAGTTTTAGACTAATCTAAATTTCATTTTTGTGACATTGTCAAATTTTGATATCACATTTCTACTACCTTGTTACTGGTCATCTTTGAGCCTTGGATGGATTTGCATCTGTGGTTATATTCCCCTTCGTTATATTTTCTATACCTTTTTTCTCTCTTTTGTTCTTGATTATACTTACCAGGGACTTACTAGATATCAGTTATTTAACTCTAAAACCCAGTTCTGTATTAACTAATAAGCTTACCTATTTATTTTTTTTAAATCTCGTTTTATATGTGTTATTGCTGTTTTTTAATGAATCTGCTTTTTTTTTTAATTTCCTTATTTGGAATCTTAGTTAACGTGTTTTAATGTTGAAATTTATGAGAGAGCATTAGCCCCTGCTTCCCACCATTGCAAATTCTCCTCGGTTTCCAGTAATCACATGATCTCCTTCTTCTTTAAAAAAATGCAGGTTTGGTCCAGGCATGGTGGCTCATACCTGTAATCCCAGCATTTTGGAAAGCTGAGGCAGGAGGATTATTTGAGGCCAGGAGTTTGAGTTTAACTTGGGAAACATAGGAAGACCTTGTCTCTAAAAAAATTTTTTAATTAGCTGGGCGTGATGCTGCATGCCTGTAGTCCCAGTTACTGGGGAGACTGAGGTGGGAGGATCATTTGAGCCTAGGAGTTCAAGGCTGCAGTCAGCCACGATCATGACACTGCACTCCAGTCTGGGTGACAGCAAGACCTTGTGGGGTGGGGGGAGCGGGGAGAGATAGCATTAGGAGATATACCTAGTGTTAAATGACGAGTTAATGGGTGCAGCACACCAACATGGCACATGTATACATATGTAACAAACCTGCACGTTGTGCACATGTACCCTAAAACTTAAAGTACAATAATAATAAAATTTAAAAAAAAAACAATAGTAGTTGTTCATAAAAAAAAAAAAAACAGAAAAAGGGGGTTTGTTACATTTTATAAAACCACTTGCAGGTAGAGCTGCAAATTCAAAATTCAGTGATAAATTAAGAGAGAAAATCCCTATCATTTCCTTATTTCCTCTTTTGAATACTAAGATAATTCAAACCAAAATGTGCTGATTGGGCATTATTTGGGTGTCATTCTTCGGGGGACTTTGTTTTCTGTTTGCAGATATTGCGGTGGTGGAGATGAGCGATGCCTTCCGGCAGCCGTCCTTGTTTTACCACCTTGGGGTGAGAGAAAGTTTCAGCATGGCCAACAACATCATCCTCTACTGTGATACTAACTCGGACTCTCTGCAGTCACTGAAGGTACCTCCCTTGTTTACTGAATGTTTCATTTTAGCATCAGCATTTCAGGGATACCAGTTTGTCATCCAAACATTTTAAGTAGCTTTTATTTGTGAAAGACGTTTATATATGTGGGTAGTATGCACCAATTACTAGTCAAGTTGGGAAGTTTATCGAGAATTCACTGTAGAAATTTGATGACACGAGTAGGAAAAAAGTTCACATTGAGTTCTGAGTTTCAGTTATGGTTGTAGGGGAGGAGACTGTGTAAATAGGAAGTCATTAGCGCAGACATGGAGAAGGGAGATTGCATAAGGTATGGTCAAGCCTTCATGCTTTGTCACTTTTGGGAGCTTCATGGTGCTCACCAGTCTCCCAAGTAAAAGTACACTTCCTACTTGAAAGTGCTCTGAGAAATTCTCTCTGAGTATACCAAAATAGTTGCCATCCTCTTTCACTAGGGTATGATTTAAACTAAGATGGGAGAAAAGGAAGAGAAACTTACTATGTTTGTCTACAAAATTCAACCTGTCTCAATGTCATTCTCTCCAGTAATAGGAACTTAACTGCTATAAAGGCATTTCCTCCATCCAAAGAAGTTTGCCTAAAATGCTTTTTGCCAGGCCAAGTGATTTTACACTGTGTGTTTCTTTGAAAAGCATCCCACAGTTCAGTGAATCGCATGCTGAGCTTGCCATCATCCATTTCCTTTGTGAAACTTCCAGCTAGCTTCATGTGGCTTTTTCTCAGCTCTGTCTTCCAGTTCCCAAATCTGAGCCAACCTTGGGACATTGAGCTCTAGAATCCTGAACCATATTACTAATGACTTAGCAATTGTTATATGAGTATCTCTAACCCATATTTCATGCAAAAAAGTCTGTAGTATTTTGCATTCTGAGTATTTAAAGCATGTGTGGCTTTCTTTGAGAAATCTGCAGAACTTCATTGAGCAAACATACCTACTACATGCCAGGCATTGTGCTGGTGATTGACAGGTATATCCCTTTCCAGAATACTCTGAAACAGTTCTAAGAGATTTGCCCCTACTTGTCCTAAGTCTGTTTTTTTATCCTAGAGCAATCCTTTACCTGGAGCAATCCTTAAGCCCCTCCTTAATTTTCCTCCAGATTTACCCCTTTAATTAGTACATCATAAAATGTTGTAACTCATTTTTAATTAGACATTTTGATTTGCTGCTATTTGCAACCCACATTAGTATTTGATGAAGGAATTAGATTATTTTATTTAGCTCTTTTCATTTTTCTTTGGGTTAAGTTTATATATTTATTTATTTATTTATTTATTTATTTATTTATTTAGACAGGTTCTCGCTCTGTCACCCAGGCTGGAATGCAGTGTCGTGATCACAGCTCACTGCAGCCATGACCTCCTGCGTTCAAGTGATCCTCCCTCTTCAGCCTCCTGAGTAGCTGGGACTACAGATGCATGCTATCTCACCCAGCTAATTTTTCTCTTTTTTGTAGAGATGGGATTTTGCCATGTTGCCCAGGCTGGTCTTGAACTCCTGAGTTCAAGGGATTCTCCCACCTTGGCCTCCCAAAGGGTTGGGATTATAGGTGTGAGCCGCCACACCTAGATCACCTAGATAGATTAAGTTTATTTAAGCAGGCCCTATAATGTTGGAGATTTTTTTACTCTCTACATTTTTTTGCTCTTGCTCGTACTAGTATCTGGTGGTTTAATTTTGTGCCCATACTTTCCTAGGGAAGTATTTTTAAATGAAATAAACTTACATTTGAGAGAAAGAGATAAAGCTAATCTTACCACACATATGTCTGGAACAAATAAACTGGCTTATTGTTTTAAGCTAGCCTTTGTCTAGGAGTGTTATTGGCATTTGATTGAAGTAGTTCCTTAAAAAGGCTAATGATGTCTAAACTGTGCTCATTTATCTTGTACATATTATCTGCTTCTTACTGAGTATTTACTATGTGCTAGGTACCAAGTGCTTTATCTGCATACATTTTCAAATTCTTAAAGAAGAGGCTGGGTGTGGTAATCCCAGCACTTTGCGGAGCTGAGGCAGTTGGATCACTTGAGGCCAGGAGTTCAAGACCAGCCTGGCCAATGTGGTGAAACCTTGTCTCTACTAAATACAAAAATTAGCCAGGTGTGGCAGCACATGCCTGTAATCCCAGCTACTTGGGAGGCATGAGAATCTCTTGAACCCAGGAGGCAGAGGTTGCAGTAAGCTGAGATCACACCACTGCACTCCAGCCTGGGCGACACAGCAAGACCCTGTCTCAAAAAAATCACAAAACAAAGAATAATAATAATAATAATTCTTAAAAGAGCTCTGTAAGATGTATTTTCTATTAGCATTTTTTTAGTATCACAAACCGAAGCTCAAATAAATTCAATCATTTGCCTAAGGTGATATAGCTAGGAAAATTTGGGATTAGGACTGCCTGACTCCAAAGCCTGTTGCCCTTGACCGCTAGGCATTATTGTTAGTTACTTCTAGTTAAAATTATATCATATATTCCTGCTGAGTGTGTTCATTTAGAAAAGCCTATCAGCTATGCCTCCTGAGTTTTCCTAGGTAACATCCGTCTTTTTTTCTTTTCCTAACTTAAACTTTTGCTGTTTTCTTATTTAGACTATTCCTAGCCTGGTAGGTCATGTGTCTGGTTGCAGAGGACAGAAATATCTGGGATAGGAAGCATATTTGGCAGTCTAGCAATTCCCTCTGAGTCCTGAAAGTTCCTCAGGTCCTATGCTACCGAAAAGAGTTGGGGTGTGTGTGTATTTTTAGTTTTATTCATTTCTGGGCAATTAGTTAAAGATGTAACCCTTATTCCTGCCATTGACCAACAGATAGGAAAACTGCAATGAAAGAAGCAGAACAAGAGATATTTAAAATAATATATCATGTAAGGATTAGCCAAGTGAAATAAAAACAAAGCATTTCTCTGTTTTCACAGGGCAAAGGCAGTTTTAGAATGCTATTCTTGTCATATGTTTAGTTTCACTTAGGTTGATTCTTTGGCCATCTAGAAAGTACAGCTGCACAAGTTTTATTTTAATCTGCTGCTCTTTGTTGAAGACTGCAGTTTCTCTTTGGTGGCAAATTCTCAGGAAGAAATCGTAGAAAAAAAATTTTTTTTGTTTTAATTTAAGCTCCTGGAAAAGTAATGGGAGCTATAAAAGTACTTTAAAAATCTATGTCTGAAGTATAATTTGAAAGGATATTTAGAATCTAGTCATAGCATTTAATTGTAATAAGATTTATATCCATTGTTTTAAATCACAAGTACTATTTTGTTGTACTAAGAATGAAAAATTTTACTTTTTTTTTCAAGAGAAGATGATCATTACACTTTGAGAGAAGGAAGTTGATTTTTTTCTTTTTCTTTTTTTTTAGCGCAATGGAGCAATCTCAGCCCACTGCAACCTCCGCCTCCAGAGTAGCTGGGATTATAGGCACGTGCCACCATGCCTGGCTAATTTTTATATTTTTAGTAGAGATGGGGTTTCACCATGTTGGCCAGGCTGGTCTCGAACTCCTGACCTCAAGTAATCTGCCCACCTCGGCCCCCCAAAGTGCTGGAATCACAGGCGTGAGCCACTGCGCCCGGCCAATTCTTTTTCTTTTCTTTAACATTGTAACAACACTTTTATTTTTTACAATTTTCTTTAAATCTCATGAGAATTTCTCACGTGCCTACTAATGTTTATTGAGAGAATATCTATGCCAATATTTACATTGGTTTAAAATAAGAAATGCTAGTAACAATTATTTTCCGATTTATTTCATGCATTATGAAATGATCATAACTTCCACTTGGGGTCTCTCAGTAAGTGGTGAGTAAGTCTGGACACTCCTGGTCAATGAGCTGTGGCGCAGATGCATTAAACACCTCTGATGACTTAGGAGAAATGAACCTGTTTTGTGTAGAGTGAGGAAGTTGTTTTAATGAACTATCTCTTATCACTAGAAATTCCTTTATGACACCAGCTCTCAGCTTATCTTCTTGTGATCCTTTCCTCCACTCCCTTCCTCAGCTCCTCTATGTTCTGGGCCACTCCCCACTCACTTTAAACAATGCTACTTATAAAACAAAGCAAAACAACAAGATGAAACATGACTGCACGTGCCAGATAGTTGAGAATTAAAAGCTCTTATACTACAGATGGCCAGATTGTGGAGAGTGGGAAACCTACACACTGCTGGTGGGAGAGATGCTACCTTCTGAAGCGCAATTTGGGAATATTTAATAATATCAAATGAGCATATCACCAAGACTTAGTCATTCCGACCCTAAATGTATACTGTAAAAAAGTCTCTTGCATGCATAAGGAGATATAATCAAGAATGTTTATGTTAACATGTTTATAATAGCTCCTCCTCCCAAGGAAATGGAGAATTAATAGATACCTTCAGCTGAAATCTTTTTTTTTTTTTTTTTTTTTGAGACGATCTTGCTCTGTCACCCGGGCTGGAGTGCAGTGTTGCTATCCTGGCTCACTGCAACCTCCACCTCCTGGGTTCAAGCAATTCTCCTGCCTCAGCCTCCCTAGTAGCTGGGATTACAGGCTCCCACCACCACGCCCAGCTGATTTTGGTATTTTAGTAGCGACGGGGTTTCACCATGTTGGCCAGGCTGGTCTCGAACTCCTGATCTCAAGCAATCCACCCACCTTGGCCTCCCAAAGTGCTGGGATTACAGGTGTGAACCACCGTGCCCAGCCAGCTATAATCATTTAATGGAATATTATAGAGCACTTAAATCAGCTAGTGCTTTAGACATCGATATCAATATATCTCAAAACAACAGTGTTGGGGTAAAAAAATTACTTGTGTACAGTATCATACCATCTATATAAAATATCATCATGTGCAAGAGGATGCTTTTATACACACTTGTGTTATAAAAGGATAGACATGTGCATGGGAATTATAAACAACATTCAGAATAGTTACCTCTTAGGGGATAGGAATGGAATAAAATTGGGAAGGGAAGATGAGAGTTTTCAACTATATCTGTAATGTTATAGTTCTAAATCTAGGTGGTAGATCATGAGTGCTAATTTTTGTACTTTTTATATACTTGAAGTATTTAATAATTAACCTTTTTAAAAAAAGGAATAGGTTGCTATATTCTTTTATTTTTTATATCCATCAGGATAACGTATATGCGTTTTGGACAGTGGAATCCCAAAATATTTTTAGTGTCTTTTTTCTATGTTCTGGCTGTGGTTAGAAAGCTGCAGATATTTGGATATTTCCCTTTCTGCACTCAAACAGACTTTGTTCTCATTTTATCCATTACAGAAGTAATGTTTCTTGATAGATTGGTAGGCACATCAGTTAGTGGTGATGCAGTTTGTGTTGAAACATAATGATTATGTTTGATTATTTCTTGTTCAAAAAATTTAGTTGTATTTTTATCTTTAACCATTGCCTGAAAAGTTACTTTACGGATGGGATTTTCATTAATAGACTGTTCTCTGTGGCACCCTGTCTACATGCTTACTCCTTCACTATCTCACTGAATACAGAACACACATATGTGATGCTTGAAACCCTTACTCTGCTTTAGTGCATCTATTATTTTCTAGATTGGGATCTGGCTAGCATGAAATCTTAGGTGCACAAACCAAAATTTGTAACACTTCACTAAATTAGCCCTTAAAAATCAGCAAATTTTAATAATACAGCAGCTCCCCAAAACATTAAAAATAAAATTACCACATGATCCAGCAATTCCTCTTCTGGATATATACCCAAAAGAATTGAAAGCGGGATCTTAAAGAGGTATTTATATACCCACGTTCATGGTAGCATTATTCTTAGTAGCCAAAAGGTGGAAGCAACCCACATATTTATCAACAGATCATTGGCTAAACAACATGTGGTATATACATATAATGGAATATTATTCAATCTTAAAAAGAAAGGAAATTTTGACACATGGTACAACATAAATGAACGTTGAAAACTACTGCTCATTCGAGCAGTTCTGTGATACCTAGGCCCATGATCTTTTATCTGCAGGCACTGAGGGACCCAGTCTCCTTTAGGACTTAAACATGGAGTCTTGTCTTTCTGGCATTCATTCATATCCATTTGAAGCAAATGGTTATAGTTTTGAAAATAGCAGTGATGTCCATGTGTAAATTTTGATGATTATACCAGTTTGTAAATTGGTGAGGACACCTGGTAATTTGTTACAAATACCTCACACTTAAATTGAATTCTTACCTGTATTTGGAGAATCTACTCGGATTCCAGAGTGTTCTTAAACCCATAAAAACATTTATCTCTTTTTTTGTTTTTACAAACAAAAAACAGTACTTCCTTTTGTTAAAGTTTTGCCTCCCTTATCAAAGTAAATAAGATGAATTTGGTTTTAGCTTGAGTTGTGCATGGAATTAAAATTTTTATTTTTCAAAGGTTTAGGATTCTTTTAGTTTAACGAAGAATTTTTTGCTGGATTCTTTTCAGCATTTTAAAAATTATCAACTTGTTAGTGGTACAAAGTACACATTTAGTAAATGTTTTTTAAAAACATCCTTGGAAAATATGATCCTATAAAGTGGTTTCACAATTTGTGAACCGGAAACATTGGCCCTACCCCTTTTTAATAGTGCTGCCTCTGGACATCTCTGAAAGTCTCTAGCTTACTTTATAACCAGCTGTTGATTTAAAAACCCTGGGACTCTGTACTCTTCCTGGTTCAACGTTGCTATCCCGTACACTTCTTTTCATTTGGTAGAAACAATCTTATTCCTTTATTTTATTTATTCAGAAATGATCTAACTTTCATCTAAGCTATAATCATTCCATCTCAAATTGGGGAAAGAAAGAGGTAATTTGTGGGGAGGAGCAAATAAGCAATTCATGTAACACTGCTTTATGAAGGTTTTCTCTGAAGATCTTGAATTGACAAGCTAGATGAATGATTTATTTAGCAGGAGTTGACTTCCCAATTGTAGAATCACTGAGGTTATTGAAAGGGCTCAAGACTGGAGAATTCAGCTTTCTTGGATGTCAATTAGCAATAGTATACCTTCTAAGGAATTATGTGTAGACTGGATAAAATATGCCCTTGCTTTCTCCTTCCTGATACCTCTTAAACCACCCTCACTCCTTGCCCACTGTTTTGAACCTCTTATTACCATTTTGTCTAAGAGGCGATGCACAATGCCATTATATGACTGTGGGCACCAGCTATTTTTCTCATTTGTAGTGACTCTGGTCATAGGCCTATGATTTTGAATACCCTTAAAGAGCAAGAAGGACTACCTCTGCACACAGAGGAAGGAGTGGGGCAAGCCTTGCTGGATTATCTTTCTTTTCATTTATTCTAAATAAATGACTCTTTCTGTGGAAGTTGCTCTTTTTGGCGTTGTAACCCATCACCCTCTTTGGGCCTTTTTAGAATATATCTTTGAAACTATTACTGAAATATGTGTGTGTATTAGTTCATTTTCACGCTGCTGATAAAGACATACCTGAGACTGGGTAATTTATAAAGAAAAAGAGGTTTAATGGACTCACAGTTCTATGTGGCTGGGGAGGCCTCACAATCATGGCAGAAGGTGAAAGGCACGTCTTACATGGCAGCAGACAAGATAGAATGAGAGCCAAGTGGAAGGGGAAACCCCTTATAAAATCCTCAGACCTCGTGAGACTTATTCACTACCACGAGAACAGTATGGGGGAAACCACCCCCGTAATTCAATTATCTCCCACCAGGTCCCTCCCACAACATGTGGGAATCATGGGAACTACAATTCGAGTTGAGATTTGGGTGGGGACACAGCCAAACCATATCAATGTGTAAAGTATGATTTACTGTAGAAAAATTCATTATACCTCCAACTTTAACAATACAGTTTAAGAAAAGTAATACATGCACTTGAATAATATGGCCCAATTAGGTGTTGCTGAAAGAAACAGCTGGTTAAAAAGAAGAAGAAGTTAATTATAATAGCAACACAGTATAAAGTGAAGTTTGTGTTAAAAAGCTCTGTTAGGCCAGGCACAGTGGCTCATGCCTGTAATCCCAGCACTTTGGGAGGCTGAGGCAGGTGGATCACCTAAGCCCAGGAGTTCAAGACCAGCCTGGTCAGCATAGTGAGACCCAGTTTCTACAAAAATTACAAAAATTAGCTGGTCATGGTGGTACGTGCCTGTAGTCCCAGCTACTTGGGAGACTGAGATAGGAGAATTGCCTGAGCCTGGGGAGGTTGAGGTTGCAGTGAGCTGAGATCACATCACTGCACTCCAACCTGGGTGATAGAGTGACAGAGTGAGACCCTGTCTCCAAAAAAAAAAAAAAAGCTCTATTAAATGCTTTATGTATAAAATGTCATTCGTCAGCATTCCAGCCAGTTTAGAGACAGATATCTACTTACGGCAAAGTTCTTCCACCAAGATATACTTATTTAAATATGAAAAGAAATTAATAGGGAAAGAAGAGAGGCTAGAATTCCTTTTAGGATTACTTTCCAGCTTTGGTATAATTTAACCTGATTTTTGGTACAGGTTGTTTTAATTGATAGGTGTTCATATTCAAGAGAAGGATGTGTTCTTAGCCCCCGTCATGAATAACATAGGTGTAAAAGGTCTCTAGACCTGGCAGTGCAGGAATTGAGTTGGAGTTGTTTGCTTTGGTTTATTAATACCTCCTCCTATAAATGGCTTTAAAGTACTGCAAGTAGTTTCATTAACTTACTCCATTTGGCCTTTACATAGAACCCAATGAGACAGACAAGTTAGATATTATTTGGATTGGAGAGATAGAAGGTGTTTTCTTTTTTCCTTTCTTTTTTTTTTTTTTTTTTGAGAGGTCTGACTTTGTCACCCAGTCTGGGGTGCAGTGGTGCCATTTTGGCTCAGTGCAACCTCCACCTCCCAGGTTCAAGCAATCCTCCCATCTCGACCTCCTGAGTAGCTGGGTGTGTAGGCATGTGCTGCTACACCTGGCTAATTTTTGTATTTTTTTGTAGAGATGGGGTTTTGCCATGTTTCCCAGGCTTGTCTCAAACTCCTGGGCTCCAGTGATCTGCCTGCCCCTGCCTCCCAAAGTGCTGTGATTACAGGCATGAGCCAATGCTCCTGGCCAGAATATATTTTCTTTACAGAAGAGAAATGAGACGTGATGATTTGTTTGGGGAACACACACAGCTAGTGTCAGGGCAAGGATAAGCCCCATATTCTTTGACTTGTCATCTGGTACTTTTCTCTCGCAGTCTGTCCACAGATTTCATATGTTCTGCAAAAAGATGATTTTCTAGGATTTTTTTTTTAAGATTATTGAGATTTTTTTCTTTTAAAGCTTGAGCTTTTATGTAGGCATAACATGTAAACACAAAAGTCCTTTGTCTCCTATCTATCTTTAAAGACTCTGTGTCACGGCTTCGTGACACTTGTGTTGGATTACTCTCCCCGAGTCTGCTCAGCCTGTTTTAGCAGTGTGCAGAAAGGGTAAAGGGGGTGTTTCTCCTTCTCAGCAAGGCCTAGGAGGCCCAGACAGCCCATCTGGTAGTTCCTTGTTTTGCTTTTTTGACACATTGAAGTAAGAAGATGGAGCTGAGGAGTATAGGGATTATTCTTCTTTTCCCCAGCTTTAATGAAAAACTTGCCAAGTTCCACTAGGACAGAAAGACGGTTCAGAATGGAAGACCCAGAAAGTCACCAGCCAGGGCCAGTTTCTTTCCCTGGGCAAGAACTCCAAGCCTGCTCCTTTCTCTTCTTTCAGGAAGCTGAAATCCTGGTTCCTATTCCTGCTTCTCCCACCCCAAATCTGATTTGACTTGGCCACCCCATGCCTGCTTTTCCCACTTCTTCCCCTGGCTGCAGTTACCTAAATTTTAGGCACAAAAACTTTCTAATGGTGGAAATACTCCATTTAGTCATCCCTGAGGTGACCTTTTCAAACATTGTCCCAGAGAGCTATCAAAAGTTAGTCTTTGCCTTCAGATGAGCCCTGGACTAGATTTTTTTTGTCTTGCTTCCCTTAGTTGGTTATCAACCAATACCAGAAAATCAGGAAAAAATTTTTTTGAATGTTTCTGGTATAGCCGGGGCTACGCTGACCAAAAGCCCCCTAAAGACCTCAGACAAGTACGGAGTTGTAGTGGGGTAATGCATCTTCAGAAATGTGCCCCTGGTAAGGAACTGGAGTTTACATTGATTTTATCTTCTTATTCATAGGTACTTGAGATGAAAATTTCCATGAGCTGATGTGAAATAGAGCACTTATGTCTTAAATTTATTCCCTTTCCTTCCCACCCCTCTTTAGTGGATTTAATACAAATTAAACATTCTCTGCTGTAGGTACCTTTCAAGGTCTTATTTGTTGTTTATTTGGATTGAGTTAAATGCACAAACAGTACCTTTGCTCCATTAAAGTTGATGCCTCCTTTAAGGTTACATGATAAACTGTGAATAAACTCTGTCTCCTTCAGGAGAACAGGATTTGTAGCCCTTTAGCTTCTACAAAGCATAAGCAATAGCTAACAAGAATTCAGATGTTACACGAATGATTTTTCTTTCCCTTTTTAAGAGATGGGACTCTCGTCACCCAGGCTAGAGTGCAGTGGTGCAATCATAGCTCACTGTGGCCTCGAACTCCTGGCCTCAAGCAACCCTCCTGGCTCTGCCTCTTGAGTAGCTGGGATTACAGGTGCACACCATCATCTGGCTCAGGAATGATTTTAATAGAGTTTTATAATTTGCAGGCACAATCTGCAAGCATAATCTGAAATGCATGCATTATTAGGTATGCATAATCTGAAATGAAGATGGAGGAGACATGTAAGAGGGTTATTATTCCAATGAGCAATTCATAAGGAAGACATAGCGTATTGGCACTAAGCCAGTAGTGGCCATTTGCTTTTCTATAGAGCCTTCTGCTCACTCAGTACTCACCACTGCTCCCTTTCCTGCCACTTCCATTTCTGTGCCTGGTGCATCAAAAACAGAGTCAAGGGTAGAATATCTTGTATGCTGGGGGAGCATGAGGGCGTCTCTCCTAGCAGCACAAGGACAAGACAGACTATGAGAGCCCTTTAGGCAAAAGCAAATGATGAACACAGCGTCGGAAGAGACTAGCAATCACTTAGTCAACTCTCTTAGTGTCACATTAGAGAGAAGTGAAATGGCTAGCTGGGAGCAGAGCCATATTTTACACATATCTACCCCTAATTCATAGTCCAATATTTTATACATTCATTAATTTATTCATTTATTCATGCTTTTGTAGTACCTGCTATATGTCATGACATTTACTAGACAATCAGTCAGGATACAAATATGAATAAAATACATGGTCTTTGCACCCCAGGAAGTCATGATGTAGGGTGAGAGAATCATAGGAACAAAAATGTGCAATGTAGAAAATGAAGTGCTTTCGAGGACCTCTGTAGGAGGATTAATGACAACACAGATAAAGACATAATCTACTTCTGTTGGGGGTGTCATGGAACACAGTGAAGGCCAGCTTCACACAGGACAGGTTTCTTATACATTGCACAGAGGATGCTGCACAGAGAGGATGGAGAGGGCATTTCCTCATTACTCAGAGGGGAAGAGAGAAGGATATTCTATCAAGTGAGAGCCATATTTGCAAGCGTATGGTTTGCTACTCTGGAGAGATGCTCCATAAATCAAGTTTGAAAAATTCTGCATACTGTGTTCCTGGCTTTGTGATTATCCAACATTTTTCAGCTTCCTTGTTCATGAGCCATTTCTGCATGTGTGCAATATTAACTATTTGAAACACCTGCAGGAAAAGCCACTTTCAACCTTCCTCTACAATGCCACTCATCTGTCCCTTGATTTCCATTCCTGGGGCATCCCCATTGACTAAGCACTTATTATGATGTCTCTGGACTTTTTCAGTAGCCACCTAAATGCTTTTCCCCATCAAATACTAAGTACTGGCCAGGCACGGTGGCTCACACCTGTAATCCTAGTGCTTTGGGAGGCTGAGGCAGGCGGATTGCTTGAGCCCGGGAGTTAGAAACCACCCTGGGAAACATGGTGAAACCCCATCTCTACTAAAACTACAAAAATTAGCCAGGCATGGTGGCACGCACCTGTGGTCCCAGCTACTTGGGAGGCTAAGGTGGGAGGATTGCTGGAGCCTGGGAAGTTGAGGCTGCAGTGAGCCGTGATCATGCCACTGCACTCCAGCCTGGGTAACAGAGCGAGATCCTGTCTCAAAAAATTAAAAAAATAATAATTAATACTAAGTACCATCATCAAATTAGTCTGTGTAAAACTTTAACAAAGTTTACCTTTTATTTATTTGTCCTTCTAAGGTAATACATTCACTTGCTACAAACATTTAAAAGTACAAAATGATATACAGTGAAAATTTATTATTTTACCTTTATCCTCTAGTCAGCCAACCGACTCCATTGGCAACCACTGTTATTAGTTTCTTATACATCCTTCCGGAGAGATTTTATGAATTTACAAATTAGAATTTCATTTTTCTCTCTTTTGTACATGAATAGGAGCATAGGATAAAAAACTGTTCTCTGCTTTTTTTACTTAGCAGATCTGGGAGATCCTTCTCTATCACTTCATTGTTTGTTTGGTTCTTCATTGTTTTATTCCAGTGTATGGAGGTACTAGTGTTTATTCAACTAGTTTTTAGATGATGGCCATTTATGTTGTTCTCAGCCTTTACTGTTACAAATGGTGCCCCGTTATGTGCTGATACTTCTTTGAACATATCACTCAGCTTAAAAAACACATTGACTGCCAGGTGCTCACAAAGCAGAGTACTTGATTGTAGCATTCAAAGCCTTCTTCAATAAGGCTCCAAATAGCTTTCTAATCTTCCTTTTTGTATGTGTCAAAATGAACTTTCTGCTTTAGCCAAATGACTACGTTCAAGGGTTTTTTTCCCCCCCAAGTACCTCTTTAATTCACTCTTCCATAGGTCCCCAACTGAACTGTCTTCTTTAGCTCCCTGTGATAACGTTTATTGTTCCTCAAATGGGCCTTTGCTTTACCTAGCTCTCTGGCCTGGATCCCAACCTTCGGGCTTTGCCTTTGGAGGTCGTGTCTGTCCTTCACAGCTTAGAGTTCCACCTTCTCTTCTGAGCTTCCCAGGCTTTCTCAATCTACAGGAACATCTTTCTCTGATAAAGCATAGCCCTTGCTGTCTGTGTCATTCTTTTTACTTTTAGCAAGTGTGCGTATACACACATTTCCTTCCAGACTTACGTAAATATTAAACGTGTACATGCCCTTTTTTCATCAGTGAGATTGTGAGGTATTGAAGAATATCTTTTAGTCATTTTTTTTTTTTTGAGTCAGGATCTTGCTCTCTTGCCCAAGCTGGAGTGCAGTGACACAGTCATAGTTCACTGTAGCCTCAATCTTCAAGGCTCAAGTGATCCTCCTGCCCCAGCCTCCCAAGTAGCTTGGTCTATAGATGTGAGGTGTGTGCCACTACACCCAGCTAATTTTTCAATGTTTTCTAGAGACAGAGTCTCATCATGTTGCCTAGGCTGGCCTCAAACTCCTAGTCTCAAGTGATCTTCCGGCCTTAACCTCCCAAAGCACTGAGATTTACAGGCGTGAGCCATGGCACCAGGCATTTTTAGTGTTTTGTGTACATCTTCATGGCCCTCAGAACTACCCAGTGCAATTCTTTCCTCTGTCAGTTTTTGTTTTCTCATCTGCTATCCTTAAACATTCAAAAATCTTACATGCTCCTTTGCATGAAAGCCCTCGTTGGTTCTTCTTTGCCCCCGTGTGGATTCAGCATGCTGGTCCTGGGCTGAAGATGATGGCCACTCAGCCGGGCCTCACCTGGCCACACTCTTCCCTCCCAGATCTGGCTCCTTGCCTCAGCCAGATGGACTCGCCCTTGAGGCTCCACAAATGCCTTACTATTTCTGTTTCCATGGCAACATTCATGCCATCCTTTCCAATATGCTGTTTCCTTTTCCCTTTTCTAAATGATGATTCCCCAACCTCAGTGAAGCCTTGATACAACAGGCTTTTCTAGATCGTCTCTCCAGTGTCTGTAGTCATGGTGAGGTATAGGAATAACAATACTGATAGTTAGCTTATATTGAGAGCTTTTATGTGTCAGGCACTGTATAGCTATATTATTTGTATGATCTCACTCACTCTTCACCACCTAGAAGATAGGCACACTGCCCATGTGTACTTATCCCATTCTTTTTTTTTTTTGAGGAGTCTCACTCTATCACCCAGGTTGGAGTGCAGTGGTGTGATTGGCTCACTGCAGCCTCCGCTTCTCGGATTCAAGTGATTCTCCTGCCTCAGCCTCCCGAGTAGCTGGGATTACAGTCATGCAGTCATGTGCCACCATGCCTGGCTAATTTTTGTATTTTTAGTAGAGATGGGCTTTCAGCATGTTGGCCAGGCTGGTCTTGAGCTCGTGACCTCAGGTAATCCACCTGCCTCTGCCTCCCAAAGTGCTGGGATTACAGGCATGAGCCACTGCACCCGGCCACTTATTCCATTATATTTCTTAATGAAAAACACACAAATTATGACTATTTTTTGTCAGATGTCTTGATTATCTGTGTGTGGATTTGCCGGTGGCCAATAGCCTTTATTTCTAGCTGCTCAGGATGTAACACACTGTTTTTTCCCCTCCCAGAGCGTGAGAGACATTGTGCTTAGGGAAAGCAAACTCGTTTTAACCTCCTCCCAAAGAGATGGTGGCTGATCAGGTAATCTGCAGAAATTATTTTTAGGTTATTCAGTTTGGGGATTTTACATATTTGTGTTGGTTTTTTGTTTTGTTTTTTAAGCCGCAGACAATACTTTTGTATTCTCCTGTCTCCTCCATAGATTGTAAACTTTTTGGGCCGAGCATGGTGGCTCGCACCTGTAATCCCAGCATTTTAGGAGGCCAGAGTGGGAGAATTGCTTGAGGCCAGGAGTTTGAGACCAACCTGAGCAACACAGTGAGATCTTGTCTCTACAAAAACAATTACTAAAATTAGCTGGATGTGGTGGCATGCACCTGTAGGCTTGTAGTCCTAGCTACTTGGGAGGCTGAGGTGGGAGGATCACTTGAACCCAGGAGCTTGTGGCTGTTCTGATGGTGCCATTGTACTCCAGCCTGGGCAACAGAGGCAGACCCTTTCTCTAAAATAAGTAGATAGATAGATAGAAAACTTTTCAGATGCAGGAACTGAATCTACACTTCCTAAAATTTCTAATTGCTAATGTCATTGTTAATACAAATTTCCCCACATAGTTCAATAAATGTTGTGGAATTATTCAGTTTTGTATTAACTTGTGGTATATTTTTTTTCTTGTTTTTCAGGAAATCATTTGCCAGAAGAATACTGTGAGTACTTTATTTAACCTTCCAGAGTTTTAAAAATATTTTCTTTTCCATTAACTAATCTTTGGTATTTTTTAAATCTCCACAAATTATTAATTTCTATCTCTGTTATTCCTCTTTAGATTTTCTGATATATCAATATAAATATGGTTATCAAAGTACTTCATTGTAGTGAAACTTTATTTTTCATAATGAGAGATGGCACTGATACCTGTCTTTTTCTGCATATAATTATGTTTTGGAAGAAAATGTTTCATAGTATATTCAGGCCAGGTATGATGGCTCACGCCTGTAATCCCAGCATTTTGGGAGGCAGAGGCAGGCAGATCACCTGAGGTCAGGAGTTCAAGAACAGCCTGGCCAACATGGTGAAACCCCATCTCTACTAAAAATACAAAAATTAGCCAGGTATGGTGGCGTGCTCCTGTAATCCCAGCTACTCAGGAGGCTCAGGCAGGAGAATCGCTTGAACCCGGGAGGTGTAGGTGGCAATGAGCCAAGATCATACCACTGCATTCCAGCCTGGGTGACAGAGTGAGACTATGTCTCAAAAAATAAATAGATAAAAAGAAAATATTTTATAGTGTATTCAATGTTGTGGAATTATGAGTGGCACTAAAGCAGCCTATATCCACACAGAGATACACACACATATGTGTGTATGTATATGTGTCTGTAGTATGTTTCCATGGCAACATTCATGCCATCCTTTTCAATATGTTGTTCCCTTTTCCCTTTTCTAAATCATGATTCCCCAACCTAAGTGAAGCCTTGATACGACAGGCTTTTCAAGGTCATCTCTCCAGTGTCTGTAATCATGGTAAGGTATAGGAATAACAATACTGATAGCTAGCTTATATTGAGAGCTAGCTAGCTCAATATAATATAATTACATATACACTGATACATAGATACCTTCATCTATCTTCTACTTGAAGAGATTAAGTTCCTAAGTATTGTATTCTGCCTCTGAGACCACACTACAGAATTCCTACCCTCCACACAGAATTAAACAAATGTGAAAACATGAGAAAAGTAAATTTTAAACTTTAAAAATGCTGCGTGAAGAAGAATTATAATATAAAGTGGAAACAGCCTTGTTAGGCCAATGGTTGTGACCAATGGTTGTACATTTATTTCAGAAAGTAAGCCAGTATTTAAAAACCTTAAAGAATGTACCTCTGCAACTCGGAGTGAAGATAATATACAATATATTATAAAAGCCTGCACAAGATTTAAGATGACAAAATTAACAATACAATTGGTCATTTCTCCTTAAATCAGAAATTTTAAGCCTTTTTTTATAGTAGTGATTATACAACTCTGAAGTAATTTTGAAACTTATGCTTAAGATTTAACCAGGGCAGAGGCATATTTCAGCATAAATAATGTTGCCATTATAAACTCTTATCCTTCCTATCTCAACAGGAAATTAGCAATTATTGCTTCATGCTTCAATGCACTGTTTTTAAATACTGTTTAATTTGTTAAAGGTGTGAAACTGTTTAATTTATCTCACACATTTTTTTAAACAAATATTGATTGGACATGCACTGCACGCCAGGCTTTGGGCTTGGTGCCTCAGGGTTCTCACGGGGGAGGCTGGAAGTGGAAACAAGCACATGTGTAACTGTTGTGTAGACAGTCTAATTGGTAGAAAATCAGCAAACAAAGAAGCAGACAAATTAGAAAATGAATGTAAAGTGATGTGCTAAAGAGAGGGTAGCCATTATGTCAGTGTCCTTCAGAGAAGGTAGCACTCCCTGAGACCGGAATGGCAGAAAGAAGTCCGTCCTGCCTAGCCCAGCTTGGACTTGTGGAGAAGCAGGCTGATAAAAGAACCAAATATTGTACATTTTGAAGAAGTTGCCCGCTGACTTGAGAGAGAGGTGTTGCGTTTCAGGTGCTGAATGTCCTTATAAAAAGTTGAATATTTCGAGCATCTGTATCAATATATTTGAATGCTGAGAGCTTTTCCTTCCAGAAGCTCATTTCATTTTCAACACACACTTCTGTTTACCTTTATGTAGTTTCTAAAAATTGAAAACCAGAATTGGAGGTTTTTTTAAAAAAAAAAAAAAAAACGGTAAAAATAATTAATTAGGGGCCAGGGCAGTGGCTGATGCCTGTAATCCCAGCACTTTGGGAGGCTGAGGCAGGAGGATCATTTGAGGCCAGGAGTTTGAGACCAGTCTGGCCAACAGAGTGAAACCGTGTCTCTACTAAAAATACAACAATTAGCCAAGTGTGGTGGCACATGCCTGTAATCCCAGTTACTTGGGAGGCTGAGGCACAAGAAGAATCACTTGTACCCAGGAAGCAGAGGCTGCAGTGAGCCGAGATCATGTCACTGTGCTTCAGCCTAGGCAGCAGAGCAAGATTCTGTCTTAAAAACAACAACAACAACAAAATGAATTAGAATAAGACTAGATTTTGAGCTGTGGGATTTTATAGCATGTGTTGTTATTTTATGACCATGCCTCAGTGTTTTGAAATTTAAGGAAACAAGGTCTTTGAAGCAAGTTTAAATATTTTAGAATGAGTACTTTATTAATAAAGGCAGTTGTTCCACTTAAGGTGTCTGTTCTTGATCACATAGGAGTTGTTTTTATTTACTTTGGATTATCAGCTATTTCAAACTATGGGTTTGGTGGCAATCTGCACACAGAAAATACAGAAATAACATTTCTAAGTTACATGTGAGCCAACTTGGGAAATAAATATTCCCATGCTATTAGTTTTCATTATTTTGCAAAAGTGCTTTTCTGGGCAGTTGTACCTTTTTGAAAAACACAACTTTTCCTCCACTGCATACTCATTGGGCTGTCTCTTAGCTCAGGCCCAGTTGAATCCATGTGGCTTCTGCAGCTTATCACCCCCCTTTTTTCCTGACATTGGCAATGGGAAATTGAAAAAAAAAAAGGTTGCTTTAGAAACATAGGAAAGAAACTCCAAAGAATGCACTGAAGCCTAGAACTTGGGAAAACCCTTAGCATGCTTAGGTATTTTCAGCAAAGATTCTGAAGCCTTATACCATGGGGTTTGTTTCAGGAACTGCTTTTCTCTGCTGTTTGCGTACTCATTATTACCCCTTTACCTCTCCTCTGCCTAACACACACCCAGATATCTGATAGTCATTCTCTCCCAGAATTAGTTTTACACAGGTGCAGTGTTCCCCATTGCCCCATATTTCAATAATAATGTCTGATAAACTAATATATGTAGTATCAAGGTTTCTGAGGATACTAATATATGTAGTATCAAGGTATCAGCTAAAACTCTGATACCACTTTTCTGCTTTATTGGCTTTTTGGCTCTTTGTTCTCATTTTGTAACTTGGAGGATTGAGATAATTTTCGTTTGTAATTTTGAGTTACGTTGCTTATCTACAATAGTGTTTGATTCTGTTGTTCTTTTAGAACAATTCTCATAGTTGAAGCTTTAGGTGCTTTGGAAAGCAGCCTCTTTGGTATCCTTGCCTTTCTTTTCTGCTTCGGCAGTAGCTTGGGTAAAAGGATTAAATTGGGCGGATGTGCTGTGGGATCTTGGTAACATTTTAGAAGCAGGACATGTTCACTTTCCCTTTTCCAATTATTGTTTCCTCTTCTAATTATTGTTCCATGGAGGAGAACTTGAGACAGGAACAATTTAGCATACTTGATTTTCAAATCAAATCTCACTCTCTGGAGGTTCTTCTCGTGCTTTAACTGGAAGTGAGGTTTGGTTTCTGCTTCATTACCTGACATACAAGAAGCAGCCTTAAAGGATAACATAGTCATAAATAATTAAGTCCAGTCATAAGGGCATTTGGCATTTCTTGCCTGTTTTCTGTGAACAGTCATTTGGCTCATACAGGGTTCCCGTAGAAAGTGACAGAAGGTTAGAGAGCAGGTGTGTCTGCTGTAAAGGCCACTCAGGAGGGTACATAACCCCCTAGTGGGAAGGACATGCCATCTAGAGAAAGAGTCCCTGGGCTGGAGTGCCAAACATGTCACAGACCAACTGTACAATCTCTCTAAGTCTTACCTGTCTCCTCACTTTTAAAATGAGGGCCGCAGCAGCTTCTTTGTAGGTTGTGACCCACTGACTTATGACTGTTCATACCCTGGCACACGCACATGGTGAATACATGTTTGTACTTATTACTTAAGTGCTAAGGGTAACAGAAATGCTGTATTATTCTCCGTATGCTAATATGGCTAGGAATGGATAACCTGGACTTTTTTTGTTCCCCATAACGGCAGTAGTCGGGTGTCCCACATATCTTTTTCTAGTTCTCAGCTTCTGCCTTTTTCTATGATTTTTCTCATAGAGGTCTCTCCCACTTCTTTTGATTCTACCATATCCAATAATTCTCAGGTCTGTATTTTGGCTTGAAACTATTTTATGTTTCAATCACATATTTCTAGCTCTCTTTTGGACATTTTCTCATTAGGTGTCGTACCCCACCTCAATCCCAGCCTCTTTAAAAGTGACTATTTCACCCCATCCGACCAAGTTCAAATCTCAACCTTTTGAAGTTCTTCTCATATTTTAACTAGAATTCAGATTCTTTGATTAATTACCTGATATACAAGTGTCTTGAAGAGTCATGTGTTCATAAATAACTTAGTCTGGTTCTGCTTTCTGAATTCTTGCTTTCTGTTAATGATACCACTCTGTATAGGTAGTCGCCCTTAGAATTGCAGAGTTGCCTTTGATGCCTTACCCTTTCTCAGGTTGTTATCAGTTACCAGATCCAGCTGATTCCTTCTTCAGTCAAGCACGTGTCTGTTTCTCTATCGCCACCTCTGCCGACCTGGTCATGCCACAGCATGACTCATCTCCTCAAACCTCGTATCTCTTCCCTTTAGTGCATCTTGTTACCTGCCCAGGCTGCCAAAATGCACAGTTTTGATTGTGTATTTTGTGCATTTTGATTGTGCACTGTGAAAATGCACAGTTCTCCCTCCCTCCCTCCCTCCTTCCTCCTTTCCTCTTTCCTTCTTTCTCTCTCTCTTTCTCCTTCTTTCGTTTGTTCATTCGTTTGTTCTCCTTGACAGAGTCTCGCTCTGTCACCCAGGCTGGAGTGCAGTGGCGCAATCTCGGCCCACTACAAGTGATTCTCGCACCTCAGCCTCCTGAGCAGCTGGGATTACAGGCGTGCACCACCACACCTGGATAATTTTTGTATTTTTAGTAGAGACGGGGTTTCACCATATTGGCCAGGCTGATCTTGAGCTCCTGGCTTCAAGCAATCTGCCCGCCTTGGCTTCCCAAAGTGCTGGGATTACAGGCGTGAGCCATCACACTCAGCTGATTGTGTTTTCTTTCCTGCTGTGGATCCTTCTATGATTCTGCATTGTCCAGAATGTACAGTCTAACATCCTTAACTTTGCATTTAGTTCCCTTCCCTGAGCTCTGAGCTCCAGTCAGATTTGCTTACTCAGGGTATCCAACTCACTTTCCACTTTCATCCCTGCTCTGCTTTTGTTTGCACCAGTTTATCCTCGCTTGGGCATCATCCAGGAACCAAGAGAAGGTCAGTGAGCCCAGGTTGTAGTGGGCGAGGGGAGAGTGGCAGGGCTGAGGTTAGACAGGGGCAGAATCTGCGTAGTCAGGCCCTTGTACATTGCATTGCAATTTCTTCTTCCTCCCAAGAACAAGAGATGGGGCTTTAAGCAGCTGTGGGAAGTGATCTGAGGGAGGGTGTTGAAAGATCACTCTGATGGCTGAGTGGAGAGTAAATTAGAAGACAAGTGTGGAAGCAGGGGGACCAGTTAAAGCTGATGACAGTGGCTTGGGCCAGGTCCATTGGTGCATGGACTAAAGTGTTGGCCGAGAAGATGGAGGGAAATGGACAAATATGACATTATATTTTGGAGGCAGGACAGATGGGACTTCGATAGGATGTGGAAGGGGAAGGGAATGGAAGCATCAAGGATAACTTCTGGGCCTGTAGTTTTAGTAGTGGGAAGACAGAGAGCAGCCTCCCAGGGGGTGGATTTGAGCGGGATCTACTTGCAGCATCACCTTACATGTAGGAAGCCGTTCAAATGTGAACTTGTAGCATTTTCATATGTGTATGCTACGCCCTGTGACTAAATTATAAGTTCCCTGAAGGCTGAAGGCCATGCTTTAAACTACTTTTTCCAATAGCAATAACGTAGTGCCCTAGCCTTGAAAGATGGTGAATAAATATTTAATTGATGGATAGAAACTGTTCCACTCTTTTTTTGGTATCATCTGTAAGTCCTAATTATTTGAAGTAAGCAGTGAAAGGAATTGGGGAAATTTTCATTGTCGTAGGTCATAAATAAATAATGAGGCTTTTCTATTTCCCTTTGCATTTGGAATTATTTAAAATGAGTAAGACATGGGATTCTGTCTGTGCCGTGTCTCCAGGCCAGCTCCCCACTTGCTGGTGCCTCCTCTCTCCACAGATGTGCACTGGGAACTACACCTTTGTTCCTTACATGATAACTCCACATAACAAAGTCTACTGCTGTGACAGCAGCTTCATGAAGGGGTTGACAGAGCTCATGCAACCAAACTTCGAGCTGCTTCTTGGACCCATCTGCTTACCTCTTGTGGATCGTTTTATTCAACTTTTGAAGGTGGCACAAGCAAGTTCTAGGTAAAGTTTAATTAATAATGCCATTTGGTGATGATAATGAAGTGTTATTCTACTTCTTTATTTGTGCATGATATCAGGTGCTCCTGAGATATCAGTATGCAGCTAAGAACTAGGGGGAAAATGTTTATTATCCTCCAAGTAGATAAAATAGATGCCATATAATACATTTTATTGACAGAACCACAACAGAACAACAACTTGAAATCAGCAAAAAATTAAAAAGTCTACTAACTGCTTTATAGTGATGGTAGAACTAAAAATATATACAAAGCAAGTACAGAAACAATACCAGGATAAATGTACAGAGACTTCTAGTGTAAGGGCAAGAACACTTCAACTTTAATTAACTCTTAACTCTAATTGTTCTTTCAGTGAAGAACAATTATTTATATTAATAAATGATAGGCTGAGTCAGAAAGTTAAGGTTATATTATGTTCAAATCATAGGTACATCACGGCCAGTGCCGTGGCTCATGCCTGTAATCCCAGCATTTTGGGAGGCCGAGGTGGGCAGATCACTTAAGATCAGGAGTTCAAGACCAGCCTGGCCAACATGCCGAAACCCTGTCTCTACCAAAAACACAAAAATTAGCCAGGTGTGGTGGCGCACACCTGTAATCCCAGCTACTCACGAGGCTGAGGCAAGAGAATTGCTTGAACCCAGGAGATGGAGGTTGCAGTGAGCCAAGATCATGCCAGTATACTCTAGTCTGGGCAACAGAGTAAGACTCTGTCTCAAAAACAAAAACAAAAAACAAACAAACAAAAAAATCATAGGTACATCTAATTTATTTAGAACAATTTGTACTGGAAACAGTAAAATGGAAAACAGAGTTTTGGCATTTTAAGTGGTTTTTTGCAGGAAAATGTATTAATATGGAGTATCTTTACCTTTAATTCTTTCTGAAGGCAGAGTAATAAAAGAAATACATTGGCTTCTAAATTTCTTAAGAATGCCAGATATGTAAGATATTTATTTAGGCATCTGAATGAATTGAAAGCTACAAATGCTTTATAGCTAATGCTGCAATATCATTCATTTCTTTATTAAAATTATTGCTTTTCATTGAAATCGTTTCTAATGTCAAACTCTTTGAAATGTGTGTGTGTTTACCAGCCAGTATTTCCGGGAATCTATACTCAATGACATCAGGAAAGCTCGTAATTTATACACTGGTAAAGAATTGGCAGCTGAGTTGGCAAGAATTCGGCAGCGAGTAGATAATATCGAAGTCTTGACAGCAGATATTGTCATAAATCTGTTACTTTCCTACAGAGATATCCAGGTGAGAAGATGTTTAAAGTGAAATCTTAGTTGTGTAGCATGTTGGAGGGATAAGGGAGTATTAACCTCAAATTTCAGTTTGCTGGTAAGCAGTTCATGTTACTACATGTAATTTTTTATTGACTCTCTTAAGCTTTCCATCCTATAATTTTATGATGAATGAAAAAGACTCATGTGAGTTAACCATCAGTGATTGTGAAAGACTTGTATGGTAAAGGCCTGACTTTTTCCTCCAAAAGAACAAAAAGAAAAATCTGCTGGCACAGCGAACCTGTGGACACAGTCTATTCTACTGCTAGCCTCAGGCACACCTGTCAGTGAAAGCTTTGTTTTGGCAAATAGCAGACATTTTTAGAGCTTTCTGGGCATACCTTTTATCCCTTGAAATTGTATTGCCTGAAATTGATAGTGCTGAATCTAACTTGCCCGAAGGAAAAAATATGTAATTGATTACTTACAGAAATAACTTTAAAAATATGTAACGTAAAACACACTAACAGGTTATATCATTTTTATTGACATGTCCTAAAATTTTAAAAATAGAATAAAATCCTCTCCAAGTTAGGGATCTGCTCTTAGGTTTTAATAGTAAAATTTAAGTGACATCTGGTTTCTTCTTTCCATTCCTAGCCTTTCAGTTCTGTGTAAAGGCTTCATGTGGTCGAGACAGACTCACATCCATGGAGGGCTGTGGCACATAGGATCCTGTGGCTAGAGTGCTTACTCATGTGACATGAAACTGTGTTGCTACTTGTAACAGAAGTTCAACCAATTGCCTCATGTCCTTGACATTTTTATTTCCCTGAAATTGTTAGAACACTGCATACCGGGAATCTGGCTCTATGGAGAAATAAACCACCTATATTTAGACAGTAGATCACTATCATGCTTGGTGTTTTTGTTTCTTTTGCTTTTTTAGTTTTTGTTCAACATGGTAACTCTATGTTTGTAATGTTTTTATATATACGATCTAAACCTTTTAGAAGAAAAACAACAAAAACTATTCTAGGTTCTTCAAAGTGTTCTGTGGATTTTAATGTCTTTTTAATGTGTTTCTTGAATTCAGATATCTGGTTGTCAAAAGACATGTTATTGTGAGAATTTTCTCCTAGTGCTTTAATTCTGTGCTATTCTCATCTCATTTGAAAGGACTATGATTCTATTGTGAAGCTGGTAGAGACTTTAGAAAAACTGCCAACCTTTGATTTGGCCTCCCATCACCATGTGAAGTTTCATTATGCATTTGCACTGAATAGGTAAGAAGAAAAAGTTCCCTTACAGAATGCGTTAACATATTATTGTGTAACCTGCAATTCTTTACAGGGAATGTGTTTACTGCAGCATCAGCATCGTAAGAAGTCCCTATTAAAATGTAATATTAGAATATCTGCTTCAACCCCGTGAAATATAGGAAGCATGCATTCTCATTTTTTTCTGATTTATTTTTCAGTAAAAAAAGTCTCACACTGTTGGTATATTTAAATTCTTACAGGTTTTCTGCTCTGTCAAAGTTTGTATTTGCTATTCATATTTTTTAGAATTGTAAAAGTTACATGAATATGATGTTATCTTTAAGCAAATACACTCAACACCAGATGGTCATTCACACAAAAGTTTTCACTAGAGTAAGGATGGTTATGTCTAGGTGAACATAGTGTTAGATATTTATTACCAAGGATAAAAAGGAATTTCATGGACAGAAGATTTGAAGTAGTAATTGAGAATAGAAATGATAATTTTTTTTATAATAGCTTTATTGAAATATATTTCACAGGCTGGGCATGGTGGCTCACACCTGCAATCCTAGCATTTTGAGAGGCCAAGGTGGTCGGATTGCCTGAGCTCAGGAGTTCGAGACCAGCCTGGGCAACACGGTGAAACCCCGTCTCTACTAAAATACAAAAAAATTAGCCAGGCGTGGCAGTGTACGCCTGTAGTACCGGCTACTCGGGAGGCTGAGGCAGGAGAATCGCCTGAACCTGGGAGGCAGAAGTTGCAGTGAGCCAAGATCATGCCACTGCCCTCCAGCCTGGGCAACAGAGCAAGACTCTGTCTCCAAACAAACAAACAAACAAACAAAAAGAAATATATTTCATCAAAACAATAAATTTTAAAACATTTTCATCACTCCACAAGGAAACCCTGTACCCATTAGCAGCCCCCCTTCCATTTCCCTCCCAAATCCCCCAACTCTAGGCAGCCACAAATCTACTTTCAGTCTTTACAGATTTGCCTATTCTGGACATTTCATATAAATGGAATCATACAGTATGTGGTCCCTTGTGACTGACCTCTTTCATTTAGCATAATATTTTCAAGGTCCAAGAAATGATAACTCTTATAGAATTTTTATCTGGTTTTGTGAACTGTCTACACCTACTATGTTAAAACATGCTACATAAAGCAACTTCCTTAGATAATGAGTTAGTCACATGTAGAAATCAAGCAGTTCTTGGGTTTGATTTGATTTTTGGTATCATCTGTGAATGAGTTTGCTAAGTTTTGGAGCAAAAGCCATTGAAACCTAAAGTCAGGGTTTTGTCCCTACTTGGATTAATTTACTCTACCCTATTCAAAAACACAGACTACAACTCTAATCTCATTTCACCAACTTGAACATGCATTTAGGCTGCAGGGAAATTGGAAGGATTGTGGATGAGTAAGTACAAATCCATCACCATTATTAACACAGAAACTCAAAAGAAATCCTTGTTAGACCTAGTAGGCATACAATGGGATAAAACAAAAAATTAGGCTTAAGACAGAGGTTTACAGAGGACTCTCAAAATCTGATTGTTTCTATCCTGGCAAATTTCTCTAATATGAATCAACATGTTAAATAGAGCTTTTTAAAAAGAATTGACCTATATTGCTTCTGTAATGTATATTGAAACAACAATGTCTTCTGCCTTAGGAGAAATCTCCCTGGAGACAGAGCAAAAGCTCTTGATATTATGATTCCCATGGTGCAAAGTGAAGGACAGGTTGCTTCAGATATGTATTGCCTAGTTGGTCGAATCTACAAAGATATGTTTTTGGACTCTAATTTCACGGACACTGAAAGCAGAGACCATGGAGCTTCTTGGTAAGTAAATAGTATATAAATGAGCTACTTAGTAAATTCATGGCATAAAAAAGTATTTGCAAATGAGAGTGTTAAAGTATTATTATAATCCATAAGATTGTGTATTATGAACTAAACCTTAGATTTTATTTTATTTTATTTGATTTTATTTTTGAGATGGAGTCTTGTTCTGTTGCCCAGGCTGGAGTGCAATGGTGTGGTCTTGGCTCACTGCAACCTCTGCCTCCCAGGTTCAAGTGATTCTCCTGCCTCAGCCTCTCGAGTAACTGGGATTACAGGTGCCCGCCACCACGCCCACTAATTTTTGTATTTTTAGGAGAGACAGGTTTTTCCCAGTTGGCCCGGCTGGTCTTGAATTCCTGACTTCAGGTGATCTACCTGCCTCTGCCTGCTAAGGTGCAGGGATTACAGGCGTGAGCCACCGTGACCGGCCAATCTTAGAGTTTATAACTTTAGTAAATAATTTGATGAAATTCATTTAACATGGTAGAGTAAATTGGGATAAATGGATGAAAAGATAATTTAAGAAATATAATTTTAAAAAGATATTTTAAATAAGTAATATAAATAGTAAAATATAAATTTGTAGAAAAATTTATATAAAGACATTTTAAAAGACCTGAATGAAAGGAAAAAATATACCAAGTTTGTAGATGAGAAGTCTTGATATTTTAAAGATTTTAATTCCCCGCAGCAGGGGTTTTCATGTGATTTGACAAACCAATTCCAAAATTTATTTGAAAGAATAAAGGACTGAGAATAGGCAAAGCAATTCTGGAAAAGGACAAGGTGGAAGGACTTGCTCCACCAGTTAACAAGACTCATTATAAAGCTGTAATGATTAAGATATTGCAGTATGGCTATAGGCATAGACAAACAAAGCACTGGAATAGAAGAGACAGCATGGAACAGACTAAGATTTACATGAGTCTAGATTTATGGCAGAATCAGCTTCATGAGCTGTAAAGGAAAGGATGGACTCTGTAGTAATGATACTGGGAAAATTTCTTTATCTGCTTGGAAAAATAAAATAAAGTTCTATCCCCATTTTAAGCCATGCACAAATAAATGAAATCTAAGTGAATTAAATACCAAAATATGAAAAAATACTTTAGAAAAATATTTTTAGGATAAAGTGTACAAATTATATATGACTATTGGATAAGCAAAGATTTCTTTCTTTTTTTTTTGAGACAAGGTCTTGCTCCGTCACTCAGGCTGTAGTGTAGTGGTGCAATCTCGGCCCACTGCCACCTCCACCTCCTGAGCTCAAGTGATCTTCCCACCTCAGCCTCCTGAGTAGCTGGGACCACAAGTGTGTGCCACCATGCCTGGCTAATTGTTTGTATTTTTGGTAGAGAGAAGGTTTCACCATGTTGCCCTGGCTGGGGCAAAGATTTCTTAAACAAGGCTTAAAAATGCCATATACCATAAAAGATAAGACTGGGAAAATGGTCTACGTGAAAATTGGCTTCTGCTCATCAAAGTAGTAGCTTTTGGAAACAGCAGAGTAGATTCTATTGTGCTGATCTTCCTGTTGATAACAATTATAAATGTTGGAAAAAAGTTGGAAAGCACTGAAGAGTGATTAAAAGTAGCCAGAAACTGGA
The DNA here is from genome assembly GCF_028885625.2 of Pongo pygmaeus. Taxonomy (NCBI): domain Eukaryota; kingdom Metazoa; phylum Chordata; class Mammalia; order Primates; family Hominidae; genus Pongo; species Pongo pygmaeus. The sequence continues at coordinate 137,048,189 of NC_072378.2, read as the reverse complement.
AAGGTTTTCATCCTTGGATCAAGGGCACCGCATAGGATAAACTCCACATTTAAATGGCTTTTCCCTCGAGGCATTCCCTGGTCTGTAGGGAGCAGGACAGATAGAACTCTAGCAGGAAATCACAGTCTTATTGGCCTGAGAGTGAGTTTGAGGCTGCCAGAGGACCTGGACATTGAGCGGGATAAGCCTTTGTGTGAACAAGGTGAACCACCAATAATTTATTTACCTTTTATTAAAAAACTACATACTCTTAAGAGGAGGATAACAAATCCAAACTCTCTACAGCTTATCATCCAAAACGTCTAATACACCATAAAAATTACTAAGCAACTGGGTGTGGTGGCATGTTGCCATTGTTCCAGCTACTCAGGAGGCTGAGGTGGGAAGATGGCTTGAGCCTAGAAGTTCAAGACCTGACTGGAAAATATGAAAATACCTTGTCTTATTAAAAAAAAAAAAAAAAAGAAAGAAAAACTCTCAACTACTAAAGAGGTGAAGAAATAGGAAAGTGTGATTCATAATTAAGAAAAAAATTATTCATAGAAATAAACCCATAGATAAAACAGAGTTTAGAATTACCAGACAAGGGCATAAAAATAACAATGATAAATATATCAAAGAATCTACTTGAAAAGATGAATATAATGGGTGAAAATATGAGGAATTATAGGAGATATTTGGAAACTGGAAATAACCAAACGTGAGTTCTAGAACTGAAAAGTACAATATCTGAAGTTGAAATGTTATCAAATCAGATTAACAGCAGATAGGACACAATACGATAAAGGAGCAATAAACTTCAAAACAGGTTATTAGAAATCATTAAAATTGAAGCAGAGGAAAGAAAAAGATTAAGTCAGTAATAATTCCAATGACCTGTGGCATTTAGTGGTCTAAATACTTTTTTTTTTTTTTTTTTGAGACGAGTCTTGCTCTGTTGCTCAGGCTGGAGTTCAGTGGCGCAATCTCACCTCACTGCAACCTCTGCCTCTTGGGTTCAAGCGATTCTCGTGCCTCAGCCTCCCACATAGCTGGGATTACAGGCATGCCCCACCATGCCCAGCTACTTTTTGTATTTTTAGTTGAGTCGGGTTTCCCCATGTTGTCCAGGCTGGTGTCAAACTCCTGACCTCAAGTGATCCACCTGCCTCGGCCTCCTGAAGTGCTGGGATTACAGGTGTGAGCCACCGTGCCCAGCCTTGAGTGGTCCAAATACTTCTAATTGGAGTCCCAGAGGGAGAGGAGAGATATACTGTTGCAGGGATAATATTTGAAGAATTAGTGGTCAAATATTATCCAAATCTGTTCAAACAAACAAACAAATAAAAAACACCTCACAGATCTAGGAAGTTCAGCAAAGCCCAAGAAGCATAAATATCAAAGAAAATTATCTCTTGGCACATCATAGTAAAATTGGTGAAAAACAGAAATACAAGAAAAGGTCATAAATGCAGCCTAAGAAAGAAGATACATCAGGGGAAAGAGTGAGTGCTGAAGGAAGCCAAAAGATAATGGAATAACATTAAAGTGCTGAAAGAAAAAACCCCAATCAACCAAGAACTCTATATCCACTGATAATGTCTTTAAAATACAGGGGTGAAGTAAAGACAATTCTAGATACATCAAAACTGAGATAATTTGTTGCCAGCAGAACTTCACTACAAGAAATGTTAAAGTCTTTAGGCTGAAGGGAAATAAAACCAAATGGATCTACAGGAAAAAGCATATAGCACTGGAAATGATAAATATATGAATAAATGTAAAAGATACCATCAACAAAGAAATCACAGGGAACAATGCATGTAACCAATATAGGATATGTATTCAGTATATATAAATAACTCCTCAAAATATCTTCAAGAAAAATAGATTAAAAAATGCATAGGATATGAACAGGTTATTCACAAAAATGGAATCACAAATGGCCAATAAACATATTTTTGAAACATATTAAAAGATTATTTTTATAATACTTTACAGTATTCAGATTAACCAAAATTTATAAATCTGACAATATCAATTGTTAGCCAGGATGTTAGAGAAATGTGAGTCCTAATGCTTGCTGGTTGTGCCATAAATTTCTATACTCACTTAAAAGATTTTAGCATTATTGAGGAAAGTTGAGAACTTGCCTCCCATAGGTCCAGCAGATTTATGTACCCTAGAGTAAATCTTAGACATTTCTCTACATAAAAGTTTCAACATAAAAAAAACTTTAAAAAAGTTGAGCAAAGTAAGCAAGTGGCAGAAGGATACAGAGTACAGTGTCATTTATAGAATGTTTAAAAACAGTCATAGAGATTTAGTATAAGTATAGATGCACGGATGGGCATCATAAACTCAAAATTCAGTATAATGGTTACCAGTAGGGAGGAAGAAGTAGAAAGAAATCCTGGAGTGATTCACATGCAATTTCAAGTATATTAAAAATATTTTATTTCTTAAGCTGAGTAGGAAGTATATTGGGGTGTTGCTTATATTATTCTTTTGTACTTAGTATTCCTACCACATTCCCGAAATAGTCCTTGATTTAAAAAAAAAATTAAAGGAGGCCAACTTAGTTTAGGAGTTCCTGTATGGTAGCCATAATTTTTTTTTAAGTTTTGAAACAGAAATCTTAGCTTTTAGAAATCTTAGATCATTTTCACACTTTAGAGGGACTGTTTAGTTCTTTTATGTGCTGCCAAAACAGAACACAAGAGACTGGGTAATTTACAATGAATACACATGTACTTCTCATAGTCCTGGAGGCTGGGAAGCCCAAGATCAAGGGGCCAGCATCTGTCAAGGGCCTTCTTGTTACATCAGCTCATGGCAGAAGGGGAAAGAGAGAGTGGGCAAATGGGGCTGAACACGTTCTTTTAAAAGGAGCCCACTCCCTGTATACGGAACCGATTTCTGGTATAACAGCATTAATCCTTTCATGGGGTCAGAGCCCTTGTGGCCTTTCACCTTTCATTAGGCTCCACCTCCTAACACTATTGCATTGGGGATTAAGCTTGGAATACATGCTTTTGGGGAGAAACATTCAAACCATAGCAAGAACTGAAAGTAGGGTAATGGGGAGAAGGAGAAACACTTGGGGACAGTAATTTCCTAGATCCTTTAGGGAAGCTTTGGTTTGGACTTTTAAATTTGTACTATAAATTTTTATTACACTGCTAAGAGTTTCACAGTTTATCTTAACCAAATTTATTTTTAAAACTTTTATTTTTTGGAAATAGTGTCTTGCTCTGTTGTCTAGGCTGGAGTACAGTGACACAATCATAACTCACTGCGGTCTCAAACTCCTGGCCTCAGGCAGTCCTCCTGCCTCAGTCTCCTGAGTAGCTGGGACAACAGGTGCACGCTATAACACTTGGCTAATTTTTAAATTTTTTGCAGAGATGCGGTCTTGCTGTGTTGGCCAGGTTGGTCTTGAATTCCTGGCCTCAAGTGATCCTCCTGCCTCAGCCTCCCAGAATGGTGGGATTGTAGGCATGAGCCACTGTACTTGGCCTTAAACAAGTTTTTTATTTTTTCTGCTGTTACAAAAGAGGAGTGTAATTGTGCAGCCCTTTTATTACCCTGATGTTTACACTTTAGGACAATTCTTAGTTGTAGGAGATTTAGAATCGGATATTTGAGAAGCATTATGCCCAGTATAAATGCTTTGGTATGCAATGAAATGCATAGGTAATCCAAAAAGGCCTGGTTTTCAAGGTCAATGAATTAAGATAGAAAACATCTCCTATGAAGTTAGAGTGCATTGTGTACAAGGATAAAATAGAAGTGTTTTTCCATTTGAAAACAAAATAATTTAGAAGACTGAGAGCTTTCAAGGTCGCATAAAGTTCAGTTAAGGAGCAGAGTTTTTTCTGGTTTTGTTTTTGTTTCAATTTTCTGTACTTACAAATTCTGGCTCTTTTATTTTAATAATTCCCATTTAGCCTAGGAACGTTAACTGCCTCTCAAAAGAGCTTTGTGTTCAAGGTCTTCAGGTCAAATTGAAGATGTCAGGATTTTTATGATTTCATTTTAAGCTATCCATTTATTTTCTATTAAGAACAGAAAATGCTGTTAGAGCTCAAAGATTTCTAGATTTTTTTTTTAAATTATACTTTAAGTTCTGGGATACATGTCCAGAATGTGCAGGTTTGTTACATAGGTATATATATATGCCATGGTGGTTTGCTGCACCCATCAACCCGTCATCTACATTAGGTATTTCTTCTAATGCTATGCCTCCCCTAGTCCCCTATCCACCAACAGGTCTCAGTGTGTGATGTTCCCCTCCCTGTGTCCATGTGTTCTCATTGTTCAACACCTACTTATGAGTGAGAACATGCAGTGTTTGGTTTTCTGTTCCTGTGTTAGTTTGCTGAGAATGATGGTTTCCAGCTTCATCCATGTCCCTGCAAAGGACATGAACTCACCCTTTTTTATGGCTGCATACTATTCCATGGTGTATATGTGCCACATTTTCTTTATCCAGTCTATCATTGATGGGCATTTGGGTTGGGTCCAAGTCTTTGCTATTATGAACAGTGCTGCAATAAACATGTGTGTGCATGGGTCTTTATAGTAGAATGATTTATAATCCTTTGGGTATATACCAATAATGGGATTGCTGGGTCAAATGGTATTTCTGGTTCTAGATCCTTGAGGAATCGCCACACTGTCTTCCGCAGTGGTTGAACTAATTTACACGGCCACTGACAGTGTAAAAACGTTCTTATTTCTCCACACCTTCTCCAGCATCTGTTGTTTCTTGACTTTTTAATGATCACCATTCTAACTGGCATGAGATGGTATCTCATTTTGGTTTTGATTTGCGTTTCTCTAATGACCAGTGATAATGAGCTTTTTGTCATATGTTTGTTGGCTGCATAAATGTCTTCTTTTGAAAAGTGTCTGTTCATATCTTTCACCCACTTTTTGATGGGATTGTTTTTTTTCTGGTAAATTTGTTTAAGTTCCTTGTAGATTCTGGATATTAGCCCTTTGTAAAATGGATAGATAGCAAAAATTTTCTCCCATTCTGTAGGTTTCCTGTTCATTCTGATGGTAGTTTCTTTTGCTGTGCAGAAGCTCTTTAGTTTAATTAGATCCCATTTGTCTATTTTGGCTTTTGTTGCCATTGTTTTTGGTGTTTTAGTCATGAAGTCTTTGCTCATACCTATGTCCTGCATGGTATTGCCTAGGTTTTCTTCTAGGGTTTTTATGGTGTTAGGTCTTACATTTAAGTCTTTAATCCATCTTGAGTTAATTTTTGTGTAAGGTGTAAGGAAGGGGTCCAGTTTCAGCTTTCTGCATATGGCTAGCCAGTTTACCCAACACCATTTATTAAATAGGGAATTCTTTCTCCGTTACTTGTTTTTGTCAGGTTTCTTGAAGATCAGATGGTTGGAGATGTGTGGTGGTATTTCTGAGGCCTCTGTTATGTTCCATTGGTCTATGTATCTGTTTTGGTACCAGTACCATGATGTTTTGGTTACTGTAGCCTTGTAGTATAGTTTGAAGTCAGGTAGCATGATGCCTCCAGCTTTGTTCTTTTTGTTTAAGATTGTCGTGGCTATATGGGCTCTTTTTTGGTTCCATATGAACTTTAAAGTAGTTTTTTCCAATTCTGTGAAGAAAGTCATTGGTAGCTTGATGGGGATGGCATTGAATCTATAAATTACCTTGGGCAGTATGGCCATTTTCAAGATATTGATTCTTCCTACCCATGAGCATGGAATGTTCTTCCATTTGTTTGTATCCTCTTTTATTTCCTTGAGCAGTGGTTTGTAGTTCTCCTTGAAGAGGTCCTTCACATCCCTTGTAAGTTGGATTCCTTGGTATTTTATTCTCTTTGAAGCAATTTTGAATGGGAGTTCACTCATGATTTGGCTCTCTGTTTGTCTATTATTGGTGTATAGGAATGCTTGTGATTTTTGCACATCGATTTTGTATCCTGAGACTTTGCTGAAGTTGCTTATCAGCTTAACGAGATTTTGGGCTGAGACGATGGGGTTTTCTAAATATACAATCATGTCATCTGCAAACAGAGACAATTTGACTTCCTCTCTTCCTATTTGAATATCCTTTCTTTCTTTTTCTTGCCTGATTGCCCTGGCCGTAACTTCCAATACTATGTTGAATAGGAGTGGTGAGAGAGGCCATCCTTGTCTTCTGCTGCTTTTCAAAGGGAATGCTTCCAGCTTTTGCCCATTCAGTGTAATATTGCTTGTAGGTTTGTCATAAATAGCTTTTATTATTTTGAGATACATTCCATCAATACCTAGTTTATGAGCTCAAAGACTTCTAATGGGACAGTCTTCAGGAGTTGATCCTGCACATGACACTGACTGATTTATTTAGTAATGTAAGAATGCCACTTTTACTGTAGAGGACCCATCCATAACCTGCCATTATTGTCATTATATCTGTTTGTCCTATTTAACACTAAAAGGGATCCCCCACTCCCCAATCTTAAAATGGATGCCTTTTCATGCCCTTGCTTATAAAGCTATTTTGGTATTTCTTAGTGTTTTGTCCAGCTTCCGCTGTAGTGCAAACATACTCTTATTTGTGTTGGCATTGTCCCCGACCTCCCTTTCTGTTGGAGCTGAGAAGGAAAACTGCCCCGTCAAGGTGCTCACAGGGAGGAGGGCTGCTGAGGTTGTCGGGCATCTGGCCAGATGTACCCAGGATTATGCCCCTCATTAGTCATGGGTCCCAAAGGGATGTTTCAACTGACCTTTTTTTTTTTTTCTTTTGAGTCATAATCCTCTGGGTTTTCATTTCTTAAATGCTGTTGCTGGCATAAGGAGTGAGGTGTTAGGGCAGGTAGTCAGTCCCTCGGGCTTCTTTCCATGGACTGAATCATTTTCTGTTGACTTGAATAAACAGTAAGCCACTGATCATGGAAAGTTTAAGGATAAGAGTTCCAACTCAATGGAAAGAGAACCCAAGCAGTTGTGATTACAATGGCTCATCGAACTCTTTCTGCAAATCTCCTTTTTAATAATATTAATAAATGTTCCTGACCCACAGTAGAGGGAGGAAGTTTTACTCTCCCTGGGCATATTATCTGATTCAAGTACTAAATGGCAACGTTTTAGTGCTACAGAGAGTCTCTAATGTGATTTATTTTCCGATAGCTTTAGTTGTGGGTTCAGAACGTGAAAACAGAAAATAGGGGAAAAATGGGTTAGATTACTACTATTATTTTTTTTTTTTAGAACAGGATCTTGCTTTGTCATCCAGGCTCAAGTGCAGGGGTACAATCTTGGCTCACTGCAGCCTTGAACTCCTGGGTTCAAGCAATCCTCCTGTCTCAGCCTGCTGAGTAGCTGGGACTACAGGTGTGTGCCACCATGCCCAGCTACTTTTTGTATTTTTTTGCTGAGAGAAGGTTTCCCCATGTTGCCCAGGCTGATCCTGAACTCCTGGGCTCCAGATCCACCTGCCTCACCTCCCAAAGTGCTGGGATTACAGGCGTGAGCCACCGTGCCTGGCTGCTTTAGATTTTTCTAAGTGTGCTGAATTACAGTATATTGTTGGAACAAACTGTGATTCTTGACTCTTATGTGAGACAGAGAGTGAATGGTTTGAATGAATACATCCTAATTTAAACATTAAAACATAGTTCTCTAACATTTGATGTTTTGCATTGTCATTTCGTTAGTTATTTTTGTTCATCCCAGCTCTTGAGAATGGCTGAAATAATGCAATTTGTATTTAAAAGGTTGTGGCATTTTTCTCATAGCTTTTCAGTATAAAGATTTAAGTTAGTTAAAGGCAGCAGTGGTGCCCGTCACATGCTAGTTAGAGGACGACTTGGGCTGCAGGAGAAGGAGCAAGATGACAGCAGAGAGGGTGAGAAGCTGGGAGGAGAGCCAGCTTTCAAAGGGTGAGAATTTGTGACAAAAGAGCTGAGACTTACATCCTAAAAAACAGCCATCAAGTTTCTGAAGTGGCAAACTTAACCCCTGGAGATGATCCAAGGAAGTGTTAGGGACAAATCACCATGCCTTAGAGGACCGCGGAAGTTCTCATTGCCAGATTATCTCCACATTTTCTTTTTAAAGCAAATCTAAAAAGAAATAACCACGAAATGGTTTTGCTGAATTCCTATGCAGTATGACTTATTTAGAAAATTTTATTATATGCAGTATTTGCTCACACAGGTAGAAATATTAATAATAATTGAGCCCTTAACCCTTAGAGTTCACACAACATTTCTGTGCATGTTACTAATGAGGGAGGCTTATAGGAACCTTTTGAAGTAGGCAAGGCTGACATTTTTCTTCCTTTTTTTTAAAAAAAAAAAATTGAGATAGGGTCTCATTCTGTCACCCAGTGCAGATCACAGCTCGCTGCAGCCCTGAACTCTTGGGCTCAAGTGATCCTCCCACTTCAGCCTCCCAAGTAGCTGGGACCACAGGCATATGCTGCCATGCCTGGCTCATTTTTTATTTTTTGTAGAGATGGGATCTCTCTATGTGGCCCAGGCTAGTCTCAAATACCTGGAGCAAAGTGATACTAATGCCCCAGCTTCCCAAAGTGCTGGGATTACAGATGGGAGCCACCACACCTGGTCACTTCTTCCCATTTTGCAACTGATGAAATTAAAAATCAAAGAACTCCAGTGAATTTCGTGTTGCCCTGTGATTAATAAAATTTCAGATCTTATTTCTTCAGATCCAGTGTTGTTTTTACTGTATCCTAGGCCCTCCTTCCTGAAGTTTCCAGGAATAGACATTTCCAGAAATGTCTAGATTTCAGTTTTGTTGAAGAAGTATGAACTAATGGGAGACTCACAAGGGATCAGTGTTGACACAATACTTGGAAACAGTGTGATCTTGGGCAAATTACCCTTAGAATATTCTGTTTTATTACTTAAAAAAAATAACACTTGCTTAGATGAGTTAGAATGCTCTTGGCATATTGCAAGTAGCAGAACACCTTACTCCAATGGCTTTAATCATAAGAAAGTGTATCTCCTAAAACATGAAGTTCAGAAGTAGGACTGGCTCAAGTGCAGGTTGAACCAGCAGCTGAAAGACATCAGTCAGGTTCTTTTTCTTGCTATGGCCATGGGTGGCTTTGACCTTGGGCTGCCCTACTCAGGATTGCAAGATGGCTATGGCCATTCCAAGATCAATCCAGATTAGCTACACTAGTGTCAAGGGGAACTGAGGCAATCTTTTCCTGTATCTTTCTCTTAGGACTGAGAAAACATGCTTGTAAAAACTTACTCCAGACTTTCTTTACGCCTTCATGCTTCTAGTATTTCATCAGCCCCAAACTACACAAATCGCTAGCAAAGAGTATGGGATCATTACAACCGGTTTAGACTAATCTCTTTGGGATGAGTGCTTTGTTTTGAGGATTAAATGAAACAACGTATGTTAAAGTCCTGAAATTTAGTAAGCCTTTAGTGTTATATCCTTGGTGTTAATACATCTCTAGTGAATAATTTTGTATTTTTTTCTGCCCCCCCATTTTGTATTTCTTTACATATTTGATATATTTATCCATGTTCAAAATGGACATTGACTATATTAAATTTCCCTTGTTCTAAAATATTTCTAAAAGTCTTTTTTTTTTCTTTCTGGATGTAGCTAAACATTTTAGCTAATGAGGGAAAATGTATAGAGTCTGCATAATTTTTACACAGGCCCTGTCTGAATTTCATATATCAGGGCTATTGTGGCACCATGTAGGATAGGCAGTACTTGCCTGAAATCACATTTGGTTTTGGAGAAAACGGTGTTCTCATTCTTAAGGGAAGATATGAAGTCATTTTGAGAACTCTGAAAGGAAATTAGGTGCTTGTACTGTATTAGCATAATCATGTCTTTCTTGTTATAATGCCAAAAAAGATCCATAGCCAGGAAATTAAAAGCATTAAGTCTGTTTTTAGCATTAATATGTTCATTTTTCCATAGTAACTTGGGGAAGAACGGCGAGCCTGGCCTTATCAACTAGTTTTCTTTTACGTCAGTGACAGTGCTATTCAAACAGTAATGTGTGCCTAATAAAGATTTAGTTTTTACATTATTAATGGGGTTGGCTCTACTTTGGAAGAGTTATATAACAAACTAATCAACAGACAAATAAAGACCAATGTCGATTTTCCATTTGCCAGATTAGCCTTGTTTCCTTTGTCTTGGCTTTGAGTTATGTTTCTCAGTGTTCTCTTCATTTTTACCACCCTCCTTCCCCCTCTCTCCCCACCTCCAGAGTTTTATCTCACTGTTGTTGCATTAACATTATTTTTGCTTAGTCCTTTATTGTGTCTATTATATGAGTCCCCAAATTTTGGATGATTTTTATTTTTAGAACACAAGGCCTGAAAAGTTTTTAGTAACTCAGCATGACACCAGCTCATTGGTGACCAGATGTACAGGATTCCTAAGGGATCGCTAGTTCCAGGATGACCTAGGAACTTGGGTAAAACACACAGTGTCCATAGTTGCTTTGTAAACAAGTGCCCTGGAACATTGGTCTCATGCTTTGACCTTGATTTAATACCACATTCTGCAGATGGTGGATTGGATGAAGCTGTGTTATGGCGTGACCAAGTTGAGGTCTAAGAATTCATAATTTTTTTTTTTAAGACAGAGTCTTGCTCTGTTGCCCAGGCTGGAGTGCAATGGTGTGATCTCGGCTCACTGCACGCTCTGCCTCCCAGGTTCATGCCATTCTCCTGCCTCAGCCTCCCAAGTAGCTGGGACTACAGGTGCCCGCCACCACATCTGGCTAATTTTTGTTTGTATTTTTAGTAGAGACAGAGTTTCACCGTGTTAGCCAGGATGGCCTCGATCTCCTGACCTCGTGATCTGCCCACCTCAGCCTCCCAAAGTGCTGGGATTACAGGCATTTTGTTTTCCTTTGTTTTTTGAGACAAGGTCTCACTCTGTCACCTAGGCTGTAGTGCAGTGGTGTGATCATGGCTCACTGCAGCCTCAACCTCCTGGGTTCAAACTGTCCTCCTGCCTCAGCCTCTGAAGTATCCATGACTACTGATGTGCACTACCACTCAGCTAATTTTTCAAAATTTTTCTAGAGATGGGGGTCTCACTGTGTTGCCCAGGCTGATCTTGAACACCTGGGCTCAAGTGATCCTCCTTCCTCAGCCTTCCAGAGTGCTGGGATTACAGGCGTGAACCATTGCACATGGCCAGAATAAGAGTATTTACTATGTCTCTGTAAAGGTCTCCTAATTGACTAACAAAGATGGAGCACCTAAGGAGAGAAACTAAGGCTTGCTTTATGTAATTTAGTTATTAGAGAAATGAGTGAGAGGACTAGATATTTGCCAGGGATTATACTGAAAAGGAAGGAGAATGTGGAAGAATAGAAGTGATTTCACTTAGTGAAACAAAGCAATTGTTTGCAAATCTGACTGAGAACACCAGAATTGCTTAGGGAATTTTTTAGCAGTGTGAAATTCTTTGCTCCTGAAGATTCTGCTTTAGTGGTTCCATCTGACGGCATAGATTAATCATAATTGGTTAATGTGACTATTCACCTTGCATGAAATATTTAGATTTTCCCCATATTTGCTGTCACTCCCTTCCTCCTAAATCTTTACTGTTCTTCATAGCCTCCAAGATTAAATCTACACCCCCAGCCCCGCCCCTGCCTCCCCTGCAGAGCTCTTCCAAGGGTATCTCTTCCCATCTTTCCAGCCTTCTCAGAATATGGGTTTGCATTGTTGTTTAAAGAATTGGGGCAGTTATTGCAAGAGTAAGTGTACATATGAAAACTATTCATCCTTAAGAGTAATCAAATTTGAGCTATTCTTTTTTGTTGTAATCAATTGGCAAAGATGAGAAGAGATGAGAATAATTTATTTTTGCATGGGTACACTGTAAAAGTCACTCTCCTACACTGCTCTTGAGAATGTGAATTGGTAAAGACCTTTCTGGAAAGCAGTTTGGCATTGTGCATCAAGAGCTTTGAAATAATTCATGTTCTTTGATCCAGTTCTGTCACTGGGAAACTATCCTAAAGAAATGGTAGATAGGGAAACAAAGATCTGCAATGGTGTTCACGACACTGAACTTTATGGTAACAAAAAAATTGGAAGAAATCTAAATATCCAAAAATAGATAAGTTGTTAAGCAAAGGATCACATTTCCAAAGGATGGAATATCATTTATTCAAAATTTGGTGGTAAAATATATATAACATAAAATTTACCCTTTTAACCATTTTAAGTGTACAGTTCAGTGGCATTAAGTACATTCATATTGTTATGCAACTATCATCACCATCCATCCACAGAAAATTTTTTCATCTTGCATGACTAAAACTCTGTATCTGTTAAACAACAATTTCCCATTCTCTCCTTCCCCTGGCCCTGGGCACCACCATTACTTTCTGTCTTTCTATAAATCTCTCGGAATTTGACTACTCTAGGTACCTCATGTAAGTGGTATTATATTTGCTTTGGGTTTTGTGTATGTGTGTGGCTAGCTTATTTTGCTAAGCATAAGGCCCTCAAATCTTCCTCTGCGTTGTAGCATGTGTCTGAATTTCCTTCCTTTGTAAGGTTGAATAATAATTGTGTTATATGTATATACCATATTTTGTTTATCCATTCATCTCTTGATGGACATTTAAATAGTTTCCAACTTTTTTAGCTATTGTAAATGATGCTACTTTAAACATTGGTGTATAAATATCTCTTTAAGGTTCTACTTTTAATTATTTTAAGTATATACCCAGAAGAAAATTGTGATTTTGAAAAATGTTTAATAGTAACATGCATCATGATATTTCATCAATTAAACAGCAGATCATAAAAATAGGGTGATTCTCTTTTTTTGGAAAAAAAATATGCGTGGTAAAAGGACTGGAAAAACACAGTTAGAACTTGAGGTTCTTTCATTTTTGTTCCTGAGCTTTCTATTATAACAAGATATGTACACAAATAAGTAGTTTGAATTGGAGGGTTGTACCCCCACCAGCAGATCACAGCAGCAGGATGATTCAGCATTAGTCTCTTCACATGCTGTCCTGCTTTGTTTCTGAGTTATTTTATGAGTGTTAATTTCAGAAATATCCCTAGAGATAAAAAAAACACCATGAAATTCTAATTTAATTACCTTTGTGTCTCATAGAAAGAATCACAACTGTTATATCACAAACAAGGAAAAATAGCAAGAACTTGACTGGAGCTCAGTGTCTTCTTTGTTGGAAAGTACATATTCCAGCTAGAAATAATCAGTTCAAGAATATTTCCTTTATTTTTTATTTCTGTTGAACGTCTCAGTGCAGATGCAAAAAGTGAAAAGTCTTTTTTTGTGAAGACTTCATCACTCACTCTATATCAAAGACTTAACTGCTTTTAAGCTAGTTTGCAATCAGGTAACAAATACAGTACTAATCATAAGGCAATTCTTGAACAAAAACCTATTGCTTTGAAAGCTCAAAAGAGAGTTTGCATCTTTTAAATGAAATAATGAATTAAATAGTGCAGATTATTTGCCCCCTTTTGGCTGGGTGCAGTGGCTCATGCCTGTAATCCCAGCACTTTGGGAGGCCGAGGCATGTGGATCACCTGAGGTCAGGTGTTCGAGATCAGTCTGGCCAACATGGTGAAACCCCATCTCTACTAAAAATACAAAAATTACCTGGGTGTGGTGGCACATGCTGTAGTCCCAGCTACTTGGGAGGCTGAGGCAGGAGAATCGCTTGAACCTGGGAGGCGGTGGTTACAGTGAGCCAAGATTGTGCCATTGCATTCTAGCCTGGATGACAGAGCGAGACTCCATCTCAAGAAAAAAATGAAAATTATTTGCCCCCTTTCAACAATATTTAGTGCTAAAATAAAAAAAAAAATCAACAGGAGTGGAAATAACTTCGTATGGTTACTCAAAGATAGCCACTAAATTTCTCTTAAGATGTAAATGTATAGTTCCCTAAGTTTTATTTCCTTCTTAAAGTCTTATCCAATTTAGCTTCATCATTTTATTTCTCTATCTTTATAGATAGTTTTGCACTTTTAATCATTGTTTAGATTTCTTTATGTATAGATTTACATATTGTTCATATTTATGTATCCTTTTGCTAAACTGTGACATTCTCAGCATTATAAAACTCTTGTTTGGTGTGTTTTTATGGGTGCATTTCAGCAGTATTGCCATGTAAGTCTTTTTGAAATATTAGTCTTTTGTTTTATGAGATTGATCAAATATATTGTGAAAAACACCATTTTTTTCTTAGAATATATCAACATCTGTTTCTGTTGTATATAGAATACAAGTTTTATCCTTAATATAAAAGCAATACAAGCTTTATCCTTAATATAAAAGCAATATTTGTTTTTCCTGTTTAATTCAACTCCCTTTTATTAAAAACAAAAATAAAAAAACCCCAGAAAATAATGAAAAAGAACTACAAAAATTGTTAGTACAAACCCAAGGGTAGGCAGAGCCATACAAAGAAAAGGGCCTAGGCTTATGGAATCCAGTAGAACTGGGTAGAGTTCCTGCTTGACCACTTCCACACTGCAATAACTTAATATTCCTGTGCTTCGATTTCCTTGTTGGTAAGGAATTCCCCCTACTTTAAAGAGTTGTCAGAATTAGAAGTATTATGCCCAAAATGTCTCATTGAATGCCTTGTACCTAGTAGGTGCTCAGTAATCAGAGGCAGGTACTATTGATTCTTTTACCATTTGATGTTAATCACAGCTTTCTTTGATAGAGACTGTTATCTGTGCTGTTGTATTATTGTTAGAAATACACTGTCCTCATTTATAGGAAGATTAAATATTCCCACCCATGACACCAAACTTGGTTGTATGTCTTGATTGATGTGCATTCTAAGCAGAAGCGTTGAGAGCAATTTTGTGATTGTATCACGTGTACTTTTTCCTTGGCCATTTCCATGAGGAGGCTGCTCCTTCAGGCTGGATCCCAGATGGAAGACAATGTGGAGCAGAGCTGAACCATGACACAGAGTTCATGACACAGACATGTGGCATGAACAGGAGTTGCAAGCCACTGGGATTTGCAAGTTGTTTGATACTGTGACACTCTTACCCTAAAATGTCTGAGATAGCATCTTCGGTTAAAATGGATATCGCCAGGCACAGTGGCTGACGCCTGTAATCCCAGCACTTTGGGAGGCTGAGGCAGGCAGATCACGAGGTCAAGAGATCGAGACCATCCTGGTTAACACGGTGAAACCCTGTCTCTATTAAAAATGCAAAAAATTAGCCGGGTGTGGTGGTGGGCGCCTGTAGTCCCAGCTACTTGGGAGGCTGAGGCAGGAGAATGGCGTGAACCTGGGAGGCGGAGCTTGCGGTGAGCCAAGATTGTGCCACTGCACTCCAGCCTGAGCGATAGAGCAACACTCCACCTCAAAAAAAAAAAAAAAAAATGGATATCATCATTATTTTAACATCTACATTTATAAAATCAAGTTTGAGTCTTAGAAAAACCAACAAATTGAACCGGGCACAGTGGCTCATGCCTGTAATCCCAGCACTTTGGGAAGCTGAGGCGGGCAGATCACAAGGTCAGGAGTTCGAGACCAGCCTGACCAACACAGTGAAACCCTGTCTCTACTAAAAATACAAAAATTAGCCGGGCTTGGTGGCGCGCGCCCGTTATCCCAGCTACTCGGGAGGCTGAGGCAGGAGAATTGCTTGAACCCAGAAGGCGGAGGTTGCAGTGAGCTGAGATCGCACCACTGAACTCCAGCCTGGATGACAGAGCGAGACTCTGTCTCAAAAAAAAAAAAAAAAAGAAAAAAGAAAAGAAAAATTAACAAAATGATAAAATACAGGTGAAAGTTAACACAAAGAAACTAGAGAATGTAAATATGGCAATAATAAGGATCAACATGCTTGCTATGACTAAGCTTCAAGCCAATATGCTTTTTTAGTAATAGAATGAAAAAAAATCATATACCAATTCTTCAGAGTAAGTTAAACTCTCCCTAGCAGTAAATTAAAGGAATTTCTCATGACAGACCCTGTGTAAATAAAATCTACATAAACAACAATCAATAAAAGCTATATAAACAACATTATCAATATTTTTATTGAAGTCGTGAACTCCAATAACATTAAGATGTAACACAGTGAATAATGTAACACAGTGAAAGTGATATGCAATTCACTTAAGGTGGTCCAAGAATGTAGTTTCTAGTAATATAGTTTTATCAAGATCAGAGTTTAGATCACTAAAGGAAGTTAAAAGATTATTTGTATCTTGTGTGAACTGACATATTTACCAGTTATCTCAGCCTGGTTCTTGGTAGGAAGTGGATGCATTCTTTCTTCATTTCACAAGTATTTCATAATCACCTGCAGCAGTGTGTCAGGTATTCTGATGATTCAAGTACCAGAGATTCATTGGTCAGCAAGGCTGATAAGGTTCCTGCTCTTTGAAGCTTACATTCTCTTGGAGCAGATAGACAACAAAAAGAAGAATTTCAGATTGTTATAAATTCTGTTAACAGATATGGAGCAATTCAGGGTCTCCATTTTTTCCTTGTGTCATGCTTACATGTGATTTTAAGAAATTTTTTCGTTTTACCCATGTTGTTATATTTATTGGCATAAAGTTGTTCTAAATGTCCTTTGCTTTTAATGCTCATATCATCTGTACGGATGCCCCTCTTTTTGTTTATGAGGGCTTAGCAGTAATTTTTATTTCTCTCTCTCTTTCATGAGAAGTCTGCCTAGGAGTTTATCAATTTTATTAATTTTTGTAAAGAACCACATTTTGACACTATTTTCTTTATTGCATGTTTGCTTTTTTATTTCACTGATTTCAGCTCTTGTCTTTATTATACCCTTCCTTCTACTTTGAAGATGATATGCTGTTCGTTTACTAGATGGAAGCTTGGAGCATTGATTTTCAACCTTGCTCCTTTTCCAATATCTACATTTAAAGGTATAATTTGTTCTGCATCCCAGACATTTTATCTATTAGACTTTCATTACGTTATATATAACAACATATATATATTGGTCAGTTTAAATACCTTCTAATTTTCAGTATGATTTCTTCTTTGACCTTTGGGTTATGAACTGAGTTGCCCAATTTCCAAATATATCTTTCTTTATTGTTCTGTGGTTTAATTCTATTATGGTGAGAGAACACATTTTTCATTATTTCAGTCCTTTGAAATTTGTTGAGAAGTACTTTACGGCCCAGAATATGGTACACAGTTGTTAGGTGTAGTGTTCCAGATAAGTCAGTTAGATTAACTTGGCTAGTAATGTTATTCAAATCTATATCCTCACTGATAATTTTTGTCTGTTTGATCATCACTGAGAAAGTGTTTTAAGATCTCTACCTATGATTGTAGATTTGTATATCTGCTTTTTTAGTTCTGTGCATTTTCTTCTGTATATGTTTTGAAGCCATGCTATTAGGTACATTTGGGACTATTATATTTTCCTATTGAATTTACCTCTTTATCATTATGAAACATTCCTTTTTTCTCTTATAATAATTTTGTCTTAAAGTCAATTTTGTCTGATATTAATATATAATGATAACATTTATTTAATATTTGGATAGTACATCTTTATGCATCATTTCACTTTCAACCTACCTGTGTCCTAATACTTGTTAAGTATCTTTTCTATATAAAATGCTTGGGACCAGAAGTGTTTTGGATTTTTTAATATTTTTGAATTTGGGAATATTTGCATTATAATTGCCAGTTGAGCATCCCTAATCTGAAAATTGGAAATCAGAAATGCTCCAATGAGCATTTCCTTTGAGCATCATGTTGGCACTCAAAAAGTTTTGGATTTTGGAGCATTTTAGATTTCAGATTTTTTGATTAGGGTTACTCAACTTGTATTTACAGTGTGCCTTTTTAAAATGAATATAATTGCATTTTTTGCTGTTATTGTTTGAATAACAGTCTAATTTGAAAAATCTCTTATTAGGAATGATTAGATCATTCCTAATGATTAGATCATTTACATTTAATGTGGTAACTGATAGTTGGGGCTATATCAATAATATTGACTATTTGTCTTATTTATTTTTTATTTGTCTTACATGTTTTTTGTTCTTTTAGTCCTCCATTCTTGCTTTATTTTTATTAACTTACTATTACATTTTCTCCTACATTAGCACTTTAGTAATAATTTTCATATTATTCTTTGAGTATTCCCTAGAGATTACAACCTGCATCCTCGACTTTTATAGTCTACCTTACATTTTGTATTTCAGTGCTTCCTGAACAAGGAAAGAAACTTGGAGCAGTTTAAATAATCAATAGATTTCAAATAATTTTTATATTTTAGATCTAGTCACGTATTTACTCTTTCTGATGCTCTTTCTTTCTGAAGTTCAGTGCTTCCAAATGAAATCACTTTCCTTTAGTCTGAAGCACTTTTAGTATTTCTTTATAGTTCAGATCTGCTGGCAACTAGTTCCCAGTTTTTGTCTGAAAATATCTTTTTTAGACTTTTTTTTTCTTTTATTACTCTAAAGATGTCACTACATTGTATTCTGGCTTCCCTAGTTTGTATGGCAAAGTCTACTGTCAATTTTATTGCTCCTTTGAAAGTAATGTATCTTTTTTCTCTGGCTGATTTTAAAAGATTTTCCACTGTGTTTTCGGATTTTGGTAACATGTTTTGGCATTTAGACTATAATTATCTTATTTTATCCTGCTTGAGTTTTGCTGAGCTTCTTGAATCTGTGGGTTGATGTTTTCATCAGTTTTGAAATGTTTTTATCCATTATATATCACATATTTCTTGTGCTCCATATTCTTTTTCTTCTCTCTCTGGGGCTACAGTAATACATAGGTTAGACCGTTTAACTGTGTCTCCTCTGTTTCTTATGCTTTGTTGTTGTATGTGTGTGTGTTTTCTTTCTTTTTTTTTTTCTCTATCTCTGCTTCAGTTTAGATACCTTCTATTGACATGCATTTTAGTTCACCAAAACTGTTTTTCCA
This sequence comes from Pongo pygmaeus, assembly GCF_028885625.2. NCBI lineage: Eukaryota > Metazoa > Chordata > Mammalia > Primates > Hominidae > Pongo > Pongo pygmaeus. The sequence continues at coordinate 137,029,268 of NC_072378.2, read as the reverse complement.
CTTTGTTGAATTAACTTGTAAGCCCATACATTGAATTATTGTTTTCAGGTATTGTATGTTTTGGTGCTAGATTATGTGATTTCTTTGATTCTGATTCTCTTTTGAAGTTGTTTATATCTTTTATCCATTTTATCTTTTTCTCTATATTCTTTACCATATTTGTCATAGTTATCTTAAAGTCCTTGTCTATAAACCCCAGTATCCGAATTATCTGTAGGTCAGCTTTTCTTGTCTGTGTTTGCTTTTGTTTATTGGTCACAACTTCCTGGCTCTTTGCATATCTCGTATCCCAGACATTTTGTATTAAAAAATTATTGAGACTTGGAGATGATTTTATTTTCACTCACAGAGATTCTCCTTTTCCTCTGTTAGCCAGATAGGGTAAGAAGCTGATTACTTCAACAAATGCAGTTGAGTCAGGTTGGGTCTGGGTTTTCATTTTCATTGACCTTGTCTGTTTCTGTTTTGTCACTGCTTCTTTGCTGTGACCCTCTTGAACTTTAATTGATAGGCAGGCAGATTTCTATCTTCTTATCCCTTAAATACTGTCGGAGATTTCATATCTGTCCTTGTGAGTTTTGTGTTTAGCTCTTTATTCTCCAAAATTTGGTAGATTGCTTTTTTTCTTTTTGAGATAGAGTCTTTCTCTGTTGCCCAGGGAAGAGGGCAGTGGTGTGATCTTCGCTCACTGCAACCTCCACCTCCGGGGTTCAAGTGATTCTCCTGCCTCAGCCTCCCGAGTAGCTGGGACTATGGGCACACACCACCATGCCTGGCTAATTTTTATATTTTTAGTAGAAATAGGATTTCACCATGTTGGCCAGGCTGGTCTTGAACTACTGACCTCAAGTGATCCGCCTACCTTGGCCTCCCAAAGGGCTGGGAGCCAGTGCGCCCAGCCCAAAATGTGGTAAATTTGTTAAAGGGAAGACTTTTTTCCTATGGTTGTTGTAGACTTCTTTCCCTAGTGGGACTTTTCTCCTAAACACTCAGGAGATTTCACTCTGTCATCCCAGTTCTACTCCACGCCCTAGCCTCCTGTACAACTCAGAATTCAACGAATGTCCTGTGAAGAAAACAGCCACACATTTGGGGCTCCTTCAGGTTTCATTCTGTCATGCCAAACCACGCAATTATCAAGAAATCCACTAGTTTCTCTTTTTCTTGATAAAGTTTAAAATAGAGTTTCTCTGCCCATGCCAAGCCCAAGCCTAATCTCAGGGTCAGAATCAGCAAATGCCCCATGAAAGACAACAGCAATTCAGCTCATCTTGGAAGGCCACTTCCCTCTTTGGAGTTTATTTCAGTGATTTTTTTGTTGCTTCCATAGATCTCCAGTGTCCGCAAAAATGTGTTTTTGTATGTATTCTTATTTCCCCCTAGTTACTGAAGCAGGAGTAATGGCTCCCAAGTAGACAACTACATCTTACTTGGAAACACAAGTTTTCCCCCTCACATTTAATATTTGTCCACAATATAAATGGCTATGTAGGTTCCCAACATTTGTATAATATTTTATTCCATGTTATACTTTTTAGTATTATTGGAAATTTAGGGTAATTTTTCATCTTGCAACAAATGCCCTTGTAATGAAACTTCTGATTACATGTTTAATGTTTTTTCTTGGTATAAATTTGTAAATGTATAATTGTTTTGTTAAGAGGTATACATAGTTTTAAAAAATTTCTATAGTTGGCCGGGTGCAGTGGCTCACACCTGTAATCCCAGCACTTTGGGAGGCCAAGGTGGGCGGATCACCTGAGGTCTGGAGTTCGAGACCAGCCTGACTCACATGGCAAAACCCCGTCTCTACTGAAAAAAAAAAAACAAAAAAATTAGCCGAGCATGGTGGTGCATGCCTGTAATCCGAGCTACTGAGGAGGCTGAGGCAGGAGAATCGCTTGACCCCTGGAGGCAGAGGTTCCAGTGAGCCGAGATCATGTCACTGCGCTCCAACCTAGGCAACAAGAGTGAAACTCCATCTCAAAGAAACAAACAAACAAAAATTCTATAGTTTTGATATTGGCAAATTTCTGCCAAGAATACTGTACTTCTTTGTTTTTACAGTATGGGAGAATTACCACTTCCTGCAGTGGTATACTAATGATATATGCCAGGATTTTATTTCTTTTGTAATATACCTACATGCTCTTTTAATCTCCAGAAAACATTAAGACTTTTTCCTCAATACAGTACTCAATTTAGTCTCATGGATTGAGGGGAGCTCGAGAAAAATGTGAATTATTAATTTTATTGGTATTTATATTTTCATTTAAAATACAAAAATATATATTGTTTGTGGTAACAGAAAAACAGATATAAACCCAAATATTCATTTGGGTTGGTTTTGGCACATAGGAGATATTCAGCCAATATTTATTGATTCATTTCGATATGTCTTCATTTTTGCATCTTCCTTTTCATATCTTTAAGAGACATTTCATGTTCTTTGGTTTCAGGGAAAATGCCATAATGTATTTAATGAAAAATATTATGTATCTTGATATGAATTGGTAGAAAGGGAAGTGTCTACTTCTTTCTTCTCCTAAATCCTTTTTTGTTGGGACATTATACTTGCCTCTGAACAAAGACAAAGAACTTTTGAGACTTATGTTAGTCTAAGACCTGTAAGTTGTGACTTGCCTTGATATAGTTTCGAATACCTGTAGTCTAGGTGTATATACTTTTTTCATTTTAGAATGGAAACATGTATACTTCTGGAAACATTAAAAAATGCTTTTTAATCACCTATGGTGATGCAGTGGTACCTTTTTTTCATATTCCATAGGTACATAACTATCAGAGCCAACTAGTTAAGATTCATAGTTATTTTTGCTTCCATTCAGAGATGCTTGTTCTAATTAAAGAGCAAGACGTTTAAAAAAGAGACAAGGTCCTCAATATTCAGAAAAATATATTTTTTGTTTTCATTTGATGTTTAATTTATTTTAAATTATGGAAAATTTTGAGTATATATAAAAGCCAAGAATATACACGTATTGTGCCTACAATATACACTATTGTGCCTATCACTGTGTTTACTATTCTTGTCTTTTATTTACACAGTTATGACTTAGGTGAGAATGCTTTTATCTTGGAATTGTAATGTATTTCTTCCCACATAACCTTTTTTTGGTATCATCAAATGGTCATTTGTTAGATATTTAGTTCTTATATTTTCTTCAGCATGATTTTTTTAAAAATAAAAGTTTCATTTTTCATGCATTGGCCTCAGGCAGTTCCTCTTAGTCACTAGGGCATTTATTTCATTTTTCTCATTTTACATATCCCTCAGTGAAATTATATTGAATATCATTGCCTGTTTAATGATGCATGTGAGGAAACCCTTAAATGTATCCTAGGAAGTATTACCTTGAAAATAAATATTCAAACACTGAAGTCCTTTTAAATATTGAAGTATTTTCAAAGGTTGATACTCGGTTTTATGCATATTCACAAAAGTCTTTTTATAACTCTCTGAGCCAAAATTAGTATGTAGAGACACAATCTCTGCTTTTCCTAATTTCATCCTATAATTGACAGTTTATTTCATTTTTATATCATTCTTATGGAATTGATCATTTCAGTATGTTACCTCCTCAGTGCTCTGTGTATTTTTAAGAGTTTTTAAAAACTACTTTAAAAAATATGTGCGGGGTTCTCATTTTTAAATGTTTATTGCACACAGACACACACACACACACCCTGAATGATGGCTTCCAAGTAGACGACTACATTTTACTTGGAAACACTAGTTTTCTTCTGACTTTTAACATGCTTCTACAACATAAATGACTAAATAGCTTTCTAACATTTGGAATATGTGTTATTCCATATTATACTGTATAATATTATTGGATATTTAGAGTAATTTTTCATCTTGTAACAAATGCCCTTGTAACTGAATTTTCACATTCACATATTTCTGGTAGATGGTTGAAGAGATGATTTTTTTAAAGACTAGGGTTACTAGGTAGGTTGAGGGTGAGCTAAGTGGGGGAAAGCAACAGAGCTGTGGACAAAGATAAGCAGTTTCTGAAGCGTTAAGTCCTAATAGCACAGCAGATTCTGGGGTGAAGGCCAGTGCAATATTTTTACTTGCTCAGGCATTGGAGTTATACAAACAGAAGCTATTACACACCCAGGGTTTCATGATTGAGAAAGTTAACTTGTACATTTGTGGTTTTTTATAGGTTCAAAAAGGCATTTGAATCTGAGCCAACACTACAGTCAGGAATTAATTATGCAGTCCTCCTCCTGGCAGCTGGGCACCAGTTTGAATCTTCCTTTGAGCTCCGGAAAGTTGGTAATTACAACTTGATATTTTACATGGAAATCAAGAAACTGGACCCAACTTGGTGCAAAGAAAAAGAATCATGAATAGATAAATCTTTTGCTTTCTGTCTTTTCATACTTCCCAAAGAGAAAAAAAAAACTTATTATATCTCCTTGTTTGGTGTTTCATACTGTTGTACAGAATCCTGATATTAGGACATAATTCAGTTTTTAATTTATCTTACCTGTTTCTAAAAGTCCCCCTGGTTAATATTCCAGCTTAAACTAATATTGAGGATATGGGTTCTGCATTCAACCCCCAACTCCTAAATAAGGTTACTGTTTTGTGAGACATCAGAAATATTTCCTATTTTAGACTGCACTTTTGTGGTGCTTTTTTTCAAAAACCTCTGCTATTTCCTTTATCTGTTTCTCAAGCACGCCTGTCCCTATGATTTCACTGGTGTTGGGGGAAGAGCCTCCCAAAGCCCCAGGAGCAACAGGTTAAGCAAATGGTGGTCTTGGTAGGAACTAGGCTCCTCAGACCATCTTTGAATCATAGCCATCGACACAATGTGCTTTTGTCACTTTTATCTGTAGACATTATCTCATCTGCTGCCTTTCCCTGGGAATTTAAAGAACTTAGGGCATCTTAGTGAACAAATTTCAAGTGATTTTCTTGGTTTTGGCTTTGATCACATTTTTTAAAGATTCTAGATACTGGAATCCTGTCTATGGGAATCATATTTTGCTCTGTTGGGTGTCTAACGACCTCCTTTCAGAGAACCTTTCCAACTCTTTTAGGAGTTACTACAGACATAGAAATATTCAGCCTTGTTTTTCATAGGGAAAAAATAACACGTTCATCTTAGTGAAGCTATGAATTGTAGAAGAAATTTTTTCTTCAAAATTAAAAAAAAATTTTTTTAGAGACCAGGTTTCACTCTGTCACCCAGCCAAGAGTGCAGTGGTGCGATCATAGCTCACTGCAGCCTCGAATTCTTAAGCTCAGGTGATCCTCCCACTTTGGCCTCCTAAGAAGCTGGGACTGTAGGCGTGCACCACCACACCCAACTAATTTAAAAAAATTTTTTTTAAAGAGACATGGCCACACTATGTTGCCCAGGCTGGTCTTGAACTCCTGGCTTCAAGTAGTTCTACCACAGCCTCCCAAAGTACTGGTATTACAGGTGTGAGCCACCACACCTGGCCCACTTTAACTGGAGAATTTCTTTTTACTTTTCTTAAAGAGAAATAAATCCTAGACTTTAAACAAAAAACATTATTTTGGAAGAGGTTATGTCTTTATGTAATGTTCTGGAGAATCTTTGAAGCTAAATAAGTCAGAATATTTATTTGTTTATTTTTTTAAATGCCCAGACTAAAAGAATGATAAGGTATTTATTACTGTGGGATAGCAGGGGTATTAAAGGCATAAAGGTCTGTTTGAAATAATTTTTTTTTCTTGTGAGACAGGGTCTCCCTCTGCTGCTCAGGGCACCATGGCACAATCACAGCTCACTGCAGCCTTGACCCCCGAGACTTAGGTGATCCTCCCACCTCAGCCTCCCAGGTAGCTGAGACTACAGGCATATACCACCACACCCGGATAATTTTTTTGTGTTTTTTGTAAAGATGAGGTTTTGCCATGTTGCCCAGGCTGGTTTAGATTGTGCTTTCTTAGTGCTTTTTTCAAAAACTTCTGCTATTTTATTTATTTATTTATTTTTAAGGTTGGGTCTCACTCTGTCACCCAGGCTGGAGTGCACTGGCACGATCACGGCTCACTGCAATCTCAACCTCCTGAGCTCAGGAGATTCTTCCACCTGGGCCTCCCAAGGTGCTAGGATTGCAGGTGTGAGCCACCTTGCCCAGCCTGGAATAACTCTTTTGATTGGTTCAATGAAATCAGAGAAGGTACATTGCAATTTGTGCTGTTCAGAAATTATGATTATAATAAAATTTTGTGTCTAAGACTAAATTAAAAACTCTATACTAGCCAAAATCCCTATATCAGTGTTCTAAAAATATTTTTATTGCTCCTTGTTGCTTTTTTTCATTGTTTTTATTGATAGACAATAGATATATATTTTTTCAGTATATATGTTCTATTTTGATACAGTCATGTATTTATTGTTCTGTTCTTAACTCAAGGTGAGGTTTTGTTGAAGCCTCTAAATTACTGCAGGAATTGACAGTGATTTGCATATGTAGGCAAAGCAATGACAATGGTTTGAAAATGTACTTATTCTAAATTTCATTTTGAAGGTAAATACTTATTAAGATGGTCAGAACTCTGAGGTTTGAGGAAATGTGATTAATATGTAAAAGAAACATGTTAATTTTTTTCAGGAAGAACTCACTTGTAATACATGTTAAACAAACATTTGAAAACATACAAAGTTAGTTTAAAATTTTAGAAATTGCATAACATATACAGACTTAAAATATGGCTTATCAGTGAATTTTTAGCTATCATGAGAACTGTTTTAGGCTTCTAAAATACTGTGATATGCATTCTAAATTGTATTGTCCTTCAATAATGAAAACATAGTTAAAACTCACTAACTTAGATTCTATTCAATTGTAAATTATGCTAATCAACATAGATTGATATAAAGTTAATTTTTATATGGTAAGAGGATTAAATGGATTTTCAAGGAAAGACAGGTTGGCTAAATAAATTAATAGTTTAATATAATAATGATGTTAATTGATAGTATATAATGAAATTGAGACAACATACTTGGCATATTTTAAAGATACACATAGTTTCGTTCTTTCTTTAAATGCTCCAATCAGCTTTTCCAGTAATTTATATCTCCCATTCCTCCTGTTGGCCTCTGCAAACATAGAAATTATTCCGAATTATCGAGTTCTTATAATCATCGGACTTTTACTTATGAAATCCCTTCTTTAGATGCTTTTTGAAATTTTGATTTATTTATAAAGGGTAAACAATTAAAAATTAAGATGAGCACTCAATCTGAAGCTCCCTAAATATATTATCTTAAGATCTCAAATGTAAGAAATGATTCTTAACTGTCATACTGTGTTGCCCAAAGACTCTTAATTCTAGTTGTGTGTTTGTTTGTGGTTATGACTAATTGCTTCATGGATCTGAGTTTTACTTTTCCAGTTTTTGAAGAATCATTGATGCTTAAGCTATTTAGAGCTAGGATTTAAAAACACAGAGCCATGTCCTACATCTTCTTCCTATTTTCACCTTTGCAAGCCTTAAAAATAATATTCAAACTTTAGCTAAATACGAGATGATGCTTCCATCTTCTGTGGGATTTTCCAATTGTGAGACATTTTATGGGTGAGAGTCAGACTTAGAGGTTTGAGTCTCCAACAGTAATGATGATATAGTGAAAGAACACTATGTTTGGAATTCAGACAACCACTATTTAAATATCATTTTCAGTGAGCATTAAAAAATATTGAATATAAAATATATATTACTGTACACAAAAATCCATGAGTCAATAGAGATAATCAAGGAAAAGTAATCAGAACAAAATCTATCACCAACCACTGAAAAACCCCTTTGTCACCTATGGAAGTGACCAAGTATTCAGAAAATTAGAAGTTATAAGGAGAGAAGTAAGTACTTTTCCTTCCTTTTTCAGAGATACTGTAGTTCATCCCGTTGATGAAATATAGCACTTCTTAGGCTGGCGTGGTGGCTTACGCCTGTAATTCCAGCACTTTGGGAGGCCGAGGTGGGTGGATTACTTGAGGTCAGGAGTTCAAGACCAGCTTGATCAACATGGTGAATCCCTGTCTCTACTAAAATTACAAAATTAGCCGGGTGTGGTGGCATGCTTCTGTAATTCCAGGTACTTGGGAGACTGAGGCAAAAGATCGCTTGGACCCGGGAGAAGGAAGTTGCAGTGAGCCAAGATTGCGCCACTGCACTCCAGCCTGGGCGACAAGAGCGAAACTCCATCTCAAAAAAAAAAAAAAAAAAGTACAGCTCTTCTTGAGGTATGCTACATAGTAAATGTATTATTCTTCCAGAGAATGTATTCTTCAAAAGTACACTATTATAGTTAATAAAGTAATGATAAAGCTGATAATGAGAGTGATGTTGAAATAATTGATTCTGGCAAGGATCATCAATTAGAACTAAAAGTATTAAATTGAAACGCTTATTTAAAAAAAATTACATTTTACCCCTTTTACATGATACCAAAGCTAACTCATAGATAACTTGTTAGTCACAAAAGAACAAATGTACCTGTAGAATGGGGGGACCCAGCTGTCAGTGATCCATCCTTGTATCACTAATAATAGGGTGGCCAGACATGTGCCCTTAGGACTTTATTATGATAACTGTGAAGTGTACAGCAGCTCTTCTTTTTGATTTTTTAACTTTCATTTTTTGAGATAGTCTCACTCTGTCACCCAGGCTGGAGTGCAGTGGTGTGATCTTGGCTCACTGCAACCTCCACCTCCCAGGTTCAAGCGATTCTCATGCTGCAGCCTCCTAAGTAGCTGGGATTACCGGTGTGCGCCACCATGCCCAACTAATTTTTGTATTTTTAGTAGAGACAAGATTTTGCCATGTTGGCCAAGCTGGTCTTGAACTCCTGGCCTCAAGTGATCTGCCCACCTGGCGTGAGCCACCACATCCGGCCGAGTGTACAGCAACTCTTGTGAAATATTCTCACCAAAAATGTTTAACTTGAATCTTAAGATCTAAAGTTCGCTTAATAGGAATCACAAGCTCTAGAGAAATAAGTCAAATAATCCCAAGAAGTTACATCAGACAGATCAGAAGGTGAGAACACTAGAGCAGCAGTCCCCAACCTTTTTAGCAATAGGGACTGGTTTTGTGGAAGACAATTTTTCCATGGACCAGGGGCAGGGGATGGTTCAGGGATGATTCAGGCACATTACATTTATTGTGCACTTTATTTCTATTGCATTGTAATATATAATGAAATAATTATACAACTCTCCATAATGTATAATCACTGGGAGCCCTGAGCTTGTTTCCCTGCAACTAGATGGTCCCATCTGGGGGCGATGGGAGACAGTGACAGATCATCAGGCATTAGGTTCTCATAAGGAGCGCACAACCTACATCCCTTGCACGCACAGTTCACAATAGTGTTCATGCTCCTATGAGAATCTAATGCTGTCGCTGATCTGACAGGAGGCGGAGCTCAGGCATTAATAAGAGCAATGGGGAATGGCTGTAAATACAGATGAAGAAGCTTTTTGCTCACTTGCCTGCTACTCACCTCCTGTGTGTGGCCCCGTTCCTAACAGGCCACAGACCAGTAACTGTCCATGGCCCTGGGATTAAGGACCCTACACTATAGCACTCCTTGTCTTTTCGAAAAGTCAGGGTCATAAAAAAAAATGTGTAGAGGGATTGATTAGATTAAAAGAGATTTAGAGGCCGGACGCGGTGGCTCATGACTGTAATCCCAGCACTTTGGGAGGCCAAGGTGGGCCTCACTTGAGATCAGGAGTTAGAGATCAGCCTGCCCAACGTGATGAAACCCCATCTCTACTAAAAAAATACAAAAATTAGCCGGGCGTGGTGGTTCAACACCTGTAATTCCAGCTACCTGGGAGACTGAGACAGGAGAATCGCTTGAACCTGGGAGGTGGAGGCTGCAGTGAGCAGAGATCATGCCACTGCACTCCAGTCTGGGCAATAGAGTGAGATTCTTTCTCAAAAAAAAAAAAATGAGAAATTTAGAGACATAAAAACTAAATGCAATTAATGTTCCTTGATTGGATTCTGGTTTGGAAAAAAAGAGACATTTGGGAGTCAATCCAAGAATCTGAATCAGGACTAGATGATAGATAATATCAGTGAATTGTTTTTGTTAGGTGCAATAATGGAATAGAATATGTAGGAAGATTTTTTAGGTATATGCTGTAATACTTCAGAGTGGAATGTCATGATGTCTGCAATTTAATTTGAAATGGTTCAGCAAAAATATTCAGGGAGATGAAGCAATAGCAAAATGTTAACGATTGTTGAAAATATGGTCATTCTTTGTTTTATTTTGATGTATGTTTGAGATTCTTCATGATGGAAAATTAAAAAGGGTCTAATCTCCACCACTTATGAGGTATATGGCTTTAGACATGTTGCTAAACCTCTCTGGGTTTTATTTTTCCTTACTACAAAAGGGAGATAATCTCTAACTCATTGCGGTGGTGTATGGATTGAGAGAGTTAACATTTTCAGTACACACAGTGCTAGGCATCTGAGTATTCAGTAAAGTCTGCCATTTTCCACTAAAACAGCCTTGAACATAATAACAGCTGCAAGGTGATAAGACTATGTTAAAAACTAAGCTATTAAAAAATCCTCAGTGTAAATCAACCAATTTCAATGACAGCATTGTCAGCATTTAAATTGCATAAATATGCAACTGAATCAAATAAATGGTGAACTGGTTGTTAACACAGCAATGACATACTGCTCATTGCTTACAAATTCAACCAAAATGTTTTTAAATAGAGAAAAATATTGATCTGGAAGGACTTGGTTAAAAAGGTACAATTGAACATCATGAATTGTGCTTTATTTTTCCCAATGGATGATGAGCCTAAAAATATTGTAGTCTGGAACCAAGTATAACAGTACTCCTGAAATTCTATCCTATAGAAAAAATCCTAAATACAAAATGAATTTTATGCACTAAGATGTTTATTTCTATATTCGATGTGGGTGTGAGAGAGAAAGAGAGAGGAAGAGACAGAGAGAGAGAACGGATTTCTAAATATAAAAAATTAGAGCCATGTTCTTAACTCCATACTTAAAAGATTAATGTCTTCATGTAGAAACAAGTTTATGCAAACAGCATAAATGCTCATTCACAAAAGAAATACAAACATGAAAAGAGAGCCAATCTCAGTGGTTAAAAAAGACAATGTTCCTTTTTTTTCCTCTGTCATATTGGTAAAGATGAATGCACATGATAGTCCCCCTCACTGGGAAGGGTGTGGGTAAGAGCTTATTGTCAGATGCTTCCAGTGAAAGTATAAATTGGTACAGCATTTTCTAAGGGCAATTTGGCAAAAATGCATCAGCACTAAAAATGGGTGTGTCTTCTGTCCCTAACAAATCCACGTTTAGAACTTTATTATACAGAAATAATTGAGCAAATACACAAAGCTGTGTGTACAAGAATGTTTAGAGTAGCAAAAATGGCCACCCATCTGCATTTGGGTAAATAAATTATGATACATCCATATGCTAAAATACTAATTGACATCAAAAATATACATTTTATCCAAATGCTGGCTGGGTGTCACGATCGTGTGATAAATGTATGGCAAGGCCAAAACCAAATATCACCACCACAAAATGAACTTCTGAGGTTCAAGAGTGCATCTGAAATTTTATTTTAAAACTATTATTGGGTCAGGTATGGTGGTTCATGCCTGTAATCCCAGAACTTTGGGAGGCCAAAGCGAGAGGATTGCTTGAGCCCAGGAGTTCGAGATGAGCCTGGCCCACAGAGTGAGACCCTGTCTCTACAAAAAAATAAAAAGTAAAAACTACAAAGAAATGTAATTAGCCAGTTGTGGTAGCATCTGTTATCTCAGCTAGCAGGTCTAAGCAGGAGGATCACTTGAGCCCAGGAGTTCAGCTGGGCAACATGGCGAAACCTTGTTTTTCCAGAAAAAAAACCCAAAAATTAGCTAGGCATGGTGGCTCATGCCTGTACTCCCAGCTACCTGGGAGGCTGAGGTGGAAGGATCACTTGAGCCCAGAAATTCAAGGCTGCAGTGAGCAGTTGATTGTGTCACTGCACTCCAGCCTGGGCAACAGAGTGAAACCTTGTCTCAAAAACAACAACAAAAAAATTATGTCCAGATAGAAGACCGTGGATGTTGTCCTATGCGTGTGTAATTTTTTTTTCATCTCGTGAAACAGCAGTGGCAAAGCTGTTCTCTCTTTACCCTCAAAAAATGTGAAGAATTCCCAAATGGACATTTTCCTGAAATACTTGTGGTTTGAGTGGAATTATATGATAAAAAGTAACATGAAAAATTTTAAAGGTTATTTTGTTTCATTCACAGATAATTTTCAAAAAGGTAAAATCATGACTCTCATCAAATATAAAATGGACACATATAAAATCATGACCCTCAGCAAATATAAAATAGACATATATAAAATATTTTATTTAACTCAACTTATATGGAAACTAGTAAGATGGAATGTTCAGTTCAAAAAACATTTCTATTCATAGACAACAAAGAAATGTTAAGATATCTGAGTTTGATTAGGGGGGGAAAAAAGCTGTTTTATGTCCACAGGCCATAAATCTTAGGGATTTATCCATTCCACTCTACAGAAATTTGCATCTCTACTGGACAAAAATCTGCAAGTTAACAAGTAAACTTCTGTAAGTCTGGGACCTTTAATAAGCAGTACATAATGAGATGAATTAGCGTCACTTTCCTGAGACAGTCCTTCAGTGGCCTTATCCTCCCATATGATATTGAAATGATATGTCCTACCTTTTTGCCTTATTCCTAAATCTCAGATAATTTTCCCAACAATTTAATGTGATGGACGTTAGTGGCACCAAACAATGCTACAAGGATATATTTTTTTAAGCAAACAAATACTTATAAAATGCAAAAATAATACAAGACACAGTAGAATTGAAAATATATAATGAAACATTAAGAACATAGAAGTGCCAAAACAGTGTTGAAAAAGAACAAAGTTGGTGAGTATCTACATTACCGGATTTCAGGACTTTTAAGACAGTGACATAACAAGACAGTATTATCTGTCAGTCTAGTTCCTTTTTTTTCTGTTTTTTCTTTTTTTTTTAGATTTTTAAATTTTTTTTCATGAGACAGAATCTCGCTATGTTGCCCAGGCCAGTCTAGTACTTCTGAGCTCAAGCAGTCCTCCCACCTTGGCCCTCCAAAGTGCTGGGGTTACAGGTGTGAGCCACCGCGTCAGGCATATTTCCTTATTTCTTTAATGTTCTAAGTGTATAACTTTTTGTGTCTAAAATTATTATTATAGCATTTTACTCTTGCAAAATATATATACTGTATACATTTATACTTCAACTGATAGAATTTCAGCATAAAAAAGGTGAGATTTTCCTTTTAAGTTATTTAAGAATCCATGTTATAAAAAGACAAAGAAGGTTACATAACAATGTTTGTATTATGACCTTTTAATTTATGCATATACTGACATATATAAAAATTCTAGATTAATGTACATTAAAGCGACCATAGCAGTTATCCTTGGGTTTTCAAATTAAAGGTTAATTTTCACTTTCTTCTGTGTACCTTTCTGGTTAGTCTGACTTACTATTATTTTTTTACCAAAGGTTTTATTGTGATAAAATGTACATAACAAAAATTTCCATTTGAAGTGCACGCTTCAGTGGCATTAAGAACATTCACACTGTTACGCAGCCAGCACCACTATTCACCTCCTGAACTTTTTTATCTTTTCAAATTAAAACTCTGTACGCATTAAACTATCACTCCTCATTCCCTTCTTCCCCCAGTCCCTAGTAACGTCTATTCTGCTTTCCACGTTTAGGAATTTAACTGTTATAGGTACCTCTTGTAAGTGGAATCACTCAACCTTTGTCTTTTTGGGTCTGGCTTATTTAATTTAGCATGTTTTCCAAGAGGATCTATGGTATGTATCAGTGTTCCATTCCTTTTTATGACTTATTTTTACAGTGAACTGAAACCACCTTAATAATCAGAAACTTAACAAAGCTGTTTTAATCTGAAAACAGGAATGAAAGCTTAATTTTACTTTTTAGTGAAAACCTGGTTCTACCTGTCTGGGGTGCATTTGTAACATTCTACTTCCTGTTTGTATTCTAGGGGTGAAGCTAAGTAGTCTTCTTGGTAAAAAGGGAAACTTGGAAAAACTCCAGAGCTACTGGGAAGTTGGATTTTTTCTGGGGGCCAGCGTCCTAGCCAATGACCACATGAGAGTCATTCAAGCATCTGAAAAGCTTTTTAAACTGAAGACACCAGCATGGTAATAATTAGCTATTATGGGTTGATACAATCATTTTTAATAAACAGCTTCATATTGTTCCCATATTATATTTATTGAACTGACAATTAGATGATTTTATTTGCTTATAAAATAAAATGCAGAATATAGAGGAAAATTGTGATATTCATAAAATGTGTTACACATAAATTCTGATGACTTTCGACATAGCTGATGTCAGCAGGTTCCTGACAGCCTCTCCTGCACATTGACCAACCCACTGGCGCAGGTTGGCCAGTGTCACCCATGTGAATCATGCAGAGGCCACGCATTTTGCACCTGCAAATATAACTTATGTTTGGGGCCTGAGACCACATTTCTATTGCAGCTGTTAGACCTTTACTCCAAACATATGCCCTTTGTTTCCTCTGTGATCTAATCTCAGTTTTGGAATTCTCATTCTTGATTTTCTTTTCTTCTTACTTAGGATTTGACTGACACATTTGAGTGTTTCCTATATATGTGTGTTTTTCTAATTTCAAATTGTTCTTAGAGTGCACCCAAATCTCATCATTATCTATGTGGTAATTGGAGAGGTGGAAACAAAATTCCATCTGCATTCAGGACCATATTGAAAAACAATGTTGGCCGGGCGCGCGGTGGCTCACACCTGTAAACCCAGCACTTGGGAGGCTGAGGTGGACAGATCACTTGAGGTTAGGAGTTTGAGACCAGCCTGGACAACCGGGTGAAACCCCATCTCTACTAAAAATACAAAAATTAGCTGGGCATGATCGTGGGTGCCTGTAATCCCAGCTACTTGGGAGGTTGAGGCAGGAGAATCACTTGAACCCAGGAGGCGGAGGTTGCAGTGAGCCAAGATCGCGCCACTGCATTTCAACCTGGGTGACAGGGCAAGACTCTGTCTCAAAAAAAAAAAAAAAGAAAGAAAAGAAAAAAGAAAAAGAATTTTTATTAGCATCACATGTAGCGATTAACCATTAGCTATACAGACTTTAAAAGGCTAACCATGATATAGTGAAAGCCTCTTTCCAGAGCCACTCAGAGCCCAGGCCACCGACTCGGCTGTTTTCATCACAGAAACCGTGTGAGGAAGAGACCACCATGTTAGGCCCTCATGGCTTTTTAAAGAATTTTCCTCATGTTCAGGTCTCCTTTAGCCAATCCTCCCCAGGGATCTTTCTAAAGCTCACAGTGATCTTTCAAAAATGCACACCTAACACTTTCCCTGCACTGAAATCCTTAAATCAATATAGTTTAATTGTTCCTCACAGCCTAAGGAATAAAGTCCATCATTTTGTCTTAGCAAACAAGATTTGCCTTTAGCCATTCCAGCCTCGGCTCATGTCACACCCCTGGGTTTACACTGCTGTCTCTTCATACCACACTGCCGGTTTCATGCATGAGTGTCTGAGCACGTGCTGAGCATGCCTCTCAGAATGCACACATTCTCCAGGGAACACTCATCCATCACACCTGCTCATAAAGCCGACCTTGACTTAGAGCCCTTCCTCACACCCAAGTCCCTTCTTTAGTGTTTCTGTCATTCTTTAGTTATGCCTCTCTTGATACTGAGTGTATAGCTTTTTAAGTTGTCTCTCTGTTTCATCATATCTCCATGGATATTTATTCTTGGTGTTATAACACCTTTTGATATTTATCCCCACAGCACTGTGTGCAGCAGTAGGCATTCAGCAAATGATATGAAATAAAGGAACCAATAGTTGCACGCATGATATTGAGTCACATTTGCTGTTTCTTTACAGTGACCATTCTGATGGCAGTATTTTAGGCATCCTGGTTCTGTTAACAAGAAAACAGGCACTATTCTATGCAATGGTACTCGCAGACACAAAACAGTGCCTTAAGGTTCCACTAACTTAATTTTTATGGAATGTTAACTTCCATGTTTATAGTCCATAAAGCGCCTGCATAGCCATTATCACCTATAATTATCCCACTCCTCATTTTTCCTAACTTTTTCTTTTGAGGCACCATCTGTCTTATTAGGTTTGAGGGTATTTGTATAATATATAAGCTGTGTTGCTTCAGAGCTAAATAATGATCTCTTATGAAGTGTCTATTTAGGAAAGCTTCCTCAAAGAAACATAGTTAAAGACAAATGCATTAACTGCTTCCTTGAATAGAATATAGGCATTTTAAAGTTCATGTTTTAACTAGATGTATGGCCCTAGTCCAAATTACCAAGCCCTCTAAGCCTGTTTCCTCATCTCTAAAATAGGGATAAAATAACCAACGTTACTGAGTTTTTGTGAGATAGAAATGAGATAATGTGAGAAAACACGGCTGGGCGTGGTGGCTCACACCTGCAATCCCAGCACGTTGGGAGGCCGAGGCAGGTGGATCACTTGAGGTCAGGAGTTCGAGACCAGCCTGGCCAACATGGTGAAACTCCATCTCTACTAAAAATGCAAAATGTAGCCAGGCGTGGTGGCGCATGCCTGTGATCCCAGCTACTCAGGAGGCTGAGGCAGGAGAATGGCGTGAACCCAGGAGGCAGAGCTTTCAGTGAGCCGAGATTGTGCCACTGCACTCCAGCCTGGGCGACAGAGCGAGACTCCATCTCAACATTAAAAAAAAAAAAAAAAAAAAGTGTGAAAGCACATGATATGTAACAAATAACGAATAACGTTTGGTGAATCTAAATGCATAACTATTAATGTCATATATAAATTACATTTACAGAATTAGACTGGGATACATGGGAACAGGTGGTTCTAAATTTGTCTGTTACATGTTTTATATCTTTTCCTTCTCAGGTACCTCAAGTCTATTGTAGAGACAATTTTGATATATAAACATTTTGTGAAACTGACCACAGAACAGCCTGTGGCCAAGCAAGAACTTGTGGACTTTTGGATGGATTTCCTGGTCGAGGCCACAAAGACAGATGTTACTGTGGTTAGGTTTCCAGTGAGTACTCTTCCTTTAAATCTAAGTACATTTCTTTATTTAAAGAACATCTTGTACTGTCATTGTATCAGTGCTTGGGGGCTGATTTTTGTGCCCTAAAACTGCAGTCATCTGGTTAATATCTTTATTTCCTGCACATTGGTTTGCTTTAGCTTACTTTTAAAAATAACTTCTCAAAATCAGAGAAATGAGATCTATTTTTATGTTTTTGCCATGGAATTTGGGTGGTTCCTTTTGATAAGTGGTGAAGTGTACTTCCTAAGCAATGCAAAGATTGTCTGTTGGCTTAGCTTCAGGCCAGCCCAATGTATGCTTTTCCTTAATACTGCAATTGTGTTGACATGGTCTTCAGTATTATCTCCCGTAATTGTGAAAAGTATCAGGCTTACCTGCATTGTTATTCCATCCCCACCACCCATTACCCAGGTGGGTCAGAGTTAGATGTAATATCCCCAGTGACTATTTACAACGTTTTAGACCGTGGGAAATAATGACTTGCAGTTTCTGGTCTGCAGTTCATTTTGGCTGGTCTCTAGTGGACTTCAGATATACAGATTTAAATGTATAACACACACAGACAC
This sequence comes from Pongo pygmaeus, assembly GCF_028885625.2. Lineage (NCBI taxonomy): Eukaryota > Metazoa > Chordata > Mammalia > Primates > Hominidae > Pongo > Pongo pygmaeus. The sequence goes on along the minus strand of NC_072378.2, from coordinate 137,011,481 downwards.
ACACACACACACACTTTAAAAAAATCTATTGCTCTTCTCAGATGGTGCTATGCCCCTTCTGATAGTTCTTAATATCGTCCAGCATCCAATTCAAGAATTACTGGCAACTCCCTGTATGTACAAATTTCTTTCCACATCAAAGTGATGCCATAAATCTCTCTGAGCTCTCTAATCTCTATCTTCCATACTCAGAGGTGGTGACAATTCTCAATTCTTTTTGTGAAATCTTGTTTTCTAGTTCTTGTTGATAGGATCATCTACTTCACTTAATTAAATCCATTGCTGACATGAGCATGCTTTACTCTTGCTTCCAGATGAAGCCTTGAGCTCAGCAGGGTCCTTAAGCGAAAGCCTTTCTAACTGAAACACTTCACTTTATTTTCTAGCCTAGATAATGTGTAGCCTAGGAAAATGCTTACCTTAGAATGAGCTGGCAGCTTGCCTGTAGCTGCCTCTCAATAGCAGTAAATATAGTGAAAGAAGAGAACATAGAATTCAGGTATTTAATTGACTGTTGACTTGATCGACTAGAAAACTGGCTATGAAAGGAAACCATTCAAATTAGTCGCTTTGAGCCCATTTAGATTAGTATCATATGAATTTGTCTGTCATAATATAAATATAAGTGAATATAAAAAATATTTGTCTGACAGAATTTGTCTGTCATAATATAAATATAAATAAGTGAATATAAAAAAATAAACCAGAAAATATTAAGTGAGAAGTTAGGAGAATATAGGTATAAACACCAGTTGAGAGAGGCATCCTTAAGCAAGAAAGGGACTTATAAGTTCTAAAGGAAAATATTCACCAATTTGATTTCACTGAAAAATGGATATTTTTGTTTGATTAAAAAAAAACACCATGAACATGCCAAATAGGAACTGCTAGGCAGGGAGAAAATGTTTTATAAAACTGCAAAATGGTCAATTTGCCAAATATGAAAAAAAATCCTATAAAGTGATAAGCAAAATAAAATAAGAAGAGGCCAGGCGTGGTGACTTAAGCCTGTAATCCCAGCGCTTTGGGAGACCGAGGTGGGCAGATCACCTGAGGTTGGGAGTTTGAGACTAGCCTGACCAACATGGAGAAACCCTGCCTCTACTAAAAATACAAAATTAGCCAGGCGTGGTGACGCATACCTGTAATCCCAGGTACTTGGGAGGCTGAGGCAGGAGAATCGCTTGAACCTGGGAGGCAGAGGTTGCGGTGAGCCGATACCATGCCATTGCAGTCCAGCCTGGGCAACAAGAGCAAAACTCCATCTCAAAATAAGTAAATAAATAAAATAAAATAAAAATAAAAAGAAGAATAAAAAATTTGTATGAAGAGATAATTAACTTCTGGTTAGTCAAGATAATGCAAATTAAGTGAGACACTATTTTTTTGCCCATTGGACTCAAAGAATTAAAACATTTTACAACAGTTGACACCATTGTGGAAACGAGCATTTTTAGAGCCTGCTGGTGGGCATAGGAATTGCTGAATATTCTAGGATTCTGTCTGAGAAGGGGATGATAGGATCACATAAGGGACCCTGAGGACCTCAACTTTATTTGCAACATTTCATTTCTTTAGAAAACATTTCGAAGCAAATATGACAGCATGTTAACACTTAGTTATCTGCGAGTGGTAGGCACATAGGTGTTATCTTGACAACATATTTATGGCATATTTGATTTTTCTCAGCAATCCATTTCCTTCTTGAAACTTTGTGGCTTATTTGGGGTCTGTCTTTTTGTGACAAGACTCTAAAGTGCAGTGTTTTCCCCCTCATCTCTAAATAGTACTCCTACATCAGAATTCATAACTCAGGTACTCAAAACTTCTTTTCTATAGTTTGTTGTTACACAGAGGACAAAATTGTGCAATTTTGTAGTTCTTCTTGAGTTTTCCTACAACGACTTCACCTGTGTGAGTTCCAGAAAATGCCAGTCTACCAAGGAGCTCCAAATTTAATGGAAATTGCTTTAGGATTAACCGCTTGATTGTTTTCTTATATTTACATGTATGATGAAGCACTGCAGAAACTGTAAAGATATTGCTTTAAAAAATAATGAAAGCCATATAGATGATTTTTAAATCTCAATATACGTGATAGCATAGCAGAAAAACAGGACCAAAAACCACTTCTGGAATTTGCCACCCATGCTGTCCCTCATAGAGAAAGGCAGCCTTTTAGTACCTGTGGGGTGATCTTGGTCACTGCAATTTGTCATGTCCTTAGCATAGCATCTTCCATAGCTCACACTACAAAGGTTGCAGTAGGTGTTGATTAGGATGATAACATTATCCTTCTTTTGAAATGTATCTAAATAAAATCCAGAATGGCCTATTTTACAAAATATTATTTGATTGTTTTTATTTATCTCAATACTGTATTCATTCTCATTTCTCCAAGAATTAACTGTGACTCTGGGCAAAAGAAAATTGAAAGTTTATTTGGGAAATTATATGAATAGTACCATCATTTATCACTTCAATTTATTATTTTTTCTTACCTCTCCTCTTGATATATTTCCTTTCCTTCTTACATTGAAAAGTTTGGAGACCATCAACTCATTATCTAATGTCAAGAAAGAGGAAGGAGAGACGTATGGTACTTCAAAGACCCTGTAGAAACTTAAATATCTGGTTAATATCTATCCTTTATAGGCCTTGCAGTCTTCCTTTTTGATTCAGATACATGAAATTAGCAGTTAATTATAATATTAACCTAAAAACAAGAAATTAAAAGCAAGAATTTATAAACTCATAAGTGAGGTATATCTAGCTTTAAGGCTTTGTCAAATTGCCTCCATTCCCTGGTCTGTTTCCCAGCCTTTCTGTGACCTCTTCTGTAATGTGTGCTATGCATTTCTCACATTTTGTCATTTCAAGGGTAGAGCAAAGAGCTCAACAAATATTAGACAGTGATAGTTACAACCTTGTTTTTATTTCCTGAACACATAGTTCAGATTTTATCTGTTAGAAATATTGAGATGACAATAAAGACATAATTTAACAAGAGAGGAGTCAGTGCTTTGCTTTTCTTCTGTTGAATATAATAGTGTGCCCACATAGTTTGGGAATGGGGTATATTCTCACTTGTCAATGAAGAGAGTTGGATGATGTTTTGGGAAACCCACCTTTTATTCTCTATTATTTTGATTTCATATACATTACGATACTCAGATATGAGAGCACCATTTCTGCAAAGTTTAGATGGGAAAATGATTTTCATTATTCATCATTACCGCTATGTCTCTGTTGATTGGAATTAAGATTTTGATTCACTGGGTGAGTTTGTTCCTGAGTCAGAATATGTTCACTTATGGGCTCTCACTATGTGTTTATTTGTGGCATAGCCCATCTTATTTTCACAGCTAGAGACTGACTGAGAATTCTTGGAGCCCTTAACGTTTTTAATATTCAAAGAGTAAAGAAAAATTGGTTTTTCTACCTCCCTTTCTCTAGTTCCCTGTACCTTAAGTAAATGTTACCTGTTAAGGTAAGTTGAGAGTAAAACAAATATGCCCAGATTCTTCTGCCTTCTTTCTGAGGGTGCATTTCATGTTTTACTGTATTATGAATCTGTAATTCCTTATGGGTGGAGCCTTCTGAAGGAGTTTTCCTCCACTTTTATTTGGAAAACTTGCTTGATTCAAAATTAGTTCTAAAGATAATTTTCTTGAATGTTAAGCAGTAGAGTAGAAAGACTATTCCAGTTTTTCTAATAGTTAAGTATTGACTTTACTTTTTTTAAACATTCCTAGTGAAGTCTGCCTAGGAAATTTGGGCCAGGAAGATGCCTTTAAGCATCTACACAAGTAGATAATGAATCGTAGCACCTTTGAAATCAGGGCATGTGTATTATTTTAGTATTATTCACTCCAAATGTGAGATATTAGTAATAATATAATACTTCATGCTGTCCTTTGATGGAGATTCTCAACTCATTTATCACATACCCCTCATAGAGCTTCAAAATAGGAACAAATTTTATTTCTCTTTTTCTCTTACAAGGCTAAATGTATCATTATTGAAGATGCCAGTTTCATCTGGAAGGCAGTGCAAAAACGTGTTTATTATTTCATACAGCTAAGTTTGTTTCTTTGGTTTATATATAAAACTCAGGAATAACCAAAACCATTTCTAAATTTATTTACATGGGTATGAAAACCATACTACTACATCTGTATGATAAAGTGTGATAGCAGAAAAACTAAAATAAGGATGTGACATTCTATGTATGGACCTTTTCTGTCTTTCTTTGACACATTTACATTTATAGAAATAGCTTATGTAGTACATGATAAAATAGAAGATTTTTTAAAGTTATCACTAGTAGATTCCCTGAGGATAGCTGAACCCATGTATGGACTTCAAAAATTTATTTCTAACCTTATTAGCAATACAAGGTGATGCATTATTGAACCTTATGATAATTGATAAATACTGTAAAATGCTTGAAGGATTTATAGGAATAACAGCAATCAGAAGTTGAAATGGTTTACTCCAAGAACAGATTCAGAAGCTCATCCAATAATCCTCTACATTGGTGCTGGGGTGTTACAGCAGCTCTAAGTGGTTTCAATCTTAAGTCACTGATATTAGTTTCTTTGCCATATCTTTTCAAGGTATTAATATTAGAACCAACCAAAATCTATCAACCTTCTTATTTGTCTATCAACAATGAAGTTGAGGAAAAGACAATCTCTATTTGGCACGTGCTTCCTGATGACAAGGTAAATTGTGCAATTATTAACACAAGAGCATTAGTAACAAAGGACTTTACACCCTTCTAGCATTTACATACTCCAGCAAATGTCTGTGTTAGTTAAGAAGAAATAGCTCAGCTGTGTGTCTGTCTTGGCATAAATGCATTCTGTATTATAAAACTTGTTAAATTTGAATTATGAATTTTTATCGATATTAATAAAATATAATTGAACTATTTGGATTTTTATTATAGATGGCATAACCATCCAGAGCATACTCAGAATTGGAATATTTCTCTTTTGTAAATTCATGCCATAAGTTATGCACCAAAGAACTAATACTTAAAATACGTGACATAAAAGATGCATATGTTAATTTTAGGAAGCCTGTCAGAATGATGCCACTTTTAATCTTACACGGGTACCATCATAGTTATCATTACATCTAGCTGTTTTGTTATCTAAGTAGTTGCCAAATCTCAGATTAGCCACTGACTCAGTGTGCTGTGCACAAAGTGAGGTGGGCTGTGCGACCACCTATTTTGAGAAAGATCTTAAAACAGTCTCACTTCCGCTCATAGCAGTCATGTGGATAAGCCTTTCCACTTCTATATTCATCAGTTTTAATGCATGTACAAATCATCCTACTATTTTTTTAAAACAGACATTTTCAGGACCTGGCTTCAGTCCACAGGATAAACCAACAGAAATGAGAGAAGTCTTGTGGAAAAATAGTTCATTTATTTTCTTTCTCGTAACTGTTTCCCAGAATGCCCTTATAATTTTATTTAACCATCATCCATCAACTTACTCATTTAATAAATGTTTATTGAGCACTTACTCTGGACCAGGCACTACCAGACATGGTGTTAGACCCTAGGGAAACAGCTGTGTCCAAAATGAGTGAAATTCTTGCCTCTGTGGTGCTTGCTTTCCACTCAGATAGGGCAATAAACCAATAAATAAATGTATAGATATATTCAATGGTGAGAAGGGAAAAATAAAGCAGGAAGTGGAAGCAGGAAGTAAATTTGGGAGTATGGGCTTGCAGTTTTTTACATGTAGACTTGAGTCAATAGACCTGGATTCAAATCCCACCACTGCCCTTGGGCAACTTGGCTTCTCCAAGCTATGGTGTCCTCATCTGTAGAATGAAATAATAATATCGATCTCAAAAGGTTGTTGTGAAGGTTAAATGAAATAATTTGGTAGAGTGCATTTCACAGAGCCTGGCATATAATAAATGTTCAATATATCTTAACTACAGTAACAACAAAAACAATTATAAATCACTGCAGTGTGCATATTATGTGGACTAAATCCTAACTTTGAAACCCCAGAGTTTAACCCTGCTTTGCTCTTTAAATGGCATGGGAGTAACCATTTGGGAGGTTGTTGGTGTTGAACTGGGGCACAAACCTGGCTCTGCATCAGAATTATCTGCAATACCCTGGATCCCAGGAGACCGACTGAGTTGGAATCCTTTATACTTGGAGTGAAGCTTGCACACATGCATTTTTATGAAGATTTATCCATGATTCTGATGTGCAGCCATAGTTGATAACAACTTTAATAGGGATGTAAACATAGTAATTACTCAACTGCAGTAGCTCAGGAATTATTACATCCTTGACTTTATGGCTAAGCTGATTCCTGGGGATGGTGCTTTTCAAAATGTGGTTCCCTGGAACACCAGCATTAGAGTCACCCAGGGAGCTGGTTTAATTAAATGGCAGATTCCAGCTGGGCACAGTGGCTCATGCCTATAATCCCAGCACTTTGGGAGGCCGAGGTGGGTGGATCACTTGAGGTCAGGAGTTCGAGATCAGCCTGGCCAACGTGGTGAAACCCCATCTCTACTAAAAATACAAAAATTAGCCAGGCATGGTGGCGCTTGCCTGTAATCCCAGCTACTCAGGAGGCTGAGGCAGGAGAATTGCTGGAACCCGGGAGGCAGAGGTTGCAGTGAGCCAAAATTGTGCCACTGTACTCCAGCCTGGGTGACAGAGCAAGACTCCATCTCAAAAAAAAAATAAATAAATAAAATAAAATAAATTGCAGATTCCTAATCTGCATGTCAGACCTACTGAGGACAATTCTATGAGGTAGACTCTCAGACCTCACGTATGTGAACCACCACCTTAGGAAGTTCAACAGGAAAACAACACAGCATGTCCATGATCTAGCAAGAAGAATGTCCCATGCTTTGATGTGTCCAAATCAGCTGGGACAGATCCTTCCTGGATGTCAATCATGGCCAGGCCCTGTGACCTCTATCAGAGTGGCAAGAAATCACCAGCCCCAGTGCTATAGTTTCTAGGAAGGGCAGTATCTTGAGTTTAAAATGAATAGATACTAAGCAGCACCCAGAATGCATGTTATTTATATTTTAATTTGTTCTATGTTTAGATAAAGTTGGTCATGTTAAGTCTTGTAACTTAGTATTTTAGCAGGCACACTAAATGTTGGCAACATGAAATTACATAATAAGCGTGGAGAAAACCATCCATTCGCATGCTCTCAACACCAAGTCCATCTAGTAGCACTGAGGAATACCGAGCAGCATCTTTCAGAACTATGGTCTTTCTCCAATCCCAGTTTGTGAAACACTGTCCTAGCTGACACTTTTACAAGTCAGTTTGGGACTGGCTGCATCCAAAATTTAGAGACACTCTACCAATAGGTTGTGGTAACTTAAGGATCTTCACCCAACAGGCCCCAAATGACACATGCCGATATTTGCCACTGTGTGCAGAGTGAGAAGCTTGATTCTTTTTCATTATTAGGAGTGCCAGTTGTATGGAAAAACACTTGAAAAAGTTACCTGTGATACTAATTTATTCATAACACAAAACTTCCTTGACAAAGGACTTCGAAGACAGGCTTTCAGCTAAGACATAGCTTCCCATGAGACTCACTTCCATGAGTGAAGTAAATAGAGGGAAGACTTTGAAAGAAGTCATTGCCCCAGCAACCCCATCAGCAACATTTCTAACATGTCATTTTAATTGTGTTAAAATGCATCATGCTACACCCGAGGAAAGCACTGTTGAGATGATAGTAGAGCACATCAATCTACCAGCGTTCTTTTGAGTTCTGTGGACTTTGGGACTGTGCTGGTTCCTGAGGAGGACATTATGGGTTCTTGGTCTGTGGCATTCAGTGAGGAGGAAGATCAATGAGGCATGGAGTCCTTCGAGAAGTCTTGCTAAAGGAAGTGGAATCTGGACTTTGGCTGTGGGTAGAACTAGAAGAGATAAATGAACACGGGAAGACAAACTAGATTAGAAGAATAAGGCAGAATTCCAACCAAGGCACCAAAGTGAAAGCAAGCATGGGATGTTCAGGGGCCGGCAGAGTCTGACACATTCCACAAGGGGAAACGTGTTGAGGGAGGTGGGAGATATGATTGGTTGGGCAGGATGACATAAAACTCTAGAGTGCTATGTAAGCTAGGAAGAAGAATTTTAAACATGTGTCGGTAGGAAACAGGACGTCACTGACGTTTCTGAAAATCTGAGAGCTGGCAGGAAGGCAGAACAGAATGTGAATTACGAACCCGGGGTCAGCATCAAAGTGCATGGGTGTGAAGGTTGATGTTAGTTCTTGCATGCTTCGTGGCCTAGGCATCCACTTCGACTCCTCATGCTTTAGTTGCCATATAAGTAAAATGAGAATAACAGTACCTCATAGAATTGTTGTGAAGATTAAGTGAGAGGATGAATGGAAATCATTTAGCACAGTGCTAAGTGGCTTGGAACAAGTGCTCCATAATGGTTGCTACTGTAGCTATAAGACTGATCTGGTCTTGACATTTAATTTCTGAAGTCTGAGGCTCTGGAGGGTCACAGAGAAGACTGTTAGAGGAACTAGCTAGATATGAGGCAGGTAGAGATCCTAGAGTGGAATAATACAATTGTGACTGCAAAGGGACAGATGATTTGGAAAGAAAAGTATACGACTTAATCACAAATTAGGAAGAAGGATTAAAAAGAGGGAGTAAGTGTAAGGTGACTCAAGTTTTGATTGCATTGATAAAGGTGGTAGGATTTTTAGAAGGAAAACCTGAGTTGTAGAGGAATCATGAGGAATTTCATTTTGGACGTGTTTAGTTGAAACTAATGGCAAGACTCCAAGTGGAATCATCCAGTGGCAAAATTGGGAATAATCAATATAACTGTCTATATACATGTCAGTGATATTGCTTTAAAGTACAGTGCAATATTGATATTGTTTTGCATGTATGCAAGTATATATATACATGTTCTCACAAGCTGAGAT